>NC_090440.1:107055713-108334248 GCF_031143425.1 Pleurodeles waltl | reverse complement strand
GAATCCAGCTGTGATAATGTTTCAAGTCCCTTGCGAGGCCGAGTGGTTCTCAGTCATCGACTTGTCACAAGCATTCTTTTCGGTGCCTCTTCACGAGGACAGCCAATTTCTCTTTTGTTTCAAATTCTTAGACAGAGTTTACAGTTGGTGTCGAATTCCTCAAGGGTTTTCGGAGTCACCGTCAATTTTCAATCAGATTCTAAAGAAAGACCTGGAAGCGTTAGAATTGCCATTCGAGTCAACCCTAGTACAGTACATTGATGACTTACTGATTGCATCTAAGACAGAAAGTGGCTGCACAGCCGATACCATTGCTCTATTGAACCATTTGGGAAGGAATGGACACAAGGTGTCTCCTTCAAAGTTGCAGTTCTGTCAGAAGAAAGTGAAATACTTGGGTCACCAAATAGAGAAGGGGTCACGGAGAATAATGAAGGAAAGAATAACAAGTGTACTTCAAATGAGTCCACCAAAGACGAGGAGGGAGGTGAGGAAGTTTTTGGGGATGGTGAGCTACTGTCGCCAGTGGATTCCCAACTTCTCAACTCTAGCAAAGCCTTTACTGAAACTGACCCAGAAGGATGCCTTGGATGAAATTGAGCTGAAAGGAGATGAGATGGATGCTTTTATCGAATTGAAAGAATGCATGTGTAGGGCTCCAGCTTTAGGTATGCCTGATTACACAAAGCCTTTCACATTGTTTTGTCATGAACGTGATGCATGTTCTTTGTCTGTCTTGACCCAAGCCCATGGTGGCATAAACAGACCAGTAGCGTATTTTTCAGCTACTTTGGAACCGGTCGCAGCAGCACTTCCTGGGTGTTTGCGCGCCATAGCAGCAGTTGGTATCAGCCTCACTCAGAGTGAAGGAATAGTGATGGGACACCCATTAACAGTCATGGTCCCTCACTCAGTTGAGATACTTTTGACCCGCTCCCGAACGCAACACATGACTGGAGCAAGACTCACAAGGTATGAAACAATAATTCTGGGCTCACCGAATGTGCAGCTGAAAAGGTGCACTACGTTGAATCCAGCAACCTTGCTTCCTGGTGAAAATGCTGAAATTGAGAATGCTGAGGACGTCGAGCATGACTGCCTTCAGGTGACTGAATTTTGCACAAAACCCCGACCTGACATTAAGGATACTAAGCTTGATGAAAATGACCAAATTGTTTTTGTTGATGGGTCATGTTTAAGAGATGCATTGGGAATATTGAAAGCAGGATATGCTGTATGTACTGTCACAGGTGTCTTGGAAGCGTCCTGGCTTCAAGGAGTCTATTCCGCACAAGTAGCAGAGCTTGTAGCCCTTACAAGAGCATGTCAACTGTCTACATTGATGAAGGTTACCATTTACACTGATAGTCAGTACAGGTTTGGAATTGTGCACGACTTTGGGCAACTATGGTCACAGAGAGGTTTCCTGACCTCTTCAGGGTCCCCAGTGAAAAACGGGGAGAGAATAAGGGAATTGTTACATGCCATTCAGATGCCAGCCGAAATTGCAGTGGTAAAGTGTAGTGCTCATACAAAAGGACAGGACTATGGGCCTGATTACAACTTTGGAGGAGGTGTTAATCCGTCCCAAAAGTGACGGTAAAGTGACGGATATACCACCAGACGTATTACGAGTCCATTATATCCTATGGAACTCGTAATACAGCTGGTGGTATATCCGTCACATTTGGGACGGATTAACACCTCCTCCAAAGTTGTAATCAGGCCCTATGTTTCCCTGGGAAATGCATATGCGGATCAAGTCGCAAGATTTTGTGCCTTGAACTGTATATTGCTCAGGGATGAATGGAATTCGATAAATGAGCCAGAACTCGAACCAGCTGAAGCATTTGCCTTGAAGGTCGTGGACACAATGGATGAACTAAAAGCATTACAGAATAGCGTCAGGGAGGATGAAAGAGTTTCCTGGATTAAGGCAAAATGCACAAAGAGACCAGATGAGTTATGGGTTTCAAATGAGGGAAAATTTGTTTTACCAAATTGTCTCTTATGGCAGCTAGCGCGGTTCTATCATGGGCAGGCTCACCTAGGGAGAGATGCCATGATAAGATTGTTCAAAACTGATTGGTTTAACCCCAGATTCCGTCAAGTTGCAGAAGCAGTCTGCCATCGATGTGTCATTTGTCAGCAGATGAACCCAGGAAAGGGAACGGTTGTGAACGTGAGCCACATCGGTAGGGCAGGTGGCCCGTTCAGCAGAATGCAGATGGACTTTATTGAGATGCCTGTGCATGGAGGTCTGAAGTATGTGTTGGTGATTGTGTGCATTTTTAGTCACTGGATTGAAGCATACCCCACACGTAGAAATGACAGCCTTACAGTTGCAAAACTATTGTTGAGGGAGTTAATACCACGTTTCGGATTCCCGATCTCTTTAGAATCAGATAGGGGAAGTCACTTCAATAACGAGGTGATAAAGTTACTTTGCGCAGCGCTGAACATTGAGCAAAAACTGCATTGTAGCTATCGCCCAGAAGCCTCAGGACTGGTGGAACAAATGAATGGTACGCTGAAATCAAGAATGGCGAAAATATGTGCATCGACAAATTTGAAATGGCCTGACGCATTGCCCTTGGTGTTAATGTCAATGAGAAACACCCCTGACAGAAAGACTGGATTGTCCCCGCACGAAATTCTCATGGGCAGGGCCATGAGACTTCCTGCAGTTCCCGCAAACGCGCTTTTGAATATTACAGATGATATGGTGTTAGACTACTGCAAAGGTCTGGCTGACGTGGTTCGCTCTTTCTCTCACCAGGTGGAAGCAACCACCTTGCCACCGATCCAAGGTCCAGGACACACACTGAAAGCAGGTGACTGGGTCGTGATAAAGAAGCACGTGAGGAAGTCGTGTTTGGAACCCCGTTGGAAAGGCCCTTTCCAAGTGATCCTGACGACAACTACCGCTGTGAAGTGTGCGGGAGTTCCCAACTGGATTCACGCCAGTCATACAAAGAAAGTGTTGTGTCCCACAGATGAGGAAGTTGAAGCGCTGAAACTGCCAGTACCTGATAACAAAGTGCCAAGCGCTGAGACAGAGCAAAACAGAACTAGAAGCGAACAGGCAGAAATAGAGGAGAGAGAAATATTCTCTGAGGACGAAGCAACCGATTCACTTGGGGAAGACCAAGGAGAAGCCTCAGACAGCGACGAAGCAGCTGAAGGCAACAAAGAGCCTGAAGCAGCTGAAGGTAACAAAGAGCCTGAAGCAGCTGAAGGTAACCAAGAGCCTGAAGCAGCTGAAAGTGACAAAGAGCCTGAAGAAAGTAGCGGTGACAAAGGGCTCGAAAGAGGTGAAGAAGCAGGAGAGCCTGATCAGAGGAGGGCTTTCCCAGAAGCAGACGGTACAGAAAAAGAAAAGAAAAACCTGATTGACTCCCCAGAAGGAGGGGATAAGGCAGAACAGAACGAAACTGTTCAAACGTCTTCAGGAGAGATCGCAGGTCCATCAAATGGACACAGTGCAAAGAGAAAACCAAGTATATCACCAGTAAAACTAAGAACTAGAGAAAAGTTGAACGACGGTGAAGGGCCAAGAGTGAAAGAGAAAAGAAAGGAAGTGTCTGTTGTGGTACCAACATCAAGTGAAGAAAAAGACTTTGCCAAAGAGGAAAGTACCAGTGAGGCAGAATCAAAGAGAGATGCAAAATTGAAAAGGAAAAGGATACCAAACAGGAGATATTCCGGTCCAGAATGGGCATATGTAGTCAATGACGATTGGACTGACGAATTTGTATCTCTTAGCCTCGAGAACAAAAAAGAAGAGATACCAATAGAAAAGAAAAGTTTTATGGACACTATTGACTGAAAAAAAACTGATAAATGACATTGCTTACTATAATCTAACGTGATACAACCAGCTGAGACATTGCTAAACCGGATGAGACATTTGCTAACTTGATAAGACTTTGATAACCTGATTGACTCTTAAACCCGATTTGAGACAACGTTGCTAACTGAAAAAAAATAAAAATAAAAGAGACTGAGTTATTGCCGAATTGAGACAAATGCTGCTAACCGATAAGTGACTGGGCTCCTGAAGAAAACTGTGTGAACATTGCGCTCGTTCAAGCTTTGTAACAAATTGCTAAATCGTTTTTTTTATAAGTGCTTCTAGCTCTCTGATTCTATACAGATCATGACACAAAACAGTCGAGTGAAATATTGTAAATATGCGTGTATAGGCTTGATAGCTGCATGTGTACTAATAATAATGGCAATAGTGCTTGCAACGCATGGTAAGGGTGAGAATGAGAAAATTGATGCTTCTACTTTTGCTCCTGTTACTGTCACTGAACTAACCCCATTGAAAAGACTAGAATTAGATGAGAGACACTTGCATGATAAAAAGGAACTTTCGTATAATGTTTTCTATCGCTTACTAACAGAATATGTTGAGACTATGGATGCGAAAGATTGTTATGTGTGTACACAGATACCGACATCGGTAAAGGAAGGGGTGACTTATCACCACATGCCTCTTACATATGGGATTACATGTAGTTTAGTAACTTCTAGATTTTATGGTCAAACTCACATACAGTATTTTTACCCAAATTATGATGTTACTTTTGCATATGTTCCTATAATCACACAGCTAAGCCAGATTGCTAAAGATTGGGATGCTAAAATAATGAGGGAATTTTTCGAGCCAATGCAACCTTTTGAAACAGCTCACGCCCATAGGGAAAACCTTACCTGCTCCCTCTCTGCAGTAGAAATAAGCTTTTTAGATCGCACTGATGATAGAAGGGCACAAATGAATGCGAAATTAGAAAAAGAGCTAAGTAAGAGGACTTCAGTAGATCATTATGCTTTTGCCGCAATAAAGACACAAGGAAGAATAGCTTTAGATGCTTGGCATGTAGGGAAGTTTTGTATATATCGAGGTGAATCTTATTATGATAACATTTTCGTGGGAGCGAGTGAATGTAAACATACGTTTATCTTTAAGGCCAAATGGACATTCATGCTGAACGGACTTGACCCTGTCATACCGGGTGTATATTACATTTGCGGGCATAATGCCTAATATCGTCTTCCAAAGGGATGGTGGGGGAGATGTTATTTGGGTATAGTGTTCCCAAAGGTTTATCAACTGGATGACCTATCGGTGATTCCAAAGACGCCTGGATCTCATCGTATCCAGAAAAGAGAGACCGCAGCTGCTGTGGTAGGAGATATATTTGGAGCCATGATTCCTTCATTGGGAGTTGTGTTGAATTCCATCAAAATAAGAAAGTTGTCTACTATAGTGGATAACATGTTGACAAAGTTTTCAGGTGCTATAATCCTGATGGATGCTGAACTTGCAGCAGAAAGAGCTATGACTCTTCAAAACAGGCTTGCCCTAGACATTCTTTTAGCAAAGGATGGCGGCGTTTGCAAAATGCTTGGTGCGCGTCACTGTTGTACGTATATACCCGACAACAGTGTGAAAATTAAAACTATGCTTGCAAATCTAACAAAAGAGAGTGCAGATTTGAAGGAATTGAAAGAACCAGGAGTGTGGGAGAAAGTTGGAAAGGGAATTGCTTCAGTGGGAAATTGGCTTGGTGGCATTTGGAATGGAATATTATTAAAAATAATACAGGGAATATTAATAGTACTGATTTGCATCTTTGGAATTTGGGGAATAAAAAGGGGAATAATAATGATCATGGCAAGAATTAAAAGAAGGAAGGAAGAGAAAATGATGAAAAGAATGGCAGAAGAATACAAAGCAAGAACAAGGGGAACTAAAAGGCAAAGAGAACTGACAGAATTTTAATGGAATAATATTTGTGGGAATAGTTTGTGTGATGACAAGTAGTCATCAGAGGAGGGATTGATGACGCAGAAATGAAGGTTTTACATTTATTAGCGCATAAACGTAGTGCCGCGATAATCAAGTGTGACTTTAACCGAACTAATAAAGATTGTACGGGGACAAATGTGCCCTCAGAGTAGTTTGCCAACATTTATAAGCGTGCTTTATATAACGTGATGTATTAGAACTGTAATAATCTGACATAACCGTAAACGTGTGCCATGATTTGCTTGTTTGAAATGTTTTAGCTTAGCATAACTTTAGTGGAGGCTTTGGCCTAGTTGCCTGTCTCACGGTTTAGATGCTCGTATTTTTCCAATGTGCTAATAAAACGTCTATTCTTGCTTGAAGCTGTACTTTTCCAGTGAGATCGGTTCACATGCTTATCTTTAAGGTTTCGTGCCAGCCTGGCATCTTCTTCTTTGCTCCAAGGTCAATCTGCAGGTGCAGACAATGGACGCTCTGAAAGTGAGTTAATTGGTAAAATATGTTGCAACTTACGTTCCCGACTCCAAGGATAATGTATGCTTAGGTAGAAGCTTGTGAACTGTAGTTTTTGATTGGACAATTTGAAGCCAACCTATGAACTCTCCAATGGAAGACCCTACTGGACTTGAACTGTTGTCTATTTAAACCAGGTGCACGAGAGGAAAGCAGCCATTATTGGACATGCGCCTTTACCAGCCCATTACCCGCTATTGCCGACTTCGTCATTTTGCCATCTTCTACGATGCCAATTGATGTTCGATGAGACTTTGATGCTTTCTCTAATCGAGAGAAAGAGACTTTAAGTAATTCTCGCCCTAGAGACTTTAACTTTGATTTGCCCCTTTGCATGAAGTAATAGTTTTGTCCTTTTATCTTTGCCGCTGTGAGGCAATTGCCCCGTCCACCCTGCCCCTTTGCCCCGTCCCATGCTGATCGAAACTGGTACCTGTGAGACGAAGACTTCCTTGAATGCTGATTGAATTTGGTAAATATGAAAGAAAATTGTACAATTGCATTGTGTTCCTTTTAGGTAACCAACTGCTGATTTTTAATAAGAGCCCTAGTTAGGAGTTTTCCAAATCAATGTTGCTAAATTATTTTTGCATGAAGTCCCACATGCAGATGCTAATTTGAGGTTAGATGAGGATTCATCTGTCGCACGATGCAATTTGAGACCTTGTTATGCTGACCAATGTATGCAATTAGCTCATTACAGATTATAGTTTTAGTGATTTGCATTGCTATTATCGAATGCATTGTTATTCAAATGCTGCATAGATTGCATCTTTTTCGTCGTTATGGACAGCTATTAATGTTCATATACATATATCATTTGGTGTTGAGACACATTTATATTGTGCTAGCTTTGTTAATATAGGGAAATAAATTCATTAACTTTGAATAAACTGGTGTGGTTATTCATGGCCGAAAGGTCATGGTTCGCCGAAATGTTTTCTGGATTAATTGTGAAGTGTTATGTTGATCAGGGTATTGCCTATGTACGTTATTGATTATTGATTTGATTAAATTGATTACTCTCGGGTGAAGAGAGCCCCACTTGGTCAAAAGATTCATCGACCCAAGAGCGTCCAAATACAGGTAATTTATTAGGTCGGAACGCTCTATCAGTAGATGGTAGCAGAGGACGGTTTCGCCCTTTGGGACCCCACTCGAGAGGTATATGGTGTTGAATTAGATTTTTCTTGGGTAAAACAGATTGAGAGAATGATGATGCCCTAAGTCCCCCGCGACTTTCCCGGGATCTCGGAGCTTGCGAATGGAGAGAATGGAGGTGTGGAATCGGCGTTGGCGGTACTAGTGACGGTATGAGTGAAGTTAGGGTTTTGCGCTTGCACAGCTTATTGCCGCAGATTGTTTGAAAAGGTTGCGAGGATTTTAGAGAATAGCGGAGGTGCGACTCCGAGTGTGAGAGTAGGGAAGTCGTCGAACTTCATGTGCATGTGGCGCTTTGTGCAGGAAAAAGGTCCACGTGGTTGTTGTTGTTGAGACGGGCCCTGCGAGGTCAAGAGACTCCGGAGTATGTTGAAAAGTGTATGAGACACTTGTTTTATGTTGTGGTCTGGTCGGTTTAATAGGTTGACCGGGCGTGGTCAACGAGTCGGTACGTGTGTTAAGGGAGTGAAAGAAAACTTCGACTTCGGGCTTTGACAAATTCTAAGTGCACTAGAATAGATCATTGACAAGTTGAGAGCAGAATCTGCGGGTCAGATTTGCTTGCGAAAGTGGGGACCGAGAAAGATGGAATAACTGCCGAGGCTAGTGAAAAATCCCTAAGGTCCTGAAGCGATTGTGTTACCCTTCCTGTAGTAAATCGACAGATCTGTTTTATTATTATTTGGTTGCTCGCGATACATGCTAGAAGTTGTTACGAGAGGAGCTGAGTGAAGGAGGACTAGCCGCGAGGCTTTGTCAGCCGCAGTGTGTGTGAATGTGACGTCACTAGGAGCCGCGCTGGGATAGGTTGGTTGCAGAGAAGGGTCGCGCACGGATTGGACGCAGTCCGTGGGGCTCGATTGGAAGGGGAAAGGCAAGCGAAGAGTATTCCGGGAATTAAAGTCACTTATTGATTACAAACTTTGTGAAATAAAAGACGAGAAAATGAAATTTTTGAAAGCATTAAAGAGTGCGATGAAGGGGGAGTCTTACATTAAAGCGAGCGTAGGAGAGGAGACGCCACCCGAAGGTACACCAGCTTACATTGTAATGGAGGAAAGGGGGGTAGCTCTGTGCCTTTGGCTAAAGCAATGGCACAAGCTGACAGAGAAACATGGGAGCGTAGCGTTCCCGATCCATGGGACATTCAATATAAGGATCCTAGAGAATTTGAGATTCGCGATGTACGACATGAAGGTACCTCCAAGGCCAGCACAGTTTGAGGCTCTAGCGATTTGGGAGCTAATGGCTAGACAGCAACAGCAAAAGAAGTTCGAGACCAGGATAAGAAAGGCAGAAAAGACACTAGCGGACGCTAGGTGGGATAATGCACAGAAGGTGTGGAGGTCAGATATATTGCAGGGGATAAAATTGTTTCCCGCAATTGCTAAGGAAGAAGAGGCGACAGGCAAGAAAGCTACCTGTAAGACAAACAGGAGGTGTTCCAAAGATAGAGAAGATGAGTCAGATGATGAGGAGTTCATCATGCAATTGCTGAACGACCGTCCACCACCTTATGTAGAGAGTGAACAAGGTCCAAGTACCAGTTCTGCCCCTCCGGCACCGGTACAGAATAATGAAACTCAGAGTTCAGAAACGCCATCGGGATCTAAGGACCCGAGTTTACTGTTTACCCCGCAGATACCGCAGGTGAGGAGAATATATCCAGATGTGCCTATATTGAAAACAGCAGAAAATTATCAGCCGCAGGTCCCAAGGTACTACAGCAGTGACAACAGTACGGGAATGATTCTAGATCCGACCGTAATGGGAGTACAGAATGGTCGCAACCCAACATTGGCACAAGCTGAATCAACACAGTTTTTGATGCCTCAAAAGCAGATGCAGGGGGGAACCGCACATGCTCAGATGACGGGGAGTCAGACGGGCATGCCGGCAATGATGACCCATAGTGTGGGAATGAACATGCCTCAGAACCTGGGGAATGGACAGAACCCAGATGCGATATCCCTACCCATTACTGTAGGTCCACCGGTACCTTTGTACGTTCAGCCTAACTCAGGTATGAGCGGTCAGGGATCGATGGTGCAGAATGGGACGGAAAGGAGGTGCATAGAAAACACTCCAGAGACAACTCCGATAGCGGCTCAGCCAACTGGATCTGGGTCCTTGATGGAGTTTAGTCCCATATGTGCTCAGTCAACAGTGGTGAGGTCGAGTCCCCCACTGATGATACCGCTATCATCGAACACTGAAAAGTTGCCGCAACCATCAATGGCAGTCGATGTGAACGCTACACTGATGGGGTTGAATGCGCAACAGCTGACACAGTGGTTCAACAGTCTGAATTCCACACAAAGTTCAGCCAGTGGGAAAGAAGACGACTATCTGAATAGGGTCAGGTTGAACATGGAAGCAGAAGAATTGGTGGAAGGGACTATGGGTGTGAATAGGTTAGAGTCCTACTCGGAAGAAGAGCTGTGGTATCTATGTCCCAGGATTACGAGAGAAGTGAACAAGGTACATAGAAGCTTGCAAGAAATAGCTGACAAAAACGGGGTTGAGATAGACAAGACAAAACACTTGAGCAGGAGCTATAGATTGGATTTCAGGACCACAGACTTTGAACACATGAGGTCAGCAGGCATGAAAACGCACCTTAGAGAATTGCTGCAGAGTGCACAAGTGTGGAGGTGCTTAGACAAATGGGAAAGCAGGTGGGCAAAGAAAAAGGAAAAGAAGAAAGACAGTGTCCCAGAGCACAACGAGAAAAGACCACAGAGTAGTGATGCAATAACCATGTTACCAATGAGGGAGACAGCAGGGGGAAAATTAATACATGTACCGTGGCACAGAAGCGACATTCAGTCTTTTACGGATGATTTTCCCAAACTGAGAGAGAAACCGATTGAATGGTATCAACAGACTGATAGGTTTGTGAAGCTTGCAAAATGTCTTTGGGAAGACCTGAACACCCTCTTTGAGATTGTGGTTCCGGCAGATTTGTGGGAAGATTGCAAAAGGGCTGTAGGTTGGCCGACAAGTGAACCAGAGAGAGACAGGGATACGGGTGCACCATCACCTATGGTAATGAGCTTGTACTATAAGGTGATTGAGCACTTGAAGACGAAGGTTGCCGCGAAAAATGTGTATTGGCAGAAGATTGATAGAACTGCCCAAGAGGCTAAAGAGTCGATTCATGGTTACTATGAGAGGTTGTTGAAGGCGTTCAAGAACTACAGTGGCACGGAAACAATAGAGGCGAAGGACATGCTTCATTTTGTGTTTAGATTTGTGGAAGGGCTGAGACCAGAGATAAGTCAGATGATAAAGACGCATTTGATTTGTTGGCAGTCGAAACCTATTGATGAGGTGTTGAATTATGCGAAATACTGTAGCGACGAAATTGAGGTGAAACAGAAAAGGTTGAAAGAGAAAGTGATGGTGATGCAACTTAAGGCAGCTCAGACAGGTCTGCAAGGTTTGCAAGGGTTGCAAGGGTTCCAACAGCAGATACCGCAGCCACAGGGAAATATGGTGTTTCAGCCACAGGCGAGAGGCAGAGGCAGAGGAGGTTTTGGGAGTAATGGTCCGGATTTGAACACTGTTGCGATTCCGAATGGTGTACAGGCAATGAAAAGGGTGATGCCGTGTCACGTGTGCGGAATCGTCGGACATTGGAAACGCGAGTGCCCGATGGTGGTGCAGGAAGGTGCAGGTGTTGGTCAGCAGAACAATGATGTCAATGCATTCCAGACAATGAGGGGACCGAAAATGAGAGGTCCAAACCCAAATTTTCAGACCATAAATCAGCTGCAGGGATTACAGCCTATGCAGCCGCAGCAGATGCAGATGCCCCGTATGCAGATGACGCAAATGCAGCCAATGCAACAGCAGTTACCCATGGTACCTAATCAGCAAATGCAAATACCTTTGGCACCAGTGAGTCAGCAGCAAGTGATGGTTCCTCCACAGGTCTCGAGTCAGGTGATGAGTACAAATGGCACAGTACAACAGTTCCCACTACACAGTGAGAATGGATTAAACAATGTATGGGAGAGTGAAAGTTCAGATGAGGAGGGAAATTGTGTGCTTGCAGCATCCTTGCAAGTTGATCAAAAGGGTCCATATGTGGAGGGAAGAGTCATGGGTCATCGTGTTTCATTCTTGGTTGACACAGGAGCCACACGTTCAACTGTTAGGAGCATTGAAGTACCAAATGTGCCACTCTCAGGGAGAACAGTTCAAGTAGTGGGAGTAGCAAACAGGCACCTGACGAACCCAATCACAGATCCAGTACCAGTCAGCATTGGTAACTATCAAGGGTTACATAATTTTGTGGTATGTGACTCAAGCCCGTTAGCACTGTTAGGGAGAGACCTGTTGTGCAAATTGGGATGTTCGATTATGTGTTCACACGATGGAATCAGAATTCAGACGAGCAGTGATGGGGAAGAAGAGGACAGTGTAGAAGGGGATGAGATGGAAACTGTCGATGAAGAATATCCTCTGATTAACCTTTTTCCAATGATAACTGAAGAGGATATTCCAGCTGAATTACGGGAAACAGTCGGAAAGGAAGTGTGGGATATGACAGGGAAAGAGGTGGGATTGGTGAAAGGAGTGGAACCAGTGAAAGTGACTGTAAAACCCAATGAAACCTTTCCCCAGACCCCACAATACCACATGGCACAAGACACCCTCATGAAAGTCGCCCAATTCATTGACGAGTTTGTAAAACAGGGAGTACTGAAAGAAGTATTAAGCAGTCCATGTAATTCACCAATCATGGGACTGATAAAGCCGAGTGGAAAGGTCCGAATTGTGCAGGACTTGAGAAAAATAAATGACATCGTAGTTAAATGCTGCCCTGTAGTACCGAATCCAGCTGTGATAATGTTTCAAGTCCCTTGCGAGGCCGAGTGGTTCTCAGTCATCGACTTGTCACAAGCATTCTTTTCGGTGCCTCTTCACGAGGACAGACAATTTCTCTTTTGTTTCAAATTCTTAGACAGAGTTTACAGTTGGTGTCGAATTCCTCAAGGGTTTTCGGAGTCACCGTCAATTTTCAATCAGATTCTAAAGAAAGACCTGGAAGCGTTAGAATTGCCATTCGAGTCAACCCTAGTACAGTACATTGATGACTTACTGATTGCATCTAAGACAGAAAGTGGCTGCACAGCCGATACCATTGCTCTATTGAACCATTTGGGAAGGAATGGACACAAGGTGTCTCCTTCAAAGTTGCAGTTCTGTCAGAAGAAAGTGAAATACTTGGGTCACCAAATAGAGAAGGGGTCACGGAGAATAATGAAGGAAAGAATAACAAGTGTACTTCAAATGAGTCCACCAAAGACGAGGAGGGAGGTGAGGAAGTTTTTGGGGATGGTGAGCTACTGTCGCCAGTGGATTCCCAACTTCTCAACTCTAGCAAAGCCTTTACTGAAACTGACCCAGAAGGATGCCTTGGATGAAATTGAGCTGAAAGGAGATGAGATGGATGCTTTTATCGAATTGAAAGAATGCATGTGTAGGGCTCCAGCTTTAGGTATGCCTGATTACACAAAGCCTTTCACATTGTTTTGTCATGAACGTGATGCATGTTCTTTGTCTGTCTTGACCCAAGCCCATGGTGGCATAAACAGACCAGTAGCGTATTTTTCAGCTACTTTGGAACCGGTCGCAGCAGCACTTCCTGGGTGTTTGCGCGCCGTAGCAGCAGTTGGTATCAGCCTCACTCAGAGTGAAGGAATAGTGATGGGACACCCATTAACAGTCATGGTCCCTCACTCAGTTGAGATACTTTTGACCCGCTCCCGAACGCAACACATGACTGGAGCAAGACTCACAAGGTATGAAACAATAATTCTGGGCTCACCGAATGTGCAGCTGAAAAGGTGCACTACGTTGAATCCAGCAACCTTGCTTCCTGGTGAAAATGCTGAAATTGAGAATGCTGAGGACGTCGAGCATGACTGCCTTCAGGTGACTGAATTTTGCACAAAACCCCGACCTGACATTAAGGATACTAAGCTTGATGAAAATGACCAAATTGTTTTTGTTGATGGGTCATGTTTAAGAGATGCATTGGGAATATTGAAAGCAGGATATGCTGTATGTACTGTCACAGGTGTCTTGGAAGCGTCCTGGCTTCAAGGAGTCTATTCCGCACAAGTAGCAGAGCTTGTAGCCCTTACAAGAGCATGTCAACTGTCTACATTGATGAAGGTTACCATTTACACTGATAGTCAGTACGGGTTTGGAATTGTGCACGACTTTGGGCAACTATGGTCACAGAGAGGTTTCCTGACCTCTTCAGGGTCCCCAGTGAAAAACGGGGAGAGAATAAGGGAATTGTTACATGCCATTCAGATGCCAGCCGAAATTGCAGTGGTAAAGTGTAGTGCTCATACAAAAGGACAGGACTATGGGCCTGATTACAACTTTGGAGGAGGTGTTAATCCGTCCCAAAAGTGACGGTAAAGTGACGGATATACCACCAGACGTATTACGAGTCCATTATATCCTATGGAACTCGTAATACAGCTGGTGGTATATCCGTCACATTTGGGACGGATTAACACCTCCTCCAAAGTTGTAATCAGGCCCTATGTTTCCCTGGGAAATGCATATGCGGATCAAGTCGCAAGATTTTGTGCCTTGAACTGTATATTGCTCAGGGATGAATGGAATTCGATAAATGAGCCAGAACTCGAACCAGCTGAAGCATTTGCCTTGAAGGTCGTGGACACAATGGATGAACTAAAAGCATTACAGAATAGCGTCAGGGAGGATGAAAGAGTTTCCTGGATTAAGGCAAAATGCACAAAGAGACCAGATGAGTTATGGGTTTCAAATGAGGGAAAATTTGTTTTACCAAATTGTCTCTTATGGCAGCTAGCGCGGTTCTATCATGGGCAGGCTCACCTAGGGAGAGATGCCATGATAAGATTGTTCAAAACTGATTGGTTTAACCCCAGATTCCGTCAAGTTGCAGAAGCAGTCTGCCATCGATGTGTCATTTGTCAGCAGATGAACCCAGGAAAGGGAACGGTTGTGAACGTGAGCCACATCGGTAGGGCAGGTGGCCCGTTCAGCAGAATGCAGATGGACTTTATTGAGATGCCTGTGCATGGAGGTCTGAAGTATGTGTTGGTGATTGTGTGCATTTTTAGTCACTGGATTGAAGCATACCCCACACGTAGAAATGACAGCCTTACAGTTGCAAAACTATTGTTGAGGGAGTTAATACCACGTTTCGGATTCCCGATCTCTTTAGAATCAGATAGGGGAAGTCACTTCAATAACGAGGTGATAAAGTTACTTTGCGCAGCGCTGAACATTGAGCAAAAACTGCATTGTAGCTATCGCCCAGAAGCCTCAGGACTGGTGGAACAAATGAATGGTACGCTGAAATCAAGAATGGCGAAAATATGTGCATCGACAAATTTGAAATGGCCTGACGCATTGCCCTTGGTGTTAATGTCAATGAGAAACACCCCTGACAGAAAGACTGGATTGTCCCCGCACGAAATTCTCATGGGCAGGGCCATGAGACTTCCTGCAGTTCCCGCAAACGCGCTTTTGAATATTACAGATGATATGGTGTTAGACTACTGCAAAGGTCTGGCTGACGTGGTTCGCTCTTTCTCTCACCAGGTGGAAGCAACCACCTTGCCACCGATCCAAGGTCCAGGACACACACTGAAAGCAGGTGACTGGGTCGTGATAAAGAAGCACGTGAGGAAGTCGTGTTTGGAACCCCGTTGGAAAGGCCCTTTCCAAGTGATCCTGACGACAACTACCGCTGTGAAGTGTGCGGGAGTTCCCAACTGGATTCACGCCAGTCATACAAAGAAAGTGTTGTGTCCCACAGATGAGGAAGTTGAAGCGCTGAAACTGCCAGTACCTGATAACAAAGTGCCAAGCGCTGAGACAGAGCAAAACAGAACTAGAAGCGAACAGGCAGAAATAGAGGAGAGAGAAATATTCTCTGAGGACGAAGCAACCGATTCACTTGGGGAAGACCAAGGAGAAGCCTCAGACAGCGACGAAGCAGCTGAAGGCAACAAAGAGCCTGAAGCAGCTGAAGGTAACAAAGAGCCTGAAGCAGCTGAAGGTAACCAAGAGCCTGAAGCAGCTGAAAGTGACAAAGAGCCTGAAGAAAGTAGCGGTGACAAAGGGCTCGAAAGAGGTGAAGAAGCAGGAGAGCCTGATCAGAGGAGGGCTTTCCCAGAAGCAGACGGTACAGAAAAAGAAAAGAAAAACCTGATTGACTCCCCAGAAGGAGGGGATAAGGCAGAACAGAACGAAACTGTTCAAACGTCTTCAGGAGAGATCGCAGGTCCATCAAATGGACACAGTGCAAAGAGAAAACCAAGTATATCACCAGTAAAACTAAGAACTAGAGAAAAGTTGAACGACGGTGAAGGGCCAAGAGTGAAAGAGAAAAGAAAGGAAGTGTCTGTTGTGGTACCAACATCAAGTGAAGAAAAAGACTTTGCCAAAGAGGAAAGTACCAGTGAGGCAGAATCAAAGAGAGATGCAAAATTGAAAAGGAAAAGGATACCAAACAGGAGATATTCCGGTCCAGAATGGGCATATGTAGTCAATGACGATTGGACTGACGAATTTGTATCTCTTAGCCTCAAGAACAAAAAAGAAGAGATACCAATAGAAAAGAAAAGTTTTATGGACACTATTGACTGAAAAAAAACTGATAAATGACATTGCTTACTATAATCTAACGTGATACAACCAGCTGAGACATTGCTAAACCGGATGAGACATTTGCTAACTTGATAAGACTTTGATAACCTGATTGACTCTTAAACCCGATTTGAGACGTTGCTAACTGAAAAAAAAAAAAAAAAAAGAGACTGAGTTATTGCCGAATTGAGACAAATGCTGCTAACCGATAAGTGACTGGGATCCTGAAGAAAACTGTGTGAACATTGCGCTCGTTCAAGCTTTGTAACAAATTGCTAAATCGTTTTTTTTATAAGTGCTTCTAGCTCTCTGATTCTATACAGATCATGACACAAAACAGTAGAGTGAAATATTGTAAATATGCGTGTATAGGCTTGATAGCTGCATGTGTACTAATAATAATGGCAATAGTGCTTGCAACGCATGGTAAGGGTGAGAATGAGAAAATTGATGCTTCTACTTTTGCTCCTGTTACTGTCACTGAACTAACCCCATTGAAAAGACTAGAATTAGATGAGAGACACTTGCATGATAAAAAGGAACTTTCGTATAATGTTTTCTATCGCTTACTAACAGAATATGTTGAGACTATGGATGCGAAAGATTGTTATGTGTGTACACAGATACCGACATCGGTAAAGGAAGGGGTGACTTATCACCACATGCCTCTTACATATGGGATTACATGTAGTTTAGTAACTTCTAGATTTTATGGTCAAACTCACATACAGTATTTTTACCCAAATTATGATGTTACTTTTGCATATGTTCCTATAATCACGCAGCTAAGCCAGATTGCTAAAGATTGGGATGCTAAAATAATGAGGGAATTTTTCGAGCCAATGCAACCTTTTGAAACAGCTCACGCCCATAGGGAAAACCTTACCTGCTCCCTCTCTGCAGTAGAAATAAGCTTTTTAGATCGCACTGATGATAGAAGGGCACAAATGAATGCAAAATTAGAAAAAGAGCTAAGTAAGAGGACTTCAGTAGATCATTATGCTTTTGCCGCAATAAAGACACAAGGAAGAATAGCTTTAGATGCTTGGCATGTAGGGAAGTTTTGTATATATCGAGGTGAATCTTATTATGATAACATTTTCGTGGGAGCGAGTGAATGTAAACATACGTTTATCTTTAAGGCCAAATGGACATTCATGCTGAACGGACTTGACCCTGTCATACCGGGTGTATATTACATTTGCGGGCATAATGCCTAATATCGTCTTCCAAAGGGATGGTGGGGGAGATGTTATTTGGGTATAGTGTTCCCAAAGGTTTATCAACTGGATGACCTATCGGTGATTCCAAAGACGCCTGGATCTCATCGTATCCAGAAAAGAGAGACCGCAGCTGCTGTGGTAGGAGATATATTTGGAGCCATGATTCCTTCATTGGGAGTTGTGTTGAATTCCATCAAAATAAGAAAGTTGTCTACTATAGTGGATAACATGTTGACAAAGTTTTCAGGTGCTATAATCCTGATGGATGCTGAACTTGCAGCAGAAAGAGCTATGACTTCAAAACAGGCTTGCCCTAGACATTCTTTTAGCAAAGGATGGCGGCGTTTGCAAAATGCTTGGTGCGCGTCACTGTTGTACGTATATACCCGACAACAGTGTGAAAATAAAAACTATGCTTGCAAATCTAACAAAAGAGAGTGCAGATTTGAAGGAATTGAAAGAACCAGGAGTGTGGGAGAAAGTTGGAAAGGGAATTGCTTCAGTGGGAAATTGGCTTGGTGGCATTTGGAATGGAATATTATTAAAAATAATACAGGGAATATTAATAGTACTGATTTGCATCTTTGGAATTTGGGGAATAAAAAGGGGAATAATAATGATCATGGCAAGAATTAAAAGAAGGAAGGAAGAGAAAATGATGAAAAGAATGGCAGAAGAATACAAAGCAAGAACAAGGGGAACTAAAAGGCAAAGAGAACTGACAGAATTTTAATGGAATAAAATTTGTGGGAATAGTTTGTGTGATGACAAGTAGTCATCAGAGGAGGGATTGATGACGCAGAAATGAAGGTTTTACATTTATTAGCGCATAAACGTAGTGCCGCGATAATCAAGTGTGACTTTAACCGAACTAATAAAGATTGTACGGGGACAAATGTGCCCTCAGAGTAGTTTGCCAACATTTATAAGCGTGCTTTATATAACGTGATGTATTAGAATTGTAATAATCTGACATAACCGTAAACGTGTGCCATGATTTGCTTGTTTGAAATGTTTTAGCTTAGCATAACTTTAGTGGAGGCTTTGGCCTAGTTGCCTGTCTCACGGTTTAGATGCTCGTATTTTTCCAATGTGCTAATAAAACGTGTATTCTTGCTTGAAGCTGTACTTTTCCAGTGAGATCGGTTCACATGCTTATCTTTAAGGTTTCGTGCCAGCCTGGCATCTTCTTCTTTGCTCCAAGGTCAATCTGCAGGTGCAGACAATGGACGCTCTGAAAGTGAGTTAATTGGTAAAATATGTTGCAACTTACGTTCCCGACTCCAAGGATAATGTATGCTTAGGTAGAAGCTTGTGAACTGTAGTTTTTGATTGGACAATTTGAAGCCAACCTATGAACTCTCCAATGGAAGACCCTACTGGACTTGAACTGTTGGCTATTTAAACCAGGTGCACGAGAGGAAAGCAGCCATTATTGGACATGCGCCTTTACCAGCCCATTACCCGCTATTGCCGACTTCGTCATTTTGCCATCTTCTACGATGCCAATTGATGTTCGATGAGACTTTGATGCTTTCTCTAATCGAGAGAAAGAGACTTTAAGTAATTCTCGCCCTAGAGACTTTAACTTTGATTTGCCCCTTTGCATGAAGTAATAGTTTTGTCCTTTTATCTTTGCCGCTGTGAGGCAATTGCCCCGTCCACCCTGCCCCTTTGCCCCGTCCCATGCTGATCGAAACTGGTACCTGTGAGACGAAGACTTCCTTGAATGCTGATTGAATTTGGTAAATATGAAAGAAAATTGTACAATTGCATTGTGTTCCTTTTAGGTAACCAACTGCTGATTTTTAATAAGAGCCCTAGTTAGGAGTTTTCCAAATCAATGTTGCTAAATTATTTTTGCATGAAGTCCCACATGCAGATGCTAATTTGAGGTTAGATGAGGATTCATCTGTCGCACAATGCAATTTGAGACCTTGTTATGCTGACCAATGTATGCAATTAGCTCATTACAGATTATAGTTTTAGTGATTTGCATTGCTATTATCGAATGCATTGTTATTCAAATGCTGCATAGATTGCATCTTTTTCGTCGTTATGGACAGCTATTAATGTTCATATACATATATCATTTGGTGTTGAGACACATTTATATTGTGCTAGCTTTCTTAATATAGGGAAATAAATTCATTAACTTTGAATAAACTGGTGTGGTTATTCATGGCCGAAAGGTCATGGTTCGCCGAAATGTTTTCTGGATTAATTGTGAAGTGTTATGTTGATCAGGGTATTGCCTATGTACGTTATTGATTATTGATTTGATTAAATTGATTACTCTCGGGTGAAGAGAGCCCCACTTGGTCAAAAGATTCATCGACCCAAGAGCGTCCAAATACAGGTAATTTATTAGGTCGGAACGCTCTATCAGCCTCTACAGCTACTGTGTTCTTCGGGCTGTAACACTAAAACACACACATAGAACATCCACAGACAAACACATAGACAGGTGCTTATTGCTTACTTATTTACAGGCCCACTTCACTGAGATAGCACACACTCTTTTAAGTCATTCTCACCCACGCCAAAACATCCAGGACATATAATATTTGCTAACTATTGGACCTGACTGCCTTGGTGTGGTCTTTCGCCAAACTCTCTGCTTTCTCCCCTTCTGTTTTCTAGATTTTGATTTTGGAATTAGGACTCTGTGCACTTTACCACAGCTTGTGTGTGCTCTCTCTTTTGAACATAGTCAAACTGGTGTACACCCAATTGGCACATTTCATTTACTTACAAGCCTTCTGTAAAGTGTGCACATCAGAAACATTGATGCACAGCATCGACACAGCAATTCAACACAGCGCCTGCTGCGTGGCTGGAGAAACAACACCGCACCTGTTCTCACCGTGGACTCTTCACACAGAGCGTCA
Source organism: Pleurodeles waltl (assembly GCF_031143425.1). Classification (NCBI taxonomy): domain Eukaryota; kingdom Metazoa; phylum Chordata; class Amphibia; order Caudata; family Salamandridae; genus Pleurodeles; species Pleurodeles waltl. The sequence goes on along the minus strand of NC_090440.1, from coordinate 108,313,972 downwards.
GAAATTTCCACGCATGGATCCTGGCCGTCAAAGTCTTCAACATCCCTGCACGGACCCGAGGCTGTGCATCCGGAATCGACGCACGGCCTCCCTTGCGAGAAAAGAATCTACACACAGCCTCTGGTGTGAGTAAGTAATTGACGCACGGCCTCACTTGCAAGTAAGGAATTGATGCATTGATAGCTTTTCTAATGCACCATTGCTCTTGCGGCTTTATTTTTGACGCATACCAGGTACTTTGTGCTAAAACAACACATCCATTGATTTCTATGGATTAAGACTCTTTTTATTTAAAAAAAATAATATCTTTGCTTGTGTACGCTGGGTTGGATTTTTGTCATTTTGGCCTTATTTAATGTAGATAAATATTGGCTATTTTTCTAAACTGTTGTGTAGTCCTTTTGGGGTGTTTTCACTGTGTTACTGTGTGTGTTTTGTACAAATGCTTTACACATTGCCTCACCTGTGCCAAGCTACCAAGGGGGTGAGAAGGGGTTATCTGAGCTTTGTAGCTCCCTTACCCTGACTAGAGTGAGGGTCCCTGCGTGTACAGAGTGCAAACTGACTGCCAACCAGAGACCCCATTTCTAACAGTTATGGTAGGACCTAAACAGCCTATAGGGCAGGGTGCATCGTATTCAAAACACAGAACATGTGTTTTTAATGACATGGGAAAGGGAGTGGATAGGAGGAGGCCTTTCAAGAGAAAGGGGCATGGAAAGTTGAAAGGACGGGTTTGGAAGCTATTAATGTGTCATAGGTTTCTGGTCTCAAGTCACTGGTTAATTCTCAGAGAGTGGCGGGCACAGGCCCAGGGGTCATGTGAGGAACACAGCATGGGAACGGCATTGGGGGAGTTCAGAGTACATGAAGCAAGGCTACAATGAACTACAAAGAAGGAAGCAAGTTGAACTTTCCCCTGTGTATGGTACAGGAGAATAAAGTTGTGGCATTACCTGCTTGCCGATCTGCCTGAGGCGCATCGTCAGTCAGCCTGACTTCACATCAGCTCCTTCTACGTTCTTCACCACAGCAAAAAATCTTGTTCAGCTTGACCTCTCAGAAAGGCTATCCAGTCTCATATAGCCCTCATCAGTGGGAGCCTGCAGCTTCATACCGCTGGGGATTTTTGACTTCCAAACAAGTGACAAAGTCCGAAAGTACATATCTTCACTGTGATCTCATTCAACCGCTCCCTATTGATGATGTCTCTTCTTCAGATACCGCCACTTGCCTTGTCTTGCTGAACTTTACCTTCTCATATACTTTTTCTGGAAAATTCTTTAAAGCTTGAAGGTGAGCCGAGACAAGGCACAATATATCTGAACCACACTCCATCAGGACAGGCCATAACATTAAACTTTGTCCAGGTCTCACACTCACAGATAGCGCATTGATTTTTTTAGGTGCTATTTTTCACTAAACACATAAAAAATAAATAATTCTGGTTCTACTGATTTAATTTTTTTGTTTTGTGTCAAATTATTTAATTACATTTTCTTAATTTTTCTAGGTTGGTATTAGATTGTTCTTCTGTGGTGTTTTCCCTTTAAAACTGTTGTGTGTGTTTATAATAATCTAACACAGTGCCTCTACATTAAGCCTGTCTGATTTTGTGCCAGTCTTCCAAAGGGTTAAGCACCAGGTTAATTTAGTTACTTTTTATGGTTTATCCTGACAGGGATTGTGGTTGTTTCTTGAGAAGGGCTTACATCTCCTCAATAAAAAGCTATAATTTCCTACACCAACCTAAAATAAAAGTGGGGAAAAAAGTGCACAATTGCCCCACCCCTTGCTTTGCAAGTAATATACCTCAAGTGTGCATGGGAAGAAATCCAGGATTGCACTGCTAGGAATATTGCACACAAACACAGAAGTGAGTGCAACCGGTATTCAATTCCTGACAGGCACTACCTGTTATCTTTATTTGATATTTGTTAAGCTCAACAAATCACCCTCGAGAGGGTCTCTCTGTGCTAGTGTACCCCACACAGGTCAAAAATAAGATTAAGAGAAATTAAAAATTAAAACAGCCAGGTTTTAAGTGATTTTTAAATAGAGCTAGATCTGAGCAATAGTGTATATGCAAAGATAGCTGGTTCCAATGTGGGGGGACCAAAAATGAAAAAGAACGGCCCCATACCTGGCCATACATGTATGCCAAGGGCACTGTGAAAGTTGCTCATTAGACTCAAGATTGTGTGTTGGAACGTAAAGTTGCAGCTTGTTTTGCAAATAGGGTGGACCACTTCTGTGTAGAGACTTGAGTACCAGAAAAAATAAACTTAAAGAGGGCACACTTTTTAATGGATAGTCAACACAAAGACTTGAGCATAGGTTCTGAAGGGAGTCAGGTGGCAGGTTACAGACCAGGTGGGCAGGTGTGTTCTGAACAGCTAAAAGGCCCTCATTCATTGCTACCATTAAGGTGCTACCATAATCTAGGCAACTTACAATGAGTGCCTGGGTGAGTAATTTTCTGGTTTGCAGAATAGTCATTGGAATGATTTCCTAAGAAGGTGCCTCAAACCAAAGCAAGATCTTTAGATCGAATCTACATGTTGTTGCAAAGAAAGATTCTCATTGATCTAGATGCCTACATTTCTGACTACCTTTTTTAGGGTAGGGATCAACCCCAGTTCCATGGGCCACCAACCACTGGATCAAAAAATAATGAGCTATCCCAAAAAGTAGAATCTCTGTCTTTGCGGAATTCAGTTGGAGATAGTTAGCTGACATCCAGAAAGCAATCATTTTCACACATTCCCTGAACCTTATTTTATGAGTTGCATGTTATCTGCATACAAAATGACATTGAAACCACATGATCTTATCACTTTAGATGGGGAGCACATAGATAATAGAAAGAGTGGGGCTGAAAAATGAACCTTGTGGTACCTCCCTGTCTAGGGCCATAGTTCTGGAGTTGCCAAGGTCTAGTGCAATCAAGTGTGTTCGATCACTCAAAAGATTTTTCAGCCGGCGTGGAGCTTTACCCCCAACACTAATTTCCCCCAGCCTTTGGACTAGGGTTGCATGTGAGATGGTGTTGACTGCTGCTGACAGGTCTAGTAGAACCAGCATAGTTGGGTTCCCCTCATCCAGAGCAAGTCTGACTGAATCTAGAAACTCCACTAGTGCTGTTTCTGGGCTACATAAGAAGCCAGGAAACCTGACTGCAAGGGATCTAACAAAGAGTGAGTTTCCAGAAAAGATATGAGTTGTTGATTGACTAAGGTATCTATCATTTTCCAAGATAAGGGAGCTGTGAATTGGTCTATAATTTGCTAACTCTAGGGGATCTGCCATGTTTTTTTTTAATGTCTTACATGCTCTGCTTTTCATTTTACTGGAAAAATGTAAACAGGTCTGTGATAGTGGAGACAAGGGTTGGGGCAAAGTGTCCATAACATAAGGATCCTCTGATGATCTAGAATTGATCCTGTTAATTAGGGCCAACACTTGATCAGGGATAACAGGATCAAAGGATTCCAAACGCGTGGGTGAGTGATTACAGAGGAAATAGATGGAGTTGACCCTTTCGCTTCTGAGTTGTTTAAAAAGGTTTCATAAATTTTGGAGATTTGTTCTACAAAATTGTTAGAAATTGGGTCTTCGGTTGGCAGTCAGGTTACCCACTGTCCAAGCAAGGACCCTCACTCTAGTCAGGGTAATTCACACACAATCCAAATTATCCTGTGCCCACCCTCTGGAAGCTTGGCACTGACCAATCAGGCTTAACTTAGAAGGCAATGTGTAAAGTATTTGTGCAATAAATCATGCAATAACACAGTATAAACACCACAACAATACACCACACAGATTTAGGAAAATATGGAATATTCATCTGAGTAGAAGTAAGGTCAAAATAATCACGTTTTGATAAGCACAAGTTGAAATATCACTTTTGTAATGATAGATAGAGTCGCTAGTTCTTAAAAAGCGATAAGTATCTCTTGCAAGCACAAAGTACCTGGTTTGCGTCTAAATTATCTGCACGGGACCGCAGAGGATGAGATGCGCTGTAAATGGGGAGGTGTGCGTAGGTTTCCCCTTGCGCACATGGACGATGCGTCAATGCTTTTTTATGCAACAATGGCTTTGCATCGATTTCCGGCATGCAGACTTTGGTCCTCTTCGGGTTGTGGGTATTTCGATGCCCGGGCGATGATGCAGAGAAATCCTGGGCATGCAGGGTAAAGTCACAGGAGCTGCATCGATCCATTGCGCAATTCGGGAAATTTCTTTTGCACAGTAGGCGCTGCATCGATTCCTCTTGCAGGAAGTCGGGCTGTGTTGTTCCGGCAATGCTATGCTTTGATCCAGTGGCCCGTGCGTCGAAGTTCCGGTTGCAACACTGTGTCGATCTCTACTCGAGGAGCCGGGCTGCATCTTTCTGGTTCGGCGTTGGAGTGATTTTCTCAACGCAGGGTAGACTGTGCGTCAATTCTGGCAGGCTGTGCATCGAATTTCACAACACAAGGAGTTCTTTGCAGAGATGAAGTTTTTTTTGGCCCTGAGACTTCAGAAAACAGGAGGCAAGCTCAATTCAAGCCCTTGAAGAGCACTTCTCAGCAAAGCCAGAGGGCACCAAGGCAGCAGGGCAACAGCAAGGCAGCATTCCTTCTCAGCAAAGCAGTAAGGTGAAAGATTTGGGCATCCAGGCAGCTTCTCTTAGCAGGTTGCAGGTTCTGGTTCAGAGTAAGGTCAGAGACCCGGTTTAAATACCCAAATGTGTCTTTGAGGCGGGAAGGATGTCAAAGAGTGGCTTAGAAGTGCACAAGGTCCCCTTTCGGTTCCATCCTGTCTGCCAGGGTCCTAGCAAGGGGTTTGGCAGTCTATTGTATTTGGGCAGGCCACTGTCCTTTCAAATGTAAGTGTCAGGCCCTCCACCCTCCCAGCCCAGGAAGACCCAGTCAGTATGCACATCTGTGCAGGTGTGACTGAGCATCCTGTGTTAAGGGTTGTCTGATTGAAATGCACAAGGGAGCTGTCAACTAACCTAGCCAGACGTGGATTGTAAGGCACAGAAGGATTTAAGTGCAGAGATAGGCTCACTTTCTAAAAGTGGCATTTCTAAAATAGTAATATTAATTCCAACTTCACCAGTCAGCAGGATTTTGTATTACCATTCCGGCCATACTAAGGCCCATATTTATGCTTTTTGACGCAAAACTGCGCTATCGCAGTTTTGCGTCAAATAAATTTGCGCCGTCGAACGCCATTTGGATGCGCCATTCGGGCGTCAAATTTATACTTTGACGTACGGCGGCGCAACCAACAGGTGGGAGTCATTATTTCGTGACGCAAACAGCGTCGGTCTGTCGTAAGGGAAACCCACGTAAAAGGGACGCAAATCACTGTGGGTCGATTTACGACAGCGCAATCGTGAAAACGCCGTTTTTTTTCACGCTATTGCGTGACATTTTTGCGCGAAAACTGCACTTACAGGAGAGGAGACCCAAAATGGATCCCAGATGCCCCAACAGACCCCAGGAGGATGAGAGCAGACCAGGACCCAGCCAGGAGGAAGCATACAGGAACCAGGACATGTTAAAGAAAAAAAGAAAGTGTCGCTTCAGTGCAGAGGAGCAGGAAATCCTGGTGAAAGAGGTGACGGAACACCAGCACCAACTTTTCATATCCTCAAAATTGCCACTCAGTAGGAGAGAGGCCATCTGGAAAGAAATTGTGGACAAGATAAACAGTGTGGCTGAAGAACGCCGGACAGTCACCGAGTGTAAGAAATGCTGGCATGACTGTAAACGTAGGACCAAAGAGAAAATGGCCAGGAACAGGAAGGCAGCAATGCAGACTGGAGGGGGGAGTCCAGCACAACAGGAGGCCCTGGACCACATGGAGGAGATGGTCGCAGCCGTCATCCCGGAGGAGATCGTCACAGGGATACAAGGACTGGACAGTGCAGACTACCACGACACTACGCACATGCAGGGTAAGTCGCATGGGGAATTACAATGCAATAATGGGGACTGTAAGCAGGGGGGGATACCTACTACACAATGCATGTAACTTAGCACATATATGAAGTGGCATGGGGAAAGGGGCACGGCAGGGGGGAATGGCCAGTACTGACCATAGCCGGGGCACGACAAAATACTGCCACCACTACAGTCCCACGGGGACATCCTGTAATTACAACAAGAGAGCCAAGGGAAACCAGGGACAGGTGGGAAGGACACTACCCTGAATCCACATCCAGGCACTTGTTTTGCACAAACTATTCCCCATCAACTAGGTCCCTACCTGTAATGCAGTAGCAAATACAACAACTGCAACTTAACTGCCACCACAGTTGACAATAACACCTCTCATCTCTGGGCAGCTATAGTACCAAATGGCAGGAACCCCACCCTGGAACATACATTCCTAAATTAGGGGGTGAGGATGACATCTGCAACTACTCCTAGAAATAAGACAAAGGTACCAGTACACTTAAATGCTGAATGTCCATAACTGACACATACATAAGCCTAAGTAAACAGCAATAGGAGCCACACAGCACTAACGACACACACATGCTGCATACGTCAGGGTCCCTCACGTGCCTGCCTAACAATGCTACATCACAAATGTCATACTGCTCAGACAACAACATTGACGAGGGGACACAGGCAACTGGTCAATGAAACACATCTGCACAGTCTAACCAAAAAATAGGACATTCATACGATAAACAGGCCAATCCAGTAAGACACACATGAGACCCCATCAGATACAAACATCAACAATGTTTACATCCATACCACATCCTAACATTGACATACATAGGTCATGCCACCTAACATGTACAGATCATGCAATGTGAATAAAAAGTGTATGGTGCAGGGCCTGTGAGGCAAGTGTGCTGGCAGGGCAGTCACAACACCCACAGTCAGTCAAAGTGTAGCGTGGCAAGTGAAACGTATACTTTGCGCAATAGCCTCAGGCTGGAGGCCTTTGTGCATCTTACCCTGAATGTACTTATACTCATTTGCTCACATCTAAGTGCCTCAGAGCACTTTGCACTAAATGAATCTCATTGCCCTTCCTATCAGTTAATGTAGCAAATAGTCAGTCCTAAGGTGTTGGCAATTAGTCAAATCACCCTGTTTTGCCTACTTCTGCACTGGAGTTTGCCAGAACATATTCACTCTGTGCCCCAGTCAAGGATACCGTCTGGTTCGTTGATGATAGATGTGGTAGGGGTTAAGGTTTGCCATTCCTGCGTAGGGAAACTTTGTCATCACAATGACATATGTCTTTTAAATTCACTTCCTCGTCCCAAGACACGCATGGGGGAGTTTACAAACAGAAAATCACATCTAGATGCTGCCTGCCTTGCTGCTGATGCACAACCAGATCCCAGCCCATTCCTCTGATATGAGGGATGATGTCTCCCCTGTGATTCAGACAGCCAAGCTCCAAACTTAACATGCAGTGCTATATATAGAACAAGCAGAGGGAGAGTAGAAACTGTTAGGCACCATGATAGCTGTGTACCAATGTATTACTCTCCTGCGGACTATTTCAGTTCTAACTGTGTGTATTGTTTTGGTTATTGGGGCTCACACCTAAATTCCTACAAGTCAGTTGTACAATGAAACTTCATATCAAACAAATCCTGTCTGTGTCATTTGTGTATGGGAACATACCGGAAAAGATAGAAATGTGTAGGACCTGAGTGACCACCACTTCCCTGAGAAGTCCCAAAGATGTCATGGGCTTGGACTTCTAAACATTCCTCTGTTGTGGGAGACCAGAGGCACTGCTAGTCTGTCTGAGCTAAATCGAATATCTGGGTGACCGAGTTATTTACAAGTGGGTCAAACTTAGTCCCCCACACCATTAGCTATCCTTCTGCCTAGAAAGCCAAGAATCACATGTAGGATAATGAGAGCCCACCCAAACAAATGTCCCTCCATAACAATAGTGAAACACCGAGGGAGGAGTAGGACAAAAAAATGCATATTCCGAAATAATTACAAATCAACACCTAGAGATGACCTGGCAGGCATGTCTGATAGCTCCATATCATATATGTGACACACAGGTGGGCCATAGGCCTACAACAATGCCCTATGACGGACAGCAGATACCAAGACAAAATCAGAGTACAAAGTTAAGGCATCCAAAGGCTTGTATCTTAGTGCTAAATGATCTCAACACAGACACACTAATTGTACCCTGTTTCTTTGCAGAGGAACACGGATCTCCTGCCGATATGCCTGTCCATGAGTTCCCTGATGACATGGATGACGAGACCATCAACCTCACACAAGAGACCATTGACATGGTCCTCGAAAGCCTCCAAACCCCCCCTTCAGTAACAAGGAGGAGCCAAGAAGAAGCAGCCACCACAGTAGAACCACCCGCCACCCCAATTGTAAGACCTGCCAGCTCCAACACAGCTGAGGACTCTGACGACACTGGCACCAGCTTCGAAAGAACAGTCATTGGGGTCCAGCGGGAGCTGGCCAAGGAGGTGCGGGTGGGGATGCAAACTATGGCAGCCAGCCTTGAGGGGGTGCGTTCGTGCATGCTGTCAACTGCTGATCAGGCAGCTGCAATGCAAGCCAGAACATCGCTGTTGGAGGAACTTTTAGTAACACAGAAGGCAATCTGCACAGCTGTCATCCAGTTGACCAAACAACTCCAACAGCAAGCCAGTCAGCGTGTGCACGAATGCAACATCGAACCCCTCAGGGCAGACCTGGCTGCCTACCATCGGGATGTGGCTGCCATTCTGAAAAACCAGCACGCTCTCCTTGCTGCAGTACTGCCCTTCATAACTGGACAGGGATCAGCCCCCGGGATGTCTGCCTCCATGTCTTCTGACACTGAGGTGTGTGTTGCCCCTTCAAAACCAACAACAACAAGGACACACCAGGCAACACACACATCAGAAGAAGAAGACATGGAACAGATAACATTCACTCGCAAGAGTACCCGGAAGCCCTAGTCCCTGCACCATGCCCTACTCTGACCAAGGTCCTACGTTTTGACACATGCCAGCCTGACTCCAACTACCCTCAATGACTGTTCGGCAATCTACTGTTTAACTTGTCCACATTGGCTGTAAATGTTTCTCTCCTACCATTTGGCAATTCCTGTTCCTCTGCACCGTCTGTGACATCACCCCAGCATGTCAGGAGCATCATCCACACCCTGTAAATAGGATCACCATTTAAGAATGCACCAGAACGGACTCACCTAACATTGTTAATGGACTTTTTGCACTACTCCACCTAAAAATAAATATCACTTGCACACCTATTGTGTCTCTGTGTCATTTCACACTTCAACTGTGCAGTACATAACTCCAAAGTGGCTGTGTGGCAACCATGTCGATTCTCTATACTACTGTCCTGATTTCATGTATACTGAAACATCTGTGCAGTGGCCAGGATTGCATCATAGCTTTACTAGACTGAGGAAAATAACTGATGTAGGGACTAAGCACACACAATCATGCTGTGTTGGACAGAATGAGGCCCCATCCATAGCTATTCTAGACAACTAATGGTGGCTGAGAAATGTAGGCACCTTGCAATACTAAAACAATACATTATGCTGTAAAATGAAAGGAATGATAACCAAATTACACTGCATCAATCACCCTTACAGCGTATACTACCATGAAGGAAAGTCATGCTCAAGCAGTACACACATGATGTAGGTCAGCAATGACAGCAACAAGACAAGAGTGTGAACAAATACTCATCTACAAAGCTCTCCCTGAACTTCACAATGCTGTCCGACCTATCTATTTACCTACAAAATCAACTCTCGAAGCACTCTTTGTGAAGTAGGATACATACCAACCCCAAATCTTGATGATCTATGCACACTACCAATGGTGGCTCTCCCACATGGTGGATACTTGCCAAGTTAGCACACGGGTAGCTGGCATGTTAAACCTCAATAGCCTGGGGATAGCGAGCATAGGACACAAATGTCATACTAAAACTTTCTGCTACACTGATGTCAAGGCCATGAAAAGGTAGCACCTAACGCATCAGGTAAAGGGTTAACAATTTTTTTATTTCCAATAAGTAATAAAAGAGGCAACTAAGGGAAAGATAAACCTACACTAATCTAACCTGACTACTACTAACCCACAACTGTCCCTAACTAACCTAAGCTAAACTTACTCTACACATGTAACGAAACGATCTAAACATCAACCCCCCACCCACCATTATGAGACAAGACACATGCAGGACAACACTTACTAACCTACACACATACTACACTATCCTAAACAAACATATATATATATATATTTTTTTTTTTTTTTTTAAACAGGAATCCCAACATTGTCCCCCACCCACCCACCCACACAAAAATATAAGATATAAAGAAGAAGGACCCCCCACCCTCTTACCTAACACTAACTAAGCTAATTTCCTACACTTATCCTATAACTAACCCCCAAAACCCAACTAACAGTATGAAATAGGAAAGAGGTGAGAGGGGAGGGGTAAAAGTTCTGGAGGGCAAAATGTCTACTGATTTGCCCTCCGTACTGTTCGCCGGATGGAGCGCACCTTCTTCTTCACCTCAGCCATGTCCTCCGTCAGGGTGTCAACTTTTGCAATCAACCTGTCCAATTTCCTTGACAATGCGTGGAAGTCCACTGGGTTGATCGGAGGGTCAGTGCAGGTCTGGGTGCCGGTGGAGGTGGATTGTGTTGGTGGAGTGGTGTGGGCACGGGACTGCCCTGCTCCCACCACACGGCTGGGTCCAGGTCTGGATGAGGATGACTGGTCCGTTGCTGGGTCCACTTGGCCAGACCTGGTGGATGTAGTGGCGGGGGTTGTTGGGGGCACCGTTGGGGGAGCCTGTGGTGTGGCATACCACGCCCCGGAGGCCCGTTCCGAATTGTATCTGCGGGCCATCCTCCGATACCCACACTGCACCTGCAGGATGTGGCTGTACCTCATTGCCCGGCGCTCAAACTGGTTGCGAGCTGCGGCACTCAGGTTTGCAGCTGTGAAGGGAAAAGGCAAATATTGAGCATAGAATTTACAGTGGGTTGAATACCACAATGGGTAATTTGTCCATTACTAGCAATGTATTGGTTGCAGCAATTGTTACAACATATTTCACGGGAAGGCTCAGAGGAAGTACATGTGAATCATGCATACTGAAGGGCATATCACATATAGCATATCCATGTCTCTACATGATGGATGACATCACCCTAAACTACTCATACAATTCATACCTAAGCCATTATACATTATGGCACCAGCTCGTCTGCATACTGACTTCACTACATATGTCATTCTATGTGATAAGAATCACACTCCTCACTCAATGGCATTTCGAAATAGTTGTGTGCTAAGATTGAACCCCTGGCCATGAATCATATGTCGACACTATGGGCCAGATGTAGGAATTGATGGGAAATCAACTAGCAAATTGCAAAGCTGAATGGTGTCTCTGACACCGTCTGCGAGTCACTATGGGGTCCCTAAATCCCACCTCATGAACATCAATGATGTGGGTTCCAACTTGCACCACCTTAGCAACTATGGGCACTCACGGGGATGGAGGCCTGCTGGGAACAGCAGAACTCCATAGACGTGACTGCTTTTAAATGAAGCAAGTTATTTTTCACCAAGTGTAGGCCCTTTATCTGAAAGGAAAATGAGCTGCGATTTGTTTAAATTCACAACAATTGATTGTTCGTAATTTACACAATAATTATTGCTCCCCTAGACCACTGGCTGTTTTGTGCCGGAGTATTTTGGTCCACTCACAAAGGTGAAGGTTCACAATGAGGACCCCTTCCAGTCAGCAAGTTGGTTAGCATCCACTTCAAGTGGATGATAACAGCTACTCACTTTGCAACCACGTACTCGTTAGCAAATGGGATTGCCTAACACTGTGATTTGCAAGTAGGGCTGGTAAACTCCTTTATTTTTTTCATTTAGAAAAGCATTTTGCGAATATGTACATGACCACCAAAAAGATTTCGGATTAGGAAACAGACGTTTGCAACTCACTAACATCAAATTATGCTATTTGCAATGTGGAGACATTTTGCTACATCTGGACCTAGGTACAAACTCAAGTCACAAAAGGTGTTAAGTACGTGTAACATACTGGTTGCTACAGTCCTAGGTACCCTGTTTCACAGTAACATCCCAGTCTTTGTGGGTGGTGTGGGAAGAACAAACAACAATCCCATGATCAATGCACAACCAGGAGTGTACAGAAAGTTCAACAAGCATGTGCCTTCACACACAACACCTATGAAGGGCTAGCAACACGTTGGAGTCAGCCCAACCTTGTCACATCCCAGGTCCACACATGTCAAAATGATATGACTTAGCCAAACATAACATACTATTAGTGAGGCATGTTTTACAACACACACAGAGGAGGTAGAACACCCATTCACATGATTCAACAGAACACCTAGGCCATTGCACTCAAGTCACACACACTTCAAGGTCACCTTGTGGAAGTACATGCCCCCGGAAGATCCGACCTACAGTGTACACAGTCCATCCTCAACTAGGAAGAAGCACTTGTCATCGAAGCCATGTGCCTAAGCTATCTGGGAGACTGTCAGTCTGATATGCTGACTCAGTTAATGGCAAGTTCCTGACCAAGTCTAACATTGACCAGTGTATTCAAAATGAGTCATGCTTTCCCAATTGTCGCACTAATTGAATGACCTACTGCCCCTCAATCTGAGAGATGACTAGGTATTGCTTTACCGAAACATTATTCCAATTTGATATCACACCAAAACAACAAAGCCAATGAACGGCCAGCACATCAAATCATGAATTATCCTGAACACACAGTAATCTATCATGCTTCATTTCCAAACAATGTAAATAGCACTTAGGCAACACTCACTGTAGGTATCGGGGTCGTCAAAATGGGCTACCTCACCAACGGTGTACGGGGCTGGTCCACCTGTAAAGCATGAAAGGAAGATTATACTCAGACTGGGTGAACAGACAAATAATTTCTGTTACAATGACAGTGTGTGAATATTACATGGTAATGATACACTTTCACACATGCTCATCCTGCCTGGCTGACTTTGTATTCTAGATTATCATTGGATGAGTCTCCTGCTCCAGTGACACACCCTACTACACTCATGCAGTGGCCAGGACAGTCATGTGTCGTCCAAGTTAATCCTCCATTAGTAGGCCCGAACAATCATGTGATCCATACATCTCAGCATGTGCATCCCAGAGAGAAACATTCCACAACTGGTTCCATGAGGACGGCATGACCACTCACAATCAAACAGGCTATGTGGACAGGTTCAACACACAGCAACCAGACACACATGTGACATATGTGTGGACAACATGACTAACTTCATGTGACGTGAAGGCAACACACAGGTGTAGCATCATCATGTGTTTGCAATTTTCGGTCTAGCTATGGCGTCTACATATGTAGGTATGTTGTTTCTACATGACGTACTCACTGGCCATTATGACCAGTAGAGTACAAATAGAGCAGTTCATGTGTTGCTTTTCAGACACAAATGCAACAGTACATTCCATGCAGCTACAGCCATCTGGTATGTGTTGCAAAAATGAGGCATCAGCCTGGTAGCATAGGTCTTCATACACACCCGGCAACAAATACACATTTGGACACATATGTATACCTTTGTAGCGCAGCATTTGCATCATTTTGTGACGCAGAGAGGGGGCTACTTAGCAAAATACAAATAGATGTTGCATTCTACTGCTGTTATTGGGTGTACATGTGTAGCAAAAATGGGGATTTATGTGTATGCCCATGGGCCTAGGTTTCCCTAGTATAACACGCAGTCAGCTACTTATTTTGCAGATTGGCTACCAATCATCACATGTTCACGCACACATTCCTATTATTCCCATGTAATTGATTATTACTCACCAACATAGCCACCAATCCGGAGTCCCAGGTGGTCCAGCAGGTCCTGTTCCCTGCTGATCAGATCTGCCCAGCGGTGCTTGAGTTGATGGATATTCCTCAGACTCCCGTAGACCCGGACCAGGTGATGGCGCACCTTCTCCCAACGGATTTTCCTCGCCTCCGTGTGATACCCCTGTATCACACGGCCCCCAGCCTCCAGCATCAGTGGGAGGAAATGGCTTACGAGCCATATGAAGCCCCCCAATTCGTCCTCACCCATCCTGGACAGGCGAGGCCTACCTGACATGATGAGAGGTGTAAAAAAGTACAAAAGAAAAATGAAAGAAAAAGTGGGAAATGGGGAAAGGTAGAGGTGTGAAAGAAAAAGAAGAAGGAGAAAAATAGCCCAACTAACCCCCCAACCTATGCTACCCACAACAGACTCCCACAGACAATACAAACTATCACAGGTATAGACAAAACAACACTAAACAGACTGAGACAATGTTTGACAACAATAAAAGATTGACACAAAGACAAAATACAAGGCACACAGGACACTAAAGCAGTAAAACACAGGACAACACCTTTCACACAACCACACAGTCTAGATAACTCTGAGACTGCAAAGTGAAAGTGAAAGTCAACTCCCAGTACAGATTTGGTAAACAGGATATCCTATTACATCACTTCCTGCATAAAATGGCCGCCGTTTTTATTTTCGCGTAATGCGTCATATTTTCACGCATACACAGATGTGCGTCATATTTTTTTGACGCATTACAGTGCACATGATGCGGAGTGTAAAAATATGCTATGAATATTAATATTTCAAATTGTACATGAGATGACCAACATATTGTGCATGTAGCGTCAATTTCACCACGCATACATCATGGGCGTCGTTTTTTTTACACGTACAGTGGTGCACATGATGCGGAGTCAAAAAATATGATATGAATATTAATAATTAATACTGTACATGAGATGACCAACATATTGTCCATGTAGCGTCATTTTTACCATGCATACATCATGGGCGTCATTTTTTTTACACGTACAGTGGTGCACATGATGCGGAGTCAAAAAATATGATATGAATATTAATAATTAATACTGTACATGAGATGACCAACATATTGTCCATGTAGCGTCATTTTTACCACGCATACATCATGGGCGTCATTTTTTTTACACGTACAGTGGTGCACATGATGCGGAGTAAAAAAATATGATATGAATATTAATAATTAATACTGTACATGAGATGACCAACATATTGTCCATGTAGCGTCATTTTTACCACGCATACATCATGGGCGTCATTTTTTTTACACGTACAGTGGTGCACATGATGTGGAGTCAAAAAATATGATATGAATATTAATAATTAATACTGTACATGAAATGACCAACATATTGTCCATGTAGTGTCATTTTGACCACGCATACATCATGGGCGTCATTTTTTTTACACGTACAGTGGTGCACATGATGCGGAGTGAAAAAAAATGGTATGAATATTAATAATTAATACTGTACATGAAATGAGCAATATATTGTGCCTATAGCGTCAATTTCACGACGCATACATCATAGGCGTGGTTTTTATTACACGTACAGTAGTGCACATGATGCAGAGTCAAAAATATTGTGGATGTAAATAATAATTTGAAGGTGAAATATCAAGACACTTTTGGATACATTTGTATCTGACTCTGCATTGTGTGCACTCATGTACATGAACAAATTATGACGGCCATGCTGTATGCGTAGAATATGGAGCAAATTTATCCAAATGTCTTCATGTGTTTAGCTTTGGAAAGGTGATTTGTCATGGTAAAACGGTGCAATGTGAGACACATTTGTGTTTGTATATGACAAATGTCCGTACTTTTATGTATAGACGGCCTTCACACTGTGATGTTTGGGATACGTTAACTAATGTATTGACCATATTTGACAACATATTTGGTGTAATTGCTGATGGCTATTTTGAAATGAGGTTTTTGATACCATTATGTATCCCGTCTCCAAAATGTCCCCACCTTTATGATGGGGATGCTTGTATCTGTAGTCCTAACAGGGAGTGGGAGAGTCACTTTCAGTTTTTATGGGACTGACCATGTCCCATTATGATTTTGTGTTTCATATTTGTGTAGGACTTGTGACATGGAGGCCACACATGTGCCTTATGCATGTGTTTAGTTCACAAGTACATGATTCCTGTATGTTTTGGGGGTGGTAGAGGTGGAGTTAGGCCCCCAGCACCCTAGGATTTGACCATCCAGAATAGCTACTGTATCCATGGAGTATTTTTATCATATCCTGGCAAACCTGCAGCAGCGGGCGAATGTAAGGCCATATGGTATGTATGACTGTTGACCATTCATTCATCTCATTAGCCCATTTGACGTTTGCAGTATTGATGATTTGGAGCTAAGTTGCATACCGTTTTCATATGACTAAGGGGGTCATTCTGACCGCGGCGGGCGGCGGTCGCCGCCCGCCAAGCGGTTCCCGCCGAATGACCGCGGCGGTCATTCTGGCTTTCCCACTGGGCTGGCGGGCGACCGCCAAAAGTCCGCCCGCCAGCCCAGTGGGAAACACCCTTCCCACGAGGACGCCGGCTCAGAATGGAGCCGGCGGAGTGGGAAGGTGCGACGGGTGCAGTTGCACCCGTCGCGAATTTCTGTGTCTGCAAAGCAGACACTGAAATTCTTTGTGGGGCCCTCTTACGGGGGCCCCTGCAGTGCCCATGCCATTGGCATGGGCACTGCAGGGGCCCCCAGGGGCCCCGCGGCACCCCCTACCGCCATCCTGTTCCTGGCGGAAGACCCGCCAGGAACAGGATGGCGGTAGGGGGTGTCAGAATCCCCATGGCGGCGGATTCTCAAGGGCAGTGGGAAATCCGTTTCTGGCCGCGGCTGAACCGCCGCGGTCAGAATGCCCATCGGTGCACCGCCAGCCTGTTGCCGGTGCTACCGCCGACCTCCGCCATGGCGGTAATTACCGCCAGGGTCAGAATGACCCCCTAAGTTTGCAAGACTCTCAGCGTTCACGATGTGATAATGCGAAGATTGTTTTGCTTGTCTGTGTCCCTTTCTGCATAAACTGGTTTAGTGTCATGTTACAATCTTCCTGCTAGGTTCAAACTGGGACACAACTGTGATGGTCTACTTTCAAATATTAGGTTGGTTGTATGACATATGTGTACATGTGTGTGGGAATGTGGATCCAGTATGACCTGTCTGTGTGTATGTTGTCACTGTAACTTCAAGGTCTCCTCCTGAGTTAGTGGCAGCTGATGTTGTTGCAATTGTGTATTGCTCACATCATACACTTGAGAGAAGCCATTGATGACATGTTCACGTACACATGGATGGTCCCACCGTGTCTCTGAACACGTGTGATGTGACTTTCAAATGATCTCCAATTTTGGGCTGGATGAGAGACTGTTTCAGTTGTTTGGATCCGGCATGTCTAATTGTCACATTTGTACTCTTGTTGGGCTCTGTGTATGGTAATGTAACATGTCACATCCTACCCTCTGTGCATACAGTTGTGATGTTTATTTTTGGTGTGATGAATTTTAATGGCATTCTTGATCAATGAGACGACATTCATCTTCAGCTATTTCAAACTAAAGGTGGTCAGAAATGAATAGGCCAAAGCATGATGTGGTGTTTGTGATCTGTGTTTATTTACAAGTGTGGAATACAAGTGATTATAATGACTTAAGTAAAAAAATTGTTCACAAGCTGTTGGCGCCTACGCACTCCTGCTGCGGTGTTAGGTTGTTCCCCCTCCTGTTGCAGGCCAGCATCCTCCTCATCATCATCCTCAGGCATGTCTGGGTCCGGTTCAAGGAGGGGAATGTTCCTTTTTACACAAATATTGTGTAATATGGCACAAGTGAGTAAGATTTTGCATACCATCTCTGGGGAGTATAGTAGGCTTCTGCCAGTGATGTCAAGGCAGCGGAACCTTGACTTTAGGATCCCAAAGGTCCTCTCCACAATGCTGCGTGTCCTCTTGTGGGCGTCATTGTATGCCCGCTCAGCAGCAGTATTTGGGTTCCCATATGGTGTCATTATCCAAGGCTGGATGCCATACCCCTGATCAGCTGAAAGAGAAACACAGAATGGTATCAATTAGATGTAGGAGGCACTGTTGTACGTATCTTTGATGGCAGTAGTTGTGTTGTGTTGTCTGTGACTATTTTGTGTACTAATGTGACAACCTATGGTTGTTGGTGGAAACTTTGGCATTGTTTTTTTTCCTTGGCTGAGCAATTGTTTGTTGTCTAACTGTTTGTCAGCAGGATGTATTGGTTTCTCAAGTACAGTGTGCCCTCCCTTGCATTGTGACTTGTGACACAGGTGTCCGTGTGTCCTCACTGGGGGTGTGATGATAGTTCCATGCAGAGTTGAAATATGAAAGGGTATTAGAAACGTTCATATGAACATAGCCAGGCCATCCCATCCCTTAAAAGTTATGCATTGTATTAGTGTACAGGTTATTGTGAGACTTCCAATTTGCAAGGTGACATTTAGGCAACCACAGTCATGAATGTCTTCACACTAAGCTGTGGAGTAAATTCAAATGTGTGAGAGGTTCAATGGTGACTTGTGACACATGGCTAGTGATGTGAGTACCTCAGTGTGTTCCTGTCTAGGTGTTGCTATTGTGGTGTATGTGTTGTTTATCCTAGAGGGTTTCTGTGCAGTGAGTATATAAGTAGATTTTTGTCCTTACCAACAAGTAGTCCATTGCCATACCGTACATCCTGGAAGTGTTGGTTGATGGTGCAGTGACGGAAGATGAATGCGTCATGTACACTCCAAGGATATTTAGCCACAATGTTGCTGATCAGTCCTTGGTGATCGACTATGGCCTGCACGTTGATGGAATGTGTGTGCTTCCTGTTGCGGTAGAGGTGTTCACTCGCAGCAGGTGGCACAAGGCGTACGTGTGTGCAGTCAATTGCACCAAGGACGTGCGGAAAGCCACTGATGGCGTAGAACCCCTGTTTTGTTTCCTGCTGCTTCTGCAGTGTGTTAGGGAAGCAGATGTGGCGGGGTGTCAGTCCAATGATGGCATCCAGTACTTTAGGCAGGAATGCGGAGAAAGATGGTTGTGAGATTCCACCAACCAGGGCACCAGTTGTCTGAAAGGAGCCACTTGCCAGCAGGTGAAGTACGGCAAGCAGCTTTGTTTCTGTTGGGATAGTGCGTGGAGTCACTAAAGTGGGGGCCAATTGCTGTTCAATATTTGTCAGCAGCTGCTGAATGGCCTGCCAGTTCAACCGGTACCTCTGGATGATGTCTCGTTCCCTGAGGCCATGCAGGGTTGTTCTTGGGCGGAATATCCTCTCCTGCCTTCTGCGCTGTCTTTGGGGTCCCTGCTGTTGTTGTTGTGGCTGCTGTTGTTGCTGCAGGGCTCTGCGTCTACGTGCACGTTGAAGAAAAAGCACCTCCATGTCTCCCTGTTGCTGCTCTGCTGCTCTGCTGCTCTGTTGTTTGTTCTGTGTGTTCTGATTAAGTACAGGTGTGTTTGCCCCATTTTAACGCCTGCCCTGACCCAGGCGTTAAAATTTCACGCTATTCGTGCTTTGCGCCATTTTTTTGCGCCGCCTGCCGCGCGGGATTGATTTTTGCCCTGGAGCATAAATATCACGCACCGCTATGTGCGTCTGTTTTTAGACGGGAACGCCTTCCTTGCATCTCATTAACGCAAGGAAGGCGTTCACGCCAAAAAATGACGCTATTTGCCCATACTTTGGCGCTAGACGCGTCTAACGCCAAAGTATAAATATGGCGTTAGTTTTGCGCCGAATTTGCGTCGAAAAAAACGACGCAAATTCGGCGCAAACGAAGTATAAATACGGGCCTAAATATGACTTTGTTACTCATTTTAGATCAGAATCTATCACTCAAACAGTATATGAGAGTAGCCCTAATGTTAGCCTATGAAAGGAGCAGGCCTCACAGCAGTGAAAAACGAATTTAGGAGTTTTACACTACCAGGATGTATAAACTACACATATGTCCTGCCTTTTATCTATAATGCACCCTGTCCTATGGGTTACCTAGGGCCTACCTTAGGGGTGATTTGTATGTAGAAAAAGGGGAGTTTAAGGCTTGGCAAGTACTTTTAAATGCCAAGTTGAAGTGGCAGTGAAACTGCACACACAGGCCTTGCAGTGGCAGGCCTGAGGCATGGTTGAGGGGCTACTTATGTGGGTGGCACAACCAGTGCTGCAGGCCCACTAGTAGCATTTAATCTAGAGGCCCTGGGCACATGTAGTGCACTTTACTGGGGACTTACAAGTAAATTAAATAAGCCAATTGGGTATGAGCCAATGTCACCATGTTTTAAGGCATATGCACTTTAGTACTGGTTAGCAGTGGTAAAGTGTGCAGAGTCCTAAAACCAGCAACAACAGTGTCAAAAAAGTAGAGGGAGGCAGGCAAAAAGTCAGGGGTGACCACCCTAAGAGCCTGAGACACAGGTTGAGGGGGTTGGTAAATTCCTTCAGAATCTTATATAGCTATTTTGTTGAGTTTTCAGAATTATTCACCCTGTCTATTATGTGAGTCTTCCTTACTTCTTTAACATTTGGGTGATAGACTCCTAATGCAGTTGTGTAAAGAATTTTGTCCCCAGGAGATTTTGTGGTCCTCCATTAAAATTCCAGCTTTCTACAAGCGGTCTTTTCCTTTTTCAGAGGATAGGAAAACCAAGGTGAATTTAATTTATCTTCTTTAAAAATGTGTTAGGTTTAGAGGGGCAATAGTGTCTAATACCTGAGTAAAGGCTCCCTCAAAGTTGTTTAATGCCTATTTATGTCTTCATGACCCCTCAGAAGAGTAGGGGAAGATGCTGATAAAAATGACGGAAGTGCTACCTTCCTCCATGGTCTGACCAACCTTGGAACTATTATATTAGGGTCCAAGAGTGACTCCATGTTGAAATTAAATTAGATAGTAGAGTGGTCTGGCCAGACCTGTGAAATGGCGAGACCATCCTATAGGTTGGACGTATTTGTGATTACAAGAGCCAGCCTATGTCCTGCTATATGGGTGGGGCCTACTACTTTTCAATAAGACCTAAAGATTCCAGGTCAGAGAGCAAGCATATAGTATCTGGGACAGAGGTCATCTCTGCATGATGGTTAAAGTCCCTGACCAGCATAAAGGTACCTGATGCCGGAATATGTAGTGCCAGACATTCCATTAGCGTGTCACTAAACTCTTTTTTTTTAGCCTGGAGGACGATAACCTAATGTGCAATTCCAAGTTAATTTTGACAATGTCGCTTGTTTAGATATAGCCAACTGTACCCAATCAGTAAGATATTACTCTAATAACATTTCACTGTGTTATGCAAAGCAGTGGCCACATTCCTGCCTGTTTTAGACTATCAAGTCTAATTAGACTATTATCAGATGATAATGCTATGGAAATACAATGAAGTGCTCCTGGATGAAACCATGTTTCTGTAATTAAACATATATGTTGCCTTTTTGTATCTAGAAGATCCCATAATTCCAGGGTATGTTTAGGAATAAAACGGGTGTTAAGGTAGAGACCATAAGACTGAGTGGGTTCCAGAATCTGTAATACAGGGGAGTCAGGGGTTCCTGGCTGTACCATGCTATCTTTTTTTATGTGGCCCCTGACCAAAGTTGTTATTATTTGGGGCCTTGAACCTTTCCTAGACCGTGGAAGCAAGGCACATAACATGCAGTATTTACAGATGGGGGGGGAGCATGTTGTTCTAGCGGTAGTATTGCAGTGCATAGTAAGCTGGGAATACGAGAGAAAATGGTTTGTTCCCAAATTTGAATAAGCTCAAAACTTGCAGATGATATAGAAGGCATTTTCTAGCCCTTTAAGATGCTAGAGGTAGGCACCCTGGAAGCTGGCAGCAGTCAGACGTAGACAGGTGCAGACTGATTTGTCTTTGGTGCGGCACACTGCTGCATGCCTCAGCTGCATGTCCGTGCTAGGATGCTTCTTAAGTAGCCTTCATGCTTCCTAGTAAATGAGAAATAATTCAAAGGACTAAACCACCAACCGCAATAAAATGGCGGGGCGCTGGTGTTCTCCTCAGCCTCAGCTATGTTTGGACTGATCCCCTCCGCGTAATTGGCACATGACATGGCAGACTAACGAAAAAAAAGTACTGTTTGGCAAATATTGCCACTTTCTGTCCACTTATTGTAGTCAGGAGGTCAAACTAAAGTGTCTCAGTACAGGTGTCTCAGTGCAGGATATCGACCTGTGTGGAATTGAGTTATTTGCATGTGTGGAATTGCATTATTTTCTTTAGAAGGAGGAATGTTTACAAACCTAATAAGCCCCCCTTGTGTCTGCTGAACAGCTGACAGCTATATCACAAGCATTGGGCTATTTGTTAAAGAAATGTGTATTAAGTTTAGGCAGTACTAACATTTCTAAAGTCAAGAAAGCAGAACATTAAACTCGTAAGCCAATTTAGAAAATTTGATAAAACTGTAATTAGCAGAAACATACCAAAACAAAATAAGATAAGGAAAACAAGAGGTATAATTTTTTTAAGTTTTAAAGCAAAAAACTAAAAAAAGTAAATCACCATTCAAAAGTATTGGTTTGCAATTGACTGAGAGCTAGATGTGATTTCAAGCCAACCATATGGAGCAGAGATCATCTACACAAAGCACTTCATCTTCGTCAAAACGTTTAGCTGTAGACACTTTTTTGGAGCTCAAGGTCTTTTAGCATGACAAGATTTAAGAGTGAAGCTGATGAGGGTCACTCAAAGAAGGATACATTATCATCAAGCACCCATTCCCACTGAAGCCATTAGTTCTAGCATCAAAATCTGTGATCGGACAAATCAGGATTTCATAGCTGCAAAAATGGTTTTGCTCTGGGATAAATGACTTGCATTGGTCCAACTTTTCAGCTTCAGACCCAGTCATGTTTTTTGTTTTCAAAATCATCTAGCAGACAAAGGCTGAAAGAAGTAGCCAAGCAGGTTTCCATAGGACCACATAACTTTACCATTATGTCCAGCTGAACCAGTTATCATCATGCCAAAAAGCCCCAAACACACCTTGGGCGTGACCTTCCAGAACAAGGCTCAGCACCTTCTCTTGGTCCTTGGGAAGTGGACAATATGACTAAGGGCCAGATGTAGCAAGGGTTTTACGCGTCGCAAACAGCGATTTTCGCTGTTTGCGATGCACAAAACCCACATCGCGATGCCCTATTCCCATTTTGCGAGTCGGTAACCTCGAAACTCGAAAACAGGACTGCGAGTTGCAAATAGGAAGGGGTGTTCCCCTTCCTATTTGCGAGTCGCAGCACAATGCAGGATTGCTTTGTGACCGTGAACGCAGTCGCAAAGCAATCGTAGTTACCACCAGTGTCACACTGGTGGTAACCCATTCGCAAAAGGGAAGGGGTCCCGATGGGACCCCTTCCCCTTTGTGAATGGCATTGAAAACATTTTTTCAGCTCTGAAAAAATGAAAGTGACACGTTTCATTTTTTCATTTTGTAATGCATCTCGTTTTCCTTTAAGGAAAACGGGCTGCATTACAAAAAAAAACAAAAAAAAATGCTTTATTTAAAAGCAGTCACAGACATGGTGGTCTGCTGTCTCCAGCAGGCCACCATACCTGTGAGTGCTGCGAGTCGCAAGGGGGTCGCAAATTGCGACCCACCTCTTTAATATTAATGAAGTGGGCCTTTGCGACCCCCTTCTGACTCGCAGATGGTGTCAGGGACACCATCCTGCATCCTGCATTGCGACTCGCAAATTGCGAGTCACAATGCAGGATTTTCCTACATCTAGCCCTAAGTCAAATTTTTCTGCAACTGTCAGGAAAAAAGAATTTGGTCACTTTTGCCACCCCCAGTCCCTCAAGGTAGGCTACTAGGCATCAGAAGTCTCTCGGTCCATTGATCATTCAGGCTCCATGCCTCAAGTGGTCAATTGGTCTTGTTATCAGGAGTGCTTTCGCCTTTTGTGTCACTGTAGCAAGCAAAAAATGGGACAACCACCTGACCTTTCAAGAACAGTCACAGTCCCTGGGTGTCTGCAGCAGTCTTTCATTTAATGTCTTCCAGCAGAGGATTCTTTCTTCAAATGTTGACTTGTCAGGACCTGGTGTTTTCTGAGCAGGCAGTGGTTGTATTAAAATGGGTTGGTGTGAGCTGAATACCAGGAGTAAGACCACAAACTGGTCAGTGTAAAACTAACTTTCAATCATTTAAACCTGTGCTCAACTCCCTGGTAACTATGGCACAGAGAAGAAAATATTTCATTGAGAAGGTCAGTAAAGTAATTAGCAGTAACAGAACAATTAGAAAATCAAAACACAACACAACAAAAATCAGACAATCAATTCCCAAAAATAGAGAAAAAAGTAATGACCAGAATGACAAAAAACCATTAAGGGGTATTGGAGATATGATTGTTTAGGGATTCAAGTAAAAAAACACCTAGAAAGTGGGAAGGACAAATGAGCACTTACTGTTCGCGTTGGACTGGACCTAGATGCATTTTCAGACCAACCACAAGGGAGTGTAGTGTGTACAACAAGCAAGTAGCCCTGGACAAAGATTTTAGCTCCTGACTTAGGAAGTCATTCGGACTTTGGAGGGAACTGAACCGCCACGCTGGTGACGGTCTTTTGACTGCCGCGAGTTCCTACCGCCAGGGCGGTTGGACCCCCCCCCCAGGCCAGAGACGAGCATCTCCGAACCAGTAAGCCACCCAATACCGCCACCAGTATTCCGAGTCCCCTTTCTGCAAGGGATTTTGTGGCAGTAGCACTGCCATGAAATCCTTGGCGGGAAGGCTGAATTTGCATTCCTTTTGCCGGTAGATGACTCCCCCACTCCCAGTAGTGACCCCCCCACCCGCCCACTCCCAGTAGTGACTCCGCCCGCACCCTGTCAGTAGTGACCCCCACCCCAATCCCTGTACTTAACCCTGCCCCCCGCATACACACACGCACCCACAGACACACACACCCTGACACACACTCACACTCACAACACCCTTACACTGATGCGCACACACACATCACCACATATACACACATACACACACGCACGCACAAACACTCCCCTCCTATCCCCCCATTCAGGACACGCATACACACACTGACACACACCCATTCACACACCCCATTCCCCTCCCCTTGCGGAGGACACTTACCTCATCCGACGAGGTGCTCCTCCATGAGGGGACAGAATCTGGCTCTCCCGCCACCAGCCTTGCCCCACCATCAGGACACTGTCAGGCCTTATTACAGGTCATAATACGGCTGGCGGAGTCCTTTTGGTGGGGCGGGGCTGGCGGTGAAACTGCCTCTGCACCACCAACTGCCAGCATGACTACTGGAGGATTTCTGCTCAAATTGTGGCGGAAATCCTTCAGTATTTGGAATATGGTAATCAGAGGACTGTCGACGCTGGCGGTCCACTGACACCCGCAACTTCGGCAGTCTAAGCAAAAGACTGCTGAAGTCGTAATGAGCCCCTAAGTCTCTGAAACTCCTGACTTAGGGTCTGATTTAGAAGCCAGAAGAGAGAATACTCCATCAAGCATGACGGATATCCGGTCTGACATACTACAATCCCCACAGGATAGAATGGGATTGTAATACAGTGGATTGGATATCCATCACATCTGTGACGTAGTATTCACCTCCGTCGACTTCTAAATCAGGCCCTTAATCTCTGAAACTGAAATAAGAATTCTTCAGTCGATCAAGGTTGCAGGCTGTATCTGCCAAATTCCTCCCAAAGCCAGATAGCTATTGAATGAGGACCCGCTGAAGCCCTCGGATGTGGCAGGAAAATCTCGAGTGGAAGAAACACACATTTTGTTGACGTTGAAGTCCTTGCCTTGGGTGAAAATGTTTTTCTCCTTCTGCCAGTCAGGATTTCCCCTTATTTATGGAGCTTAAAATCCTAAAGATGTATTTGATTAAATCCATTTGAAATCAGCAGGCCCCCGCAAAGCTCTGGAGACCTAGGAGGTCTTAAAGTGTAATAAGCCTTTCTGACTTTCTGGAGCAACTCCGCTTGGTTACTTCTAAGGCTGCCAAGACCCCAGGGGCTACACTTAGGCACCAGAACTCATTTGAAGCCACCAGCAGAGTCCATTTTGGATCCAGTTCCTACTGGTCATCCTTGCGTTTCCGCAAAAAGGCACTTTGAAGCTTGTTGAGTCACTGTATCCACACAAGGGATGAATCAAGTGACCTTTGGAGTCCACTTCTTTCTCCTGGGTACAAGTGGGTGCAGATCCAGTCCTTCATGCCTTTACACAAGTGTCCAGTCCAGAAAGTCTTCTGAGGAGCTATTGACCTGGTGCTACATCAGATGGAATCACTAGCCAGTGGGTGGGGGGGACTCCTGGCTACTCCCAGATCAGTGAGAAACAATTTCTCAAGGCAACTCATTCCCACTATTGCAGCACATTCTGTTACTGCCTCGCTAAAGGGTCACTCCAAACCTTTTACCTCAACCCCTCCTATTTTTGCTAAATTTGTTTTTGTTGACCATAGGACTCTGTGCACTTTACAGCTGCTAACCAATGCTAAAGTGCTTGTATTGTCTCCTTTAAACAAAGCAACACTGGCTTACACCAGATTGGCATATTTAATTTAATTATAAGTCCCTAGTAAAGTGGTAAACTATATATCCAGGGCCCGTAAATTAAACACTACTAGCTGGCCTGCAGCATTTATTGTGCCACCTTCTTAAGTAGCACCTTGAAACCTGTTCAAGGCCTGCCAATGCAGCCTGAACGCAATTTTAAACTGACAACTTGACTAGGCATTATAACACCATGCCAAGCCTTAAACTATCCTTTTAATACATTTAGGTCACCCCTAAGGTAGGCCCTAGGTAGCCCCTACGACAGATTTCATATTAATTAGAAGGTTAGGCATGTATATGTTAAGTTTAACATGTCCTGATATTGAAAAACTCCAAAGTTCCTTTTTCAGTACTGTAAGGCCTACCTCTCCCATAGGATACATCAGGTTGCATTATTACATTTAATGTGTTAATGTTTGACTGGGAACAGGTGAACATGTCATGTTTGGTGTCTGAGAATTTGTAATTAAATATCCTTTTTAGTGGTAAAGTTGGATTTTAAGTTACAATTTTGAAAAAGCTACTTTTAGAAAGTTGGCATTTCCCTGTCCTGTTTGTTGCTTGCAGCCTTTTCCTGGGTCACATGACTAGGTGTAGTTGGAAATTGGACTTGACCTTCCAAACAGTCACAACACTTGAAGGATTGGGTGTGCATGGATGGGCCATCACTGGCAGGCTGAAGGGGGGTGGAGCTAGGCACAACCATACTTGCAACTAATTAGGCTGTGCCCTGCCTTCAACACTGCATTGTTCATGCAGACAACTTGGTGCCAGGGAAGGGGAGGGAGAAGACTTCAAGAACTTCAATGACAATTCCCTAGAAAGTTGTCTTACTTCAAAGAAGTCATACCCACTTTTCAATTCACTTTCTGAACCTGTGGAAAGACTCTCAGAGGACTGTCTGCTGATGTGGCTGCGGTGTAGTCCACAAGACTGCTTTGTTGCACTTTGAAGGACTTCTTTGCTGTCTGCAGCCTACTGTGAACCCTCAAATGCCTGCCCTGCTGAGTCTACTTCTTGAACCCAGGACTATAAGAGTGACTCCAAGGGTTAGTTGGCTGGCCTCCTGATTAGAGTCTCAAGGACAGGAAAAGGCTCCAACCAAGTTGAACCCCATGTGCCCCCAGCCTGAGTGAGTCCTAACTCCCCAAGTATCGACTCTCCAGTCCTATACCCTTGGTGGTGGTGCTAAAGTTGTCCAGATGTCCAAAAGCCAAAACTTGGAATTTAAAAATTATTTGGCTAAATATTACTCTGAGAACTGAAGGAAGGCAGGACCACCCTGCTCATCTTTCCACCCAAGGAACATCGGCTGTTGGCCTGACTTTGCAGCAGTTCCTGCTACGTTCTCCTCCACAGGAGCAAGTCCTGCTCAGCCGTCCATCTCCAAAGGGGTATCATATCTTGTGGAACTCTCCTCAGCTACAGCCTCACTCCCCTGGAGATTTTTGACTCCAAAAAAACCCACTAGGTCTGAATGAAGACATTTTCACCACAACTTCATCCAGAGGCTCCTCAACAATGATGACTCCTCCTTGGACACCACCTGCAAACTTTCCCCACTAAACATTCTTATGGACTTTTTGTTGAAATTTATGGTCCCAATGTAATCCCAATCCATTTTTTGCATCCATTTCGTGCTTCATTGCGGTCCACCATATTTTTCTATTTTTACCCAGTCTGGTGTGGCTAGGTGTCTGCAGTTGGCACTTTAATCTTTTAGGCGCTAATTTTTACCTTAACTTTTTACAATTTATCACTTTGGTTCTGCTGATTGGATTTTTATCATTTTGGAGTCCAATAATTTATTAACATTTACTCTAACTTGGTGTGGGAATTTTCTTATGTTGTGTTTTCACCTTATTACTGTTTGTTCCCTCCATAAATACTTTACACATTGCCTCTATGTTAAGCCTGACTACTTTTGAGCCAAGTTACCAGAGGATTAAGCACAGGTTATTTTTGTGAGTTTTGTGGCACACTTTGGCAGGGATTGTGGTTATTTCCAGGACAGGGTTAACACTCCACACTACCAACAACCCAATTTCTCACATTGTATACTATCAGACAGTGCACTGCTGTAGGTAAAATCCAAGATAGGGCAGCCAAACATTTGTGTTGAGGCTCTGGAGTAGGGCTGGGTGAAAATTGCTTCTAAACTGATTTCGAATTAGGTGCACAAAGTATATTTTTAAGTAACCTTTCTAGTAAAGTTTTCAAAAATGTACATTCTACATTAAATTAGATTTACAAAACAAAAAGAAAAATAGCTTTGGTGCATCATCATTTTTCTAGCATTTTCTCAGGCAAAACTGTAAAATAAATATTTTAATTTCAGCTCACCCTTTTCATGCAAAATGTAGCTTAACCTAAACAGTGAAAACAGCTTTTGTGCATTGATTCACTGTGAGGACCCGGAATTCCTATTAAGTACGTTTACCCTTTCTTTATATGATACACACCCAGTTGTGTGAGCTTACAAGACACAGGATAATGATAACCTACTGATATATAAATGCAGGTTTTTGAACACAGCAAAGGCCTTTTTCCCTTCTATTTTTCAATACTGTGTTTACAAACTGCATCCCAGACACAGCACAGTGATCCTCAGGAAGCCATATATATTTTTTTTTATGTGTGGGTAGAGTAAATATTACTGCACCCACATAACATTTGCTTTCCCCATTCGTGGTGCACCAACTTAAAGAAACTTTATGGGATAGCTAAATACACAAATTGGATTAACACAATTTTAAAGTGCCATTTTAGGAGCATAGCACATTCACTGTCACAGCATACAGTGTTCTAATATAAGAACAATTTGGGCACAGAAAAGGTGAAAAATCAGGGGAGACCACTAAGAAAAGGCAACTTACTATAGGTGCTAAGCCTAAAATGTGCATTTGAGTTCGTTTCAGCAGAAGCAGATTGGTTATTTCACCACATAAAAAACATGGACATGTGCACTCCTTGCCACACACACAAGTAATTGTATGCAGACAAAATATTACAAAAACAACATATATAACATATACAGTCGTGTATAACATACACACATTCTGACTATGTCATTGCAACTTAACGTCACATAAAACTATACCAAGACAGATATTCAACTGTGCCAACATCAAGGAACCACCACATACACAGGAAAACACATAC
The DNA here is from genome assembly GCF_031143425.1 of Pleurodeles waltl. NCBI lineage: Eukaryota > Metazoa > Chordata > Amphibia > Caudata > Salamandridae > Pleurodeles > Pleurodeles waltl. Next base: position 108,284,259 of record NC_090440.1, on the reverse strand, counting down.
GAGCATCAGTCTCTATTTTGTGTATATAGGTACATTCTGATGACACATATCATACCTGAAAATTCAGACACGTAACCAAACTCATTTTCCAACTTGCTTTCTATCTAATATGTATTTGTCACACACACACTCATGCACACGTGTGTAAAACAATGCAAACACTAATATACCAAAGCGACACCATACTCAAGTACTCTGTGGTTTCCTTGCACTGCAGGAGAAGAGCACTCAGACGAGTGAGTGAGCTGATGAAAAGTGCCTTTGACATCACCGAGCCAGACTTAAATTAAGGGTACACGAGATCTCTGCAGAGAGAGGCAGGCAACCAGCCCTGCTGCATACACAGTGACCCACAGGGGAGGCGGGGACCGGATGTGAATCTGTAATAAGGGAGACATTGCATTTTAACACTTCTCAGCTATAAATATAATTTTGGAAAATCCACTTCCTCACCTTGATCCAACGGAGGACTTTGAATGCGTTGTTACACGTTGGGTAACACGCTATCGACAGGTAAACGAAGAAATGTATAAAAAAATAAAAACGTGTTTACCTTGTTGTGGTCGACATTTTTAAATAGGCAAAAAAAGTGTAATTTTCTTGCTATAACTCCGCATTAGTTCACCATTTTAAATTAAATAAAAATATATATATATATTTAAACAACATGGCCCGTAAAAAAACATGATGTGGTTTCAAAAAGCATTTGCCAGCATTCCTATTAAGCTGTTTGAAATTTGCAATCATAAACAATCAATGCCATGCACTGCAGCTTACTTTTTGGAACAATAAGGTTGGAGCTTTGGGGCTCCTTGCGGCTGTTCTCATGTGTAAAGAGGTAGGGCGCATCAGAAGCATTCAGTTTAGTCTTCATTTTGGACGACAGGTCGATATGAATTATTAATAGAGATGTACTCTTTTTGTGTCGAAATGCTTGCCGCAGTTCCACTGGCCCAGCACTGCAGCATTCTGTCTTACGCACAATAGACGCATGAAGGGTTGATTCATGTGAAATGCCTTTTGCATTATGGATGTGGGGGCCGGGCTCACATTGCACACTGTCTGTGATTCATAGCTGCCTCTCACAATGAAAGAGGAAATAGGCTAGCTTGATGAAACCATGAATCAAATCAATCAAACACGCCCGTGAAGCGTTGTCATTGCTGGGTTCAGGTATCCCTCCTAATACAAATGTGTCCTCGTACATACCCCGTAAAAGCCTATTTCAATTTCCAGAATTTCCAGCTTTAACCTTTGTGTGAACTTCCATTTTCCTCTGCTTGCGCCCTCATCTCTTCCGCAATTGGCAAGAAGCTGAAAGCCATCTCTTCGGGCAACATTTCATCACAGTGTAACTACCCTACTTTCAGCCCCCGCACAGTAGTATGCTACTATACCTCCCATTTCTTCCACATCCACCACACTCTGAACTGGGTTCACTTTTATTCTCTCCACCAAGACCCAACTGCAAGCCTTAAAGCGCCCTTGCTCCTGACAGCAGCCCCCCTCCCCGCGCCCATTGCTGTCTACACTGCCGTGTGTAACATCCACCTACCTCTCCTCCTCCTGTACAGCACTCTGTTAATTGTGACTTGTAATGCGTTTTATTGCTTCTAACAGTGTCATTGTGCTCTAGATCTGTTTTTAGGTCGAGCACAGCAGCGCGCAAGCGCTGCTTTTTTAGGTCGAGCTTTTACGACCTGTTGGTATGTATATGGGCTTTTAACAACGCCCACCTCATGCCCATCACCACCACTTGTTCTTGGGCTTGCTCTTCAAAAAACGTTTAATGACATTGGTAAATGGTTTATGTTTGTCCCTCCTTGGGGAGGTTTTGTTACCGCCTTGTCCCTGCTCCTGTTGCATGGCTAATTGCACTGTTGCCCATAAGCTTGACTGCAAGTGAACTTCTTTTTCTTTTTGTGTCTCTCCTTCGCGCTGAAGCTCATGGTGGCCGTGGCGATGTGAATCGGCTCGCTTACCAGAAACTGTTTTACCTTTCATTTTCAATTTATGTGGCAAGAAAAGTCCGGTTAGGAGTTTACAATGCTAATAACTGTAGTTCGAGTAAATGCGAGACCCATTGCATTGCAAATACTTCTTAGTGACCTGTGATGATTTTCTTTTGCTTCTAACAGTGTAATTGTGCTCTAGAGCTGTTTTTACAAACCTGTGGGGTTTTTGTTGTTGTTGCAGTGTAACTGGAACTGGGCTTTGCGACACAGGTCAAAAGATGGAAGGGTCCTCCACTGAACAAGAGAGAAAGATGAAGAGAGTTCTAAAATCCAGAAGGTACCCTACATATCCAAACCGTTAAAACGAGACTTTTGATTTTTTAATAAACTTTAGATCCGACATTCGAAAAATGAATATAAATATTTAATCACAACATAAAGTCAAGTATCTTACTTACTTGTAGTTGCCTTATATCAGACAAGCCTCCATATTTTATTGGTGATTATAGACACCATATAGTTTATTTAAACCTAAGTTCTTTGACATTCACAATGTTGCCATTACAACAAAACTATATTATTAATGTTGCATAGTTTTTAACTTTTAGAAGAACATTTTGGAATTCATTTTTGAGATCTTACCTATTACTGACAGTATTTTGTTGAAAGATTTACTTGCATCCAGTTCGAAAGGTGCCAAATTACTTTTTGCACACACATGGCACACTTCGGTTACTTTTACTAGAAAAGTTGATTTACCCCGTAATAGTAAGTGGTCCTCAACGCATGAACTGTCTTAGGAATGACTACATTCAAAAGTTGCCAGCCTATCTTGAATTACATTTTAAGTGTTTGATACTGGTGTTTGAAATGATAACCCTTAATTTGCCCAGACTTTTCCTATGTTCTGAATACTTAGGGCCTCATTATGATTATGATTTTAGCGGGCGGCGGTGGCCTCCCGCCAAACTCGCACACCCAGAATACCGCCAGTTTGGTATTCGCCCGCCGGCCCTATTATGAGTTACCTGCTGGACCAGCAGGAAACTACCCACAACATTGTAATAGAGCCGGCGGCAATGTTGTGGTGCGTCGGGTGTGGCAGCACCTGTCACGCTTTTCACTGCCCGTAAATCAGGCAGTGAAAAGCACAACAGGGCTGCCCATGGGGGCCCCTGCACTGCCCATGCCAAGTGCATGTGTAGTATTCTAATAATGTAAGAGTTAGCAATAGCATTGTAGAGTTCTAGCATGTTGAAGGTTGAGTGTTCTGTTCTTACTGAGGTCACTTATGGCGTCAGGATCGAATGGAGAGGAAACGCCTGTGAGGAGCGGAAGTTGGAGAAGTGTTGTGATTCGGATGGCTGAACTGTTTATTACCAGATATCTAATAAAGAAAGGATTTACCTAAACAACTAAATCGGAAGTACTTTATTTCAGCATGGTGAGTGCAGGGCCCCCATGGGGCCCCTGGCTTCCCGTCTCCACCAGCCTTTGCATGGCAGTGGACCCGCCAGCAAAAGCTGGCAGACACAAGCGGATTAGGACCGCTGGAACCACCAGGATGTCCGCTGGTGCAAATGTGGCAGTGCCAGCGGTCCGACCGTGACGCTTTCACCATGGTCACAATGTGGAGGCCAGATTGAAGGTGGTCCGACGGCCACTGCGAGTCTGGAGGTACTAGGACCACCAGACTCATAATGAGGGCCTTAGTGTTTATCATTTTGATTGAACATGATTGATTCACATAACTTTTTACATAGCACTTGTTAATAGGTGGTTATTGGTTTATTTCATGCTATTCTAAGTCTGCCTATATATTTGGGGTTGCTGTACTGTATTGTTTTCTTAGAATATCTTTAAATTCGAAGAAAATATTTGAAACATAGTGAAGGTGGAAGGATCTTCTGGTTTAAAGGATGTATATGAGACCAATGGTATCTCAATGAGGCTGTGCAACCAATAGATAAAATGCCAAGGTTTTGAAGTAGCATCCCCCTCACTGGCAGGATTTAATCAGGCTATCAAACTGACTAGAGAGGGCAGTGAAATGATGGTGCAGAGGATTGCAGACCAGTAGGGTGATGGCAGCTAATATGTTAAGACGCTGTGGTATTCACTTTTGAGAGAGTAGGTGATCCTGATAAATTAACTATATTTTAGAGGTGAACCAAGTAGTAAATGTATTTCAGACTTCGTGCAAGAGACTTCTGGCCCCATACATCTAGCCTGCTAGGTGCAAAATATATTGAAACAGCAAACTCATTCTTATGGCCAAGGAAAAATACTAACCTCCACTTCTGGCATAATTTTCTGGTAGCGTCTAACTCACAACTATAGCCATAAAGGAACTTTGAGTATTCTACCTATTATATTGTAGCTTTCACAGTTTAGCTCCATTAAGAAGCAGCATACACAATTGCCGTATGGACTTCTTCTTCAATAGTAAACAGATTTAATATGAAAACGTTGATCCACATGGAAGGTCAGTCACACATTAACTGCATACAATCTTGCTTTGGAGTCTCGCAGTGAGTTAGAAACCAGGAGGCTTATTTATAAGTCCTGTGGCGCAGGTCACAGCATTAAGTGACCTTGCTGCACTGCCTTTTACCACAGGGAAAGGGTAGAAATGTGCTGTCTCTACAAAATAGGCTCATGTCTGTCCTCTCCCTCTGTGCTGATGCACAATGGGCTGCCTCGCACCGATTCAGGCACATTTGCACCATGGCGCAAGGATGCCTGCATCGCAGACAGGATTGTTTCTGTGCAGGAAGGTACACCTTCCTGCACAAAAAGAATCAACAGAGGATTTTTACTCTTTATCTGTGTGCTACACAGTGCAGCACATATAGAAAGAGGAAAAAAATAGGAGAAATAATGATATTTCTCCTCATTTCACCTCCCCTGGGGAAGCGTAAGATTTTGATGCGTTCCCAGGTTAACAATGTCTTGTAAATCCTGGAATGCATCAAAACCCATGGGTGTTGCATGGGAAAACCCACCGCACCGCCCATGGAATGCCCCCCTGATGCAGTGCAAGGCAACATTGCGACTTGTGCTGCATTGCCTTACACCGTATCTACAAGGCCATTAAAAAACACTCAAAGTGCCTTTGCGTAGCACTGTAGATATGGACCTGCACTTCACGCTGGGGGTGCATTACAAAAAGTGATGCAGCAGAGGCAAGTGGGATTGTAAATAAGCCCCTAGATCTTCAAAGAACTCAGAAGGAGTGATGTTCATCAAGGTTCATAACAGAGGTCCTGTCTTTGTGGCTGCAAGAAATTGGGTTACTGGTGAAGGGGGTGGAAGCTCCACTCAGGCAACAACCACAATCCTTGCCAGGGTGAACCACAAAAGTCACTAAATTAACCTGTGCTTAAGCCTCTGGTTGCTTGCCACAAAAGCATTCAGGCTTAACTTAGAGGCAATATGTAACACATTTATGCAGCACACAAACTGTAATAAAGTGAAAATATAACACTAGAAAATCCCAAACTAAAATAGAGTACATTTTAATAAATTAAATGACACAAGAACAACCAAAACAACAAGCATCCTATCAGTAGAATGAAAGATATTACATTTTTAAGTTTTTGGTAGGTATAGTGCCTAAAATCACCAACCACCACTCACAGTAATCTTATCATAATAGACACTGGGAAAGTCCCAAGTTCAGGCTGATCGCAATGGAGTACAGACTGGATACAGGGACCAGGTTAGTTCTGCTTAAAAAGTCAAGCAAAAGGGGTTCTGTTTCACGATGGAGGAGGTTTCAAGGAACAGGGAGAGTGTGACAGGTGTGTATCATTGCAGCATGAAGAGCAGGCCTGGCATTGTGGAGAACTGCTGCTGTACCTCAAAGATCTGGTTCGGTGTTGCGGACGGTCGTTGATGGAGCTTTGCATTGGCGGTCACCAGGGGCTGTTGTAGCTAGGCCCAGATGGAATTTGTGTTTCACTCGTGAAATTGGAAGACATTGGTGACTCTGTGTTTTTCTTTTAATGCTGAGTTCCTGACAAATTCAGCTAATTTCTGTGTGGTGGATTTTTTTTTCCGGTTTGAGCAATGCAATGACAAGGGGAACAATGCGAAGCTTCAGCAAGCAAGCTGCCAAGAATGAGAGACTTAGGGGCATATTTATACTTTGGTTGCACCAATCTTGCATCATTTTCTTTACACAAATTCAGATCAAACTTAACTCCACATGTCTAGCACCAAAATATTGGAGTTTGCACCATATTTTGGATGCGTGACCCTGTCGCGTAGGCTCTCATTATCCTAATGAGACTACTGGATTTTTGGGCGGCAAGATCGTTCACAGTGTGGAGGACTAAGTCTGACCCACGGGGAAGGACCCTTGTCACCCAAATCCGGGGTAAGCTCCGGCTAACTAGCAGTGCCTTATCTTTCCCTAAGGGAAGAGACAATTTGGCAGCCGAGCGCATGACATCTTAGTGCTTTCCAGGGAAGTCATGGTCACTCAGGTCAAAACCAGTTCTCTCATACACAGTGCGGTCTCATATATAAATGACAAAGGCAGTTTGAGTTTTAAAGATTGGTTTAATAAAACGACTGCATTTTAGATAACAAGGCGTAAGCCGCAATAACCAGAACCATACAACACAGTAGGATTGAAATAGTAACGAGGAGAGTGAAACATAAGAATAATGCTATCATAGTGCAACTAGGTTACGTTCTCTCTCTAAGTCATATTTTGAGCACATCATGTTAAGCTCTAAGCCTGTCTTTCAGGTTCCCCCGGGAGGGCATCGACCCTCATACCTGAGCAAAAGCCTGTGATCTGGATCAGCATCTGCAACAGGACAGTCAGCATCTAGTTGTGGGTTCCTGATCGGAATCTCCCTCTTACGTGTACTGGGACTAGAAAGTGTTTTTATACTATTGATGTGAACTAACATCCCGATGTTCCTGCGTAAGAATGTGTACTGTCTACGAACCATAAAGACTAAAAACTTCTACCACGTCTATCGGCAATGCACCAGACTGTATCCTTGACTTGGAGCACAGAGTGAGCAAGAATGTATTGTTTGCGAACACACCGCTGAAGTAAGCTAAACAGTGTGATAGAAGGAAATAAAACAAGACCGTGAAACTGGTTATTGTAAAATAACAGTGCAAGGCTAAATAAAATGCATCTAGGGCAAAGTGCACAGAGGCCTAATACTTTAAGCAAAGGTGCATAAAGCTACATTAAAAATGGCTACACTACAACCCTACCTTGCATCAATGAGATGCAAGGTAGGGGTTCCTATCTAAAAAAAATGGTGCTGATCCCATAGCCCCATTTTATCCCCGTGCTAAAATGATGCACGGGTGGGAGGAGGGGCTAAATAATAGTGCAAAACTTGCTTTGCACCATTATTTAACGCCTGGGTCAGACCAGGCATTAGGGGACCTGTGCACCCATTTCCATGGATAAACCCCATGAAATGGGCCCACAGGTGCCCATCCCAAGCCCCAGGAACACCCACCCCCACCAAAGGGACATCAGAGGATGGGGGACCCCATTCCAGGTAAGAAGGGTAAGTATTTTGATTTGTTTGTTTGTTTTTGGTATGGGGGGCCCTAACTTGGGGCCCCCTGTATGGCACAGGGTGCAATGGCCATGCCCAGGGACATGTGTCCCCAGTGCGGGCCATTGGGGTGGTAGGCATGACTCCTGTCTTTACTAAGACAGGAGTCATGTTTTTGGTGGTTGTGCACCAGGAAATGATGCTAGTCTGGTTAGAGGCATTTTTTTTGCCTCTAACCAGGCTAGTGTAATTTTTTGATGCACAACCCCCTCCTTCCCTAACGTCACCCCACCCGGCTAGCATCTTTTTTGGAGATGCTAGCCCAAGTTTAGCCTCGGCTTGCACCATTCCTTTAATATGGCGCTTTGAAATGGCGCAAGCCGGTGCTATACTTTTTGCTGCAAAACTGCATTTATGCATTTTTGTGGTAAAATGTATAAATCTGGCCCCTGGTGTCCACAAGCACGATTTCTAGTTATTGGGAAGTCTCCCATCACCATTTTCTAATTCACGCTCAACAGGTCTACTTTTTGAGTAGATTTTCTACTCGAGAAGCAGCAAAATGTACAATTCAGGGATTTGTCTTTTACAGTGAAACACATTTTTTTTCCTTTGCATTTTTTGAGAGAAAGGAAGTTACACAGAAAATCCAGTTTCCTCTTCCTGTCCAGAAGGCTCCTCTCAGTGCTTTGTCCATCCATTGGTCACTTTTCATTTGGTTTTTGTTTAAAGGAAATCAAATGAATGAAAGTATTCGGATATGTCTGTAGTTTGTTGGGGGGCATTCATGTTTTTTTAAACTTTTTCTAAAATTTTGAAATTTGATTGTGCGCGGTCTGGAGTTGCAGGTGGGGCCTATTTTGCATTCACTCCTTCTAAGGGGAAAATATTGCACATTTTGGGGAGGGCTGGGCAACTGGATTGAAAGTAATTTGGCCCAAATTTAAGAAGGGTCTAGCGCCACCTAGCACCACATTACCATAATTTTTTTGCGCCAATGTGGCATTAGGTTGGCGAAAATGCAGCTCCAAATTTACAAAGTGGTACAATGCTCGTATTGCACCACTTTGTAAATCCTAGCGTCACATTATGCCTATGCCAGGCATAATGTATACAAGGGGGAAACTCTTCCATTAGGAGTCTTAGAAAAATGACACAATGGAATCTATTAGATTCCACTGCACCATTTTTCTAGTCATTTTTAATGCCTGTAATGCAGGAGTTAAATTGAGGCGCACCATTGTTCATAATGAGCCTCTATGTACTTTGCAGGATTAACACCAAAATCATTGGTGGTAATCCTGCAAAGTACAATAATAACTTCAGAAATTATGATGCTATTGATCCTAACATGCGCCATGGTGCGCCGCATCATTAATAAAACGTACACATGGTGGCATTAGGGGATGCCAAAAAAGTGGCACTTCATGTAAGGAAGCCCCACGTTTCTTAAATCTGAGACATTTTCTCTATTTTCTTGTGTGTTGTTTGTGAATTTTGCACTGTTTTGTTCATTTTTGGGGCCCTGTCTGACATGGGTCATGACCAGCCAGCAATAGGCATTGAGTTTCTGTGCTATTTGATTTTTTTAGAAAAACATCTATTTTTTATGGATGGCTGTGGACTAAATTAAAAATGTGTTTTTTTATCTGTATTTTATATTTTTATGCAAAATGTTAGTGTATTTTGGTGGAGTAATTTCTTTGATGCTTGGGATGTATGTGGTTGTGGAATTTTTAAAGTTGACAATGTACCTTTTTGGCATTGCTGAATTAATGGTAGTATTTTCTTCTTCCTCTACCAAGTGGACATTTTCCTTAGCCTGTGTGTGTGTGTGAATGGGTGTGTATGTGTGCATGTGTGTCTGAGTTTGCCACAGGCCACCATTGTGTCTTTGTTTTAGGTCTACTTTGTTCTCCATGTCAGCTGGCAGGGCAGCCATTCAGTGTAGCAGGTGTACCTTTGCCATAGGCCTCCATCTGTTCTTTGTGCATACTTTCCTGCTAGTTTTTCCTGAACATGTGGACGACGAACATTTTGTGTAATCAGTGTGCTTTTACCGTTGGCCTGCAGGTGTTGTTCTTTGCTGTCCAAGCCCTTGCACTTGGTGCCCATGTGGGTGGTGGCCATTTAGTACTGATGTCAATGTGCTTTTGCCACAGGCCTAAATGTGTTGTACTTTGTTGTTGTCCATGCCTTCACCCTTAATGGCCATGTGGCTAGCAGCCATTATGTGTATTCAGTGTGCTTTTGCCATAGGCCTGCATGTGCTTTTTGTTGCACATGCCTTTGCCCTCGGTGGCCATGAGGCCAGCAGGCATTTTGTGTAGTCAGTGTGTAAATCCTTTCTTTTCAAGTTGAGTTTTCAAAGCCATTTTCTAGGGACACTGTTAGAAGAGGCCTGTCCCTTTTTAAAAAAAAAATTTTTTTCTCCCCCGGATATGAGTTTAATCTTCTGGAGAATTGTTGCAGAACAGTGATTTCTTTTATTTTTTATGGATTGTTCCACTTTCCCAAGTGCCTTCTTTTCTCCTGTCTGATTTCTTGTAGTTCCTAATGAGACAGCAGTATTTTTTCTTTTTTTAATCATTTGATTTTTCACTGCTCTCCATGCAACCCATAGATGTGTCATAGGCCATAGGCACACCCCTGCAGTATTTTTTAAGGTTTTTTCAATTTTCCCTTGCACCTTCTTGTCTCATAGGCCTTAAATGAACATAAAGTAATCTTTTCAATGTGTATGTTGAAATAATATGCTTATGTATGGGTTGGAATGTTGTTAATTGTTTGTGATGACCTCACTAAATTATATTGTCTATAGATTCAAACTGAGCATCTCTTGTTTCACAGTTTTTTTTCTTGGTTCTTTGCTTTTAGGTGCACAAGAGACATCACCCACACAGTATTCCCAGACAGAAGGCTGGCAATAACACCAGTTGATTCCTCGTCTGCTTCAACTTGTACAGCTAAGTGGCAACTGCCAGAGCAAATAAAGAACTTCAAGATGGTCCCAAAGAAGGGTGTTCCTGCTAAGAAAGTGGTCAGTGAGGAGGGGAAGAATAAAGCACGGTATACCTGCCACATCCTCCTCTGGGCAGCAAATCTCTGGACGCAACACATCTGTATCAACAGCACCCTTCCCCCCCAATGCTAAGTCCAAGCCTATGACTCTCCACAATGCAGCCACTGCAGTAATGGTGATGATTATTGAGACTAAACTAGATTTACCTCAGCTGCAAAGTACCCAATCATCACAGAACAGTGACAACAGGAGCCTCTACCAGCAACAGATCTTCCTGAAGAAGGAGCAGAAGAGGAGTTTGAGCTTCCTGCTGAGGAAGGTGCTGTTCTTCAACCATTGGTTTCATGATCTCCAAAAAGAAAAAAAGGGTATTCCACCATCTTCTCCAAGTCCCCTTTTTTACGATATGGTCATGAATGGAACCCCACCAGAGTTTGACACCTGCCCTGAGAGACAAGGGAAAAAGAAAGTTCCTGAAAGCTTTTGAATTATGAAAAGTGACAGTGATGACAATGGGCCAGTAATATCAGATTGAAAGGTGGCTTTGAGGACACCAAGATGACCCCTCCTATTCAACCTGGTCAGAAAGATGCAGTTGAATCGCTACTGTCAGTGACTTTCACATTTCTAAGACCCCTGCTGAGACCTGCTTCCACCACTACTGCAGTTGAAGTATGCCCTACAGAGAGAGGCAAACTACACAGCCACCTCTCTCCAGTTCTTGCAGCATTGGCACACTAAAAAGTTCTCATTTCCTTTTTGGGACTTCTTTATGATTAGCAATCAGGAGGATAGCATTGCAATATGCTTAATTTTTCCCATGAGTGTTAGTCGAAGGTAATCAGTGTTCGCACTCCTGTGCTGGAGGCCAAACTTCCCATCTTAAAAAATATCATGCAATCCAGTGGAAGGAGCGTCTTAAATAGATAGCTGGTGGAGGTGATGAGAGAAGGAAAGCAGCTCAGTTTACAGTGAAAGAAGAAGAAGGTGGTTATACAGAAGAAGAAGATGTTGGCATTATACAAAGCAGCCATGTCCCTAGAAATATGCCAGCATTGCCCACATCAGCAACCTCCAAATGGCACCAGACTCAGATGCAGACACCTCCACCTCATACAGTTATTTCCCCCAAGACACACATTTTATCTACGACCTTCAGCTTCTGTTTGGAAGTTACCTGTGTCAGTGGCACCACAAAAGACATAAATCCAAGCTACTAGTATGACCATATTTTGCCAGGAGGGGCCCTATAAACACAACCACCCAATGGCACATTTGTACAACAGGAAGCTGGCAAAAAAATTGGACCTCCTCTTTTTTGCTTTTGTGGAAGGAGTAATTTTTAAAAAAATTTATGGCAGCCATCTATCCAAAATGGAAGGCTCCCAGCTGGACCTATTTTACCAAAGTTTATGTTACAGTGCTCCATCATGATGTGCTGCAATTAGTTTGCCAAGCTATGCAGGAAAGTGTGGTTTACGCTATCTGCCTGATGACAGACATGTGACCAGTTGTCAAGCAACTGATTACATGTGTAATACTGCATACTGGATCTCTTTTGTGGGAGTTAAACAACGGCTATCTGCAGGTCTCTGCACTGAAAATAGTTTTAAGGGCATTTGGCGGCATGCAACAGTATCAACGTTCACTATGGAAAAAGCTGTAAACAGCTTTGAAGAATTTAGCAGAAAGGTGTTTGAACGGCTCTCACTCAGCGGTTTCAGAATTGGATTTGTTGCCAAGGACAATTGAAGTACTGAAATAAATGTCATGGCAGATATTTCATGGTCTTGTGTTTGGCACATTGCATCAACCTGATTGTGCAGGACCTTCTAAAAAAAGAAGACATAGTCGGCAACATACTGGCCACCTGCCAAAGAATCTGCACTAATTTCATTCATTCTTATAAAGCCCATAAGCAGTTAAGAATCATGCAGCATCAAGAGAGTACCATTTAAAATCCTCATGCTGGAGAAGCCAACATTTTGGAAATTGACGTACTACATGCTGCAATGTCTGTTTGATCAGTACAGACCAATCACAGACTATGCCCTTCAAAGAGAAGGGGATGCAGCTAGAAAAAGCATGACAATGGAGGTGGTCAAATGGAGGCTAGTCTAGTGCCCAAAATAAATGCTGCTTCTTTTGAGGTTTTCACATGGGAAGTCAGCAGGGAGTACAATATAATGAGCCAAGCAGTTATGCTGTTGCATCTGCTACAGGACCAGTTTAAAATGGCGGTACAAAGGTTTACAGGGGTGAACGAAGAGGTGTATGAGTTGGTTCAGAGCTTAATCCATTGGTTGGCTATTACTCCAAGACTGCAAAGAGAAATTGTGTCCTCCAAAGAGTATATATGTGCAAACATACACTCCACAGGTACAACAAAAACTGTCCACTTTCATTCCTTCTTCAGTTTGGGATGTTCATTGTAAAAGACGTGCATTGTCAATCAAGTGAGAGACCTGGAAGAAGAATGGCTGGAAGTTAGAGGCCCAGGTAGGAGTTATGGCATGCAGCCTACAACCTCCAGAGAAGGCAGTGCTGTAGACTCAGAGCCAACACCATCATCATTATCACCAGCAACACTAGCACCACCAGCAACAGAAGAATCTAACCCAATGTCACCTTAAAGCTCCTGATCCATGCACACAAAGCACTGCACAACACCTGACCCACCTACCTCAACAACCGACTCAGCTTCCACACCCCCACCCGAAGCCTCCTCTCAGCCAACCTCGCCCTCGCCACAGTCCCCAAAAAACCACAGCCGGTGGCAGATCCTTCTCCTACCTCGCCGCCAAGACCTGGAACACTCTCCCCACCATCCTACGACAGACCCAGGACCTGCTGGCCTTCAGAAGACTCCTCAAGACCTGTCTCTCCGACCAGTAGCACCCCCCCTCCCCAGCGCCTTGAGACCCTCGCGGGTATGTAGCGCGCTTTACAAATGCAGTGATTGATTGATTGATTGAGTGGCTTGGTTTCAAGTGGCCAGGCTTAAGTCAAGTGAAGAGGAGACGGCAACAGGAGTAAATATGTCTACCTGGATCGTCACCCATTGGTTTATTGGTATGAGAAGATGCAACAATGGCTAGAGCTCAGTAGGCTGGCAATACAGGATCAGCTGATGAGCTTTGGTGTTAACCACCTTAAGTTTGAGGACAAAGTCTACTTCCCTGGCTAAGTTGCCTACAACAGGATTTGCATATATATTGTTAAACTGCTTAAAAAAAATATATAGATAAGAACATTTATATATTTGGTGTCTGGCTTATGCTGCCCCATTTGGTCACATCACAAGTATGGAGTGGACCAGTGTGCACAAGAAGCCTCCATTTGCTTAAATGACATAAAGAGAACAGTGTCGCCAATCCCTATCCTTTTTTCTTACTTTCCTAACTGAGCTGCCACTGAAGACGATTGTTATTTATACTATGCTGTCCTTGTTTATGACCCCCATAGGAAAAAAAGATAAAATAGACAAAATTTCACTATGCTAGGAGCAGGTAACTATTGCACCAATGAATGATGCATTCGGTGATTGATGATTCATATGGTGGCTGGTAGGGTGCTGTAACTAATTTGTAATACTGATTTGTAATGTTTGGGGCCCAAGGGATGATTCTGCCTTGATCATTGTCTTGACTTCTCATTTCACTATAATTACTTGTATGGTCCATTCCTTTCCTGCACTCCTATTTTTCAGGTTCTTCAGACACAGTCTATTTAGTTAACAAAATTAAACAAGATGCTTAAATTCCTTTACTTTTCTTTTCATCAGCTCTATTGGTCTATCCCATTCTGGTCAGGGCAGGACTATCACCACAGCCAGATGAAAAATCAAATCAAATCATTAATTATTTATAAAGCGCGCTACTCACCCGTGCGGGTCTCAAAGCGCTAAACAATGCTTATCTACTTCAATGGGAAACAACATGACACAAAGAGGCCTAGTACTGTGGACGGGAGAGACATGGGTGGATTAGGAAAATCCAGTATAGTGGGGTGGCTCGAATGTCAAACTCTAATTAAGTAGTTATGTCAGGGAGGGGACTGTCACTTGACACATGATGCACATAGCTAACTGTTATTGACAAATGTGAGATTGATCAGCCAGGTACATGCAGTTTCTTGTCTGTGATTTGTGGTAAAAGATTGTTCTCACTTCTCAGTTAATTGTACACAGCCTGTGCTCTGCTCTCTTGATCCTCATCCACCAGGAAGCTTATCCAGACTGTAGAATATTAACAGTTACCTTTTTGTACTCCACAGGCCTTGTGTCCTTCTGCATGAAGCTCCATAACAATAACTCCGGCTTACTGGACCACCTCATTTCCTGCACCCAAAATGGACATTCCAAGAAGAAGAATGCAGCTGCACCGTCCATTTTGGCATCTATGCAGTATCATTTTCTTTTCTTAACAAAAGCAATTTGTGGAACTGTGTGGGTCCTCCCTATTTTGTATTTTGGAACCCTAGGTAACATAACAAATAGATAACTTGGGACTCTGGGGTTGTTTACATTTAGTAACTGAACTGTTCCATTCCTTCCACAACAGAGGTAATGATGATGATGTGCTGTTAATCGATGTGATCGATGTGATGAATGTTGTGTTTGTCTTTGTCTCACATTTTCCCAACTCCCTCTTCTAATCTATTCATGAAACCCCTAAACTTCTTCCCCTATGTTTCTGTGATCTAGTGAGGTGCGACCTCGTTATTTACACGTATAAATGGATCATACACTTAGCAGGGCAGATGTGGTGAATCTGACGCGAAGTGTGACAGGATCTTCTTAACTAAACAATAGCCCTCACCAGCTATGCTACCCAATTAGGCCTGAAAGGGATATCATCATGATAGTGCAGAGTTTTAGGACAATGCCTGTCCCAGGATAGGTAGTAGCAGTAGTGTGCAGTCTCCTGATTCACAAAGGTAAAGTTACACTTTTGGTGTAATCGTATAACTGTGCTACCTAACTACTAGTAGTAACTTGTTTTCAATAATAGCAGTCAATTGCTACTTACAACGTTACTACTCATAAAGTAAAGTCACTGATGGAAAAGTTACTACTAGTCATAAACTTATACTGTAAGAGTAAAGTAAAAACAAAAGTGTAACTTAATTTAGCTTTGTGAATCAGGCCTTTTGTTGCCTAGAAAATCTGTACAACATAAGTAACCTTCTCCAGAGTCCTCACTCCCTAGTCAAGGTTTATGTCGGTTCAGTTTGAATTTTTTTAATACATTAAACACTAGCTCCCCAGATTGCTAACTAGTGCTACTTGTCATAGACAACCTAAATAGTAGTCTAGGTTAACATCAAGGAATGGGGTGGCTTAACCATCTGTTCATGGAACAGTGGTGGGCTGCAGAAAATCAGTTCTTTTGACATAATAATGTTGCAGGGAACATGGGCCCAAATCTGTGTCCCCCTTATAGGGTTCATAGAGTTCAACAAATTGGCACAGAAAAGTAGTGACTAGGGAAGGGCAGAAGGAGGCATGTCCACTTATATTAACTCCAGTCTATCTGCAAACATTGTGGAAATATATACAGTTGAACCATTGAATTTGGCTCTGCGCCTGAAAAACTGGGCTTGGAAACTCAGCAAACAGCTAAATCTATAAATGTTTACATTAATTCAAAAAGGAAGGCTGAATCAGTGGAAAAGCTCATCACAAACATCCCACATATAAAAAGTTAGATCATTCATCATATTTGTTAGTCACTGGAGACTTCAATCTAAATTTGTTCCATCCCTCAAGCGAGGAGCATGCTGAGACAATAGGGCACTTCCTGGACCAATGTTTTTCACCTTATAATCGACAAGACAGGATAGGAGAAAAGTTAGTAAGAGCGTGCAAGCTGACTGGCCTTATCACTTTGAACTGCCGTTTACCAAATTATACTCTGCCAATATGGACAAGGTCAACCGATGTCTGTCTCATATTAGACTATACACTGGTAAATTTGTTACTATATCAGAGGATGATGCATTTCAGAATCACACACAGACAGGAGAGTGACCACCATCCACAGGTAATCTGGATTGGGGTCAACAAGTGTAAATAGGAGCCAGCAAGATCCTTGCTGGAATACACCAGGACGGAAAATGTAAAGCATTTGAAGTGGAACTCAAGTTCTGCAAAAACACTGGTGAAATATGTCATGAGAACCCTCAAGCACCTTGCCTGTGAAGATACTAATTTTATAATAGCATGGAAAATACCCACTGAAAGGCCCTAGTAAGGGGGCTTGAATAGGACCCCACATACCTCCAGTACTACAGAGAAAAATCCACCTGATGAATACTAAAATTAACAGAATACTCATGCAATTAAGGTGTAATGCGAAGGACCCAGAGCTGCTTTAACATCTGCAAAATGAGCAAAGGATGGTGAAAAAAGAAATATGGACTTTTAAATGATAAAGGCCCATAGGTAATTTGCAATGCAAAAATAACTGCAGATGATTGGGTCATGCATCCGATGTTGTATTTCTCAAGAAGTACGCTAAATCCAGCTGACCTACGGTGGCTTCAGGAGATTATTAGGGAAACTATTCCATTCAAACTGCAAGAGTATGTGACTACTGCATTAACTAAAATCATCAAGAAATCTCGTTCAGACTGCGCTCCCAGGCCAAATTGAATCCCCAAGCTGTTTGAAGTGCTGGGCGAGCTTTTTGACCGGTTTGTTCAACTCCATTTTAACAGAACTGGTCTATCCCAGGAAGTTGGAAAGCCTCAATCATTCATCCCATCTTCAAATGAAGAGCCGCCACATCTCCAAGAAACTATAATCAGTAGCGTTATTGAATGCGGACCTCAAGTATTTTTCAACATTATTGTTTCAGTTTTCAGATTATGGACATCAAAGACAGGCAGGCTACCGCTGAAACAGACAGGGTTCGTGAGAAAGCAAGGCACATTGACTAACCTCATGGCTGCAGGTCTAATTCTCAATACTGCAAAGTCCACTGGCACACCAATGTGTATGTGCTTTGTGGACTTCAAGGTAGCATTTGATAGTATTCCATGTAATAATCTTTGAACAGAGCTCCAGCAGTGGGGAATCCCGTGTAACCTTCTAAAGACAATCAAGCTGCTTTACACAGATAATTGCATTAAAGTTAAGGTCGGTGATGACAGTCATCTTTCAAGGGCAGTGAGAACATCCACTGGGCTAAAGCAGGGGTGCATCCTTGCGCCCCTTCTATTTAACTTATTGATGAATGTTTATCTTATTAGTTAATTAAAACCATAAAAGTAACCCTACCACATAAAATTTGACAGAACCATGTTAATACACTGAAAACATATAAATAATATACATTTATGAAATTGGGAAGAGCTAAGTACATTCTACAAATTTGAAATACTCATGCTTGACTCTGGTTACTGGTGCAAGACTTCATAGTGGTCTAGCTGTGTGGCGATGTTACCAAATTACCTTTCTTTCTTTGATGGATTATGTCTCCATTTACGCCCTCCCTATCACATGTTTGTTTCAGCAAATGTTATTTTACCGGAATAGATTTCCAAGAATTGAACCAATCTAATATTCAATTTGGTGTTTTGTGGATTGAATGCTTCAATTAGTGCTTGTCTACAGGATCTAATCCCTAAGCCATTTAGTTCTTTTTTCAGTAAGCGTTTTCTTTCAACAGCCAGTGCCAGGCAAATGCAGACCACATGCACCAAGTTTTCTACTGCCAGATGACAAAGGCGGCACTCATGTATGCCCGCTTGTGGCCCCTTCTTCCAATTTGGCAGGAGGTCTGGCGTCGGAACATCACCCAGCCTGAGCCTTAGAAAGCGGTGCTTAATTTTCTGTGATTAGGGGGCAGCCATAAGTGAGGATTCTTTAAGAGTTTTATACGATTTGAGAGTCAGCCAGCCATGCGACCTTTTGGTCAGAGCCTTTCTGTCTTTTAACCAGCTATGTAGTTTACTTGACTTAGTGACTGCTTTGTTAAAGGCCGTCATGGGAAGCAACTGATCCCATAACCCACCTAGATTCAAGAGGTTTATACTCTTTTCCAGATACCTTTTGTAGTTTCTATTCCCTCTTTCTAGAGTGATTTCCCTAAATCACCTAAGGGCTAAAGACCCTTTTTGGGCGCAACTCAGTTTGTAGCAACATCTGATGAAAGCTGCCGTGTGAGCCAGTGACTGCTTACCCAACATTAATTCTAGTCTGACCTGAGCTGCGGAGGCATGCCTTGGTAACCAAAAGACACGCTTATACGTCTTTATCAAAAGCCTCTCCAAAAGAGCTGCCTCCATACCCCTTATTATTTCAGCCCCATATGGGAGGGTTGGCAATAAGTTTGCTCTCATTATGGCTGTCAAGGGGTTCAAGGCATGGCCACAGATTGAATTAGAGAGCTTGCAAAAGGCATAAGCAAGTGTCTGTGCCTTGTTTTTTATTGTTTCTTTTTGTGGCGCGCAGTTGCACCTGGCATCGACCACGACTCCTAGGTATCTGTAGGAGCTTACTTCCTCCAAAGTCTTTTCATTTAGGTACCATTTGCGCTGGCCGGTGGGTCTGCGATTTAATCATTTTGGATTTGTTGTGGTTGATTTTGAATTCATTTATCCCTGCAAACTCTTCTAATTTGTTTAGCAGTTTCTGCATGCCTATTCTGGTGTTGCTAATTAGTAATAGGTCTTCTGCATATAACATATTAGATAGTTGCTGGCCACCCAGTGAGGGGGAATGGGATGATTCCACGTTTAACTTTGCAGACAGATCTGCTATACACAGGTTAAAGAGTGTTGGGGCCAATACACAGCCTTGTTTAACGCCAACTGTTGTTTTAACTGCCCTGGATAGTTGTGAACCGCCCCCTAGTTTTACCTTCACCCAAGTATGAGAATAAATAATTTCGATGGCTTTTAAAATAGTAGCTGGTAGCCCCCAAAGCTGTGGTTTAGCCCGCAGTTTACTACGGGGGACACAATCAAAGGCAGCTTTAAAGTCAACAAAACACAGATGTGTGGGAGTCCTGGTTGCTTTTGCTCTGTTGATAATGAGTCCCAGTGCCATGAGGTTTGTTAGTGTTCCTTGATGTTTGGTAAAACCACTTTGATTGAACGACAGAATGTTGTTGTCTGTAATCCAAGTCTCTAGGTGGTTTAACACACAAGATGAAAAATACTTAAGGTCGACATCTAAGAGAGCTATGAGTCTGTAATTACGTGGAGAAGCCGCGTTCCCTTCTTTGTAGATGGGGTGAATTATTGAGCCTTTTCAGGATGCCGGGACGATTCCCGTTGTGAGCACGCAGTTGAACATCGCTGCCAGGAACTTAGCCCATCTTTCTGTTTCCTGTTTAAACAGTGCCTGTGGTAAACCGTTAGGCCCTGGATCGCAGTCAGTTCGCGACTTCACAATGATGTTTGTTAATTGCGATGCTGAGATCTTCAGGCTTTCTACAACCTCGGGTTCCTGGATTTCCGAAAACCCCTGGGTTTGCAGCACGATATCGGTGTCCAACTCCTTTAGATGCGACTTTAAATGGCACACCCAGGCTTCCTCTAATATGTTTGCGTTATTAGCTGCCATTGGACCCTTGTTCATTGCATTGATGATTTTTCAGAATCTTTTGGGGTCAGATGATTTAGATGCATAATGTAGTTTGGCCCAAAGCATCTCCTGCTGCTGTTTTTTAAAGGATCATACTTCGCCTTTTAAAAGTTTGTAAACTACACAGGTACATGTCCTGCCTTTCACCCACACAGCACCCTGCCCTAGGGGTTACCTAGGGCACACATTAGAGGTGACTTATATGTGGAGAAAGGGGAGGTTTAGGCTTGGCAAGTACTTTTAAATGCCAACTCGAGATAACAGTGAAACTGCACACACAGGCCTTGCAATGGCAGGCCTGAGACAAGGTAAAGGGGCTACTTAAGTGGGTGGCACAACCAGTGCTGCAGGCCCACTAGTAGCAATTAATCTACAGGCGCTAGGCACATATAGTACACATTTACTAGAGACTTATAAGTAAATTAAATAGTCCAATCAGGTATGATCCAAGGTTACCATGTTTAAAGGGAGAGAGCATATGCACTTTAGCACTTATTAGCAGTGATAAAGTGTGCAGAGTCTAAAAGCCAGCAAAAACAGTGACCAAAAAATGGAGGGAGGGAGGCAAAAAGTTAGGGGTGACCACCCTAAGGCTGTCAGGTCTAACAGCCGGCATGTAAAATGTAATTCCACCTGTGTCAAAAAAATTTAACCTTTTTGGGGTCCCCAGAAAATCTCTGGTGCAGCTAAAGGAATCTGTAATGGCACATTCACAGCTATGTTAGTAGATGCGGGCGGGGTAGGACGAGACTCAGATTCAGAACCATCAACTTTACCCTGTAACTGAGTTACTTTATTCACTAAATCAGCTGTAACATTTTTAGAGTCTATCAAATCCCTTTGCATCTGAGTTACTACTTGCATAAGGGTATCTAGGGTGGCCATTTTGAGCAGTTCCCATACAGACCAAGAGGAAAGTACAAAAAATGTGTGGGCTCACTATTCTGTCACAAGGTCCTTTCCTCGGGATCTGCACGTTGCTGAACAAAAGGCCCACCTCCCGGCATCACCAACTCAGAAAGCTATTATAGCACAGAGTTATGGTGAAGCCAGTCGGGAGGAAAGGAATTAGGGAAGGGAACAGCAGGGAGAGAGATCTGAAAAGGAAAGGTTAGAACAATATGCATTTACTCATTCATAGAAAATGTAAATCACTTACAGACTCTTGACTAAATGTGTATCCGAGATATTAGGTGGAGACCTCTTCTGAAATCC
Organism: Pleurodeles waltl; assembly: GCF_031143425.1. Classification (NCBI taxonomy): domain Eukaryota; kingdom Metazoa; phylum Chordata; class Amphibia; order Caudata; family Salamandridae; genus Pleurodeles; species Pleurodeles waltl. Next base: position 108,262,932 of record NC_090440.1, on the reverse strand, counting down.
TGTAACATTTATGTATTCACAACATAAACATTTGATCATGACTTAGAAAATCTCAAAGGTTTAAATATGTTTTTTCATATCTTAAGTTATTCAAAGAACAATGAAAACTTTGATTGGTTTATCTCTAAAATACTTTCACATTCATAATAATAAATGTCAAAAAGGTTTTACTCATTAAAACCTAAAGCGCATTACTTAATAACACCAGGAAACGCTTTTACTCAAGTAGTCTAAATCACTTAGATCTTTGTGCCAAGAACCCTTTCCTCCTGTGAATTGAAGCGCTTTATATCTGGGAACTGAAGTGCCTGAATTATTATGCCCAGATCGCTTTACGTCTGAGAACTGAAGCGCTTGGAATTGCTGAGCCAAAAGAGCGATTTACATCTGTGAACGGAAACACCATGAATTACAAGAAGAACCCTTTCCTCCTGTGAATTGAAGCGCTTTATATCTGGGAACTAAAGTGCCTGAATTATCATGCTCAGATCGCTTTACGTCTGAGAACTGAAGCGCTTGGAATTGCTGAGTTCAAAGAGCGCTTTACATCTGTGAACGGAAACACCTTGAATTACTTGTGCACCTAATGAGTTATCTCAGTTAGCTGAAACGCTTTGAATTACTGAGCCAAAAGAGCGCTTTATATCTGTGAATGGAAACACCTTGAATCACGTGTGCACAAAGCGCGTTACCTCTGTAAACTGAAACGCTTTGAATTACTGAGCCCAAAGAGCGCTTTACACCTGTGAACGGGAACACCTTGAATTACACGTGCACAAAGCACGTTATCTCTGTGAACTAAAACGCTTTGAATTACTGAGCCAAAAGAGCGCTTTACATCTGTGAATGGAAACACCACGAATTACATGTACACAAAGCGCGTTATCTCTGTGAACTGAAACGCTTTGAATCACTGAGCCCAAAAAGCGCTTTACATCTGTGAACGGAAACACCATGAATTACGTGTGCACAAAGCGCGTTATCTCTGTGAACTGAAACGCTTTGAATCACTGAGCCCAAAAAGCGCTTTACATATGTGAACGGAAACACCATGATTTACATGTGCACAAAGCGTGTTATCTCTGTGAGCTGAAACGCTATGAATTACTGAGCCAAAAGAGCACTTTATATCTGTGAACGGAAACACCTTGAATCACGTGTGCACAAAGTGCGTTATCTCTGTAAACTGAAACGCTTTGAATTACTGAGCCCAAAGAGCGCTTTACATCTGTGAACGGGAACACCTTGAATTACGCTTGCACAAAGCACGTTATCTCTGTGAACTAAAACGCTTTGAATCACTGAGCCCAAAAAGCGCTTTACATCTGAGAACGGAAACACCATGAATTACATGTGCACAAAGCACGTGATCTCTGTGAACTGAAACGCTTTCAATCACTGAGCCCAAAAAACGCTTTACATCTGTGAATGGAAACACCATGAATTACATGTGCACAAAGAGCGTTACCTCTGTGAACTAAAACGCTTTGAATCACTGAGCCAAAAGAGCACTTTCCATCTGTGAACAGAAACACCTTGAATTACATGTGCATAAAAGCGCGTTACCTTTCGGAAGTAATAACTTCCTCCAAACTTGGATTCAGCAACTCCTTACCGCTACGAGTATGACCTACTCGTTTTTGAATGCACCATGGACTTTGGTTAGACGATACTCTGCCATTCAGAAATTCTGGACTTTTCCAGGGAAACCGCCACGAGGTCTGGCTGCATCGAAGTCTTCAAAATAGTGAGCAACTTGCTTGGGTGTGGCTGGGCTTTATAGGCCTGCCACACCCCAAGATGGCCGCTGCCTCTAAAAACATGGGAAATGTAGTCCCTTCATAGGATAGCACTGATAAGTGCATCTTGTCCACCAATGCCCTGAACCTGCAGCTACTTGAGCTTTTCCACAGGTCAGACGATGCTGATGGCCATTCTTGGAACAAGCGGGGATGACCAGTGGTGCGCATAAAGCACAGCAGAATGGCGCAGCGTAATTTCGGCCGAGACCTGGACCGCGCCTTGCCTTATTCCTGACACAGACCTGTGGCCTACATTGAATAATGAAGATTGGTTGCAACCTATTACCCAATATGACATTATTTGGTGTCAAGAGACTTGGGACTGTGATCCACTGCATATACATGGGTAATTTTCTTTTTATTGCCCTGCTATTCCTTCATCTTCTGGATGGGCTAAGGGGTGTCTTGCCATATTTGTATCTTTCAACCTTATTAAATTGCCTGTTATGGAATTGCATTGTACTCCTCATTATCAAAAATTATTACTCAAGCTACAAAAATCTGTTGACATTCTGTTTGTAAACCTGCATCACAACATCTTTGACACTTTAGTAACCAGGGTTGTTGATGATTTGGAAGATTATCTAATGAGAACAGAGTATTTGGTAAGAAGGGAAGCCTTGATATTGTGGTTAGGGGATTTTATTATTTGCACTTGCACCCTGAATTTGCAGCAGTGTGTGGATTGCATGATGACCCTGATTCCTCACTTATGCACTTAGGCATACAACATATGAGGATGCTGTTAATGGGATCATCTTGTCTAAAAATACAAGCCCCGACTGCCACCTTGTGCCACCCTAGCATCATTTTTTTAATGCTAACACAGCATTAAGGAAGTCTTTCTCCCATGCCATATTTACAAAGTGGCATAATGCTTTCATTGCACCACTTTGTAACCCGTTGCACCACATTATGCCGGCATCAGGCATAATGTATTCAAGGGGAGCATTCTGACACAGGGAGGTCTGGAAAAATGGTGCAGTGAAATTTACAACATTTCACTGCACCATTTTTTCTGTCATTTTTAACGCCTGCTCAAGGCAGGCGCTAAAATAGCTTATCCATTTTAATCAATGGGCCTCCCTGTGCTTTGATGCACTAACGTCAACATTTTTGATGCTAGTGCAGCAAAGCACCACATTTGCATCAAACATGTTGTCGCTATTGTCTTAAAGACTTTGTAAGGAATCATATCCATGAAGTCAAGTCTTGTATGATAAGATCCTTTATTATTCAGCATCCACGACAGTGCCAGCTCTTCGTCCCTGCTTCCTTCCACCTTCTACCCATCTCCTTCAGAACCCCGAGTCCTCTGATTCCGTTCTCTGACATCAGTGGCTCCAATGATGTCAGAGACCAGTAAAGTCCACAACAGACTTCCATGGTGCGCTGTATTGTAAATACAGTGCAACCATAGTCTCGTCAGGTGGGGCAAGGGCGACGCAAGAAAAGTGGTTCATCATGCCCGATGTGCAACTTTTTTCTAAATACACTTCTTAGTTTTTGCATATGATTTCAAGTAGTTGTCCTCAACTTTCCAAGATATCATTGCCTGCACCATAATTGATCATATTCTGTTTTCATCTAATTTGGTTCCTTTTTTGTGGACAACAAGGTAGTTATTAGCTGTATTTGTGATCACAACCCTCCTTGTACTTCATTTGTAATTTGATCTTAATCACAGGTACACTCAGGTACAAGGTAGGCCTATTGAATGTACTAAAAAGAGAGGGGTGTGTATAAAGTGGAACCAAGTAGACAAAACCCAATTTTTGAAGGAAGTAGAAGAGCACAATCATGGACTAAATTAAGAGATTTTAGCTGAGGAGGGTGACCCTAGAGTCATTACTGACGCGTTTACGTCCCTTGGTGTTTATTTCTAACATAGGCTGACTAAGTGTATATAACCTGTGGTTCAACTGTGCATGTTCTTCTACCCATAAAAGCCTCAAATTAACATTGCAAGACAGATACTGAAGCTTGAAAGTCCAAAACAAGGAAGAGAGCTTGGGAAGCTAAAAGATGCCAGGGTGTTTTGGAGAGTAGGTAAGCACCCTTATTTTAGCTGTGGTGATAGCTCACAGATTGACAGTGTTATTTCAGTCACTGCATGGGTAGAGCACTTCTCTAAGACCTTTGATCCGATAAGCCAGACAAAGGGGCCTTGGTCTTAGGAAGAGCCTGTTTATGATGAGGAGGCTGCAGTCCATTTGAGCCAGTCTATTGGTATCTCTGATGTGAAATTGGCAATTGACAGTAGTCTCTCAGGGAAAGCACCTGGCCCTGGCGGGATTTCAGTGAATTTATTGAAAGAGAACCAATCGTTTTGGGCCCCAATTACCACAACTGTTTTAAAAGCTGCTATAGTGAGCCCGTGGTGCCAACATGGCAGGAGGCAATAGTTACCACCATATTTAAAAAGGGGGATACTGAAAAAAGCAAATGTTGAAGTAAAGTAATAGCTAAGTTAATACATCAGTGACAAAATTAATGTTTTGAACAAAAATAACCACAGAAATTCACCAGATGTATTTAGCAAAGCTAACTATAACTTGCATGCTCGCCATGCACTGCTTATGACATCACGTATGACAGCCCTCATGACATGTTCAATGACATAATTTATGACATCACTGATGACATCTCAAATGACATCATCGATGCCATCAATTATGACATCATTCAAACTTCTTTTGCACACATTGCTTTATAAAAGAGGCATGGCCTTAGAGCTATGAAATTAACTGCAAAATATCTCACAATAATATGAAGCATCATTAATGCCATCACAGATACAACTCCCTTTGGTGTAGCAAGCATGTGCTACGTGCACCATTGGCCCTATGCCATAGTTCTATGGGTAGCCTAGTTCAAACTAACAATCAACCACAGATGTATGGTAAACCATCATTGCACACAGTGTTCAATATATGTACAACCGTTCAGAGAAAGCAGGTTTCCTCAAGATACTTAGGCCCTCATTCTGACCCTGGCGGTCGGTGATAATGCGGCGGCCAAGCCGCCAACAGGCCGGCGGTCCAAAATATGCAATTCTGACCCTGGCGGGAACCGCCAACACAGCCCGCCGCATTAACACTCCGCCCGCCACGGCGGAACAAACAAACAGCGCGGCGGTCCCCGCCAACAGCCAGGCGGCAGACAATGTACCGCCCACCCTATCACGACCCACCAATCCGCCACCTTTTCCGGGGCGGGAGCACCGCCGATAAAAACACGGCGGAAACAGACTACGAACGGGAAAACGCTCACCTCTACGCACTCCACGCGAGATTCCGGCAGTATGGAACCCGAGTTGCAGGTCATCCCCGCACTCCTATACCTGCTCCTGTACCAGGAGCACGCCCGGCGGCGCGGAAGACATCGGTGAGTACTGCACCTACGACACAGGGGAGGGAAAAGATTACCGGCACACACCCACCCACCCACACCCACTACAACACACACATCAATGCATTCCCACAGATCACTGTCACAACCCACAAACCGCCCCCTCCGAAATAATGCAAAGACCAAAAGAAGAGATCATAAACGGGCAGATATATTGAAATATGGACACCAGTAATCCCAATAAATAAATAAACTATGTACAAAATATATACAGCTACTAAATGTAGTCCAACCACTGTCCGTGGACCACAGGGGTCCTGTGCAAAGGGGCAAGGCCCAGTCCCACGACAAGAACTCCACGGAGAGAACACTGCAGGGGCATCAGAAAGAAAATAGGACAGGCACCTCAGGGGGAAGGGAAGGGGGGGCACCTCAGCCACTTGAGTACACGACGCCAGATCCACGAGGGGACTCCATGACCACTGGCCCATCCTGGGGAGAGCAAAGCCACAGTCCATACAGTCCATACAGTGGGTGGCCTGCCCATTGGGCCATCCTGGGGAGAGCAAAGCCACAGTCCATACAGTCCATACAGTGGGTGGCCTGCCCACTGGGCCATCCTGGGGAGAGCAAAGCCACAGGCCATACAGTCCATACAGTGGGTGGCCTGCCCACTGGGCCATCCTGGGGAGTGCAAAGCCACAGTCCATACAGTCCATACAGTGGGTGGCCTGCCCACTGGGCCATCCTGGGGAGAGCAAAGCCACAGTCCATACAGTCCATACAGTGGTTGGCCTGCCATTGATGGGACCCATGTGGCTTTGGTTCCCCCAAGAGACAGGGAGCAGGTGTACAGGAACAGAAAGAGTTACCATTCCATGAACATCCAGGTGGTGTGTTTGGCTGACCAGTACATCTCGCATGTAAATGCCAAATTCCCAGGGTCAGTGCATGACGCCTACATCCTGAGGAATAGCAGCATCCCTTACGTGATGGAACAGCTAGAGAGACACCGTGTATGGCTATTGGGGGACTCTGGGTACCCCAACCTGTCGTGGCTACTGACCCCAGTAAGGAATCCCCGGACCAGGGCAGAGGAACGGTACAATGAGGCCCATGGGCGTACTAGGAGGGTGATCGAACGCACCTTTGGCCTCCTAAAGGCCAGGTTTAGGTGCCTGCATATGACAGGTGGATCCCTAATGTACTCACCTAAGAAGGTGTGTCACATCATCGTGGCCTGCTGCATGCTTCACAACCTGGCTTTGCGCCGCCAGGTGTCTTTCCTGCAGGAGGATGGTCGAGACGGTGGTGTTGTGGCAGCGGTGGAACCTGAGGAGAGTGACGAGGAGGAAGACGACGGGGCTGAAACAGACAACAGGGACAGAATCATTGAACAGTACTTCCAATAGGACACAGGTAACAATTCAAAGATAATTTAGTAAATCTGAACTACTCTCCTGCATCTCTGCTGCCTGTCTATTTGCCCCAGTGTATGATGACTGAGTTGTGGCTTTTCCCTCCCTATTTCAGATCTGGGGTCCCCACTACGAGTCCTGTGCTTCGTTTCCCCATGGACTACAGCTTTGTGGCAGCTGTTTGTTGACTTCACTATGTACAAGGACATATTTGCACTGTCATGTCAATTACAATATTTTGAAATCACAGCCAGACTCCAGATAGTTTTGTGCAAAATAGGTGTTTATTTAAGTGCTCAAAATGGGATGGGTGGTTTCAAGTGGGTGGGGGCTATGGTGAAGGAATGTCCATGGCAGAGTCCAGAGTAACAGTCACACAGGTGCATTGTCCAGAGGCCTGTGGAGAGATGGAGCATGGGCAGTTCAAGGATGGACAGGGTGACAATGTGGGACAGTGGGATGACATCAGGTGGTATCCTTTGCTGGCGGGGGTCTTGACATCCTACTCTGTCTTCTTGCGAGATCTCAGGGCCCTCTTGCGGGGTGGTTCTTCTCCTGCAGGAGGTGGGGGTCTGGTGGGCTGCTGCTGTGCGGGGGCCTCCTGTCCACTAGCGCCGGCGGAGGTGGTTGGCTGTTCTTGGTCCAGGCTAGTGGCAGGGGCCCTTTGTTGTTGTTGAGTGTCCGTCCTGGTGTTGATGAGGTCCTGCAGCAGCCCTACCATGGTAACCAGGGTGGAGGTGAGGGCTCTGATGTCCTCCCTGTACCCCCGATAGTGTTCCTCCTGCAGTACCTGGATCTCCTGGAACCGGGCCAGTACTGTCGCCATCGTCTCCTGGGAGCGGTTGTATGCTCCCATGATGGTGGTGAGGGCCTCGTGGAGAGTGGGTTCCCTGGGCCCGTCCCCCCCCTGTCGCACAGCTGCCCTCCGAGTTGCCCTGTTTCCCTGGGCCTCTGCCCCCTGGCCGGTGTGCCCACTACCACTGCCCCCAGGTCCCTGTTGTTGTTGTGGTGGTGGGTTATCCTGGGTGCCCTGTAGTGGTAGACACACCGCAGATTGACGCGCCCTGGAGACAGAGGCATGGGCCCGCTGGGTGGGAGCTGTGCTGGTGTTCCCAGAGGGGTTTGGGTCTGTAGTGGCCTGGGCCTGTGTGAGGGGAACCGACTGTCCAGAGGTCCCCGATGGTCCGGGCTGGTCATCGGTGTCCAGGTCGACAGAGCTGCTGTCATCGCTGACGGCCTCTTGGGTGGGGGGTGTGGAGAATTCTGGGCCCTCCGCGGCGGTGTGTTGACGGTCGGGTCCTGCAGGGGTATAGAGGTATGGTTATAGTTTCAATGTGTGGCATATGGGTGTATCTGTGGGTTCCCGTGTCCCCAAGTGCTGGCATTCGTGTGTGGGGGCTTTGGTGAGGGTGGCTTGTGGGGGGGATGTGTATATGCATTGGGCATGCTTTGGTGATGGGTGTCCATGCTTAGTGGACGCATGCAGGCCTAGGTTTTGGGATGTGTGGGTTGTGATGGTGAGACATTGGCAGGGAATAGGTGTGCTGGGGGTGGGGGTGAGGATGGTGGTGGGGGTGAGGATGGTGGTGGGGGTGAGGGTGGGGGTGAGGATGGGGGTGGGGGTGAGGGTGGGGTTCGAGGATGGGGGTGTGGGTTGGGGTATGATTTGGCATGCAGGTGGGGGGAAGCAGTAGTGAAGCTTCAACTTACCAGTATCCATTCCTCCGCCGACTCCTGCGAGGCCGTCAGGATGCAGGATGTTCAAGACTTCCTCCTCCCATGTTGTAAATTGTGGGGGTTGAGGTGGGGGTCCTCCGCCAGTCTTCTGCACGGCGATGTTGTGCCTGGATACCATGGAACGCACCTTCCCCCGTAGGTCGTTCCATCGCTGTAGTGCTTTCCTCTTATTTAGTTTCTAAGCACTAACATAACACAACAGAAATGCACTTCTGAGGTCAAAGAAGACTTTTATTGTTGTTATATGAATGACGAATTAGTAGCTTTCAAGTCCGCGTTAATCAAACAAAATATATCAGTTTGCAATATACACAGCAGGTTATATTTATAAGATATTGAATGCAAAGCAAAACAAATACTTCACCGTGTGGGAACTATTCACAGCTTCATCTTTCTAAGGTCTGCAAGCTGAGGACCCCTGTCAGCCGCGAGAAAGAGAGATTCATCTACCCACACGGGATTGCTGGCAGCCTGCGCCAAGCTCCAGCACGAGGTCCGGCAGATTCGAATCTGACTCTCTGCAGCCTGTTACATTCGTTACAAAGGTGTGCCCCCTCCTCTCAGACCTGGGAAACTGAGCAAGCCTTTTGGAGACTGGCCAGGTCTCCAAGACTACTCCTGTTCCCAAGCTCAAGGGAAGAGAAACGACGCCCATGTACTCTCTCTTATCAGGTCTAGTCTACTGTGAGAGCAAAACATCTTGGTTCTCTGGTGCAAAAACACAGCTTGGAAAAATACAGCTTAGATTCTCAACTGCCATGTCTAACTCCACGTTAAAGGCAATGGGCAGCTAACCTAAATATCAAATGCAATGTCATGTTAAAGGCAATAGGCAGCTAACCTAAATATCAAATGCAATGTCTAGTGTCATGTCAAAGCCAATAGGCATCTAAGCTGAATACAAAATGCAATGTCTTATATCATGTCAAAGCCCATAGGCAGCTGAGCTGAATATAAAATGCAATGTATAATATCATGTCAAAGCCAATAGGCAGCTGAGCTGAATACAAAGTGTAATGTATAATATCATGTCAAAGCCAATAGGCAGCGGAGCTGAATATCATGTCAAAGCCAATAGGCAGTTAAGCTGAATACAAAGTGTAATATATGATATCATGTCAAAGCCAATAGGCAGCGGAGCTGAATACAAAATGTAATATATGATATCATGTCAAAGCCAATAGGCAGAATATCTAATAGCATGTCAAAGTCAATAGGCGGCTCAACTGAACAAAACATACCATGTGCTACTGGTGAACATTGAGCAACTAATATGCGCAGTGGTGAAACACAAAGTCATTGGTCAAAACAAAACTTATCAAATGGCAGGACATTCCGCCCTTTGACCAATTAATTTTTGTTTCACATATCTCATATTTCAAAAAAAAAAAAAACATCAGCACACAAAAAAACATTATGATCAAAGCAATCCCTGTAAAGCAATAGAAGTGAATTAACACATTGATCTCATGACCTTTCACATCAGATACATCTACATAAAAAAAGACTGGGCAATTTTTATACTCTGAATGAGTCTCTAATTCAACAGTGTTAGCAATTTGATGTGGCATGAGTTCTGCTCATGTAAAGGGGCACGGTCCACCTGAAAGGTTTTCTGGAAGGTAAGCAAAAGTCAGAGTTCCATACGAGAGGGGGAAGAAAAAAAAAAAAACACAGCAAACAAGTTGAACTTGAACTGAAGGCGCAGTTTGCGCAAAATGGATCCATGGTGCTGGCACTTTACTCAGCCAGGTTCAGGTTGGGGATTCGGTCCCTTCCCCGACCCCACACGCACACACCGGAAGGGGGACCACACAGCGCACTCAGGGACAGTGGCGAAACGTGGTCGGATCTGCAAAAGAAACAAGTATGACTTTTCTTGCAAATAACATTTTTCATTTAAACTGCACCCTTCCTCTTTCTTTCCCTGTTTTATAATCAGCAGGACGTTTTTGAGGCCCTTTGTTATATTTTCTGCAGGTTCTGGAGGATCACTTGGGGCTTCAGCCCACACATCAGCACTGAGGTTTTTATCTGCTGCGCCACAGCTCCCCTTTTCTTGCACTGTCAGAAGGGCTGGGGCAGACTCATTCTTTACCAAACCTCCATTCACTGCACTTTTGTCAATTTGGGCCATTCTGTCTCCAATTTGTATGAATGAATCAGATTCTTTTCTAGGTATCAGCATAATTTCGATTTTTCCTTGGTAATTTGCAGCAATCACTCTCCCTAAAACCTGATCAATTTGCCATTTCTGTTCTGGTAACTTTCCTCTCCCCAACTGCTCTGTGACTGCTTGCATGACAGATTGCTTTTGTGCGTGCTGCACAGTTTTTATCAAATCTAGGGGAATGGGCATCTCTCTCATCTCTGCCCACCTGTAAGTGGCCTTTTCACATTTCTGGGGCACCCACATAGCCATCCCCACTAAGGCAGAATTCTGGGTGAACACTTCTCTCTCTGCATTTTTCTCATTAACATCTGCAAGGTAATTGAACCAGTTAGGTGCAAGCCATGTGGCTAAAACATTATCAAAGAACCAAAAATCAGCGTAAAAATGACACATCTCACGTAGCTCTTGCTTTAAAATCTGACACACATTATACAACGCTGTTCCTTCTACGGTGCCAGAAAACAACATTTCAGTCAATGAATCATTAGTAAAACAAACATGCTTTTTATCTTCAGTGGACACGAATTCAAATGGTGCATTCAACTTCATTGGTAATTCTTTTATCTGTGGTACTCTAGCCCTGTCTTGCAAGTACCAGATCCATTGTATGATTCTAGCTAGGGGCAGTATTTTCTTCCCTTGTTCTTGATTTACATGTACATCAGTTTTTCCTTCTTGCACTGCGCAGAAACCTAAAGTCTGCATTATTTCATTTGCCAAATCACACGCACGCAGCTGCATATTATTTTTCACAGTGACCATATACAAAAGTGTTAGGATTTCTCTCAAATGAGGGCTATTCTTTTTCCAAAAATCAAACAAGCTAATGAAACTCGGGGTGTCTTGCTCTAAAATCCTTCGTTTTACTTGTGCATTTTGCAACGGTAACTCGTAAATCACATTCTGAGCTCTCTCGTCCGTGTTATCAGTTAAGGAATGCACTTTGGCTGCCAAAAACCCTGGCTCACACGGAAACTCAGTGCAGCTCGGAGCTGTCTTAACCCCCTCATTACTGGAATGGGACAAGAAAGATTCTTCAAAAACAGCCCTTTTATAACTTTCAGTCGGGCTAATTTGCTCACGTAAATTCCTATTTTCATGTTCCAACTGCCTACATTTCTCCTGCATTTCTCTGTAAGCAGATAAAGGTATCCAGACCTTTCTGTCATCATTACTTCCAAAACACACTTTTTCTACACATATACAACGGGAATTATTTCTCAAAACAACATCAGGCATTTTAGCTACACATGCATTTTCTTCTGTAATTCCCCAAACAGAAAACAATTCACAGTTTTTCTTAGCACCATCAGGCAGTTCATCAACACATGTATTCTCAGACATGGTCTGCCGTGCTACTGTGATTCTCCAAACAGAAAACAATTTCTGTAATTCTCCAAACAACAAAAAACAATTACACTTTTAAAGTGTGCACTTAGAAATCTACTAACTCGTCAAACCCCTTTTAATCACCTCTTAATGACCGACCCCACTTCTGGTACCAATTGTAGTGCTTTCCTCTTATTTAGTTTCTAAGCACTAACATAACACAACAGAAATGCACTTCTGAGGTCAAAGAAGACTTTTATTGTTGTTATATGAATGACGAATTAGTAGCTTTCAAGTCCGCGTTAATCAAACAAAATATATCAGTTTGCAATATACACAGCAGGTTATATTTATAAGATATTGAATGCAAAGCAAAACAAATACTTCACCGTGTGGGAACTATTCACAGCTTCATCTTTCTAAGGTCTGCAAGCTGAGGACCCCTGTCAGCCGCGAGAAAGAGAGATTCATCTACCCACACGGGATTGCTGGCAGCCTGCGCCAAGCTCCAGCACGAGGTCCGGCAGATTCGAATCTGACTCTCTGCAGCCTGTTACATTCGTTACAAAGGTGTGCCCCCTCCTCTCAGACCTGGGAAACTGAGCAAGCCTTTTGGAGACTGGCCAGGTCTCCAAGACTACTCCTGTTCCCAAGCTCAAGGGAAGAGAAACGACGCCCATGTACTCTCTCTTATCAGGTCTAGTCTACTGTGAGAGCAAAACATCTTGGTTCTCTGGTGCAAAAACACAGCTTGGAAAAATACAGCTTAGATTCTCAACTGCCATGTCTAACTCCACGTTAAAGGCAATGGGCAGCTAACCTAAATATCGAATGCAATGTCATGTTAAAGGCAATAGGCAGCTAACCTAAATATCAAATGCAATGTCTAGTGTCATGTCAAAGCCAATAGGCATCTAAGCTGAATACAAAATGCAATGTCTTATATCATGTCAAAGCCCATAGGCAGCTGAGCTGAATATAAAATGCAATGTATAATATCATGTCAAAGCCAATAGGCAGCTGAGCTGAATACAAAGTGTAATGTATAATATCATGTCAAAGCCAATAGGCAGCGGAGCTGAATATCATGTCAAAGCCAATAGGCAGTTAAGCTGAATACAAAGTGTAATATATGATATCATGTCAAAGCCAATAGGCAGCGGAGCTGAATACAAAATGTAATATATGATATCATGTCAAAGCCAATAGGCAGAATATCTAATAGCATGTCAAAGTCAATAGGCGGCTCAACTGAACAAAACATACCATGTGCTACTGGTGAACATTGAGCAACTAATATGCGCAGTGGTGAAACACAAAGTCATTGGTCAAAACAAAACTTATCAAATGGCAGGACAATCGCTTCCTGATGTCTTCCCGATTTCTGGGGTGCTGTCCCACAGCGTTGACCCTGTCGACAATCCTCTGCCATAGCTCCGTCCTCCGGGCAATGCTGGTGTATTGGATCTGTGTGCCGAACAGCTGGGGCTCTACCCGAACGATTTCCTCCACCATGACCCTGAGTTCTTCGTCTGAGAAGCGGGGGTGTCTTTGGGGTGCCATGGGGTGGTGTGTATGATGTGTGGGGTGGAGTATGTGTAGTTAAGTGTGTTGAGTGTGGTGGTGTGTGTTGTTTTGTGTGTGGATATTGTGTGGGTGATGGTGTTGAGTGGCTGTGGCTGCTAGTTTGTGGATGGTGGTGTCTCGCTCTGGCCTTCTTTCTGAATTTTTGGTCGTAGGGGTTTGTGGGTGATGTGGGTGTGTGTTTTATATTGTATTGTGTGTGTGGGAGTGGTGTGTGTATGTGTATCAGGTGTGTGGAATTCAAATCGGCCAATGTGGCTGAGTTTTGTTCGTTTGTGTGTATTCTGACCGCGGCGGTGTGTCCCGCCAATGGAATACCGCGTTTGAAAGACCGCCGCGTGGATTCGTGGGTCGTAATGGCATGGGCGTATTTCTGTTGGCGTGACGGTGGAGGTTTTGTCACCTCCACTTTTCCGCCGACCGCTGGTCTGGCGGTCTGTTGTGGCTGTCGGATTTTCGGAGGTTTGGCTGCTGCGGGTCAGAATGACCGTGGCGGGTTTCCGCGACCGCGGCGGGATTATGGAGGATTTCTGACCGGCGGTAGGCGCCTTTTACCGCCGAGGTCAGAATGACCACCTTAATGCCTGTTCCAAAATGAATGCTCTACTATGGACAGCTTATATCTGTATCAAACCCCTCACAGTCATCAAATCTATATTGAGGAATGAAGTTGATATTTGTAGAAAAGTGGGTACTGTGAACAGGCTTTACTGTATGGAAAGATTTCACTGTGTAGCACACTGTTTGCAGACAGTGAATCTCTCATGAGAAATACACTACAGGGTATTAAAACCTATCTAATAACAACAGTGTACACGCTATGTAACACTTGGCAAAAAAGGCACTATTCACTTAAAATAACAAAGGTCTGAAGGTGCTGAAGATCAAACTACGTGTAGCCTTCACAATGTGGTGAAAACTTTACAGGTAGCCAACTTTTTGAAGCAAAAAAAGCAAATGTACATAGGTTAACAACTGGTACACATTGTCTTCTGTTACATTTAAATTGTCATGCTGAGACGATTCTGTCTAATAACTAAAGGCTGTGTACTATCCTTAGTATGTAGTAGTACAATCTTTGCCCTGTTGGTCAAAAATGTGTGTGGATTATGCTGAACACAAATTGTCAACTGCCTTCTACACATCGGTCTACTTCTCAATGCAAAGATTTATAACATGTTAAATACCTCTACACAGCTATGATGTATTAGGACCACATGCATTTTTTAAACATTTACACCCTTTAGGTGGACACTGGCTGTACAAAATAATGTAGAGAAGTACTATAATAGTAACTCATCATTATGTAAACTGTAAAACAAACTAACACAGTAATTGGATGCAGGGTATAACCCTTCCTGGGACTGTTGCCTGCTGCCAACATGCAGGGCAAGTGCCACTGCAGCCAAAAAATAAGTGTAGTCAACTCTGTCTTGCCAAAAAAAGGGCACAGCTGTAACCCCACCCGTTGATGTCACTCACAGGGGGTGCGGGTGGTGCCACCCCTGCCTGGTTCTGCCACTTGGGAGTTTGGGACCGGGTCTAGGAGGGAGTCAGACTGGGAATGAATGGAACAAAGGAATACAGGCCAGGAGAGGAAAACAAATACAAAGTACAAAACAGTCACATAAACTTACACAGAAATGTAAATACACACACATGGAAAACGCAAAGTAATAAATTACGTGAAGAAAAGAATAGGAATGTTTTGAAAAAGTGATCAGATCGGTTGGCTTGGATGGGACAGGGCAGGACAGAGTCAGGAGAAAATAGCAAAAGGAGGCTAGATAAAACAAAATGGCCGTGTCCTTGTGCTCTGTGTGGTGCCACTTTTTTCTGTTGAACATGCTACTTGCGCGTAATTGCAGTGAAACGTAAATTCTCTGCCCATTTCCGGAACTCCAAGGAATCTTTTGCAGTTTTTATGTAATTCTGCAGGAATTCCAAAGAGTGACATTCTGCAAGTTCTGCCCAGGCCTTGTTGTTGCACAAAATGCAGATCTGGAGTTGCCAGTCTTCAGCGGTGTCCGCTGTAGCACAAAACGTTTGGTTCTCCATAGATTCTTGTTGCCATTCTTTGCGGGCTGCAGGGTGTCGGCACAAACTGTCCCATTCAGGAAGAGCCCAAAACTTCAGGATTTTACCTTTCTTTAAAGAGAAGTGCACTCTGATGCCAGCCAAGAGTCCATTACTTGGGGAGGCACCTCTTGGGAATAAGGGACTCACACTAGTAGTAGGCAAGCAGGGCTCAGGCAGGTCCTGACAGGTCAAATTGCATCAGCTCGTTGGGCAGTTGCAGGGCGCTTGTTGTGTCCCTGTACCTCAGAACTGGAGATCAGCCAGCAGACCCTTCAAGTCACTCATTATAGCCTTGGTTGAACGGAGCAGGTCCAGTCTTCCTGCCCAGAGAGAAGGGCAGCCCTCAAGCAGCATGGCAGTCTTCTGGAAAATAAGACAGGCCTCAAGCAGCAGGGCAGTCCTCTGGTAGCAGCAGGGCAGCACTCTGGAGAACAAGGCAAGCATCAAGCATTAGGGCAGCCCTCTGGAGAACAAGGCATTCCTTTCTCTGTTATGTCCACCAGTCCAAGAGCATACTGTGGAGTGGCTCTGGTGATCCAATAATTATAGCTGGTGCCAGCCCTTGATGTGTGGGGATTCATTATACTACCCCCACATCTAGTTCTGGAAAGTTCTTCCCTTCCCCTGTTAAGGCCCGAGACATCTGGGGAGATAAATGCCTAGTGTCAGTGTTGAAGTTCCACCTGTCCTACCTTTTAAATACAAGGCACCCTCCCATATGAGATATAGGGCCTACCTTAGGGTGGCTCTTCTACATTAAAAAGGATGGTTTAGACATGGTTAAAGGTTTATTTTACCAGGTTGAAATGGCAGTTTAAAAATGCACTAACTCTAGTGGCTGGCACAATTTACCACGGATGTATATGTTAATTAATTGTTCCAATCAAGTAGATGACATTTGTACCATGTTTGAAGGAGAGAGCACAAGCACTTTAGCACTTGTTAGCAGTGGTATAGTGCACAGAGTCATAATCCTCATCATTTAACTTTATTTTAATTATAGAAAACCATAAAAGTACACATAAGTAAAACATCAATATAAAACATAACAATTCAATACAATAAAAAATAAATAAAATTCAAGTTAAAATTCCAAAAGAGACAGCAGCTTAATAGGGACTTTGAACAATGTCATGTTGCCTAACTATTATACTTGTTATTTAGAGAAAATTAGGCATATCTCTGTAACCATAGAATCCAGGTAGTTAAATAAGCAATTAAATAATGGTCCTACAGGGGGAAGTAAATCCCTTGTCTTCTTGGTAAACAATTTTTAAACAATCTTCAAACATGTGCAAGAGATAAAAAAAGGTCCCTTAAGAACATTCAGAAAAGACATCAACCCAATTCAATTTTTCCTAAGATGCCATACAGAGTTAAAGTAATGAATGACCAAGTAACTTAAAATCATTCAAAAAACATTATCCCAGTTAAAAAGTGTATGGTGCAATGGACACTTATTACGTTTTTTCCTGAGATGCTATACAGAATTTAAGTAATGGGCAACTGAGTAAACGACACAACTCCTGGTATCTGCTCTACATATTCTATGGGAAGTATGCCTATCATCAAGCTCCAAGAGGCGACACAAAGAGATGATCCAGCGGGTACGTTTTTTGGAATAAGCACTGAGAAAAAACAGGAGGTGCTTGTCGTTCTCTCAAATAGCCATAAGGCAGAGGTTGGAGGAGTTACCATTACTCCTCCAGGAGGCAGTGAACCCTGCAGTAGGTAAGATCCCCAATCTAAATCTGACATAAAGAGACCTTACCTTTCGCATACTCAGATAGTTAATAAAATCCTCAAAAAACAAACCACGTTTATAAGAAAACTACTGATCTGTTAAGCTACCCGAGAAAACAATAGAGATTTTAAGACCCATTCCAATAAAGATCTTTGATAAGTCTCCAGGAACTGCTGGTCATTGAGCCAAGATTTCACATGGACTATCCACAGCATCCTGAGGGTCAGTTGGTGGGCTAGAATTTTGGTGAGACACTCTATGTAGGGGATATGTTGCTCAGTAGACCATAACTTTACCTAAAACAAAATAGGTTTAAAATGTGCTATGTCTGAAATCGGCCTTAAGTTTAGATCAAACCTCGGCAGGAGGAGAGGTGTACTTTTAGGTAACTTCAGTATAGCTCTTAGAAACAAATTCTCACCTTTGTTTAGCACATCGAGGTTACAATAAGCCTATAGTTCAGGAACATAGAGAGCACTGCTACACCCCTGAGCCCTTTATTGTTCCAGAGCAGGTGATATAGGGTAAGAAGAGGCTCTACTTGCAAATCTGACAATAGACCCAGCTTTATGCGTGAGGGATAGATTGCTTTTCCCTATCTGCCCAGACCAACTGTTAGAATCTGACAATCTCACCCCCAAGCAGTCATATTCTAAAACCTGTCCAGTTTTTCCCCATCTAGGGTCACATTCCCTTTGACTTTCTCACTGTATGTAAATACTATGTAAATACTATGTATTTCATTTTGGACTTGTTTACCCCAAGGCCATAGTCCTTTCAAAATTGATTGAACTTCCTCAAAAGCTTGAGAAGTGTGTCATCTGCAGATAGCGGACATGGTATTTGGAGCCGGCTATTTTGGGAGCATTGTTTGTGCAATTCACCAGATAAGGGATAGTAAAAATAAAGTGGGAACAAGGGCACCTCCTTGCCATACACCACGTCTTACTGGAAAATTCTCTCCCCCAGTGCCCTATGTGACTATGGCAAAATTATCAGTGTACAAATTCTGGAATATTGACAAAAGCCCCAAGGGAACCCACAGAGTTCTAAAGGCAATAAAAAATGAATTCTGAAAACAGGAGTGAAGGCAAATTATTGGGGGAATACTATTCAAGGAAGTCTGTCTTAACAACTGGTGTTTCAACCTTCAACAGAATGGGTAAGGTATGTTTTATACCTCATCAAGCCTCATTGTCTTCCAGACTTTGCATTCAGTGCTTCTTTTAGTCTTATGAACCTCCTTATTGCCCTTCCCCTCTGCTATGTTCACATTCATCATTTTTCCATTTTCTTAGATTTGAGCATAGTAGTGAAAACCAATGTTTTCATAATGTTTGACTCCAGTACTTCCTCTAGTCCACACTTGCCTTTTCTCCATGAGGGTCCCTGGGCCATCTTCCCTGTAGATCTATCTATCTATCTATCTATCTATCTATCTATCTATCTATCTATCTATCTATCTCGGAAAATATGTATTTAAATTGACAGATGTTAGAAATGGGGTCTTTGGTTGGCAGTCAGGTTACCCCCTGTCCAAGCAAGGACGCTCACTCTAGTCAGAGTAAAAGAGAATCACCCTCAGCTAACCCCTGCTTACCCCCTTGGTAGCTTGACACGAGCAATAGACTTAATTTCAGAGTGCTAGGTGTAAAGTATTTGTACCAACACACACAGTAACTTAATGAAAACACTACAAAATGACACAACACAGGTTTAGAAAAATAATGAATATTTACCTAAACAAAAGAAGACCAAAACAACAAAAATCCACAATACACAAGGCAAGTTTTCAATTGAAAACCAAAGTCTTCATGTCATTTTAAACACAATGCTAATGCTGTTAGTGTGAAAATGTGCCTTGGGTGCATTAAAAATAACCCTGCCCGGGCAAGTGTGCGTCAAAAAGGGCTTGCGATGCGTCGATTTCACTCATGAGCAAGACCTTGCGTTGTGTCTACTTTAGTTGGGTCGAGGTGCGTCATTTTCTTCTCTCTGCAAGAGAGTGATGCCTCGATCCAGTCAGCACTCTCGGGTCTGGGCAGGCTTTGTGTCGTTTTAAAACACCCAGCAGTGTTTGCGTCAGAAATCCTGCCACAGATGATCCAGCCGCGGGCGCTGATCTTCCAGTTGCGTTGCAGGCGAGCATCGATTTTAAGCTGCGAAGCAGGCGGCGCGTACATTTTTCAGGCGCAGATTGGAGTTGCATTGATCTTTTCCTCGCATGGCGGTGGTGCGTGGATTTCTCACTCTTGGGCTGCCAGCTTCTCCTTTCAGGTTCGTTAGAAACACAATTATGGCAACAATAACCCTAGAATGGCCACACCTTCCTGTACTTTTTAGTGAGTATAATAAAGTTGATCATACACAGCTAAACGTATCTGTTGCCAAATACGTATACAGGGATAGGAATAAACCTATACCAGTTAATATGACCACAAAAAAACAACAACTTGTGGAGCACACGGATATACATGTTCTTAGCTGTCTATTATGACGGATTCGAGGATCTGCAATTAATAACAAAAATTACAATAAGATAATCAGATACAAAGTGAAAACAAAAAAATATAATAAACAAATAGTACAACTAGCATGTGGCAAGTACAAATAAAACTTCTTTAATTAACATAATTATTTACATTTCAAAATATATCCCATGTTAACCCTATTTCAACAGTATTGAGATATGTTGGTATGAAAACCAAACCGAGTCAACAGTGGGTCCATTTAAATACTAATAAACTTATATTTACAACATTCAGCCAAAGAAAACCATTAAATCAAAAGTAAGTCCATCCAAGAACAATCTTGCTTGTATTTGTAGGATTCAGCCGACACGTGTTTCGTCCTGTTGCAGACTTTATCAAGGCTGAGCAAGCAACAATAAGAATTAAAATATTACTACAGACAATGTAATTACAAAACACCAGTCATTATAGAAATTGCAACCTCTCAATATATTGACGCCATGCGTGACAATACAGGTGTCAAATTAGTAACTGTTGAGAGCTGTACAATAAGACAAACCACACACCATAACCACCACCACCTTGTGTGTAAAGTCCAATCCAAACAAAACCTCCAACCTAGTGTCCAAATGAAATTGAAAGAGAGACCAAGAATAAAAATAGGATGAAGATTCGAAAGAAAACCATAAGCGGTCCATGATTTGAAATTGTGAACAGAAGAACGGTTTTGTGAATAACAAAATTCCACACTGGAATGAGTTAAATTGTTAATCATACCTCCTTATAAATATTTTGATCCATAATATTCCAAGAAGTCAATAAAGATATATGAAAAGAAGTTGAAATTTATCATAAAATAATGAAAAGTTGGAATGCTACAAAGTATCTAACTCAGTATGTCCACCAACCTGTATATGTCGAATTTTATTTGTTGTTATTATTCTTCATTATACGCCAACATTCACAATTATAAGAAAGGATTCACATGTCCCAATAATCCTCAAACATCTCACACGAGACACATCTGAAATAAACCAAGTGGGAACCACATTGATAACATTACAATGTTAGCATCATACCATGTGGACACCCTATGTATCTATATGTATGTCCTCAAACCTTATGATTGATATTCATTGTTAAGTGACATATTGAGCCAATTGTAGTAAAGATGTAATAATCAAAAATTATTTTAAAGACAACCAGATAGAATAGCTACATATCAAGTCTCTAAATGTTGTATTAGCCTTTGCTCAATGTGCTTACCGACACCTTAAAACAACAAGTAAAAAGTGTTGTATCTAATTACCTTAGTGAACTGCAAAGTGTTATGGAAAGCAGACGGCATACATATTCAGCATCAATCAACTGGTAACTCACACAGAGCGCCCTCATATAGGAAGTAGAAATAGAAAGGGGGGGGCGCGATCTTGTGTATATGTAAAAACGCGTCGTAAGACATCGTGTTTACTATGGGCGCCATCTTTGAGCAGTCAATTGTGTATAAAGAACATACCCACAGCCATTCCATCATCATTGGCAATATCACCAAGCTGTCAAAGAATACTAGGCTGTTTTTGAACCTGTCCGGAAAATCTGCCCAAACGCTGCGGCCATTTTATACTGATCCTTCATCCCGCCACGGATGAAAGCAATACTGACCACCAATCAGAATGTCAACATAGGAACTCTCCATCTCTAAATATTTTTCGAAGCGTCGTCCATACATGGCAAATCCTCTACAGTGAACCTAATCAATCACAAAGCAAAAGCAAATCTAACTACCAATCCAGCTACGTCTATAAATGTTAGTTCTCGAGTACGGCGGCCATTTTGAAAAAAGATCGTCATTTTAATAAAAGTCATGGTCAAAAAGACTTTGAGCTAAAGGGGACGGCCACTAACATCCAATGATGTATATGACAAAGTATAGAGTGTAAGTATCTAATATACTGATCCATTATTTAATGATAGTGAGTCACACATCATCCAATCAAATGATTTTAAATACTGTATATCCATGATGAGGACTTTCATTCTATGTGCCAGTATGGAAAATAGTAAAGAGGAGAAAAGGAGAAGTGCAACCAGAGAGCAAAGACCATACAAAAATATTACTTTACTTATGTATGGTTAGATTCGTTAGTTTGTACAATTGTAATATTAAAGAGATACATATTTATTATTTCAATGATGTAGTCAACATTATAAGACATACATTTAAACATACAACAAATAATCATGGGTTCACTCTCATATATGATTATAAAAAATAGTGAATTTCATGATCCAGATTCATACCCAGTTCTATACTCTTACGTCTGATTATCCACTTTGCCTCATTTCTTCTGAGTTCAATCTCACGATTGCCACCTCTGGGATGTGCCAGAGTCTGGCTAATGCCCATATATCTAATCTTTGGGACCTCTATCATGGGATGTTCCTTATTAATATGCCGAACTATAGGTGATGATGGATCATTATTCCTTAAAGCACGCATATGTTCTTGAATCCTCTCCTTTAAAGATCTGATGGTACTTCCTACATAGATTTTGTTACAGTCGCACACCAATATGTAAACTACAAATTTGGTGTTGCAGTTGATGAAAGTCTGAATCTTATATGTTTTGCTACCATTGAAATTAAAAGTAAAAGTTCTGTGTAGAGCTATACTGCACATATTACATTTACTGCAGTTAAAAAAGCCAATTGGCTTAGCAGGAAGCCATGTTTCCGATTTTTCCCTAACTGGTGGTCAAAGGCTCTTACATACTAGATCTCTGATAGTAGTGCCCTTTTCATGGATCATTTTAGGTTTAGAGGGTAGTACTTGTTTTAAAGAGCTGTTGGTGTGTAAGAAATTCCAATGTTTAGAGAGGATTTTATAGATATCCTGACTATTCTGGCTATAAGGTGTACAAAAGGATATTGGTCTCTGTGATGCTAGATTTTTACTCTTATTTCAATTCTTTAAGCGAGATGATCTCGGCAATTTATTAACTTTGTTTCTAGCTGTCCTTATAGTTTGTTTCGAATATCCCCTTTGAATAAATCTGTTCTCTAAATTATCTAATTCCAATTCACAGAGATCTGATTTGCTGCAATTTCCTTTTGTCCGGATCATTTCCCCAAAGGGAATAGCATTTATTTGGGTTTTGGGATGAGAGCTCTCAGCATGTAGTAATGCATTACAAGCACTAGGTTTACGATATAAGTTTGAATGAACATGGTTATTTTCAATAAATATTTTCAAATCCACGAATTGTATTCTATCCTTATTGTATTCATATGTCATCTTTATATTAAAATTGTTTATGTTGATATAGTTCATGAATTCTAATAATGATGATTCAATTCCTGTCCAAATCATTAATATATCATCGATCTACCTTCCCCAAAAAAAGATATGTTCAGTTAAATTGGGGGACCATTCAACCAAATATGTGTCTTTTCAAAAAGGCCCATGTATAAGTTAGCATATGATGGTAAGAATCGTGAACCCATTGCTACTCCTTGAGCCTGCTTGAACCATTCTCCCTCATGAATAAACACATTATTTGCCAATATAAATTAAATCATTTCCAATAGCATATCAGTATGTTCCAGATATGAAGCCAATCGATTTGAAAGAAATTGTCGAGTTGCTTCCAAACCCTTTTTCTTAGGTATGCAGGTGTACAAAGAACTAACATCCATAGTAACCCACATCAATTCAGGAGACCAAGTGATGTCTTCCAATTTCATCAAGACATCCCGTGTATCTTGCAAATACAATGGTAGATTTTTTACAATAGGTTGCAGATGGCTATCAATATATTCTGAGAGTGCCTCAGTAGGTGAATCAATGCCCGATATAATCGGTCTACCAGGGGGCGATGTCTTATGTTTGTGTATCTTGGGTAGTACATAAATACATGGTGCCTTTGGATACATATTGAAGATGTATCTATATTCCAAATCCGAAATTAAACATTGTTCCAACCAACCATGTAATAATGCATCTAGATCACGGACAATCTGGAGTAATGGACTGTCCTTCAATTTAATGTATGATGCTTTATCAGCCAATTGTCGATTAATTTCATCTACATAGTCCAATCTGTTCTGAATGACTATATTACCCCACTTATCGGCCTCTTTGATAATCAATGTCGGATTTTCACACATATTTTGTAATGCCAATCTTTCTTTTTTAGTTATGTTATATGAAATGTATGATTTGCCATGCTAGATTTTTTGTTCCAATTTGTTTAAATCATACACAACCAATTTGTTAAAAATATCTACAGCATTATCACTGGGTAGTACAGGTGTAAAGATAGATTTAGGTTTAAATCCACTATTAAGTAATAAGTCTTGTTTGATGTTTAAGTCACTCAGAACCTGTTGTGTATTACTTTCATCGCTATCCATCGCATCTAAGGAAAGTATGGGTTGAATGTCACCTATATCTTTTATTGTATATGTACTAGGCAATATATTTCTCATATCCACATACGATCTATTGTCTTTCTCAGCAAATTATTTTTAAGTTTAAATTGTCGTAAGAATTTGAAAAGATCAATCTGTACCTGAGTCATGTTACAATGACTTGAAAGACAAAATCCTAAACATTTTCCTAGCACATTTATTTGTTCTTCAGATAGTACATAGTTAGATAGGTTAACAATCGAAATACCATCATTGCACACACTGCTATTGATCGCATTTCCATCCTGAGGACACATTGATGTCAATTGTTTGAATGTTTGATTTTGGCTGCTCTGGTTTGTACTCTAGTGGTTCTCTTTTCCCCAACTGCCCCTTTTTCTCTTTCCTCTATGTGTTCTCTTTGTTTTGATTGCATTTGTTGGGGAATTTTTTTTCTGTTGCTTAGTCGACATCTCTTGGCTTCCCGTAAAAAACCTTTCAGGGTCCCAGGAACTGGATGGGTACCACTTGGCAGAGTAGGAGTCTCTCCAGAGACTCCAGGTGCTGGCAGAAAGAAGTCTTTGTTGTCCCTGAGACTTCAAACAACAGGAGACAAGCTCTAAATCAAGCCCTTGGAGAGTTCATCACAAGAAGGAAGGCAACACAAAGTCCAGTCTTTGTCCTCTAGAACAGGCAGAAGCAGCAACTGCAGGAGGGCTCCACAAAGCACAGTCACAGGCAGGGCAGTTCTTCTTCCTCAGCTCTTCAGCTCTTCTCCAGGCAGAGGTTCCTTTTGGTTTCCACAAGTGTTCTAAAGACTGTGGTTTTGGGTGCCTTCCTTATACCCATTTTGCCCTTTGAAGTAGGCCTACTTCAAAGGAAAGTCTCTCTTGTTTGTGAAATCCTGCCTTACCCAGGCCAGGCCCCAGACACACAGCCCTTTCAGGTGTGAGTGACCACTCCTCCCCTCCCTCCTAGCACAGATGGCTCATCAGGAAATGCAGACTACACCCCAGCTCCCTTTGTGTCACTGTCTAGTGAGAGGTGCAACCAGCCCAACTGTCAAACTGACCCAGACAGGGAATCCACAAACAGGCAAAGTCACAGAAATGGTTTAAGCAAGAAAATGCCCACGTTCTAAAAGTGGCATTGTCAAACACACAGTCTTAAAATCAACTTTATTAAAAGATGTATTTTTAAATTGTGAGCTCAGAGACCCCAAACTCCACATGTCTATTTGCTCCCAAAGGGAATCTACACTTTAATCATATCTTAAAGGTAGCTCCCATGTTAACCTATAAGAGGTACAGGCCTTGCAACAGTGAAAAACGAATTTAGCAGGATTTCTCTGTCAGGACATATAAAACACATTACTATATGTCCTACCTTAACCATACAGTGCACCCTGCCCTTGGTGCTACCTAGGGCCTATCTTAGGGGTGCTTTACATGTAAGATAAGGGAAGGTTTAGGCCTGGCAAGTGGGTACACTTGCCAAGTCAAATGTACAGTTTAAAACTGCACACACAGACACTGCAGTGGCAGGTCTGAGCCATGTTTACAGAGCTACTAATGTGGGTGGCACAACCAGTGCTGCAGGCCCACTAGTAGCATTTGATTTACAGACCCTGGGCACCTCTAGAGCACTTTTCTCGGGACGAACCAGTAAATCAAATATGCCAATCATGGATAAACCAATCAACAATACAATTTACACAGAGAGCATATGCACTTTAGCACTGGTTAGTAGTGGTAAAGTGCTCAGAGTTCAAAAGCCAACAACAACAGGTCAGAAAAAATAGGATGTAGGAGGAAAAAGATTGGGGATGTCCCTGCATAGGAAAAAAGACCAACAACAGACTTCTCCAGTTTTCCATTACAGGTATGCATAATTTACATTTAAAGAACTTCCTCTGCTAATTGAATTCTTTCCATTTAAACATTTAAATTCCAATGAAACTAGTCTTACATTTTGGTAATTTTCAATCTTTCTGCAAGAAAAACTAGGCCTTCTGATTTCGGTCTTTTAAATTTTAACAGTGGGATAGAATCTGCATTCTAAAAACTAATGAATAGCTTTCATAATACCCCAGTGACAATATTTAAATATTTTCGATAAACAGTTTCTAAAATGCCATTTTTAAAAAAGAAATATACAGGGCATGTATATTGGCTTGTGCAAGCATGGGCATAGAACCATATATTATCATATAAGAACAATTATGCAGTGCCATTGTAACAGGAATTTATAAAAAATTACCTATTGCATGCCCTTGTTTTCGATAGGATTTGACAGGCGTGATGCAGATTGATTAGAATAATCGACACACAATGTGATTAAAATATAAACCATTTTGAATTTGATGAAAATGAGTGTATGTTTCCCGAAAACTGTTGTGGTTGATTTCCACGTTGTCAACCCACAATTAATATATACATTATTCAAAGGGTTTGTGCCGTGACAGGCAAGTAATTTCGTAGAAACCTCTGGGGCTTGCTGGTGGAAGCAGGTGGATGCAAACATGAGGTTAAAGCCCGGGGGCTCCGGGGAGCGAGAGCAGGAGGGGAGACGGGCACTTTTCAATCTAATGCCTTTTTAGCAATCTGTAGAGAAAGCCCTCTTGGACTGGTGTACATGCTTCCCGTGGGGCCGAGTGAAGGGAAGGCCGCAGATGGTGACAAAGCAGCCGGATCTATTATTGCATTTCTTTCTTTCATCCAGTGTTGCTTGGAACTGGCTGCTTATAACACCTTTAATAGCATCGTGTATGTAAATCTCTCTTCTGCAAACTATATTACCATGGATGCAGCAGTGAATTTAATCAGAAGCCTAATTAAGATAATGCTTCAAAATTCGGTATAAAGTTCCCAATTTAATTATAACTTTTAAATCCGTTCACTTCTTTCTTCCATTTATAAATGTGTCTATCTGATGTGCAATGTAGAGATATAGGCAATGTTTTTACCAGAGAACCGATGTTACTCTTATCGAGAAATGTTCGTTTTTATCTAATTTGAGATAGAAACTAGCATTAGTAGTAATCTTATCCACCTACAGATAACTTTCAAAACAATCTAGATGTGAACTTTTAGCATTAGACAGTCAACCAGAATGATTACTTGACCAGTGGGGAAGGAGAGAGGGGGCTTTGTTCGTAGGCGTGTTGGTTTAAGGTATTTCTACAGTGAGAACCGACTCAAAAGGAAGCTTTAATAACTTTTCTGGCATTCCTCTTCTTCGTCCTCATATCAACTGTCAAATTTAATGCTGTTTGTTGGAAATGGCCCTCACGGGGGGGGGGGGGTGGGGGGGAGGTGGCCCAAACTTTTTGCCTTCCTTCTCATTTTCTGATCTTGTTTTGTTGGCCATAGGACTCTTTTCTCTGAACATGGCAACATTGGTGTGCACCTGTTTGCCATATTTAGGCCCATATCTATACTTTTTTAGCACCGCTATTGCGTAATTTTTTTTACGCAAAAGCGGCGCAAACGTACAAAATATAATTGTATTTTGTAAGTTTCTGCAGCTTTTACGTCAAACAATGACACAAATGTGGGGCTAAAAAAGTATAAATATGGGCCTTAATGAATTTGTAAGTCCCTTGTAAAGTGGTAAAGGGCCTGAGAATTAAATGCTACTAGAGGGCCTGCAGCACTGATTGTGTCACCACTTCAGTAGTCCTTAAAGTGTATCAGGCCTTTCGTTGCAGAGACCGTGTGTACAGTTTCACTGCCACTTCTGCATTTAAAACCTCTTGCCAAGCATTTTATTACAAGTAGGACCTAGTTAGCCAAAAGGGCAGGGTTCTATGTAAGTAAAAGGCAGGGATTGTACAATTCAGTTTGGCATGTCCTAGAAGTGTATTCCCAAAGTCATTTTTCACTACTGTGAGGCCTACTCCTCTCATAGGCCAGCATTGGAACTCCTTAATATACTTTTAAACTCTATTTTCTGATCACAAAGGTGTCCCTTTGTCATGTTTCATATAATTGAAATGGTAATGAGAAATTATCTTTATCAATAAATAGCTGGATTTAACAATACTATTTTAAAAATGCTACTTTTAGAAAGTGGACATTTCTCTGTTCTTATAGATCTGTGTGCTTTGCAGCCTGCCTCCTATGAAAGTCTGTGCTAGGTGACAGTTACACTTTGTGACAGTCACAAACACGGGATGGGTGGGTGTGACAAAGGACTTAGGACTTATCTGCATTCATCTGCCTTCAGACGGGCTTTCCTGGGCAGAAAGGGTGGAGGGGAGCTGACACACATTAATAGGGAAGTGCCTATCCCCACACAAAGGGCTGATTGGCCCCTACTGGTAGTCCAGAGCTAGGGCTAAGAAGAAAGGATCTCTATGTACTTCAAAAACCCTTGTTTGCACTCCCCCTCCCCACATGAAAGGCACACTTGGGTATAAGACCTGCACCCTTGACACTACCAAATAACTACACTTCTGAACATTGGAAGAACTCTGCTGGAGTAAAGACTGCTGTGATGTAAGAATTTCCACTTTGCCTGGAATGTCTGTTCCAAGGAACTGCTTCTCTGCATTGCTGAGCTACCCTGCTGCCTGCTGATCACCAGAGGGTGGGCACAAGTTAATGTAGGTTGTGTAATTGACTTAACCAGACTAGGATTGTTGTCCCTACCTGGACGGTGTACTTACCTCTGCATCTAGAGACCACATTTCTAACATTGGTGATTAGCTGTGAGGACAGGACTTGTGTTTGTGTAATACCTTATAGTGATTCCCGGTACACTACTACTCACACCTAGACCAATTTGAATCAATTGTCTCTTTTCCCCATTGAAATTTGTTTCTACTCTCTTCAATTGACTTTTTAAAGTTTTCAATTCTCCCTGATTGGCATTTTTGCTTTTTACTCTAAATCATGTCTCTGGTCAGAGGTTCTGCATCTGCGCCGGCAGGAATGAAGTTTGAGGTGGCCAAAGTAGAGGGTTATACTCTGGCTCAGCTCAAAGATTCCTGGAAGGATTTCAGGCTTCCTGTAAAGAGCAGCACCAAGAAGGTGGAGCTGCAAAAAGCACTGAGAGCCTATTCAGAAGCCCATGCTCCATTAAAGGAGACCTCAGGGGAGAATGACTCTGAGGTAGAGCTGGATGTGGAGGATGATTTGGACCAGGATCTAAAAGGAGCCGTTGAACTTTTGTCTTTGGAGGAGGAGAGCAACTTACTCCCAGCAGTGAGGCCCCTTCCTGGGCAGGGAGCAGTATGTCCTTCAAAGGCCTGTCACCAGAAGAGCTGGAGTACAGGAGGGAGGCAGGAAATTAAAATTGGAGCTGAATAAGCTCAAATTGAGACATGGAAGCAAAAATATTGGCTATGGAGGAGTAGAAAATGATTTTTGTTCAAGAACCGAACCTGAGGAAGCTGAACATCAGAGCCAGGAGTGTTGAACCCAGCAGCAATGGTGGCAACATACCTTCCTGTTCTTCAAATGAGTCCAGGTTCCATATCCCAAAAGATATGGTGCCCAGTTTTAATGTAGGGGATGAAACAGATAAATGGCTGTCAGCCTATGAAGTGGCTTTAAAAGTGCACTCAGTAGTTTTTGCTGGCACGGTGGCACCTGCCCACAGTGGGGAGAAACACACTCCTTATATCAGAGGTGGGGGACCAGACCAACTACACTGCCATGAAGACCATTTTTGTCAGTAAGTTTGGGATGACACTTGAGAAGGATAGGCAACTTTTAAGGGCTAATCAAAAACTCTCCACACAAACATGGGTGGATTTCTTGGACTATCCTGGTAAGGCACTGAAGGGCTTAGGGAGGTGCAGCAAGGTTGATGGTTTTGAATATTTGTACAACTTATTCTTGAACGATCTAATTCCGATAATTGTTTTTCAGAGCTGCGCCAACATCTGGTGGATAGCAAGCTGACTGATTCTAGGAAGCTTGCTGAGGAGGTGGACATCTGGCACAACACCAGAGTGTCCAGAAAGGTACCTGGGAGTGATCCCAGTAAGGGTAGTTCAGGCTCCCCCAAAAGAGGGAGGGGGAGGTCAAGAAAGACCCAGACAGGGCTCAGGGTAAGGGGGAAGGAAAGGCTTTCCATGTCCCTTTTGAAAAGAAGGAGGGATGTTCTGGTGGTCGGTGGCCCAGGGTGCCCCACTTCCAACCCCAGTGCTTTGAATGTTCCCAATTAGAACACAAGCAGGTTGACTCTATACAAAGAGATCACAGACTGGTGGGAACTCTACAGGGGTGGCCAATGTAGCCTTAGGGGAAATTAGTCCCCAGGGACAGGTCATAGAACATGCCATGATCTCCCTCAGAGGGTGAGTTGGAGATCCCTGAGGGTGGGAGTCACCATTTCCACGAGGTGGGAGTGCATGGGTTCCCAACCACTGGTCTGAGGGATACTGGGGCTAGCAGGACCATGACCGTGAAAGAGCTAGTCTCCCAGAGCAGTACACTAGCGAGGTATGTAGAGTGACTCCAGCCTATGGGCAGGACTTTTTATAACCTATTGCCCTGGTGTCCCTAGGGTGAGGTGACCCAAAGAAGGGGAATAGTTAGTCCCCAAATGCCCATCAACGGCATTCTGGGAAATGAGTTGCCCCCAGTGTCAGGAGAACTGGGAGAAGAGACAGCCACAGGAGCCATGACTACTCAGTTTTCTGGTGGTACCACTCACCAATGGTGGGAACAGAACCCCAGATGTAAGGTCGGGTCGAAGAACTCACCCCTGACTCCTATCTAGCCCAAGGGTACAGAACCTAGGTGCAGGATACCACCCCTGAACTGGTGGGAGGTGAGGTGGAAAAAGAATGCAAGGCATCTGGGGATGTTGCCCTCCATTCTGAGAAACCACAGAGGACAGAGACCTTTGGATGACTTGGGGCCTGGCATCTGTCAGTGGACTCTGTTGGTTTCTGTCCATGTGGACAGTTTTCCTTGAAAGAGTTTTCCTACCAGAGGGGAGCAGAGGTTAATTTAGATTGATTAACTGACTTACCCTGACCAGGATTGTGGTCCCTATCTGGACAGGCTGCATACCTTTTCCATCTTTAGACGCAGGGGCTTATTTACAATATTTTCGCACAGGGCGGTGCCACAAGGCTTCTTGCTGTGCAGCCCTGCATGAAAAGAAATGAGCAGGAATGTGCCATATCTCTGAGATATGGAGCATTCATGTCCTCTTCCACTGCTCTGGCACACAATTGGCTGCCATGCACCAATGCAGGCACCCTTGCAGCGTGGTGTAAGGGTGCCTGCATTGTAGGAAGTATTGTTTTTGTGCAGGAAGAGACACTTTCCTGCACAAAAGCAATCAATAGAGGTAATTCCCCCTTTTATGTGTGTTGCAGAATACAGCACACATAGAAAAAGGAAAGAACGAGGTGAAATAAAGTTATTTCTCCTCAATGTGACACCCCTAGGGAGGTGTAGGCATTTGACTCAATCCCAGGTTTACAAATCATTGTAAATCTGAGAATACATCAAAACAAATGGGTGTTGCATAGGAAAACCCACTTCAACGCCCATGAAATGCCTCTTTGACACAGAGTAATGCAACGCAGGAACTTGCTCTCCGTTGCCTTACTCCATATCTACAAGGACATGGAAAGCTGCACAAAGTACCTCTGTGTGGCCTCTGCAGGCTACGCTCCTGTTGCGTCAAAAAAATTGATGCACCGGTGGAGCTAGCCACTTGTAAATATGCCTCCCATATTCTAACAGCTGTCAATCATGGCCTTCTCCTGATAATTATGACATGTTTGCACAGTACAGATTGTGTACCATTTGGGGTGCTTCTTGGTTTATGTAAGGCTCATTCTAAACTTTGTGTTATGAGAGGATGAAAAACTGTACACATTAAATATTAACACCACAGAATTCTGTATTTACCAGGTCTAGTATTAACTGTCCATACTGAATAGTGTACCTCAGTTTGAGCTACATTTTTAAATGAGTAAGGGGTGTGGCCAGCAAGATGGCCGACCGCCAGCACTAGAGGAGTGCTCTCGGCCTCAGATTCTTAATCCTGCACAATCCTGCCACCCAGGACTCCCGGGGACCCGGCAGAAGGGTCCTGGAGGTCCCTGGGGCAGAGGGTAGGACGCAAGGAGAAATAAAAAAACAGAGGCAAGCGCCGCAATGGCGCCATGGGGGAGCGCGTGTGGAGAGCACCTGACCCCAAGATGGCGGCTGATCAGAAAGTCGGTCTAAAGTCGATTGATTGGGTTGCCCTTGGGACTCCCTTTACGTTAAGAAGTCTAAAAGCAGATGTGCAAGGCCGATACATATTCTTACATGGCGTATTAGATAGCCTAGAGCTCTGCCTTTTGAATATTTATGCCCCTAACACTGATGATGCGGGGTTCTATCATCAGCTCCAACATGAATTCATATCTTACACTGAGATGCCCATTCTGTGGGCTGGTGACTTTAATTGCGTCACTACAAAGGGACCCGCCGAAGTTGAACACTAAGAGGCATATGACTGCTAAACTGCAGAACGTTATGAGGAATTTACACTTGTAGATGTGTGGAGAGAAATATTTTTGTGTTACACACCCACCCATGGGGCTTACAGCCGCCTGGATAGATTTCTCCTTGCCAATGATGGCTCACTTGATGTCCGCCGAGTTGTTTACCAGGTCCGGTTCTTATTGGACCATTCCCCTCTCCTTTTGGAACGTGAAACACATACCCAAGCCTGCGATCCCCCTGTGGCGTTTGCATCCTGACTTACTAGACGATCCTGAATATAAACAAGATCTCCAGGGTGTGCTGAATGGATATTTTAGTGCAAATTGGGGTACGGCTATGACCCGAGGCATAGAATGGGAGGCACTGAAAGTAGTTATAAGAGGGGAGAGCCTTAGTAAAACATATGGTATCAGGAAGCGCCTGGACCGGGAGCGCACACAGCAGGAATACGTATTGGCAGCCTTACATCGCCAAGTAGATAATGGTGACGCGTCGGAGTCGGATTGTCTTTAGGTGCGAGGCAGAATTGTGGACCTCTGGGATAGACTGTATAATTATGTCCGCCGGAATTATAGGCAGCTGCTGTTTCGGGAGGGGGACAGTTCGGGGCGATGATGGCTTGGCCCCTCTGGTGGGATCGTCCCATCCCCATCATCCAGATGCTCCGCGGTTCTTCTGGGGAAAAGATTTTAGGACAGCTATGGGTGAATTCGCACCTGCAAGAGCACTTGCGGAATATTTATGCCTCACCATGTAGTGTGGGTGTGACCCGGATACAGGAGTACTTGGATGGTCTCTGGATGCCTCGCCTTATGGAGGCCCAGGTGGAGGAATTGGAGGGGAAGGTGTCATTGGGTGACCTAGTGGAGGCGTTGGGAGGTATGGTGTCTGGGAAAGTGCCTGGTCCTGATGGGCTACCAGTCGAATTTTACCAAACCTATTCCACTGTGATTCTTCTGCGTCTGTTGGAAATACTTCATGAGGCGCGTAGTGAGGGTCTTCTCCTGGAGAATATGCGGGAAGCATTGATAGTCATGCTACCGAAACCTGGAAAGGTGGCTAACGACCCGGGCTTCAATAGGCCGTTGTCCATGCTAAATGTTGATGTTAAATTATTAGCTAAAGTATTGGCTTCTCGTTTGAGTCGAGTGGTGACACATTTAGTACAGGGAGATCATTGCGGATTTATACCGGGGAGGGGGACTCATAAATATACGGCGCTTATCACATATACCACACAAAACTCATGACTCTGCATTTCCCACAGCTCTGGTGGCTCTAGATATGGAGAAAGCGTTTGACACCTTATCCTGGGAATACCTATGGGAGGTGATGCGCAGGATGGGGATAGGCCCCGTCTTTCTGTCCTGGGTGCATCTTTTGTATACAGTGCCTCGGGTGAAAGTGCGTACGGGGGCAATAGTGTCAGATTCCTTTACTATCAAACGAGGCACACGGCAGGGGTGCCCCTTGTTGCCACTGCTGTTCTCATTGGCTATGGAGCTTCTGGCCATACAACTACGGTCTGGTCTGGATAGGTGGGGCATCCGTGTGGGGATGAGAACGCATATAATATCACTGTATGCAGATGATGCTGTGGTGTACATCACAGACTGGGCCAGACGGTCCCCCTCTTGTTGGATATGATGGACATTTTTGGGCAGGTGTCGGGCCTTCAAGTTAATCGGCACAAAACTATGTTATTCCTGATGGCAGGTCTGTGGACGATGGTGGCGTCAGAGTTACCCCGATTGGGTCTGCCCTCGGTGACTGAGTCCTTTTCATATTTAGGCATTCAGGTGACGCACTCCCCACAATTGCAATTTACTTTAAATATGGGAAGAGTGCTAGAGGGCCTCCGTGCCTCTATTCAATTCTGGACCTCTCTCCCATATCGGTTATGGGTAGAATCGCACTTAGTAAAATGATCGTACTTCCTTGGTGCCTGTATGTTATGCACAATTCACTCTGTGGGCTCCCTCTTTCGCTATTCCTGCAGCTGGATAAACTGCTATTATCCCTAGTCTGGGTTGGCAAAAGATGTAGAGTCCACATAGAACTCTTGAAGTTAGACTTGCTTAGTGGAAGTCTGGGGCTGCCAGACCTATATATATATATTACCTAGCTGGGTTACTACAGTATGCAGTCCGGTGGTGTGAGGATATCCCCAATTGGGAAAAGGATTTGTTAGCTGGCTCTGTCTGTGTGGAGCGCCTCCCACATATACTAATGGATGGCTCTGGGGTTCCGCAGGGTGCCCCTACTTGGTGGAACAGGTATCGAGAGCTTGGAAGAGTGCAGTTGTGCGAGTTCTGCGCAGGGCCCCGTACGTGCCCCTGCTTCCACTATGGTGGATCCAACCCTTTGTCAAGGCTGCTGAGGTGATGGATTTTGCGAAGTGGCGTGCAGGGGGTTGTAATAATGCGGGTGACTTATATAAAAATGGCACTTTCATTATGAGGAAAGAGGCAGAGTCCCTATTTGGAGTGGGTCAGGGGCAGTTCCTACAGTATGCAAACATTTCGCACACGGCCAGAGAGATTTGGATGGCCTTTCTGAAGGAGCCGGCTGAATCCCACCTCCTGGTGGCACTTCTTGATCCTGGAGGGGACTGCGGTCTCCTGTCCCGAACTTAAAAAGCTCTCAAGGGTGACAGGCTAACTGGCACGCAGGGGGTTAGGGGCTGCTTGGAAACTGACCTGGGAATGGCACTCACGGATGGGGAATGGAATATAGCCTGTTCTTTGGTGCGGGATGCGACTAGCAATGCCAGATTTAAGCTGACACACTTCTATTACTTGCATGGAGCATACCTGACACCTCAACACTTGTATAGAATATTCCTCTCAAGACCTGACAGCTGAGGCCGCTGTGGAGCGTCGTCTGCTTCATTTCATCACATGGCGTGGGTCTGTGGCTCTGTCCAACCCTTTTGGTGTCAAGTAGTGAAGACACTGAGGGAGGTGACGGCTGTGTGAGTGCAGGTGACGATGAAACACTGCCTGCTGGGCATGCTCCCTGTCCCTATAAAGGGTAGTAAAATGGGGTATTGATTCACACAGCTGGGGCTTATTTTGACAAAAAGGTGTATTGCAATCCAATGGGCTAGCCCGCACCCCCTGCTGCATGTTGCTTGGCTGAGTGACTTAGTTGAATGGGCTACCGCAGAGGAATATCGCCTACGAAAGGTTTGAGGGGATGAGATTTGGAGATCTGGCGTAGCATGATTAATGAGTTATCTGGGATGCAAGAGAGCGAGGTGGAGGACCCCTTAACAGACGCTTCCGCTAGCTGACCTCTGGCCATAGTTAGGCCATTCGAGGAATGAGTTGAGGGTTACAGGGGCATAGCTGTGAGTCTTGGTGTTTTATGGTGGGTGTGCTCCCAATGTTGGCTTTTGGTGTAGGGGTCGTCATGAGTGGGCCCTCCTTCTCACCTTAGTTCCTGACTTGTTTATGGGCTGTTGTTCAGTTGCCCCCCCGGGCGTCCCCTCGAGCGCATATGAGTGATGCTTTTGATGACTGATGGACATTTGTTGCACTCTCTTCTGATCTGTTGATGCTTACTATAATTACAGCGTTCTGTTTGATAGTTAATGAATTGAAATATACTGCACTGAATTTGTAGGGGTTGGCGCCGCTAATGGATGTGCTTGCTGAGTTTGTGGTGGTTGGGTCGACCTAGTCTATTACCATTAACATTTTATTTCTCTATGCTCGCTAGGTTGGAGCACAATGTGTAAACTCGGAGTTGGGGTCTCTAAACTGGTATTGCCATTGGCCATGTGGCTGGACTGTAATTTCCCCCTAAAAGTTATGTGCTATAATGTATTGCATAGCTGTATGTGTTCTTTTCTATGCATAAATAAACTTTTTTTTTTTAAATGAGTGGGAAACTGTAAAGACCAAGGCCCAGATTTACAAATGTTTTGCATGAGGTTTGTATTACTTTTTTTTATGCAGACCCAATGCAAAATTCGATTTGGGATTTACAAACCAACACAAATTGTGATTTACATTGGTTTGTATCAAAAAGTAATGCAATGTAGTGCAATGCGCTGCCTTGCATTACTTTACATCAGCGAGGCTCTCCATGAGTGGAACATGGGCACGTACATTCATGAACTCACAGATTCTGATGCAAATCTGTACCTACAAAACCTGTAGACATGAATTTACACCAAAATCTTGCATCTACTTGAGGGCAGAGTAACAAGGAGAAAAGTATTTATTTCTTCTAATTTTCTCCTCTTTGTATTGTGTGCTGCATTCTGAGACATAAAATAGACGGGCAGATTTAAGAAAAGTGGTGCTGCACCCAGTGCAGTGCCACTTTCCTTGCGCCCCTTAGCGCCCCCCTACGGCTACCATGTGTTCATTATATTTAAAATACGGAGCACCATGGCGCAGGGTAGGGGGCAATAGCGTCAGAATTATTTATGCTATTGATGTACTGTTCAGGTTTAGCGCCAACATTTTGGCGCTAACCCTGAACATTACATAGGGGCCCATTGTAACCAATGGTGTGCCCCCTTTTAACGCCTGCTCTGAGCAGGGGTTAAAAATGCTGAAAACAATGGCACAAAGAAATCTTTTTAAAAATTTTTGCAGAATTTGTTTGGCCGCCCCTAACGGGGTAACGCCCCCCTTGCATACAGTATGCTTGGCACAGGCATAATGTGGCGCAAGGAGTTACAAAGTGGCGCAATGCATGCATTGTGTCACTTTGTAAATTTGGTGCAGGGAAAAGGCCACTTAGTGCCACCTTTGCATCAAAACAATAATGCTAAGGTGGTGCTAATGTGGTGAAAGGGGCCCTTAAATCGGCCCCAGAGTGTTCAAATGAGGGCAAGGGGTTTGCAGCATCTACTGCATGATAAGAGATCTAGGGGCATATTTATACTCCGTTTGCGCCGGAATTGCGTCGTTTTTTTTAACGCAATTTCGACGCAAAACTAACTCCATATTTATACTTTGGCGTTAGACGCGTCTAGCGCCAAAGTCCATGGAGTTTGCGTCATTTTTTAGCGTGGACACCTACTTTGCGTTAATGAGATGCAAGGTAGGCGTTCACGTCTAAAAAATCGACTCCGAGGCATGTGCGTCGGATTTATACTCCCGGGCAAAATTCACGCCCGGGAGTGGGCGGGTCAAAAAAAAATGACGTACGGCCGCTTTTGCGCCGTTTTTTAGCGCCTGCGAAAGGCAGGCGTGAAGGGACCTGTGGGCTCTGAAGGAGCCCAGAGGTGCCCTCCCATGCCCCCAGGGACCCCCCCTGTCACCCTTGCCCACCCCAGGAGGACACCCAAGGCTGGAGGGACCCATCCCAGGGACTTTAAGGTAAGTTCAGGTAAGTGTTTTTTTTTATTTAATTTTTTTGGCATAGGGGGGCCTGATTTGTGCCCCCCTACATGCCACTATGCCCAATGACCATGCCCAGGGGACAGAAGCCCCCTGGGCATGGCCATTGGGCAAGGGGGCATGACTCCTGTCTTTGCTAAGACAGGAGTCATTTCTATGGGGGTTGGGAGTGAAAAAAAATGGCGCAAATCGGGTTGAGGCTAAAAATTTGCCTCAACCTGACTTGCCCCATTTCTTGACGCCCAAGCCCCATATCCCCCTACGCCGGCGCTGCCTGGTGTACGTCGTTTTTTTCCACGCACACCAGGCAGCGCCGGCGGTTAACGCTGGCTAACGTCATTGATTAAATACGGCGCCCGCATGGTGCTTCAGAATGGCGTTAGCCGGCGCAAATGTTTTTGATGCAAAACTGCGTTAGCGCAGTTTTGCGTCAAAAAGTATAAATATGGGCCCTAGACTGAGAAAATAGTGTAAAACTAGAACCTCATAGCCAGCTGCTGAGGACTATACTGGTTGATGCCCTGAACCTGAGCAATATTCAGAGTATTAGTTTGCACATGACCAATTCTAGAATACTTGCAGAGAGACAAACAATAAACTAAGGTGATACTGACAGTGTGTTTGCTTTCCTTTTTTAAAATTATTTTATTTAACACAGAAAGGGAGAGCACAAAGGAGCACAAAAGAGACAATACAATGAAAGAAAATGACCATTGTATGGATGAATTAAGCAAGCCTCAGCAGCAGGAAATGAATAGTAGGTCAGTTGCATGGACGTAGGTGGAGACAACATGATTATTAATAGATATATCCATACGAACATCACCACTGCAAACACAGGGGAGTCCAAGCTCCATGTCAGCCTCCCAATTTACAATCCAGCACCCAAGGTTTTTCCAAAGATATCAAATCCCCCCCAAATATTGGGATGAAGCTAACAAGTCAGAGCACCCTAGCGGGCCAATCAACCATTTGATCATGGGATACCAGATCTTCCTACCTCACTCTTTGGCCCTCCTGCCCTTCAATTATATATCACTCTTTCAACATTAGATATTCCCATAAGTCACCCTATCCAAGCCCCATAAGTTGGAGATTCAGGACTTTTCCAATCTGTGGCGAATGGCAATCGGGTGACAGCATAAAGATATATTGAAAATAGGTCTGGGTCGGGCTGTAGGTATTATGGTCATCATAGCCAAAAAGCATCATCAACGGGCTAGTATGTATACCTCCCCCAAGCAACTTATCCTGAAAAGGTGTTGATGCCCTCCTTCAGTAGGAATAAGTTCTCACAACCATAAACATGTGTAACATGTCCTCTGGACCCACGCCACACTGGCAGCACCTGTCATCTACTCTTTTACCCCAGCCAAAAAGCTTTGCTGGGGTGTAATATAAATTGAAGGCAGTTTTATGGTGCTGTGCTTTCAAGCTAGATGAAAAAAAAAACTTAATTCCTAGCTCAATGGACATATATAAATTCCCCTCCCTTGCCCCCACATGGCTTCCATTTTTTCTAAATCATCGGGGACTGTATCTATGAAAATCTTGTAGATGTTCCCGATCCTACAGTCTGGCCAATGTATTGCCTCTAAAACTGCTATTCTGCCCATGGAATGTTTACTTGGACTGACCTGCCTCATAAAAACCTGAGTCTGATGATACTTGAAGAAGGACCTAGAATCAGTCCCAAACTCTGATTGTAGCTCCGTAATAGAGTATATATGGTCTGTGTCGAAGAGGTCTCCTAACTTAAGGAGGACACAACATTCCCAGCCTCTTCCATAATATCATAAAAATTAGTCGGGAAGAGCCGTGTGACACCAAGCGGTATGTCTGTTATATGGCTTGATCAATTTTTTAACCCCATTCCAAACCTTCCAAGCCAACCTCACGCTCTCAAACTGAACTTTTATATAATAGCACAGCTCTATCTGTCAGACGATGCACACACTGGCCACCTTTCCATGCGCAAGCTTCTTGATATTTGGGAGAGCGCCACATTCATAGAGCTTTCCCTTTCACTGCTTCCTGCCGACAGCAATATCCCCATCTGTTGCAGGAGGGCAGTCCAATGATAGAATAAAAAACTGGGTGCAGCCCAGCACCCCCCTACTTACGCGGGAGGATTAAGTATTTAAGGGATCGTCTGACCCTCTGATATTGCCATAGAAAGTTAGTACAGATGGGATCTAACTTCCTAAGTAAAGACCCTTTGACCACTAGAGGAATAGCACAAAAGAGATAAAATACTCAGAGCAAAATTTGCATTTTAAGGACATTACATCTACCAGTAATTGACAAATGTAACCCATTATCACATCTTAAATCTGTATTCCTTTTACTAATCAGTGGTTCCAGATTCCTTTTGCATAGAGTAGAGACCTCATAATTAATCCTAATCCCAAAATAGGTGGCAGTTTCCACCTGCTGAACATCTGTAAATATAATTTTTTCCAGGTTCAGTAAATAACACGAGATATGCTCATATTCCACTGCCAAACCCTTGACCTCACCAGTTAACTTCACTGAGTCCGATGTTATCACTGCGTTGTCATCTGCATATGCTAACACCTTTTTGTCAAATCCGTTTATTCGAACAGGTTGAATATCCTCGTTCTGCACAAGTAACGCTATGAACGGGTCAACATAGATGGCAAATAAGAATAGGGAGCAGGGGCATCCCGACTTTCAACTTCAGAAAGCCCAGTCCACCACTAGCTGTTTTAGGGCCCCTTCTCCTTCGAATCTTATGTCTGCCGCAGAAGCACTGGTTACCTGGAGCTGCTGCTGTTACTGACAGCAGGTTGCTGAGGAACGGGGATTTCTTGTACAACAATGTTTCACTGTGAACCTGTCCTGTAATAGCAGTAACAATGTAGCAGCCAGGAGGACCAATGCAGCGGCTGCCGTGGCTACTGCTAGCATAACCCTCTGGGCCTTTTCCCTCATCACTAACAACGCCTGGGATGGTTAGATGATTGCTAACCGGCCACGTCAGGCAGCTTCCACCTTGTTTCTACCAACCCAGCGTGCTGCTTGCCTTCTAATTGAAAAGAATAATGTTCTGTGGCCTGCTACAAATCTTCACCTAATATCTTCTCACAACATAAAGGATTTAAATTCAAAGTACAAACTAAACGAATGGGGGAAATCCTAATTAGGCTTGAAATGTTATTCCATTAAATGTGATGTTCGGCTACATAAAAAAACTGCAATTTCTGATAGCAAAGACTGTGGGCCTGATTCACAAAGGTAACCTTACAGTTTTGTATCAGTTTGCTATTGTTTGGTATTCACAAACTGTAAGTTTAATTTTCTAATAGTAATTTTAGGACTGCAGAGTCTCTGCACTTGTGGCAAAGATCCGGTAAATAAAAAGACAGACCTGTCCAATCTTGTGCGGAGTCTCTGCAGTCATAAAATTATTATTAGTAAAATTAAACTCATAGGGAACTTAAACAAAAATGTAAGTTCACATTTTTGAACCAGACCCTGTGTCCTTTCAAATATGCACTAATCTAAGAATAATCATGGAAAATACTTTCTTCTACTGGTTCCAGGGAGCTATGCCTGCTTGAACTTACTTGAAATGTCTTTGGGACTTGCTCCTTCTTTTAGGCCAAGAAAACTCATGATCGCCAGCTCCAAACTACATCCTGCCACTGGCATCAAGAGTAACAAGTGCACCAGTTTGGACGCGACCTGCTTTTAGGTTTTATCCCCGAAAATCTAAACTGGCTGCTGATATTCGAAAGTCTGGATAGCTGATGAGAACTATTTCCAATATACAGCTAGTATCCAACTTAACCTCACTTGCCTGTAACTAAAACTTGATTCTTGTCTTCAATGTGAGAAAGTAGCCTCTTTCTAGCATGGTTACCCCCATTTTTGGCCTGTTTTTCAGTGTGTTTTGACTGTGTCACTGGGATCCTGCTCATGGTTTGTGCCCTACATGTCAGTCTGTTACTGTTTTCGTCAGTATGCTTGACTGTGTTACTGGAGTCCTGCTAATCAGAACCCCATGCTGATGCTCTCTCTGGTTCCAAATTTGTACTTACATACTGGTAACCCAGTATTTCACTCTAAATTGGTATCAGGACCCCCATATAAGTCCCTAGTATGTGGTACCTAGGTACCCAAGGCATTGGGGTTCCAGGAGATCCTTATGGGCTGCAGCATTTCTTTTGCCACCCATAGGGAGCGCATACAAATATTTCTTCAGGACTGCCATGGCAGCCTGAGTGAAATAGTGTAAGCTCTATTTCACAGCCTTTTTCACTGCACCAGGTCACTTATAAGCCACCTACATGTCTAACCTTCAGACCTTGAAGGCTAGGTGCATAGTACCTGTGTGTGAGGGCGCCCCTGATCTAGCAGAGGTGCCCCCACGTCAGCCAGGCCCATTTTACAGGACTTCGTGAGTGCGGGGAGGCCATTATAATTGTGCACTACATATAGGTCAATACATATATGTAGCTTCATGTAAAGTGTCTAACAACAATTGTACCCCAATACTGATTCTAGTATTGGTGGCACAATTCCATGTACTCTGGGGCCTCCATTATGCCCCCCCCAAGTACTACCATACCAGCCTTCTGAGATTTTCACTGCAGCCCCAGCTGCTGCCACCTCACAGACAGGCTTCTGCCCTTCTGGGGGTTGAGCAGAGGGGTGCCACACCCTCTCCCTTTGGAAATACGTGTTATCCTCCCGGAGCCTCTGGAAGTGCTTTGAAGGGCATACATGGTGCCCTCCTTGCATAATCCAGTCTACACTGGTTCAGGGACCCCCAGTCCCTGCTCTGGGGCGCAACTGGACAAAGGAAAGGGGAGTGTCCACTCCCCTGTCGATCACCATCCTGGGGTGGTGCCCAGAGCTCCTCCAAAGTGTCCCTGGGTTTTGCTATCTTGGATTCTAAGGTGGTGGGGCACTCTGGGAGCATCTGAGTGGCCAGTGGCAGCAGGTGACGTCAGAGACCCTGAGACTCCAGGTCCTCTAGGATGCTAGAATAATTTGGAACAGTGTACTCTAATTTGTATGACTATTATTGGGAGACTGGACACTGGACCATATAACCTCCCAGTCCCTCCCCCATCCCTTTTTTTCAGACGTCAGAGACCGTCCTGATAGGTCCTCACCTGGTTAAGTGACCAATTCCCCTCTCAGGACTATTTAGGGTCTCTCCTCTAGTTGTTTCTTCAGATTCCGATTGCAAGACTCCAGCAGGAATCCTCTGTATCCTTTACTTCATCTTCTACCGACAGATCAACGGCTGACTGGTCCAGAAACTCTACAAAACTGCAACAAAGAAGCAAAAATGACTTCTGTAACCTTGTATCTTCAGCTCCTGCCATCAACTGCAACAGTTTCCAGGTCGTGCACCTTCTGAGGACTGCCTGTCTTCAGCCTGCATCAGAAGAACCAAAGGAATCTTCAGTTGAGTGACGGAGTCACTTCCCTGCTTCAGCAGGCACCTCTCTGCAGTGACAACCGGTCTTCTGGGTCCCCTCTCCTGATGACGAGCATGGGTCCTGGAAAATAGGTGGTAGACTAAAGTGACCCTGACTGTCCAAAGGTCCAGCTGTCCAAATTTGGTGGAGGTGAGAGCTTGCCTCCCCGTGCCAGACAGTACCCCTGTGCACCCCCTGTTTTGCAGCTGCTCGGGCTTCTGTGTGACTTTCCAAGAAGTTCTTCATGCACAGCCCAGCACTCTATCCTGCAACGCACAGCTCCCTGAGTTGTTCACCTGTGGCGTGGGATCTCTTTGTGTACTGCTGTGTTGACTGCCATTTGCAACTCCTTTGTCCCCATGCTGTGGGACTCCTGTGGGTGCTGCCTGGTCTACTGAGGGCTCTCTGAGTTGCTGAGAACCCCCTCTGTTTCCCCCATTTGGGTAAAGGCCACCATGTCCCTCCTGGTCCCAGGCAGCACAATTTGTTTCCAAACATGTATTTTGCATGAGCCAAGGCTTGTTGGCGGAATCTAGCGACGCAAACCAGACTGCATTCATCCATCCGGCGTGGGACATGTTCTGCATCAACCAGGAACCCATCCCTCTCTTCTTTGGTGCAATACTGACTTTGTTTTCCCACTGGTGGGTCCTCTTTTGCACCTTCAACCAGGTTAGCAGGGGCTCCTGTTCTGCCTGGACTCTTCAGTGCTTCTTGGACTTGATCCTCTTCTTTCACAGGTCTTCAGGTACAGGAATCCATCGTTGGTGTCTTGCAGTCTCTTCTGATTCTTGCATTATCTTCTATCATGAATTCTAGTGTGTTTTAGGAAACTTGCTGTGTTTTAGTCCTGCTTTCCTAGGCTCTGCTGTGGGGTATTTTACTTACCTTTGGTGTTT
Organism: Pleurodeles waltl; assembly: GCF_031143425.1. Lineage (NCBI taxonomy): Eukaryota > Metazoa > Chordata > Amphibia > Caudata > Salamandridae > Pleurodeles > Pleurodeles waltl. The sequence goes on along the minus strand of NC_090440.1, from coordinate 108,218,654 downwards.
TCTTACACTCCCAGTGCCCCTCTAGAAACTACACTTGCCTAGGTGGGAAACCGACATTCGCATTTCACTATTTTAGTATATGGTTTGTGTTCCCCCTAAACCCATTGCAACCTACTGTGATTTTCCCTGTTTGCACTATTTTCTGACTATTTACTTACCTGTTTTTGATTACTAGTGTATATATTGTGTAATTTACTTACCTCCTAAGGGAGTATAGTCGCCAAAGTATTTTTGGCATTGTGTGACTAAAATAAAATACCTTTATTTTTGCAACACTGAGTATTGTCTTTCATGTGTGTGAGTAATGTGTGACTACAGTGGTATTGGAAGAGCTTTGCATGTCTCCTAGTTCAGCCTTGGCTGCTCTGCCTACAGCTACCTTTAGACAGCCTGGCTTCTAGACTACACTAATAAGGGATAACTGGACCTGGTATAAGGTGTAAATACCTTTGGTACCCACTACAAATCAGGCCATCCTCCTACATTAAACTATCTTGTCTCCAAAACCATGTAATACAATGCCAGAGAGGCTGTATTGTACACTGACCTGTATCACATAAGCGCTTGCTACAGCAGCTCAAGTTACATAAGTGCCTACACAGTGCTTCATGTTTGATCTTGTTTCTTGTGTCTGACTAGTGAGATGGCCTGCCAAACCGACGATCACACCTATTGAGTGCTTCAATTTGTTGTTGTGAGGAAGTGATTTCTACCTATGTCAACACAAAGATTTCTCACTTTTGGACCACTGCTGTGATGTGGAGACATTTCCTGGAGTCTCACCCAATGTGATTATCTATGAAAAATGGTTTTGCCTTGTCATCTCCAGTGCCCCCATTTTAAAGAAGGTCAGCTGCTGTGGTCAAGTATGTAAGGGAGCTCTGAGAAGGATGCACGCAGACATGTAAGAAAGACCAGCATCTGAGCACAGGTAACCCTGTGACAGTTGGTGGCCAGACAAAATTAATATGATTCGAGTGAAGATAAAAAAGAAGTACACCTACCAATTTTGAGTACAGTGTAAAATGTTTAATGGTTCACGTGGGCTATAGCTAAAACTTTTGATTACAATGTTTTCACGTTTTCAAGGTGTGAGGGTCAGAGTCATTGCCTTGCCCATTAATTAGGCTGCCTGGTATCCAAATATGAGGATAGTTATGGCTTGAATGAATGAGTGAATGAATGGTTTATTGTATAATTAATTAAAATCTGCAGAATAACATTGCATTGCAACAAAATAGTTACAATACTGCACTTTAAAAAAAGCTAAAGCAGTAGGAGAAATATTCTGTGAAACAACATACAATACATTTCAGGCAGAGGTATACATGCAAATTTATGAAGAGTGAAAGGGACATTAAGCATTCTCCCTATAATAACCATTTGAAAGTCTTTATATCTCTGCAAATTAACAAAAAGTGCAAACTTGATCCCAGAGAAATAACAGCCCATTAGTGTTAGCCATGGGCATCGATTCAAGAACAAAAGTGACATCACATACCCTTTGACCTCAATGACATCACAGGGCATGACATCACATGACCATTGCCCATGATTTTTTCCAGGAGCGAGTGTCACATGTCCTGAATATCACACTCACATTCTCTTGCACCACCTTGCACTCATTCTTAATCATGTTCACTCAAATGCATTCACTCTTAATCTCACTCATATTCACTCATGATTACTGACAATCAGTTCTAGGATTGCTAATGCTTTGTACTTGTTTATATCACTTGTATCGCTTTGTGTTATGTTGGGATTTAATAGCCAAAGCATAACCTGATACACTGCTTTGTGTTATCTTGCGTCAAGTGGGCATTCCATGGGTAGCGCATGGGCACTCTCATGCAACCACCTGTGATTTTTGATGCAAATCCATATCTACAAACATTGGTGGAGTGGAACTTGTGTTAAAATCATACAACTCTTTGAGGCAGGCATAATCAGTAGAAATGTTATAATATCTCTGTGTTTTCCAACTTTGTATGTTTGCTGAATTGTACAGCACACATACAAAGTGGTTAAAGCCTTAAAGCATAGTTTTTGTACTGAAAGGACATTTTTCCAGTACAAATCCTATGCTTCAGAGAACCCACATACACTTGCACTATTCCACAAGGGTTTGTGCATTGGCGCATAGCTGCCAAAAGTGCACCAGAGCACAGGGAGATAAACAATGCACGATATGCTAATACATAGGTGCATTTTTCTTTTTTTCGTTGACACAAGACAGTGCATCATATTTGGTGCTGCCTTGCCTTGCCTCAAAGAATAATCTCACAAAATCTCACTTACTACTCTTCACTGATGCTCTCTCACTTTCTGTCACAACTACATTCTTGCACAGACATGCACATACTCACACATACACACACTTTCTCTAAAATACGCACACTCTCACCTGCAAGCATGCATACAATATACATTTACAAACATGTATACTTGCCACAGCTGCTACCAGAGGTCCCACTCCAGCTAAGTCAACTCCTTTTCATTTACACTAATAGTGCATAATAAAATATAATTCGCTATTGGTATAGAGGGAAAACTGGCTGAAAATAAGGAATGTAGAGCCACCTGAGATCTTGACACTTATTTTGCGCTGGAGGAGGAGTGGAGTGCACCATAGGTGCACATGACGCTTTGGACAGCCATCTTGGGATGTCCAAACACACATGCACACTTAGTATTTCTCCACCGGGCTGTATTGCACAGCTGGGTGGAGAACATGCACAGGTTCCCACTCTCTGTCTGAGCACCAAAGCAGGCCTCTCAGACCAATGACAACGCTGCTGTCATGCTGGTGACAGCAGCGTTGTGATTGACTTAAGGGAGTCTGGGAGCATGTGTGCTCCCGTGTTGCCAGAAAGAGAAGAAGACGGAGGAGAGGCGGCGGCTGTTCACAGGTAAGTGAACTTTTATTTTATTTTTTTAATCAATACCCGCCCTCCCTACCTCGGCTGCCAGTGATGACAATCTATAGCGTGAACAACGGGCTAGTTGCAAGTATTAGTGCGAATGCAAATTAGTTAAAAGTGCAATGTGCAGTGCAAGCAAATAGTTTCAAACTTTTGCATTAGGAAGGGGGGCAAGCTATAGTATTGAGTTCTCTTTAAGAATTAGTGCAAGTATCAAAAGTGCACTGTGCAATACAAACGGGTTATACTGAGTTGCAGATCTAGAAATGCATTAAGCTTTTCTCCCCAAGCCATTTTCTCTATTCACTCTATGCATCCGTGAGTGCCAGTTCATATCCTATATTACGAGTTGCAAATTGAGAGGCTAGTTAAACTTCTCTTAACGTTCGGGGTGGAGTTTCACCATACTCATTTTAACGTGCGCTGGCATTAGTATACTGTATTACTGAGTGTGCTCACTCTATGTCTTTCCAGTTATTGCAAAGAATGTGGCAAATCTTGCTAGGTCCTTGGGCACCTTGCACATATCAACATAGGTCACAGCCTCTTTGCAAGTTCTAAGGCCATGCTGCAGGAATACAGGTCTTAGGATGAAACTCCTGTGAGGCAACAGTACTGGGCAGCAGCATAGGAAGTGGATTACAGATTCTCTGGCATAAGCACAGTCTACACTGTTGGTGCCCTAGTTTCTTAATTTCCCAGTGCTCTCTGAATTCCCATATTGGCAGTGCCAGAAGCCTGGTGAGCAGGATGTTCCATATGACGTGTTTCCCTACAGCAGCCTACAGATATGGCTGACAGGTGACATGCTCCTGTTATTTGTATAGGACCAAGGCACTAGGTGTTAGTCTAATGTCACTCATATCTTGCTCCTTGACGGTTGCTTTATGTGTTTTTTCAATATACTCTTTAAGTGGGACAATGTCAAGACTGATTCATTCAGATTTGCCATCTTGGAGCTTAGTGTAATGGAAGCACTGTGGAGGTACATTGCCCAGGGACCACTTATGTCAGTTCAGATTGCCTGCAGGGCAGCTTTCATAGAGAAACTTGGCCCTTATGAGTTGGTGGTAATATTTTACTAGATCCTTTTTACATTCAAAGTTCATGTTCAGCAGACCAAACTTCAAAAGTACCAGTGTCTCTCTTGTTGTTTTTGGGAGCCGAAAGATTTTCCTGTATGCTGCGTGTTAGACCTGGCATCCTTGGTGGGATCTTCCCTAACATTTTGCCTCTGCTTCCCAGGTTGTTGCTGTGTGCAGGACTCTGTTCTTGCTGTTTTTGTTACTCTGAGTACCCTACCACTGCTGGCTGACCATTTATAAAGTGCAAGTGCTCTGTATGTGTAGATTGTATGTGTTGTAGAGAATCCTAGTTCATTTTAATGGGATAACAGGAGTTAGGTTAGCCTCTGGCTTGTAGACTTGTGCCCCCGTCACCTAGTGACTTTTAACCTACTTAGCTTGCTCTGTCTTAGCCCATTTAATTATTTATTTCTTCTAAGATGGCTGCCTTGTTTATAGATAGGCCACTTGTTATGGGTAACATTATCAGTGTCACCGCGCAAAGGTGTCAAGATCAAGCACCAAAGACATACAAACAGTAGGTGTTCACACTTAGGGATTTTCCCTCTCTATACTTTCGAGGGATTGTTATATTAATTGCCGTCCAAGCATGTCTGTTATCTATTGTTTAGGAACACACCGACATCAGGGGTCCTTGTAGATCTGTATAAATACATCACACTTTAGACATATAATCAGAGGGATTCCGACCAGAGGGCATCGCCACCATCGCTGATACCGATGCTGCAGTCGTCTTGACACTGACCCAGTCTTCGTGTCCCTGCGGAGTCTGAGATAGAGACCTCATTCCAAGGTAACAAGGGTTGGGGACTCCTCTCATGGACATGGCATTGGCAGATTAGGTTTAGAAAACCCAGCTCTCCTTTAGGTAGGAGGTTAGGCCTTTTCACATTAGGGTATTAGGGCATATTACATCTCATATATCTTTTCTACGTATTGCAAGATGGTGGGGGTCTTTGTAATAATGACTCTCGTCTTCACAATTCAGTTTCTTGCATTATTCATTATCCTAATCATTGCAGCCCATGCAACTTATCGCAAATTGCAGTTATGTTAAATAAAAGCTATTGAAACTCTACGGCATCTTTGTCATTGCCTGTGTTTGTATGAGACATGATATATCTGTGAGAAAGGGGTAATCTCCGTTTAACCACGACACTCCCTGAGATATCTTATTCTCGAGTCCATGCGTAACGGCTGCCATAAATCACCTTTTTACTATTGTGTTTCTGGTGAGGTGCTGCTAGTGAGCCGGTAAGGTTGGGACAACAGTTGCGACTTGTTGTAGGAAAGGAGGAGTCGCCTACAAACAAAAGTACTGTTATCCTTAAACCAGCAGTCTTGCTCAGAGCAAGAGTCAAAACTACGACATGGCGCCACCAACGATGGTGTTTATACACTAATTTATGGATACCCTGACTATCACTGTCTCACAGATAACAGGTACCCTAAGTACCATTATACGGAGACGTCCGTGGTCTTTGGGAAATTCCTCCTCAGCTGAAAAGGTAATACCTGATTAAGCTGTAGGTTGTTCGAGCTCGAACTCATAAAAGGACTTTACTACCCATTTTTTGGTGTTCCGTTTCTCTAAACAAATATGGCTGATGCCATTGACATTCCTGAAAATGCTAGACAAGCACTAACACAACATTTATTAATGCATGGCCTTACAGATGAGGGACGGGATGTTACTCTGATAATAGAAGCTACTGAAGCATACCAAACAGAAACATTTTACTGTTGGGTCACCTTTCCTGAGGTTGACCAAAGAACAAAGACATTCCACACATATGAAGTTGCAAACATACCTTTAGGGTACCAAGCATACCAGTATCATGAAATATCGCTCACATACCAGGAGCATCAGAACTGGTTCGAAGGCGTCCTACCACATGTATTACGAAGAGTGAGGCTAGGTCCCTTAAGTAATGATGAACCTACATGGCCTATGTTTGCCATGTACACACCTCACCCAGGCATACAAAATATGCCAATAGCAGATCTACGAGTTTTATATAATGAATTAGTGGCATTATATAGACGATTAGTCTAGTTCGTAATGCAAACATTGAACACAACACCAGCACGTCCAGCACCACCAGTAGCTGGTGGTTATCAATTGGCTACTGGGATTAATCCACAAACAGTGCATACTATTATGGGTAAAGTGCCCACGGAACGGGAAGAAATACCGTTCTGGACTGCCCAGAAAACGAATCCGCTGGAAGCTGTGTTTCCCCATACGGGACCACAGGAAAAACATAGCTTGCTCACTATGTGCTTGCCTTTTGGGATGGTCCCCTCAGTGGATGACTGTGCCACATGGGGTACAGTCTTCGCTGCCATATATACTACCACACATGGTTTCCTGCCACTTGCCAATTTACCGGAAGTGTTAAAACAAATACAAAACAAGCGTGGGGCTGCACCAGCCAAGGATTTGGGGATGAAATTAATGCGTAACTTTGATGCCGTATCCTCAATAATACTGAGTAATATTAAGGGGGAAGTGGTAGCACTGGCAATTTGCCCGCATCTCCGGGAAACTCCACACCAGGAACAAGAGAGACAGCTACCGAAAATAATTTCTGATACCTATACTAGTATGGGACGGGATAGTTTGGGAGCCAAACCTAAAAAAATGGAGTTACAAGGTACTGCCCACAAGGAGGGTACAAAGCAGGCACAAGAGGTCTCTAAGAAGTGCTGAGATAAACAAAAATATTTCAAAGAAAGAAGAAATAAGAGAACTGATTCTCCACACCCGGAGAACTCCGTAAAGGAGATATAATCTCAGAAGTAGGGAGAACATTAAAACTCCAGACAGATATACTGATTCACTTTCCTCTTGTTCCTTTCAGGACGCACCGGATAGACGTAGTGAGAGAGGGGGCCGTCAAGATCGATGTCCGGAATACGTGAAAGAGAAGAAAGACTCACAACAGTCTACCATTAAAACAGAAGAAAAGACTCCTCAGCAAAAGCCACAGTTTAAAAAGAAGAAGGTGGCAGCACTGACAGTTAAAAATGCCAGTAAAATTGAGAACACTGTTGAGGAACAAGAAGTGGGCAGTGACTCTGTTAAACAGCGCGGCAGAAGTCACGATATGTCGCCAGAGTCAGAAAGATCATCTGAATGCGACAGCAACTAGCGATTACATCGCAGTTGAAACAGCGGATGGCCGCGTTCTCCCCCCGATAGGGTTTATGATTTAAAAATTCAGATAGAGGGAGACGTGGAGCGCACTATTAGTGTGATATTTTGGGATGAACTTACTAGTGATATCCTATTGGCCGAAAGAGACTGGCCACCTGAACACGTCCAAAAGCTCCCGCGTGGGGAAGATCTCATTTTGCCTTCTTTCTCTGATCTTGTTCCGGATACAGTAAAATAAGTCTATGCTGCTGAATGGGCTTTAGCGCAGGCACCTGCGCTATATCGCAATCATGCAGGTTGGGACAAGGAGTCTCCTTGTCATATTATTCCCGTTAGGTCTACACACCAACCGCAGCCACAATACCCTATCAAACATGAAGCGAAAGCTCCGGTAAAGGAGATCCTCACACAACTTGAGTACCAGGGAGTAATTGAGTCTTGTACATCTGCTATGAATAATCCGTTATTCCCCGTTGCAAAGCCAGACCATTCATATAGAATAGTCGTTGATTATAGACACTTAAATAGTCATAGACGCGCATATGCTATACAAAATTCACACAGCACTGATAAACAATATAGTGCGTAAAAAATATAAAACAGCATTAGACATATCTAATGGGTTCTTCTGCCAGAATTTAGCACATGAAAGTCGGACCTGAGTGCATTCTCATTTGGCTCTCAAAAACGCTTTTGTCGTTTACCTCAAGGCTATAAAAATAGCCTAGGACTATTTTCAGCCCGTGTAACATCAATATTACATGATATTGATTCTGAGGCATTGTCCTATGTGGATGACATATATCTCACAGACGACGTCCTCGACATTCATCTTGCGAGGGTCGATCGGATCATTTTGGGATTTGCAGACCTCGGTTACAAATTCAGTTTTAAGAAAAGCAAGATAGCCTTTCTTAGAGTATTATTCCTGGGATATGAGCTATCAAACGAGGGGAAGAGCCTGGCCCCGCATTTTCTAGAGAAGTGTGCTCAACTACAGCCCCCAAACACACTTAAGAAATTGCAGTCATTACTGGGTTTCTTCAATTTTGGCAAAATGTACATTCCAGATTATGCAGAACGCATCAAGCCACTTTATGACTTAGTTCAGCCCAAATTTTCTAGCGACACTGGACAATTGAACACATGCACATCCTTAGGGACATGCAATGGGACATGCTAGAAGCTAGACACTTACACACATGTGACAATAAAACAAATTTGTTCGTCAGAATAATTGCTGGTGCCATTGGATTTACTTATGTCACCTTTAATGAGGATGACACGGTACCCATAGCATATAAATCACATATGTACTCAAATGCTGAACAACATTTTGCACCTACAGAAAAGATTCTGATGGCAGCTCAGATGGCCGTCATAAAAGAGAGGCCACTTGCCCAGGGGAAACGTATTATTGTTGTCTCCCCGGTGCCGGCCTTAGAGGCTGTCACCAAAGCAAGCGTTCCTAACGCTAAAGCATTACATCCGCGTTGGATTCAATGGGCAACGTTTCTGACCACCACTGATGTCGATTATATATTCGATCCGAAACTTCAGACACAAGAATTTCTTCAGTATGAACAAGAGTACCCCGCTCCTCTAAATATCTTGCCACTAGACTGCTACCATACTGTCATATACACTAACGGTTCAGCACAACCGGCTGTAGGTACTAAACATCAATATTCGGCAGCTTGCGCAGCCGTGAGCGGAGTGTTGGAAGATAGAGTTTTTCACCTTCATAATACCTACACGCAGACCTTAGGGGACTGCACAGCCCAGTTGGCTGAGCTTAAAGCTCTTATTCTAGCGCTCGAACATACTGAGACAGGAAGCCAGACTTTGATAGTCTGTGACTCATATTACTGCGTCCAGTCATACAATGAATATCTCAATCATTGGAAACTGAACGGGTTTAGAGATTCTAAAGGGAACACCATTAAACACAAGGCATTGTGGGGGAGGGTGGCTGATCTTAAGGATAAGCTACTGTGTGTCCATGTAGTCCATACATTGGGACACCAACGTATAGGAGTACACGTTACAGGTAATACATTGGCTGATGAAGCAGCCAAAACAGCAGCAGCTACGGCTTCTGTGGCTGCAGTGACTCGTTCACAAACGAGAATGGATAATGAAATATTGATTGCCATTAAAGCTTCGGCTGCAGGCAAGCCTCCTCCAAAAGGATACCCTACAAACTATACTTACCATATCAGTGCACAGAATGTTGCTTACGCAACAATTCCTGGGGTTGGAGATCGAGTGATCCCCAAAGAGGACCAGAGATTAGTTCTAATTAAAGCAGCGCATGAGGGTGTTGCTTCTGCACATGCTGGTACACAGGCCACGATAACACTCCTACAGCAACGCTTCTGGTGGCCTGGTCTATGCAGACGAACAAAGCAGTATGTCCTTTGCTGTGACATTTGCCAGCAGATCAAGGGCTCTAATATCAAACGTCCACCACAGACATACCTCTTAGTGTCCAACAGGCCGCTACAGTGTGTGTACCTAGACCATTGTGGTCCTGTACAGCCTGATGGTGCATACAAATATATTTTAGTCAGTGTAGATTCTTGTTCTAGATTCCTGTGGGTATGGCCACAGAGGTCGGCTGACACCGGACTGTTATAAAAGATTTGCTGATCTTTATTTGTACATATGTGGTTGCAGCATTCCATTTGGACCAGGGCCCTGCATTTGCCTCAAAGGCATTCAGGGACACCATGGGGACGATGGGTGTTGAACTCCATTACTCCTCACCATACCATCCTGAGGGAAATTCGGTCATGGAGATGCGGAATCGTGATCTAAAGCAGTCCTTAACAGCTCAAGTATTAGGTTCAGGCCGCAGTTGGTTACACCACCTATATGGGGTCCAGAGAGCACTGAATAATGTGCCAAGACGGTCCTTGGGGGGACGCTCTCCATATGAGATTCTCTTTGGGATACCTATGTATGTCCCAGATCTTGATGCCCCTGGTATGGTGGCAGCAGAAACACCATTTGACATGAAAGAACATCTCACTGTTTTACAGGAGCTTCAACAATTATGTGATGATAAATCATCTGCAAGTGCTGTCACCTTAGGAATAAGGGATTTGGCGAAAACTTCAACTGGCTGGATTCCTAAAGTTGGGGATCTGGTTCGTGAGAAGATCGCTGTGAAGAAGGAATTCGGTTTATCATACGGAGCACCTGTACCAGTCTTGGGAATACAAGGCACCAGGACTGTCATCTTACCACCACTGTCTGGTTCTAAGACGAACAGATTCATCTCCATTGATGACATCAAACTACACCATGTGGCTGATCCTTCACAGTAGACCAGGAGGTCCCTTGGGTGGTTCCTGAGCCCCTCTCACTACCCAACAGGACATCCATCTACATAGTAGGATGAACATCACTACTACAGACTATGCAACAATGTCAACTGCTGTTCCAGACAACTCCTCGACCATGGGGAGGGCGGAAAATGCACTCTTGTTGGTCCCAGTCACATCTTCAGTGACCACCCCGCTTCAAGATTTAGCTGTATTTTACACAAACACATCACCAACTGATGACGTTGTCTACCAAGAGCCTCCACGTGCAGTGGACCAGCGTACACCGGCTCCTGTGTTTGCAGAGACTACTTCTGGCTATTTCATTGACATTGATGATTTTTCTTCAGATTCATCCACTACTGTGATTGACAATGTCTCAAAAAGTAGTAAGCTGTATGGATGGTTTCAAAAGAACTATTTGATATATCCATGGAACTACTTGTGGTTCTGTTTGACATTTTTTGCATTATTTTTATGGATTGGTTTTGTGACTGTTTTCTTTTTGCTTATAAATGGTCACTATATTCCTGATCGCTCCTCAGTGGAGCCTGTTGATGAAGTTTTAACACCACATCATTCTTCACATAAGGTCCGAAGAGATTTGTCCCCTGTAAATATTACAGCAATACCGATGGGATTGTGTGGGACAAAGTTCCATTCGATATATACGGGCCTACAGAAATTATTCAAATAACATACGTGTTCAAAATTTTAATGACTGATGTAATTACACCTGATGTTGTCTCTGATGACTGGTATGTCCAAACAGTTGATTCCATGCTAACTGAAATGAAGGACTATTCCGCTTTTGAAAGTGATGATGTATATGATTATACAATGAATTATGGGGAAATGTTCTGCTATAACAATTGGGAACATCACTAACTACACCTTGCCACTAGATACAGGCCAGTATTGAACTAAACACAGTGGGAAAACTGTTCTACACCACTGGTGGGGAGTCAAAAGTATTATAGCGATAAATGTACATACTTTTCTGGGCATGATACAAGAAAAGCAGAGTCGTACTATTTTAAATTAACTCCGACACAAATTAGCAAAATTTTGCTAACTGATACAAAAATGATTTATTCAGATCCCTTTGTTTCCTGGCTCGCAATTGAGGGTTACGAATTCTGGAAGAGCACTATTGACTTGAAAAGTGTATGGGGAACACAAGATTGGCAAATACAGGGTAGGGAGGCTTTATTTCAAGCATGCCTGATTCCTGTGCAAATGATTTTCTTAAATGACACTATTCAGCAGACATCCTGCCTAGGGTTAGCGAAAATTAAGGATCTGAACACACCCAGTATCCCTACTCCGGCAAAGTTTAAAGATTGGCAACACTTCCTTAATATCACAGAGGAAAGGCTAGACGCAATGGTTAAGGCTGGTACCTATAATTCAACACTTTCCAGTCCTGGTGGGTGGTTAATATGGCCCACTGACACTAATGAGTGTTTAGCGCATATTTTTAACTCTTCAGGGGTTTTTTCAATTAACAGGCCAGACCCTCGCTTTATATCGGATCAACATACAGGTATAGTTACAACATACAATGTGGGTAAGCTGTGCCAGCAATGGGTACAAACAAACACGTTGGCCGCGGTTAAGAAACACCTGAACACTCTTTCTGACAATTTAGAATTGCAGGATTTTCTGCTGGGTCCTAGGAAACAGCGCTCAAAAAGGTTTTTATATGCCATGTACAATGAAATATGGAAACTTTCCTAGATCGAGGCTGCTGCGCATTTAAGGCAATTGGATAAAGAAAATTTAGAAAAGACATTAGCTGTTGTCGACAACGGCATGAATACACTGTTCAACAGAATTTATTCACTATCAAATATAGTGTTGTCTGCTAGTGATATCACTCAGACAGACTTGTGCTGGTTATATCATGGGCAAACACAGCTGCGATCCATCATGCAGCTAGGTTGGACATTACAGACACTGAAAAGTGGGCGCATTCCATGGAAGTATATGAATGGGAGTGAATTCTTCACTGCCTTTAATTTTTCCAAGGAACAAGCGACAATGGCTAAAAGGGAGGCTAGTTTCACCCTGCTTCAAGTAGAGAAGTTAGATAAGTTGCCCTTCACGGTAGCAGAGAGTCCTTCAACTGTCTGGTTCTTACATGGCATCATTAATTTACCGATTTTGACCTTTCGTTTCTCGAGCTGCCTGAAACATCTTGCAGTGGGAAGATATGAGCAACTAGGAGATAGCTTTATTAAGGAAGAGTGGGAGTTGCCCTTTCACTATAGATGTCTGAACGGCAAAAAGGAGGCCTTTCTTAGCGGAAGCGAATTTGAGACTGCTGTTCGTCATTACATGATATGCAGGCAGGTGTCTCTTCATGGTCTTTGCAATGCGGGTCGCAAATTTGGCCTGTTTTCTGAAGGATACTCCCGTCCCTTTGATTCGCCCGGTATTTCATGTACTTTCCAATGGAAGTTATGTGGTACTGAACGATCAAAGTTGTTGCGGCATGCAACCAGGCATTGCCTACGCAGTTTCGGTCTTAAAGGTCGTTACGTGTTGTGGACATGTTTTGTTTCCCCCCACACGAGAGATTAAAGTATCTGACTTGTGGCCCCACATAGATACTATTAATGTGAACTATTACAAGCTGAGTGGGCTAAAGGCACTATTGTTTCAGAAACAGGTCGCCTTGACATCCGCAAAAGAGACGTATGCTCTCCATATTGCGAGATCATCAGCCGAGATACAATCCCTTCTAAATACCAACTTCCCCAGGCACTTTGGAGAACTGGTATCCAGAATATTCAATGCTTCGAGCACCACTGGGATTGCTCATTTCTTTAAGGCTGTCGGGTCTGGTTTCGCGTCCATCTTCCAGACTGTCTTCGGAGTCATCCCATCAGCCATCCATTCTCTCTTTTTAAGTGTGTTTGGAGGCTTTCCGATTATTTTGGCTTTGATTTGGCGGACTACTACTGCTATTTTTTCTGATTTGCAGTGGTTGTTTCTTTCCAGCAACACAGAGCAATGGAGCCGCTCCCACCAACTCCACTGTGCCGTGAGCGCATGGTTCGGATTTTCGGTGCACCTTTGCTGGTGGAACTGGAGCATGACTGGTCGTTGTCATTTTGGCCCCTTCTCTGGTGAGTACAACCAGTCTTCCGCTGCATATGGTGTCTCTTTGAACATCTGCCTATGGTCTGTCTTGCTGTTGCACCGACATCTCCTGTGAACCACGAACTGCTGATGTCCCCGATGAGGGTTCATACATGGTCATGCCCCTTGAGACTGAGGTTGCTCCGCGAGGCCACCTATGAGCCTTTCGTTTTGAGATCTACCATGGATGAGGACACTGCAACGGATAACGATACACCAGGAAATACGTCTCACTTCTGCTCTGTGGATCCGTTTGTCCGCCCAGCACTCGACTTAACATCAGATGATGTTGACTAATTTTTTAGGTCTTTGGTTGGTGACTTCGATGACATTCTTCAAGATCATGCGTACAGCAAATAATATGATGAATTGACTTGCCATTCCCGATTCCAAATTATGCATTTAAATTGACATTTGCTTTTGCACGCTGTGCTTGTCGTAGTTGACATTAACATATCTGTATGTGTTTTTAGCAGATTTGTTTTAAAATGTTTTTTAACATATTCCAAAGATTATTTTAGTTTGTTTTTTGCTTTTAGTTTGGAGCAAGTTTTAGCATTTGGGTTCATGTACCTTTGTCATACCTGTTACGGCAATGGGGAGGGTGTAGTGAATCCTAGTTCATTTTAATGGGATAACAGGAGTTAGCTTAGCCTCTGGCTTGCAGACTCGTGCCCCCGTCACCTACTGACTTTTAACCTACTTAGCTTGCTCTGTCTTAGCCCATTCAATTATTTATTTCTTCTAAGATGGTTGCCTTGTTTATAGATAGGCCACTTGTTATGGGTAACATTATCAGTGTCACCGCGCCAAGGCGTCAAGATCAAGCACCAAAGACAAACAGTAGGTGTTCACACTTAGGGATTTTCTCTCTATATACTTTTGAGGGATTGTTATATTAATTGCCATCCCAAGCATGTCTGTTATCTATTGTTTAAGAACACACCGACGTCAGGGGTCCTTGTAGATCTGTATAAATACATCACACTTTAGACAGATAATCAGAAGGATTCCGACCAGAGGGTATCGCCACCATCGCTGATACCGACGCTGCAGTCGTCTTAACGCTGACCCAGTCTTCGTGTCCCTGCGGAGTCTGAGATAGAGACCTCATTCCAAGGTAATGAGGGTTGGGGGCTCCTCTCATGGACATGGCATTGGCAGATTAGGTTTAGAAAACCCAGCTCTCCTTTAGGTAGGAGGTTAGGCCTTTTCACATTTGGGTATTAGGGCATATTACATCTCATATATCTTTTCTACGTATTGCAAGATGGTGGGGGTCTTTGTAATAATGACTGTCGTCTTCACAATTCTGTTTCTAGCATTATTCATTATCCTAATCATTGCAGCCCATGCAACTTATCGCAAATTGCAGTTATGTTAAATAAAAACTATTGAAACTCTACTGCATCTTTGTCATTGCCTGTGTTTGTATGAGACATGATATATCTGTGAGAAAGGGGTAATCTCGGTTTAACCACGACACTCCCTGAGATATCTTATTCTTGAGTCCATGCGTAAAGGCAGCCATAAATCACCTTTCTACTATTGTGTTTCTGGTGAGGTGCTGCCAGTGAGCCTTTAAGGTTGGGACAACAGTTGCTACTTGTTGTAGGAAAGGCGGAGTCACCTACAAACAAAAGTACTGTTGTCCTTTAACCAGCAGTCTTGCTCAGAGCAAGAGTCCAAACTACGACAGTGTAATTGACTTTTCCATGATTGGCATATTTGATTCACTAGTAAGTCCCTCATGAAGTGCACAATAGGTGCCTAGGGCCTATAAATGAAATGCTACTGGTGGCTCTGCAGCAGTGGTTGTACCACCCACGCGTAGCCCTGTAAACATGGCTCAGAACTGCGACTGCAGTGTCTGTGTGTGCAGTTTTAAACTGCCAATGCAACCTGACAAGTATACCTACTTCCCAGGCCCAAACCTTCCCTTTTTCTACATGTAAGGCACCCCTACGGTAGGCCCTAGGTAGCCCCATGGGCATCATGCAATGTATGGGATATGTACTGGTGTGTTTCACACATCCTAACAGTGAAATAGTGCCAAATTCAGTTTTCACTGTTGCAAGGCCTTTCTTTCTCATTCATTAACACGGGGACTGCCTTTAAATAGCCTTAAAGTGCAATTTCCCTTTGAGAGAAGATGGAGTTTGTGGTCTCTGAACTGACAATTTAAAAGTACATATTTTGGTAAAGTCGTTTTTTAAATTTTCTGTTTGAAAAGGCCACTTTTAGGGCATTTTCTTGCTTAAACCACTCTGTGACTCTGCCTGCTTGTATATTCTCAGTCTGGGTCAGACTGACTGTTGGGCTGTTTGTGAATCCCCTCTAGACAGTGACAGAAAGGGAGCTGGGGTGTAGCCTGCATATCCTGATGAGCCACCAGGGCTAGAGTGGAGGGAGGAGGGGTCACTTACACATGAATGGGCTGTGCCTGCCCTCACCAATGCAGCCTCCAATCCCCTAGTGTGAGTCTGGAGCCAGGCCTGGGCAAGGCAGGATCTTGTGAGCAACAGATACTTTCCTTCAAAGTTTGGCTACTTCAAAGGCAGAAAGGGGTATATGTAGTGGACCCCAAACCCTAGATTTTTAGATTACTTCTGGATTCAAGAGGAACCTCTGCCAAGGAGAAGGGTCGAAGAGCTGGAGGAGGAGTACTGCCCCTTTGCCTGTGACTGTGCTTTGCTGAGTTGGCCTGCAGTTGCTGCTTCTGCCTGAGAGAGGATAAAGACTGGACTTTGTGGTATATTCCTGCTTGTGAAGAATCTCCAAGGGCTTGGACTGAGATTGCCGCCTGTTTCGAAGTCTCAGAGTCATCAACAACTTCCTCTGCCAGCACCGGGACTCTCTGCTGAGACTCCTCTCCTGCCAAGTGGTGCCCTATCCAGTCCCTAGGCCCTTGAGAGGTGAAGTTGGCAGAACAAGGACTGAAATCCATGCACAGAACACCGTGAGGGTAAAATTTCAACGCACCACCGGCAACACGGTTGAAAAACTATGTGCCACCCGCTTTGTGGCTAAAAGCAATGCTCCACCTTCATCGCGGCTGGGAAATCGATACGTCATGGCTGGAGAAAAGACCCAACACCTGCTTGCGGCTGCTGCTGATAATGATGCAAACCCCACGCAGCACAGTTTCCCAACACTGTGTAATCGGATTTCTCACTCATCATCGATGGGCATCAGAGATCAACGCAAGCCTGCGCAGATCTGAGGTGCCCGTATGGAAATCGGTGCATAGCTCTCTCGAGGAGAGAAAAAATGATGCATCATCAACCCTATCGGAGAAGAAACAACGAACAGCCTCACGTGTGAGTAAGGAATCAATGCATTGCTGACTTTTTCGACGCACACTTGCCCATGCGGTATTATTTCTGATGCAAACCAGGTACTTTGTGTAAAATCAATGTTTCCGTTGTTTTCTTTGGAGTAAGACACTTAGGCCCTGATTCTGACCTTGGCGGACGGCGGAGGCCGTCCGCCAAGGTACCGCTGCCAAATGACCGCACCGCGGTCAGAAGACCGCGGCGGCCATTCAAACATTTCCTCTGGGCCGGCGGGCGCTCTCCAAAAGAGCGCCCGCCTGCCCAGAGGAAATGCCCCTGCAACGAGGACGCCGGCTCAGAATTGAGCCGCCGTAGTTGCAGGGGTGCGACGGGTGCAGTTGCACCCGTCGCGTATTTCAGTGTCTGCAAAGCAGACACTGAAATACTTTGCGGGGTCCTCTTACGGGGGCCCCTGCAGTGCCCATGCCATTGGCATGGGCACTGCAGGGGCCCCCAGGGGCTCCGCGGCACCCCCTACCGCCATCCTGTTCATGGCGGGTTTCCCGCCATGAACAGGATGGCGGTAGGGGGTGTCAGAATCCCCATGGCGGCGGAGCGCGCTCCGCCGCCATGGAGGATTCCCCCGAGCAGCGGAAAGTCGGCGGGGGACCGCCGACTTTCTGCTTCTGACCGCGGCTGAACTGCTGCGGTCAGAATGCTCGTGGGAGCACCGCCAGCCTGTTGGCGGTGCTCCCGTGGTCGGTGGCCCTGGCGGCCACCGGCCGCCAGGGTCAGAATGACCCCCTTATTCTTTTGAAAATTCATATCTTGACTTGTGTGTGTTGGAGTTTTTTCATTTTGGTCTTGTTTGATTTAGATAAACATTCCCTATTTTTCTAAACTGGCGTGGTGTCCATTTTGTAGTGTTTTCACTGTATTACTGTGTGTGTTGGTACAATATGTTTGTGCAAATACTTTACACATTGTCTTGCAGATAAGCCTGACTGCTTGTGCCAAGCTACCAAGGGGGTGAGCAGGGGTTATCTGAAGTGTGTATCTCCTTTGCCCTGACTTGAGTGAGAGTCCCTGCCTGGACAGAGTGCAAACTGACTGCCAACCAGAGACCCCATTTTTAACACTGCAAAATGGCAATGCTCTAGTATGTTTGTGAGCATTCCAGGATATACAAGGTGCCCATAGTTAATAGATGATACCAGTTTTCCCCAGATTACTGTTTGAATCTCCTCAGCTGTTGGGCTCTATAAATTAGGATGAAGTTTTGCTGGGGTAAATGATGGTTTAACAGCCTTTTCCTAAATTGCCCTTTACTGAAGAAAAGCTTTGCCAGGGTCCGGCAGCCAGACCCTTAGGTAATTATATTTTCAAGTCTTTGAAATATTTAGGGGGGAAAGGTTCCATGACAGGTGATTTTTTTGTCACTGTCTAAAAATTAAAACTGTGGTTTTTGAGGCATATGCTTTTAATGAGTTTTTGATGTTGTAATTATGCAACAGGCCCAGTGCCCTCTTCATCTCACTACATACATGATCTAATATTACCAGGTCATCTGTGTATTTTATGAAGGGCAATTTGAGGTATCCAAATCTTGGTGGGAAACTGATCCATTTCAAAAGCTCCAAGTCTAGGTCTGCAGTGTACAAATTAAACAACATTGGAGCGATGACACATCCTTGCTTGCTTTGTAGTGGCGTGGGTTTGAGTTAACTTTACTTGGACCTAGGTGTCTGTGTGCAAGGCTTTAATCGCTGCCATGCAGCAAACTAAGCCCATAGGATTCTACAGTCAATGCTGTCAAAGGTCGCACTAGTTTATGAAGCATGCATTTAGAGAGCTTAAAATCTTTTTAAGTGCCTTTTCTGTCTCGGGTTTGGGCGGGTCTAAACAGGAATCTGATTGAAACACCCCTGGAGGTCACCGAATATCCTAAAGAGGTAGTGTGCTGGGGCAGAAGAGCAGCTAAAGGCATACACGGAAAGGACAGCTATAGACAGGCACAGGAAACAGGAAAGTAAAAGCAGAGCAATCCTTGTGTGAACAAACAGGAAACGGATTACTAATGGACAAACACGCTGGGGTTGTACACAGAGTAGGGCGCAGAACCTCCAACAGTGACAGGGAATGTCAATGCCTCTGTGCAGTTTGCTCTTACAGATAGTCACTCTGCCAGCCCCATAGAAAGGAGGCAGCAGAAGTGATTCTGTCTCTGGACCCTAGAGCACAAACAAGAATAGTACTTACATACACAAGACACGCTCTTTTGGGTCCAGCTGGAAACACAGTGGCGATTCCTTAGAAAACAGCAATAGCACACTGTCACTGTTAGGCACGAAAGACAACGTATACCACTAGACAAGGATGGAGGCTGGAATTGCCTCCTGGAAACCAGGAGCCAACCCTAGTACAAAGTAGGACACTTATACACTGGTGAAGACTGATAGAACACTTACCAGAAACAAATAACCAAGAAGAAACAGAAACAAAAGGGAACAAACTATGAGGTAGAAGCAAGAACTGGGAACAGGCTCAGGCTGAAGCAAAGGCAGGGCTAAGACTTGAAAACAGGGTGCAAACTTCTGGTTCGAACAAACAGAGATAGGACTGGGAAACTGAGAGCAGACTCTGGTTGGAACAGGCAAGGACAGGGCGGGAATACAGGGAGTAGGAATGAGTAGTAAATGGGACTGGGAAACAGAGAGCAGGTTCAGGCTGAAACAAAGCAGGAGCAGGGTAGAGAAACAGGGAGCAGGCTCTGGAAGAAACAAACAGGTACAAGGCTAAGGGATAGGGGCAGACTCTGGCTGGAACAATCAGGAGCAGGGCAGAGAAAGAGGAAACAGGATCAAGCTGGAACAGCACAGGAACAAAACTGGAACACCATCCAACAAGGGGTCTGTAACACAAAGGAATCGAACTCCAATGCACGACGGGGATCTTGAGGAAATGGCTGCTTATAAGCAGTTCCAAGCTGGGCTGCACAGGAGAGGTCTCAGGTGTGTGTAGTTTCAGACACTTGTAAGTCCTGGAGGAGAGGATCCAGAGAAAAAGAAGCAACTGGACTTCTCCCATAGAAAACAATGGGAAACAGAATCCGGGCTTTCCTGGCTACCAGGCTGTGCATTATGGGATTTGCAGTCCCAGGAAGCAAATGTAGTACTACACAAGTATACCATGGGCAAAAGAGAAACACCGGAGTCAGCAAGGGACTCTAGATAACTGTTCAACGTGATTCCCAGGTTTCCGACAGTCCCCGTACAGTGCCCCCCTAGAGATGGGACGACCAAGTCGTAACAGTATACACCCCCCCCACCAGTCTGCTCAAGAAGAGAAGGTGATCCTTTGGCTGAAAAAAGTTGAAGAGGAAAAGCCATGGCAAGAAATTCCAACACCAACCTTGGTTGATACGTTTACAGTCCTGCCATAGG
Organism: Pleurodeles waltl; assembly: GCF_031143425.1. Lineage (NCBI taxonomy): Eukaryota > Metazoa > Chordata > Amphibia > Caudata > Salamandridae > Pleurodeles > Pleurodeles waltl. Next base: position 108,198,294 of record NC_090440.1, on the reverse strand, counting down.
TGAATCTTCCAATGAGCTAAGCATGTGTTAATATCCATATGAGCTCCAATGTCTTTCCTCTTTATTGCTCGATTGCTATGAGAGGAGTGCATGGAGTTGGTTTCTGGTGAAGTGGATCCAGGAGCAAGGAGATCTGGAATGTGTCGCGCCGTGGGGGCCCGCGGCGACTCCTGGCCGGTCCGCGGTGGGAGCCGCGGCCCGTGTTGGGGGTCACAGAGCTTGCGCGGCCATTTTCTCCGTCCGCGCATAGCGCGCGATGCAGGTGTTGACATGGGGTGTCTGTGCCCCCCCCCCAGCATCACAAACTTACCAGGTGCCCCATTTCAGGGCCTTCCTTTCCCTTATGATTCCTGGAGCCATGCCTTCTCCTTCCCAGCACACCGTGCACCTCTCTTTTCCCTGCATACATCTGTTCCCTTTTTACTATGGTGCCTTTTCCTATCTATTGCTATAGCCCCTTCCCAATCCAAAAGGGTGGTTTTACCTCTTCCTGTCTATTACTTCCTGTCTAGGGGTATATAAGAGGAATCAATTCTTCTCATTGCGTTGCAACACTTCTGCCGTGGTGGTCACGCTCCGAGTGGTCTTCACTTGGACTCCAGTTGTTCCTGTTTTTTCCTCTGCTTTCCAGTATTTCCAGACTTTTGAGTGCTAGTTCATTGTGTCCTCCTTCTGTTCCAGGGAGTTCCTGTTGGAGGTTTTTTCCCCTTGGGGTTTTTCCTCTGGGACTCCTTCTGGAGGGCACGGACTGTGGTGGCGTACTATTGTCAACAGCACCGTGGCTACCGGAAGGGGTCGCCCCTACCTCGGTCAGAGTAGGACTTGCAGGAACCGGGGCCACACACCTTCCCTCTCTGATACAGACGGTAAACCAAGGGTGAATCGTGACAGATTGCAACGCCCAAAACAGTCGTGGTCCGGAACCATGGAGAATCCTGTGATGAGTACGGAACCAACAAGCCAAACATTGCTCTTGACTATCCAACAACAAGCCCAAGAACTCCACCAGCTACGAACCGAAAATACGGCTTTCTGACAAACCCTAGACTCTAGGGCCACTGATGTCCCTACTATCTCTGCAATTACACCTCGCTTCTCTGGGGATCCTAACAAATTGCGAGAATTCCTAGATGCCTTGACAGTCTACTCCGCATTCTGTCCTTCACAGTTCACGCAAGATAAAACTAAGGTTGGATATTTGATCAGTGCTCTATCTGGTCCGGCCTTAGCCTGGGCAACCCCCCTGGTGACAGGCAAAGATTCCAGCCTGTCTAATTATTCAGCCTTTATCGCCACCTTTAAACAAATGTTTGAGCTTCCTGGACTTGAATCCTCGGCAGAAGAAGCTCTATGCGATATTCAACAAGGAAGTCAGGATGTTCTACAAAACATCACACGGTTTAGACAATTGGCAGCTGAAACCTCTTGGGTGGAGCGTACCTTGGTGACTCTTTTTCGAAAAGGTCTTTGAGATGAAAGCAAAGATGAACTAGTGCACTCCGCCAGAGTGGAGGATCTCAAGGGTTTAATGGATTTGACACTTTCGATAGAATATTGTCTAAATGAGCGAAGAATGGAGAAGAAAAGGAATCGTATACCATCTCACTCAGTGACTTCCCATGCCATTCTTCATTGTTCCGAGGAGACTCATTCTGAAACCAAAGGGCCTGCTGATGAGGAACCTATGCAAATCGATATGGCCCGTGGGCCGTTATCAACTAGTGAACATGAAAACAGGCGACTGAAAGGACTTTGCCTTTATTGTGGTGCTTCTGGTCATCTACTCCATACCTGTCCCATCTGTCCAGCAAAGCCCTTGGGAAATGCCAGCTCCTGTCCTCTGTGAGAAGGGTGAGGACGGGATATTCCGAGATACCTTCCATCTGTCCTTCCAGAGAAGAAATAACTGCTCTTTTCCTCTTACCCGTCACCTTACAATTAGTAGATGGCCGTGAAGAAAGAGCACTGGCCTTGTAGGATTGTGGAGCCAGTGGTATCTACCTAGACAAAACGTGGGCTATGGAAAGACAGATTCCTCAGATACCCAAGGAAGTACCAGAGCAAGTCCACACGGTGGATAGTTCCCTCCTAGCCTTGGGACCTGTCAGGCATACCACTCCTACGTTATGCTTGCATTTCGGGAAACATCAAGAAAGCATATCCTTTGACTTGATATACTCACCGCATCACGTAATGATTCTGGGTATTCCATGGCTAACCCGGCATAATCCCTATATTAATTGGGAAACTAGAACCATTTCTCTTTCCTCCCACTTTTACCAACAGCATTGTTATTTGGCAGGAACTCATTGGTCCCCGAAGAGTATCTTACTAACACCACCTAAAGTAGGATTACTCCGTCCTTTACCTGTTCCGCCAGGTCCGTGGCACACTATATCCACTGATTTTATGTGCTCTTTGCCTCCTTGAGTTGGGAATCGGGTAATAATGGTAACGATTGACTCCTTCACGAAAATGGCACATTTCACGGCATTAAGGAAACTACCTACGGCAAAAGAACTAAGTCAAATCTTTATTCAGGAGATCTTTCGGCTTCATGGCCTGCCGCAAGTCATTATCTCAGACCGGGGTCCCCAATACATCTCACGTTTTTTTAGACAGTTTTGTAAGACACTAAGAATAGAGGTAGCTCTATCATCTGCTTTCCATCCCCAAACTAATGGACAGACAGAACGTCCGAATCAAGGCCTTGAACAATTCCTATGTAGTTTTTGCAATGCTACGCAAAGCAATTGGTCTACGTACCTACCACTTGCCGAATTCTCATACAACAATTCGATACACAGTGCCTCAAAAGTCTCTCCTTTTTATTGTTCTTATGCATTCCATCCGAAAGCCTTTCCTATTCCTCTTAAAGAAACACCTACTCTCCCTGCCATTACCTCATACACCCGGCAACTACTGGGTATCCAACGTGTCATACATTTGAATCTTTTAGCCACAAAAACACGCATGAAAAGAATGGCTGACAAGAAACGTTGTGAAGCCCCGCCATATCAGATCAACGATAAAGTCTGGCTTTCCTCTAAATCTTACCCTTTCATTTAACCCAAAATAAGTACAAACCCTGGTATTATGGTCAATTTCTGATTCAAAAGATCAATCCTGTTCCTGTTTGTCTTCGTTTGCCTCAGACTTGGAAAATACATCCTGTATTCCATGTATCTCAGCTTAAACCCTATGTCCCTGATCCTTTTCGCAGACAATTCACCTGTCCTCCTCCTCAACTGGTTGACAACGTGCCTGAATACGAGGTCCAGGAAATCTGTGACTCTCGAGTCTTCCGTGGTTGTCTCCAATACCTCATTCATTGGAAGGGCTACCCTATGAGTGAATGCTCCTGGGAAGACGCATCTTCGGTTCATGCCCCTCTTCTGATCCGTCGTTTTTTCCGTCTTTTCACTCACAAACCTGGGGCCTCAGGAGGGGACCTACTGTTGTGCCGCCGCGGCCCGCGGCGTCTCCTGGCCGGTCCGCGGAGGGAGCCGCGGCCTGTGTTGGGGGTCGCGGAGCCCGCGGCAGCCCTTTTTTCCGGCTGCGCGGCGCGGTGGGAACCGGGGCCTGTGTTAAGGGTCGCGGGGCCCGCGGTGGCCCTTTTCTCTGGCCGCACACAGCGCGCAATGCTGGTGTTGTCGTGGGGTGTCTGTGCCACCCCCCCCAGCATCACAAACTAACCGGGTGCCCCATTTCAGCACCTTCCTTTCCCTTCTGATTCCTGGAGCCATGCCTTCTCCTTCCCAGCACAACTTGCACCTCTCTTTTCCCTGCATGCATCTGTTCCCTTTTTACTATGGTGCCTTTTCCTATCTATTGCTATAGCCCCTTCCCAATCCAAAATGGTGGTGTTACCTCTTCCTGTCTATCACTTCCTGTCTAGGGGTACATGAGGGGAATCAATTCTTCTTCTCATTGCGTTGCAACACTTCTGCCGTGGTGGTCATGCTCCGGCTGGTCTTCGCTTGGACTCCAGTTGTTCCTGTTTTTTCCTCTGCTTTCCAGTATTTCCAGACTTCTGAGTGCTAATTCATTGTGTCCTCCATCTGTTCCAGGGAGTTCCTGTTGGAGGTTTTTTCCCCTTGGGGTTTTTCCTCTGGGACTCCTTCTGGAGGGCACGGACTGTGGTGGCGTACTATTGTCAACAGCACCGTGGCTACCGGAAGGGGTCGCCCCTACCTCGGTCAGAGTAGGACTTTTAGGAACCGGGGCTGCACACCATCCCTCTCTGATACAGACGGTAAGCCAAGGGTAAATCGTGACAGAATGGCATTATGGGCAGTATTCTTTAGGGCATTAGTTTCCTGTTCAATACTTTCTTCTTTGGAGGAGATAATTGGCGTATTAGTAACTGTCAGGTCTGTAACACCTTCCGACAAGCAGGATATGTCTGTTTCTGCAGCAGTATTTGCATTGGTTGTGGTCTAAGGCTTGCAAAGCATAGAGACTTGGGAGACATGGGTAACTGGTGTTCTCAAGGTAAACATGAAAAAGTCAGAATTTTCTTTAGTTTTGAATGAATTCTGAGTATCAACTTCAGGATCAACAAGAGTTTTTAAGTCTTTAGAAACTGGATTATCATCTGAAAATGTAGAAGTTCCACAAGCTAATTCTTTAGGGTGATCTTGAGACATGATTGAGCTTTCATCATTGCAAGTGCTCTGCGGTGTATTCATGGTATCAGAAATGGTTTATTTGCAAAGCGCTTCTACTACAGGTAGTTGATCTTCAACTCTGTTAACACTGAAAGGTTGTTCTTTGGAAAGAAATGGAACCGGAGTCTCTTCAGAAATCGCCCTTACATTGTTATCTACATTTTCAGCTCTAGCCTTTGAATTGATGATGGTTTCTTGCAATAAAACACTAAGGGCAGTACTTATCATCAGATCTTCGAATTCAAGATTCAAGTTCATGTCTTTAATTTTGGCGGGAGGCATTACTTTCTTCAATACTTCTGTTTCACAGTGCTGGTTTTCAGGAGTCTTTAATTTCAGGGACACAGCAGGTGACATACGTGTGGCTGGTTTTACATCAGGATCAGATAACGGTAGATCAGAGATCTGTTCTACACTAACCGTTGAGCTGGAAACAGGATACACATTGGCAGGGATCAGCAGGTCAGGAACAGTGGTTGAGGCTGCAACTGTGTCCAGTTCTAGGAAAAGGCTATAATTTCTTATGATATGCTGTTCAGTTTCATATTGCTGGCTTTCTTCCTTGTCTAAAATCTCCACGGTTTGCTTAGACACAGAAGAGATTTTTAGACTTTCTGAGAAATCCATTACATTCTTCATAACTCAGGTATTTCTTCACGGTCAGAAAAATCCATTAATTCACTTGAAACAGGAACTGTCTTTTCATTATCTGAAAATTCTATGATAGCGTTTGAAAGGGCAGGGGTATCCCCATAGTCTGAAAATTCTAGTGTGTGCATCATTTGAACAGCACTATCTGCAGGTTTGTTCACAGCAGGGCAGGAACCACTGTCATCACTAGATTCAGATTCTTCAACACTGTTGCACAACTTGCCCTTAGTCTCCAGTAAAGTCATATCTTGGTTTCTTATGGTGCAGCTACTGGCATCTGCATCAGAACTCACTTCTTCCTTTGGATTTATTTGTTCAGATAGAGGGTCTGTGACACTTCCATCTCAAGACTCTGATTCATCCTTTGAATCAAGAGGTGTCAAATCTTTCATCTACTCCATACCTGTCCCATCTGTCCAGCAAAGCCCTTGGGAAATGCCAGCTCCTGTCCTCTGTGAGAAGGGTGAGGACGGGATATTCCGAGATACCTTCCATCTGTCCTTCCAGAGAAGAAATAACTGCTCTTTTCCTCTTACCCGTCACCTTACAATTAGTAGATGGCCGTGAAGAAAGAGCACTGGCCTTGTAGGATTGTGGAGCCAGTGGTATCTACCTAGACAAAACGTGGGCTATGGAAAGACAGATTCCTCAGATACCCAAGGAAGTACCAGAGCAAGTCCACACGGTGGATAGTTCCCTCCTAGCCTTGGGACCTGTCAGGCATACCACTCCTACGTTATGCTTGCATTTCGGGAAACATCAAGAAAGCATATCCTTTGACTTGATATACTCACCGCATCACGTAATGATTCTGGGTATTCCATGGCTAACCCGGCATAATCCCTATATTAATTGGGAAACTAGAACCATTTCTCTTTCCTCCCACTTTTACCAACAGCATTGTTATTTGGCAGGAACTCATTGGTCCCCGAAGAGTATCTTACTAACACCACCTAAAGTAGGATTACTCCGTCCTTCACCTGTTCCGCCAGGTCCGTGGCACACTATATCCACTGATTTTATGTGCTCTTTGCCTCCTTGAGTTGGGAATCGGGTAATAATGGTAACGATTGACTCCTTCACGAAAATGGCACATTTCACGGCATTAAGGAAACTACCTACGGCAAAAGAACTAAGTCAAATCTTTATTCAGGAGATCTTTCGGCTTCATGGCCTGCCGCAAGTCATTATCTCAGACCGGGGTCCCCAATACATCTCACGTTTTTTTAGACAGTTTTGTAAGACACTAAGAATAGAGGTAGCTCTATCATCTGCTTTCCATCCCCAAACTAATGGACAGACAGAACGTCCGAATCAAGGCCTTGAACAATACCTATGTAGTTTTTGCAATGCTACGCAAAGCAATTGGTCTACGTACCTACCACTTGCCGAATTCTCATACAACAATTCGATACACAGTGCCTCAAAAGTCTCTCCTTTTTATTGTTCTTATGCATTCCATCCGAAAGCCTTTCCTATTCCTCTTAAAGAAACACCTACTCTCCCTGCCATTACCTCATACGCCCGGCAACTACGGGGTATCCAACGTGTCATACATTTGAATCTTTTAGCCACAAAAACACGCATGAAACGAATGGCTGACAAGAAACGTTGTGAAGCCCCGCCATATCAGATCAACGATAAAGTCTGGCTTTCCTCTAAATCTTACCCCTTCATTTAACCCAAAATAAGTTCAAACCCTGGTATTATGGTCAATTTCTGATTCTTCAAAAGATCAATCCTGTTCCTGTTTGTCTTCGTTTGCCTCAGACTTGGAAAATACATCCTGTATTCCATGTATCTCAGCTTAAACCCTATGTCCCTGATCCTTTTCGCAGACAATTCACCTGTCCTCCTCCTCAACTGGTTGACAACGTGCCTGAATACGAGGTCCAGGAAATCTGTGACTCTCGAGTCTTCCGTGGTTGTCTCCAATACCTCATTCATTGGAAGGGCTACCCTATGAGTGAATGCTCCTGGGAAGACGCATCTTCGGTTCATGCCCCTCTTCTGATCCGTCGTTTTTTCCGTCTTTTCACTCACAAACCTGGGGCCTCAGGAGGGGACCTACTGTTGTGCCGCCGCGGCCCGCGGCGTCTCCTGGCCGGTCCACGGAGGGAGCCGCGGCCCGTGTTGGGGGTCGCGGAGCCCGCGGCAGCCCTTTTTTCCGGCTGCGCGGCGCGGTGGGAACCGGGGTCTGTGTTAAGGGTCGCGGGGCCCGCGGTGGCCCTTTTCTCTGGCCGCACACAGCGCGCAATGCTGGTGTTGTCGTGGGGTGTCTGTGCCACCCCCCCAGCATCACAAACTAACCGGGTGCCCCATTTCAGCACCTTCCTTTCCCTTCTGATTCCTGGAGCCATGCCTTCTCCTTCCCAGCACAACTTGCACCTCTCTTTTCCCTGCATGCATCTGTTCCCTTTTTACTATGGTGCCTTTTCCTATCTATTGCTATAGCCCCTTCCCAATCCAAAATGGTGGTGTTACCTCTTCCTGTCTATCACTTCCTGTCTAGGGGTATATAAGGGGAATCAATTCTTCTTCTCATTGCGTTGCAACACTTCTGCCGTGGTGGTCATGCTCCGGCTGGTCTTCGCTTGGACTCCAGTTGTTCCTGTTTTTTCCTCTGCTTTCCAGTATTTCCAGACTTCTGAGTGCTAATTCATTGTGTCCTCCATCTGTTCCAGGGAGTTCCTGTTGGAGGTTTTTTCCCCTTGGGGTTTTTCCTCTGGGACTCCTTCTGGAGGGCACGGACTGTGGTGGCGTACTATTGTCAACAGCACCGTGGCTACCGGAAGGGGTCGCCCCTACCTCGGTCAGAGTAGGACTTTTAGGAACCGGGGCTGCACACCATCCCTCTCTGATACAGACGGTAAGCCAAGGGTGAATCGTGACAGAATGGCATTATGGGCAGTATTCTTTAGGGCATTAGTTTCCTGTTCAATACTTTCTTCTTTGGAGGAGATAATTGGCGTATTAGTAACTGTCAGGTCTGTAACACCTTCCGACAAGCAGGATATGTCTGTTTCTGCAGCAGTATTTGCATTGGTTGTGGTCTAAGGCTTGCAAAGCATAGAGACTTGGGAGACATGGGTAACTGGTGTTCTCAAGGTAAACATGAAAAAGTCAGAATTTTCTTTAGTTTTGGATGAATTCTGAGTATCAACTTCAGGATCAACAAGAGTTTTTAAGTCTTTAGAAACTGGATTATCATCTGAAAATGTAGAAGTTCCACAAGCTAATTCTTTAGGGTGATCTTGAGACATGATTGAGCTTTCATCATTGCAAGTGCTCTGCGGTGTATTCATGGTATCAGAAATGGTTTATTTGCAAAGCGCTTCTACTACAGGTAGTTGATCTTCAACTCTGTTAACACTGAAAGGTTGTTCTTTGGAAAGAAATGGAACCGGAGTCTCTTCAGAAATCGCCCTTACATTGTTATCTACATTTTCAGCTCTAGCCTTTGAATTGATGATGGTTTCTTGCAATAAAACACTAAGGGCAGTACTTATCATCAGATCTTCGAATTCAAGATTCAAGTTCATGTCTTTAATTTTGGCGGGAGGCATTACTTTCTTCAATACTTCTGTTTCACAGTGCTGGTTTTCAGGAGTCTTTAATTTCAGGGACACAGCAGGTGACATAGGTGTGGCTGGTTTTACATCAGGATCAGATAACGGTAGATCAGAGATCTGTTCTACACTAACCGTTGAGCTGGAAACAGGATACACATTGGCAGGGATCAGCAGGTCAGGAACAGTGGTTGAGGCTGCAACTGTGTCCAGTTCTAGGAAAAGGCTATAATTTCTTATGATATGCTGTTCAGTTTCAGATTGCTGGCTTTCTTCCTTGTCTAAAATCTCCACGGTTTGCTTAGACAGAGAAGAGATTTTTAGACTTTCTGAGAAATCCATTACATTCTTCATAACTCAGGTATTTCTTCACGGTCAGAAAAATCCATTAATTCACTTGAAACAGGAACTGTCTTTTCATTATCTGAAAATTCTATGATAGCGTTTGAAAGGGCAGGGGTATCCCCATAGTCTGAAAATTCTAGTGTGTGCATCATTTGAACAGCACTATCTGCAGGTTTGTTCACAGCAGGGCAGGAACCACTGTCATCACTAGATTCAGATTCTTCAACACTGTTGCACAACTTGCCCTTAGTCTCCAGTAAAGTCATATCTTGGTTTCTTATGGTGCAGCTACTGGCATCTGCATCAGAACTCACTTCTTCCTTTGGATTTATTTGTTCAGATAGAGGGTCTGTGACACTTCCATCTCAAGACTCTGATTCATCCTTTGAATCAAGAGGTGTCAAATCTTTCAGAGATGTCAGAGATTCAGTCAAAAGTACAGGGATATTCTCTGGAGAATTACAAGCTGAGAGAGAGTCTGAAGAAGAGACTGATATATTTATAACTGGAGCTGTGTTTTGACATTCATTCATAGCAGGGAAAATCTGCTCTATAGTAGTCTTTGGAGAGGCACATGAGGTAGCATACTGTTCTTTAAGCCAAAGCCGGTGATCATTTTCTTTTTTCAGGTTTTCAAATTGCCTTGCAGTAGTTTCCATCAGCTGCTCTGTTACTTCTTCTACCTTACAGATACACAGAATGTCTGGTTCTGGCAACAATGGAATATGCATTGATGAAAAGAGCCCATGAGCAAAATTTCTAGTGTATGTTACAACATATTCATCATAGAAGTCCAATATCTGCCTTTTAATCATCCAAAACTGCTCTTTTAGTGTGTGTATGTCCATATTGTTGTCAAACCCACTCAGAATAGAAAAGGGTTAAGCAGAGCTTTTAGGGATTGAGACTGATGTATTATCATCCAGTTTGGGAAGAGCACAAGCCTTTTGAGTGGAACTAAGGAATCCCACAGTCTTTACTGGTCCATTTGATAGAGGTTCTATCCTGTTGACTTGAAAGCTCTGAGGGACTGGTAGGTCTTTACAAGAGTCAGCACAGCACTTTGGAATTGAGACTGATGTCCTGTCATCCAATTTGGGAGGAGCACAAGCCAATTGAGTTGAACTAAGGAATCCCACAGTCTTTACTGATCCCTTAGATACAGGGTCTAGCCTGCTGATTTGAAAGCTCTTAATGACTGATATGTCTTTATAAGAGTCAACACTGCACTTCGAATTCTGAGAAACAGACCTCGATGGGCTAAAGCATTCAACAGAAAACAAGGGAATCCCTAGTGGGGTTTCTTGGGCAGTGTCAGGGTTCTTTGTCATAGCAGAGTCCTGGAAGTAAACTTGAGATGTACTAGCATGAGGCAAGGAATTAACCAGTTTTTCGTGAGAGTAAGTGTCTTGTGCAGAGGTAGCAGGAGCTCTTTCACTGTTAGAAACATTCTCCCCTGTTTTAGGTAATAGAATCTCCAAAAACTCATTATTTCTTTGTAATTCTTCAACAGACAGAGCTGGGGGTCATAATCACAGATATGATAATAGTTAAACATTGATGGATCAGCAAGCCACGCAATGTAGTAGTGAATTTGCAATCTTTGATTTTCTTTAACAAGTCTATCCTTTAAACTAAGGTCTTTTTTAGAGGTTTTCAGAGAATGGATAGGTTTAGAAAGGGGTGTCTTAACATGACTGGAAAACATTTTAGGTCTGTGTGTGCCTTTGCCACCTGGGGAGCTTGAAATGTTTGGGTCGTGCATTCAGTCACGGGTTTGGGCGGGTCTGATCAGGACTCTGGTTGAAACACCCCTTGAGGTCACCAAATATCCTAAAGAGGTAGTGTGCTGGGGCAGAAGAGCAGCTAAAGGCATACATGGAAAGGACAGCTATAGACAGGCACAGGAAACAGGAAAGTATAAGCAGAGCAACCCTTGTGTGAACAAACAGGAAACAGATTACTAATTGACAAACACGCTGGGGTTGTACGCAGAGTAGGGTGCAGAACCTCCCACAGTGACAGGGAATGTCAATGCCTCTGTGCAGTTTGCTTTTACAGATAGTCACCCTGCCAGCCCCATAGAAAGGAGGCAGCAGAAGTGATTCTTTCTCTGGACCCTAGAGCACAAACAAGAATAGTACTTACATACACAAGACACACTCTTTTGGGTCCAGCTGGAAACACAGTGACGATTCCTTAGAAAACAGCAAGAGCACACTGTTACTCTTAGGCACGAAAGACAACGTATATCACTAGACAAGGATGGGGGCTGGAATTGCCTCCTGGAAACCAGGAGCCAACCCCAGTACAAAGGAGGACACTTATACACTGGTTAAGACTGATAGAACACTTATCAGACACAAATAACCAAGAAGAAACAGAAACAGAAGGGAACAAACTATGAGGCAGAGGCAAGAACTGGGAAAAGGCTCAGGCTGAAGCAAAGGCATGGCTAGGACTTGAAAACAGGATGCAAACCTCTGGCTCGAACAAACAGAGATAGGACTGGGAAACTGAGAGCAGGCTCTGGTTGGAACAGGCAAGGACAGGGCTGGAATACAGGGAGTAGGAATGAGTAGTAAACAGGACTGGGAAACAGAGAGCAGGTTCAGGCTGAAACAAGGCAGGAGCAGGGCAGAGAAACAGGGAGCAGGCTCTGGAAGAAACAAACAGGTACAAGGCTAAGAGATAGGGGCAGACTCTGGCTGGAACAATCAGGAGCAGGGCTGAGAAAGAGGAAACAGGATCAAGCTGGAACAGCACAGGAACAAAACTGGAACACCATCCGACAAGGGGTCTGTAACACAAAGGAATCGAACTCCAATGCACGACAGGGATCTTGAGGAAATGGCTGCTTATAGGCAGGTCCAAGCTTGGCTGCACAGGAGAGGTCTCAGGTGTGTGTAGTTTCAGACACTTGCAAGTCCTGGAGGAGAGGATCCAGTGAAAAGGGGCAACTGGACTTCTCCCATAGAAAACAATGGGAAACAGAATCCGGGCTTTCCTAACTACCAGGCTGTGCATTATGTGATTTGCAGTCCCAAGAAGCAAATGTAGTACTACCCAAGTATACCATGCCCAAAAGAGAAACAAACCGGAGTCAACAAGGGACTCTAGATAACTGTTCAAGGTGATTCCCAGGTTTCCGACAGTCCCCGTACAGCGCCCCCTAGAGATGGAACAACCGAGTCGTAACATTTTCTGCCAGTTACAAAAGGGCATATTTTCCAGTGTGGATGCCTCAATTAATCAATCATTCAGTCAGGTCTTGAATAGCATGGCTTGTCACCCGAGAGGGTATCCAAGCGCTTTGCTGCAGGTTTCAGTTAAAGAGCCAGGTCTTGAGTCTGTCCTTGAAGTGGGTCCGCGAGCGTGAGGTGCGGAGGTGGAGGGGAAGGTCGTTCAAGGATTTGATGTTGAGGTGGGAGAAGGATAGTTCTCATGAGTGACTGAGGTGGAAGCATGGTATTTGTGCGATGGCGAGGTGTGCAGAGCAGAGGTTCCTAGAAAGTTGGTGGAACAGTGGTTCATGTAAGAGGGTCCTTGGCCATGGAAGGCTCTGTAGGCAATAGTCAGTAGAGGTTCTTCAGGTGCTGAGTGATGTGGGTCCTCTTGTGCAGGCTGAAGATCAGTCTGCCAGCTTCATTCTGGATCATCTGGAGCCTTTTCATAAGTTTGGTGGTGGCACTTATGTAGAGTGTGTTGCCATAGTCTAGCCAGCTGGTGTTGAGTGCCTGTGTTAGACCTGACAGCCTTAGGGTGGTCACCCCTAACTTTTTGCCTACCTCCCTCCACGTTTTAGACACTGTTTTTGCTGGTTTTAAGACTGCGCACTTTACCACTACTAACCAGTGCCTAAAGTGCAAATGCTCTCTCCCTTTAAACATGGTAACATTGGATCATACACAATTGGACTATTTAATTTACTTATAAGTCCCTACTAGAGTGCACTATATGTGTCCAGGGCCTGTAGATTAAATGCTACTAGTGGGCCTGCAAAACTGATTGTGCCACCCACTTAAGTAGCCCCTTAACCTTGTCTCAGGCCTGCCATTGCAATGCCTGTGTGTGCAGTTTCACTGTCAATTCGACTTGGCATTTAAGAGTACTTGCCAAGCCTAAAACTACCCTTTTTTTACATAGAAGACAATCCTAAGGTATGCCTTAGGTAACCCGTAGGGCAGGGTGCTATGTAGGCAAAAGGCAGGACATGTAGCTGTGTAGTTTACATGTCCCGGTAGTTTAAAACTCCTAAATTACACTGCTGTGAAGCCTGCTCCCTTCATAGACTAACATTGGGGCTGCGCTCATACATTATTTGAGTGGTAGCTGCTGATCTGAAAGGAGTAGGAAGGTCATATTTAGTATGGCCAGAATGGTGATACAAAATCCTGCTGACTGGTGAAGTTGGATTTAATATTACTATTTTAGAAATGCCACTTTTAGAAAGTGTGCATTTCTCTGCACTTAAATCTTTCTGTGCCTTACAATCCACGTCTGGTTGGGTTTACTTGGCAGCTCCCTTGTGCATTCACTCAGACACACCCCGAACACAGGATACTCAGCCTCACTTGCATAAATCTGCATTTTGAATGGGTCTTCCGGGGCTGGATGGTTGGAGGGCCTGCAACTTGAATGTCAAAGGACAGTAGCCTTGCCTCACACAAAGGACTGCCACACCCTCTACTTGGACCCTGCCAAACAGGATTGAACTGAAAGGGGACCTTGTACACTTCTAAGCCACTTTTTGAAGTACCCCCCACTTCAAAGGCACATTTAGGTATTTAAAAAGGGCCTCTGCCCCTACCGACTCAGACACTTCCTGGAGAGGAGAACCTGAACCAGAACCTGCATCCTGTCAAGAAGACTTGCCTGGCTGTTCAAAGGACTCACCTGTCTGCTTTCTGTGAAGGACTGCTGCCTTGCTGATGCCCTGCTGCCTTGCTGCTCTCTGGCTGTGGTGAAGAAGTGCTCTCCAAGGGCTTGGATAGAGCTTGCCTCCTGTTCCCTAAAGTCTCAGGACCAAAAGGACTTCACCTCTTCAAGAAAAACTCCTTGTGCGGCGAAATTTGATGCACAGCCTGCCAGAAACGATGCACAGCCTGTACCGCAGTGAAAATTTCACTGCACGCCGAACCGGAACAATGCAGCCCGACTTCGCATCGAGAAGATCGACGCAGCACCAGCGTAGCAACCAGAAATTTGACACACAGCCCACTGGAATGATGCACAGCTGAGCCAGAACGACTTCCAAAGAGCAATCGACGCAGCGCCTGCCATGCGGTAGAAAATTAGACGGAACGCCCTCCGAATTGACGCAGCTCCTGTGACTTCATAATGCCAGTGCAGGAAATCCACGCATCGTCCCCGGGGCATCTGAAAACCCCACAACTGGAAGAGGATCCACGACCAAGCACCAGAAATCGATGCACAGCCGTCCCTGCGTGAAAAATGAATGACACATTGCCGTGTGCAGCCTGCGAAATCGACGCACACCTCTTTCTTTCCACGCATCTCTTCCTCTGCGGTTCTTTGCGGAGAGTTTGCACGTGAACCAGGTACTTTGCTCTTGAAAGAGACTTTGGGGGTCATTCTGACCCTGGCGGCCGGTGGCCGCCAGGGCCACCGACCACGGGAGCACCGCCAACAGGCTGGCAGTGCTCCCACAAGCATTCTGACCGCGGCGGTTCAGCCGCGGTCAGAAGCGGCAAGTCGGCGGGCTCCCGCCGACTTACCGCTGCTCGGGGGAATCCTTCATGGCGGCGGAGCGCGCTCCGCCGCCATGAGGATTCTGACAGCCCCTACCGCCATCCTGTTCATGGCGGGAAACCCGCCATGAACAGGATGGCGGTAGGGGGTGCCGCGGGGCCCCGTAAGAGGGCCCCGCAAAGTATTTCACTTGTCTGCCAGTGTCAATTCTGAGCCGGCGTCCTCGTTGCAGGGGCATTTCCTCTGGGCCGGCGGGCGCTCTTTCGGAGAGCGCCCGCCGGCCCAGAGGAAATGTTTAAATGGCCGCCGCGGTCTTTTGACCGCGGTGCGGTCATTTCACGGCGGTACCTTGGCGGACGGCCTCCGCCGTCCGCCAAGGTTAAAATCACCCCCTTTGTGTGCTTTTAAGAGACTTAAGACATGTTGGGGGCCATTACGACCCTGTTGGCCGGCAGAACACTGGCGGTAACACTGCCAACAGGCTGGCGGTTTTCTGCTAGTATATTATGACCGTGGCACATTAGCCATTGCCATACTGCCGCCCCCTCCACTGTACCGCCAGGCTTCCACCAAAAGGCTGCCAAAGGCTGGCGGTAAGGGGGACTCGGAGTGCCCCGGGGGCCCCTGCACTGCCCATGTACTTGGCATGGGCAGTGCAGGGTCCCCCCGAATTTTGGCAGTGAAATGCGCAACAGGTTCTGCTCCACTCGCTGCACATCAACATTGCCGCCGGCTCTATTATGTTGATGTGACGTTTCTGCTGGGCAAGTGAACGGAAACACTGTTTCCGGCCGCCTGTCCAGCAGAAATGTCAAGATTGGGTGCCACCAATACCACCAGCACTGGCGGTATTGTGGCGCCGCAGCTTCGGCAGTCTTTTTCCAAGAACGCTGAAGTCGTAATGAGGGCCTTTATATCACTTTTACAGTGATATCTCAACATATACTTATTGCATTTTATTCGTTTTGACCAGCATCTTATCAGATAAATATTATATATTTTTCTAAACCTTATGTGTTGTATTTTTGTGGTACTATGTGGTGTTATTGTATGATTTATTGCACAAATATTTTACACATTGCCTTTTACGTTAAGCCTGACTACTTAGTGCCAAGCTACCAGAGGGTGGGCATAGGATAATTTGGACTGTGTGTGACTTACCCTGACTAGAGTGAGGGTCCTTGCTTGGACAGGGGTAACCTGACTGCCAATCAAAGACCCCATTTCTAACATTGGTGGCAGAGGTGGGATAGGACTTGTATTTGTGCAGTGACATACAGTAGCTAAGTATTTCACTACCTAACCACAGTTGAAGGTCAACTTGATTTTTTATCTCTTTTTGCAATTACGTTTTTCCTGACAATTTTCTAACTAAAATCCTCACTCAACATGTCTCAGGCTGGGTCTCAAGCTGGGGATTTGGACCTAGCCTTGTTGGAGACATATACTGTCAAACAGCTGAAAGGGTTCTACAGGGATATGGGAGTACCCACCCAAAGTGCCTCCAGAAAGGAGGAATTTCAAATGGCGCTGAGGGCCTGGGCAGAAGCCCATTCAGAGGAGGATGGTGAGGAGGAGGGTCCAGAGGATGGCCGCTCAGAGGATTTTTTGCCATCAGTGGATGATGTTACCACGGTAATTGTGCCCCCTCCCAAACCAGGGAGCAGTGTCTCTGATCAAGGCCTGACCACAGAGGAAAGGAGAGTGGAGAGAGAGTTTCAATTGCAAATGGCAAGGATGAAAATTGAGGCTCAACAGGAGGAAAGGAGGGCAGAGAGAGAAGCCAAACAAGCTGAAGCTGAAAGAGCAGCCAAGCAAATTGAAGCTTAGAGAGCTGAAGCTGCAGCTGAGAGAGCCTTGGCTGAGAAGAAACTTTTGTTTCATGAACTGAGTCTCAAGGAGCTGGAGATCAAGGCGAGACAGTCGGAGTCCAGCAGTGATGGTGGCAGCATACATGCAGGACCTGTTGGGGAGAAAAAGGTTTGTATACCCAAGAATGTGTTGCCAAGTTTTGTGGTGGGAGATGACATTGATAAGTGGTTGGCTGCCTATGAAGTTGCACTAAGGGCCCATGGGACCTCTGAGGAGCAATGGGGGGCGGCCTTGTGGTTTTATGTACCAGCAGTGGGGAGGGACACACTTCTTACACTAGCTCCACATAATCAGAATGTCTATGCATCCATGAAAGCTGCTTTACTGGCCAAGTTTGGGCTGACCCTGAGAAATACCGTCAGATGTTTAGGGACAGCACCAAACTTTCCACACAAACTTGGGTAGATTGTTTTCATTTCTCCATTAAGGCTCTGAATGGTTGAGTGCGGGACAGCAAAGTAATTGATTACAAGGGGTTATATGATTTGATTCTGAGAGAGCATATGCTCAATATTTCTTTTACAGAGTTGTGCCAGCACTTGGTAGATAGTAAGCTGACTGATCCCAGGAAGCTTGCTGAGGAGGCGGAGCTCTGGGTTAGCAGCAGAGTGTCCAAGAAGGCATCTGAGGGGGACACCAACAAAGGTGGTCAGAGTCCCGAACAGAAGAAAGAGGGGGGAGAAAAACATAAAGGTAAGGAACTCTCAAAAGGCCCCCAAAACAATTCCCAAGGTGGGGGGGTAATCATTCCTCTTCTAGGTTTGGGAAGAAACCAGGGTACTTCGACATGAAGTTAGGGAAGTTCATCCCCAAATGCTTAGAGTGCTACCAGCATGGACACTCTAAGGGTGACTCCCAGTATTCCAAGAGAGCACAGTCCACCACTGGACAGACACCTTGGTTGGCTAGTGTAGTGCTCGGGGGGAGATAGTCCCAGTTAGCTTTGGGAGACAGACAGAGGTGTCCCTAGTATCCCTGGGAGATAGAGAGATTGGTGCCTAAAGCCCACATGCCTGCAAATACTTCAACACATAGGCAGTGGGTCACCATTGATGGGAAAAGGGTGGAGGCTCTGTGTGGCACAGGAGCCAGTATGACTACTGTCAAGAGTCAGCTGGTGTCAGCAGAGCAGATAGTCCGTAATACATTCCACCAGGTCATGGTCGCTGGCAATCGTGAGGGTCACCTACCGGTGGCTCTGGTTCTCTTTGAGTGGGGGGGTGGGGTTGTCTCTGGTACTCTGAAAGTAGCTGTGAGTCCTGTCATACCTGTAAATTGTCTGTTAGGCAATGATCTTGAGCATACTGCCTGGAAGGAGGTAGAGCTCGGATCCCACCTAGAGATGTTAGGTTTGCCTGAGTGAGTCTGCATGACCACAAGGTCCATGGCTGCCCAGGAAGGGAGACAACGGCGTCTGGAGCCTGGAACAATGGCCCAGACAGCTCCAAAGAGGAAGGGCAAGAGGCGCGGGAAACCCACCTCAGATGTTACAACAGTGGTCGACTGGGCCCCTGAAGAGGAGGAGGCCCCTGAGCCAACTGGAGAGGACATAGCTGACCTGGGCAACCTGCCTAAACTTGCTGGCTGGCAAGTAGAGGGTGTGCCAACCAGGGCAGAATTCTGCAAGGTGCAGAAGGAATGCCCCACCCTTGAGGGCCTGAGGTGATAGGCCACAGCCCAAGCAGCTGGTGAAGCCTCTGGCGATCACCATATCTACTGGGAGAATGATCTCCTTTACAGTGAGCCTAAGGTTCCGGGCAAGGGGGCAGCATGTGTGTTGGCGGTCCCCCAGTGTTACCGGGCCTTCCTACTGGGTCTGGCTCACGACATCCCACTGGCAGGACATTTGGGCCAAGACAAGACCTTTGCCAGGCTTTTCACCCACTTCCATTGGCCAAGAATGCGGGTAGCCTCAGATAATTTCTGCAGGGCCTGCCCCACTTGCCAGGCTAGTGGGAAGACAAGGAAAATGCTTAAAGCCTCCCTGATCCCACTCCCAGTCGTTGGCACCCCCTTTGAAAGGGTGGGCATTGATGTCATTGGTTCCTTTGACCCCAAAACTGCCTTGGGCAACAGGTTTATCCTGACTTGGTGGACCATGTTACCCGTTATCGAGAGGCAATCCATCTGAGAACAGTGACTGCACCGGTGGTGAGCAGAGCCGTGATGGGAATATTTACCCGTGTGGGATTCCCTAAGGAAGTTGTGTCCGACAGAGGCACAAACTTCATGTCTGCGTACATGAAGTCCATGTGGGATGAATATGGAGTGACCTACCTTTTTACCACCCCTTATCATCCTCAATCCAATGGGCTTGTTGAGAGATTCAACAAGACCCTTAAAGGTCTGATCAATGGCCTACCTGAGACCATGAGGCGTAAGGTGGACGTCCTCTTGCCATGCTTGCTGTTTGCTTACAGGGAGGTACCCCAGAAAGGGGTGGGGTTCATCCCCTTTGAGCTTCTCTATGGTTATCCTGTCAGGGGACCGCTAAGCATAGTCAAGGAGGGCTGGGAGAAAGCTCCCAAAACACCTCCCCAGAATGTGGTCAGCTACATGCTGGCTGTCTGCAACCAAACCCAAAGCTTTTGGAAGCAGGCCAAGAGTAACCTTGAGGCCAGTCAAGAGGTGATGAAGGAGTGGTATGACTGGAAGGCCACTCTGGTTGAGTTCTCACCTGCAGACAAGGTTTGGGTAGTGGAGACAGTAGAGCCTAGTGCTCTCCAGGCCTGCTGGTCTGGCCCATTTGAGATCAAGGAGCGGAAGGGGGAGGATACTTACCTAGTGGACCCCAAGACCCCTAGGCACCCCCTAAGGGTTCTCCATCATAATAGACTCAAACCTCATTTTGAGAGGTCTGAGGTCAGTATGCTCCTTGTGACAGATGAGGGCACAGAAGAGGAGAGTGAACCTCTCCCTGACCTCTTCTCTGCCAAATAAGGTGATGGGTCAGTGGAGGGTGTCAATCTCTCTGACTCCTTGACTCTAGATCAGAGCGGAGACTGCTATGAGTTGTTGGAGCAGTTGTCTTCCCTGTTTTCTCTTACTCCTTGACTTACCCATCTGTGTGTCCATGGCATTGACACAGGAGACAGTCCCCCTGTAAAGAACAACGTTTACAGGTTGTCAAATATGGTGAAGGCCAGCATCAAGGAGGAGGTCTCCAAGATGTTGGCCCTAGGGGTTATTGAGAAGTTCAGCAGTCCCTGGGCCAGCCCTGTGGTGCTGGTACCTAAGGCTGCTGCCCCCGGTGCAAAGCCAGAACTCCTGTTCTGTCTGGACTACCGGGTTCTCAACTCAGTCACACGGACTGACGCTCACCCCATCCTCGAGCGGATGAGCTTGTTGACCGACTAGGCCTGCCAAGTTCCCGAGAACTTTTGATCACACATCAGGGTACTGGCAGATCACCTTGACTGAGGGGGCTAAAGAGAGATCTGCATTTTCCACACCTGATGGCCATTACCAGTTCCGGGTGATGCCTTTTGGGTTGAAAAATGCCCCTGCTACCTTCCAACGGTTGGTTAACGGGGTCCTAGCTGGCAATGATGCCTACTGCGCAGCCTACCTAGATGACATAGCTGTCTATAGTTCCAGCTGGGAGAAACACCTGCTCCTCCTCAAGGAGGTGCTTCAAGCTCTGCCAAAGGCAGGCCTGGCCATCAAGGCAAGTAAGTGCCAGGTTGGGCAGGGTTTTGTACTTGGTAGTATGGAATTATATTGTCTGTGACCCAAGCTTCTAGCTCCCACAGAAATACTTTAGCAAAGGCTTTCCCCTCCATATCTAATAAGCCAATTCATCTATAGTTTTCAGGTAACACATTGTCACATTTTTTATGGATTAGGAACAAGCTGGAGCCCCTCCCGAGGCTGGAATACTGAAGGTCAAAATACATTCTTTGAAGGCGGAATGCATCTGGTGTGCCCAAAAGTCCACATCATCCCTGAAAATGCTTCCTGGTAGGCCATTTGGCCCGGGAGCACCATCCTTATGAATTTATTGTAAATCTTTAGCTGTTTCCTTCTTGGTTAAGTTAATTGGGTTCTCCATACGTATCTCTGCTACATCGCCCAATAGGCCATCCGAGGTCTCCATGGGTTTCTCATTTTCCACTTGTATACGGGATACATGGCTAATCCATTTTTCTGTGCAAATTGGGTTCTCTTTGCCAGTGGTTTTATTTAGCACGCAACTTGTGTGTTCTCAGAATTTCCGTGACTTGCAAGGTGCAAGTAAGGTGTAAACATGCTTGTACTCATCTTCTATGTATTTGTGTTTAGCTCTCAGGCTAACATTTTGTGTTTTTTTTCTTGCCTCATTTAATTCCTTTGCGCCAATTCACCTTTTTTCCACTTGTACCTGATTTCAGCCTTCTGGTACACCCTTTTGCTTTATTTAGACCTCTATGGGCCTGATTACGATCTTGGCGGATGGGATACTCCATCACAAACGTGACAGATACCCTGTCCGTCATTTCACAAGCTCCATTATATCCTATGGAACTTGTAATAGGGTGGATAGGATATCCTTCATATTTGTGATGGAGTACCCCAACCACCTTGATTGTAATCAGGCCTTAAGTCCTTGGTATGTGATGGATGCATGTCTTTCATTTGGAATGGGGGTTCAGTTCCAGGTTTGTTGGAAATTAGAGCTGCAAGCAGATCTCTCATTAATATTACCCAAACGTTTATTGCTGAGGTCGAATTTTGAACGAATGCCTTGAGTTATGACTTCCACTTCTGGTATATAGGCTTATTGCTAGGCACCATCTTATTCTTTTTGTAGAGGGTTTGCTTTGGTTGACAAAGCTTTACCAACAGGTGTGACATGTGTACAGATGTTGTAACTCAAATTTATTTTAATTGACAGGGGATGGTGGTCACTTTCAGTTCTGCTTGTGACTTTGTAGTTCATGCATTTGGAGCCCAGATATTTGGTCTTTAGCACATAGTCCAGGGGTGAGATGTTGCTAAACCTGGGCTGTTGCCTGGCCTCTGGGTTACCTTGCTGGTCACATATGCACAGATCAAATTTTTTAGTGCATTGCCTCAATGGTACTGTTTTTAGTATCATTTCATCACCTCTTAAGAGGCCTAGATTGCACATATCACCTGCCAAGATGGTCCAGGTTTCCTGCTGAAACAGCAAATCCCCAGTGCTCAGAAAATCAAAGGCCTCGCTACTCTCCAAGACCATGATCAGACCTGCTACGTTCCAACTGATTATACTTTGTCTGGCCTTGTTTTTGCCATCCTTCCTTTTATTAGGTTCACCATTGCTCTTTAAATGTTATGGCAGGCATTAGCCATGCCCAGTTTGCATGTTGCTCTCGGGAGGCATTGCACTATTATTTTCTCCTCCCACACAGGGGGAATGATTTGCTTTCTGCCTTTCAGAAGGCTTCAGGTGCTTTTAGGTTCCAAAAATGTGGCATTATATTTGTTGGTTAACACACGAGGATGTTTTCCATCTCTGGTTCATTAATAAGAGCGCCCGATCCTCTAATCACTTGCTTTCCTTTTTTTATGTTTTTAGCATTCCCATTATTTGTCCACCTCAGTTATAGTCGATTCTTTGAGGCTGAACCCGGGCAGAATTTTAAAGTGGATTGCCTGACGATGCTCAGTAGTAAGGTACGATAATGATGGAATGTTTTTTAAGAAACGTAGGGGCATATTTCGTGACACTCCGGTGGCGCTAGGCACTGCTCCGTATTTACAAGATGGCATTAAGCCACATTTTTTGGCTTAACTCCACCTTGTAAAGACTGCCACTTCACAGGCAGCACTTGCTTGGAAGGGTGTGCAATGGGTGTTGCTGTGGACAGCACACATAGAAAGTGCAAATCGCCATTTAAGATTCTTTTTTTGCAGGAAGGTGTTCCTTCCTGCACAAATACAATCTCCCCCTCAACGCAACCATTCTTGCACTATGGTGCAAGGGTAACTGCATTGACGCACGGCAGCAAATTTAGCACCAGCGCAGAGGGAAACACAGGGGCGGGCCATATTGTAATAAATATGGTGCATCCCTACGTTTTGAAAATGACGGTGCGTGATGCTGCCACATTTGGTGCTGCATCACGCTCCGTCATTTGCGCTTAAATCTGGCCTGTAGACTGTTCGATCTATTTAATATGTCCCATGCACTTCTCAAGTTAAATACTGGGGTGAAGATCAAAGCGGCCGGTGTGGATGTTGCACACTGTTGGGCCTCCTTCACTGTCACAATGAACCCAGCGTTATTACTATCAAATTGGCTTTCCATCTTTGGTGTGTTGTGATTCACCTGCTGTTCAGGTGACACTTCTAAGCTTCTGGTATACTTCTTTTATCCTTGTGTGGCAGTGGCGGCAGGCAGCTTTAGGAGGGAGGTGGGCGGGCGGGGCACACACACACACACACACACACTCATTCCTTCACACACAGACACGCACGCACATCCATTAACAACACTCATACCATTCAAACATGCACGCACGCACCAAACATTCAATTTGAAACATCACACACACACATACACACTTACCTTCGGCCTCCAGATCCCAGGAGGGTTGGGAATGCTGCCTTCCCTCATTGGCTGACCAGCAGTCCCAGCCTCGTCACAGAGTGGGATGGGGTCAGTGAGACTGCTGACCCCACCCCACTCTGTGACGAAGTGTCACTGATTGACACTCGCCCTGGGCACTTCAGGGCTTAAACTGAAGTGCCCAGGGAGAGTGTCAATTGGTGATGCTTTCCTCATCACCCAGGGGAGGGCCTCGAGGCACCTTTGCTGGGGCGAGGAGGTCACGCACATAGGAGCTGGGATCTCCTCAGCCCAGCAAAGTTCAGCTCAGGCAGCCAGGAGTCTGCGCGAATCGCGGATGTCTGCTCCTGGCTGCCTGACCTGAACACGAAGAGTGTCTGTCAGGCTGACCTTTGTTCAGCCTGACAGACACTCTTAATGGGGGGCAAAAGGTGGGGGGGCGTGGCCCCTCCGCCCTAAAGGACGGGCCGCCACTGCTTGTGGGTGTGTGCAATTTGTGACCTTTAGCTTCCATGTGTTCTGCTCCGCAGCCAGCAGCATCAGTCATTGTTTCTTTTATGCACGTAATATCAGTCAGTGGATTCCCTAGACTATCCGGTGTGTTGTTATTACTTACAGGTACCTTTGGTTGAAAAATGTGATATTTATCTCTTTTTTTCTGGGTTGCTGTTCTAACTTTGCACCTGAAGGGTGATTATTGCATGTTGTTCCTGCGTTGAGGTGTATATTATTTTCTGCACTCTATTAAAATATTTTTTGTTTCTTTTATTTCTTTTCTTGGATTTCCGCAATTTTCCCTCTGAGATAGTGGCCTTTGCGTGATGTTTCCCTGTTGGTGCAGCTCCAGGTGCAATATTTCGAGAGGTCTCTCGTTCTAGTGGTCATTTGCATTTGACTTACCTGATGTGGCTGCAAGGGGTATTACTTTGTTCTGCTCAGTGTCACCTTGTACTTTTGCTCTTCTTTCTAATAATTTTCTTCCCTCCATACCTGCTCCTCTGCCTCCTCTTTTTGGCAGCTTTGCACGTCAGATTCTGAATGACTGTGGCACCTCATAGTGCCTCTAATAATATCATGTTCCGCCTGACTCGGGGTTTGCTTTGTTAATAGATTGTTTCGGAAATAAAGATCCGGCTTTGGCCCTTTGAGTTTTAGATGGTTTACTAAAGTAGATAAAAGATCAGGTAGAAAGGTGAGTTTGTCTACAATGGTGTCTCGGCTATCTTTGTCCACGACACTGTTAAGAGACGTGTGCTTACATGAGAGTTTCTGGTCAAGTTTATCCATTTTCTTGTCAAGCATTAATACATTATGGCGTAGATTTAAGAAGCTCTCGTGCCACATTAGCGACATTTTATTTTTACGCAAATGTGGCATTCGGCTTCAAAAATCGCTGCACCATAATTACAAATCGGTGCAGAGCATGCATTGCGCCACTTTGTAACCCCTTGCGTCACATTATGCCTGCGCCAGGCATAATGTATGCAAGGGAGGCGTTCTCCCATTGAAGGGGCTGAAAAAATGGCACAATGAAATTTAAAAGATTTCTTTGTGCCTTTTTTAGCAGCATTTTGTAACGTCTGCTCTGGTCAAGAGTTTAAAAGCAGACGCACCATTTATTAAAATGGGCCTCTATGTACACTTATGGACTAGGGCCAACAGTTTTGGTGCTAGTCCTGAAAGATGGTATTGCCCCTACCCTGCGCCATTGTGCACTGTATATTAAAAATGGCACAAGGATGGTGGTGCATTAGATGCAGCGCCACTTTTCGTAAATCTGCCCCTGTTTTAGCATTTGCATTAGGTCCAGCTACACCTCTAAGTTGTGTGACTGCCATGATAGCGCTTTAATAACTGCCAATAAGGTGGCGTTTAGAGTGTGTCGGGAGGCATGATGTTTCCTTCAGGGTTATCGCCCATTGTTTGCCTGGTCCAGCATCCATCTTACTGCCCCTGTACTGTTAGCATTTCTAACTTGTTCTGCTATGAGTTTCTCAAAGCCTCCTGGGCTTTGTGACTGAAAGATCCCTCTGGGGGACTGAGTAATGGAGCTGTTTGATAACCATTATGGGGGTGATTCCAACTTTGGCTGGCGGCGGGTGCCGCCAGCCAAACGGGAACCGCCAGAATACCGCTGCGCGGTCAAAAGACCGCCGCGGTTATTCTGAGTTTCCCGCTGGGCGGGCGGGTGACCGCCAGAAGGCCGCCCGCCCGCCCAGCGGGAAACCCCTTCCCATGAGGATGTGGGAAGGGTGCGACGGGTGCAGTTGCACCCGTCGCGATTTTCAGTGTCTGCTATGCAGACACTGAAAATAAATCTTAGTGGGGCCCTGTTAGGGGGCCCCTGCAGTGCCCATGCCATTGGCCCCACGACACCCGTTACCGCCAGCCAGGTTCTGGCGGTCAAAACCGCCAGAACCAGGCTGGTGGTAAGGGGGTCGGAATCCCCATGGCGGCGCTGCCTGCAGCGCCGCCATGGAGGATTCCTCAGGGCAGCGGAAAACCGCCGGTTTTCCGTTTCTGCCGCGGTCAGAATGCCCTGGGATGCACCGCCAGCCTGTTGGCGGTGCATCCGCAGTCGTTGGCCCTGGCGGTAGTCTACCGCCAGGGTCAGAATGACCCCCTATGTCTCCTTTGTATTTCCAGTGCAAGGTGAACTTTCCAGTTTGTTCCTTCACATATCCACATGCCATGGCCGCTTGTCATCTGGATGGTGAATCTTGACCTCTGTCTCTCAGCTCTTCTAAGGCTAACACACCTGTCCAGGATTGGTCTACTTGTTTCCTCAACTTGGTCTGGCTGCTCTTGCTGAGGGGGTTATTTTACTAATATCATAGAGACAGTGTTCCCTGTGTTTTTTGAGGGAGTTTGACATCTTCTGAGCACAATTATGGACACAACTGCATGTGCCTTTAGTTTGGATCTTCCAGATTGCTTAATGTCTCCTTTAATGGAGATCCTTCAGAGACAGCTAATGGGTTGAAGTGTGAAATTCTCTATCTTGCCTTACATGGCACTTACTGCTTGTTAATACAATTACTGATGTCATTTGGGGGCTCCCTCTGCCTTCCTTGTGAAGTATTTGTGTAGAATATTCCTTTAGGCAATGTCCATTTAGTCTTGTTTTCTACTGGCCTGGGTGGGGTTAACATCCCCTGCCGCTGCCTGGCCTGCCTCTTGTGTTTTGAATGGCTGCTTCTTAGTGTTACATTATGCAACGTTTGTCAGTATGTGTGGGCAGCTGTCCCTGGTCCCCCTTTCCTTTTGCCATGAGTCTTATTCTTAGCTTGTCCTAGCCCTGTTCTCTTTTAATATTAGTGTTGAGTTTGCAGTTCTTGAAAATTCTGTGAGAGGCGGTACAGCTTAGGGCAAAAATCATTGGCTGCTGGCACAGCCCACATTATGTGACTTTCCACCTTGCTATTGCCTTGCTATACAGTCTGTTGATATTTCCGCTACCATCAGTGTACACAGTTCTTTGGCTTTGCAAAACTCAAGATTATCTCAGAGTTGACTACTCAGTTCTCCTTTCTCTTTCACATTGCAGGTCTGGACTAGCTCGATGTAGATACTGCTCGTGGGTGGGGGGCCAGTTTAGGTTTAGCCCTTCGCAGAGGGGAACAAGCGAGAGCTCACAGAGTTGTGTCAGAAGCTGCACCCAGTCCTAGCTGGGCTGCTCTGTGGGCCTCGTAGGCTCACAATTACAGGGGGCTGAATACAACCTCCTAGCTCACCCCGACCTGCAGTGCCTTGAGTGGCTGTCAATTATCTTATTGCACCTAGTCTTGTTCAGTCTTTGACCTCTTCAGCAGGGGTACTCCACTCAAGAAGTCAAGCAGCCATGCAGTTAAACACGATGAACCCCCACATTTTCCTGATGCTTACCCACTTACAAGATTCCTGTTTGCTGCTGTCTGTAGTAGCGGCTGAGACTGTGGCTGTAGCTGTGTGACAAAACAGTCAAATCCCATGATTAATGGGAGGGGGTTTCTCCTTCTTGTTTTGCTCCTTTGCTGGTTCGTCATTCTTGTTTTTTTACTAATTCGGCCTCGGTTACAAGGCCTTGGCTGGTAGCCAGTGGCGGCTTCTCTGCTATGGCGGAAGAGGTCTCTCCCCCACCGTGAGCAGCATTAGCTGCAAAACTTCATCAACGAAAGGATGATAAACTGTGTTTAGTATCCTTTTTTTGTTAAAGGGGCGGGGCCAATGGAGATGATAGAGACAATGGGAGTGCACTGTGCACTCCCCTCAGTGCGCATGAGTGTTTGGCTGCCCGTCTCAGGCCGGCCAGCACACACATGCGCAGTGTGCTCTTTCCAGCCCGGCACTGTGTTGCCAGCTAGCGATAGCAGGCACAGTCTCCCAGTCTGCATAGGAGTACCCTGGCTGAGGTGCTCCAGCCAATCCTAATGCTGCGCTGAGCAGCATCAGGATTGGCCGCAGGGCAGGCTGGTATCCTGTGGCTGCCTGCAGTGACCAGAAAAGAGGAGCAGCACGGCGGAGCAGGTAAGTTTTTATTTTTAGTTTTTTATTCAATGTTTTTGTTTCCTCCTAACCCCCTCTCGCTGCCTTGCCCCTTTAACGCACAGTTAGCCGCAAATGCTGGTAGCACAGGCTGCTTATTACAACAAAGAAAAAGGAAAGTGGCTGGACGCAGCAGAGAGCTGCTGGGAGCAGAGAATACACGCTTCCCTGCTGCTGCTGGAGGCAAGCTGTACGCCCTGGGCCACGAGCTGTGACCCCCAAGGAAAGTCAGCTGAAGCAAGCAACATGACAGGCTGCAAACTCTGTCTCCTGGGCCTCCGTCTTTTGCTGCAAGCCCTGATTGCAGACCCGGGAAGGTCAGCTGTTATAAGCCAGCGTGTCGAGATCCTGGATCGTCGCCTTACCCTACCTCACTGCGGTTCAGGGCCCATGCAGCGGCCCATGCAGCGGCCCATGCAGCGGCATGGCTGCATAACTCACAATGGTTGAGATGTTAAAGCTGTGAGGCGAATCAGTGCAGGAGCATAACGTAGTGCAATAATATTGTTCAAAGAAGTGATACTGAAGCCAACAAAGGTAAGTTATGAAATATCTGAGTTCCTTAACACACTTTCCAGTTTATGGTATTTATCTAAACCAGTCTTTAATTACATTTGTTCTTTGAGCTTCCTGGCTTTCTGAGTTAAAAAGCTCTGCTGTGTAGGGGCCCTAGAAAATTACAGACCCATTCTAAAAGGATTAAGCATCTTCTATTTGAGGAAGAGGATGTGTTACAATCTCCATAGATATCATTCTATAGTTACTTGCTAATTAAGGGGTGGGATGTCTCCAAAGTTCAACAATAGAAGGGCTCAGAGTTCTGTCTCTGCCTCTTAGTAGTGAGTCTCTCTGAAGTGTTTTGAAGGAAACACCTAGGTCTCGGTGAACAGAGATGACTCAGAGAGAAACCTGCTTTGGTTTTGGAGAAAGTCACCTTTAATTTTACCCAGACCACAGAACAGGGCCGGAGTAGCAGTGGGTTATTTCTGCTATTAACACTAGGGGAGGAGGGCGATTTGGCAAAACTAGATTAGGTAGGTACCTAATAGACAGAAAACAGCATTTGTATTTTTTAAGTCCCTGCACAGGATCAAAAAGGTGAGCGTCAGCAGGACTGAGCATCTCTTGCCACGATCTGCAAAATGTGAATACTTTCTATGACATGTTAAAGCCACTAGGTCTGTGTTTCATGGTATGGAGCACAGTATTGCCAAATGTTCTAGTCTTATTGTTGGAATTGTGGACACCTTGGCAAAGACCAATTGGAAATGGCTTCATATGAGGGCATTTCTGTTTTTAGCAATAGCGCTTGCTGTTGCACAAATTGTCACCTTGCCGTGGATAACCTTAACAGGGCAATTTTAGAGGTTAGGTTGATCCAGTGACATTATTTAGAGTACATGATTTTTACAATGGTTATTCTGCAAGGTTACTCTAGGAATTTTGTGGATTTGTTTTTCCACCAGCAAGCTTGTAAATATTGGAACTTTCTTCTGTAATATGTAGTGGTGTGTGTTGTGTGAGTTTAGAGACATTACCAAGGTATGCTAGAAACAAGGTTACACTTGGAGCAAGGTTGGAGTTACTGCCACTCCCAAGGTTGCACTTGGTACATAGGTTAGAGTTACTCACACTCCCAAGGTTACACTTTGTACATAGGTTGGAGTTACTGACACTCCCAATATTACACTCGGTACATAGGCTGGAGTTACTGGCACTCCCAAGGTATGCTAGAAACATAGATTGGAGGTTGCAAGGTTCATGCAGATATCGATCACTTCTAAAAGAACATTCTTCTTGTGACACTTCTGTTCAATAGAGAAAATCAGAATTACATCTTTAGTCCATGAGCAAAAACAGTTCAAGTGTCAAGGTTGAAGGGAGGGTCTGGAGTAAGAACAAGCAAGGAGCGCTGGAGGACAATTACAGAGAAGCAACTGGAGACAAGTCTAGAGAATTCAAGAGGCTAATATTCAGGCCTACTTACAACTATAAGAGGATTAGTGTGCACTAAACTGATGGGAAAGTACTTAGCCTTGTCTAGCACTTTAGCTGGAATCCAAAGACAAAAGGAGGCTCAGTGCAAGAAGCTTAAGAAGAGGCGGAATCGTAGCTCATGGAGGAAGACACTAGAAGCATCACAGAAGCAATGCAGTGAATCATCAGGAAGGCTTCAAAGTCTAGAACACTGGAAGGTCCGGGCAACTCAGGAGGTGATTGCTGGGACGAAGCTTGCACAGGACTGGAATGCTGGTGTTAAGGTATCCCTTTATGACTAATTTACTCACTTTGGATCTCGTTTTAGGCCAATGAATCTTTTGACCCTGATTGAAGACACCTTAGGACAAGATAGCTAATCAACATGTCAATCAATACGTCAATAATGTCATCAATATTTACTACATCAATGCATTTCACCTTAGTCAATGACATTTAACAAAACTCAAGACACCACCATGACCTTTCAGTCATAAATAACCACACCAGTTTAGTATGATTTTGTGATATTTATTCCCTATTGATTACAATTCTAATAGTAAGTTGATTAGTCTCAAAACCAAAAAACTCATTAGCATAGTCACAATATGACAACTCTGATAAGATTTCATCAAAGCAAGAATCACAAACATCAGAACATAACAAGGCGTGAACATAGGTTATCCTTTAGCAGAGTATCATTAGCACATTATTCAACAAAGCATAGATTCAGTCATTTGTCCATTTGCGTCAGTTTAGTGAACCCCTTAACTAACCTCGAATTAACATTGGCATGTTGGGCTTCATGGAAAACAATTTAGTAACACCAATTTGGAAAACATCTAACTATGGACTCTGTCAAAAGGAAAGCAGTTGGTACCTAGAAAGGAAAAGCAAACAGACAATTACAATTTAATTGTCATATAGTTACCCTCCAAGTTTGGGTCAGCACTCAGGTTCGGTCTTCGTCTTCAGGACATCAGTTGGTTCGCCATCAGTCAGGAACTCAGCTCAGGTAAAGTGCAAAAGGGGTACTTCCCTCATAAGGAGGTAAAGTATAAACGGGCAATCTAAGGACAAGGATGGTTCTAACTAATCTAACAAGTCACTAGTCAAAGAGACAAAGGGGGTCATTACAACCTCGGCGGTCTTTTCAAAAGACCGCCGAGGCCGCGGGAGACAGAATACCGCCATTGCCGGTATTTCTGTCTCCCTATTATGACATTTCCGCTGGCCCAGCGGAAATGTCACATCAACATTGCAGCCAGCTCATAATAGAGCCGGCGGCAATGCTGATGTGCAGCGGGTGCAGTAGCACCCGTCGCGATTTTCAAATTCGGGCAGTGAAATGCGCGACGGGGCTATGCCTGGGGGCCCCTGTACTGCCCATGCCAAGTGCATGGGCAGTGCAGGGGCCCCCAGGGGCACCCCAAGTCCCCTTACCGCCGGCCTTTCCATGGTGGTGTGTACCGCCATTGACAGGCTGGCGGTCGGGGACTCATAATCCCCAGGGCGCTGGGAATTATGACCACCAGACGGAATCCTGGCGGCAAAGTGGAGGGGCTGGCGGTATGGCTGTGGCAATTCTGCCACGGTCATAATTGCTGGCGGAACACCGCCAGCCTGTTGGCGGTGTTACCGCCAACATACCGCCGGCTGCCAGGGTCGTAATGACCCCCAAAGTGTCTGGATTATAGCATTTCGCATCAGCATCTCCCCTAGTCTCTCTCCTATCCCTCCTGTTCTGATTTACTTCCTGGTGTCAAGGGTTTTGTATCCCATTTTCATTGTACATTCCCCTAAAACCTAATTGGACAAGGGGTTGCACCCCACTATCTTTAACCAATTAACTTTACATTAGGCCATTGAATTTGTCACCCCATAACAGTTCTCACATATTTTATTGGTCCATATGATTGACGTCTTTAGAGGTAGAATGTCCGGTATGATTTAATCCGCTTATAATTCTTTGCGCATCTTCGGTCAGTAGCTCCATTGTCTGTACCGGTTTAGGCGACCTTGTACCTAACATAAATCTACACTGTTGCATTTAGCTAAAATATTCCTAGAAGCAAGTCGAACTTCATGAGAACGGATCTATTATAGTTACATTCAGCTTCTAGTTTGAAAGAAAAACAAGAGTTCATGTCCTTTAGCAAGTTAGCACACTGCATGTTAGAAAAATACATTTAATATGAGAGCCAGGCAGCTAGGCCTCGACTCATGCTAACTACGACCTAAAAGATTTATTAGCAAAACTTTTGTAACATAACCATTAACAATTAGTGTAAAACCCATCTTTAATATAATAATCCATAAACATTAGTCATTTTAATTAGTTCCCGTATACATTAGCGGCCACTCCCGTGGGCATATTTCAAGTGCACGTTCTAGCAAAACATATTAATACAGTTTCTATGCAGCATTATTGCACATTAGTTCATATACTCTTCATGATAATATTAATTATATAAGCTACGCTCTCTCAGTCCCTCCTCTGATGACCTTTGTCATCACACGAACCTTTCCCTTTTTAACCTCTCACTTTCCTCAGAACTCACATTTCAACATCTTGCCCTTTGTGTGAACTTTCCCAAATTTCATTAAGCATTTTCTCCCTTTCATTTTCTTCATTTCTTTTGCTTCGTTTTGTCAAATTTCTCTTTATTCTTTCATTAAATTTGCATGATAACCATAAGCCTAATAAACAAATTAGAACAATCAGTAGACCCCCTAATATTTTTGCAAGAACCCCATTCCAAATATTACTAAACCAATTCCCTACTCTGGTAATTCCTTTCCCAACTTTCTCCCAAACTCCAGGTTCCTTCAATTCCTTCAAATCTGCACTATCTCTTGTTAGGTAGGTAAGCATACTTCTAATCTTTTTGCTATTGTCCAGTATAAACGCACAACAATGGCGCTCATTAAGCATCTTACAGACTCCGCCGCTCTTCGCTAAAAGAATGTCTAAAGCAAGCCGGTTTTGATGAGTCATAGCTCTTTACGCAGCAAGTTCAGTATCCATCAGGAGTATAGCCCTGTGAAGTTTGTCAGCATGTTATCCACAATAGTAGACAACTTTTGAATCTTTATGGAGTTTAAGATAACCCCTATTGAAGGAATTATTGCTCCAAATATGTCACCAACGACAGCGGCCGATGTCTTTCGCTTTTGTTTAGCATGTTGTAATTCAGACATTTTAGGAATTTGTTTTAAGTCATCAATCTTGTAAATCTTAGGCAAAACTTACCCCAAATAACATGTCCCATACCATCCTCCATGAAGACGGTAGTAAGCATTAAGCCCACAGATATAGTAGATCCCAGGGATTGCTGGATCCTGTCCATTTAACATGAACGTCCATTTTCTCTGAAACAAAAACACATGTCTGCACTCACTCGTTTCCACAAATAAAGTGTCATGCTCAGATTTTGGCCTATATATACAAAGCCTACCTACATGTAATGCATCTATAGCTAATTTGCCTTGTGTCTTTATTGCGGTGTAAGCATTATCATTTGCAATTGTGCGTTTTTCTAACCCCTTTTCCAGCCTTTCTTTTAATGCTTTGCGTCTATCATCAGTGTGATCTAAGAAGTTCTTCTCTACAGGTGTTAGTAAGCAAGTTAAATTATTGTGGTGTGCATAAGTTGTCCCAAATGTCAGTGTCGGCTCAAAGAAACCCCTAACTAATTTTATGCTATGGTCTTTAGCTAACTTGTTCAGAAACTCAATCACAGGCACAAAAGAAAACACTACATCTAAGTTTGAATACAAATATTGCACATGTTCTTGATTATAGAATCTTGTTAGTAACACACTACAGCTTATCCCGTATGTTCGAGGAAGACTATGGTAAATAGCCCCTTCTTGTACTGACGAAGGAATCTTTGTGCACACATAACAATTTCTCGCATCCATTGTGTCAACATACTCAATCAGCAAGCGATAGAAGACATTAGTAGATAGTTCCCCCTTTGAGTTAGTTCCTGTATGTAAGTACTTTGCATCCTGCTCAAACTTTTCCCACAGTGTTAGCGTAGCAGTCTCAGATTTTGAAGCATTGTTAGTCACTTTCTTGTCAATCCAGGGCATTCCCACAATCACACCTATAATTATTATTACACACACAATACCTAAGATAACACTCAACCAACCACACATCCTACCCTTTCTACTCTTCTCTTAGTGTATCTCATGATCTGTAAAGAATCAGATAGCAGAAAAATACAAAGCAAACAATCAACTTGAGGACGATATAAAAACCCTCTTTTTTTTTTTTCTTAATGCTAACTCTCTTACTCTCTCTGCGAGTATTTACAGCGTTTCACTCACTCCAGGACCCCTTTTTCTCAAATCAGGTTTAGCAGCTTGTCATAATTGGTTTTTCAGAGTCAATTCAGGTTTTCAGTATCATATCCGGTAATTTATCAGCCTCTTTTCTCAGCTTTTCAGCTTTCAATTTCAATTTCAATTTTAACACAGTCTCTTTCTAAAGTTGAATTCAGGTACCATAGTATTGACCTGGTACCTCTCCATCAAAACAAAATGCCAAGAATTCTTGTTGCCATTCAGCTGATGTTACGTACGCCCATTCAGGACCTGCGTACCTTCTGTTTGCGACTCTTTTTCTTTTCAGTCTGCGTTCACCTTGCAACTCTCCTTCACTGAGATCCTCTTTTCTGGTTGTATCAACTTCTTCCTCTATTGTGTCTCCAGGCACCACTTTCCCTATTGCAGCTTGTGGCTCTGGCCAGTTATCTCCTTTATGAGATTTCTTCCTGCTTGCCCTTTCAGAACGTTGAACAGCGCCCTCCTCTTGTGCTATGGTGTTTTCTCTTGTTGGACTTGTAAGCGGCGCAGGAGGAGTCAGAACACCTTGACTTTCTTCTGCCTCACTTCCTTCACCTTCACGCTCTGTTACAGGCTCAACTTCCAACCCGTATCTGTCTACTTCTGGGAGAACCTCTCTTTGTCTCGGTTCTCCTGCTGCCTCCGCTGAGATAGGCTCACTGTCAACTCTCTCGAACTCGTTTACTGTTTGAGGGACTAAGTCGTCCTCAGTGGGCTCTCCTTCAGTCTCAGTTCCCCTTCGAATGTTCTCCAGCCCTGAGACTTCCTTTTCTGCAGTTGTTTTGGACACTTCAAGTTCCTTATCAGTTGGACATGTCACCTTCTTTGTGTGACTGGCATGTATCCAGTTTCGAACGACTGCACATTTGTTGTCAGTATTACTTGATATGGCCCCTTCCAACGTGGCTCCAAACACGACTTCCTCACGTGTTTCTTGACAACCACCCAGTCACCAGCTTTCAGAGTGTGAGCTGGGTCACTGATCGGTGGCAATGTGGTAGCCTCCACCTGGTGAGAAAAAGAGCGGACCACATCAGCCAGAACCTTGCAGTAGCCCAACACCATATCATCCGTGATATTCACAAGAGCATTTGCGGGCACTGCGGGCAGTCTCATAGCTCGACCCATCAGAATCTCGTGGGGAGATAGGGGGTAATTCTGACCCCCGTGGGTGGCGGAATCCGCCCGCCTGGCGGGAACCGCCAGAAGACCGTACTGCGGTCAAAAGACCGCGGCGGTCATTCTGACTTTCCCGCTGGGCTGGCGGGCGACCGCCAAAAGGCCGCCCGCCCAGCGGCAAAGCCCCAGCAACGAGGAAGCCGGCTCCGAATGGAGCCGGCGGAGTTGCTGGTGTGCGACGGGTGCAGTTGCACCTGTCGCGATTTTCAGTGTCTGCTTGGCAGACACTGAAAATCTTAATGGGGCCCTGTTAGGGGGCCCCTGCAGTGCCCATGCCAGTGGCATGGGCACTGCAGGGACCCCCAGGGGCCCCACGACACCCGTTCCCGCCATCCTGTTTCTGGCGGTGAAAACCACCAGAAACAGGATGGCGGGAAGGGGGTCGGAATCCCCATGGCGGCGCTGCTTGCAGCGCCGCCATGGAGGATTCCCTGGGGCAGCGGGAAACCGGCGGGAGTCAGAATGGCCCCAGAAGCACCGCCAGCCTGTTGGCGGTGCTTCCGCGGTCGTTGGCCCTGGCGGTCCATGACCGCCAGGGTCAGAATGACCCCCATAGTCCTGTTTTCTTGTCAGGTGTGTTTCTCATTGACATCAGCACTAAGGGTAATGCATCTGGCCACTTCAAAATGGTAGCTGCGCACATTTGTGCCATTCTCGACTTCAAGGTACCATTCATCTGTTCCACTAATCCTGATGCTTCAGGGCGATAGCTACAATGCAGCTTCTGCTCAATGTCCAATGCAGCACACAAGAGGTTAATCACCTCATTGTCGAACTGTCTGCCCCTATCTGATTCTAAAGAGATCGGGAATCCAAAACGTGGTATTAACTCCCTAAGCAACAGCTTTGCTACTGTGAGGCTATCATTTCTACGCGTAGGGTATGCTTCAATCCAATGACTGAAAACACACACAATCGCCAACACATACCTCAAGCCTCCACACACAGGCATCTCAATAAAATCCATTTGCATCTTGCTAAATGGACCTCCAGCTCTCCCTATGTGGCTCAAAGTCATCACGGTTCCTTTTCCCGCATTCATCTGTTGACAGATGATGCACCTGTGACAGATAACCTCTGCAGCTTGTCTGAATTTCAGATTGAACCAATCGATTTTAAACAACCTGATCATTGTGTCTCTGCCAAGATGTGCTTGACCATGGTAAAACCTTGCAAACTGTGACAAAAGACTGTTTGGCAAAACCATTTTCCCCTCCTCTGACACCCACAAGTCATCAGACCTCTGTATATATTGCATTCTCTGCCAGGAACGTTTTTCCTCTCTGCTAGCACGACCCTGCAGTGATCTTAACTCATCTAGTGTATCAACCACTCTTAATGCAAAGTTTAGACAGGTTTCATTTTCAGTTTCCGGTAACAATTCCCACTGATCCTTGAACGATATACAGTTCAATGCGCAAAACCTTGCAACTTGTTCTGCATAGCCGTTTCCCATTGACACAAAAGGGGTTATTCTAACTTTGGAGGAGGTGTTAATCCGTCCCAAAAGTGACGGAAAAGTGACGGATTTACCACCAGCCGTATTACGAGTCCATTATATCCTATGGAACTCGTAATACGGCTGGTGGTATATCCGTCACTTTACCGTCACTTTTGGGACGGATTAACACTCCTCCAAAGTTAGAATAACCCCCAAAGTCTTGTGACTTAACATGAACATTGCATTTCACCACGGCAATTTCAAGAGGTAACTGAATCCCATGCAAGAAATCCTTAATCTTTTCACCATTTTTCACTGGTGAACCAGAAGAGGTCATGAAACCCCTCTGTGACCACAATTGGCCAAAATCATGTACAATTCCGAATCCGTATCTGCTGTCAGTATAGATAGTGACTTTCAGATTTTCGGCTGCGTGGCATGCCTTAGTAATGGCAATTAATTCTGCCACTTGTGCAGAGTACACTCTCTCGAGCCAGGAGGCTTCTAAAATACCAGTGATTGTACACACGGCATACCCAGCTCTTAGTACTCCTAATGAGTCTCTCAAGCATGAACCATCAACAAACATAATGTAATCATTTTCTTCTAATTGGGTATCGTTGATGTCAGGCCTTGGTTTGGTGCATAATTCTGTTACCTCAAGACAATCATGTTCTACTTCATCTGCATTATTAATCTCAGCATTTTCAACAGGAAGTAAAGTTGCCAGGTGTAATACAGTACATCTCTTGAGAGAAACATTCGGAGACCCCAGTATAACGGGCATTCGTCATGTGCTGAGTCTTGGTTCGGGTTAACAAAATTTCAACTGAATGTGGAACCATTACTGTTAAGGGATGTCCCATGACTATGCCTTCACACTGTGTGAGGCTTTAACCAACTGCTGAAACTGAGCGCAAACAACCCGGTAAGGCTGATGCGACTGGGTCCAAAGTAGCTGAAAAATATGCTACAGGGCGGTTTACACCTCCAAGGACCTGTGCTAAGACAGATAAAGAACAAGCATCACGTTCATGACAAAACAGTAGAAAAGGCTTTGTGTAATCAGGCATGCCTAAAGCTGGTGCCCTGCACATACATTCTCTTAACTCCATGAATGCCTTCATCTCTTTCTCGGAGAAGATTATGGTATTTGGGTCATCCTGAACTTCCTTGCCTGTCAATTTCACTAAAGGTTTAGAGATAATCGAGAAGTTTGGAATCCACTAGCGACAGTAACCCACCATTCCCAAAAACATTCTGACATCTCTCTTGGTTGTCGGGGATTCATCTGTAGTATGGCTGTCACCCTTTCTTTGGATATTCTCCTGGAGCCCTTCTCAATCAAGTGACCTAAGGATTTTACCTTTTTCTGACAGTACTGCAGCTTCTTTGGGTACACTTTATGTCCGTTCTTTCCCAAATGGTTCAATAAGGCAATTGTGTCATAGCTGCAGTCATCTTTTGTCCTGGACGCAACCAACAGATCATCAATATACTGCACTAGAGTTGAACTGGAAGGCAGTTCTAACAACTCCAAGTCCTTCTTTAGTATCTGATTGAAGATGGAAGGTGACTCAGAAAAACCATTCTGCATTAACTATACACCTTATCCAGGAATTTGAAACTGAAAAGAAATTGTCTGTCCTCATGAAGAGGCACTGAAAAGAATGCTTGAGACAGGTCCACAACTGTGAACCACTCTGCATCACACGGAACCTGAAACATAGGGCCTGATTCTGATTGAGGCGGGCGGCGGTAGCCGCCCCCCTCGTGGGAACCGCCATATGGCCGCTCCGCGGTCGAAAGACCGCGGAGGCCATTCAGGCTTTCCCGCTGGGCTGGCGGGCGACCGCCAGAAGGCTGCCCGCCAGCCCAGCGGGAAACCCCTCCCCACGAGGAAGCCGGCTCCGAATGGAGCCGGCGGAGTGGGTATGTGCGACGGGTGCAGTTGCACCCATCGCGTATTTCAGTGTCTGCTTTGCAGACACTGAAATACTACGTGGGGCCCTCTTACGGGGGCCCCTGCAGTGCCCATGCCATTGGCATGGGCACTGCAGGGGCCCCCAGGGGCCCCGCGGCACCCCCTACCGCCATCCTGTTCCTGGCGGGAGACCCGCCAGGAACAGGATGGCGGTAGGGGGTGTCAGAATCCCCATGGCGGCGGAGCGCGCTCCGCCGCCATGGAGGATTCTGTAGGGCAGCGGAAAACCGGCGGGAGACCGCCGGTTTTCCCTTTCTGGCCGCGGCTGAACCGCCGCGGTCAGAGTGCCCTTGGGAGCACCGCCAGCCTGTTGGCGGTGCTCCCGTGGTCGTAGAGGGTCAGAATGACCCCCATAATCACTGCTGGATTTGGCACTATGGGGCACCATTTTACCACAATCTCGTTTATTTTCCTCAAAACCTGCACAATTTGAACCTTCCCACAAGGCTTTTTCAAACCCAGTATTGGTGAATTACACGGGCTGCTCAATACCTCTTTCAGAACCCCTTGCTTTACAAAGTCTGTGATTATCTGTGATACCTGAATGAGGGCATCTTGTGCCATGTGATATGGCGGCACCTGGGGAAACACTGCATTCGGCTTTACCTGTACTTTAACCGTTCTACTCCTTTTATCAGTCCCACTTCTTTTCCTGTCAGGTCCCACACTTTCTCTGTCACTGTTCCCTGCAACTCAGTTGGTAAGTCAGTCACTGTAAGCATCGGGAATAGGGTTATCAAAGGGTATTCCTCATTTGCAGTCTCCGTCTCTAACTCTAAAAACTCACCATCATCCCCTTCATCATCACTGTTTGTCTGCACCTCAATTCCCTCATTGGAACAGGTAATCGAACACCTCGTTTTGCACAGTAAGTCTCTTCCCAGTAGGGATACTGGACTAGAATCACATACTATAAACTTATGCAGTCCCTGGAAGTTTCCAATTTCAACTTGAACTGGATCTGTAATTGGGTTTGTCAAATACTGATTCGCAACTCCTACCACTCTTATTGAACGCCCTGAAAGTGGCAATTTTGGAACTTCTGCACTTCTGACTGTAGAGCCTGTAGCTCATGCGTCAACCAGGAATGAAACCTTGTGACCCATCACCTTTCCCTCTACATAAGGACCCCTCTGATCTACTTCTAGGGACGCTGCAAGTCTACACTCCTCACTATCTGACCAATCATCCGACCATTCATCGTTTATTCCATCCTCACCACGCAATGGGAACTGTTGTACTGTGCTATTTTGACTCATCATTTGGCCTGTGACCTGTTGAGGAAGCATCACCTGTTGCTGTCCCATTGGAGCCAATGGCATTTGCATTTGCTGTCTAGGTACCATGGGAACCTGCTGTTGTACTTGCTGCATTTGTGCTGGTTGGACACGCGGCATTTGTATTTGCTGCATGGGCTGTAAACCCTGCATCTGAAACATGTTATTCTGGAAGTTTTGATTTTGACCCCTCATCTTTGGACCCCTCACATTTTGAAATGTACTGACATCATTGCTTTGTTGAACAACACCATCCTGCAACACTATTGGGCATTCCCTCTTCCAATGCCCCACGCCCCCGCACGCGTGACATGGTGATACCTTTTTCATCCCCTGCACGTCATTTTGAACCACAACAGTATTCAGGTCTGGACCACAGTTCACAAAACCTCAACCTTGACCTCTCGGTTGCGCCTGAAACATGCCATTCCCTTACGGTTGCTGCTGTACCATCTGCTGGATTACATTTCCCTGCATACCTGCCTGCGCTGCCTTAATCTGCATCACCATCACTTTCTCCTACAACTTTCTCTGCTTCAGCTCAATCTCGTCACTACAGTATTTCGCATATAGCAGCACCTCATCAAACGGCTTCGCTTGCCAACAGATCAAATGATTCTTAATCATCTGGCTAATCTCTGGTCTCAGCCCTTCAACAAACCTGGACACAAGATGATTCATGTCTTTCGGTTCTATGGTCTCAGTGCCACTGTAGTGCTTGAACGCTTTCAACAATCTCTCATAGTAAGCATGTATCGACTCTTTGGCCTCCTGTGAGGTTCGATCGATTTTCTGCTAATCAGTCACTTTCGGCTACACTTTCTGCTTCAAAAACTCAATCACTTTATGATAATACTTCATCACCTCCTCAGATGGTGCTCCAGTCACCTTATCCCTTGCCGGTTCCTGCGTCGGCCAATCCACACCTCTCTTGCACTCAAGCCATAAATCAGGTTGAACAATAATCTCAAACATGGTATTCAAGTCCTCCCAGAGACATTTTGCAAGTTTCACAAATCTGTCTGTCTGCTGATACCACTCTATCTGTTTCTCGCTCAACCTGGGATAATCATTTGTACATGATAGGATGTCACCTCTAGACCAGGGTACATGGACTAGCACCCCTCCGGCTGTCTCTCTC
Source organism: Pleurodeles waltl (assembly GCF_031143425.1). NCBI lineage: Eukaryota > Metazoa > Chordata > Amphibia > Caudata > Salamandridae > Pleurodeles > Pleurodeles waltl. The sequence goes on along the minus strand of NC_090440.1, from coordinate 108,157,064 downwards.
ATCGGTAACATTTTTACTGTCCCCGTGCCCGGTGCAGCTTTAGCCTGCTTTGGTTCCGGACTTTCTCCCTTTTCTTTATGTCTTTTCTTTGCCCATCTGCCTTCTCATTTATCTAAGGCTCCCCAAATTTGCGCCCTTTGCAATATTTCTTTAAGATGCGCTTTCATTCCGGTAGACTCCATGTGATCAAAATCTTTAGAGTAGAAGTCTAATCTGTAGCTTCTTTTCAAGTGTTTAGTATTCTCAATGTCTATGTCGTACTTGTCTGCCAGGTTTGCCAACCTCTGATGCACTTTGCTCACTTCTTTAGTGATTTTGGGGCACAGATACCTCAATTATTCTGCTTCTGTGTATGTCTCTAATCTGTTCACCCCCATTGTTCCTTCCACTAGTTCAGCAGCTTCCATAGCCAGTCTTACAAATTTTAAGTATTCATCCCTCTCTGACCTCTCTGCGGTCGCTGCAGTAGTTTGCGAAGCATTGGTCTCTTCTAACCACTCATTTAATTGTTGCACGGAGAAGCCTTGCAACAAAATGTTTCCTGACTGCATCAATGGTGACTGTGTCATATCCGTCCTCAGTGTCTGTGGGGCTAGCACACTTAGCCCTGCTTGTGTCATTGCCTCTAAAAGAGCCCCAATCGGACTAAGGTCTAACAGAGATCTGAGTCATTCTGCTGCTTGTTCTCTTGGTGTCATTGGTTGGGGAGTTCCTGTGAACCCTCCTCTTATTATCTCTTGGGTCCTCATTCCCTGATTGCATGTGCCAGGCTTACCTTGTGCATACAGCGGTACTGGTGGGCCAACAGTAATTGGTAATGATATGGCAGCTGGTGTCTGTCCTGGTCCCAAACCTCGTGGAGCAGTAACTCCCAAAGCTTGACTCACCGTGGCTGGTGCAGGTACTGACTGAGGTCCTGCTATTGGATTATAACCCGGAATCAGCTGTTGCTGTGGCAGCAATTGCGGAGTTGGCTCAATCTGCACTAACTTTGATCTCGTGTATATCGGATCAGGCGGTACCATCAGACTCGTACTTGTCTCTAGTACTGGGACGTCTGGATAGAGCCTCTGTATCGGCGGAGGTTGCAACTGTATCTGCGCGTCTGGTGCAGTGGGTACACTGACACCATTTTATATCAAAACTGTTTCACTTGTCTGCACTGTATTTGTAATTCCCTTACTCTGTGCCAGATTCTCAGGACCTGCACTTGTGCTCGGAGTAGTGTCACTTATAGCATATGGTGGCGGGCGGACAAGTAACAACTGATTAAGAAACTCCTCATCATCTGAATCATCTTCATCTATCCAAGATCTTTGAGTCTCTTTTGGCTTACTAGAGCCATTGTCTGTCTTACAGGTTGCTTTCTTTCCCTGTGTCTCGTCTTCCTGCGTTGTTGCCGGAAACATTTTAAGCCCATCAACTATTCCCCTTCTTCACATTCTGCTATCATTGTCCCATCTAGCCTCAGCTAAAGTTTTTTCTGCCCTTTTCATTCTCCTTTCAAATTTTTGCTGTCTTTGTCGTATGGCCATTAAATCCCAGATTGCTAATGCCTCGTACTGAGCTGGTCTCGAAGGTGGCTTTTGCACACTTAACATCCACTTCAAGTTCTCTAAGATTCTTGTATTGAACGTTCCATACTCTGGAAACGCTAAACATCCCTTTTTCTCTGTTAATTTACGCCACTGCTTCATCCAAAGACATCGCACGACTCCCTTCTCCTCCATTACAATATAAGCTGGAGTACCCTCAGGGAGTGTAGGCTCCCCTTCACTTGCCCTAGTGTATATATCTCCCTTCAGAGCACTCTTTAAAGCCTTGAAAAACTTCATTTTTGTGTCTTTTATTTTGCTTTGAACCTGATCAGGAAGTGACTTTAATTCCCAGAACACTCTTCACCTACCTTTCTCAACCTATTGCCTCTCACGGACGGCTGCCAATCCGTGCACGACACCTCTCGGCAACTGACCTATCCCAACACAATATTTCTGACGTCACACTCACACACACTCCAGCTGACAAAGTCTTGCGACCTGTCCTCCTCACTCTGGATTCACACCAAACTAATGCAAAATATTGCGACCACCTTTAACAACAACAATAACTCAAATTTGCCGGTTTACTACAGGAAGGGTACACAATCGCTTCAGAACTTTACAGAGATTTCACTTGAAGCCTCGGCCGCTACTCTCTCCTTCTCAGCTCCCGCACTCACAAGCAGAATTCTACCCGCAAATTCTACTCTCGACTTGTCAATGGTTCGTTCTAGTGCACTTTAGAACTTGCCAAATCTCCATCGAAGGTTTCACTCACACAATTTGACTCAAACTTGACTTGTCAATCACGCCCGATTGACCTATTAAACTGCACGAATTACAACATAAACCCAAGTGTCTCCTACACTTGTCAATATACTCCAGAGTCTTAGACCACGACGGGTCCGTACATCACCAACCAACCACGTGGATAATTTTTTAGCACAAAGCGCCACACTCACATGAAGTATGCCGACTTCCCTGCTCTCATACTGCGGAGTACGCCCACTCCTACTATAACAACATTACCTGGCCTAAACACACAAACTTCACAAAATACCTGCAATATGCATAAGCTGAGCAAGCGCGAATTCTACACCACACATGCTAAAACGCCGAGAACATTCCCAACTCACTTAGGCAGGCTCCGAGATTCCGGGAAAGTCATGGGGAATTTAGAAACACATCATACCTCCAATTTGCATTATCTCGAAAAAACAAACTAAACAATGATTCTCCATCCTAGGGCCCCCAAAGGTCCAAACCGTCGCTCTGCTACCAGAGCTGTGAACGCGTCCCTTTATGACCAATTTACTCACTTTGGGACTCGTTTTAGGCCAATGAATCTTTTGACCCTGATTGAAGACACCTTAGGACGAGATAGCTAATCAACATGTCCATCAATATGTCAATAATGTCATCAATATTTACTACAACAATGCATTTCACCCTAGTCAATGACATTTAACAAAACTCAAGACACCACCATGACCTTTCAGTCATGAATAACCACACCAGTTTAGTATGATTTTGTGATATTTATTCCCTATTGATTACAATTCTAATGGTAAGTTCATTAGTCTCAAAACCAAAAAACTCATTAGCATAGTCACAATATGACAACTCTGATAAGATTTCATCAAAGCAAGAATCACAAACATCAGAACATAACAAGGCGTGAACATAGGTTATCCTTTAGCAGAGTATCATTAGCACATTATTCAACGAAGCATAGATTCAGTCATTTGTCCATTTGCGTCAGTTTATTGAACCCCTTAACTAACCTCGAATTAGCATTGGCATGTTGGGCTTCATGGAAAACAATTTAGTAACACCAATTTGAAAAACATCTTGCTATGGACTCTGTCAAAAGGAAAGCAGTTGGTACCTAGAAATGAAAAGCAAACAGACAATTACAATTTCATTGTCATATAGTTACCCTCCAAGTTTGGGTCAGCACTCAGGTTCGGTCTTCGTCTTCAGGACATCAGTTGGATCGCCATCAGTCAGGAACTCAGCTCAGGTAAAGGGCAAAAGGGGTACTTCCCTCATAAGGAGGTAAAGTATAAACGGGCAATCTAAGGACAAGGATGGTTCTAACTAAACTAACAAGTCACTAGTCAAAGTGACAAAGTGTCTGGATCATAGCATTTCGCAACTGCATCTCCCCTAGTCTCTCTCCTATCCCTCCTGCTCTGATTTACTTCCTGGTGTCAAGGGTTTTTATCCCATTTTCATTGTACATTCCCCTAAAACCTAATTGGGCAAGGTGTTGCACCCCACTATCTTTAACCAATTAACTTTACATTGGGTCATTGAATTTGTCACCCCATAACAGTTCTCACGTATTTTATTGGCCCATATGATTGACGTCTTTAGAGGTAGAATGTCCGGTATAATTTCACCCGCTTGTAATTCTTTGCGCATCTTCGGTCAGTAGCTACATTGTCTGTACTGGTTTAGGCGACCTTGTACCTAACATAAATCTACACTGTTACATTTAGCTAAAACATTCCTACAAGCAAGTCGAACTTCATGAGAAGGGATCTATTATAGTTACATTCAGCTTCTAGTTTGAAGGAAAAACAAGAGTTCATGTCCTTTAGCAAGTCAGCTCACTGCATGTTAGAAAAATACATTTAATATGAGAGCCAGGCAGCTAGGCCTCGACTCATGCTAACTAAGGCCTAAAAGATTTATTAGCAAAACTTTAGTAACATAACCATTAATAATTAGTGTAAAACCCATCTTTAATATAATAATCCATAAACATTAGTCATTTTAATTAGTTCCCGTATACAATGACGGCCACTCCCTGTGGGCACATTTCAAGTGCACGTTTTAGCAAAACATATTAATACAGTTTCTATGCAGCATTATTGCACATTAGTTCATATACTCTTCATGTTAATATTAATACTATAAGCTACGCTCTCTCACTGGAAACTCCTGTGACTCAGGAGGCAAATGCAGGGATGATGCATGTGCAGGGCAGGGACGAGGCCAAGCAGCAATGCAGGTTCTGAAGTGGCTATTTATGCTGGGAAAAGAGTGATGCACATGTCCCATGTGGAAGCGTGGAATATTCCAATGGACCTGCAGAAGATCACAAACAGATATGAGGCCTTGCAGGTGCCAGATGTAAATGGTAAATGGCAACAGTAAAGCAGTACTATGGAACCCCAAGTGCATGATGGTACAATTCAATGGCTCACAAAGGTAGTGTAAGGGACCTAAATAGATGTGGTAATCTGCAGGATTAAAACAGACTAAACTTGCATAGCAACAGAACAGGATGGTCAATGGTTCACGTATCTTGTTAGGGGGAACATGGAGTGCTAGAGTTTAGAAGTCGCCAAAAGGGAAGAATGATTTTGAGTACTCAGGGCAGGTAGGCACCACAAGGGAAGTGTGACATGGGCCGATGAGTAAAACCCACCTCACATAGGGCACAAGATGGAGTTGTGACACCCATATTGTGTTTTATGGAATGATTCAATGTAAACCTCTAAAGTAGCTTATGATACGCTTCTGTGCAGCATTTATGTTTGAGGTAATAAATCTAAAGTATGGTTTTGTCTATGCAACCTGGAAATGGTTCAAAGAAAACTGCCATATCTCAATTGATAGTTGAGAAAAATATATGCACTTGCAACGACTGTGTCACAAGTATGACATGCAGAAATTAAACCACATCTTCAGCAGCAGTTTAAGAATTTTCAGCCAAGATGCTCTCTATTATGTTGACAGGAGGATGATACAATTTGTTTGTAGTGATGAAACCGGGTTAGCAATGGTGTAATGGACAAGTTTAGAGTGCCAAGCTAATTAGGAAAGAGGAAGATGCTGTAATAGAAATGAAGGCAAGATATAGTATCAGATAAATGAAGGTGTTACACATTAATGAGCCTAGCCCTGCATTTATTTTTGTTTTTGCAAATGCATGGTATACATCTAAAGCACATTAGATTATGCTGAGAGGTTGTTCTATCAATGCACTTCAATGATAACTAGTTAATCAACCAATAGAGTTCTGAATTTACTGCAATCTGCATAACATCTTATTGAAGGTTATAAACTGCAGGTACAAAATAACCCCACATAAGAAGCCTAAACATCATTTTTATTATGACATTGTAATCTTACATACCATTAGGCATTTTTCATAGCACTTGTAATGTGGAATGGCCATTGTTATACAATTATGTTACAACCTGTAAATGGAAGTTCCTTTAAGGAAAACATGGGAACATAGGAACAGCAGGAAAAAGGCTTTCAGAGCAGGAGTGTCAGTTGTCTGCATCATTTTTTACATCAACCATTTAGTATTCAGTGAAATTCATGTCAGGTAGATTTGTTACGCAAAAACACCGGTCAAGAATCTTTTTAAGTGCACACCACCTTTTTTCTTGGGAGAACATGCCATAGAAAGTGAGTGTACTGTACAGACAGTAAGAAAATCCTCTTCTGTCCCAACGACTACTCATTTTTTTATTGACTCCTTGGTCATTTCTAAGTAGATTCCTGGAGGGAAAGCATTATTCATCCTTTGTCTGCACTCTCTGCACCATTAACCATCCTTGGATGTTTTGCATTTTTGGAAGTTTCAAACAAGTTTGCCTCAGCTCCTTACAAACTATGTTCCATGTTGGACCGGACATCTTTAGCATGGTTTTCCCCAACTTTTTGCATTCAATCCTTATTTTTGCTGACTTTTTTTTGCTGGACTTAGCACTCTGCACACTTTACTACTGCTAACCAGTGTTATAGTGCTTGTATTCTCTTCCTAAAAAATCATAACATTGGCTTCCATCTAGTTGCCACACTTAATTTACCTGTAAATACCTAGTAAAGTGTTACTGCCTGTACCCAGGGCCCGTAAATTATATGCTACTTGTAGGCCTGCAGCACTTATTGTGACACCCACTTATGTAGCCCTTTAAACATGTCATGAACCTTGTGCCAGGCCTACACCTTCTTTTTTATTACATATAGGAAACCCCTAGATTAGGCCCTAAACAGCCCATAGGGCAAAGGGCAATGTATTTAAAAAGTTGGACATATATTTTTAAGTTTAGCATATCCTTGTAGTGAGAAACTACTGAATTAGTTGTCACTGCTGCCAGGCCTACCTCTTCCAAAGAAAAACATTAAGTTACCCTTTCACATTTAATAAGTGATAACTTTCAGTTGGCATCAGGTGAAAATGTCAAATTAGGTAGTTAAAGAATTGTAATTTAAAAGACTCTTTAATGGTAAAGTCAGATTTTAAGTTACGATTCTGAAAATGGCCCTTGTAGAAAGTTGGCATTTTTGTATCCCAACTAATTGGTGCCTGCAGCCTGTATCCTGGATCATATGACTAGGTGCAGCTGGCAGTCGGTCTTTGTGTATTACTCCCAAACGGCAAGACAATGGGGGAATTGACTGTGAGGATGCAGGGGAGAAGCTGTGACCTAATACACTTGCACGCCACAAAGACTCTGATGAACACTCACAAATGATTTTGCACTAGTCTTTTGTGCTTCCAGCCAAGCTGTGGCCAGGGCAGGGAGGAAGAAAATGGCAGACAAATCTGTAGGGAGAGGGCTCTTGAAACTTCTCCCACTTCAAACTGGGCACCAGGTATAAATAGTGGACCCTTGGACCCAACTATTTAGATCATCTCAGGACCATTGTACTCTGCCAGGTAAAAGAAATGCTCAGCTGTGAAGTCTGGACTGCTTGCCTTCTTGATGACCAAGGACTGCTTTATTGGCCAAGACTTGCTGCTGTTCCAGAACTCTTCTGCTGCTGTAAGCTTCCCTGCTAAATTCAGCTTACTGCTCACGCCAAAGAATCTCCAATGGTCAGTTGGCTGGCCCCTCTTAAAGCCATAGAGACATAACAGGCTACTTGATATTGACGCATCTCCATGCCAGCCATTGATTCCAACACATCCCAATACATCTCAGCACAAGAGCTCACAAGCCCCAGTGGCTTCTTCAACGCCAACACAGACCACCACTGGCCCAGGATGACGCAGTCTAAGTCTCTGCTAGCCCCACCAACTTCCTTGGTGCCAACGCAGGACATCACATCATAGTTCCTCGCCCATAGTCATTGACTGTACCATTCCACAATGCATCCCAGTGCTAGACTTTGCATTATAACTATTCGTGGACAGTTCCCCAATGCCAGCCCATGCAGCTTGACACAACGGCTTTGCATGTCAATGCCCAGGCCACAAGGTACTTTTCAGCGCACTGAACTCAGTCTTGTATCTGGCCCATGCTCCATCGCAGTGAGCCTGAACTTGTGATTTTGGCCCAGTTTATCACAACCAGAAGATTGCAGTTGGTGCTTTTTGCTTCTTAGTGCTTGATATTTTCAAAATATTTAAAATTGTATGCTCCTGCTTCTACTATTTGGATTTTTGTCATTTTGATGTCAAATAATTTATGACATTTTACTCTGTTTTTCTAAATTGGTGTGGGTATTTTCTTGTGTGGTATTTTCCCTTTATTTCTGTTTGAAGTGTTGCTTAAATACTTTTAGCATAGCCTTTAAGTTATGCCTGAATGCTCTTATTCCATTGTACCAGACAGTTGAGCACAGGTTAATTTGAGGTTTGCTTGTGTCTCATCCTAACAAGAATTCTGGTTGTTGCTTGAGTATGGTTTCCCCCTCACAACCAGTAGGCCACGTTCTTACATTATAGTTCAGGACAATTATGATTTAATGGTGAATATAGGACAAAAAATTGCAGTGGGGTTTGCACTATTACCACCTATTTTGACTTTGTCTGCAGTGGTGGAAAAATGCAGGCTAAAAATGTGGATAATGTGCTGGGTGACTGTGGTGAATATGTAGAAAAAAGACGGTTCCTTGTGTTACACCAAATGTTAGTAAATGTGGCCCAATACCTTTGATCCTGCAGAAACAGGGGAGAACACACTCTTACACCCACAGGAGTAAGGGCCGTGTGCAGGGCAAGAGGGGAGACAAGAGCAGTGAGTATTCTATTAATGCAAGGAACCTGAGCATACATACAACTAAGAGCAGTAGACACTTTATCATTGAAATGTGTTTGAGATCATAGGAAATTAATATCGCCTAGCCAAATAATTCTCCTTTTTTGCTTGTATGTTACTATGACTGTTTTATCTTGTATTTATTGCATGAATATATTTATAATGGTATGGTTTTCATTGACTCTGACCCACACGTGCTTCTCTGGGTCCCTGTCCAGCTGGTGACATTTTTTCATTTATAGATTTTAAGTGTATTTATTGTTAATGTATCGATACTCTAATGCTAGTTCTGCGTCATCTCATAAATGCCAAACACATCCCTCTTCCAGCCATCTCCCATTCCCACAAAGTCCCTCCTTCGTAGTATACAAGAGATATTGCAAGGTGTATTGCTCTTGAAAAGACAGAAGACTCATTTGAGTAATATTACAGAAAGTGCTGGAGAATTCCTCGACCGATGAATGGTCTCTTATAATGAAACAAGCATTCCGGTGTAGTATTCACTGAATAGCCTTGCATGCCAAAAATATTGAACTGAAGACTACAGTATTCCCCAGCACTGGTAGCATATTTGTAATTGAGAGTGACCACCTGGCAAGAAGGCAAATTCTGGACAGTAACAGTAAACTTTGAGGACAACGGGTCAACATTCAGGACAAAAGATCATTTTTATGGACACGTTTGAAGAGGTTGTGCCATTGTAAAAATAGACAGCTGACAAAAGTCAAATCCAAAGTATGTTTTTTGTTCTTAAGTTTGCATTACACATTGGAGTGTTGAGCAAACATTCACAAGCAGCTGGACAGACTTAAAGTTGAAAAAAACTAGTAAACATATACACTCCAAGAAGAATTTGACAGCCGACATACGAGGCAGGTTTCACAATTTCACCCAGTACCATGAATGATCATGCCAGTAGCATCACTCTGTTGCTTAACATAGACTAGCACTACTAGCGTGAAAAAGAGAGAGAAATAATAGTAAGAAAGGAAAGAGAGCAGAGAAGGAGAGACAGAAGGTAGGCACAGTGAGAGTGAACAGTGAGAGAAGAGGAAAGCAGATACAGAAAGATGGTGAGGGTGACAGAGAAAAGGTTGAAAAGGGAAAAAAGGTAGAGGAGCCATATAAAAGGCGAGGTAGAGGGAACCAAGAGAAAGCATGTGGGGGGCCGAAGAGAGAGGCAGAGACTAATTGCTAGGTAGAGGAAAGGAGGGAACAGATAGAGAAAAGGGAATCAAGAGATGAAGAGTTTGAATAGGAACTGATCAAGAAATCACATGATGAAGGGATTTAATAAGGAGTCATCAGAGGGATTATGTGAGGGTTCACTTTGTAATTTACATGTCAGACCTTTCAGTTCCAATTTCAATGCACCATATCTTTGAGAATAAGGTGCTAATCTGCTCTTTCTCTTTTGCACAGCGCAGCAACTTCGGTAATGTTATGTAGGCATTTCTACTTGTGCTCTTTGCTCTCCATTAACTGGAAATGTTAAAATAAAAACTTCACAGAAACACTGATTACAATAAAATGTAATCCCTCCATTCATAGACTAGGCCTTCATACCAGTTGTACTACAATCAGCTGCTGAAGTGCCTTTACCTCAGGGCCTGGGGCACTGCACAGGCTGTAGGAATTATAGCTACGTCCCTTACAGGGCTTGCTTAGTGCTGGTGCCAGATGGTGTGAGAATATTTGTTTTGTCCAACCCCCCCAAAAACCTCCTCCTAGGATTCAATCAGTACCACCCTCCAATGGTGCCCTTCATCTCTACATAGACCCGCTTTCATGTGTAGTTAATTTCTTTTACAGAGCTATTCATTCTAAGTGTGTAGGGTAGAGTAGGGTGTCGGAATGTGTTATATCACACACATATTATACAGACAAAATGGTTTGTATAAGTTTGTAAGCCTATGCATAGAAAATGTTACTTGAGACCAGGGCCACTGGAATTATGCAGGTTTGAGGCTGCAGCGAATTTCATATTATTATAGATTTGCTGCATTTGCCAACTAATCCATCATCTGCTGCATTTTGTATGGATTTTAACTCAAATGATTCAAAAGTTACTAAAAACGCAGCAACACATGTTCTGCATAGTGCAAGACACTTTGGAAAAGGTTGCTTATTGCTAAAATTGAGTGTTAAACTGCTACTAATGGGGTACAATCTATGCCCTGACAGTGTTAACAACTTTAAACATTTCAAAATAATGAAGTAATACTATCACAAATTGTGTTGCATTATGCTGCATAATTTGTCTTTTCTTGACACATAATTTACTCAAGCCTGCCACATAATTTGGCTCTCCCCTGACACATAATTCAAGTCTCCCTGCTGAAGACAATGAGGAACACAAAGTTGAGGAGTCACGTGTCACCCATACTGGTAAGCATTATATGTTAAGAGTGCTTAGTTGGTAGAAATAAAAATTCGGGATTTAAAATATAAAATGTTGGCACTACTCCTGCAGAGTACATCGGGGCCCATTCTAAATAATGTATGCCCACTTTTAGCGCCTGCTCTCAGCAGGCATTAAAAGTGCCTTAAAAATGGCGCAAGGAAATCTCATAGATTTCTTTGCGCCTTTCTTTGCCCCCCTCGCCGGCGGAATGCCCCCTTTGCATACATTATGCCTGCCACAAAGGGTTACAGAGTGGTGCAATGCATACATTGCGCCACTCTGTAAATACAATATGGTGATTTTGGCCTCGGTGGGCCACATTAACGTAAAAAATAATGATGCTAATTTGGCGCAAGGTGGCGTTAGGGGATTATAAATATGCCCCTAACATCATGAGGGAAAGATGCAGGTTTCCAGTAATGTTGCTCTCTTACATTACTAAATCATATGAGCGGATAGTGTGAGTTTAACTAGTGGTGCAACAAAGTAACTTTGAATGAGGGTGTATGTCTTTTTGAAGCACTGATATTAGAGGTGAGGAGACACTACAGATATTTTTCTCTTTCTGGATTATTATGTTTTTTCTTCTGAGCCCCTTTGCATCACTCTTGCACCATGGAGCATGGTGCTAGAGCAAGCAAATGAAAAATGAGATTTATGAAGCCACGCAAGGTCACTTTGCTTGGTCCTATGTGACTTAATCAATCTTGAGTAATGTAACGCAGCACAAATCACTGTGTTGCATTACTCTGTGCCGTGGAGGCATTGCCATGGGTGTTTCGTGGTTGTTGGCATGCAGTCATTCAACATCCTTGGATTTTGATGCATTCCCAGATTTACAGGAACAGGTAAACCTGGGACATTTGCCAAAAACCTATGCATCCCCAGGTTGTTTAAGTAAGCCTCAGCAAGGCCTACTAGTGCAAGGGGTTCACCTTTCTCTGCACAAAGTCCTTAGACCATGTAGGAAGAAGTTGGAACAGGAACTGAAATAAAAGACAAAGTTTATTAACCTCATGAGGTGGCACTACAGTTCAAACAGCACCCTTAGGTAATGCTTGAAGTAGCACACTGAACTGAGAGAGCATGGTCCTTTTATACCCATGCAGGGGCTAAAAGGAGGTGGTACAGTTAAAGAAGCAAGACTTGTATACATTTAAGGTCATGTGGAAAATGCACAGTCGACAGGTAGGAGGAGCTAACAGTTTTCAAGGACTAACAGCTGCAGACCTTACTGAGCATGTGCGAAAGTGGGAGATTCTAAATATAACTTATCACTAGGCAGATTTCAAGAGTAGTTAACAGAAAGGTAGGACAGAGCACATGGTGAGCACATTGCAGCATGTGGCAGAGAAAATGGCTGCCATGAATACAAAATGGATTCTGCGAAATGTTCACAATAGTTACTAAATACAGATGTCTTCTGCTAATGCCTAATCTAATCGCTGCTAAACTACAACAGATGACCCTTTCAGCATTATCTGAAGACATTCGTCTTTTTGGGATAATCTAAATATTCATCTTGTATATTTATGCTCATCATTTCAGCTATTTCCTTATCTAACATATGTTGTGCTTTCATTTCTGTAATATTTCTTTTGGTAGGCATACAAGCAGTAATACACATAGAGCAGAACATTGGACCACACTGAATACAGATACAGCATGTGAAAAATATTGCAATCATTACACACAGGATAGTCAGTAGTTTCCAGCCCCAGGCGGAAACAAGAGCCCAAAACCATCCAGAAAAAGTCCAAGTACCAGTCTCTGTGTGGATTTCTGTAGCAATTGTATGCAATTTAGATATTGCATCATATACTGAAGGTGAGTGATCGGGAATAAAAACACAGCAACTACTACCGATGATGCAACATGCACCACCTCGGTCAGCTAATATCACATCTAGTACCATACAATTTTGGAGCGCTACAATCCTCACAATTTGGAGCTCCTCAGTAATATTCCCAAGTGCCAGAGCTGCCTGATTGGTAACAGCTTCCACAACCCTAGTCAATCGTCTCACTTTCCTACTATTTAACGCAACACCCACAAAGGGGAACAATTCTAAATTAAAATCAACATATTGTTGCAGGCTAGTATCCGTTTGGTCTACCTCATTTGTACATATTTCCCTTTTATATCTATTGTTAATGATGTCATTGAACAGTTTAAAATCTTGATGATATGATGCAGGGGCCAAAAACACAAGGGGTAATAGAAAAGATACATAACACACACCTGACCACTCAACAGGTAGTTGGTAATATCCATAGTTACCACAAACAAAATATGTATTATGTGAAGCTGTAAAACTACTATTATTTACACCCTCAATAGTTAAAATCAAGGCACAATTGCTTATCCCTACTGGAATTCGCCCAATGCTACGTATACATAAATCTGCTTTAGTTTTTGTAACAGAAATCACAAATTGTTCTTTCTTGTCAGAGTCTCTTATATTTGTGAAGACATATGGTATTGAAACATTGTCCGGTTGATACTCTTCCCATTCCCATTTAGTTCCTTTGGCTTGGGGAGACCCATCTTTGTCTTGGTAGCATACTTTATTAAGGCGAAGAAGTCTGCCCTCTGTACGTTTTCCAAATGCAAACAAAAGCGTGTACCAAGCTTGACAAGAACTATTGTGTGAAAAAGGAAGAGGAATGAAAGGTGTTCATCCTTTCTTTTGATGCGCAGGTATCATTCCACATACCCAACAGTTAGTAGTATTTGTAGCATTATGAGTATGATGCAACATCTGAATGAAAGTATTATTGAAGTACAATTGACGGTGCTTCTGCTCCTGATAGGGAAGCGTAAAGTAATAGTGATCCTCTGGTACTGGAGTAGTGGCAACAAAAAACTCACGAGCAGGAGCCTTCTTTTCAACAAACCAGGTGATTGTTGCTGTAACCACCAAAACAACAACAAACCCCATAGTACTAATGATCAGTTTGTTATTCATCTTAGCAACAGTGATAATCGACCCTTTCAGAAATGGATTAAAAACAATCGTTGGAGCTCTTATCCCTGGGCAGCCGCTGATTTCTTCACCACGGGCCAAGACGGGTGTCACTACTCTAATGCATGGCTGATTCCCCCCCCCCCTTGCCACATTGGCTCTCCGTTTCACTAACCCAGGTCGGTAGCTCAACCAGTTTGTTTCCAAAAAAATGTCAGATTCTTTCCTCGGTCTCAAATTATATTGCGACACTCCAGAAGTCGTATAGTCCGGGAAGACCTCTGCAGGTTCGTCAGGTGATATAGCACGGCCTTTCTCCATAGTCAAAATCTCTCGATGATCGGTCAGCACAGCAGGTTCCACTTGGTAGGTAGCACTCTCTTGCAGTGAGTACTATGGACCCAATTCTCTCGGTTTGTCACTCGAACTGCTGTCCTTGTTGCAAGGAGCACCTGTTCTGGACCTCGCCACCTTGGTTCCTAGCTGCTTGATCTTTCAAAGGACTTAATCATCACCTGGTCACCAGGTCGGAGTTCATGACCTTCACCTGTAGATCTGTCAGGAAGTGCTTCTCGAACCTGTTGATGAATAGAAACCAAATTGTCGGTTAACTGTGCCAAATAATCATTCATCAGGACACAAGGTACATCATATACAGATTTTGGCTTAGGAACTCCCCAAATATTCATTGGCCTTCCGAATACTATTTTGTATGGGCCAAGGCCGAGTCGAGAATGTGGCACTGATCTAATAGACAATAATGCCAACGGTAATGCATCCAGCCAAGTTAAGGATGTGGAAGCCTGTATCTTCGCTAACTTCAGCTTCAAAGTAGCATTATACCTTTCCACCAACCCTGCTGATTGTGGGTGGAAAACCGCATGGAACTTCTGTTTGATCCCTAAGCCTTTCAGGACATACTTAATAACGTCCCCAACAAAATGAGGTCCGTTATCACTCCATAAAATTATGCAAACACCAAACCTAGGGAAAAATTCTTTCAAAAGCACCTTCGCTGTGGTAATGGCAGTATTATCCTTTGTGGGGTACGCCTCTATCCATTTACTGAAGGCACAAACCACCACCAAAACATACTTTAAATTGTTGCAGCGTTCAAGCTGAATATAATCCATTTGTAGACCTTCAAAAGGTGCAGTTGGTGTAGCAAACCCTCCTGCAGGAGTACGTGTCCCTTTTCCAGGATTGTATTGTAAACTGATCAAACAAGACTGTACTACTCTCTTAGCTGTACTGGAAATTTCTGGATGCTCCCAAACTTGCGGAAGCAACTTCGTTATTGTTGAAGCTCCAAAATGTGCCAGCCCATGTGCCATCTGAACCACAGGTTGTACAAACGCTATAGGCAATTTCCATTTATCCATCTGCTTATTCCGCCAACAGCCCTCATCATCCAATTCTCCATCTTCAGACCATTGCTCACATTCTTTCATAGAAGCAGATTTCTGTATATCTAATACGTCTTGTCTAGCATTATGCCAACGTTAAGCTTGTGACTTCACTACATACATAGAAGTAGTAATTCGCTGCATCGCAGTCTCACATGCTATGCGGTCTGCAAGAGCATTACCTTGCCCTATCTTATCGGTCACTTTCTTATGTGCACTACATTTCACAATAGCTAGTTTCTTTGGATATGTCAATGCAGTCAAGAGGTTATGCACTAATTCTCCGTGCATTATCTGCATCCCGTGGGATGTGAGAAAGCCTCTCTCCTTCCAAAGCAAACCAAAATCATGAGCCACTCCAAAAGCATAGCGGCTGTCTGTATAAATGTTCACACATAAGTCAGTACTAAGCTCACATGCTCGTGTCAAAGCTATTAGTTCAGCTGCTTGAGCTGACTTCTGTCTCCACTACCGTGTGTATTGTGGTGATTGCATATGCAGCTGAGGTCGTACCATCTGGCAACTTCAAACAAGACCCATCAACCCACAATTCCCCATCTATGTCTGGAAGGGGCGTATCTTGTAAATCAATACGACCCTTTGTCTGTTCTTCGGTAAGGAATATACAATCATGTGTTTCTTGTGACTGAGGCTGAGTCACCGGATATGGCAACAAAGTAGCTGGATTTAGTGTTGCACATCTCTTCAGTGTAATGTGAGGAGCCAACAATGTCAACTCATATCCCGTTATACGGGCGCTAGTTAAATGTTGTGTCTTTGTTTGATTTAAAAGAGCATCAACCGCATGGGGTACTAACACCAATAGCTTATGTGACAAAACTATCCCTTCACTCTGACGTATTGACACAGCTGTTGCGGCAACTGAACGAAAAAACCCAGGCAACGCTCGAGTGACAGGATCAAGTACTGCTGAAAAATATGCACAGGGACGCTGCTTATCGCCATGTGTCTGTACTAAAACTGACAATGCACATCCATCTTTCTCATGTACGTAAAGTGCAAAAGGCTTCATGTAATCTGGAGTACCTAACACTGGTGCGGAACAAAGGGCTTGTTGCAGCTTTCATCTGTCCATGGGAGGGGCATTGGAGAATCTTTAGTCAAAAGTGATAACAAAGGTTTGACAATGTGTGAAAACCCTAATATCCATTGCCTACAAAAAGAAGTAAGACCAAAGCCAATGCCCAAACATCTTTCTGAGTAGAGGGTACTGGTGTGTCTAAAATTGCTTGAATACGATCTGATGTAAGTGCACGGCCCTCCTTAGACAAAAGGTGACCTAAATAGGTTACCGTTGGTCTACAATATTGCAATTTCTTTCGTGACACTTTATGATGGTGTGAAGCAAGAAAAGAAAGTAAGGACAAAGTGCACTTTTCACATTGCTCAGGGGTATCAGCCGCCAACAAAATATCATCGACATATTGTATGTGAGCCACACCTTCAGGCAAAACAAAAGAATCAAGTTGTCGTTTTAACGCTTGACTATAAATACTTGGACTCTCAGCATAACCTTGAGGAACTCTGCAAAATCTACATGATCGTTTATTCAAAGTAAAACCAAACAAATATCGGCTGTCAGGATGAATAGGGATCGAAAAGAAAGCATTCTTCAAGTCTATCACAGAGAACGTAGTTGCTGTCGGGGGAACCAAAGTAAGGAGTGTCGTGATGTCAGATACCACAGGATATTGTGATATCACAATCTTATTGACTTCTCGTAAATCAATAATGAATCGGTAAATCCTAGTATCAGTATCCTTTTTCAGAATAGGAAGAATCGGCCTGTTACAAACATTATACAGAACTTCCTCAACAACTCCAACTGCAATAAGATCATGCACAATTCGTGTGAGTGCTTCTTCGCCCTCCTGTGAAATTTTGTATTGAGGCAAACGTGGCAATTTAGCTCCCTCCTTGACACTAATATGTTCTGGTAGAATAATCATTTGTCCCACATCAGTATCTGAAGTAGCCCACAAAGTACTAGGGAGTGAAGCTAATGCAATATACTCTTTAACAAGACAAACTCTTTCCATCACAGGATGATTATCATTTAAAATAACACGCACCCCTTAAGGAGAGCATCGTATTGTAGCCCTGAAATACTTGAGCATATCAAGACCCAAAATATTGTCTGGTGTATTTGGAGAAAGAAAAAATGGACATGGAGCAGTAAATTTATCAACATGGAATACAAGTGGTTGTGACAATGGGGTAGGGGAAGGTGTTCCATCGAAACCTATCGATGTAATGGTTAAGCCAGACAGGGGAGCCCTTGGAATCAATTGTTTAGACAAGGCGCTACGAGTAGCTCCTGTATCAACTAGAAACTGATCAGTAGAACTCAAAACATGTGCTGTAACATAGGGACCTCTCTGATCTACTGGAACTTCAACTGATTCCTTACCCCATCCTAAGCAATCCTATGCATAAGCAGAATCTTGGAAATCAGGCTGCACATAGTTAGACATCTGGTATTGGTTCCGTCTATCAAAAGTGTTAAACCCATCCTGCCCTCGTACATTAGCATCAACCCTAGCATGACCATTCATGCTTCTTCTAGGTCCTGAATATCCTGAGCGATTTCTCATTTGTCTCCGACCACGTGAACACTGCTACGTAGTGCTGGACAATCGGCAGCCCAATGCCCAAATTTCTTACAATACGCACACTGATCAACAGACAAATTCGAACGAGTGTAAGAAGAACCATAAGATCCACGTCCACCTCTATCACTACCTCTAAAAGGCCGACCATAAGGTTGAGCCAACATAACCTTCGTCTTTAATTCTTTAATCTTTTTGTCCTCGCTACCTTTTGCTTCTAATTCCTGACGTTCATAATACTGAGCCATAGTCAAAAGAGAAACCGGAGTAGAGGTTGTCCATGAACTTTCACTAGCTTTTTGACGACTAGCTATTCCGGTTAACAGATTTGCAACATATTTATCGACAAACAAATGTCTGCCACTATCATCTGACAATAACTGAAAGCTAAAATCATAAAATGCTTCTTCAAAGTGTGTAAAGAAATCAGAGACCGATTCATCTGCCTTTTGCTTACAAGACGCTAAAACAGTCCAATCTATCTTTTTAGGAGGAATAATCGTTTTTAACTTAACTAATATGGCTGCAGGAAGATCTAGAATCAACTGATATGGCTTTTTCGCAGGTTCCCTATCCCCGTCCATCTGTTCTAATTCTTTCCATGACGCCCCAAAAACTGCACAATCATCAATTTTATGAACAGTTCTCCACATATCTGGCGGTAATATCAATCCGAAAAATAAATCAATGTCAACCAAAGTCAAAGTACAAGAACTAATTGCTCCCTCAACTTCCTCATAAAAGGCGAAGATGGAAGCTTGCACCCCACCGGTCTGAGATGTCCGTGCAACTACGTCCACAGCCCTTTTCTCCTCTTGCAAGCGGACTGCCGTAACACATAATTTCACCAAACGCCTGATTCCATCAGCCACTTGGGAGAAAACAAAAAGACCATCACGCATTTGCTTATGATCAGCTGCTACATCATCGGGCTCTAACTCATCAGAATATTTCCAATATAGTTCAATAACTTCTGAGCCAAATGCCTCAGTAAAATATAGCTGCTCCTTTTCCGTCCACCCTTTCATGTTGTCTAAAAGTTCAGAAGCAGAGACAACGCTCTCTGCGTAAGCGTAAGACAACGCTACGAATTGTTTTACGAGCAATAGATCTAAGCTCAGACACAGGGCCAGCAGGCAACATAGAGCGACTGTCTCGCATCTTCTGTTGCTCCGAACTGGAGACCTTAGCTAACTCATGAGGGGCAGAAGGGACGACATACGGAGGTGGAGGGCGATCTAGTAACAACAAATCATCATGTGGTTTATTAAGGATAGGATAGAAAGGGTGCCTGACAGTGTATTGGCCAGTTACCTGTAATTTACGTTCTTTCTCTTCTAGCTCCTTTAAGTCATTTATTTCTTTCTTTCTCATTTCCAATGCTTTCACATATACATTCTTCCGCTGCTCTTTCTCAAGCAAGGCTTGCTCACGCTTCACTCGTCCACACACTTCTTTCTCCCACATTCCCACATTCGTACACAGTCAAACATATCTTGCCTAGACTTTCGCTTACACATACATTGTTCCACATACTCAATCTTTCACAAATCAAATGACCCATGCATAGGCCAACGTAACTCAGGATCCGCACAAGTGTTTTTATTCCATAATGTGCTGTACATTATAGAAGAAAGATCATGTTTAACATACATATCTCTATTTGGCGTCCCCTCTGGGGGTGCCGGTTGCGATTCTTCCAGTCTCAAATTGGTACCATTACAAAAGCAACACATCCTAAGAAGTGCGCTAAAAACAGGCATGCCAAAAATAGTGCAAAATATGCAATATTATAATCAAAGTAGCGCTTAAGGTGCCGTTCAAATCAAAATTTAATTGGAGAAAATTCTCCTCATTACCTGCCTATATAAATTGCAATTTATATATCAATTAAAAAGACACAAATTGACTAGTCACCCAAAACACGAGAGCCACAGTAAGTAGTGCTACACTACATTACCAAACAAAGGCATCAAAACCCACAGCAAGTGCCGTAAAATGGCTCTTACCAATCACAGGTGTCCAGGTTCCAACTGCCAAGTTCTAAAATCGACCAAATGGTCACTGCATGACGAATGAACAAAAAGGATCTCAGTCGAGGAACGGCGCCACCTGGATGGTCAAATCAGAAAGAAGGGAAAAACACTGTGGTTGCCAAGACTCGGGTCTCCTCAGGCAGCGAGATCCCAATCCTTCGTCGTAACCAATCCGTTGGGCATCCGAGTCACCGATGAGTCCCTGTTCGGGCGCCAATTTGTTGAAGTAAGCCTCAGCAAGGCCTACTAGTGCAAGGGGTTCACCTTTCTCTGCACAAATTCCTTAGACCATGTAGGAAGAAGTTGTCACAGGAACTGAAATAAGAGACAAAGTTTACTACAGTTCAAACAGCACCCTTAGGTAATGCTTGAAGTAGCACACTGAACTGAGAGAGCATGCTCCTTTTATACCCACGCAGGGGCTAAAAGGAGGTGGTACAATTATAGAAACAAGACTTGTATACATGTAAGGTCATGTGGAAAAAGCACAGTCGACAGGTAGGAGGAGCTAACAGTTTTCAAGGACTAACAGCTGCAGACCTTACTGAGCATGTGCGAAAGTGGGAGATGCTAAATATAACTTGTCGCTAGGCAGATTTCAAGAGTAGTTAACAGAAAGGTAGGACAGAGCACATGGTGAGCACATGGCAGCATGTGGCAGAGAAAATGGCTGCCATGAATACAAAATGGATTCCGCGAAATGTTCACAATAGTTACTAAATACAGATGTCTTCTGCTAATGCTTAATCTAATCGCTGCTAAACTACAACAAGGTGAGGTGTTTTGTGCAGGAAGGTGCATGCAATTCAGGCACCCTTGCAACATGGTATACCATGGTGCAAGGGTGCCTGCGTTGGCTCTAGACCAAGCGCCAGCACAAGGGAAAGGAAAGGAAAGGAATGCACTGTATTGCCTTAAATGTGGTGCATTCCTGCCCTTTCCTATCATGCAGCCCAGCACAGTATGGTGCCATGCTGCACTACACTGTGTGACTTGACCACAAATATGGCCCTGAGGGGCATATATACAAGAAAGTGGCACATAAGCTGTGGTGCGCCACTGTTCTTGCATCGCCCTGCCCCACCCTAATGTCACCATGGTAGTACTGTAGTTATTATACAGTGCACCATTGCATACATTAGCACAATAGTGTCATAATTTATGTCTCTATTGTGCCGCTTTCCTTATGACGGTAGTCCAGCAAAGCACAGGGAGGCCCATAGGTTATTACGGAGCATCAGTTCAATGCCTACCTCGAGCAGACATTAAATAAGATGGAAAAAATAGTGCAGTGAAATCTTGTAAATTACCCTGTGTGGGAAGGCCCCCCTTGCATACATTATACCTAACACAGGTATAATGTGCTGCAAGAGGTTAAAAAGTTGTGCAATGCACGCAGTGGCCCACTTTGCAAATATTGCACCCTCCTCAGGGTAAAAAAACAATAATGACCCCAGGACTGCGCAGGGAGGCGCAAGGGACTTGTGAATATGCCTCTAAGTGTTTCAGACAGATGTGGGGAGTAAGGGACACTAAAATGTAAGAGCAGTGAGCATTTTGGGATTGTAGTGGCTTGAGCATATAGTTTCTCTTTTTCATTGTCTTATTAACCATATTTCTTAGTGCAATGTGATGTTATACTGTTTTGCCCAAGTCTGCAGCATGCCGTAGATGGTTTTCTCAATTATTGTAGTGATATTTTCAGACTCACACTGCTGCTTGCCGGGGGTCTGTGGCTGGTCTTACATTCATGCAACATTTAGGTCATTTGTTTGCCTACGTTTGCTCATTGGTTGTTGAGGATCTCCAGGGACATGAAGGAGGAAATTTTTTGTCCTCAGCCTTCTTGCTTACCATATGCTTGTCCAACATTTAGTCAAATGTGTGTGTAAGAGTTTTTAATATGTATTTTGTGCTACATTTCTAGTGTCTTTCACTGGGGTACTTGCCTAAAGCTGCTAATGTTAGCTGCAATTTTAAATTTACATTTGTTATTTGTCAGATTCCATTTTTCTGTACTGCCCTGTGGGATTTATGGAACCCTTTTAATGTCAAATAAATACTATCATTTTTGTTTCTAATATATTTTTCATGTTGTATTTCTCCCTTATTGCTGGTGCATGCACCTATAAATGGGTTATATGTTTATATAATCTTTGTATATTTCATATTACTTCTCATTTTATATATTTTTTACATTTTTTGCCAAGGTAGTTGGAAAGTGTTCTACCTTCAGACACAGTCACCTTTTTGGAACTCTGATTCTTCTTGCGAGGTAATGCTACAAGATGTATAGCTGCATAGGGCTCCACGAGGCCAGATACCTTCTCCACAAGGTCCTGCTGAATCTGATTTGCTGCTGTGAAAAGCTCTGAGCGGGAACAACTTGAATCTTTGGCTCAGTGGCAATGCAGTAGCTTGGCAGGTTGGCTCTGGTCCTCCAAGAGTTCTAAGCCTCAGGTTTCAGAAGTTGACATGAGGAGTACACTTTGACTACAACCAAGGGTCCAGTACCTTGGGACAACAGTTGGATATCGAGATTCACTCCAGCAGAGACAGGCAGCAGAGTCCAGGGTAGGTCCAATTGGAACTGATCAGCTGAGCAGTTGTATGAATGGACCTCTTCTAGCTTGTTATGTCCATGTAGCTTGATCAGGAGGTCCTGTAGGACCCTTCGAGTTCACTTATTTGTCCTGGGCAAAAGAGGGTCCATCCTTCTAGGCTCTTGTTAGGTCTCAGGCAGTAGGTTCAGTCCCTTTCTGTTCTCCCACAGGTTCAAAATGTGTTCTGAGGCAGGTACCAGTGGTGCCACATTTATAC
Organism: Pleurodeles waltl; assembly: GCF_031143425.1. Lineage (NCBI taxonomy): Eukaryota > Metazoa > Chordata > Amphibia > Caudata > Salamandridae > Pleurodeles > Pleurodeles waltl. Next base: position 108,134,252 of record NC_090440.1, on the reverse strand, counting down.
CTGGCACCACGCTGTGTGTGGGGAACCCTTTACCACCCCCTAACAAATTAGGTAAAAGTTTCCAGGGGTAACACTACCCACCTTTGCAACATTTCTTGTATGCCCTACTGCAACCAATCACACAGTGCCATTTTCTACATAAAACCAAGATGGCAGAGCCTATGTTCCCCTGTGCACAGCTCCATTGCCTACCCCGGATTTTTAATCATGGAAATGAGCTGACCCTTCTCCGTGGTCAGTCTAAACCCGTTCTGGTGGCAGTCTTTCTCCAACTAGGATTTGTGCCTGCCTGACTGAGGAGACAAAGGAAAGAGGCAGGTCTATGTGTTAACTACAAATGCCTGTGACAAAGTGGGCATCTGTGAAGGTAATCAAGTTCCTGGGTCCATCACACAGGCTTTCCTGTCAAGGGAACAAAGATTGATTCCCTTGCCCAAGGTCTGTTGTTCCTGCACCTTGCCAAGGGTCTATTTATCTGCTGGGTGACAGTGTGAGCTTATGCAAATGGCCCTCCATTAGGCATGTAAAAGGTAACTTTTTAAGAGGGCCTTTTACAAAATATTGTTAAAAGTCCAATTTTACCAGTGAATTGGATTTTCAATAAATATTTATTTTTAAATCATCAATGGTATTTGTAGATGTTACCTATCTGAAGATAACATGATTAAATGTAATATCCCATGCCAATGCTTTTCTATGAAACAGCAAGATGTGCTACAGTGAAAACCGCTTTAGGAGTTTTTTCACTGTAAGGACATGTGTGACATTAAAGTTTCAAATGTACTACTGTTAAATACCATGCACCCTGCCTTATGGGCAATAAGAACTTCATATGGGTGACATAATGATTTAAAAGGAAATTTTTGATTTGTCAAAGGAAGTATTTTGAGCAGCTGAACTGCATAGCAAGGCCACAAATGTTAGGCCTGCTGTCATGTTTGCACTGTCAGTGGAGTGGATGACACAATGGGGGCTGCATTACAGGCCCTGTGTCAACTGTGTACCATATACTAGAGACTTAATAGGTAAATTAAATAAACCAGTCAGGGGGAGGCCAATTTCACCATGTAGACAGGAGAAACACTGGCACTCTACCAATGGTAAGCATTTCCATCTTGTTTCCTAGCCAGTCTATGCTCTCAGACAGTTTTCGGTGAAGCTGGGTAATTGTCAATGTCTTAAGGACCAGGTTGCACAAAATGTCCTGAGTCTCACAATAAAAAAAAAAAAGGGGCATTTCATCCCTAAAAAGAATGAGGCTTAAGAAATAACTACATTGGAAAACAGTTGTGATTTCTCAAATATCTTAAGTTTGGTACCCCTTTCAGATGATGGCATGAAAAAAAGAACATGAACTTCATGTACTGGACTAACAAGTAAAAGCACAATGTCTAATAAAAACTACTTCTTTAGCTACACAGTGTTCATTTATATACTATTCAGTGTAACAAGATATGTAAATAACAAATGAACTAACATGCTCAGTGTGTAAAGTATAGACAGAAAGTCAAGGAAACACATTTTTCATTCTAACAAACAACATATGGTACAACTACATACTTTGAAGTGAACAACAGCCTCTGTACTTGCTGTTTATTCAAGAACTGGCTACTTACCATTTAATGTCCATGATTGCCAGTCATTGAAGATTCAGAGGGTTTGTGTGTGTGTGGCACTGGGTAGAAAACAGGTGACAAATTATTTAATAAAGGCTAAATTATTAATGTGGCAGATGTGTGTGGCATAGCTCTTTTAAATGCCTTTATGTGCCTGCACACCTCTATGGACTGGAAAGAGAAGATTTATTTGGATTAATACTGACCTGTGACTCACGTGGCCAATACAAAGTGATTAATGTGCAGTTCATGACGGACACAGTTAAACTTGTTATTTTAAAGTTAAGCTGAGCATTAATTTATGGCAGATGCAGCTAGATTGGTACTAGACTGACCTTAAGATAGCAGTATGTCTGCCAGCCTGTGCTCTGCCATCCTTTGGCTCTTACCAGACCTACCTATTTTTCAATCTAGATTAGTGATTTGAGAGTCTGTGGCCTGCCAAAGCCCAGTCTGAATTGTATCAATTTAAATGCCATCTTTCTCTTTCTTCAATCATGAATTTGCCATGTCCATGTGTGAGAATTTGGGTGTACTATATGAAATGGCTGGGTAGTCCTATCATGCAGTACACTAACTATTACTGTTTTGGGCCCAGTCAGGTAAGTTGACTTAACCTTAAGCTCAACACTGGGTAGCTGTGGCTGTGAGAAGTAAGGTTTAGCAAAGGGACAATGTGTAAAGCATTTAACAGCACCAAACAACAAAATAAAAAGGTCACAGAACACAAAGGAAACACAAAAACAAATGAATTTTTAGAGACCTTAATCATTAAAATCCACCGGAGGGTTCCTGAGATACGGATTTTAGAAGCAATAAAACAGTTAGTTTAACAACTGCGGCCCAAGGTGGGTGAAAACTTCTGGCAGGACAGGGGTCTAAACGGCCAGAATTTGACACTTTAGAATGTTGCCTGCCCACTAGAGCATTTTTAAAACAAGATCCAAACTTTACATGATGACTGCCATAGATGACAATGGAATGGTCCTGACGCTGAGGGAGGCAGGCTTAAACATGCTCAAAGATGCTCCTGATACAGTGTGGTCCATAGGGTTGAAGTCTATTTGAGTCCTTTGGTCTACATGTGAGTGGGTGGCCACTCTGTCCATGGATCTTGGGGTCCCACAAAGTCCTCTTGCAGAGTGCCAACAGGGTGCCAATGCAGACCTTGCAATTTTGTAACACAGTGATCATGGTGCAAATCAGTGGTCCTGGCTAGTGTCCTTTTTGGGTGAGGAATCAGGTTGCAACCAGCACTCACGAGTCCAGCAGTTGGCTATCTCTGAAATGTTTTTTAGGTGCCCGGCGTCTGGTAGCGGCAAAAGGTCTGAGGTGGCTACCAGAGATGTGACTTGGGCTCCTTCAGCTTTAATGACCTCAGTGCCATTCTGGGGAACCAGCCAATGACCCTTGGAGTCTTTGCTTCAGACTGAGCCTTGGAATCAACTTTACCCAAAGCCAGGCATGCAAAACATGGTCCAAACTCAGCTAGCCCAAAGTGCAGTACGTTGGGGGGCCAGCAAACTTATCCTTGGAGTCTCTGCTTTGGACTGGAGCTGGGAATCAACTTTTCCCCAAGGCAGGCATGCAGGACAGCATCCAAACTCTGCTATCCCAAAGTGCAGCCGAAGCAGGTTCTCCTGGGTCTCAGCCTGTCTTTGTGCACTTCCAATGGGTGCAAAGTGGTATCCTTCTTGTCCTCCTTCCAAGTCCAGCAAGTACTGAAGTCTCAGTGCCAGGGGTGTCCATTATATCCCATAATAGTGCCCCGCAGGGACAACACAGTCACTAGACAATGGGCTAGTTGGCCCCCTCCTCTCTAGTAACACGGTTCCATTGATGTGTGGCATCTGGCTAGTCCAGAGTGCAACATTCTTGCCACAACCAACATACCAGAATTCTTCCTTTACTGCAAGAACCGTGGTAGCCCACCCCCAGAGGTGTGGCTCTCATGGGGCTAAACGCCCCTGGAAAATAAGTTTGTGAACTGGTTTTTCCTCCTCTGTCCCTGGCTCTATTCTGTCTGTGGAAGCAAATGGCATCCCGCCCAAGAATGTCACAGCAGCCCTTCAAAAGTGGTTTCACCTTTGAAGCTCGCCTTTTGAGCTAATAGCCCAGGCAGCCATCCTGTGGGAGGAGTCACATGTTCCAGAGCAGCAACAGCCTTTCTTCCTGGCCTGGCACTCATCCACAGGTCTTCTCAGGTGGGTACAAAACTGTCTGTGTGCTAGCTCCTTTGTGGAGCCACTGCACTAGCGGGGGCACAGAGTGGCAACTTCATAAAAGTTGCTTATCTTTAAAAGTGACATTAATGTTGACTTAGCCAACAAGTCACATTTATTGTCACAATTAGTTTGATACCCTAAAAGACCCACTTTTGTAGTCCTAGTCAAAAGTTAGCTGGGTTGGATTGCCACCCGGTAACTCTGTATTCGTCAATGTGACTTCCAACTTTACCCACAGCACAACAACAATTTAGAAATGTTGCTGCTAATATATACTGCAAAACATGTCATACTTAACAAAATACAGCTCCTTGCCATAAGATGCTATAGGCCTTCATTAGGAGAGGCATATATAATGTTGAGGGATAGAGAGGCTTTGCCATAGGTTTAAATGGCAAAGTAAAAGAGGTCTTGCCAATTGGGTGTATCCAATTTGACATGCAATTTGTATAATTTTAAAACACTGGCATAGAGGTATGGTCAGCAGGCTTCAGTGCACTTTAAGAGTTGAAAATCAGCAGCTAATAGTCCAAATGGGGCACAAAATGGTGGGAAACTTGCATAATATCTGTTTCCTTACATGACCCTCCCCCCAACTAATGCATATTGGAGACTAAAACCAGCTCCTTAGATTAAGGCGGAATTGTACTGAGGTGAACACCTACCAAGAACATGGCAAAAAACAAAGGGTCTGTGTTGGCGGACCGTCACTTTTTATGATGCCCTGGTAGCGTAGGCCTCTCAGTCCTATCTATGAGGTGACACAAAGCCACCCTGCTTGTCTTTGCATGGCTTCATAGATTTGGAGTAAGGTAAGGCAGTGCACAGCACTGCGTTGCCTTACTCTACATCAAAAACAATCAACAGAATGGGAAGAACAATTTAAGGGGAAAAGAAAGCGCTCCCAACTGTCCCCTATAGTATAAACTTAGGTGCTCCCGGCCCTAGAGGATTCTTCCCTTCCTCCAAAATCTGTGAAGACACAGCTAACAAAATTTGTAAAAGAAAGGACCTAGGCACACTATAACAATAAACTAACCATTACATTTTTAGAAATACACAATCCAACAATACATAATGGATAAAGAAACATTATAGAAAAAAGAACAAAAAAGATCCCATAAGCATAATCAATCCGTCTTTAATATGGCGAAAAGCAGCGAAGAACAGCCAACACGTGTTTCGTCGAGGGGAGTATACTCCCTTTGACTTTTTCAAGGCTATAAAACATAACAAAAAGCAACATTTACCATTGAAAACAAAATAATGATAAGAAAGAACATCCATATACATAGTACAGACAACTGAAAATAGGTATCTCCCAAAACTCAATGGTGTCAAAATTTACATCAATAGCAGTTATATATACACCACTTAGTAATTAATTATATCTTATATGTACAAATTGATAATTAAACCTCACATCCGAAAGGTGAAAGTGATCAACCACACCACAAAAAAGCGCGAATGACTGCAAAATGGTGAATATCAATAAATAGTTGTCAATATTAACAAGTGACTATCACCAGCAACCAAATAATGTGTGTATCCCCATATCATCACCTAAAGTCAACAATACAAGAAAACATACCTCGCTGACATTCAAAATTGATTCAAATACACCAACCAATAGGCGTTTAGAGGAACACTGTTGTGCAAAAAAGATGTAATTAATATCAAACTTACCATATAAAAAGTTAATCGAAATAAAAAACAAAATAGGATTATATGTGCACCACCAAAAACCCAAAGTGCAATATATTCAAATAACCTACCCGTACGTCGCAAACTACTATCATCAAAACATAAGGCTCGCAAATCCATTCAAAACCTAAAATGAACCTGAAATAATCAAACATAGCACTCAAGTCACCACCACTACAGACAAAACGGGGCTTAATTGAAATAATAATGCCCCTCTCAACTCACCCACATAAGTTTTTCAAAGAGCAGGAGTCCGAATATTCGGTCCCGCGTTTGCCCGATAAGCGTTTACCGCTGCCGCCATTGGTAAACGCTATTAAAGCAAACTGGTACGCGCATGTGAATTACAGCGCGTCCACAGATCAGCACTACTGCTAACCTACGGCAGAGCACGGGCGCCATCTTAGAGTGAGACGCTATATATTGACAAATATATATAATACGTTAACACAATGACAATAGACGACATATTGTCCATAAACAACACAATGAAAATGCTAATTAATGTGAGAAACTATAAACGAACAGCAATTAACCATGCAATTTACACAAAAGGTAACAATAATTGAAATACATAATTTTATATTAAAAAAATGTAACTGATCAGAAAGGCTGTATCCATCACCCTGCAGTCAAACGCACGTCCGCGTCATGGTGACCACCTCCCAATTCAGGATGCGAGGTATTACAAACTAATAGACTACATAATAAAGAAAATAATATAGTTTATAACAAAGACAAGTTGGGAATAGCATCTTATACAAGTGTAAATGGAATACACGATATCATAAATATGTATAACTATATACTACAAATATTTGAAAATATAACCCATATTCCATGGTTCAATAATTAGTAGTAATACAACACAACAGTTTATGTATTTGATTAGATAACTAATCCAAGAAATATTCCATTTCGTAGTTCGAATTGAGTCCTGTTTCCACCGCTCTAAGTTTAAGAATCCATAGGCATTCCCTCTTTCTTAATTGTAACTCTCTATTTCCACCACAAGAGTTAGCATGTACCAAATCAAAACCAAAGAATTCAAAGTTCTGTACTTCAGTCTGCCTAGAACATTGACTCATATGTGTAACAATAGGATAGCGTTCATCAAGGTGTTTCAAAGCCCTATAATGTTCACTAATTCTCACTTTCAAGGGTCTAATTGTACTACCAATATAGTATAGACCACATTTACAAATAATCATATAAATCACGAAACAACTATCACATGTTATGTGGGTGTTAATATGAAATTTCTCACCCAACATACTTTCAAACGATGAGATCCCCGATCTGCTCAACCTGCACATACCACATCGACCACACTTAAAGAAACCCTTACTGTGGATTGAGAGCCAATTCTCTTGTTGCAATCGTGTAGGATAGCTCGGACACAAAATATTTTTGAGGGTTCTGCCCCTACGGTAAGTGAACATTGGTGATTCAGATAGTGAACCCTTCAGAGTAGTATCAGCCCGTAATATATGCCAATATTTCTTCATACTGTTACGCAGGGCTGATGATGCCGGGGTATAATCGACTATACATCTTATTTTGTTATCAGATACTTTATCCCTATTTCTCAAAGTGTCAGTCCGGGACAAACGACCTACTCTATTGCGTGCTTTGGTCACAGTATCTGTAGGGTAACCTCTAAGCTCAAATCTAGAAGACATATCTTGAATGGTATTAATAAAATCATTATCAATACTACAATTCCTTCTGGCACGTACCATTTCACCATAGGGAATGGAATGGATTTGGTGTTTCGGATGTGCACTACTGGCGTGCAGTATGGAATTGCAGGCTGTACTTTTTCTAAACAAACGACTTTCAATCTTGTTGTTGCGGATGAAAAGTTCAACATCCAAAAAGGATATACAAGTTTCACTATAATCCCATGTGAACTTTATGTTAAATTGGTTCGAGTTAAGGAAATTAACAAACTCATTCAATAGGATAAGGTCCCCCGTCCATATCATAAGACAGTCATCTATATATCGACCCCAATAAAGAATACTAGAGTTCCAGGTCCTTGCTTCAGGCCCCCATATCCATTTCTGTTCGAGGTAACCCATAAACAGATTCGCATAAGATGGTGAAAAGCGGGATCCCATTGCAACACCTCTTTTTTGTCGAAACCATTTATTCTTAAAGAGAAAAAAATTGTTGTCCAGAATCAACCTAATCATATCTAAAATCATCGAAGTGTGTTGGTATAGACTAGCTGATTGATTATGTAAAAAATGACGTATCGCTATCATACCCAAATCGTGCTTAATACTGGTGTACAATGAAGTCACATCCAGAGTTACTAACTTCATGCCCTGTTCCCAGGTAATATCACCAAGTATACCTAAGATGTGTTTGGTATCCTTTATATAGGAAGGAAGATTGATGACAAAAGACTGTAGAAAAATGTCTACATACTCTGATAGTTTTTCAGTCGGGCCACCCATTCCAGATACAATGGGTCTGCCAGGAGGCGAGCGAGAGTCTTTATGAATTTTAGGCAGCGTGTAAATACAGGGATATCTGGGTCTGAAAACCCGTAAGTACATATATTCATCCTCCTTAAGCAATCTTTGATCAAAACAAAGTTTCAAATAGTTGTTAATTTTATTGGAGAGAGCAGGTATAGGGTTATTCTCAATCTGCTCATAGCATTCAGAATCGCTAAGCTGTCTAATGATTTCAGATTCGTAATCTGCAATATTCATAACCACAATATTGCCGCCCTTATCGGCCTCCCTAATTATAATGTCCTTATTGGTGCGTAAACTTTTAAGGCATTCAAGTTCACCAGCCGACAAATTGTTATGACAATTGTAATAGTAAAACTTGTTTTTGTTTTCCGCTATAAGAAGGTCCTGCCACACTAGTTTGAAAAAAGTATCCACACAATTACCACCACTAAGGACAGGCGTCCATCTAGATTTGGATTTCAAACCACTTGACACAGTATCAGGCATTATGTCCAAGTCATCCAAAATATTGGAAACTATAGATGGATCCTGTTCAAAGTCTGTAATAGAGAGCAGTACAGCTGTATCCTGTATGTCCCAAATGGAAAGAGGGTAATAATCTTTAGTGCACAAAGAAAGGATATCCCTGTTAGAAGTGCTACTAGACATACCGAAATGTTTCCTAAGTTTAAGTCTCCTCACATATTTGAAAAAGTCTATTTTGGTCCTTTGAAAATCCCCTGAACTAAATGGGCAAAAACCAAGCCCCTTAGTGAGTAATGCATTGGCCTGTTCAGATAATTCTACATCCGATAGGTTGACAATGCTAATTGTCTTCTTCTCCATATTATTCATTTGCGCCTGTTACATGATCTGGTTTGGACCCCTACTCTTGTTTCTTTGGGTCCCTCCTCTCTTACTTCTCCTTGTTTTCCGGGGTCTTCTATACGTCTGTTTACTTCTCTCTGTCCTTGTCTTATTCTTTGTACTTCGGCTAAAAAAGATGATGGTCCCTGTTCACTTGATATATTCTGATCTGAGACACTAGACACGTCACTGGATTCACTGCTAGTAGCTGAAATACTGTTAAGTGATGACTGAGCACTTATTCGTTGGGACTGTTGACTCTGTATATTTTGAATTAAATGATCATATCTTCGAGAAAATGTAAAGACTCTCCCTCTACTGTAGTCAAGCTCGTCCCGCTTCAGTTTCCGGGATTTTCTCCTCGTAACCTCCAACTGATGTTGGTTCACAATTTCATTTAAAATCGCATAGTTTTTAGAGGTTGCCTCTTCCAAATTCATAGCCTTAATCTCAGTTTCTAAGCATTCAATATCTCTCTGTAGTAGGTTCACTTTCCTTTCGGAGTTCTCAATTAGAATATTCATGAGTCTCATCGAACTGGAAATTAACTCTTGTTCCCAACTGTCCAAAAGATCTGAGTCTAAGTCATCAAATGTGGGAAATAAATGAGACCTCAAACCCCTGGGTATTCTATTAAGCTTGATATAGTGTTTGAGCGTAGCCCCATCCCACCACTTAGATACCTCCTGCTTTTTTAATCTCTCTAATTTGATAAATTTTGCCCTTAATCCTATTTCTTTAGATGTACCACACACAGCATTTGACATAAGAGTAATATTGGTAGATCCAGGTTCTCCAAATAAATTGGCTGCTAGTTTCATACGATCCATATTTGTCATATATGTGTAAAAAAATTTAAGTTAAGGTGTAAGGAGCTGCTTCCCCTAATCAAAAACAATCAACAGAATGGGAAGAACAATTTAAGGGGAAAAGAAAGCGCTCCCAACTGTCCCCTATAGTATAAACTTAGGTGCTCCCGGCCCTAGAGGATTCTTCCCTTCCTCCAAAATCTGTGAAGACACAGCTAACAAAATTTGTAAAAGAAAGGACCTAGGCACACTATAACAATAAACTAACCATTACATTTTTAGAAATACACAATCTCTACATCAAGAAGGCATTCCATGTGCATTGCAGTGGGTTTTCCCATGCAACATTCATGGATGTTGACACATTCTCAAATTTACAACAATATGTAAACCTGGGAATGCATCAAAACTGTGCACCCCCCCTGGGAGAGGCATAACGAGGAGAAATAACTTTATTTCTCCCTGTGTTTTCCTCTTTCTATGTGTGCTGCATATTTCTCTGCATTGCCCTTTGGGATGCCCGTAATCCAGTAGCAGCAAAACATCTGCGGAGGTTACCAGAGATGCAACTTGGGCTCTTCCATCTTTAATGTCCCCAGTGCCATTCTAGGGTTGCCAGCCAACTGACCCTTGGGGTCTCTGCTTCGAATTGGGGCTGGGAATCAACTTTTACCCAAGCCAGGCATGCACAACAGGATCCAAACTCTGCTAGCCTAAAGTGCAGCAGGTGTAGTTGCTCTGGTGTCGCAGCCTCTCTTTTTGCACTTCCTACGGGTGCAAACTGGTCTTCTCCTCATCCTCCTTCCAATTCTGGTGAGTTTTGAAGTTGCAGGTACCAGGGGTGCCCAATATATACCATCAAAGCACCCTGAGGGGTCAACGCAGTCACTAGCCAATGAGCAAGTTGGTACCCTTCTCTCTAGTGACACAGTTCCATTGAGGTGTGGTATCTGTCTATCCCAGAGTGCAACATTCTTGCCACAACCAACATGGCAGAATTCCTCCTTGACTGTAAGGACCTTGGTAGCCAGGTATGGCTACCATGGGGTTACACTCCCCTGAGAAACCGGTTTGTGAACTAGTTTTCCCTCCTCTTTCCCTGGCTCTACTCTGCCTACAGGAAACAAGTCATTCTGCCCCGAGAGTGCTGTTACAGTGGCTCTTTAAAAGTGGCTTCACCTTTGAAGCTCACCTTTTGGACTAGCACCCCGGGCAGCCATCTTGTGGGGGGAGGTTTAACCTTCCAGTGCAGCAATACCTTTTGTTCCTGACCAAGGAGTCATTCACACATCTCCCCAGGCAGGCAGAAAGCTGTATGCTAGTGCCCTTTGTGGGGCCACTGGACTAGCTGGGGCAGAGTGGCAACTTCGTAAAACGTTCTTATCTTTACAAGTGACATTAATTCTGACTTGGCCATCAAGTTACAATTATTGCCATGATTATTTTGATACCTTACATGACCCACTTTAGTAGTCCCAGTCAAAAGTTAGTCGGATTGGGATGCCACCCGGTAACTCTGTATTAGCCAATGGGGCTTCCAACTTTATCCACAGGAAAACAATGTAGAAATTCTTCTGCTAGGACATATCGTGAAGCCTATGTCTTACTTAACAAAATACCACTCCCTGCCATATGACTCTATAGTTCTTCCTTAGGGAAGATATATATATTGTTAAGGGATAGAGTGGATTGCCATAGGTTTAAATAGCAAACTTGAACTAGCAGTAACAACACTGTCCTTCCAGTCTGCAGTGGCACAATGAGAGGCGGGGGTCATTTGTATTTTGTCACACGAAGGATGGCACAAGCAGTGCTGCAGCTCTGATGCCCTGGGTACCATATACTAGGGGTTTATAAGTAAGTCAGGTCAATTGGGTGTTTCCAATTCGACATGCCGTTCGTATGGATTATAACACTGGCACAGAGGTCTAGTCAGCAGGCCTCAGTGCACACAATAGTAAAAAACCAGCAGCTAATAGTCCAAGTAGAGGCAAAATTTAGGGGTAAACCTGCAAAAAGCCTATTTCCTTAAATCATGGAATTGATTTAATGCTTTGTCTCTCTCAAATGTTCTCTAATATCTTTACTCCTCAATTGATTTATTCCCTAGTCTCCTCTCGGTTTTATCTAATGTGCTGTATTCTATTTCCACCATCAACAGATATCTCACTTTGTGGGACAGATGTGATGTCATCAATTCTAAATCAGTCCATGAGGAAGGTGTACAAAGGCAAAGTCATCCACTTCATTCATCATATCCTGACCATCCTGTTGTAAAAAATGTTCAGTGAAATGCTAACAGTAGTTTATAATTTTCTTTAAACTTGTTGAGTGTATTTACCACAGAACATCTAGGGCCAGATGTACTAAACTATGTAGCAGTCACAAATGACGAATTTTGCAGTCTGTGAAGGCTAAATGGCCTTGCATCATGTACCATCCCTATTTTGCAAGTTGGTAACCTATTATCGACTAGCAAAATAGGGTTTGTGAGTCGCTATTAGGAAGGGACGTGCCACTGTGCCACTGGATTCAAGCTAGCCTGGCTGATGAAGGGTGATACCCTAAAACCGGTCCCAGGATGCTTGTTTCCGGTCCAGAGAGGACCTGGCCTGGCAGTTTGGGCTGGACTGTTCCCATGAGGAACAGGGTCAAGACTGATTTGCATATGGGCTGGGTCCAAACTGGGGTGGCATGGTGAGCAAAAGAACCATGGATTAAACCCAGATCTGTGACTGGGGGTGAGTGCATTGTTCAGCACTCCGTCCATCATCCTTTTGTGTTGCATCATTCTATGTGTCCATACTTGAATACAATATCCAACCTTGGTGGCAAATTTACAAGGAATTCATGCAACTCAGTGCAGGAACAAAAGTTATGGTGTTGCATTGTATGAAAACAAAAGAGGAAGGCAGCACCATAGCTACTAAATGATGGCGCTATTTTTCGCTTTCCCTCTGCTGGCACACTTTAAGCACCAGAGAGCAAAGGTGTGTGCATGATACCAAGCATACGTTTTGTACTGGAAGTAGAACCTTCTAGCACAAAAACTATGCTTTGGCATAGTATGGTATTGATATAACTCAGTAGATGTACAGTGCAGTACAGCACAAATGCAAAGTTAGAAACGTTTTGAGAAAATACATTTTTTTTCTAATGTTATGCCAGCCTTGATGAGGAATACTTTTTTGGCATGAATCCCTGTCTAGCAATGTTAGTAGATAGGGATTTGGCTAAAATCCCATGGATGGTTACACAGGAATACCCATGTACCACCCGTAGTATGACCACTGAATGTAAGCAGAAAGGTCTACTTATTCTTTACTTTTGAGCAACTCGGAAAGTAATCACAAAATCAACTTTTTATGCTGATTTGCATCACTTCCATGATGCTAACCATGAGCAAAGTGTTGATAAATTTGGGCCTTGATTTAAAGGCTTCTTTACCCAGGCACCTGTAGTATTCCACTGAGATTGCAGTCTTACCAACTGGAAAAAAACAGTCATTCAAATACCTACTCGAACATTTACTCACTCACCCTCTCACAAAGATGAAGACACAGTGACTATAACATTCAAGGAACATGACTCAATCCCCATAGGCAGAATGTTCAAGATGTAAGAAAGATATCATTAAGATTTGTCAATCTATTTACCGGAAGAAAAAGAAAGATTATTCATTTTTTATATACAAGGCAAAGACATGTAGGAAACGGCTGCAAACAAGGAGCAACATGCTGAATGAGAGTTTTCCTCATATACTACACGATGCCTTTGATCTTGCTTCTACATTTTATGAGCTCAATTCACAAAGATCCTCCGCAATCCTGGCAGAGTCTCCCTAATGAGAATTCTCATGGCGGAAATTCTGCAACGACTGCAGCGACTCCTCCAGGACTGTGGAGGCTCTTTGTGGATCTGGCAAACGAGGTTTACGGGAGGGAAAAGGGGCGGGGTGGCTGTGACTGTGTTGCTGGGCTGGAGAAAGCCTACTGAGCATGTATGTTTGGCCGGTCCGGAACGGCCGGACAAACATAGATCCGCACTGTGCACTCCCACTCCATCCCTGTCACTCCTGTTGCCCCGCCCACTGTTATATGTAACAACATAATTAACAGAGTTTATTATGTTTTTACTTTAAAAGTTTTGCAGCTCCTGCTGTTGGCAGAGGGGGAGGGAAGGGGGTCAGTGGGGTAACACTCCTTTGCCCTAGTGGAGGAGCCACCCCTGGAATCGGGCCAAGGCTTTATGCTTTATGATAGGACTTGTATGAAACATCTCTACTGCAGTGATGATATTTTGCTATTTGTTTGCCTTATGCACAAATGTACTCTTCACATTTTCATCAGAACCTTTCTTTGTCAGATTCCTTTTACCATAAAAACATGCTGACTTCTTGCACGCAATAGAAACTCCTGAGCTATTCATAACATGTCCTTGATTTTTTTTCTTTAAACCAAGACTCCGCTATATATTTTTTTCTGTGAGCGCCTCATTTTGTATAACACAATTCGAAGTCGGAGCATTATATATTTTAGTTACGAATCTCTGTGTGTGAGGACCATTCGTTATAAAATGTATTTGCACTAGATCTCGGCATTAACTCATTTACTGAGCCATGTGATACAGGTTTGCCATGGCAACCCTGCTTTTTATTGAAGAGTAGACATGGAAGGCATTGAAATCCCATATAACTCGGGGACACACGTGCATCCACGTGCCCAGTCGGCCCACTGCCCGAATGAGCTTCTTTCATCTTAGCCATCTGCTCACAGTATGACACGTACAACCTTAGGTTCACAAGTTCACCTCGTGTCAGTGTCACGCCTCCATTCTTCTACAATTCAACGGAGAACAAAGAGTATGGCATGCGAAGTTCGGAAATCTCTTCGATTCTGATCTTTCGATTCTGATAGAACATGCCAACACAAATCATTAATCATTTATCGAATCTCTTCAGTTGTAGATGTTAAACTTTCTTTCCATCTCTGTCAAACAAATCCAGAATCTAATATGTCATCAATGTTTTATTCATTTCTTTTTCCACGATGCCATTTTTGTCTGGACGTTAACGATGATTGATTCGAAATTGTATTTTTTTTTTTTTTTTTTTATTGGAGGCTAAAATGTCTTATCCAAATACGTGTTTAAAACATGCCCTGTTTAGCTCCGTTAGTTTCAGGTAATCCCACGTAAGTGTTACTTTCATGTTGCAAAGTTAACGTTCAGCGGCAGTAAATCAATGTAAGGGTCTCGCACTGTGCTTAATTTGCAAAAGAAGTGGTGACAGGGCCCAAAGTTTTGCCTAGAAGCCCGCATCCAGCGCTACTGTATGTCGGCGTGCTTAATACAAAAAATGCCTAATCTTGATTTCACCTCTGGTCTCCTTAGTCCATCACTAAACACTCCCTGCTTTTTTAACTCACTATTTCCGGTTTCAGCTTTCACCCTCTCTCACTTTTTTTCGTTTTTTTCTGTCTCCCTTTTTTCCCTTTGGTGTGTTTTTCTCCCTCTTGCTATGTCATACTCTGATGAAGAAAAGAAGTGCCTGTCCCCAAAAAGAAGTGCCGGTGCGCCCTACAAGAAACCAACCGCTCAAATTAAGCATTGGCCTCACAGTGATAACACTCAGCAGCGCTTCTCTGGGTCTGTTACCTCATCATCATATTTGCTGTGCGAGTCCCCTGCAGTAGGTGGATTGCAAAGTGGCATTTTCATCGTTTTCTAATGAGGTAATTCTAGTGCCTGCACCCCCTGCTTCTCACATGTATTGTGCTCATAATGACGCCTTCTCATTTTAGCTGCCCTCGGCGAGCCAGACAACAGCAGGGAATACATGTAATCTCATTCACGGCGCATTACTGCCATTCTTCAAGGGGATTCGCGGCCCAGCCACTGAATGTAATCAGAGTCTGCGTGTAAGTGCGTGTTAGAAGTGCTCTGCAAAATATTGACCCTATCACTTCACTGATTAAAGAAGGAAAAATCTAATCTCAAGGTACGGCTCTTATATGTGGCTTGACAAAGACAGACCGGAGGAAGCGTAAAAATATCTATAACACATAAAAAGGAAAAGTAATACTCAATTTTTAAATAAAACAACAAAACGTTTACATTAAAAATTAGTTCAGACATTCAGAAATACAAATTGTTTTCACCTCATATCACCTATGCAGAAGTTATATTTTTTATTTCCCGCAAATCTGAGGTGTTCAGGGGGATTGCTTATTCCCAACATAACATGGTACTTAACAGTGTATTATTAAGTTTTCCTGCTTAAAATTGTTTTTGTCCATTTTACATTAAAAGGTTGTCGCTGGACTAACATTGAGAAGGTGGGACAAGAATTTGAAAATGACAATGTGGCAATATGACTCATTGATGTAAAAGTGTAGAAAGCATCTCTCGTTTACAAGAGCCTTTCAGTGGAACCACAAAAGAGACTACTTCTTGATCTGTTTTTTTTTTAACCTGAACCCCTATACTGCTAATTCCCCCTCCGCCCCCGTCTAATTTTTTCCAACATCGTGGGGAAAAAATAAAGGCACCCAGGGCTTGTGGGTTCCCATGGAGGGGACCAAGAAATTAGCCAAAATACAGATACATTTTTTTTTTTTACAAATGGAAAAAAGTGCTGTAGATGAAAGCATCTGTTTTTACACCTAAATGTCATCAACGAAAGGTTTGCAGTGCTAAACTCACCATCTTCCCAACTTTCAGGAAAAGGCAGACTAGAATCAGAAAGCCACATTTTTCAACAGTTTTGGCATTTTACTGGGACATACCCCTTTTTTCCTATTGTGTGTGCTTTCAACCTCCTTCCAGTTAGTAACAGAAATGGGTGTGAAACCACTGGTGGATCCTGGAAAGATATACATTTCTGAAAAGTAGACACAAATCTAAATTTAGCAAGGGGCGACACAAACACCACGCTGCGCGGTTTCGCGATACCGTGTGACCGGATTTTTGACACAACATCGCTGGGTGCAGAAAAACAAAGCAAAGCCTGCCTGGACCCAAGGGTGCCTGTCCGGATCGATGCATCGCTCTCCTGTGGAGAGGAAAAATGACGCACGCTGGAACGACCCACGGTCTCGCTTGCGAGTGAGAAATCGATGAATCGCTGGCCTTTTACGACGCACGCTCACCCGTGTGGTGTTATTTTGACGCAACCCAGGTACATTTTCACTTTAACAGTGTTCTCACTGTTTTCTAAAGGGTATAAGGCCCATATTCATACTTTTTTAGCACCGCATTTGCGTCATTTTATGACGCAAAAGCGGCGCAAACCTACAAAATATAATTGTATTCTGTAAGTTTGCGCCGCTTTTGCGTAAAAAAATTATGCAAATGCGGCGCAAAAAAAAGTATAAATATGGGCCTAAGCCTCTTATTCTTAAAAAATTCGTAACTTGACTTGTGTAAGTTGGATTTTTGTCTTTTTGGTATTGTTTTGTTTAGATAAATATTACCTATTTTTCTGAACCTGTGTCATTTTATTTTGTAATGTTTTCACTGAGTTGCTGTGTGTGTTGGTACACATACTTTACAACTAGACTCTAAAGTTAAGCCTGCCTGCTTGTGCCAAGCTACCACGAGGGTGAGAGGGAATTAACAGAGGGTGATTCTCCTTTAGCCTGAGTAGAGTGAGGGTCCTTGCTTGGACAGGGGGTAACCTGACGCCAACCAAAGACCACATTTCTAACATTAGTGATCAGCGGTTGGGATTGGACTTGTATTTGTACTTGACATACAGTGATTAAGTGTACACTACTGTTTTCAGTGCAGACCACTACGTGACCACATACTACTTGTCTTGTGATTTTTGCTTTTGCTCATTTTGTTCTACTTCCATTTTTCTGATCCCTTGATTGACTTTTTTTTAAACTTCATTTTGGAACTTGTTTTTCTGCCTTTGGAACTTTGCACTTTTAGCTTCTCATCATGTCTCGGTCTGTAGATGCATCAGCTGGAACTGCTTTAGATTTAGAGAAACTGGAGAGCTATACAGTTGCCCAGTTAAAGCAGTTCTGCAAAAACCTTGCTTGTCCCATTAAATGTTCCACAAGGCAGGAGGAGCTGCAGAAGGCACTTAGTGCCGGGGTAGTAGCCAAGGAAGCTGCGGGGCACACAGAGAAGGAGGAGGATGAGGAGGAGGTGGCGCAATCCATTCACAATGGTATAGTGGGTGGGCCTGTTATGTCCAGGGAGAGAGCCTCCAGGGCAGGTAGCAGTGTGTCCTCCAAGGGTCTGATACCTGAAGATTCACAGGACAGACAGGCAGAGAGGGACTACCAATTGGAGCTGGAGAAGCTCAAGCTCAAGATGGAGAGGCAGAGGGAAGAGAGAAAGATGGCCATTGAGGAAAAGAAGATACTGTTGGCTCACGAGCTTAGCTTGAGGAAGCTAGATCAGAGGGACCAGTCCAGTAGAGACGGTGGCAGCAATATCACAGTGCAGCCTGAGAAAAGGGTGCACATTCCTAAAGATCTTGGGAAGGATTATAAAAGGGAGGATGACATATTCTTGTGGTTCAAGAGGTCTGAGTCTGCTCTCCATATGATTCTGGTCCCTGAAGCTCATCGGGGGGCGGGTCTGTGGAAGCACTTTGAGGTAGAGGGGAGGGATACTCTGACATCCTTAGGGAATCCCTAGGGACTCACCTACTCTATCATGAAGGATGCCCTACTCACCAGATATGGTCTCACCCTTGAGCAGTATAAGGAAAAGCTCAGGTCCTATAAGAGGAAGGAATCCCAAACATGGTTGGAATGTGTTGATTCATTCTCCAGGTCACTAGATGGTTGGGTGAAGGGCAGTAAGGTAACAACGTATGAGGGGCTTTACAGTTTGATTGCCTGGGAACACTTGTACAGTTTATGTTTTCCAGAGCTGCGCCAGCACCTAATTGACTACAAGCTGACTGACCCCAGGAAGCTTGCTCAGGAGGCGGGCAGCTGGGAGAGCACCAGGGTCCAGAAGAGGTATGGGGGTGTCAACACCAGGACAGTGCGCGCTCTACGGGCATCTAGAATGCAAAAACCCAACACTCGCAAGATAATGTAATTTATGCATTGTGATGATATGTTATTGTTTAACCTTTTGCATTGCAGAATTCCATCCAAAAGATTCATTTTTAAGGTGCTTATAAATACTGTACATTTGCAATGCATTGCTGCAGACATTCAGAGTGTGTTAGGGTGTGGTCCCTTTCCAGGGCCTTCTAGAGACTTTCCCTGCAACATGCCTGGGTATGGTTCTAGGCTGGGCCAAGACTCTATAAAAGAGAGTCAGCCCAACTTCCAGTGCTCACTATTCAGAGGTCCCGGTGCAGAGCAGCAGCTTCTTCCTGAGCTCCTGTCCCGGCGGCCTATTTGGATTTTCCAGTCTTCTGCACTCATCTCTAATTGGTGATCACTATTTCCAGGCGGTAAGACGGTGTTTGGACATTTCCCAACACCGTAATTGAGAATTTTCATATTCTTGATTTTAATTCTTAAATGAATAACAGATTACTTGTGTGCTGCCATTTTTTGACATTTGTATGGTGGTTTGCAAATAGGGAGGACGCGCAATTTATTCCATAAAGATTTGACTTCGTTATTACATTGTTGTTCATTGCGCGCTGATATTTCTTGACATTTACATGATGTTTTACGAGTTGGCAAGACGTGCAACTCGTTTCATGAGCATTTAACTTTGTTGTTCATTGCGCGCGCGCTACCTTTTCTTGACATTTACATGGTGGCATTCGAATCGGCGAAACGTGCGATTCACTTCTCGTGTGTAATTCATGCTGTTCATTGTGCGCTACCATTTCTTGGCATTTACATGGTGGAATTCGAATCGGCAACACTCGCAATTCTTTCCTTGAGTGTTTTTTCATGTTATTCATTGTGCGCTACCATTTCTTGGCTTTTGTATGGTGGCATTTGAATCGGCAAGACGCGCAATTCTTTCCTCGTGTATAAATAATGTAAATTACTGTGCGCTACTATTCTAAGACATTTTCTTGGTAGCATTTCAAGTTGACACGTTGCATGATTTATTCCTTGAATCTACGTTGTGCGATTTCATGGTGCACAATCCTTTATGGTGTTTAATACTCATATAAAAATCTGCAATGTGCGCAATTCACTTCCCAATGTTTTTTCTGAGATGAACACAACAATACCAGAGTTCTAGATGTAACGCTGTGTGTTCCTGATATATATTCTTAAAAGGAGATTCATATGGTTGTTTAGAAATTGCTCAAAGTGTTTCCTGATTCTCATGCTAAAGAAAGTACTCGAATCTGAAAGTCCTATTTAACTTTTCCTGTTTCCTCCTCAGGCATTCGCTCATCTAAAGCCTAGTCAGTTTTAGGACTATTCTAGGGTTGTTCATGTTTTTCAGAAAAGACGAAGCTTAGAGTTGTAGCATGGTACTGATTTTATGAGATGTAATTTTGATGTTGTGTTTTAACCTTTTGCTTCCTACAGGTATCCTTCCCAGCTGTTCCCGTCCTAATGCCCTTTTCCCCACTTGGACTCTCTTAGACTCTGTGATAAATCTAATCAGAGTATTGGAGCTGTCTTGTGGTGGAAGTGTTGGGAACGTGCACAGACCCCGAGGATCTGGTGACTCTGACAGGGGGAGACCATGCCAAGGGTGGGCAGGGTCCCTCTCAGATCAAAGGGGGTGTGATAAGGGTAAACAGGGGGAGTTATCCAAAGCGCCCCAACCTATTTCCCAGGGTAAGGATTCTCATCCCCCAGTGAAAAGAAGCCATGGTTTTCCAAGGGATACCTGTGGAAGGGGGTCCTCCACGTAAGTGTTATGCATGTGACCAAGTGGGTCATGTGAGGGGGGATCCCAAATGCCCCAAGAGTACACCGGCACTGACTAATGCGCAGTCCCAGGGTATGGCTAGTGTAGCGCTTGGGGAGGACCTGGTTCCAGGTGGGTGGGAGCCAGCTGAGATGACCCTTGTCTCAATAGGGGACAGTGAGATGGTCCAGAGAACCCTAGTGCCGGAGAACACTAAGAAGTTCAGGCAGTGGGTGGTCATCAATGGACAGAAGGTGGAGGCTCTGAGAGACACAGGAGCCAGTGTGACTACAGTGAGGAGTCACCTGGTGTCTGAAGAGCAGATAGATCCCCTGGTACTTCACCAAGTAGTTGCAGTGGACAACTCAGAGCACCTGTGCAGAGTGGCGCAGGTTCCCTTTTAATGGGGAGGTCTCAGGTTCCTTGAAGGTAGCTGTGAGTCCAACCATTCCTTTAGATTTTTTGCTTGGCAATGACCTGGAGGATTCCCCTTGGAAGGAGGTGGAACACAGGTCACACTTGGAGATGTTGGGTCTGCTTAGCTGGGTATGCGTATCCACCAGGTCAATGGAAGTCCGTCAGGGTGGTCAAGGGCCCCTGGAGCCTGAAACAGTGGCCAGGTGACCAGCAAAAAGGGGAAGGGCAGGGGGCACGGGAAACCGGCCCCAGAATTTCCCACAGTCCGGGAGGAGGCAGAGCCTGAGGGTAATGCCCCAGAGCTTACAGGGGAACAGGTGGCTGAACTGTGAGGCACAGAAGACATGCCCTACTCTAGTGGCTTTGTGGCAGCAGGCTACAGACCAGGCGGCTGGCAACAAGCCAGGATCTCACCTGATCTACTGGGAGGACGGCATCCTCTATAGTGAGCCTAAGGTTCCTGAGCCTGGGTCAGCCCATATGCTGGTGGTACCTCAGTGTTTCAGGGCCTACCTACTGGGTTTGGCACATGATCTGCCTTTAGAAGGACATTTGGGGCAGGGCAAGACCTTTGACAGGCTTGTCACCTACTTCTATTGGCCCCAAATGCACAAGCACTCTGATGCACACTGTAGGTCTTGCCAAACTTGTTAGGCAAAAGTGGGGGGAAATGTAAGGCTCCCCTTCAACCTTTCCTGGTGGTTAGTACCCCCTTTGAGAGGGTTGGTATTGACATTGTTGGGCCTCTGGATCCCAAGACAGCCACGGGTAACAGGTTTATCCTGGTCTTGGTGGACCATGCCACCCTGTACCCAGAAGCCATTCCTCTGAGGTCAATCACTTCCCCTGTATGGGGTTTCCCAAGGAATTGGTATCTGATAGGGGTACCAATTCCATATCTACTTATATGAAGTCTCTGTGGAAGGTGCGTGGGGTAACGAATAAGTTCACCACACCTTACCACCCCCAATGCAATGATCTGGTTGAGAAATTCAACCGCACCTTGAAGGGCATGATAACAGGCCTGTCAGAGCCCTTGTGGCAGAAGTGGGACGTCCTCTTGCCATGCCTTCTGTTCGCTTACAGGGAGGTGCCTCCAAAGGGACTTAGCTTTAGTTCTTTTGAGCTGATCTGTGGCCACCCCGTGAAGGGACCTTTAAGTCTGGTGAAGGAGGCTTTGGAAAAAGCTCCTACTAAACCCCGCCAGGATGTATTCAGTTATATGCTGGTTCTGAGAAACCAGACTGCCCACTTCAGGGGTCTCACACGAATATGTGATAGAACAACTAGCTCCTAAACAATTATAGTCTAAACTACTACTGCTAAACAACTAAAAAGTATCTACAACTAAGTACTGAACAACTACTGTCTAAACAACAATTGTGCCTGAATAACAATTGCCTGAACAACTAATATATATATAAATATATATATATTCTAAACAACTAATAAACCATAAAAATCAAAAAGGAAACCTTATCTTAAAATTAGTTGTTCAGGCAATTGTTATTCAGGCACAATTGTTGTTTAGACAATAGTTGTTCAGTACTTAGTTGTAGATACTTTTTAGTTGTTTAGCAGTAGTGGTTCAGGCAAGTAGTGGTTTAGACCCAGTTGTTCAGGATGTTTCCCGTCTCGCACAGGCGAACCTAGAAGCAAGCCAGGAGGATATGAAACGCTGGTATAACCAGAATGTCTCACTGGTCGAGTTTCAACGTGGTCAGAAAGTGTGGGTGATGGCACCAGTAGAGTGTAGAGTGCTCCAGGACAAGTGGACTGGGCCATTTGAGGTGGTGCAGTGCAAGAGTGAAGTCACCTACCTACTGGACTTACAGACTCCTAGGAACCCTTTGAGGGTCCTGCACGTGAACCGGCTCAAGCAACACTTTGAGCGGACTGAATTGTCCATGCTCCTAGCGACAGATGACGGAGTGGAGGAGGAGAGTGAGCTACTTCCTGACCTCCTGTCTGTAGAAGAGAAGGATGGGTCTGTGGAGGGTGCGTACCTATCCTCCTCCTGACTGCAGAGCAGTAGAGGGACTGTCGCCAGGTGCTGAGACATTTCGTCTCACTGTTCTCCTTCATCCTAGGGGTCACACACTTGTGCACACATGATGTGCACACTGGGGACAGTACATCCATTACAAAGAAGGTTTACGGGGTGACTGACAAGGTCAGGGCTAGCATTAAGGATGAGGTATCCAAGATGTTAACCCTATGGGTTATTGAGCATTCCAGCAGTCCTTGGGCCAGCCCTGTGGTTTTGGTCCCAAAGGCCGCACCTGGTGCCACACCAGAACTCCGTTTCTGTGTGGACTACCCGGGTCTCAATGCGGTCAGTAAGACTGACGCGCACCCCATCCCCCGAGCTGAAGAACTCATAGATCGGTTGGGAGCTGCCAAATACCTCAGCACGTTTGATTTAACATCTGGGTATTAGCAGATTGCCTTGACTGAGGGGGCCAAGGAAAGGTCTTTATTTTCTATCCCAGATGGGCACTTTCAGTTTACAGTGCTGCCATTTGGGATGAAAAATGGCCCGCCACCTTTCAGAGGTTGGTCAACCAGGTGTTGGCTGGGATGGATGAGTTCAGTGCCGCCTACCTGGATGACATTGCTGTCTTTACTTCCACATGGGAGGAACATTTGCAACACCCCTGCAGTGTTGGGGTCCCTGCAAAAGGCAGGCCTCGCTATTAGGGCAAGCAAGTTCCAAGTAGGGCAGGGGTCTGTGGTATATTTGGGACACCAGGTGGGGTATGGCACCATTGTTACCCCCTTGACTGAGTTCACTTCCAAGAAGCAACCAAAGAAGGTAATCTGGACGGAGGCTTGCCAGACCGCTTTTGATGCCCTGAGGGCTGCCATGTGCACAGCACCTGTGCTGAAGGCACCTGACTATTCCAAGGAGTTTGTTGTGCAAACATATGCCTCAGAGCATGGTATAGGAGCAGTACTTTCACAGCTTAATGAAGAGGGCCTAGATCAACCTGTAGCCTTCATTAGCAGGAGGTTACTTCCCAGGGAACATAGGTGGAGTGGCATAGAGCGTGACGCTTTTGCTGTGGTCTGGGCGCTGAAGAAGCTAAGACCCTGCTTGTTTGGGACTCACTTCTGGGTTCAGACTGACCACAGGCCCCTCAGATGGTTAATGCAGATGAGGGGTGAGAATTCGAAACTGTTGAGGTGGTCCATTTCCCTATAGGACATGGACTTTACAGGGGAACACCGCCCTGGCACAGAACACTCCAATGCTGATGGTCTGTCCAGATTCTTCCGCCCTAGTGATGAGAACTCCCATGAGGTTGGGTAGTTGCTCCCCACTTTAAGCTGGGGGAACACGTGTTAGACTTGGCATCCTTGGCGTGGTCTCCCCTAACATTTTGCCTCTGTTTCCCAGGTTGTTGATGTGTGTTGGACTCTGTTTTTGCTGTTTTTGCTACTCTGGCCACTTTACCACTGCTATCCAGTGCTAAGGTGCAAGTGCACCTATGTAAAATGTATGTGTAATTGGATTTCCATGATTTACATATTTGATTTACTGGTAAGTCCCTAATACAGCGCATTAGAGGTGCCCAGGGTCTGTTAATCAAATGCTACTAGTGGGCCTGCAGCACTGGTTTTGCCACCCACATTAGTAGCCCTGTAAACATGGCTCAGACCTGCCACTGCAGTGTCTGTGTGTGCAGTTTTAAACTGCCTATTTGACTTGGGAAGTGTACCCACTTGCTAGGCCTAAACCTTCCCTTTACTTGCATGTAAGACACCCCTAAGGAGGGCCCTAGGTAGGCCCATGGGCAGCGTGCAGTGTATGTTTAATGTAGGACATATACTAACACGTTTTATATGTCCTGACAGTGAAATACTGCCAAATTTGTTTTTCATGTGCAAGGCCTATCTTTCTCATAGGTCAACTTGGGGGCTACCTTGAAATGTGATCAAAGTGTAGATTCCCTTTGGGAGCAGATGGACATGTGGAGTTTTGCGTCTCTGAACTCACAATTGAAAAATATATATTTTAGTAAAGTTGGTTTTTAGATTGTGTGTTTGAAAATGCAACTTTTAGAAAGTAGGCATTTTCTTGCTTAAACCATTCTGTGACTCTGCCTGTTTGTGGATTCCCTGTATGGGTTAGTTTGACAGTTGGGCTGTTTGCACCTCTCTCTAGACAGTGACACAAAGGGAGCCTGCATATCCTGATGAGCCATCTTTTCTAGGAGGGAGTGGAGGAGTGTTCGCTCACAGCTGAAAGGGCTGTGCCTGCCTTCACACAATGCAGTATCCAACCCCTTGGTGTGTGTCTGGGGCCTGGCCTGGTCAAGGCAGGATCTCACAAACAAGAGAGACTTTCCTTTGAAGTAGGCCTACTTCAAAGGCAGAAAGGCGTATAAGAAGGGCACCCAAACCCCTGAAAGATTAGATCACTTCTGGAACCAAGAAGAACCTCTGCCAAGGAGAAGAGCTGAAGAGCTGAGGAGAAGTGCTGCCCTGCTTGTGACTGTGCTTTGTGGAGCTATGCTGCAGTTGCTGCTTCTGCCTGTGAAAGGGGACAAAGACTGGACTTTGTTGTGCATTCCTGCTTGTGAATAAATCTCCAAGGGCTTGACCTGAGCTTGCCTCCTGTTGTTGAAGTCTCAGGGCCATCAAAGACTTCCCCTGCCAGCACCTGGACTCTCTGCTGAGATTCCTGCCCTGCCAAGTGGTGCCCGAGGCTGATAACGATGCAAACCCCATGCAGCGCGGTTTCATGATAGCGTGCGACGGGATTTTCGACGCAACATCACTGGGCACAGAAAAACCGTGCAAAGCCTGCCCGGACCCGAGGGTTCCTGTCCGGATCGACGCATCGCTCTCCTGCGGAGATGAAACATTACGCACGCCAACCCGACCGGAGGAGGAATGACCCACGCTCTTGCTTGCGAGTGAGAAATCGATGCATCGCTGGCCTTTTCCGACGCACACTTGCCAGTGCTGTGTTTTTTTGACGCAACCCAGGTACTTTTTTTACGCTAACAGTGTTCTAATTGTTTTCTAAAGGATTTAAGACTCGTATTCTTTAAAAATTCATAAGTTGACTGGTGTATGTCGGATTTTTGTCGTTTTGGTCTTGTTTTGTTTTGTTTAGATAAATATTACCTATTGTTCTAAACCTGTGTCATGTCATTTTGTAGTGTTTTCACTGAGTTACTGTTTGTGTTGGTACAAATAATTTACACCTACACTCCGGAGTTAAGTCTGCCTGCTTGTGCCAAGCTAGCAAGGGGGTGAGCGGGGGTTAACTGAGGGTGATTCTCCTTTACCCTGACTAGAGTGAAGGTTCTTGCTTAGACAGGGGATAACCTGACTGCCAACCAAAGACACAATTTCTAACAGATATATAGATATATAGAGCTTGCAGGTTCTCCAAGAACCCAAGCTACTCAGAGTGTAGGAAGATGGCCTGGCATATAATGGGTCCCTGATGGTACTTACACCTTGTGCCAGGTCCAGTTATCCCTTACTAGTAGATTAGTAGTGTTCTAGCAGCTTAGGCTGATAGAGGTAGCTATAGCAGAGCAGCTTAGGCTGAACTAGGAGACATGCAAATCTCCTACTGTACCATTTATATTATATAGCTCTATATCATAAGAATCACAATACTCAGAGTTAATAGAAAAAAGGTACTTTATTTTAGTGACAATGTGCCAAAAATAAAAATACACAAAATATACACACAAACCAAAATCAGGTAAGTAAACAGTTAGAAAAGTAGTGCAAACACTGTAGAACACAATAGGATGCAATAGGCCCAGGGGCAACACAAACCATATACTAAGAAAGTGGAATGTGAACCACTTAGGGACCCCAGGCCTAGTGTAGTGTGTAGAGTGTCACTGGGAGTGTAAGAAAACACTAAGGATGTCCAAGATACCCCACCCCAAGACCCTGAAAAGTAGGAGTAAAGTTACCCTACTTCCCCAGAAACACACCAAAGTCGTGATGGGAGATTTTTCAAAGACCACAACAGAATGCAAAGCACTGAAGACGGATTCCTGGACCTGAGTACGTGTAAAGGAAGGGGACCAAGTCCAAGAGTCACGAAAGTGTCCAGGGGGGGGGCAAGAGCCCACTGAACCCCGGATGAAGGTGCAAAATGGCTGCCTCTGGGTGGAGGAAGCTGAAGATTCTGCAACAACCGAAGATGCCAGGAACTTCTCTTTTGCACAGAAGATGTCCCACGGCGTGCTGGAGGACACAGAGTTGTTTTCATGCAGAAAGACTGCAAACAAGCCTTACTAGCTGCAAAATTTGCGGTTAAAGAAAAAGGGTGCTGCCGGGGCCTAGGAAGGAGTAAGTACCATCAGGTATCCACTATAAGTCAGGCCAGCCTCCTACAGCTACCAAGTCTCTCACTTCTGTGATGTCTTAAACAATCAAATTGTGAAAAAAACTCCTATAGGTATTGTTAAAAAGACCCCTCACCCACCAATCTAGTTGGTGGCATGCTTCATCATTGGGGTCCCACCCGAGATACCTAGCATGTCATGGGTGTGCTTTGACGCCTGATTACAGAGGAGCATGTTTTTTTCATGAGTTGAATTCCCAACTGCGAGGAGAAGTGCAATAAATATGTCTTGTGCCCCCACCCAGTATTTTTACACAAACATACTAGTTGGATTTGGCACGAGGTTGAGTGATAGTTCAATCTATAAAATATTATTAATAAGAGATTTCACAAAAATTAAATGTACTGTTGTTAGAAGTGGGGTCTTTGGTTGGCAGTCAGGTTTCCCACATGCAAGCAAGGACCCTCACTCTAGTTAGGGTAAAGGAGAATCACACTCAGTTAACCCCTGCTCACCCCCTTGGTAGCTTGGCACGGGCAGGTAGGCTTAACTTCAGAAAAGATATGTCACGTATTTGTACCAACACACACAGTAATACAGAGAACCACTTCAAACTGACACAACACAGGTTCAGAAAAATATTAAGACCCTCATTATGATGAACTTGGCGGTAATCATCACCGCCTGCCGTGCTGACGGTGAACAAAA
This sequence comes from Pleurodeles waltl, assembly GCF_031143425.1. NCBI lineage: Eukaryota > Metazoa > Chordata > Amphibia > Caudata > Salamandridae > Pleurodeles > Pleurodeles waltl. The sequence continues at coordinate 108,106,300 of NC_090440.1, read as the reverse complement.
GACCACCAGTGGCGGTGGACTGCACACCGCCGAATTATGACAACAAATACACAAACCACCAAAATATTGACAACCTCCACACACCACCAGGGCCAACGACGGCAGGAAGGCCGGACACAGCACCCCGCCACCGCTGTTCCTACAAAAATAATGATGCACAAATCAGCATGGTGGACAGTGGATGCTGAACGAGCATTGGTGGTAACAACCGCTGCGGCGGTCAGAAATGGGAACCGCCAATAACAGAAGCACACATTGGCAAATTTGAAAAGCACACACCTGACACACAGCCACACCACTGCAAAACATACTCACACACACCCCACAATCCTTTGCAATTCCAACAGCACCACATAAATCAACATCACAAGACAAATACACAGAACCACGACACAAGTCACACACACACAACGAACCACCCACAACACACACCATGGCACCCCCTAAGCACTCTTACTTCATAGACAGGGAGCTGAGGACCATGGTGGATGAAATACTCAGGGTCAAGCTGCAGCTATTTGGGGCACAGGTGCCGCACACACCCTTGGCCAAGAAGATGGAGGCATGGCAGAGGATTGTCAACAAGGTCAGCTCTGTGGGAATCCATCCATGCACAAGAGATGATATCAGGAAGAGATGGAACGACCTGCAGGGGAAGGTGAGTTCCATGGCATCACAACAAAGCTGTACAGAAGACTGGTGGTGGTCCCCCACCTCCTCCCCCTGAATACACTGACTGGGAGGAGAGGGTCTTGGCTATCCTGCAGCTGGAGGGCCGCCTCACTGGACTCCCTGGAGGACTGGACTTGAGTAAGTCAACTACACTTGCAATGCATGTATCACCCCATCCCTCTCACTACCACCATGCCATCATCTCCTACCCAGCCCCAACACCCACACACTCCCACCCATGTCCCCTGCATGCCCACAACCCCCCATACAAATCCCTATCCAGCCCCCCGTGCATAGTCACCAACCCATGCAATAAATGGCAGGAGCACTACAACTCCCAGAATGCACCACCCCCTCACTAAATGCATCAAAAAGAACACCAAGGGACCCTTCATATGACCACATGAGAATGGAATCACCAATAACTTGTGAGCAGTGCTGCAAGAAAGTGCAGGACACCCATATCCCTATTCTCTCACACGCAGGCACCATCACCCATGCCAACCGGACAGAGACGTCAAGGAGTACCAGTCCGCCACCTGAAGACGAAGGCCCCACTCAGGAGAGTACAGAGGGATGTCTGTACACAGAGGAAACACCTGGCCCATCCCACAGTCCTGGACAGTCACCCCCCAGAAGCCCCAACCAGGACACCACTGACACCCCTACCACTCAGCCACTACCATCAGCTCTGGCACAACGCCCCCACACCAGTGTCTCCAGGCCACAGACTGGCTACCCACAAGTACAGAGGACTGAGTCTCCACCCACCACCAGGCAGGATGATGAAGGGCCCAGTGTAAGTGGGACTGCCAGACCTGTGCAGGGGACACAGGTACAGGGGGCTTGGGCCAGTGGGATGGGAGCAGTGTGTCAGGGGGTGGCCCGAGGAATGATGCTGCTGCCCAGGAGGCCATTGCTGCAGTCCTGGGAGCATGGCACCATTCCCAGGACAGGATGGGCCAGATCCAGGCCACGCTGGAGGAGAATCAGAGGCTGCAGGCAGCACACCATCATGAGGCCATGGAGCAATGGAAACAGCTCAGTGTTACCATTACCACCATTGTAGGGATGCTGCAGCACCAGTACGACAGCCAGCCTGAGTCCTCCACCCACCTGCAGGCCCCTTCCACTAGCCAGGACAATGCCCTGCCATCCACATCTGCAGCTGCCAGTGGACTGGTTGCACTGCCAGAGGACTCACAGGGCACCAGCACCCCTTCCCTTTCAGCCCAGCTTCCCACTCGCAAACATGGCCTCAGACCCAGACATCCCTATGAAATACTAGCCAAGACCAAGCCCACTGCCAGGAAGTGACTCTGCCCTGAACTGTCTCCCTTGTGTGCCACTGAGCTACCTTGTCAACATGCCACTGCTATGTCACCATCTTCCACTGGCCCCATGGACTTTGCCCCTGCGCTACCAACAGCTGTGGAAATGTACCAGAGTATAATGTTCACCATGTACCCTCTCCCTTCCACTGTCCCATCACTCATGGATGCATTGTCTTACAATAAATACACTTGTGCTCTCAAAATATCTGTCCTTCATTAATATGAGCAATCAAATGGAAATGTGAATATATGAGGCTGTTACCATCATAATGCAGTTTTATTGCATGAGGGGGTTTGACAGACTGCAGTGTTCAAAGTATTTCACACTGTTCATTCCTTAGCTGTGACCCACATCTTCTCCGTACATGAAGTCTACACATCACTGGTAAGGGAAACCACAGCACTTTGCACATAAGTCACCCTGAAACAACCCAGTGAATGCATTGGCATCATAGAACAGTACCTGAGAGTCACTGGAAGTATAGTCGGATTAGCTGGGTCCTAGAGTTGATGTCTTCCCCTCCTCTTCCTCATCACCCTCATCCATCCTTTTAGGTGGCAGGGGTGGTTGGACAGCATCCATCTCATCCGGTAGTGGGATAGCTTTTCTCAGAGCCAAGTTGTGCTGCATGCAGCAGGCCACCACTATCTGAAACACCTTGTTAGGGACATACCACAGGGATCCTCTAGAGAGGTAGAGGCAGCAAAATCTTACCTTTAGGAGTCCTATGGTCCTCTCAATCACTCTCCTAGTGTGACTATGTGCCTCATTATAATGGATTTCTGCATCTGTCCTGCAATTCGTCACAGTGTTAGGAGCCATTGCATGTTTGGGTAGCCAGAATCCCCTGGAAAAATGGGCGAAAGAGGGGTGAAACACACAATAACTACTTGCATACAGCCTGCCTGTCAGCTATGTAACTGATCCAGTGCCATACAAACTTACCTATGAGCCCTGCTCTGTCCCCCTGTAGTCGTTCCATCATGGGTGGCACGCTGCTGTTTCTCAGGACAAAGGAGTCATGGACTGATCCTGGGAACCTTGCATTGACATGAGTAATGGACTGATCAGCAGTACACAGCAGATGGAGTGAAGGCGTTTACGATTTCTGTACACCTGTTTATTTACTCTTGGGGGGATGAGGGCTATGTGTGTACCATCAATGGCACCTATCACATGGGGGATATTTGCAAAAGCATAGAATCCGGATTTGATGGAGATGAGTTCAGCCCTTTTGGGAAACTAGACATAACTTTGCAGGTGTTGCACGAAGAAATCCAGAAATTTGGACAGGATGAGGCTGAACATTGGGTGAAATACAATGGCTGTCATGCCCACTGTCACTTGGAATGAGCCTGTGGCCAGAAAATGCAGGACTGTTAGTACCTGCACAGTTGTAGGGATGGCATGGGGATTCCTATTAGCTGGCATCAGAACAAGCTCCATTTGTGGGAATGTAAGCCTGTGAGGGCTATTGGTTTAGATCAGTGGTCTCCAAACTTTTTAATGCTACGCCCCCTCAGAATTTTTTACAAATATTTGATAAAGATGGCAATGTTTGAATATGTCTAAATGTATTTAAACATTGCAGTTAAGTACTGTTACCTTTTTAAAAATCCAACAACATGTTTCTGCTAAAAATAAAACACTGTTATATGTATAATACTTCTTTTTTTGTTAAAGCCTGGGGGCCCCCTGGGATCACTTGAGGCCCCCTAGGGGGGCCAGCCCTCCAGTTTGAAGACCCCTGGTTTAGATGTAGCCTCATGGATTAGCAGATTTGTTGTCTTGGCAGCGTCTCTCCTTGTATCCCATTGCAAGGGTATCAGAGTAGAGGGCCAGGATGGTCATGTAGTGTACTGTGGATCTTGCTTAGCAGTCAGGGGGAAACATTCAGGTGGCTTATTCTGTCTGCTGGGGGTTAGTGCATGCATGAGATGGGTGGGGATGTATGTGTGCCAACAAGTATGTCTGATTTAGATCTGACCTATTTCCTTCTTGTTTTGTCCCCCCCCTGTGCTCTTGTGTCCTTGTGTGCTTTAGCGTCATCTGGCAAGGGAACTAAGGCAGCGGCGAGTGGGCATGCTGCAGCCCACGGTTCCCAGGAGGCAGAGTCCACCGACGCCAAAGGGGACCAGTGGGTTGGAGGGCAGTTGGAGGGCGAGAGGAGTACCACAGGGGGCGCAACTACCACTGCAGGTAGTGACTACAACACCTCCTATGATGGAAGCTCCCTGGTGGTGGCAAACACTACTGGGCCCAGCCATTCTTTGTCATCTTCAGCCCCCCTCCATACCATCACTGCCCTCCTAATAGCTACCCAGCGTGTAGCCCGTGCCCGCTCACCCAGGAGGGCAGGCATCTCCTTCGCCCCAGGCACCTCATCTCCTTCCCCCGTTAGCCCTGCTGCCCTCGCTGAGGAGGCTATTGACCTCCTGAGAAGCATCTCAGTCAGTCAGACAACCATTGTGAATGCCATTCAGGGGCTGGCATCCCAGATGCAGCAATGCAATGCGTTCCTGGGAGGCATTCACAGTGCCATGTCTGGCCTCCAGAGATCTTTTCAGGCTCTGGCCTCCTCTTTGATGGCTGCCAGTGTCCCTGGTCTTTCTGTCCCCCCTCCCACCACTTCCACCCTTTCCAGCACCCCACTCTCTTCTCCCATCCCAAGCACACATCCCAACAGCCATGCACCCAAATCAACACCCAAGAAGCAGACAGACAAACAGAAGCACCACACATCCCACCACATGCAGGTACACACACAACATTCTAATGCAGAAACAGCAACATCCACCTACCCCACTGTGTCCACCCCGCCTCCTCCCAGGACACAAGAATGCTCCCAGACTTCCACTCCACACACATCCACCAAACATGGGCATACTCTACAGGCACCTGCATCCAATCACAGCAGAGCTACACCTCATACCACCACTCCCTATCCTCCACTTCCAAACCTGTCTACAAAACACCTTCACTGCACCTCGAAAGCTTTCCCTCTCCCATGTTGACCTGTTGGAACCCACTGGCCCACCCGTCTTGTCCCTAAATGTTCCCATGACTTTCAGAAACCCACTCCTTCCTCATCAAAGTCCTCCCCAGTCCGCCCTACCCATTCTCGTGCCCCTTCCCCAGTGAAGAAGAATGCCTGTGTTGCCCCTGGTCCCTCTGCAACCCCCCGGTCCACGCCCACTTCTCCTCCTCCCAAGGGCAAGCCCAAAACCTCTCCACCTCTCCACCTCCAGAACCGATGCCCAAGACCCCCCTTCCAAACCTGAGTCCCCACCCCGCCACTCCCTTCCCCTGAACCCTGAGGTGCCTGGCTACCCTATTGATGCCCCTTCTCGGTGGAGTTTTTCTTTCCATTGTGGGAGTCAAGTGTGGGCTATATTTGCCCTACCTTGACTTTGTACTGGCCAATGGCCTTTTGTGAATAGTTTTTATTTTTAAAGTTAAAATTTGTTTCCCATCAGTCCTGTTGGTGCAAATCTGAGCCGCTGTGCAGCGTTTCACTGTGGGGCTGTGGTGTGCACATTGTTGGCATGTAGCTGGTAAGTACATTTTGTTAGGGTGTGTATGGCTTGGAGTGGTGGGAGTGGTTGGGTGTGCGTTGCAGCTTGGGTGGGGTGGGTGGATGTGTAATTGTGCCCTTTTCTCCCGTGCTAGACTGCGGTACTTACCGCGGTTGTCTTCGTCAGCGGTCAGGGTCCTGGTGGTGTATGGCAAAGAGAATCACTGGCATTATTTCCAACTCTCGCTCCATGTCGGTGTGTTCTGTGTGCCTCCGGTGAGTGCTTCCCTTTATATGGGTTGTTTCCACCAGGCTTTGAGTGGCGGTGGTTCCCGCCCCTGAACTGATGGCGGTGTGGTGTTCATAATAATGTGATCAGGTTAGACCTTTCCGCCGGCCTGAAGACAACCTTCGCCATCGTCGGCAGGGCTTCTAAGATGGCGGTGGGTGGATGGGTGGCTGCCTGTTTTTCCTATGCTTCATTATTTGGCAGTCTGCACCGCCGGCCTGTTGGCAGTAGTTACCGCCACTGCGGTGGTGCGGTAATTACTGCCAGGTTCATAATGACCACCTAAATATTTTATTTAAATAAACAAGACCAAATACGATAAAAATCCCCAATGTACTGTTAAAAATAAAAATTTAGCACTTAAAAGCAAGAAAACTGTGATCTGAGGTAAAAACACTGCAAGTTGGTAAAACACGGCGTTGTAACGGCGTCGTTCACGGAGTCGGTCAACCCCCACGTACAGTACCTTTAGAACAAGTACAGAACAGGCCGGTGTGTGGAGTCAGGGAGAGCGGCTTCGCTGGATCTAATGTGGCGTCGGGTCCTCTCTACAGGGCGGTGGAGGTGAGGCGGCGTCAGATGTGAAGTCCGTCCCTTGGTTCCAGCACATGTGTAGCCTGGTGGAGTTATGATGCTTCGGGGTGACCTCACAGGGTCGTGATGATGTCACAGGGCTGCAGGCACTGCGATGACATCAGATCATCACGAACGTTGGACTTACGACACTCCTGTGTCAGCGAACTCGGGCAAGATCTGCAATTGCAGCAACGCAAGGCCTACAGGGTCGTCAGACTTCTACGAGGTCCAAGGCCTCAGGGCAGGCGGAGTCCCAGTTCCGTGGTAGCGGCATCAGCACACAGGGTCGTCAGAGTCGCACTCAGCGAGGTCCACGGCCTCGGGGCAAGCGGCTTCGCAGTTCCAGGCAGCGGAGTCCGTCACGAAGTCACACGGCGTAGTCTGGGGTCAGTAGACTGGTTCTTCTCAAGGAATCCACTTTCAGGGGTCCAGGAACTGGAAGGGCACATGGCTAGAGTCTATAGCAAGTAGACTCAGCTCTGGATGGTGAAGCCTTTGCTGTCCTGAGGCTTCAAAATAGGAGGCAAGCTCTACTCCAAGCCCTTGGAGTCACTTGTCAAGCAGGAATTCAAAAAAGTCCAGTCTCTGTCCCCTTGCACAGGCAGAAGCAGCAACTGCAGGATAGCCTAGCTCAGTCGCAGATCAGGGCAGCTCTCCTCAGCTCTTCTCCAGGCAGAGGTTCCTCTTGAATCCTTGAAGTAATCTAAAGACTGGGGATTGGGGTGCTCTTCTTATACCACTTTCTGCATTTGAGGTATGTCTACATCAAAGTAAAGTCTCAAATTTTTGTGTAATCCTTTCTTGTACCGGCCAGGCCCCAGCCACACACCAGGAGGTTGGAGACTGCATTGTGAGAAGGCAGGCACAGCCCATCTAGGTGTGAATGCACACTCTTCCCTTCCCCTCTAGCACAGATGGCTCATCAGAATATGCGGGCTACACCCCAGCCTCCTTTTTGTCACTGTCTAGAGAGAGGTGCAAGCAACCTAACTGTCAACCTGACCCAGACGTGGAATCCACAATACATACAGTCACAGAATGGTTTCTAAAAGTGGCATTTTCCAACACACAATCTAAAAAACAACTTTACTAAAGGATGGATTTTTAAATTGTGAGCTCAGTGACCCTAAACTCCACATGTCTATCTGCTTCCAAAGGGAATCTACGCTTTAATCAGATTTAAAGGCAGCCCCCATGTTAACCTATTAGAGCGATAGGCCTTGAAAACCGAATATGGCAGTATTCACTGTCAGGACATGTAAAACACATAAGTACATGTCCCACCTTTTACATACACTGCAACCTGCCCCTGGGGCTTCCTAGGGCCTACCTTAGGGGTGTCTTACATATATAAGGGGGAAGGTTCAGGATTGGCAAGTGGGTACACTTGCCAAGTTGAATTAGCAGTTGAAAACTGCACACACAGACACTGCAGTTGCAGGTCTGAGACAGGTTTACCGGGCTACTTAGTTGGGTGGCACAACCAGTGCCGCAGACCCACTAGTAGCATTTGATTTAGAGGCCGTGGGCACCTCTAGTGCACTGTCCTAGGGACTTACTAGGAAACCAAATATGCCAATCATGGAAAGTCAATTACACATATACATAATAGGAGCACTTGCACTTTAGCACTGGATAGCAGTGATAAAGTGCCAGAGAAACAAAAACAGCAAAAACAGAGCCCAGCACACATCACCAACCTGGGAAACAGTGGCATAATGTTAGGGGAGACCACGCCAAGGATGCCAAGTCTAACAACTGTTAATAGTTGAAAGGTCAAAAAACTGAACCAATGACTCATAGCTCATAAACTGTAAAGCTGTGTCAAGGTAAAAACCACTTTACAGTCCATTCACACAACTTTCATATGTGACACACACAAGACCATTCACGCTGCCAGCTGTGGGCCCAGGATCTTACAACACACTCATCAACAGACAGGGTCATTCAAGGGCCCATGTCAAGGCCCAATTCCCCGGGGTCTGTACGACGCTAATCAAGAGCCCACCTCCAGGCAGCACTAATTCAGATGCCTTAATGGCGCTGAAGATTGGTGAGGCCAGGCTGGGGGAAGGGAAAGCAGGAAAGGAACAGCCAGGAAGGAGATCTGAAAAGGAATTGGTTAAGTACAAAGAAAAACAACAGTAACAATAATCTTATGTTGTTTTTAAAATCATGCAGGAAAACACTTTTGCTTGTAATGTGGAAATTAGCCAAATAGCTATAAAGAACAAGTTTAAAAAAAAAATAACTTAAACCTAGATCATGGCACTCCAAGCCAAAATAACTGCGATAAAATACTGTCACTGAATCCTTCCAAAGAGCGTATTCCAGGAGCTCAAGAAGGAACACTACAATTCTTTATAAAATATGTTTGTATTAAGTAATCAAAAATTTTTATAACAAAGAGTACTCTGAATTAGAGTATTCACAATCTCTTCTAAAAACACAAAAGAACATTCACTTGAAATAGCATAATGTATTTTCTTAATAGCATCCAAATAAAATCTCAACAATACATGAGTTCGTCAACACATAAATAGCGTTCTCCTACAAAACGAACCCGATTCTTTTACATCAAGAATTTCAACACAGAATCAAGATTTCAGAGAGGAAAGCCAGCTGAAAATAAAACTAAACAACATTGGTAATTATCATATTTGTCAAAACCGCTCGTCTCATACGGAGAAGCGGAAACAACGTATCTAAAAAAAGCTCCCCTCCGAAACCCAAGGAGAAGCGGAAACAAAATAGCAAAGCCGCTCGCCTCCGAGATTCAAAGGAGGAGTGGAAACAAAGTAACAAAGCTTCCAGCAAAGAATCAAAAAGGCCGACAGGGGAGGCCCTGTCGGAACGAACTCACCAGCAGCGAGTCCGACCACTTGCTCCAAGGAAATTCCTCTGTCAGACGGCAGGAGGAACAACAGAGATGTCTCACTCGTGGGGAGGTTTCCAGAATAGTAAGCGCTGGAAACCGGGTGTGGCTGGTATTTATACCTCAGCCACACCCCAACATGGCCGCCCGTGGAGGTTGTTGGGAACTGAAGTCCGACTTTGAAGATGCAAACTCAGAATAGGAATGAGGGCACCGTATCCACCATTTAGCACTGCCTCCAGGCAGATGTGATTTGCCACAAGGTTGGCATGGAAGGCGTGGCCTGCTGCAAGAGAGAATGTAGCAGGCATGCATTTTAGTAGATAGATCGTCATAGGTTTGTGAGAGACTGCGCCTCCTGTAAATCCTGACAGCCCATCACTTTCATACACCCACATGCCTGACACAGCAATCACACCGGCTGTCGGAGTGTGTGGACTGGCGTTTGGCCAGCAGTGTGACCAGAAGCAAGTCAGTACTCTCGCACTGCCAGCCGCACTAGCTCACTCACGCTACCAGCCAAGCGGCAGCTCACTGACACCTCCAGTCAAGTGCCAGCCCACGCAAACCACCTGCCAAGCACTAGCTCACGCACACTGCCTGCCAAGTGCCAGCGCACGCACACCACCAGCCAAACGCCAGCCCACGCAGACTTCCAGCCAAGTGCCAGTCCACATAGACGACCATCACATATTTTTTCATAAAAAAACACAAACCAATTGTAAGTAAATACAAAAATACAAGCACAACTAACGCCATATTTATACTTTGGCGTTAGACGCGTCTAGCGCCAAAGTATGGGCAAAGAGCGTCATTTTTTAGCGTGAACGCCTTCCTTGCGTTAATGAGATGCAAGGAAGGCGTTCCCGTCTAAAAAAATGACGGCGACGCAAATGCGTTGTATTTATACTCCCGGGCAAAAATCACGCCCGGGAGGTGGCGGGTCAAAAAACCCCGCATTTGCGCCACTTTTTAACGCCTGGGTCAGGGTAGGCGTTAAGGGGCCTGTGGGCTCAAAATGAGCCCACAGGTGCCCTCCCCTGCCCCCAGGGACCCCCCCTGCCACCCCTGCCCACCCCAGGAGGACACCCAAGGATGGAGGGACCCACCCCAGGGACATTCAGGTAAGTTCACGTAAGTATAATTTTTTATATTTTTCAATTTTTTTTGGGTGGCATAGGGGGGCCTTATTTGTGCCCCCCTACATGCCACTATGCCCAATGACCATGCCCAGGGGACATAAGTCCCCTGGGCATGGCCATTGGGCAAGGGGGCATGACTCCTGTCTTTACTAAGACAGGAGTCATTTAAATGGCGTCTGGGCGTCGAAAAAATGGCGCAAATCGGGTTAAGACGATTTTTTAGCGTCAACCCGACTTGCGCCATTTTAAGACGCCCTAGCGCCATTTTCCCCCTACGCCGGCGCTGCCTGGTCTACGTGGTTTTTTTCCACGCACACCAGGCAGCGCCGGTCTGCTTCCGCCGGCTAACGCCATTCCATAAATACGGCGCCCGCATGGCGCTTCGGAATGGCGTTAGACAGCGCTAAATTTTTTGCCGCTAAACTGCGTTAGCGCAGTTTAGCATCAAAAAGTATAAATATGGGCCTAAATGTTGCTAAATGGAAGAGATGGTTAGCCAGCTTCTTATACCAAACATAAGCCTTACGAACAGCAGTGAAAGTTTCCAACCTCTGATCTACTCTAGCTACACCACCCACGTGCTTATTGTAGTCTAAAATGCACACAGGTGTGCACACTTCAGCAACCTGACCCCACACAGTCACAGTGGCAGTACTTTAATCTTGGATGGTAGTCAGCATGTAGACATCATACTTGTCTGCAAATTTCAAAGCTAGCAGCTCATCACTATGCAAGGCACTACAGTGTCCTCTCTCAAGTTTTTTTTTACAAATAAGCTCCTTCGGATAACCCTTACAGTCAGGGCGGACTGTGCCACAATCAACAGTGTCCACTTTGAACAATTCCCTGAACAATTGCACACCGGTGTAGCAGTTATCTAGGTTAAAAAGTCCTCTACCAAGTTCCCACACAAATTTCGCACTAACTCCAAAGTGGACAGACAGCCAGGGGAGTCAATAGTGGAATACCTACCTGTGTAGACCCGGAAATTATAGACATATCCTGTACTACTCTCATATAGCATATACATCTTAAGTCTATAGCATGCCTCTTGCTAGGTATGTACTGCCTAAAAAGCTCTTGAACAGGACCAAATACTCATCCACAGCTATTTCTTTCCCTGGAACATAGATTTCCTGAAAATAGATCTGCAAATTGATCAAGTGCAGGCCATATCTTAAAAAGACGGTCACAATCAGGGTGATATTGTGGCAACACTAAAGCATTATCAACAAAATGCAGCATCTGAAACAGAAGCAAATACCAATCACGACACATGACTGCAGGAATTATGGCCATTGCCATCAAGGGTCTGGTAGACAAAAATGAAAACATGATGTCATCCTTATCAAGTCCATCAAAAAAGTTATACCTAAGAACTTCTTCAACTTCTCCAGATTTATGGGAGTCCACCAGGTAGCTCTAGAGCGAAGCTTAAGACTAGTACTGTTGTCCCTCAAATACTGTTCAGAATACAAATGAGTCTGCCTAATAATCTCACCCAAAAATACGTCATCCATTAACAAGTGAAAGAAATTTATAGGCAAAAAAGTTTTCAGTATTCACCCTACCCCTTGCAACACCAGTAAAGGCAGGCAACGCCGACTGCACCATGTTTAGGGCAACCCAGAGTTCGGCTCTTCCAATAGGAAGCCTTTCAGCCCCAGGCTGCAATCCAGATGCCTCTTGCTGCACTATTGGCACATCAGTGTCCTCCTCTACCACAGGCACTTCATCCGCATTGGGAGTGGCTTATTCATCAGATGATTCCTCTTGAACAGAAAATTTACTGCCAGAATCTTGCACTTCCTCTTCTGCCTTGGATGCAGAGTCAGTCTCATAGTCACGGTCAGAGGAAGATTAAAAAAGCATACCAATAACCTGCTGAGCGGACCTCTTGCGGCTGGCCACAATCTTTGTGCATAAAAGTAACTTGACAAACAAGTTAACAACAACCAACATTGTGTAGAATAAGTAATAAGCAGTGTGGCTTTATCACAAAGAACTATATACTCAAACAGGATACCACTCACTTGCCAGAGACAGCTAGACTCGCCAGCACCTACTCTGCACAGAAACAGCAAGCACCAACGATATACCACTAAAAAGTTAAAACAAAATGAAATTACACATAAAACAACACAATGCACATAATGCACAAACCCAAGGAGAATTTAACGTACAATAAAACGTAAGGTAAATATGCTGCTAATATTACACCATTTACAAAAAACTAATTCATACATGGCAATGGTACTTATTGAAGTAAACAATGCAAAAAAGGTTTTTCTTACCAAACACAGGCCACTACCGATCCACCCCTGCTGAAACCACAATATTTGACATCCCTAATGTCTAGTGGTTTCTGGCAGATGGGCCTAAAAAGAGGAGGCCATCTGCCTCGAAGGGGGTAGAAACAACCGAAATAATTGCCTCCAAAAGGAAGCGAACCTTGCCCAAGGGTGGGCTTCCCAAAATCGCCAGAATTTAAACTTCCCTGGTGTCTAGTGGTTTTTGTCCCCCTTGGGGGCCGATCACCCAAAAAAAGTGGCCGATCTGCCCCCACGGGAGAGAAACTGCCAAAATATGTGCCCACACAAGGGAGCGACACTTACCCAAGGGTCTGCTCCCCACACATCCAAACTACACACTCACACACACACACAACACAAAAATCCCTGGTGGCCTAGTGTGTATTCCTGCTGCACGATTGCAACACCAGGCGTGATCGTGCAGCAGGAATACATTTCAGTGAGACACTGAGGGAAAGGAAAAACTCTTACCTTTCCTTCTCGTGACTCTTTGAAACCCCCCACCCCTCCCAGGAGGAAAAACTTACCTCCTTACCTGATTGAGGCTGGAAGCAAATGGCTTCCAGTGCCAACATCCTGTTCTGATGATGCTGGCATGCACACTGACATCATCAGATCACCAGGGGAAGATCGGGGGTGGCAGCAGAAGCACTTCTGCTGCCATCTCTAGTTGGGGGGTGTAGGGGTGTGGCCCACAGGGGGAGGGCTTTCCCCGTGGCTGGATGCTGAGGGGCGGGGAGCCATCCGATGCACATGCCCACCATGGCATCAGATGGCTCTCGGCCCTCTGACGCATGAAAGGGGTTAAAGCAGTAAAAGCTATAAAAATACACACAAAACAACAAAAAAGAACCATAGTGAACATAACATTTGTGAAATCATAAATCACACACATAGATGCAGATGTCGAAAATATAACGTACAGAATGGATGATAGCTAGCTGCACTGTTTTAAAACAACCTAATTGTAATACAGAAGAAAAGATTAAATATGACTGGGTTGTTTGTAACCTATTTAGTGAATTGTTTATCAGTGTTTCTCGTATGGCGGATAAGGTAATAGAGGGGTAGAAATAAAAAAAGCCTCATAAACAACAATTTTCTAAGATTTAATTGGGCGTAAATTAGCATATTCCTTACAGCAGCTTCTAGTGACAAAAACAGTCTTGTATCAATTTGGCATACACTTACTCTAGAGCACCTTTTACAGTTCTAGCAGAAAGCAATTTTCACATAAGTCTCTCAAAAAACTCATTAGTTGTTCCTACATGTCTACCAAAGCAAACCGTTGCGTGTATGATACAAGATGTCTGGTTTAAGATTGAGGTGCCTGTGTATTTATTGTCCCTTATTGGTTTTCTCAAGTGGGAAACACGGATTGAAACTCAGCCCTCTTGGTTCCTGAATAAACAGCTTTTGCCACAAGACCACTGGGAAAAAATCAATGGCAGGCTACGAAGGAAGAAAATGCACACAATTTACGGGGTTCTAATCGCGCTTCAACAGCATTCAAATTCAATTATACACTTATGGCAGTGAAGCCACAGAGGCAAGTGGAGTGAAGGAAAAACTCCAGGTAGGCAAAGATCCTGATGGATGCAATAGTAGACAAGGCCCTCAGATAAAGTCAGTGGTTTTTCACAGTCATTGTCAATGTAACATTTCATTGAGCGGTTGCTGGATGGGGACAATGTTTAAGAAGGCTCAATGCTTTTAATTTGCAAGAGCAGCAGCTCTTGGAGAATAATTTGGTAAATAATTATGTTTAAAAAAAATAAACTTTGTATCAAGTTTGAGACAGTGTAGACTAATGTAAATGTAGGTCAATGAATTTTAACAGGCTGAGAAGTTCTAAACACTGTTTGGAGTTCTTCTAAACAAATTTTCCAGTTGACAAGCCTGGCACAATATTTGTCTTAATAGCAAAGCAGATAGTGCCAACTCGGATGCAATATATTTCTGGTATAGCTTCTGGCAATTAATGGGGACTTCTTATGACACATATGAAGATATACCCCACGGAACTCGGATTAGACGGTACAAACTTCTGTTCCACTTAACAGCATAGAGCAACCCAGTTATTCAGCACTGCGATGGAGAGCATCCAGCCAATTATGTTCCAGAGTCCTCCTTCTCCAATAAGGATGCAGAATGTCCCTGGTAATTCATCAAAGGGCTTTAGGTCTACTTGTCAAGTCTTTAGGAAGCACTCCTGGCCAGTAAAAGTTATTCAGCTACTTACTGTGATGTGATTCAGTCCTTCCTCTCCTATGGAGTGCCTTCTTCTGAAATGAGAAACATTCCAACATTTGCTTGAAATGTGGCATGGTATGAACTGTTTCAAAACTGAAGCCAGTTACATTGCTAACAACATATTTTCCATTTTCGTACATCACAACACATAGAAGACATAACTATTTCACACTTCCTTATATCCACTCAGGACACCATCATGATGATGAAATCCATCCACTCATGGGCTCAATCCGACCCATACCCCCACCAAATCTTCAGCATAGTAGGATCCAGGATCAGCTTCAAACGTTCCACCCTAAGCAACACCTCACTGGATTCTGCCACCCTCCCAGAAGACTAGAAGCATGCAGAAATCAAACCCCTGCTAAAGAAACCTTCAGTGGACCCCAAAAAACCCAGCAACTATAGACCATATCCCTGCTGCCTTTCCCTGCCAAAGACATAAAAAAGGTCAACCCACAACTCACCACCTACCGGGAACACAATCACTTCCTGGATGACTCCCAATCTGGATTCCGCAGCAACAACAGCACTGAGACAGCCCTGACTGCGGCCACGGATGACATCCAGGTCCTCCTTGACAAAGGAGAGACTGCCACCCTTATCCTCCTAGATCTGTCAGCAACCTTTCACATGGTCTCTCACCACATGCTCATCTCCAGTCTTCACAACATAGGCATCCAAGGAGCCGCTCTCAGATGGATCACCTCCTTGTAGGAGGCTGGCCTGGTTTGTAGTAGGGTACCTTGGGTACTAACACCTTATACCAGGTCCAGTTATCCCTTATTAGTGAAGTAGTAGTGTTCTAGCAGCTTAGGCTGATAGAGGTAGCTATAGCAGAGCAGCTTAGGCTGAATTAGGAGACATGCAAAGCTCATTCAATACCACTTATAGTTACACAGTACTTATACACAAGTAAAGACAATATTCAGTGTTACCATAAATAAGGGTATTTATTTGGGTGACACAGTACCAAAAAAATTGTAGAAACAATACTCCTTCTGGAGGTAAGTGTTATACACAATATATACACTAGACACCAAAATTAGACAAGTAAATAGTCATGGAACAAAGCAAACAGTTGGAAATCCTATAGAATGCAATGGGAGAAAATAGGTCTAGGGACAACACAAACCATATACTAAAAAAGTGGAATATGAATCACAAATTCCCACCTAGACAAGTGGAGTGTGTGCAGAATTGCTGGGAGAGTAAGAATACAGTAAAGGTAAGTAAATTATCCCACCCCAGAGCCCAGAGCAGAGAAAAGAAGGAGTAAAGTACTGCAGGTTTCCTTAGGACACACTACACCTCATTTTTGGGATTTTGCAGCACCCAACCAAGTCTGCAAAGAATAACTGCTGGATTTTTGGACCTGAAGACCTGCAAAGGAAGGGGACCACATCCAGAAGTTGAAAGAAGTTCCAGGAAGGACAGGAGCCCCTGCCAACCCAGAAGAGGGTGCAAAAGAAGAGTCCTTGTTAGCCGAAAACTGCAGAAATGCAACCTAGGAAGATGGTCAGTGGGTTCCTGCATGATGCAAAAGATGTCCCACGGCATGCAGATTGTTGCAGATGAGATTTCATGTTGGAAGGCACCAACAAGCCTTGGCTAGGACAAAAGTGCAATTTTCATCAAAATGGTGCTGGATGGACCCAGGATGGACCAGGGGGCCTCAACTCTGTGTGAGGAGGAAGAGGAGTCTCTCAGCACTTTAGAGAGCCCTCAGGATGCCAGCCAGCACCCCCCGAACATGCAGGATCTGAATTCAAAGGAGGTGCAAAATGTGATTGATGCAGCACAACAAAAGAAGGTCCCACGCCGCCGAAGAACAACTCAGCGAGTTGAGCGTCGCAGGGTGAAGTGCTGGGGACCTGGGCCAGGCTGTGCACAAAGGAATTTTACCAACAGTGCACAGAGGCCTCATGAGGTGAAGAAGACACAATACACCGGGGTACCATAGATCTTGGGGAAGGCAAGGTCTTACCTCCTCCAAATTGCATCAGCAGGACCTCAAGACAGTCTATGTTGATGATGTCTACCCTCTGTGTCCTTAGGAGCATGCTCGTCACTGTGAGAGGAGTCCCAGGGTACCAGTCATCACCTTGGAAGTTGCCTGCTTGGAGCAGGGGAGTGACTCCATCACTCCACTGGAGATTTCTTCAGTCTTTCTGGTGCAGGATGAAGACAGGGAGTCCCCAGAGCATGCACAGCATGGAAACTGTTGCAGTTGCTGACTTGGAGCTGAGGTTACTGAAAAAAGGTGTTTCTTGTAGACACTTTGTTGCAGTTACAGCGTTTCTTGGAGCAGGCTGTGGTTGATCTGAGGTCAGAAGAGTCTGAAGTTGTTACAGAGAATTCCTGAAGGAAACTTGCAAGCAGAATCTGAAGAGAACCCACAGGAGAGACCCTAAATAGCCCTGAGAGGGGGATTGGCTACCATATCAGGTATGGACCTATCAGGAGGCGTCTCTGACGTCACCTGCTGGCACTGGCCACTCACAGTCCTCCAGAGTGACCCCACACCTTGCAAAGCAAGATGGCTGAAGTCTGGGAAACACTGGAGGAGCTCTGGGCATAACCCCTGGGGTGTTGATGGACAGGGGAGTGGTCACTCCCCTTTCCTTTGCCCAGTTTCCCACCAGAGCAGGTGACAAGGGGTCCCTGAACCGGTGTAGACTGGTTTATACAAGGAGGGCAACATCTGTGCCCTTCAAAGCATTTCCAAAGGCTGGGGGAGGCCACCCCTCCCCAGCATGTAACACCTATTTCCAAAGGGAGAGGGTGTAACACCCTGCTCCCAAAGGAAACGCTTTATTCTGCCTTCCTGGGATTGGGCTGCCCAGACCTCAGGAGGGCAGAACCCAGTCTGTGAGGTGGCAGCAGCTGTAGCTGCAGTGCAAGCCTCAAGGAGCTGGTTTGGCAGTACTGGAGGTCCATGGTGGAGCCCCCAGGATGCATGTAATTGGCTCCCCAATACCAGATTTGGAATGGGGGGACAATTCCATGATCTTAGACATGTTACATGGCCATATTTGGAGTTTCCATTGTGAAGCTACATGTAGGTATTGACCTATATGTAGTGCACACGTGTAATGGTGTCCCTGCACTCACAGTCTGGGGAAATTGCCCTGAACTATGTGGGGGCACATTTGCTAGTGCAAGGGTGCCCGCACACTTAGTAACTTTGCACATAACCTTCAGCAAGTGAAGTTTAGACATATATGTGACTTATAAGTTACTTAAGTGCAGTGAAAATGGCTGTGAAATAGTGTGTGCACTATTTCATGAAGGCTGCAATGGCAGTCCTGTGTAAGGGTTTGTCTGAGCTCCCTATGGGTGGCAAAAGAAATGCTGCAGTCCATATGAATCTCCTGGAACCCCACTGCCCTGGGTTCCTAGGTACCATATACTAGGGACTTATAAGGGGGGTCCAGTGGGCCAATTGAAATTGGTAAATGAAGTCACTGGCCTACAGTGACAAAATTACAATCAGAGAGAGCATAAGCACTGGGGTTCTGATTAGCAGAGCCTCAGTGACACAGTTAGGCACTACACAGGCATTCACATTAAACCACAAACTATGAACACTGAGATCCTGGCTAGCAGGATCCCAGTGAGACAGGCAAAACACACTGACATATAGGTTTTTATCTATGAGCACTGGAGTCCTGGCTAGCAGGATCCCGGTGACACAGTAAAAACACACTGACATACATTCACAAACAGGCCAAAAGTGGGGATAACCATGCTAGAAAGAGGCTACTTTCCTACACTCCTTCCCTACTGACAGAACACAAGCCCCCCTTCCAGCTTTCATCTCCAAACCCAAACCTATCATCTGTGGAGCCCTCAAGGATCATCACTCGGCCCTACCGTCTTTAACATCTACACGTCCTCCCTTGCTAACATAGTCCCATCCCAAGGACTCAACATTATATCCTACTCTGACGACATGCAACTCATCCTCTTCCTCTCTGAAAACTCTACCACTGCCAGAACCAACTTCCACCAATGCATGACCAGGGTCGCCAATTGGATGCAGAATATCTTCCTCAAGTTCAACACAGACAAGATTAAAGTGTTGATCTTCAGAAGTGACAACTTCCCATGAGACGCCTCCTGGTGGCCCCAGCTGAGCACGCCAGGAATCTCGGCACCATCCTGGACAGTAAACTCACCATGAGGTCACAAGTCAATGAAGTGTCATCCTCCTGCTTCTTCATCCTGCGCATGTCACACAAAATGTTTGACTTGCTTACCCAAAACATGAGACACACCATCACGCAAGCCCTTGTCACCAGTCGACTGGACTACAGAAACACTTTCTACATGGGAATCGATGCCCACCTAGATCAAAGACTACCAACTATCCAGAACACCACAGCAAGAGTAATCTTGGATCTCCCATGTCACGCCCACATTACCCTCCCACCTTAAAATACTCACTGGCTTCCAGTTCAGAAGAGATGGCAGACCGAGCTCCTCACCATTTAAAAAAATGACAAAAATCCATTCACTAGCATTTTAAAGGTTTAGGTCAAAAATAACACCTAAAAGCACAAAGTGCCAACTGTGATTATCTGGCCACACAGAACTGAGACAAAGGGGGTCATTACAGCATTGGCGGTAAAAGGCACTTACCGCCGTGCAGAAGACCGCGAATACACCGCCGCGGCGGCGGCATTCCGCCACAGCTATTATAACACACATCTTGGAATCCGCCGAAATTCAGACACCCACACAACACCGCCACACCAAAGGTCAGTGATAAACTGGAGGAAACAAATCTTCCATGCCAACAGAAACACGCCCATGCTATTACGACCCACAAATCCACGCGGCGGTCTTTCAACTGCGGTATTCCATTGGCGGTACACACCACTGCGCTCAAAATACACACACATCTCCAAAACACCACCACATTGGACAATTCAAAATACACACACCTGACACACATACAAACACCACTCCCACACACCCAACACAATATAAAACACACACCCACATCACCCACAAACCCCTACGACCAAAAATTAGAGACGAAGGCCAGAGAGAGAGCACAGAATACACAACCCCACTACATAGAGGGACACAACACCATCACCCACACAACATCCATGCACAAAACACCACAAACCACTACACTCACCACAACCATCACCACA
Source organism: Pleurodeles waltl (assembly GCF_031143425.1). Taxonomy (NCBI): domain Eukaryota; kingdom Metazoa; phylum Chordata; class Amphibia; order Caudata; family Salamandridae; genus Pleurodeles; species Pleurodeles waltl. The sequence goes on along the minus strand of NC_090440.1, from coordinate 108,086,161 downwards.
TACACCACCCCACACATCACCCACACCAACCCATGTCACGCCAAAGACACCCCCGCTTCTCCGAGGAGGAGCCCAGGGTCATGGTTGAGGAAATCGTCAGGGTAGAGCCACAGCTATTTGGCTCACAGGTACAGCACACATCAATAGCCAGGAAGATGGAGTTATGGTGCAGAATAGTGGACAGGGTCAACGCAGTGGGACAGCACCCAAGAAATAGGGAGGACATCAGGAAGAGGTGGAATGACCTATGGGGGAAGGTGCGTTCAACGGTCTCCAGGCACAACATTGCGGTACAGTGGACTGGCGACGGACCCTCACCTCCTCCCCCACAACTAACAACATGGGAGGAGCAAGTCTTGACCATCTTGCATCCTGAGGGCCTCGCAGGAGTCAGTGGAGGATGGGACACTGGTAAGTCAAATCTTAACTATCATATCCCCCACCCTACCTGCATGCTATCACAATCCCCTCCCTCACCCCCTCCCCTATCACTCCTCACTAATGTACCCATGACACAAACCACCCATCCCAACACCAAGCCCTGCATGACACAACTAAGCATGGACACCCCTCACTAAAGCATGCCCACTGCACATACCCATAACACCCCCCCAACCATCACCACACAACCCCACACACAGGAATGCTTGCACTGGGGTACACAAACACCCACCCATTGCACACCATTAAACACACACATGCAATAATCTAGATCTTATGCCCCTGGAGGAACCCGAAGGACCGTCACCACACCAGAGGGTCCAGACAACACCACTCCACCCCCAGAGGAGGCCCACAGTGACGAGAGCAGCTCTGCCCTACTGGATCCTGATGACCAGCCCGGACCATCGTTGGCCTCGGGACAGTCGGTTCCCCTTGCACAGGCACAGCCCAACACCGACCTTGCACCCTCTGGTAACACCAGCACAACACCCACCCAGCGGGCCCAAACCTCCCTACCCAGGACAGGTCAATCAGCGGTGTGTCCACCACTACAGGGCACGCAGGGTAACCCACCACCCCAACAACAACAGGGACCTAGGGGCAGTGGTAGTGGGCACACGGTCCAGGGTACGGAGGGACAGGAACAAAGGGGAACTGGGAGGGCTGCTGTGCGACAGGGGGAGGACAGGCCAAGGGAACCCACTCTCCACAAGGCCCTATCCTCCATCATGGAAGCATACCACCACTCCCAGGAGATGATGGCGACGGTCCTGGACAAGTTGCAGGAGACCCTGCGCCTGCAGGACGAACTGTATTTGGGGCTCAGGGAGGAACTCAGGACCATCAGCTCCGCCCTGGGCACCATCGTAGGGGTGCTGAAGGACATACAGCAGACCTTGAGGGACACCGTGGCACTCCAAGGGGCCCCTGACACTAGCCAGGATGATGAACTGCCCACCACCTCCGCCGGCGCTAGTGGACAGGACACCCCGCCACAGGACCACCACACCAGCACCCCACCCCCTGCAGACGGACAACCACCATGCAAGCGGTCCCTGAGATCCAGGAACAGGACAGAGCAAGATGGCAAGACCCCCGCCAGGAAATGAGACCACCCTGATTGTCCTCCCACTGTCCCACTTTGTTACCCTGTCCATACTTAAACTGCCCCAGCTCCACTTCCTATGCCCAGATGGGCAGTGCACCTATGAGAATAATAGACTGGACTCTGCCATGGACATTCCTCCGCCATCACCCAGCCTCATTTTACAACCCCCTCCCATTTCTGAGCACTTCAATAAACACCCTTGAAACACGAAACAATCTGGAGTCAGTCTGTGATTTAGTAAAAATGTATTATCAATGACAGTGTCATAATGGGGTTAGCATTGTAAAGCCAACATACCTATGTCACACATCACAAGCCCTTGAAGGATGCGAGCAGTTGACACATAGGTAACCACACCTGTGAAACCGTAAGGGAAGGGTACAACTCAGTTACCAAATATTGATTTAAATCGAGAAACAGGATAGAGGTAGACGTGTGAAAGTTAATGTAATGCTAAAAATGAAAATGTTCTCACCTGTGTCTCACTGGAAATATTGCTGTATGACTGACTCCCTGTTGTCGTTGTCTTCTTCCTCAGCTTCATCCTCATCACTGTACAGAGGCTCCACAGGCTCCACAGCTGATACGACACCGTCATCGGGATCATCCTCCTGCAGAAAAGGCACCTGGCGTCGCAAGGCCAAATTATAGAGCATGGAGCAGGCGATGATGATGTCGCAGACCTTATTCGGTGAGTAGAATAGGGATCCACCTGTCATATGGAGGCACCTCAACCTGGCCTTCAGGAGGCCGAAGGTGCGTTCGATCACCCTCCTAGTCTGCCCATGGGCCTCATTGTAGCGTTCCTCTGCCCTGGTCCTGGGATTCCTCACTGGGGTCAATAGCCAGGACAGGTTGGGGTAACCAGAGTCCCCCAATAGCCATACACGGTGCCTCTGGTGTTGACCCATCATATCAGGGATGCTGCTATTCCGCAGGATGTCATGCACTGAGCCAGGGAACATTGCATTTACCTGCGAGATGTACTGGTCTGCCAAACAGACCATCTGTACATTCATGGAATGGTAACTCTTCCGGTTCCTGTACACCTGTTCACTCCTGTGGGGGGGGGACCAGAGCTACATGGGTCCCATCAATGGCACCTATGACGCTGGGGATATGTCCAAGGGCATAGAAGTCACCTTTCACTGTAGGCAAATCCTCCACCTGAGGAAAAATGATGTATCTCCTTACGTGTTTCAGCAGGGCAGACAACACTCTGGACAACACGTTGGAAAACATAGGCTGGGAAATCCCTGATGCCATGGCCACAGTTGTCTGAAAAGAGCCACTTGCAAGGAAATGGAGCACTGACAGCACCTGCACGTCAGGGGGGATTCCAGTTGGATGGCGGATTGGTGATATCAGGTCTAGCTCCAACTGGGTACATAGTTCCTGGATTGTGGCACGGTCAAACCGGTAGGTTAAGATGACATGTATCTCTTCCATTGTCAACAGGTCCACCAGCGGTCGGTACACCGGAGGATTCCGCCATCTTCTCCTATGTCCCAGCTGACGGTGCCTACGAAGGACAACAGCGAAGAACCAGTCATTATTCCTCCAGGTATGTACCCACAGTTACACAGAAGACTACACCACTCACAAAACCCTTCCTGTATGTGTGTTGAGTGAAGGCCTAGCTATGTGTGACGTAGTAGTAAATGAAGCCATGTGGGTCCCTGAAATGGCGGCTGCCGGACCTCTAAACTGGGACAATGGGATTGTGGGGTAACTGCACTGGCGTTGCATACCGTTGCGGTAGGTGGTCGTAGACCGCGGCGCAATGCTGCATTGGTTAACATTGGACCCTATGGGTCTCAGGAGCCAATGAACAGGTGCGCTGGCGGTGATGATGCGCACCGCCGCGGATGTCACCGCCGCGGACGTCACCGCCATTTTCTATCTGTTCAATCACTAGATACCTGACCTTCGACAGGAGAGGACCTACACTGCAAGTGCTGCTGTGACCTCGGTCTGGAAGCGACGATGGCTGCTGCGTCTGGGGAAAGGGCCCCGGTCTTCACTGCACAGGAGTTGGAGAAACTGGTAGACGGGGTCCTCCCCCAGTACACGCTACTCTACGGTCCTCCAGACCAACAGGTTAGTACACAGGGAGCACGTTGTATGGGCTAGGCCTGGGTGGAGAGGGCTGGTTGGAAGAGGGAAGGGGGCAGAGTTCATAGAACATTAATGCATGTGAATGAATGGGCCAAATGGCCAGAGTAGGGAGGGGGCCACTCACAACGACGGTGCAGTTGGTAATGACTGTACCTCTTCCCTTGTGCATGTCATGTAGGTCAGCGCCCACCAGAAGAGGGACATCTGGCGTGCCATCGCCAAGGAGGTCCGCACCCTGGGGGCCCACCAGAGACGGGGCACCCACTGCCGTAAGAGATGGGAGGACATTCGCCGCTGCATCAAGAAGACGGCGGAGGCTCATCTGGGGATGGCCTCCCAACGTGGGAGGGGTGCCCGTCGCACCATGACCCCCCTGATGTTCCGGATCCTGCCGGTGGCCTACCCGGAGTTGAATGGGTGCTTGAGGGCCTCACAGCAGCCACAAGAGGGTGAGTACACTCTCATTCTGCGGACTTTGCATGCAGTGGAGGTGTCTTGGTGGGGGAGGTGGGCTGTGGGTGTACCTAGTCCAGGGCGAGTTAGGTAGGAAAGGCCCCTCTGTAATGTAGGCCATGTGGCACTCTACCCCACCTCAGCAGAGTGCCAAGTCGAGGTATAGTTGCCCCTGTGGCATCCATGTGCGCAGATGTCCACCATTGCCATATAGGCCGTATCCCAGAAATTGCATGTGCAGAGGGCAGGAGCACGGCGTAATGCAGGGGCTGCTGCGTTTGTCTTGTCCGCCAACGGTAGCGGTAATCCATGCACTAAAACTCTCTTTCTTCTGTCTCCCCCCCTTTTTCTGCTTTCCCTGTCCTTTTGTACATCAGCATCAACAGGCGGAGGTACAGTGGCACCAGAGCATGAGGGAGCTGCATCCCACATGGCCATAGAGGGCCACACCACGGACTCTGAATGCACCAGTGGGACAGAGGGCGAGGGGAGCTTCACGTCGGCCACCGGATCACCAAGCTCGACACGGACTCGTTCGACGATGTGGGCTCCCTTGTGGTGGCGGCACCATCTGTGCCCCCCACCTCTACAGGTACAGCAGCCACCTCCCCTACCAGCACCGCCCTCCCAGCAGCCCCTCAGCCTTCGACCCGTGCCCGCTCACCCAGGAGGGTGGGCATCACCTTCGCCCCAGGCACCTCAGGCCCTGCCCCAGTCACCCCTGCTGCCCTCAGTGAGGAGGCCATTGACCTCCTCAGGTCACTCACTGTTGGGCAGTCTACCATTGTGAATGCCATCCAGGGTGTAGAACGAGAGTAGCAACACGGTAATGCATTCCTGGAGGGCATTCATTCTGGTCAGGCTGTCCTTCAACGAACCCTGCAATCTCTGGCCTCAGCACTGGTGGCAGCCATTGTCCCTGTGTCTAGCCTCCCCCCTCCAACTTCCTCCACCCAGACCCAATCTCCTGTACCCCAGCCCATCCCAAGCACACCTACAGACCAGCATGCACACAAGTCAACACACACAAGTAGCTCAAGCAAACATAGGCACCACACACACCACAGGCACTCACACAAGCCTCACCCTCATAAAGACACAGCAACATCCACTGCCTCCACTGTGTCCCCCTCCTCCTCTTCTCCCTCCTCCCTCCCAGTCTCGTCTACATACACACCTGCATGCACCACATCCACAGGCACCATGAATCGCACCAGGACACCCAGCACCACAAGCCGCTCACCTGCACTCACCACCTCCACTGCCATTTACACGTCCCCTGTGTCCTCTCCCAGTGTGTCTGTGACACCCCCTCCCAAAGTACACAAACGCCGGCAATCACTCACCCAACATCCATCCACCTCACGACAGCCTCCAGTACCTGCACCTGCACCCAAAACAGCTAAAGTGACACCTCCGACAACCACCTCCTCTTCCTCCACTCCCAGACCCCCTCCAGCTACCCATCCCAGTGTTCGTCAAAAACTGTCCCTCTGTAAAGTTGACCTTTTTGCCCCCACTCCCCCCTCCAATTCATCAGTCCTGTCGTAGCACCTCAGCCAAAAAGCCTCCAATACCAGTGGTGCCTGTTCAAGGTTTGTGGAGTGTACCGGCCACCAGGGCATGCAGTAGGACCCGGAGCCAAGGCACTGGCAGCCCACCCCCTGTAAAGGCTCCAAAATTGGAGAGTGGACGACGGGACCGTGTTAAGACTCCTGGTGGGAAAACAACTGACATGGGTTCCAAGGGGATTGGAGAGTCAGCTGTGACTCCACCAAAGGTGGGGAAGGGCCAGAGGAAGTCTGCCCAGCCTGTTGTGAGTGTCATGGCGGAGAAGTGCGCCATCATTTCCGGCGGTTGAGACACAACCGCCAGCACCGTCTTCACTGGTCTAGAGACCACCGCCAGAGTCACAGCCCAGGAGGGCCCAAGTATCGTCACTGGTCCGGCGACCACCGCCAGAGTCACAGCCCAGGAGGGCCCAAGTATCGTCACTGGTCCAGAGACCACCGCCAGAGTCACAGCCCAGGAGGGCCCAAGTATCGTCACTGGTCAGGAGACCACCGCCGGAGTCATTGCCCAGGAGGGCCCAAGTATCGTCACTGGTCCAGAGACCACCGCCAGAGTCATTGCCCAGGAGGGCCCAAGTATCGTCACTGATCCAGAGACCACCGCCAGAGTCGTAGCCCAGGAGGGCCCAAGTATCGTCACTGGTCCAGAGACCACCGCCAGAGTCACAGCCCAGGAGGGCCCAAGTATCGTCACTGGTCCAGAGACCACCGCCAGAGTCACAGCCCAGGAGGGCCCAAGTATCGTCACTGGTCAGGAGACCACCGCCACTGCCGGAGTCATTGCCCAGGAGGGCCCAAGTATCGTCACTGGTCAGGAGACCACCGCCAGAGTCACAGCCCAGGAGGGCCCAAGTATCGTCACTGGTCAGGAGACCACCGCCACCGTCATTGCCCAGGAGGGCCCAAGTATCGTCACTGGTCAGGAGACCACCGCCACCGCCGGAGTCAGTGCCCTGGAGGGCCCCGGCTGCCACAGCCCCGCTGGGCAATGATGAAACGTCATGCCACACACCAATGTCCAGTGTAGAGAACGTCATGCCACACACCAATGTCCTTATCAGAACCGCCATGGCAAAGCACTGCTGAACAGTCCTGAACCGCCATGGCAAAGCACCGCTGAACAGGACAAAGACCGCCATGGCAAAGCACCGCTGAACAGTCCTGAACCGCCATGGCAAAGCACCGCTGAACAGGGCAAAGACCGCCATGGCAAAGCACCGCTGAACAGTCCTGAACCGCTGAACAGGGCAAAGACCGCCATGGCAAAGCACCGCTGAACAGTCCTGAACCGCCATGGCAAAGCACCGCTGAATAGGCCAAAGACCGCCATGGCAAAGCACCGCTGAACAGGGCAAAGACCGCCATGGCAAAGCACCGCTGAACAGGGCAAAGACCGCCATGGCAGAGCACCGCTGAACAGGGCAAACACCGCCATGGCAGAGCACCGCTGAACAGGGCAAGCACCAGGTAGGAATGAATGGACCGCCACATCAGGCATCCTTATCCCATGTGCAGCTGGGACAGTGACAGGACACGACCTTTCACGGGGAGACTCATCCATTCTGGGCACCAGTCCCCCCCAGTACCAGTAGAGACCTGCATCAACTTGAGAGACTGGCTTTTCACTCCCCAGGATGGCACAGTGGCCAACCCACCCACTGTAGAGACTTGAAAGACTGTGGCTTTGCACTCCCCAGGATGGCACAGTAGGCAACCCACCCACTGTAGAGACTTGAGAGACTGTGGCTTTGCACTCCCCAGGATGGCACAGTGGGCAAGCCACCCACTGTAGTGACTTGAGAGACTGTGGCTTTGCACTCCCCAGGATGGCACAGTGGGCAAGCCACCCACTGTAGAGACTTGAGAGACTGTGGCTTTGCACTCCCCAGGATGGCATAAATGGGCATGGAGCCCCGTTGTGGATCTGGCTTCGTAGTCATCTGGCTGAGGTGCCCCCCTTTCCCTTCCCCCTGAGGTGCCTGTAGTATTTCTATCTGATGCCCCGGCGGTGTTCTCTCCGATTGTGGTCAGGTATCTTTTGTGGGCCTCGCCCATGCATTTTTGGACTGATGGTGCACGGACATTGTTATGTACATATCTGCACTACTTCTCGTATTGTATATAATTATGACTGATTTTCAAATATATATCTGTATATTTTTGTATGACATGTATATTGGCACATTACATTGTTTGACCGAATTTCGCTTTGTGTTTTCATTCTGCTGGGGGGATTGTGGGTTGTTACTGTGATTTTTTGTGAATGCATTGGTGTGTATGTTGTAATATGCGAGGGTGGGGGTGGGGGTGTTTGGTGGGTGTCCCCCTAACTTTTGCCTCCCCCCTCCCCTATGTCTTCGGTGCAGTACTCACTGTTGTCTTCGGCGCCTACGTAGCTGTTGGTCATAGAGGAGCTGAAACACAAGGGCAGGGAGTATTTGGAGTTCCGGGTCCATGGAGTCCTCGATCCTCGTGGGATGTGTTGAGGTGAGCGTTTTCCTATAGCAAAATCTGTTTCCGCCATGTTTTTATCCACGGTGAATCCGCCCCGGAAAAGGTGGCGGATTGGCGGGTTGTAATACTGTGGGCGGTACATTGTCTCCCGCCTGTCAGTTGGCGGTGACCGCCAAGCTGCTTGTCTGTACCGCTGTGGCGGGCGAAGTGTTAAAGTGGCTGTCTTTGTTGGCGGTTTTCGCCAGGGTCATAATTCAATTTTTTTGTCCGCCGGCCTGTTTGCGCTATTTCCGCAGCTTTAACACCGTCCGCCAGGGTTGTAATGACCACCAAAGTCAAAAGTTCAGGCTGACAGTGGTTGTCAGTCATCAGCCTTATAGTGGTCTTCCCCAAACCTTTTGCCTTACTCTTCTGTTTTCCTTGATCTCACTTTTCATTGGCCTTACAACTCCATGCACATTACCACTGCTATCTAGTGCTAAAGTGTGTGTGCTTACTCTCTCAAGCACAGTAACATTGGATTATACCCAATTGGCACATTTAAATTAATTATAGGTCCCTAGTAAAGTGGTACTAGAAGTACAGAGGGTCTGCAAATGAAATGCTACTAGAAAGCCTGCAGCATTTATTGTGCCACCCACTTAAGTAGCTTTTAAACATGCCTCTGGCCTGCCATTGCAGCCTGTGTGTGCAGTTTACACTGCCATGTCAACCTGGCAAAATACTCCTTTTGCCAAGCATTACCCTTCCTTTTTACCACATATGTCATCCCAAATAGAGCCTCTAAGTAGCCCATAGGGCTGGGTGTAGTGTATTTATAAGTTGGCTATGCCTATTTAGCTTTTACATGTCCTGGTAGTGGAAAACACACTACTGCAAGACCTGCCTCTCCCATAGGATGACATTGGCTTAACTTATTACATTTAATAAGTGATAATATTTAACTTTAAGGTTTAGGCCTGGCAAACATTTTTTTTTTGAGCAGGCAAAAATGTCCGTTTAAAACTGCACACACAGGCTGCAATGGCAGGTCAGAGATATGTTTCAATGGGCTACTTAAGTGGGTGGCACAATAAATGCTGCAGGCTTTCTAGAAGCATTTAATTTACAGACCCTCTGTACTTGTAGTATCACTGTACTAGGAACTTACAAACTTGCAAGTAAATTAAATATGCCAATTGGGTGTAAGCCAATTTCCCCATGGTTAAAGCAAAGAGCACAACAAGTACTCTAGCACTGGTTAGCAGTGGTAAAGTGCACAGAGTCTAAAAAGCCTACAAAAACGGGTTCAGGAAACAGGAGTGGGGGAGCAAAATGTTTGGGTTGACGTTGAAGAGAGGGCCAAGCCCAAAACAACCCCCACCAACTAAAAGCCAGGCTAGACTTATAAATACCTTGATGGGCTTCCCTGCTTGGGTGAATGAAAATGGACAAATGCCCTCTTATGCAGTGGCACTTGTCAGTTCTGTGCACCTCAGAACTCAGTTGGATCCCTCTGTGTACACTCTCCTGAGCCAGTGGACCATACATAGAAATGCCCTGGAGGGCTTCACCATAGGTGTGTAGGGAAAGTCTGAGTTGTAAGTAGTGGTAGAATTGGGCGTGAGGCATTTGGAAAGCAGTTTGGATTTCTTGAAATTCTTTTATGTGATCGCCGTCCCGCACATCCCCAAGCCTGGATATCCTAATGGGATCCCATCCCTTAAATTCCTCTAAGATGGACACCTGCTACCTCCAGCGGCCTGCTCAGAATGGGGTCTCTGCGGTTAGTTTACTGTTCCAGCCCGACCATCGCAACATGGTTCTCCATGCTCCAAGTGCCACTTGGGGGACCTCAAGGAGGCTAGGAGGACAGGGGTCACCATAGGGGATAAGAAAGATGTTGTCTAGACCCAGAATAGCCAATATCCCCCTATAAGCCAGGTCATCCCACCTGCGGTGTAACCATTTGTTAATCAGAAGAAGTTGAGAAGCCAATAAAAATGGCACACATTGGCCATTGCTAGGTCCCCATTGTACATTGCATGTGTGCACTTATCTAGGGAAGTATTTATGCATCACACAAATAATAATAAAGTGAAAACACAGCACAAGAAAACTCCCACATCAATTTAAACAAATAGAGTAAAATTTAATAAATAGCACGACCCCATAAATGACAAGGGAACATCTGACTCCAAACTCGTTTCCTGCTCATTTTTATTACACTAACAGTGAATAATAGTTTATTATTCACTCTTGGTGTTGTAGAAATTGGAGCAGCAGGATCTGGAACAGACCTTCACTGGCCTTCAAGGTAAGAAATTAAAATGGCTTTAAATGTATGTTGTGTGCATGCATGAGAGTGAATTTGTCTGAGAGAGTGTGTAAATGTGTGATCATTTATGTTTGTATGTGGGATTGTGTACGTATGTGAGTGAGTAAATATAAGTAGGTCTCCTGGATTTATGTTTTTTTGCTATCATTTCCATCTGTATTTTTTCCTATTAATTTTGTGGCCATCTTATTGGTTAATGGAGTTGAAAAACGTTAAATTTCTGCATTTATATACTTGATATTTAACAAATTAACATGCACTCATACTTTGATGCCTGTCACGTTTTAGCAAATTAAGCAACCAAATACAACAAAACACTACACCCACAGGTAAATATTAGCATTAGATATATGTAAACATATTCCTGTATTTAAGGAAGTCTCCTCCTGTTTTTAACTCCTCCTACTGCTCATTTGTTGGCATCGAATTCATGATGAACAACATAGGAAGCAACATTTTTTGTCTGTGTTTATTTTTAAAAATCAGTAAAATCGGGAGCCTTAAATATAAGTGAGGAAGAGTGAGTGAGATAATGTGAATGAATAAGACAGGGTAACATTGAGTGTCACAACATAGTGAAAATGAAGGGGTACAAGAGAGCGCTGAGAAAGACTGAGTGTGAGTGAATGAGTGTAAGTGAATGTACGTAAGGATAAGTGAGAATGTGTTATGTTTATGTTAGACATGGCAGCTTTTTGCTGTGTCTCCCCTGTCTTTTTGGTTTCTGATCCCCTGCTTTTATGTTCTACTGGACTCTGTTTTTGCTGGTTTATTGTCTCTGCACACTTTGCCACTGCTAATCAGTGCTAAGGTGCAAGTGCTCCCTATAGAAATTGTACTGTTGATTGGTTTATCCATGATTGGCATATTTGATTTACTGGTAAGTCCCTAGTAAAGTGCACTGGAGGTACCCAGGGCATGTAAATGAAATGCAACTAGTGGGCCTGCAGCACTGGCTGTGCCACCCACATTAGTACCCCTGTAAACATGGCTCAGACCTGCCACTGTAGTGTCTGTGTGTGCAGTTTTTACCCATTTGCCAGGCCTAAACCTTGCCTTTTACTACATGTAAGGCACCCCTAAGGTAGGCCCTAGGTAGCTCCATGGGCAGCGTGCAGTGTATGTTAAAGGTGGGACATGTACTTATGTGTGTTACATGTCCTTACAGTGAAATACTGCTAAATTCAGTTTTCACTGTGCAAATCCTATCCCTCTCATAGGTTCACATGGGGCTGACTTTAAATATTATTAAAGTACAGATTCCCTTTGAGAGCAGATAGAAATAAAACTGGTGTGGTGTCCTTTTCTAGTGTTTTCACTGTGTTACTGTGTGTTATGTGCAAATGCTTTACACATTGCTTCTGAGACAAGCCTGAATGCTCGTGTCAAGCTACCAAGGGGGTGAGCAGGGGTTATCTGAGCAGTTATGTCCCTTATCCTGACAAGAGTGAGCGTCCCTACTTCGACAGGCTGCAAACCGACTGCAACCAGAGACCCCATTTCTAACACTTTGTAAGTCTGATGTTGGACCTGGTACGCTTCTTCGCTTATGGAAACACCATTGTGAAAATGCAATCACTGGCACATTGGAGGCAATACTTGCATATGGAATACCCACGGCAAAAAGCTAGTACTGGCCATACTAATGGTCAATTTTGGCACGGGGCACCCACAGAACAATGTCAGCGCTGGCATACTGGAGAATATTCTTGGCATAATTTATATCTGTGGGAAATTGCTGATGCTGGCACACTGGAGGAAATTCTTGGCATATGGGAGGACAACGTGGCATATGTCAGGGGGCATCCATGACAAAATGTGGTCCTCAACATACTAGACATACTTTTTTTTTTAAAGGGCCCCCCACAGTGAATGGACAGCAGCATTAGCTAAATTCTGGCACTGGAATATTGAAAGTAATGCTTTGACAAAAAGGGCGCTCATAACAAAATGCTGACCTTCGCAAATGAGGTCATTTTTTACATATGGGTCGCACATAGGATGTTTTAAAACACAATTGGGTCAACTCATTGGGACTGGCAGATTTCAATAGCTTGGCACACCATGGAAGGACTTGAAATGCAATATTAGGGCCCATTTAAAAAACAATTCTACTAGGAGAGAGAATGCCCCACCCTCCAGTCTTCACTAGAAGACATTAGACTCACTTGCTTGCTTACTACAATTCAGGTAACTGTTCCCTTAGCATATTCTTTCCACACCTTTACATAGATCAGGGGTCTCCAACCTTTTCTGTAATAAGAGATACTCGTGTCCCATGAAAATCATCCTGAGCTACTAATATTTTGAGTTTTAATACTGAGAGTCTCAGAAAAGATTACATTGGTACCTACTATATGAGGGTTTGCCAGCAGTGATCACCTTAGTACATCAGGCATGGTTCCCAGCATTAAGAAGAAAAATTGTTTGTTAATGTGGAATGCCTCTGTGCAGGTAATACATAACATCCCAAGCTGCAATGCACCTGTCATCATGTTAATATTAGTAATCAGTCTCTCCAAAACACCACCTGTTGAGTTCCGAAAATACACACATTTGTTTCTCGAATACACTTCAGTTTTGCGGTGCATATAGTTATTCAACCATACAAAAGCTTCTATTTTGTTATGCTGGGATGTACATAGGGGAGCTACTTCTGAGTAGCTGGAAAACTACACGTAGCTTATGAGCTACTTGTGGGAGAAGCCTGATATAGATGATATTCAAAAATAGCTATTTGTGTTATATTAATCATGTAATTATTATGGAACTTCACTCGTGTTAATTATTGTTCTGTCATCAGGATTAATGTCACACAATATCACTGCCAAGGAAGATTTAAAGTCAAAGGTCATATGATGTCACATCCTGTGACATCATTAAGATCAAAATGTATATGATGTAATCTCCGCTACCCCAAGCATTTTGGTGAACTGATGTTCATGAGTTCAGGCCAACCATGGTGGAATGGAGACCGGCTACAGGTACCGGTGTAGTCCTGCTGAGAATTGTACCTTATGCCCGTGATGCAAGGTGTTGCGTCATGCTGCCTCATCCTGCATCAGTTCCGATAAGGAGCTGCGAGGGATGTGATATGGGGTCCTTCACTGAGTTGGCTCATGTTGTGTCAGTTCTGATGAGAAGCTGCGAGGGCTTTGATAACCAGTCCTGCGTCAAGATACGCTGCGCTGCGTTGGTTCCAATGGAGGCCACACTTCCAAAGGCTCAGGACTGAGGGCAACACTTGATGGAGTCAGGACTCACTGAAGGCAGAGTCTATGTGCAGTGTTAAAGGGTGTTGGAGCTTCTTATGTCCCTGTAGCTCTGAACAGGAACCTGCCTACTAGCCCTTGTAGTTACTTTTGTGGTCTTGGAATCAAGGTGCAAGCCCAGTCCTCCTTCCTCAGGCAGTAGGGCGGCATTGCAGTCTTTCCTGAAGCAGGGCAGTCCTTCTCAGCCTTCTACAAGTCCAGAAGTGATCTGAAAAGTAGGTCTAAGGGTTCCTTTTTTATACCTAGTGCCTACTGTGAAGTGGGAGAAGCTTTTAGAGGTATTTGGAATTTCCTGGCTCCCTGTCCTAGTCCCAGTATGTCTGTGGGCACAATAGGCTAGTGTGAGTTCCTTTGTGTCTGCGCTTGGCCAGTGTCTTTGAAGTGCAAGTGTGGTAGGTGACAGCTCCACCCCCCAATGGCCCATCCTGCCAACACCCAGACCTTCTATTGCATGTTGTCTGAGAGAAATACACAAAGGTCATCTGCAAACTACATTTATGTGACCCAGGAACAGGCAACAGGAATCAAATGTTTAGGATAAGAAAATACCAACTTTTTAGAGTGGTATTTTCAGAATTGTGACTTGAAATTCAACTTTTCCATAAAATAGGGGTTTGAATTATATAAAATAAGGTAACCTAATGTTATCCTATGGGAGAAGTAGGCCTTGTAATGGTGAAAAAATCATTTGAGAGTGGGGCGGGTGAAGTCATAAAGTGTGGGGGTGATCCGGCAGAGAAGGCCAAGTCCAACGTAGCACCTCCCCCACCTCCTCACAAGTCCCAAAGCAGTCTGGACCTTGGAGTCCACAGGAGCTGGTTGCAAACCGTCCCCTGATCTGTGGAAGACTGTGAGCGCTTTTGTAGCGCCTCCTCACCTCCTCAAAATCCCCAAAGCAGTCCAGGAGAGTCCAAGGGAGCTGGTTGAAAAGTGCATCCCATGCTTTGGAACAGTGCAAGTGTTGTGTCACCTCACCTACCTCCTCACAAGCCCCAAAGGGTCCACAGGAGTTGTTTCTAAAGTGCGTCCCCTGCTGCAGGAGAGCGTGAGTGTTTTTGGAGTACCTCCCCGCCTCCTCATCAGCCCAAAAGTAGTCTGGACATTGGACTCTACAGGAGTTCACAGGAGCTGGTTGTAAGGCATGTTTATTTATGGAGGACATCGCTCTAATATTTATTTTTTTGTATGTTTCAGGGTGATGCAAAGTTTGCCTATTTAAATTAATTTAACTTGTGCTGAATTGACCTAGTCCCATAGAGATCACAGTGCATGATGTGTCACAGTTTAATAATAAAAAAATAAAAAAAGGTTTAAATAACTGGCACAGACATTTTGCAGTAATTCCACAACTATGATAATAATGTTATTATTTTTTGCACTCACCCCAATCACACTTACGAATATATTTTACTGCTAGTTTAAGGTGATTATTGATTCAAGTGGCTAATAGTTTATTTTAATGTCAGGCCTGGGATGTGTCGTTGATAGTTCATTATGAGAGATTGTGTGTGGCACACTGCAATTCAATCACACGAAGATGAAATACATGTCATTGGTGGGAGAACATTTCAAAGCTTTGGCACAAACTGCGAAGCACATTTTTTGTTATATCAAAATGCGTTCTAAGGCACAATTGTCTCCAGACCAAATAGAAGGTAGAAAATACCACAGTTATATAATGGATGCATCTAACAAAATCGCATGCTGAGAGAAAGCCTTCAATAGTTCAGCTGCCTTTGCTCTCCTGGAGAATGTCAGTCACATCAAAAGTTCTGATGATAAAGAGAGGAAGAAAGATGAACGGGACTGGTGAGGTGAGATGAGATAACCAAGGGGCAGCAAATGACCAATGAATAGTGAGCAATGCTTACAATGACTGCGGTAAAAGGACCAACATGACGGCATTCGTTTCAGAAGCATTGACTACAATGATCAATGAAACAGAATATAGGACGCATGAAAGTGACACACTAATTATGCTGTGGAAATGGGTGGATGGGTTGAATGGTGGAAGGGGTGATGGGAAGATGTTTAGATAGATGACTAGGTAAATGGGTTGGTGGGTGGGTGATTGCATGGATGGAGAAGCACTGGTGGGATTAGCTCAGTCATCCTGCGGATGGATGGATTGAATGAGTGAATGCACTGATGGACTGGCGGAGTGTTCAGACTGTAGATAGATAGCTAGATGATTTAAAAATGATGAGTGGGTTATGTATTTAAAGCGATCTGACAATAGTATGGTATATTTCACAATTAGAACGTTTCAGCGAATGTAATATGCTATGGTGTTGAAGAAGTTTTTTTTTTCTTTTTGCCATTTTTCATTTGCGTACATGTTGATGCATAATAATACCACTCCCTGTTTCCACTGATTAGTAATGCCATCCGAAGTATAAACATATTTTTTTGATGTTGGAAAGTAGCATTTCCAATTGCTTAAAACGATTCTACTAAACGGAAGCTGAACATGTTTTTTTTAACCGATTATTTGTATCGAGGCGCAAATAATTGTGTTTTTGCAGGTAACAATTGAGCATAAACATAATGCTAATTTGATGTACACAAATACAAATTGTAATTTTTAATTTCAAAATAAGCTCAATGCAAAACAGCAAAGCGGTATTCCTATAGTTGTAGCTATTTGACGCGTAAAGAATACGCCAGAAACATTTCCAATCGGGTCTCGAATCAATCGATAAATCACGCTCTTGCACCCTCTTACTCTTCGCTAGCAATCCGAGGCCAAATTAAGGACACGTGCAGACAGATGAAAAGACTGATCTCCCTGTGTATTCCCAAGGTGGCAGTATTACATCAGCGCGAATGACAAAGCGGGTCCCTGACTCACGCACAGCGGCCCGGCGAGGCTAAGCATATTAAATGCAATCTTGCCTCGACTTTAGAGCTCTCTCTGCCTTGGGGTATTGCCTATAGATTTTCAATCTCGGGAGCTTCCACATAAAAAATGAAACCTAAATTTCAATCTGTATTCTGCTGAGAGAGTTTTGGGGAAGTAAACGGATCCTTGCCCTTTCTGTGAAAGGTAAAATATGCTGGAATCAAATGTAGGGGGTATGGTATTAGCAGGTATTGCTGCTCTGTGTTGATTGACCATATTATACCTGTGAATGTAGAAGCTGCAAAGCTCCTCTTTCTGCAGTTCTTGCAAATTTTCAGATTACTACCTACATGTGGATTTTCAAACAACTATTAACACTTCGATGAGATGAATCTGGTCTGGTACATGAGGGCCTAAGAGCCTGATTCGCAAAGGTAAACGTACACTTTTGTGTAAGTTTAAGATTTTTAGCTGTTCACGTGTAGTATCTTTAGGACTGCCCTATGTTTTTATGTGCGGAGTCTCCGCCACCAGTGGGGAGACTCCGCTATGGTAAATCTACAAGCGTGAAATTTGTTTGTGAATAGCAAAACATTGTAAACTTACACAAAAGCCTAAGGTTACCTTGGTGATTCAGGCCCTAGATGATTATAAGGCACTGTCAATTATTGTTGAGAGCAGCCTTGTCAGAAGGATGGATAGATTCCAACGCCATTTTTTGTAAATCAAGCCAAAGATGATTATGGACATGTCTAGAATTTATTAAACCCCATAAAGAGCCACCCCTTTTGAAGATGATATTATTTTAGCACACATTGCTATTCTCAAGCTATGGTCAAATGTAACCAATTCCCGTCCAGATCCCACCTTAGAGATGAAATGATAGAGTTAGAATTTACCAACCATTGGAGTCTAGGCAGAGCAACTTTGGTAAATATTTTTAAAATCAATCATTCCTACTATCCTGTAATTACTTATCAGGCAATAATCACCCTTCTTGAAGACTGGCATGATCACAGCATAAGAAGGGATCTTTTCCATTCCCAATCTAAAGCGAACACTATTACCTGCATCTAAAGCTCTACGTGATCAAGAAAGCCGGAACACAGTCAGGGTTGAGGGCATTATCTATATGTTGGGTTAGGCATGACCAGCTTCCTACATTGAAAATGATGGAATCAGACAGAGGAATGAGTCATAAAATTGAGAAATAGGTTTAGAACGAGATGCTATAATGTGGGATTTGACAAGACTATACATCTGTACAAAATCAGGCAACCAGCTTGTTTCACTAACAACATTTTAAGCACCATACCACTATGGACCAAAAAACCCTTCGCTTGCAAGATTTGGTAGCTACTTTAAGATCTTTCCAGGCTTCTTGTGCACTGTTTTTCTTTTTTTCCACATTTAATTGTTCACATGCAAATCTTAACTGCACATTTTCTTCATAGTCCATATAAGATGGTGTGACAAATAAACTAGTCTACTGAGATTTCTGTTGGCAAATGCATATTTCTAGTTAAACCAGGGAAAGACATAAATAGTGTCCGCAAAGCACAAGGAAAGGTATAAGATTTACTAGCATTGCATTATAAAAATTAAAGATGATTAACTGTGGGGTATTCATGGACAAGAAAATCAAAATCATTTGTAACATACTAAACACAATCATTAAAAAATCAAATGTCATGTCATTTGATGTTCACCTCAAAGCTGTTACCATGCATCCCACTATTACATTCTTTGTACATTTGTTGTGGAAGTTCTACATCAGTAGGTCTGAGAAATCCCACATTGCCAAAATGAGATCAGAGGCACTCTCAAGACATCAAAGGACCATGAAATCCTCAAGTTCCTGATGTGTTGCAGTCACATAGCCCCTTAGCTTGTATCACATGTTTAAGGACCAGTTCCATGATGTCTTATTCATGAAACCTTTCTGAGTTCTACTTAGAAGCATATTACATTAATGTCTATGAGATACGGTTTCTTAAAAATGGTATAAATTTTCCTGAAGAACCCTTAAGATGTTACTATTAAAACACCTTGACTGATCAAAAAATAAATACATCATGTTCATTTTGGAAGAAAATGTAAAAGAAGTGCAGTGGTCAGTTTGAGTGGTGGTGCAGGTTGGGTCTCCCAGGACTCTCTTTTGGGGGCCAGCACTTATTTTTCCTCATCAGACATTTTCCAAGAGCAAAAGAGGGAAAAGAACACTAACAGGAAAAAAGGAGGAAGTAAAAGTTAGAAAGGGGCAGGGACTGTCTGGCAGTGGATTAAAGAGGCCTAACATGGATTCAAAACTATGCAACCTTATTAAAATGTTTAATAGTCAACAATATGTAGAGTATGAGACTTGCTTCTGCCTAAAACCTAATTGCATATCAAATACAGGACCTTGTAAAATAAACAAAAGTCAATGCACCTTAAAACCTTTAGGTAAAAGTCCCAGCACGTAAAGTGCTTGATAGAGTGAAATGGTGGAGGCACCTTCAAGGAATCCACGACACACACAAAGATAACAGCTTCCCTACCAGGGAAAGTTTGGGTAATCCGAGCCCGACTCACTCAATTACATGAAGACACCCTCAAGTTCCTGGCCCCCAATGGGGGTTAATGAAACAAGGAAATTAGGATTGCCATGCATTTGCTTTTCTCGTATGGCCCTCTCAAAAATCTGTCCTTCCCTTTTTTTTCATGATTAGATCACTGGCCACTCTGCACCTTTCCCCTTTCCTTGGCCTGGCAGATTTCAATGCGTGGTAAGTACCCCGCTATGGAGCAGGCACAATGAAAACTGTTTTCCTTAGCCCTGTAGGATGATAATCATGCAGTTACACTCTAGCTACCAGAGTTGTTATTTCTGGCATCTTGGCCTATTGGCTTTCAAATTGTCAGGATTTCTGTGGCGCTTGGTTTAGACTGCTCTCCATCCGAGGATAGAGAGTGCAGGGATTGCATTCATACTCCCATAGCCCCTGATCTAGATGTTTAGAGCACTCTTGCAGTTCCAACTCAAAGTTGCCTCTCTCAACACCAGGAAGCTGACCAGACCCTGTACAGATCCTAGGATCAACTCCTCTGTCTAGGCCCTGGCAATCTCCTTAGCCCTGGGTCTTTTGTCAGCGGCACCAGCCTATAGGCTGGTTACACTACCTGGGTGCAATGCACATGCCCCACGATCTCCTGGTCATTTGCAGACTATCTATGTGTCCAGCAAGGGTCCTGGGCCTCAACTAGACCAATCCACAGTCATTCCAAGGGAACCCTCTCCTCCAGGGTTTCCACCAGATCCAGCCTCTACTATTCCTCAGAAGAAGTCCAGGTTTAATGCCCTATAGCCACATTTCCAACAAAGACCAAGTCAATACAAGTCCATGGTGTCTCACTACTCCAGCCAGGCGTCCATCCATTCAGGGTCCATGGTTACTTGTCTTCTATGGATGTATGACAGATTTTCGAATGTCATTAGAACGAATGGCTTTACAACACAAGCGGTATCACAAAAATGCCTTTACAATGAGAGGCTTTTTCAAGGAGATTTATTACAAACAACATGTCTTTACAATGAAAGACTTTGCCACAAAATATGTGTTTAACAAGTAAGTATAAATCTTATATTATAAATATTCATAAATCCCACAGATGCCAGAGACCCGAGTCTACTTTCACAATGGTGGTCCAGGCGTGGATCCAGCTCTACACAAATATGCAAACAGTTCCTCCAAAATAGTAGACGAATGCCCGGACAACAAGTTGAAGTCATATAAACATTTTAATACCAAATTGCTTCCTCTCAAAACAACATGTTTCAGCCGTAGCCTTGCTCACGTAACGTGACGTAACGTTGTTTTGAGAGGAAGCAATTTGGTATCAAAATGTTTATATGACTTCAACTTGTTGTCCGGGCAATCGTCTACTATTTTGGAGGAACTGTTTGTATATATATATATATATATATATATATATATATATATATATATATATATATATATATATATATATATATATATATATATATATATATATATATATATATATATATATATATATATATACTCCTTTATACTCCATATACATGCATACAGATTATATATATATACTTGTAAAATACTTTTTTGTGGAAAGTCATCCGTAGTAAATATAGAATAATATTTCTCGTTACACCCTTTGTCTCCCCTTGTGGAGCAAATTCTCCATGTGGCCATTAGGGAGATCAGCGATGAGACAGCACACTTCAGGTCTGATTAAATACTTTTATTTTCAAAATTTTCCCACATTAATAGTGCGTGAGTGGCCATAAAACACAAAGCATGGCAACGTATTTTGGCCGTAGACTTCAACTGGCCAAGAAAATAGAAAAAGTGCAAGTGCATTAAATACATTTAAAAATAAACACTGTAATCTGCATTTGTCTGGTCAACATAAAGGACAAACACTTGTTATTTTACATAATTTTTTTATGGTTGTTGCAAAACAGCATTCTAGGTGCATTTTTAAATCTTTAATCCAAATCATATCTATTTTACTAGTGGTTATTATATAGGTTTCCCCATATGACTGTCTATATCCTAGTATAAGTACTCTGTCATTATTTTTAGCATTATATCATCATACTAACCTTGACAAATAATGTATCTTATTAAATTCAACCTATATCTAACATATATATATATATATATATATATATATATATATATATATATATATATATGTTTAGAAATATAAATACATATTCATTGTTATGTATATACACACATGTTAACCAATAACCACTGAACCCTAACAAAAATGCTTCCCATCCCAAAACCGAAAAATTCCCTTACCACCAAAAAAACCCATAACCACCCTAAACTCTAAAATTTCCCTTATCACCAAAAACCCATACCCACCCTAAACCCTAACATTTCTATTACCACCCAAAAACCCATAACCACCTTATACCCTCAAATAATTTAACTCATCTATACATACACACACATATATATATATATATATATGTATATATTTAAAAACGTGTATATATATATATATATATACATATATATATATATATATAGCGGTCGCCACTAGGTAGTTATATTAACCCATACAGATTTTATCAGCCACCTTTTTCCTCACATGGAACCAGGCTAATCTGAAATGGGCCTATGTTCTATGGAAGGTGTCAGTAAGGTGATTGGCTTGGGAGGGTAGTTCAAATTAGAGGCTGACTCAGCAAAGTACTGAACAGCTCAAAGTGCATGAAGGAGTCCAAATATGGTCACATCAATATTATATTTGTACTGAGGACCTTTTGTAAACCTAGGACACGAGATGTTAATGTTTTCGATAGGTTGTTCATATGGGCAGCTTTCACCCAAAGTGTGAACACAGTAAAGCACTACAGACTTAAAGAAACATAATACAGACACACACTATAGTCAAAAACAAGCATTTGCAATGTAATGGGTCTCACATTTGCTAGAGTTACAGCTATGAGCGTTGTAAACTCCTAACTGGACTTTTCTTGCCACATAAACTGAAAATGAAAAGTAATACAATTTCACATAAGACAGCCGATTTAAAGCACCATGCCATGATCGTGACCAGAAGCAGTAAGATGGCGGGCTGATCGCGCTGGTGGAATCACTGTAGCTCAACTTTCAACTCTCCCCGTGGAGGTGGGGTGTGGTGAGATACCGGTGATGAGCTGGCGAGGAGGAGCTAGAAGGCTGCAGCCGGGGTGAGGACAGGACGGGACGGCAGCTGGACGCACTCGTATTCAGCGAAGTGCAGGTGATGCAGGAAGCAGGCAAGGAGGGGCTCAAAAGTTTGCAGACGGCGTGCCGCTGGTGGCCGCCGGGGGTGAGGACAGCTGCACATGCTGGCAGACGCACCGACATTGAGGGGAGAAGCCCTCACGCTGAGGCAGGTGACAGGCGGTAGGCCGGCTCTGAGACTGCCGTACCGAGCCAGTGGATGTGAGTGCAGATCGGGCTACTAAAGGGAAATCCCCTGATGCTGATGCTGTTAGCTGTTGCTTTTCTTCACTTTTGTTTGCCTAAATGAAGTGATTTTCTTCCAACAGAAGGCTTTTCCAGTGTGAGGTTGGAGGTTGCTGTTCTTGTTATTTTTCTCTGTTTTCCATGTGATTATTGGATCAGGACAAGCAGCTCTGAAAGCAATATGAGGTGGAGGACAATTTAAATCCAGATTATATATTGTGCTCCCGCCCCCTTTCAAAATCAATATGACGCATACATTTCGTCCCCCCGAAGTGGCAACTAGCCACATAGCACCATATATTCTGACTATTTAGGTACCAGCAGTGCCGTTCAGAGGTGGCATTTTGTGTATGACTCTGCATATGTTTACGCTAAACTCAACAAGGTAACCAGAGCCAGAGCAATATTGAGGGGGGAGAGGAGGAGGCGAGGGAAGACAAAAGGAAGGAAGAAAGGAAGGAGGACAACCATGGAAGGCGGAGGGTATCAACTCTCAACATATAAAGCTGAAGTATCCGGTTTGGCAGGAGCTACTGCTAAAGGGAAGAGAAACAGACTCTAATCCGCTAAAAGAGCTAGAAAGTTTGAATAACCCACTTCAGCAGCATTAGGCAGCAGAGTGTGGGGAATTGTGGAGCTAAGGACACAACGGAAGCGGTTTGTGCTATCACGGATGCAGCTTGCCCCCTTGGCTCTCTTTCAGTGCCTTTCTTGATAGCAACATCCTATGCAAGTCTGCAAGTTTGTGAACTTTGTAAGTGTTCGCCACGTCGCATCGCCCCATAATGAAGCGCATAACGCAGGATGTGGGGTCTAAGACACAGACAGTTGGAAAATTCCCTAAAGGATCCAAATGTAAATCTGTGATGCCGGCCGTGAGAGGGCAAAGGCATGTCTCGGGTTCGCAGGATCTAGGTGGGTCCCCAAGAGACTAAAGAGACTCTACAATGAGACAGGATTTGTTAGATACCCCTCCAGTATGCCCAGCCCTCCCAATATCTCTTGCGCCTAGCCCATTAGAGGAGCAAGATCAAGATCAAGATCAAGAATCAGCGATATCGCCACCAACGCAGATCATCGACTCTCTATTTCAGTCCTCCAGTCCCGTGTTGAATAACCAGTCCTGTGATTCTCAGACAACCTTGGCCTGTCTGGTAGCACTACTATCCTCCTCCTCGCCGTACCACTTTGTGTTCTTCAGCTCAAAGATAAACCTGCATATCCTCTGTTCTCTACTATTAGTGGGATTGCAAAGGGCGCATCAAAGGAAACTGAAAAGGAGAAACCGAAAGAGAAAAGGCAAGTAAAAGAAGCCTCTCTGTCTAAAGAGACACTTCCTGGCAGTAAATTACCTCCCACTACGGCATCAAACGTAATATCACAAGACTTTAGCTATACAACTCCAGACTCAATACCTTCTAATGAAACAACCTCCCACAGTCTCTCTGCTCCTCCCCAAACAGACTCTCATTCTAGCCATTTCGTTGGGTGGGATAACTGTTGTCTATTCAATGGAGGTTATGATGGGTCAGATCATGGAGGAACTCCGGGCAATAAAATTATCTCAGGAGGAGCCACGTAAGGAAACCAAGGATCAACTTAGTCAATTCAATGCCCACCTAACTCATCTCTCTACACAGGTGTCTCAAGCTGAGCAGAGGGTTTCTGATCTGGAGGATGGTAAAAAGCAATAGGAGTCTGCAATTTCCCAGATCCTGCAGAACTGGAAGAACTACAATTCAAGCTGGATGAGATGGAGAACAGATCTCGGCAATCGAATCTGAGGTTTATTTGTGTTCCTGAAGAGATCGAAGCATCTTCATCTGTGACCAAGATAGTCACGGACCTCATCTATAAATGCATTTTACCAGACAAAAACATGACTAAAGAGTATCTCTCGATTATGCGGCCGCATAGGGTCCCTCTGAAGCGTGCCTCAAATTTAAAACACCCTTGCACCATACTGGTCAGCTTTGGAGACTACAGGATTAAGGAACACATTCTGTCTCAGGGTATAAGAACAAGACATTTTTACTACTGGTGATAATTTCAGCTTTTGTGTATTCTTGGATATATCCATTGCAGCTGCGCATCGGCGGCATGAATTTGTGGGTCTCATAGATGATTTTAACAGATTGGGGACCCCCGCTGGCATTGTGCAATTAGCTAAACTCAAGGTGTTGCATATAGGACAGGCCATATCTTTCAGGGTGTACAAGATGCAAAGAACTTCTTTGAATTGCTAAAAAAGCAATGATATGATGTTTCAAAAATGTGCTTTTAGGGAGAAATGAACCTTTCTGCCTTATGTTTTTTGCTTATCATGTTTTGCCCTGCTGTCTTGCTGTCTCCTTTTCCACAATTGAGGCTCTGTGAGTGCCATGTCAGTGCACTCTTATAGTGGGTTTTGGGGGAGGGATTCACGGGCGGGGGTGGTTCACAGTTTGGTGGGGCCATGACGGGTTGGGCCCTCGTGGGTGGAGGGGGAGCTATTGCCCTTCTGGTGGAGGGGTTCATTCACTAGGGTCGGGAAAAAGAGCAGATAATGAAAAAGTATAGAGAATTGTGTTGGGGGTTTGATTATTACTTTGCTACATGATCATATTGCCTGCTAGAGGGGGATTTGGGAAGGAGCTAAGGGTTATTTCTTGCAATGTAAATGGTGCCAATAATCATGTAATGTTTGCTGCAATTCTTAACTGGCTTAGGGCTTCACAATCACAGATTTTTCTTTTGCAGGAGACGCATCTAAAAAGTCAAGGTAACCAGCCAAAACTCCCTAAATGTATTGCACATACTTACTCTGCATTGGCTAATGCAGAGGTCTGAGGGGTGGCCACAATGGTGTCTCTGGAATTCTCTGGGAAAATTTACCAGATCCATAGAGACCCGCAATCACGATGGGTGATAATTAGTACACTTATTCCAAATGATCATATCCATTTTGCAAGTTTTTACGGTCCAATAGAGGATGATCCAAGCCCCCTACAGGGTCTATACAAAGTGTTGAGTACACTGCCCGGTCTTTTTATTATTGGTGGAGAATTTAATGTTATTCCTGGCACCCAGATGGATACATCTCGCAAGAACAAACTGCAGAATAAACCCAGGGTCTCCTGGTGGCTAGGTAAGATTATATTTGATTTAGGGTTAGTAGGTGCATGGAGGGCCAACCATCCGCAAGATTATGAATATACCTGTTTTTCCCCAAAAATATAATACAGCCTCTAGAATCGATTTTTTATTAATTTTGTTCTTTCTTACAAGGAGTGGCACCGTTATTTATGCTAATCCTTTTTCGGATCATGCAGCACCTCAGGCTAATGTTGACTTACCTGGTGAGATACATGCTCGCCCACAATGGAGCTTTGACAAATCTCTTTTAACAGATGAAGGATGGGTACAGATCCTTAAAGAACTCTTTTTTTTATTTTTTTTTAAACTAACAAAGATTTGGCTTCCATATTCTCCATTTGGGAAGCGCTAAAGACTCACATAAGAGGAGAAACAATTTCCTACAAAGCTTATACAGTCAAGGCTGCTAAGCAAAAGGTAGAAGAGCTTCAACAGGTGTTTAATCAAGCACAAAGAGCCCTGCTGACCTCCCATAATCCCGAAACAGCCACAAGAATGATGGAGGCACAGGCTAAGTTAAAGGACCATTTTTTATCTTGTGAGATAATTAATCAACATACAAGCTCTCGGAAATGCTATGAAGCAAGTGAACATGTGGGCAAATTTCTGGCCGGCATGGTGAAAAAGATAAAATCCAACAAAGAAACTATTAAAAGTATATTTGATGTAGGACAAGGCATTCTCGTCAATCACTCTGAGGATATTGAAAGGGGTTTTCCATCTCATTATTCAAATATTCATACTTCCTCTCTTACTACCAATATCCAGCAGATTACTCAATATATTGATGCATTGAATCTCCCAGTATTAGACAAGGCATCGAGGGCAAAACTTGTTTCTTCTATTTCACTTATTGAAGTTAAGGAGGCAATTATGGCCTCATCGAATGGGAAGGCTTGTGGGGAAGATGGCCTCCCAGCTGAAGTCTACAAAGCCCTTCTAGATCAACTAGCTGGGTGCTGGGTCCCTCTTTTTGATAATATTTTTCAGGGGGTAGAGATACCCGTATCCTTTACAAGGGTCATTGTTATTAACTTTCTAAAAAAGACAGGCCACCTCAACAACCTGATTCTTATCATCTGATTAGCCTAATTAATTTTGATTATAAACTTTTAGCAAAGATCTTGGCACAAAGATTGGCCATGGTAGCACAAGACCTAATCCATGAAGATCAATGTGGCTTTATGTCAGGAAGGCTGCCAGCGACAAACACTAACTTCCTAGCCCAGGCGATCGATTATTATTCCCACAATAATAAACCAGCTCCCATTATAATGCTGGATGCAGAGAAAGCATTTGATCTACTTCAATGGGAGGTGCTGTTCAGGATCTTAGCAAAGTTTAACTTTCATACACAGTTTATTGAACTAGCCAGAAATCTTTATTCCGTGGCCCAAGCCAAAATTCTCGTTAACAGACACATTGGTGGAACATTACATATCCATTGTGGCACATGTGAAGGATGCCCCCTTTATCCGGTTCTTTTTGCACTATTTATTGAGCCTCTAGCTGAGGCATTACGTCAAGATAATTCTAATTTCCCTCCCATTCCGCTAGCGGCAAAATTGAAATTGGTTGCAGACGACATGATTTTATATCTTTCTGCGGAGACAGCAAATATTGATAGGGATTTTGCAAAAATAAAGACATTTTCAGATCTGGGGGATATAGGATCAACCACGCTAAATCGGAAGCTCTGCTATTTAAAACCACCGATAATATATTTGCTTTAGCTATGCAGGCTCAGTTTCATCTTTCGCATAGATATTTAGATATATACGTATCACATAATTTCTTGGGTCTTTTTAGTATAAACTATAGCTCTACTTTTAAGAAAGCCCAACAGTTATTATAGAAATAGCAAGCTTCTTCTTTGTCAATTATTGGATGTGTTGCATTGGTAAAGATGATGATCCTTCCTCTCTTTATATTCGTTTTCTCCAGTGTGATCTTGAAAATCCCTCAAACATTCTTTAAGGATCGATACGATAATTCAGCAGTTTATATGGGCCAACAGAAAACCATGGGAACAGCTCGAAGTTCTATCTCTTTCTATCGGAGAGGGAGGTTTATTTCTACCGCATTTTAGGATGCATTATGAATCTGCACTTATGAAAGGGGGCATTAGAGCAGCTTCCTCTCCTAATCTCCTTAACTTTTACCTGAGATTTATGCTAGCAGAACACATCTGTCAGCTAGCACCATTCCTTAAGTTTCTGCGACAGCCCAAACTTACCAGATACAAAGTCCCTACTTTCATCTGTGCTAGGCTTCTGCAATTTCTACGGAAATACCAAGTTCCCATTTTTCATCCAGAAATATCGCTTGTCGACTCAGGGATGATGGGGCTAAAATTGATTCCATCCCATTTTTATCAATGGCCAGAACTTGGGTTTATTAGATTTTCTAATTTTCTAATTGGTAATCAAATTAAGACCTGGACACACTGCCAGGCTGGAGTATCAATCCCAGACACTCTTCGATTTTGCTACCTCCAGATTGTGCACTTTTCGCTTCCCCGCATTCCACTAATCCACCTATCTTTCTCCATAATCTCTCAGGTGTATTATGGGAACCAGAAGGGGATAGGCAATTGGTAACAGATTCTATGCTCCTAGGGAGCATCATGAGTAGTCCCTCGTTTTCGGACAAAGATTAAAAACACCACTGGGTGCAAAATAAATCTTCGAACATGGAGGAACTTCAATAGTATATCTTATAGAGCAATAAGGGGGGCACATTTTTAAAAAATGTTTTTTTTTAAAAACAGATGTTGCATTTCACTCCAGCACAGATCAAAAAAGTTTACCCAGATACTTCAGGTTTTTGTCCAAAATGCAACAATATTAAGGGGGACTGACTTCATATGTGCTTTACATGCCCCAAGCTTATACAGTTTTGGGACAGAATTTTCCAGAAGATCAGTGCAGAGGTACAGGTCATTCTCACTCCTGATACTATGGGAGCCCTGTTTGGTACCTCTGGTCACTCTGAGTAAACCATTCAGATGAAACAGATTTTATTTATAGCATCATTGACTGCCAAATCTCCAATTTTACAAGCCTGGAAATCACTATTCCCCGACTTACAGGGCTTGGGAGGCGAAAATGAAAGCTTTACGCTTTAAAGAGGAACTTTATGCGCAACAAATAGGTTGAAAGCTTTACGCTTTAAAGAGGAACTTTATGCGCAAGGAATAGGTGCACTCCGCAAGTTCAAGGGCATGTGGGGATCAACTTTCAAAACAGAACACTCAGATCTGGTGTTACAGGATGTTATAATGAGCATTGCTGTATTATAAGGTGTAATACTGGCTAAGAAGTATAACTCTGGAAATGATTGATGCTAATGCGGCACAGCTGCAAGGGCTTCTCCTTGCTCTGTTTGCCAGTCTGTTTCAGGCACCCAACACTGTTAATCTCCATTTTGTTTTTGTATCTCTTTGTCTAATTATCACGGTGTATATCTGCTCAATAAAAAAATAACAAAGACTGGTCTGGTTTTGCCTTTGCATAGTGAAAAAACAAAATGAGTGCAATTGTGTGTGAAAAACCTTGAATTCGTCAACGAGTGCTAGGATAAACAATAGAATTAAACTGTTAGTCATGAAAAGTGCTTGATTACTGCCTAGTGAGATTGAGCTGCCTACGAAATAAAGAGAAAAAGTAGTTCAGAATCCTTATGGAAAACATGGAGCCTCTTATGTTTTCAGTAGTTGGCCAGTGCTCGAGGAGGGCTAAACACAGGAAAAGGCATGACATATGCATGCCTTTCACAAATAAAATCAAGCAAATTTTAAAAGGCAAGCCCACGAACCAACAAAAGTGATGGGTGTGACATGGTTGTGGTTAACAGCCCACAGAGAGAGATTACAACAGGGACAGAGCGCTTGCGCTCTCGACCCTAATAAATGGGGACATTTCTTTCAGATGGCTAATTTAGTTATAAAGTCTGTAAGGCTATAATTAATACAATGCTTTGTCTCTTGTCTGTGTCTCTCCTTCCCTAATTCTTTCTTCTGGGATGTCTCCCTGTCCTCCTTGACCAGGATGGTCTCAACAATTGTTGGTACTGAGTATAGAGACCTACTTTGGGATACGCATCAGACACTTGGCATTATGTTTCTGCTGTGTCC
Organism: Pleurodeles waltl; assembly: GCF_031143425.1. Lineage (NCBI taxonomy): Eukaryota > Metazoa > Chordata > Amphibia > Caudata > Salamandridae > Pleurodeles > Pleurodeles waltl. The sequence continues at coordinate 108,056,319 of NC_090440.1, read as the reverse complement.
TGGCAATGGCTTTTTTTTCCTCCTACATTATTTTTTAAAGGGATGCGTAGGATTGCAGCTGTGAGTTTAATATCTCCAGATATTGATTTCCCTAGAGGTGATCGGTTCTTAAGAGTTCTACCATCTTTGTCATCCAATTCTTAGGTGGCTTTGATATCTTACATATCTACTAGGCTGATACATGTTCATTGTTTCATCATCTTCCTTAGTACTATTTCACTTTTGGCATCCTATGTCTATCCCTCTTGGATTTGGTACCTGTGGTTTTGAAGGGTGTTGGACTTTTTTGCTTATGCAGGGTCATCCCCAATCTTTTTGACTCCTGCCTCCTATGTTTTCTGACCTGTTGCTGTTGGCTTTTGAACTCTGAGCACTTTACCACTGCTAACCAGTGCTAAAGTGCATATGCTCTCTGTGTAAATTGTATGTAATTGGTTTATCCATGATTGGCATATTTGATTTACTAGTAAGTCCCTAGTAAAGTGCACTAGAGGTGCCAGGGCCTGTAAATCAAATGCTACTAGTGGACCTGCAGCACTGGTTGTGCCACCCACATAAGTAGCGCTATAATCATGTCTCAGACCTGCCACTGCAGTGTCTGTGTGTGCAGTTTTAACTGTAAATTCGACTTGGCAAGTGTGCCCACTTGCCTGCCTAAACATTCCCTTTTCTTACATGTAAGGCACCCCTAAGGTAGGCCCAAGGGCAGGGTGCAGTGTATGGTTAACATAGGACATATAGTAGTGGCTTTTATAGGTCCTGACAGTGAAATAGTGCTAAATTCGTTTTTCACTGTTGCAAGGCCTGTCCCTCTCATAGGTTAACATGGGGGCTACCTTTAAATCTGATTAAAGTGTAGATTCCCTTTGGGAGCGGATGGACAGGTGGAGTTTGGGGTCTCTGAGCTCCCAATTTAAAAATACATCTTTTAGTAAGGTTGATTTTAAGATTGTGTGTTTGAAAATGCCACTTTTTGAAAGTGAGCATTTTCTTGCACATACCATTTCTGTGACTCTGCCTGTTTGTTGCCTGGGAAAGACAGGATTTCACAGTCAAAAAAGACTTTACTTTGAAGTAGGCCTACTTCAAAGGAGAAATTGGGTATAAGAAGGGAACCCAAAACCACAGACTTTAGAACACTTCTGGAAACAAGAGGAACCTCTGCCTGGAGGAGAGCTAAAGAGCTGAGGAAGAAGAGCTGCCCTGCCTGTGACTATGCTTTGTGGAGCTATCCTGCAGTTGCTGCTTCTGCCAGAGTAAGAGGGCAAAGACTGGACTTTGTGTGCCTTCCATCTTGTGAAGAAATCTCCAAGGGCTTGATGTAGAGCTTGCATCCTGTTGTTTGAAGTCTCAGGGACAGCAAATATTTCTCTCTGCCAGCACATGGAGTCTCTGGAGAGACTCCTGCTCTGACAAGTGGTGCCCTATCCAGTCCCTGGGCCCTTGAAAGGAAAGCTGGTGGAAATCCAAGGAAATCGACTTCGGATGTCTTTGGACCGACGCTCCTGCTGAATCTGGTGACGCCGCCTGCAACCGACTCCATGATCTTCGCTGGAGCGCAACGACCTTCGCAGGCCCGATGCCGCTGCAGCCCCGCTGAAGTCCACGATTCCGTGAAAGGCGCCACACCACGTTGTGACCGATGCTGCTCGAAGTGCGCGCATTCAACGTTTTGCACAGACGCTGCGATCCCCAACTTTGCGTATCGACTTGTTTTCACTCTTCACCAAAGGTACTGTACTTGGGGGTCTACGCGACTCCGTGTCCGGCGCCACTGGTGTCGGCTTGTTTGGAACGACTCCATCACAACACCGTGTAAACACCTTATCGAAGCATTTTGTGTTTCTAAGCGCTATTTTTAAGTTTCATCTTTAAAGATTCATAACTTGACTTGTGCATGTTGGATTTTTGTCGTTTTGGTCTTGTTTTGTTTAGATAAATATTTCCTATTTTTCTAAACTGGTGTTGTGTCATTTTGTAGTGTTTTCATCAAGTTACTGTGTGTGTTGGTACAAATACTTTACACCTAGCACTCTGAAGTTAAGCCTACTGCTCTGCCAAGCTACTAAGGGGGTAAGCAGGAGTTAGCTGAGGGTGATTCTCTTTTACCCTGACCAGAGTGAGGGTCCTTGCTTGAACAAGGGGTAACCTCACTGTCAACCAAAGACCCCATTTCTAACAAAGGGGTTCTTGTCTCTCTTCTGCTATGCTCTGGGGAATCTCAGATATCTTCTAAGCGGTTACTGTTGGCTTCAATGCAGGTACAGTGTGCAACGACTAGTGGTGAGTGAAATTCACAGAACAGCCATCAGCATATTTACACAAAATTCACCCAAATTAAGCAGAATTACATGAAATGCATCTCCCTGCATCTTACACATATGTCTAGCACAAAGATGCATTCACTTAAAAAACAAATAGCACAAAACAGTATGATGCCTAAAGCATGAGCATAGCCATTTTGTATATAAAGTAGCACTTTGACTCCAGCGTACACTTGCCTAGGTATGTTCCCTCATGTCCCCCATTCAATGAACTTCCACCCCTAATTTCCTGTCCACTTCTCTCATTTGTCAAACTTCATTTTCAAGTTCAGTCTACCTTTATCTGCCCCAGTGCTTTTATTTTCCATCTTTTTTCCCTGTCTGTTTTCTTTGCTTTTTCAGTCACCCCCAGTTATGGCAGAAGGCGGCACAGGACCATAAGAAGCTGAGAAAACTCAGCAAACAGCCCACTGTCAGCGCAAGCATGAGTGTGTTGCTAAGTGTAATGTATTTTTCAGAGGAGAGGGTGGGTGGGCTGATTTTTCCTCACACATCTCCTCATATTGGCAGCAGGTGGCAGGCCCACAAAGGGTATAGTCTGATGAAGAGTACTCTGCACTGGAAGAGAGTGAATCATTTCTGTAAAGAAAACTACAGGAATATAAATGGATCCACAAACATCTTACCACCTTTCGCTACCCTACTGGTGTATCTGAGCCTAGTGCCTCTGACAGGAATGGATCACACACAGGCCAATGGTAGTCCTTATATGAGGGCTACTCTTGACCCTGGAGTGATCCATTCCTGATGCGGCCACTAGGCACAGGCACACAAGTGGGGTAGTGTTTTTATCAGGACAAGTGGGGAAACACTGGGTGGCGGGAAATTAGGGGGTCCCTGCACATTCCTGTCGTTTACGAGACAGAGAAGCAAGGTAAAATAGTGTTTTTAATCAACATTTCACCTTTGCAGGGTATTCTGGGTAAGAAAACTTTGTGGAATCCAAACCACCGTGGACTGCCCGGGTGTGTAGTTTTCAGAAATATCTGGGTTTGGTAGGTTTCCCGCTATGGCTGCCGAGCCCAGATCCAAAGACACAGTTGACCATCTTAAAAAACCAGGCTGATATGTGATGGGTCATTTTGATGTCTCCAGAATAAGTTTTGGGCCCTTCCCTGTCGCAGCCACTTACCCACCGACACAAGAGAGGCATTGTTTTTCTCTGGAGACTTAGGGGAATGCTGGGTGGTAAGAAATTTTTGGCAGACTGCAGATTCCGGGACTTTCGCTCATGGAAATGAATTGCAAGTACATTATGTTTTTTTAAGCAAAGTTTGTGATGTGCAGGGGATAATAGGTGAAGGAAAACTGGTGAGAAGTCCTTCACCCTTGGACTCCCCTGATACTAGTATGTTAAACTAGCTGGTTTTAGCACCTCCAGAAACCATGGTTTCAAAGCATGAATACTTATCAAAGTATCTGAATATTGAAACCACCTTCTGAAGGTGAGCCATAAAGCCACTTCATGGCACCGAGTGCTTTATGGTTCATTACATGCCATTCCCGCACAACACACAACACTTTCATACCACTGGCCACAGGCTCAATCCAATGAATGAGTGGACTCACATCAACTTACCTCCCCCAGACAAGGGCCCATCATATTCATACGCCATAGGATGGAATAAGTTTGACTACATTTAACCACCTGTCAAGTAACCGCCTCCTTCTTCCTGAACATTGACGGAGGCATGCGTAAGGAACCTTTACTCGTGGCTTCCATGACAGCCACATGAGGCTTAGGAACAGGCATTTTTCATTCAACTTTAACGCAGCCACTGTGCTAAAACCAACTCCTACCAGTTTGTGGATAAATGTTGGGGGTTTCTGAGTATACCTTCTGAGGCCTATGCCTCGAACTGAGCAAGCATATTAAACTTAGGCATGCATGCTGGGTAATTTTCACTAAGTTCCCTGAAGAGAACGTCACAAACTGTGAAGAAGGGTAGTGTTTGGCACACAGGGTGGTCCGTGAGAATGTACCATATGTCCTAGCCACCATTATGTGCAGTGCTATGACTATAATGCACTTATCATACAGCAAATTTTACATTTACTAAGTTCTGACAGAGGATGAACATGGCAAGCAGGTCAAACACTGGCCCAAATGTATCATTGTCCTTCAATGCCATTGTGGCACTAATGGGTTTGAATCCATAGGTGTAGATGATGTGCATCTGTACTACCTTTACTATCTGCCTTCTACCTGTGCAATATCCCTGGAAAAGCACACCTACCTCTTCAGAGTACTGGCTAATCCTGTATAATCAGAACACTTACTGCGCTAACTCCAACTCCTTCCAGTTTGTGGATGCAAGTTGAGGGTGTCCAAGTATGTCTTCGAGGCCTGTTCCTAGAACTGAGTGAACATATCTACTGTTGAAACTAAGGCAGACATGATGGTGAACACTACCTGAGGTGTCTAAAGTAAAAAGCCAAACAAATATCCTGTGGGACTCATTCACCAACATTTTGTCTTGTGCTTTGAAAGTAAAGCTACAGGTTGAGTTTCACACTTTCAAACAAGTAGAAATGTTGGTGAATATGTTCCACAGAAAATGTGTTTGACTTATTACAGGTTGGTTCTCGTTGGCAATCATGGTGGTCCTTGTGTAGCATCGATAAGCTCCCTAACAAGCTCTTCTAAATTTAGTCACACCTTTAAAATTTTGTCACACAAGATACTCCGTGACAACATGGCATATGTTCTCTCCACTAGTATGTGCAGTGTGGGCACTATAATCCACCTTAATCGAACAGAACACCTACACATTCTGACAGTGGATAGAGGAGTCAAGCAGGCCATAAGGAAGCCCATGATTTCCTGAAGTAGATGAACTAAAATTCTGAGGCCGCTTGCCTAATGAAGCAGTGGCCCATGGATGTTCAGCATCCATGCACAGCCACTGAAAGGTTTACCCAGCTGCAGCTCCATTTCAGCCAATTTACCAGAACGTTCCCTTAGTATGATACAACGTAAAGCAAGTAGGGAAACGGAGGCTTGGCTGAGAACGGCACTGGGTACAGCTGGATCTCCTGCTGCTATCCATGCTTCGAGCCACTTTACAGCGACGACATGGACAATCCTTTTTGGGTTTTTTAGGATTGCGGTCAGCAAAGTGTCACTTCTGTAGCCTCCAGAAAATATTAAGTGGAGGCTTCTCCTTCTGAAGCAGCAGCGAGGCTTTCAATCACAGACATCTGGAAGTCAAGGAAAGACATGAGTCTTTCTATGGTTGTCTGACAATAAACAATATATGCATTGTATGTTGCCATCTGGATCAGGTGGGTAAACAGTTTCTTGAACTAATTGTGAGTGTTATGACACATATTGTATGGTTGAAGAAGCTGGTTGTTTGTGTCTACTCCGCCCATGTACTTATTGTAACCAAGTAAACAGGTGGGCTTGTGGACTTTGGCCATCTGACCCCTAACCATGATGGTGGGAGTGCTCTCATCATGAATTGTAGTGAGCACATATATGTCACCCCTATCCGAGAACTTCACTCCAAGCATTTCATTGGAAAGCAATGTAGTATTCTGGGACTCCTAGAACTTCTTTCAAACAAGCTCCTGGGGAATCCTTAGCACTTACAACAAACTGTACCACAGGCCACAGTGCCAGCTTTGTAGAGCTCAATGTGTAGCTCTACTCCTGCACAGAAATTGTCTACATAAAGGTTATAACCATTGTGAAGGAGTGGCTGCACAAGCTCCCATACAATCTTCCATGTGACCCCTAATGTGGGAGGGCAACCTACAGGGTTTAGCGTGGAGTCCTTTCCTATATACACTCTCAAGCTGTACACATAGCCAGAAGGGCTCTCACACAGCATCAACATCTTAATGCCATAGTGAGGTCTTTTGCTTGCAATGTACTGCCTCAACAGAAGCTACCCTTTGTATAAGATCAGAGACTTATCGACTGCTATATTCTTTCTAGGAACATAGATCTCTGTAAACCTGGCAGACAAATATTCCATGACAGGCCACATTTTAACCAACCTTTCATGGTCTGGATGGTCCCTGGGCAATGCAGCAGGATTGTCATTGAAATGCAGCATGCACTGCAACAGTACAAAATGATATTTGCTCATGTACTGTGTGAAGATGGGAGTCATCCAGTAGGAATGCAAGGTGAGTTTTTGCACTAACCCCATTTTGAGAGTAGGGCCCAAAATATCTTCTACTCCACCAGCAAAGTGGGAGTCCACTGGCAAGCCCTAGAATGGGGCCCTAGAGTGCATCCATGCTCCCTCAGAAACTGTTTGTGTTGCACATTGATTTGCTGCACAATTGATGAAGGAAGTCGACATCCAAAAAGATATGGATGTAGTCGACAAGCAAAAAGGTGGCTGTATCGACCTTACATCCAGTGTCACCAGTAAAAGGTGGAATTTTGAGCTGAACTAAATTGGGAAGTTGACATGAGAGCACTCTGTCTGTGCTTGCTGCCGCATGCACCTGCTCTCTGGGTTAGGCTAAGATGTTGTTGTCCTGCTGTACAGACTGTGCTTGCGAAGATATGGCACAACTGTCCTCTTCGTCTCCCTCAGAATCACTGGAAGAGGAGTCATCGGATGGGACTCCGCCGACTGAAAAATCACTCCCAGATTCTTCTCCGTTGTCCTCTCCCTCAAATGCTGTCTCATTATCTGCTGTCTCAGTCTCTGATCCTGCCTCAGAGCTGTCCTCCATAACCCAGTTACGGCTTCAGCAGCAGGCATCGAACGAGATGTGATCTGTGCTACTGGCTAAACTATCCCTCTAAAACACTAGCCTACAGAGAAGGCAGATATGGTCACAAAATTGATGGTGGGTGGGTGTGTGATGTGTGCAACTGTAAATGCCAATCATCTTACCTTTGCTTCTTCCTTCAATCATGTTCTCTAAAGACACTGAAAAAAACAAAAAAAAACACTATTACTTCACCTTGCCACATACCCATTCGTCATCATCATCAAAAGTACTTTATTTCGATAAATAAATATCATAAAAAGGCAAAAAAACAGTACAATCAAAAATTACAGGCAGTCAGCAATTCATATTATCTAAAATGTTTCAAAAGGGGGTCAGTAAAGTAAAACATCCTAAAAACATCATTTAACGTGAAACATTAATATTCTCCCAGAATCGCAGAGCTTACATTTCCTATAAAAGATTAATTAATCACTCAATTCATTACAGTAGAATAATCGGATTGATGGCAAACTTCTTTTTCTTAACCCTAACAGCTCCCACTAAAAAACTAGCAACATGGAACATAATCCTAGGGGTCTGCAATAACTGTAAGAACAAGAGGGCAGGTTTGACCTGTATAAACCCCTCCTCCTTTAAGATTGGGAACAAATATTTCTTTCTTAGGGCCGCGTAATGGTCACAGAATAACAGAAAATGCATTGTATTCTGGATCGAGAAATTATCACAATTACACGGCGTTCCTTTTTCCGGAGGAGACCAGGTTTGAAAATGGCCCAGAGTTAGATGGATCAGGTTAAACCGAAAGCGTGTGAGTAGAAACCGGTGGAAGGGTTGATTAACAATAGACAAATATAGTTCAGGGCCCACATAAGTACTCAAAATAATACTGGCCCGCACCGATGGTTTCTCATATTCAACTTGTTCTCTTTCTAAACATAACAGATCTTTCATCATGCTTTTAATCAGTCCAATATCTTTTACAGTTATTGATTCCGGGGAATAAAAAAGGTCCGGTCTCCCTAATCTAACGAAACAATTTTTGATATAAACTAGCCACGCTATTTTATTTACTTTATCCAGCTGCAGGCAATCTTTTAAAATAGAGTGGTTGAGCGGAATTTCTTGATTCAGCCAGATCTTTAGCCAGGCTAGAACGGGGGCCAGTTTAATCATGTCTGAAATGTAGCCCACACCCAATTCAGTATGGACAATGTGTGTGGAAGTAGACTGGGGAAGAGAGAGAACCGATCTTAGAAATTTATTTTCCGTGATCTGTATACTTTCCATAGAGCAATAGCCCCATATCGCACTTCCATACGTTGCTATTGCAAGGCATTTTGCTTCATAAATTTTTAGCAAACTAACAATTGGCCTCGCCCCGAGTTTATTCATAAAACCCCGAAGAGCAGAAGACGACTTTACAAGGGCAACATTTCTATTTTTTATCTGGGGGCCCCAGGAGCCTTTCTCATCGAAGGTGATCCCTAAGTATGGAAATATTGCTACTCTACACAGTTCTTGCCTCCCACAAGTAAAAATTTTGGGGAGTTTATTTTTATTACCCTTACCCATGATCATAATCTGGGACTTTTTAACATTGATCTTTAAATCCAGGGAAGTCATAAAAACCTCAAAGGCGTCCAATAATCGTTGAAGACCAACACCAGTACGAGAAAGCAGGACAGCATCATCCGCGTATAGGAGAACCGGAATACCGAGTTCTCCTATCCGTGGGGTGTCCTGGGTAGCATCTTTTAGTGTGGATTCCAAGGCATTTATATAAATAGAAAAAAGAAGGGGAGCCAGAATGCACCCCTGCCTGACTCCCCTTTCTGAGTTAAAGTGGCTAGTGCATCGCCCCGCAGTAGTAACTCTAACAGAAGCTGTTAGGTCAGTATGTAAATCTACTAAGAGGTTAACAAGAGCCTTGTCCAGTCCCATGTCAAGTAAGATTTTCCATAATTTAGATCGATTTACAAGATCAAAGGCTGACGAGAGGTCCATGAACCCCAGATACATGGAACCCTCCTTCGCCTTCGTGTATTTCTCTATTAATAAATACAAATTCAAACCTTGATCTATAGTACTCCTTTTAGGTCTAAAACCATACTGCACATCTGCTAGGACCCCTTTCTCTGTTAACCAATCGTTCAATTTTTTTTAAATAACTCGACCTAAAATTTTCACTGAGGAGTCAATCAGTGAAATCGGCCTGTAACAAGATGGGTCTTGCCTATTACCCTTTTTAAACACTGGTATAATTATAGATTTCTTCCAGGAAGACGGGATTTTATCAAATGCAAGATTATTAAAAACCTTGCATAATACCTTAGACCAAAATTTTGGAAAACTTTTAAAAACGTCCCCAGGTACCCCATCTGGGCCCGGGGCTTTGTTTTTTGTGGTTAGGTCTATAGCCCTTTCAACATCTGCGACTGCAAAAATAACTGCATCCTTGTCAGGGGAGGTTTCCCCAACTTCATCTACTAAAATTAAAATTCCACCAGGAGGACCAATATTAGAGTATATCTGACTAAAGTGTTTTGTCCAGCCCTCATCTGGAATGTTTGCCTCTAAAGGAGTATTAGTTTCATCAGAAAAAAAGGGCTGATTTATTATTTTCCAGAATAAACCACTGTTTTTTAGGGTATCTGGATCCAGGAGTTGAGCCAAGGCATTATCTTTCAGAGTCCTTTTCCTCTCTAAAATAGTTTTTTTATACACTTTCCTAGCATTTACTATTTTTGGTCGATCTTTAGGGATAGTTTTTAATGCCTTTAATAGTACACAATGTGCTTTAGAGCATTCCTTATCAAACCATCTATTGCCCTCTAGCACCTTCTGGCTAGATTTAACTTGGAGACTACGATTAATTTCTAAGCAAATCTGATCAAATGCTACTATAACCTCCTTAGGATCTGGATTTTCCGCTAGACATATAGAGATTTCATCCTCCACTTTAGATAAGACCTCCTGAAAAAAAGTTTCAGGGACTATTTTTGTCCACTTCAACCTACGATTCTGGTCTTTGACTTTAAGGTTCAAGCCCCCTCTCTCTGCGACTAATTTGAGAGAAATCAGTTCAGTGTTCTTAAGAACAAGTACAACAGGATTATGATCACTAAAAACTGACACCTCAGTACATTTAAAACACTATTTAACAAAAAGGAAGACAGATAAATATAATCTATAGTAGTACCATTTTCTTTGCCCTTAAACGTAGGGGACCTACTATTCCCGTCTCCACAGCCAGACTCATACCCATTATCACAGCCTTTAGGGCTGGTGGCACCCAGTGTGACAAGCTTTATTGCCGCTCCTCCTCCCATGACCTCCTTCTTGGATTCCCTCACTAAAACCGATCAAAATTGCCCTTCATCTCTACAGAACCCCCTCGCACATACTAATCCTCTCAGCTATTAACATAAAATACAGATCTTTTCTTTGCAGCAGGGATATAAACCTTCTGCACTACTTTATGACATCAAAACTGCCACTAGACAACAGACCAATCTCTTTCCCTAGCAGGAACATAACCACAAGAGTCATCTTGACATTTTTATTGCTGCCTATCAGCTATATATATATACATATATATATATATATATATATATATATATATATATATGGAGAGAGTGTGTCTAACTCTCTCCATATATATATATGTAAAGAGATCACTTTTATATGTGTGTGGTTTCCCTGGGGCAGAACGCAGCCCCCCAGGGAAACCACACATGCACTATCAAAAGTCATCTCTCTCTCTTTATATATATATATTCACTGAAAAAAGGTTACTTGGATGTCATAGTTCTGAATTTACTTGTACAAAACCATTGAAATTCAGCAGTTATAGGTACCTCAGCTAATGGTACCTGGCGCTACTGTAATGCACTGCTTATGACCTCGCATATGACATCACACATGACATGGTCAGTGACATCATTGATGACATCACTGATTGCATCATCTAGTGAGCGAAAGTGTTGCATCGATGTGTGAGTGGGTGTGTATGTGTGTCTACAGGTGAATGAGTGGTTGAATAATTTGCTGTTTGGGAGACTGAACAGATGTGTAAGTTGCTGTTAGGTGAGCAAGTGACTGTGTGAGCATCTGCACTACATTTAGTCTGTGGGTGGCTGCATATGTGAGTGAGTTGGTGTCAGAGTGGTTGTCTGGGTAAGTGAATGGGTGTCACTGGATTGTTGAGTGACTTGGTGAGCGGCTTACTGTATGGCTGTAAATATAACTGAGTGGCTATGTCAGTAATTGTATGCAAGAGTCAGTGGGTGTATGAGTAGGTGTATCATGAACTGAGTGGGTGAGTCAGTTTTTATATAGGATTGTGAGTGGATGTGTGAGATCATGTGTTGGACAGTGAGTTGCTGTGTGAATGGCTGTATGGGTGACTGAGTGGGTATGTAAGTGCCTGTTCATGTGAGTGAGTTGGTGTGTGAATAGTTGTACAGTTGACTGATTGAGTGTGTAAGTGACTGTAATAATGAGCCAGTGACCATGTCAGTGACTGTATGGGTGAGTGTATGGGTGTATCAGTGTTTCTACAGCTGATTAATTGGATGTGTCATTAGAATAGTGATCTATTAATGGGCTGCATGAGTGTGAGTCAGTATGTCAGTGGGTGTATGAGTGGGTGTGTAAGTAACTGTATGATTGTGTGAATACCTCACTTAGTAGTGTATGGGTGAGTGAGTGGTTGTGTCAGTGGCTATTTGAATGAATGTATATCACTACTCTTATGCATCTCTGAATAAGTATGTGAGTAGATGTGTGTGTGGGTATTCAATAGTTTGTATCAGCAAATTAGTGGGTGTATGACTGTGTGGATGATGTCATCAGTAATGTCATTAGTGATGTCATGTGAGATGTCATCAGTCATGTCATCAGTAACATGTAACCTTTGTTTTTTTTCAGTGAATTTCTAAGTTTTTTAAATTCTATTTCCTAGCAATAACGCCCCCGTAACCTTTGTTTTATTCAGTGAATGTCTATGTTTTTTTTTACTGTACAGTAATTTCGATTACTATACGTTAATCCAACCACCGCAGTGCACGCCTGTTAGAAATGGGGTCTTTGGTTGGCAGTCAGGTTACCCCCTGTCCAAGCAAGGACCCTCACTCTAGTCAGCTTAAGTCACACACAATTCAAATTATCCTGTGCCCACCCTCTGGTAGCTTGGCACTGAGCAGTCAGGCTTAACTTAGAAGGCAATGTGTAAATTATGTGTGCAATAAATCATGCAATAACTCAGTATAGCACCACAAAAATACACAACCCAGTGTTTAGAAAAATACATAATGGGGCATATTTATACTCCGTTTGCGCCAAATTTGCGTCGTTTTTTTCGACGCAAATTCGACGCAAAACTAACTCCATATTTATACTTTGGCGTTAGACGCGTCTAGCGCCAAAGTTCATGGAGTTGGCGTCATTTTTTTGCGTGAACACCTTCCTTGCGTTAATGATATGCAAGGTAGGCGTTCCCGTCTTAAAAAATGACTCCGATGCATATGCGTCATATTTATACTCCCGGGCAAAAATGACGCCCGGGAGTGGGCGGGTCTAAAAAACCCGCATTAGCGCCGGATTTTAACGCCTGGGTCAGGGCAGGCGTTTAGGGACCTGTGGGCTCAGAATGAGCCCAGAGGTGCCCTCCCCTGCCCCCAGGGACACCCCCTGCCACCCTTGCCCACCCCAGGAGGACACCCAAGGATTGAGGGACCCACCCCAGGGACATTAAGGTAAGTTCAGGTAAGTATTTTATTTTTATTTTTTTTGTGGCATAGGGGGGCCTGATTTGTGCCCCCCTACATGCCACTATGCCCAATGGCCATGCCCAGGGGACTTAAGTCCCCTGGGCATGGCCATTGGGCAAGGGGGCATGACTCCTGTCTTTGCTAAGACAGGAGTCATTTCAATGGGGGTTGGGCGTCGTAAAAAAATGGCGCAAAACGGGTTGAGGCGATTTTTTTGCCTCAGCCTGACTTGCACCATTTTAGGACGCCCATACTCCATTTTCCCCCTACGCCGGCGCTGCCTGGTGTACGTCGTTTTTTTCCACGCACACCAGGCAGCGCCAGCGGCTAACGCCGGCTAACCTCATTGAATAAATACGGCGCCCGCATGGTGCTTCAGAATGGCGTTAGCCGGCGCTAATTTTTTTGACGCAAAACTGCGTTAGCGCAGTTTTGCGTCAAAAAGTATAAATATGGCCCAATATTTGTCTGATAAGATGCAGGTCAAAATGATTAAAATGCAATAAGAATATGTTGAGATATCACTGTAAAAGTGATATATAATGACTTTAGTCTTTTAAAGCAATAAATGTCTCTTTCAAGCACAAAGTACCTGGTTCACATCCAAAATCTACGCAAAGAACCACAGAGGAGGAAATGCGTGGAAAACAAGGAGGTGTGCATCAATTTCTCCGGCCGCACACGGCGATGCATCATTTAGTTTTCACGCAGGGACAACTGTGCATTGATTTCTGGAGCTCGGCCATGGATCCTCCTCAGGCTGTGGGATTTTAGGATGACCCGGGTGTAGGAGGCTGGACTGGCTTGTAGTGAGTACCAAGGGGTACTTGCACCTTGCACCAGGCCCAGTTATCCCTTATTAGTGTATAGGGTGTCTAGCAGCTTAGGCTGATAGATAATGGTAGCTTAGCAGAGCAGCTTAGGCTGAACTAGGAGACGTGTGAAGCTACTACAGTACCACTTAGTGTCATATGCACAATATCATAAGAAAACACAATACACAGTTATACTAAAAATAAAGGTACTTTATTTTTATGACAATATGCCAAAGTATCTTAGAGTGTACCCTCAGTGAGAGGATAGGAAATATACACAAGATATATATACACAATAGCAAAAATATGCAGTATAGTCTTAGAAAACATTGCAAACAATGTATAGTTACAATAGGATGCAATGGGGAAACATAGGGATAGGGGCAACACAAACCATATACTCCAAAATTGGAATGCGAACCACGAATGGACCCCAAACCTATGTGACCTTGTAGAGGGTCGCTGGGACTATTAGAAAATAGTGAGAGTTAGAAAAATAACCCTCCCCAAGACCCTGAAAAGTGAGTGCAAAGTGCACTAAAGTTCCCCTAAGGACAAAGAAGTCGTGTTAGAGGAATAATGCAGGAAAGACACAAACCAACAATGCAACAACTGTGGATTTCCAATCTAGGGTACCTGTGGAACAAGGGGACCAAGTCCAAAAGTCACAAGCAAGTCAGAGATGGGCAGATGCCCAGGAAATGCCAGCTGCGGGTGCAAAGAAGCTTCTACTGGACAGAAGAAGCTGAGGTTTCTGCAGGAACAAAAAGGGCTAGAGACTTCCCCTTTGGTGGACGGATCCCTCTCGCCGTGGAGAGTCGTGCAGACGTCTTTCCCGCCGAAAGAACGCCAACAAGCTTTGCTAGCTGCAAATTGTGCGGCTAGCGTTTTTGGACGCTGCTGTGGCCCTGGAGGGACCAGGAGGTAGCAAATTGAACCAGGAGAGAGAGGGGACGTCGAGCAAGACAAGGAGCCCTCTCAGCAGCAGGTAGCACCCAAAGAAGTGCCAGAAACAGGCACTACGAGGATGTGTGAAACGGTGCTCACCCGAAGTCGCACAAAGAAGTCCCACGTCGCCGGAGAACAACTTAGGAGGTCGTGCAATGCAGGTTAGAGTGCTGTGGACCCAGGCTGGACTGTGCACAAAGGATTTCTGCCGGAAGTGCACGGAGGCCGGAGTAGCTGCAAAAGTTGCGGTTCCCAGCAATGCAGCCCAGCGAGGTGAGGCAAGGACTTACCTCCACCAAACTTGGACTGAAGAGTCACTGGACTGTGGGGGTCACTTGGACAGAGTTGCTGGATTCGAGGGACCTCGCTCGTCGTGCTGAGAGGAGACCCAAGGGACCGGTAATGCAGCTTTTTGGTGCCTGCGGTTGCAGGGGGAAGATTCCGTCGACCCACGGGAGATTTCTTCGGAGCTTCTGGTGCAGAGAGGAGGCAGACTACCCCCACAGCATGCACAAGCAGGAAAACAGTCGAGAAGGCGGCAGGATCAGCGTTACAGAGTTGCAGTAGTCGTCTTTGCTACTATGTTGCCGTTTTGCAGGCTTCCAGCGCGGTCAGCAGTCGAGTCCTTGGCAGAAGGTGAAGAGAGAGATGCAGAGGAACTCGGGTGAGCTCTTGCATTCGTTATCTAAAGTTTCCCCAGAGACAGAGACCCTAAATAGCCAGAAAAGAGGGTTTGGCTACCTAGGAGAGAGGATAGGCTAGCAACACCTGAAGGAGCCTATCACAAGGAGTCTCTGACGTCACCTGGTGGCACTGGCCACTCAGAGCAGTCCAGTGTGCCAGCAGCACCTCTGTTTCCAAGATGGCAGAGGTCTGGAGCACACTGGAGGAGCTCTGGACACCTCCCAGGGGAGGTGCAGGTCAGGGGAGTGGTCACTCCCCTTTCCTTTGTCCAGTTTCGCGCCAGAGCAGGGCTAAGGGGTCCCCTGAACCGGTGTAGACTGGCTTATGCAGAATTGGGCACCTCTGTGCCCAACAAAGCATTTCCAGAGGCTGGGGGAGGCTACTCCTCCCCTGCCTTCACACCATTTTCCAAAGGGAGAGGGTGTCACACCCTCTCTCAGAGGAAGTTCTATGTTCTGCCATCCTGGGCCAGGCCTGGCTGGACCCCAGGAGGGCAGATGCCTGTCTGAGGGGTTGGCAGCAGCAGCAGCTGCAGTGAAACCCCAGGAAGGGCATTTTGGCAGTACCAGGGTCTGTGCTACAGACCACTGGGATCATGGGATTGTGCCAACTATGCCAGGATGGCATAGAGGGGGCAATTCCATGATCATAGACATGTTACATGGCCATATTCGGAGTTACCATTGTGAAGCTACATATAGGTAGTGACCTATATGTAGTGCACGCGTGTAATGGTGTCCCCGCACTCACAAAGTTCAGGGAATTGGCTCTGAACAATGTGGGGGCACCTTGGCTAGTGCCAGGGTGCCCTCACACTAAGTAACTTTGCACCTAACCTTTACCAGGTAAAGGTTAGACATATAGGTGACTTATAAGTTACTTAAGTGCAGTGTAAAATGGCTGTGAAATAACGTGGACGTTATTTCACTCAGGCTGCAGTGGCAGGCCTGTGTAAGAATTGTCAGAGCTCCCTATGGGTGGCAAAAGAAATGCTGCAGCCCATAGGGATCTCCTGGAACCCCAATACCCTGGGTACCTCAGTACCATATACTAGGGAATTATAAGGGTGTTCCAGTAAGCCAATGTAAATTGGTAAAAATGGTCACTAGCCTGTTAGTGACAATTTGGAAAGAAATGAGAGAGCATAACCACTGAGGTTCTGATTAGCAGAGCCTCAGTGAGACAGTTAGTCACTACACAGGTAACACATTCAGGCACACTTATGAGCACTGGGGCCCTGGGTTACCAGGGTCCCAGTGACACATACAACTAAAACAACATATATACAGTGAAAAATGGGGGTAACATGCCAGGCAAGATGGTACTTTCCTACACAACCCCCCCCCCAAACAAAGGACAATAAGACTAGCCATGACCTGATGAGTCTTCATTGTCTAAGTGGAAATATCTGGAGAGTCCATCTGCATTGGAGTTGCTACTCCCAGGTCTATGTTCCACTGTATAGTCCATTCCCTGTAGGGATATGGACCACCTCAACAATTTAGGATTTTCACCTTTCATTTGTTTTAGCCAAAGTAGAGGTTTGTGGTCTGTCTGAACAATGAAGTGAGTGCCAAACAGGTATGGCCTCAACTTCTTCAGAGCCCAGACCACAGCAAAGGCCTCCCTCTCAATGGCAGACCAACGCTTTTCTCTAGGGGTCAACCTCCTACTAATAAAAGCAACAGGTTGATCCTGGCCCTCAGAATTAAGTTGTGATAGGACTGCCCCTACTCCTAATTCAGATGCATCAGTTTGGACATAGAATTTTTTAGAGTAACAAGGGCTTTTCAGGACAGGTGCAGAGCACATGGCCTGCTTCAGCTCCTCAAAAGCTTTCTGACAGTTTGCTGTCCATAATACCTTTTTAGGCATTTTTTGGAAGTGAGGTCATTAAGAGGGGCTGCAATGGAGCCATAGTTCTTAATGAACCTCCTGTAATACCCAGTGAGGCCTAGGAAGGCTCTTACCTGAGTCTGTATAGTAGGGGGAACCCAATCAATAATTGTTTGGATTTTCCCCTGTAGTGGTGCAATCTGTTCCCCACCAACAAGGTGTCCCAGATAAACCACCTTACCCTGCCCTATCTGGCACTTTGAAGCCTTGATAGTGAGGCCTGCCTTTTGCAGGGCCTCCAAAACTTTCCATAGGTGGACCAGGTGATCATCCCAGCTGGAGCTAAAGACAGCTATATCGTCCAAATATGCTGCACTGAAAGCTTCCAGCCCTTGCAGGACTGTGTTCACCAACCTCTGAAAAGTGGCAGGTGCATTTTTCAAACCAAAAGGCATTACAGTAAACTGGTAATGTCCTCCAATGGTAGAAAATGCAGTCTTAGGTTTAGCATCTTCTGACAATTTGATCTGCCAATACCCTGCAGTCAAGTCAAAAGTGCTTAGATACTTGGCAGATGCCAGTGTATCTATGAGCTCATCTGCCCTGGGTATAGGGTGAGCATCAGTTTTGGTTACCAAGTTGAGACCTCTATAGTCTACACAAAACCGCATTTCCTTCTTTCCATCTTTGGACTGGGGTTTTGGTACCAGTACCACAGAAGAAGCCCATGGACTGTCAGAGTGCTCAACCACTCCTAGTTCTAACATTTTCTGGACCTCTTGCTTTATGCAGTCCCTGACATGGTCAGGCTGCCTATAGATCTTACTTTTGACAGGTAAACTGTCTCCAGTATCTATAGTGTGCTCATACCAAGAAGTGGTACCTGGCACAGTAGAGAAGAGTTCAGAGAATTGATCTAGGAGATTTATGCAATTGTCTTTCTGCTCAGCAGTAAGACAATCAGCCAAAACTACACCTTCCACAAGAGCATCTTGTTCTGTGGAAGAGAAGAGATCAGGTAGAGGATCACTGTCTTCTTCCTGTCCCTCATCAGTTGCCATGAGCAGGGTGAGATCAGCCCTGTCATAGTAGGGTTTCAGGCGGTTGACATGGAGCACCCTAAGGGGACTCCTGGCAGTGCCTAAGTCAACTAAATAGGTGACTTCTCCCTTCTTTTCAACAATTGTGTGGGGTCCACTCCATTTATCTTGGAGTGCTCTTGGGGCCACAGGCTCCAAGACCCACACTTTCTGCCCTGGTTGGTACTGAACCAAAACAGCCTTCTGATCATGCCATTGCTTCTGGAGCTCTTGGCTGGCCTGAAAGTTTTTACTGGCCTTTTTCATGTACTCAGCCATTCTTGATCTGAGGCCAAGTACATAATCCACAATGTCCTGCTTAGGAGCTTTTAAAGGTTGTTCCCAACCCTCCTTTACAAGTGTGAGTGGACCCCTAACAGGGTGTCCAAAAAGAAGTTCAAAGGGGCTGAAGCCCACTCCTTTCTGGGGTACCTCCCTGTAGGCAAAAAGGAGGCATGGTAGAAGGATATCCCATCTCCTGCGGAGTTTTTCAGGGAGACCCATAATCATTCCTTTGAGAGTTTTATTAAATCTCTCCACCAGTCCATTTGTTTGTGGATGATAGGGTGTTGTGAACTTGTACGTTACACCACACTCCTTCCACATGGCCTTTAAGTATGCAGACATGAAATTGCTTCCCCTGTCTGATACCACTTCCTTTTGGAAGCCCACCCTGGAAAATATTCCTAGGAGGGCCTTTGCCACTGCAGGTGCTGTAGTGGTCCTTAAAGGAATAGCTTCAGGATATCTTGTGGCATGGTCCACTACCACCAAGATAAACCTATTGCCTGAAGCAGTAGGAGGGTCAAGGGGGCCAACTATGTCAACCCCTACCCTTTCAAAGGGAACCCCAACCACAGGCAGTGGGATAAGGGGTGCCACCTGTCTTGCCACTGGCTTGACAGGTTTCACAGGACTTACAAAATTCCTTTGTGTCCTCAGACATTCTAGGCCAATGAAACAGGGGAACAAGCCTGTCCCAAGTTTTCATTTGTCCTAGATGCCCAGCTAAGGGAATGTCATGTGCCAGTGTTAGGAGGAACTTTCTGTACTCCTGAGGAATCACTAATCTCCTGGCAGCTCCAGGTTTAGGATCCCTATGCTCAGTGTACAAGAGGTTGTCCTCCCAGTAAACTCT
This sequence comes from Pleurodeles waltl, assembly GCF_031143425.1. Taxonomy (NCBI): domain Eukaryota; kingdom Metazoa; phylum Chordata; class Amphibia; order Caudata; family Salamandridae; genus Pleurodeles; species Pleurodeles waltl. The sequence goes on along the minus strand of NC_090440.1, from coordinate 108,037,023 downwards.
GTGAGAGTCACTGACATCCCCATTAGCCTGTTTGACAGCTTGCTGTCTGAGACCCTCTAATGTGGGACAGGTTTGCTGTGCCACACTCAGCTCCTCCCTGGCAGGCCCCCCTTCACCCAAAAGCTCAGCAGTGTCTGCTTCCAGCTCCTCTGGTGTAGGTTCTGCACAGGGAGGGAATTCTTCTTCCTCAGAAGTTGAATCCACTGTAGAGGGAGGGATAGTAGGAAGTGGTTTGCTTCTACTAGCCCTAGCTTTAGGGAGCACTTGGTCCATTGTTCCAGGATCCAAGCTTCCCTGTCCTTTTTGCTTTTTGGCCTGAGCCCTTGTCAAAGCAAAAATATGCCCTGGGATGCCCAGCATTGCTGCATGGGCCTCCAACTCCACATCTGACCAAGCTGATGTCTCCAAATCATTCCCTAATAGACAGTCTACAGGTAAATCTGAAGCTACCACAACTTTCTTTGGACCAGTAACCCCCCCCCAGTTGAGATTAACAACAGCCATGGGGTGGCTAAGTGTGTTGTTGTGAGCATCGGTTACTTGGTACTGGTGACCAAGTAGGTGTTGTTCAGGGTGGACCAGTTTCTCTATGACCATAGTCACACTGGCACCAGTGTCCCTGTAGGCCTGAACCTCAACACCATTTATTAGGGGTAGCTGCTTGTACTTATCCATATTAAGGGGACAAGCAACTAAGGTGGCTAAATCAATAGCCCCCTCAGAGACTAACACAGCCTCTGTGGCCTCCCTAACAAGGCCAACCCCAACTAAGTTACCAATAGTGAGCCCAGCTACTCCCTTGGATTGGCTATTAGTAGGTTTGCTCCCACCACCACTGCTATTAGTAGGGACACTAGGGGTAGCAGTAGGGGTTGTAGTGGTAGGAGCATTGGTGCTTTTCTTTGGACAACTGGGATCTGCTGTCCAATGGCCTTTTATTTTACATAAATAGCACCATGGTTTCTTTTCCTTGTTCTGATTAAAAGTGGATTTGGGCCCACCACCCCCACCAGAGTGTTTTTGTGGGCCTGATGAAGACTCATTTTTAGATTTGTCCCCACCCTTGTCAGAAGACTTACCATCCTTCTTTTTGTTGCCATCTTTGTCACCCCCTGTATGAACTTTTCTGTTCACCCTTGTTCTGACCCATTTGTCTGCCTTCTTTCCCAATTCTTGGGGAGAGGTCAGATCAGAGTCCACCAAGTACTGGTGCAACAAATCAGACACACAATTATTAAGAATATGCTCTCTCAGGATCAAGTTATACAGGCTGTCATAATCAGTAACTTTACTGCCATGTAACCACCCCTCCAAGGCCTTCACTGAATGGTCAATGAAATCAACCCAGTCTTGTGAAGACTCCTTTTTGGTCTCTCTGAACTTTATCCTGTACTGTTCAGTGGTTAAGCCATAACCATCCAGGAGTGCATTCTTAAGAACTTGGAAATTATTAGCATCATTTTCTTTCACAGTAAGGAGCCTATCCCTACCTTTTCCACTAAATGATAGCCATAGGATAGCAGCCCACTGCCTTTGAGGGATATCCTGTACAACACAGGCCCTCTCAAGTGCAGCAAACCACTTGTTAATGTCATCCCCCTCCTTATAAGGGGGAACTATCTTGTGCAGATTCCTGGAATCATGCTCTTTTGCAGGATGACTATGGGGAATACTGCTGCTGCCACCATGGGTTTCTAAACCCAACTTCTGTCTTTCCTTCTCTAGTTCAAAAGACTGTCTATCCAAATCCAGCTGTTGCTTTTTAAGCTTCAGTCTGGTTTGTTCCATCCTCAACTTATTGAGTTCCCTCTCTAACATTCTGTCATCAGGGTTGGTGGGAGGGACATTCCTAGATACAGAGGTATGATGGGAATGAACAGAAGGAGACCTGTCCCTTACAGAAGCCACCCTAACAGCTTGGCTAACAGAAACATCACTACCAGTATGGTGAGAATAAATGCTTTTGCTATGATGTGAGACAACACTATTTGTATGGTGAGGCTCTCCATCATTACCAACTATGCTAGACTGTCTAGTAATGGGCAGGCTAGGAAGTTTCTTTCCTGAATCTTTTCCTGGGGGAGTCCCTGGATCAGGTTGGGAACCATTTGCTACTTTTTCAACAGATGTAGCCCCTATGGCCTTATCTTGTTCTCTAAGCATGTTAAGCAATAATTCCAAAGAAGGATTCTTCCCTACACTCAAACCTCTCTCTATGCAGAGACTCCTTGCTCCTTTCCAGCTAAGGTGATCATATGCAAGTTTGGACAGATCAACATTTTGGCCTGTGCCAGACATTTTTAGAGAGAGTTAAAGTGATAGAAAAAGAGAAAAAAGTATTCAGAACTTTTTAGAAAGACAGAAAAAAAACTTTTTTAACTTTTAAGAACTTTTTGAAAGTTTAGAAGTACTTTTCAGCACTTAGAAAAGAGTGAAAAGAGGAAATGCAAAACTTTTTGGCTATGTGTATATACACTGACCTTGTTTTGTATATTTTTCTCTTATGAAAAGTACAATGACAAGAGTGGTAAGTAGTCTCAAAGCACTTATCCCACCTCTGCACAACCAATGTAGGAGGCTGGACTGGCTTGTAGTGAGTACCAAGGGGTACTTGCACCTTGCACCAGGCCCAGTTATCCCTTATTAGTGTATAGGGTGTCTAGCAGCTTAGGCTGATAGATAATGGTAGCTTAGCAGAGCAGCTTAGGCTGAACTAGGAGACGTGTGAAGCTACTACAGTACCACTTAGTGTCATATGCACAATATCATAAGAAAACACAATACACAGTTATACTAAAAATAAAGGTACTTTATTTTTATGACAATATGCCAAAGTATCTTAGAGTGTACCCTCAGTGAGAGGATAGGAAATATACACAAGATATATATACACAATAGCAAAAATATGCAGTATAGTCTTAGAAAACAGTGCAAACAATGTATAGTTACAATAGGATGCAATGGGGAAACATAGGGATAGGGGCAACACAAACCATATACTCCAAAAGTGGAATGCGAACCACGAATGGACCCCAAACCTATGTGACCTTGTAGAGGGTCGCTGGGACTATTAGAAAATAGTGAGAGTTAGAAAAATAACCCTCCCCAAGACCCTGAAAAGTGAGTGCAAAGTGCACTAAAGTTCCCCTAAGGACAAAGAAGTCGTGTTAGAGGAATAATGCAGGAAAGACACAAACCAAACATGCAACAACTGTGGATTTCCAATCTAGGGTACCTGTGGAACAAGGAGACCAAGTCCAAAAGTCACAAGCAAGTCGGAGATGGGCAGATGCCCAGGAAATGCCAGCTGCGGGTGCAAAGAAGCTTCTACTGGACAGAAGAAGCTGAGGTTTCTGCAGGAACGAAAAGGGCTAGAGACTTCCCCTTTGGTGGACGGATCCCTCTCGACATGGAGAGTCGTGCAGAAGTGTTTTCCCGCCGAAAGAACGCCAACAAGCTTTGCTAGCTGCAAATCGTGCAGTTAGCGTTTTTGGACGCTGCTGTGGCCCTGGAGGGACCAGGAGGTCGCAAATTGGACCAGGAGAGAGAGAGGACATCGAGCAAGACAATGAGCCCTCTCAGCAGCAGGTAGCACCCGGAGAAGTGCCAGAAACAGGCACTACGAGGATGCATGAAACGGTGCTCACCCGAAGTCGCACAAAGAAGTCCCACGTCGCGGGAGAACAACTTAGGAGGTCGTGCAATGCAGGTTAGAGTGCCGTGGACCCAGGCTGGACTGTGCACAAAGGATTTCCGCCGGAAGTGTACGGAGGCCGGAGTAGCTGCAAAAGTCGCGGTTCCCAGCAATGCAGCACAGCGAGGTGAGGCAAGGACTTACCTCCACCAAACTTGGACTGAAGAGTCACTGGACTGTGGGGGTCACTTGGACAGAGTTGCTGGATTCGAGGGACCTCGCTCGTCGTGCTGAGAGGAGACCCAAGGGACCGGTAATGCAGCTTTTTGGTGCCTGCGGTTGCAGGGGGAAGATTCCGTCGACCCACGGGAGATTTCTTCGGAGCTTCCGGTGCAGAGAGGAGGCAGACTACCCCCACAGCATGCACAAGCAGGAAAACAGTTGAGAAGGCGGCAGGATCAGCGTTACAGAGTTGCAGTAGTCGTCTTTGCTACTATGTTGCCGTTTTGCAGGCTTCCAGCGCGGTCAGCAGTCGATTCCTTGGCAGAAGGTGAAGAGAGAGATGCAGAGGAACTCGGCTGAGCTCTTGCATTCGTTATCTAAAGTTCCCCCAGAGACAGAGACCCTAAATAGCCAGAAAAGAGGGTTTGGCTACCTAGGAGAGAGGATAGGCTAGCAACACCTGAAGGAGCCTATCACAAGGAGTCTCTGACGTCACCTGGTGGCACTGGCCACTCAGAGCAGTCCAGTGTGCCAGCAGCACCTCTGTTTCCAAGATGGCAGAGGTCTGGAGCACACTGGAGGAGCTCTGGACACCTCCCAGGGGAGGTGCAGGTCAGGGGAGTGGTCACTCCCCTTTCCTTTGTCCAGTTTCGCGCCAGAGCAGGGCTAAGGGGTCCCCTGAACCGGTGTAGACTGGCTTATGCAGAATTGGGCACCTCTGTGCCCAACAAAGCATTTCCAGAGGCTGGGGGAGGCTACTCCTCCCCTGCCTTCACACCATTTTCCAAAGGGAGAGGGTGTCACACCCTCTCTCAGAGGAAGTTCTTTGTTCTGCCATCCTGGGCCAGGCCTGGCTGGACCCCAGGAGGGCAGATGCCTGTCTGAGGGGTTGGCAGCAGCAGCAGCTGCAGTGAAACCCCAGGAAGGGCAGTTTGGCAGTACCAGGGTCTGTGCTACAGACCACTGGGATCATGGGATTGTGCCAACTATGCCAGGATGGCATAGAGGGGGCAATTCCATGATCATAGACATGTTACATGGCCATATTCGGAGTTACCATTGTGAAGCTACATATAGGTAGTGACCTATATGTAGTGCACGCGTGTAATGGTGTCCCCGCACTCACAAAGTTCAGGGAATTGGCTCTGAACAATGTGGGGGCACCTTGGCTAGTGCCAGGGTGCCCTCACACTAAGTAACTTTGCACCTAACCTTTACCAGGTAAAGGTTAGACATATAGGTGACTTATAAGTTACTTAAGTGCAGTGTAAAATGGCTGTGAAATAACGTGGACGTTATTTCACTCAGGCTGCAGTGGCAGGCCTGTGTAAGAATTGTCAGAGCTCCCTATGGGTGGCAAAAGAAATGCTGCAGCCCATAGGGATCTCCTGGAACCCCAATACCCTGGGTACCTCAGTACCATATACTAGGGAATTATAAGGGTGTTCCAGTAAGCCAATGTAAATTGGTAAAAATGGTCACTAGCCTGTTAGTGACAATTTGGAAAGAAATGAGAGAGCATAACCACTGAGGTTCTGATTAGCAGAGCCTCAGTGAGACAGTTAGTCACTACACAGGTAACACATTCAGGCACACTTATGAGCACTGGGGCCCTAGGTTACCAGGGTCCCAGTGACACATACAACTAAAACAACATATATACAGTGAAAAATGGGGGTAACATGCCAGGCAAGATGGTACTTTCCTACACTGGGGATGATGCGTGGATTTCTGGCACTGACAGGACGAAGTCACAGGGGCTGCGTTGATCTGGTGGTCATTGTGTGGAAATTTCTATCGCACGGCAGGCGCTGCGTCGATTCCTCTCTGGAAGTTGGGCTGCGTCATTCCGACTCGGCTGCGCATAGATCCAGTGGGCTGTGCGTCTAATTTCTGGTCACTATGCTAGCGCTACATCGATCTTCTCATTGCGAAATCGGGCTGAATCGCTCCGGTTTGGTGTGTGGTGAATTTTTCACAGCAGTGCAGGCTGTGCGTCATTTCTGGCAGGCTGTGCGTCGATTTTCAACGAACAAGGGGTCCTTCTTGTAGAGATGAAGTCATTTTGGGCCTGAGTCTTCAGGGAACGGAAGGCAAGTTCTATCCAAGCCATTGGAGAGCACTTCGCACCACAGCCAGAGAGCAGCAAGGCAGCAGGGCAACAGCAAGGCAGCAGTCCTTCACAGAAAGCAGTCAGGTGAGTCCTTTGGGCAGCCATGCAGTTCTTCCTGGCAGTATGCAGGTTCTAGTTCAGGTTCGCTTCACCAGGAAGTGTCTTGAAGTAGAGTGTCTGCCTCATAAGTGTCGAAGTTGGTAGGGTCAGAGACCCTGCTTAAATACCTAAATGTGCTTTTGAAGTGGGGAGACTTCAAAGAGTGGCTTTCAGTTCAATCCTGTCTGCCAGGGTACCAGTAGGGGATGTGGCAGTCCTTTGTGTGTGGGCAGGCTACTGTTCTTTGACATGCAAGTGTCAGGCCCTCCACCCTCTCAACCCAGTAAGATCCATGCAAAATGCAGATGTATGCAAGTTAGGCTGAGTATCCTGTATTTGGAGTGTGTCTGAGTGAATGCAGAAGGGAGCTGTCAACTCAACCCAGCCAGACGTGGATTGTAAGGCACAGAAGGATTAAAGTGCAGAGAAATGTTCACTTTCTGAAGGTGGCATTTCTAAAATAGTAATATTAAATCCAACTTCACCAGTCAGCAGCATTTTGTATCATCATTTTGGCCACAATAAATATTACCTTCCTACTCCTTTCAGATCAGCAGCTACCACTCAACCAGTATATGAGGGTATCCCCAATGTTAGCATACGAAGGGAGCAGGCCTGACAGCAGTGTTAACACGAATTTAGGAGTATTACACTGTCAGGACATGCAAACTACATAGGTACATGTCCTGCCTTTTGCCTACGTAGCACCCTGCTCTATGGGTTACCTATAGCATACCTTAGGGGTGACTTATATGTAGAAAAAGGGGAGTTTTAGGTTTGGCAAGTAATCTTAAATGCCAAGTCGAATTGACAGTGAATCTGCACACACAGGCATTGCAGAGGCAGGCCTGAGACATGGTTAGGAGGCTACTTCTGTGGGTTGCACAACAAGTGTTGCAGCCCACTAGCAGCATTTAATTTAAGGCCCTGGGCACATGTAGTGCACTTGACTAGGGACTTACAAGTAAATTAAATAAACCAATTGGGTATGAACCAATGTCACCATGTTTTAAGGAGAGAGCATGTGCACCTTAGCACTAGTTAGCCATGGTGAAGTGCGCAGAGTCCTAAAGCCAGCAAAAATTAGATCAGAAAAAAAAGGAGGAAGGCAAAAAGTTTGGGGGTGACCCTGCAGAAAGGCCATTTCCAACTATGGCCTTAGGCCATGCATCGCAGCGGTTGTCCACCAAGCCTGGCCCCTATAAGCACTGAACCGTGCACATCCTTCACCCATGTGCAGAGTAGGCTGCCTGCAAGACTTGGCCTGCAGCCAGACCCTGCGGCCAACACTACCAACTACCCAAACCCACGCTGTGTACAGCCCTTTCGACATGCACATCAGGAGTTAGTCGCAGCTTCTCTGGGTGTGAGAATAGATGTGAGAGGGTGTATCTGAGGGTGAGTGGCTGTCATATTGTCTGTCTGGGAATGAGAGGGCGTACATCAGTGTTTTAGTGGGTGCATCAGTCTGTGTATGGATCTCTGAGTAACTGCATGAGGGTGTCATTGGTTTTTAAGTGGGTGCATGAGTGTCTGAGTGGGTCTGTGAGTGGGCGTGTGAGTGTCTAAGCGGGTGTGTGAGAAATTGGTTTATAGAGAGAGAGAAAGATTTTTTTAGGCTTTAATATCTCATATACTTAGAATGATATACTTTTGTTAGATTAAACAAAAAAATGTATTTAATATATTTAAAAAAGTAAAATTTTTGTATTTTAAAAATAAAAAAGGAAAATGAGTCCAGCTGGACTCTAACCCCCCTCCGTCAGTGTTAAGGTCCATGACCTTCACACTGAGCTATTGGAGTTTTCTATACATATATCTTTTTAGCCCTTTGTGGGCTTTGTGGTGAAATAAATATATATAAAAAAGTAGGGACCGCTTGGGGAGTCCTTAAGAGCTCTCCTGTGCCCCCAACGTTTTTTCAAAAAGATTTTTTAAATGTATATACTTTTTAATATAAAACCCTTTACGGGCTATGAGGGACTGGTAGGGAGCCCTCAGGGGCTCTCCCCCATGCTTTTTTTTTGTATTTTTTTTTTTAGAACAACATCCTTACAGGCTACCTGACACTGTGGGAGAAGGCTTCCCCCACTGTGCCAATGCTTCAGCAAGCACGGAGCTGCTTTGACAGCAGCTCCCTTCTTGCTGAAGTATTTAATCTCTGTCCTCTGAAAGCGTGCAGAGGAAAAAGATTAAAGCTTCGGTTTTTGACAGTGGGATGTGCTTTAAAGTTCCCCGCTGTCAAAACCTAAAGAGTTTGCTATGGCTTGGCTAGGCTGCAGCTCTTCAGCCAAGCCGCACAGCTATGTCCCGGGGGTGGGCACCCTGGGACATAGAAGGAGTTTGCCCTGGGGTGTGGCAGTCCCTAGGGCCATCAGAGGCTCCTCGAGGGGGGCTACAAGGCCCTCCTCCAACTAGATCTTAGCATTGGGGGTGGTGGTCCTCGGGGCGGGGGGGCACAGAGCCCCCCGCTTTAGCTACAAGATCGCCCCAGGGAGGGTGTGGTCCGCAGGGCAGCAGGAAGGGCGAGGAAGCCCCCTCCCCATATTACAATAATGCCCTGGGGAGGTGGCAGTCCACCCATCCGGGGGCATTAGACTGACGAAGCGCGGGAGACCATGCTTTGTTTTGTTTGGTAATTTTACGAGCGGATTTGCGGATCCATCGCATCTCCGCTGATAAATAAATGCTTTTTAGCCCTGGGAGGTCTCTTTGGTACCCCAGCACCAGAGCTAAGAGGTCAGGGTGTCCGTACCCTGGCCCCTTTTCTTTTTTTTGTGCTATCATTGTTTAAAATCCCTTTGGAATAATGAATGGGGAAAACATGTTTTGGGACCCCCCTTTTTTCTCGCCCCCCTCCTGCCCCCCAGACGGATCACCCTGAAACTTTCCAGGCAGCAGCTGACGGAACTGGCAACATTTTTTGTAAAAGTTTTATGAAGATTCGTCAAGCAGTGCCAAAGATATAGGCAAGTAAAAAAATGCTTTTTGTATAGAAACATAATCCTACCTATAACTACCTAGTGGCAACCACCACTATATATATATATCAGAGAGAAAGAGATTTCTCTCCCTCTATTGAGAGTCTCTCTACCTGGGAGGGTGATTGTGGCTCCTAGGGAAACCACACATCTATTAAAAAAAAATTGCCCCCACTCAGGATCAGCACTGGCCTCGGGAGACCCCCTGTCAATTTCTTTTTTTTTTTTAGACGTTTCCACCCTAGAGGGATGATCACACCCATTTCCACAAGGGCCGAATCGCTCCCAGATGTAATACCTGGCATCTGGGGGGGGGTTCCTGGCCATGGATTGTATCATGACCGTGATCCACTGCTCAGAAACCATTTCAGAAAGGACTTGTTTGAAAGGGGAAAGTCTACACTTTCAAATGAGGATCTCCCTGAAAGCTGGGAAGTCCGTTTTGGGCCTCTTTTCTCCACCGGAGTAGAGAGCAGCCTTACCTGCTGCTTCCTGACCCTATGGGGAAAACAACTGTGACAACAGCGCACATATTGGCAGGTGGGGGGCGGTGGGAAACACAGACACTCTTCTGTGTCTCCCCAGGGGTTTTTAAATTAAAAGAAATCATCTGGTGCAAGGCACAGGAGGATTTTAAAATCCTATCCCTGGTGTCGGCCAATGGTCGTGGCCCGCACTAGGGAGTGTGTGTCAGCCATTGACCGCCACACAACGGATAGACCCTGGTTACACTTTGTACCATAAACTAGGGGTGTATATGTATTGTGAAGATGCCAGGTTGGAGTGTAGCCTGTTTCAGCATGTTAGGGTTCTCAGAGCACATGCACTGGGGCCTGGTGTGCAGAGTCCCGGTGAACAGAGACAAAAATACCAGCAGCATCAGTCAAAACAAAATGGAGGTAATCATGCAAAAAAAAGGCAATTTCCTACAACCAAGATTTATGATACATCCCAGTTTCTTTAGACTTTGTAGGTAGTGAGTGGGGCATGATTAGTCCAGACTAAGGGCCTGAGTTAGAGTTTGGCGGACAGGTTACTCCATCACAAACATGAAAATTATCCCATACTCCTATTACAATCTCCATAGGTTATTCTGGGATTGTAATACAGCAGACAGGATATCTATCACGTTTGTAATGGAGTAACCCCGTCCACCAAAGTCTAAATCAGGCCCTAAGACTGGTAGCATGATAGTGAAGGTGTCTGGAGAACTGGGAAATGAGTGAACATCAAGTCATAGTGCAGGGTATTAGGAATTTACAAAAAATATGCTCCATGAATACATGTGTGGAGATCAACTGGAGTGTTAGAAGGCAGCATTGGAGACAGGTATACTTAGGCTTACATTCATTGGCAGGAAGTGGAGAGGTCAGAGGAAAATCTCAAATGGTGATTGAGCTCTTCATGACTCTCCTGTTACTGCCCCTGCACTTCTCTGTGCAGCACAGTATTGTCAACTTTAGTTGCAGATTGCTTTAGTGCGATAATAGTGAAATATTCTGAAGGTAGCAGAATAGCAATATCATTAGTAGTCATAACCAATTCTTAAGAAAGAGAATGAAAGAAAGAAAGAAAGAGAACTGTTTTTACAATGTAGAATAAAGAGGAAGGGTTGATTTGATTGCCTCTAAATTCTTATTATACACTTTAATATTATTGAAGCTAGCTTTAGTAATAATCAGTGTATCAATGTCTTCTTTCTCTTTCCTCCGATCAAGAGCTTCAAAGGAGAGGAATCCCACGAGAAGGAAGCCGTCCTCTGACACCACCACTACCACTGAAAGCATTCCATCTGGTGCGTGTAAGTCATGTATAACTATTTATTCACTCTTCGTAGATTTCAATTAACAATCTCACTTATAGCAATATGTAGTGTGGCTTTCGATCAAACTGTAATTTCTTTTTCTTATTATCCTAAATTTTTCCTAACTTCCTTTTAATCTGATTTACATGTGTTCATATATTCTACACACCACTTTTTTGTTTCCCCTTTCCTTCCCTTCCCAGTCTATTTGTGCCTTTTTTCCCCTTCTTTCCTCTTATTTTGTCATCATTAATCTTTCCCTTACCCTCTTTTTCTTTCTTTAATCATAGTTTCTCTGACTCCTCCATTATAAAAACTTTAAGGGTTCAGTTTTTGACCATTTGATTTTTAAAAAGTAGAAGTGCATCTTTCACAGTGATTCTGTGGGCTGTAATAAATTTAATAAATAGGAAATCGTAAACAGGGAATTGCTATTTGTAACAAGCATTTCCTAAATGCGAACTGGGTATTTAGGAAATGCTATTGCACTATATATTCCAAGTTGATGGTAACCATGTGCAATTTTAAAAAAAAGCTTTTTTTTAAATCCTACGTAATGTACACATGCCGCTAGAGCATGTGTGCACTTTAGTTGACATGCATCAAAGGGGGGCTTTGGCCCTCTGCACCCTTACTTTTGCATTTCCTAATTTGTGATTTCCTTATAGGCCTTCAAACCCATAGGAACGCATGAAGCCGCATTCCCAATAGCGATTCCCTAATAGCAATTGCAATTCAATGGAATCACTATTTTGATAGCTAGCATTTTGCGTTTCCTAAATCGCGTTTTCTTAAAATTTGTTATTTAGGGAATGCAAAATGTGATTTTACTACATCAGACCTTAAGTGCCTTGTTTTTAAGAGCCGACAGAGGCAGATACTGTGGAGGAAGGCCAGGAGTAGAATCATTAACAGGAGTAGGAGGAGCAAGTGGATGTTGGCTGGGACAATCAGTAGAACAAGGCCCTTCCTGAGACTGGGCCCCAAAACATTTTAAGTTATCCACCTCCCTACACACCTGTGTCTGTCCCTCAGCCAAATAATTAAGGGAATGAGCGAGGTGTGTTCTTAGTACCTTTGCCCAGTTCCTACTGTCCATCCATGCCCTTTATTTCCGATCCCTTACCAACCCAATACTAATATGTGCCACAAATTCTTCCTCACCTTCGTACTAGCTTTCGTCTAATGCTTACACTGCTTAACCTTACCAAACAGTCACTTTTTCTCCAACCCATGGATAATATTTGTACTACTGGTAATGAATTAGGGGTGGTGGTGGTGAGGAATGGTATGGTGTGGAGGGTTGGACTTGAGGCTGGATTAAGGGGTAGAGAAAGAGTAGGACCACTGGAATTATTGTTATGTGTAGGCTCGGTTGGAATTTAAATTATGATGGTGTAATTCATGTAATTTCAGGAATTTCATGTGGCACTTGGTATAAAAACTTCCCAAAATAATACTATTATCCTGTGTTGCATAATTACATCACTGCTGGAAAATGTATTATGTGAGAACAATATGATCAACCAGAAGACAAGTTGCTGTTTTTTTCTACAGCAATTTTGTTTTTCACACTTATTATGAGCATAAAATGAGTCCTCACATTACAAATGGACAAAGGATGCATTTTGCACTAAAATGTAGCATTGAACAACAAATTTGCATTTCATGTAATTAAGATAAATTTTGGTTAATTTTCCTGTTTACACAAATACAAATTACTCTTATTTCAGATATCTATAAATATTATGTGCTAATAGTTGTCCAAAAATCAAGTTGCCCCACCAGGTTACATCAATTCATGTTGCATGATATAGAAAAGTACATTTAGCACATTTACCAAGGCTAAGCCTGCCACATGCATCACATGAATCATAATTTGGCATCCATTCATACCAGTTATCTTTTCCAAGTGTTGTTTTCTCCAATCTATGTGGCTCTTTTTCCCATGGAAGAGACATACATCACCTATGCACTTCTTTGCATTTTTGTTTATAGCTCTTCAAATAAATGCAAGGTTAGTCATGGGAAGTAGGAATCTTGTTTTTGTTCAGATAATTCTTTGGAAGCATTCATCACTGACTTATGTATAATTGATTGCTCACTGCAAAATCTATAGTTGATCCTAAGGTTGAAATTCATGTCTTTCTTTGGTAAGAGACTACACTTATTCACCATGCCAAGGTGATTGTGTCCTTCTTGACTGTCTATCAGTGTGGTGCACACTGGTCCATTTAAGTCTATTTCATTAGCCACAAATCAAGCATGTGATTATTTTTGTCTTTTACAGCAGACATTTTGTAGTGAATCCTAGTTTGTTTTAATGGGATAACAGGAGTTAGCTTGGCTTTTGGCTTGCAGACTCGTGCCCCGTCATCTAGTGACTTTTAACCTACTTAGCTTGCTCTGTCTTAGGCCATTTATTTAATTAAATCTTCAAGGATGGCTGCCTTGTTTATAGTTAGGCCTTTTTGTTTAGAGTTATGTTATCAGTGTCACCTCGCTAAGGTGTCAACTCATGCAACAAAGACAAACAAACTGTAGGTGCTCACATTAGAAATTACTGTCCCAAGCATGCAGCATTATCTATTGTTTTTGAACAACCTGCGTCAGGGGTCCAAGTAGATCTGTATAAATACATCACACGTTAGACAGATAATCAGAGGGATTCCGACCAGATAGCATCACTGCTATCGATGCTGCACGTCGCCTTGACGCTGACCCAGACTTCGTATTCTTCCGAAGTCTGAGCTCGAGACCTCATTTAAGGTAACCAGGGTTGGGGCTCCTTCCAGGGACATGGTATTGGCAGATAAGTTTAACAGAGCCAGCTCTCCTCTAGGTAGAAGGTTAGGCCTATTATGATGGACATATGATTCACTTTATGTCTTTCTATGCTAATAAAAGATGGTGGGGGCCTTCATAATCATGACCCTCGTCTTTACAATTCTATCTCTTTTACTGTTCATTATCTTAATTATTGCAGCCAATACAATTTACCGCATTGTATTAAATAAAAACTATTGAAAAATTACTGCATCTTCGTTATTGTCTGTGTTTGGTTGAGACATAATATATCTGTGAGAAAGGGGTAATCTCCGTTTAACCACGACACTCCCTGAGATGTCATACTTCCAAGTCGATGCTTAAAGGCTGCAACAAATCACCTTTAACTGTTTGGGTTGTTGGTGCAGTACTGCTAGTGTGCCGGAAGGGTTGGGACTACAGTTGCAACTTGTTGTAGGATAGGCATAGTCACCTACAAACATAAGTACTGTCATCCTTAAACCAGCAGTCTTGCCCAGAGCAAGAGTCCAAACTACTACAATTTCTGTAGAGTGGTTACATTTACAAGTAGAGCTCATCCGCAAATTCAGGAAGGTCAGCTGGAGAACAGTCACTCACCATACATGTGAAAGCAGAGAAATTGCCCTCATCCACGGGTGTTTGTTGTGGAGCCCTATAATTTGTGGGTATGAAGGGCCATATTTATACTTTTTGACGCACAACTGCGCCAACGCAGTTGTGCGTCAACATTTTTAATGCCGGCTAACGCCATTTCAAAGCGCCATGCGGGCGCCGTATTTATTGAATGACGTTAGCCGCCGTTAGCCGGCGCTGCGGAGTGGTGTGCGTAAAAAAAAAATGACTCACACCAGGCAGCGCCGGCGTAGGGGAAAATGGAGCTTGGGCGTCAAGAAATGGGGCAAGTCAGGCTGAGGCAAAATTCTTGCCTCAACCCGATTTGCGCCATTTTTTTTTTACGCCCAGACGCCATTGACATGACTCCTGTCTTAGCAAAGACAGGAGTCATGCCCCCTTGCCCAATGGCCATGCCCAGGGGACTTATGTCCCCTGGGCATGGTAATTGGGCATAGTGGCATGTAGGGGGGCACAAATCAGGCCCCCCTATGCCACAAAAAAATAACAGAAAAATATACTTACCTGCACTTACCTTAATGTCCCTGGGGTGGGTCCCTCCATCCTTGGGCGTCCTCCTGGGGTGGGCAAGGGTGGCAGGGGGTGTCCCTGGGGGCATGGGAGGGCACCTCTGGGCTCCTTCCGAGCCCACAGGTCCCTTAACGCCTGCCCTGAGCAGGCGTTAAAAAATTACGCAAACGCGGCTGGACGTCATTTTTTAAGGCCCACCCACTGCTGTGCGTCATTTTTCCACAGGAGTTTAAATAAGGCGCACAGGCCTGGGAGTCATTTTTTAGACGGGAACGCCTACCTTGCATATAATTAGCGCAAGGTAGGTGTCCACGCTAAAAAATGACGCAAACTCCAAGAACTTTGGCGCTAGACGCGTCTAACGCCAAAGTATAAATATGGAGTTAGCTTTGAGTTGGATTTGCGTAAAAAAAACCGACGCAAATCCGGCGCAAACAGAGTATAAATATGCCCCGAAGTGTTTGTTCATTTTAATCATTGTCAATCTCTCAACATTTTGAGGAAGGAGACAGGTCCTTCTGACTGTGATAATTGTCCATGAACATTAAATACCCACTTCGTGGATTCCCGGGCTACAGGACATGCAAAACACTTTGTTCCCTGTCTACTGAGCTCTGGCCACTGTTTCATTTTCCCATACCAGCAGGTCAACAGCTTTGATCCAATTACATTTGTGTTTGGTCATCCAAATAGTCTTGTGCCACCTTCTCTATCATCATACTCGGACATTTTCTATTTTAGAGTTGCCTGCACCTGTGTGCTTGATTAAAATCTTGGAATATTCAAAATCCAACCCAAGGCAGCTGCTCGAAATGAATGTGATGTTGTTGGTGATGTGGGTTTAGTAGCAGGCAACTGTAATACCAATGGTTGTTAGTGCCTCTGCAGTTGTTCATGTTTCTTGATTCAGAGTCACAACTACACTCTCAAGAGGTTGAAAGCAGCACTTCACTTCTATTGTGGCCTCAAAGTTACAGATGTTTATCTTTTAGGTCACTTGCTTTCCTGATGTTCCAATTCTTGTAAATGGAGACATCCTCTGATTAATACAGAATGAAGGTAGGTAGCCTGTGGATCTAGTATTATGGCATAATCCGTTTTTGCAACCCTTAATTTGCGTTCAACAAATGATTAAGGTGTTTACCAAATCAGGCGCTTCTTTGTTTACATTTGTTGATGTTTGCTAGGGCTCTCCGAAATTTAAATTACACTGGCATATGCCATTCACCCACTTAATTTAAATACACACCTTTCCCATTAAAAATGTCCATAAAATGTACCATTTGAGGTAACAATTGACCATAAATACACAAAAAACAAACAGCTTTTCCTTGGAAGATCAAAAAATGAGCACTAGAGCAAGGAAGCAAAATCGAATAATGAAGGTCACTGGTGATTAATTGTGGTCACAGTGACATTGACGGAGCCCTCTATAAAGTGGGGCCCTCTATAAAGTGGATAACTCCTTTCAGACTCTTTTACATGATGCACAAGTGCCTACACACAAATGTACAAAACCTTGGGTCAGACTGCATCAGATGCAGCAAGGCTCACAACACAAGAAATCATTCATATTCGAAATACAGGTGAACCAAAAACAGATAACCAGAAACTATTTCTTTTTACTTCAGCAGATCTTTAGACTGTACTACATTTATAGATGACAAACACATAATCAACCACATTTATATGACTATATAACCTCATATATTTGTTTTTAAAACATCTAATGTGAATTGTCAGTTGTTGTTCACCTCTAATCCAAATTTCAAAGCCACGTAAAAAAATCAAGAAAAAAATCAAACTGGTTCCAAATGTGACAATTTTCTCAAAATGGAAGCACTCTGAATAATATTTAACAAATAACTTGTTCTGATGTTGTGCATAACTATGAGACAAAGGAATGGATGAGGCGTACAGTCTAGAACTGAACAGATAAATTATTGAAATATAGAAAACGTACTGTGTGGGTAATGCTTTTGCTATGAATTAATTTGTGGATTGTCCTTCCTGTTCACAGATGCTGCTGATGAGTTTAAAATGTCAAGGAATTATACTGAGCTTCTTTTCCTTCCAGGGATAATGCCTCTGATTGTAAATAACTACTCCCTGAACATTACATGTATTCTCATTTTAGATGTTTTGGGACCAATTTACAAAGGAATGTCATAGTATGAAAAAGAGGTCTGTAGGACAACTGTTTAAGTGATTCAGCATGCCTTTGTTAAAAGGATCTTAAGGACTGACCTTGTAGGACACATTTGCTTGTTTATTGTGCTTGTGAGGGGAGCCTGGCTTTTGAGTATATTTTTCATTCTGCATTTTGACATTTTGGCAGTAACTCAGGTTTATTTAACTTGTTTCAGGAAACTGGTTTCTTGCATTTCTTCTCAATTGAAGTAAGTCAGACAGTGAGGTTCAGAAACTTGATGAATGATCAAATATAACTAAACGAAAATTGGTTCATTTGTTAAATATTTTATAAGTAGGAATAAAGTACTGTTTCACTGTGTCATGTTATGTATGCAACATACTGGAGTGTGAACCAAACTATAAAGCAATGAAGAGTTTTACAAGAACATGGGTTTATAGAAAAAGAGAATCCTGTACACAATCATTAGCAAGGATCTATAAGAGAGGAGATAGAACCAGAAATATAAAAAGGCATGGTAAAAGTGAGCAAAATTCTTGCATTGTAAGGGAAACATGGCAAATTTGTTGACATGCAGAGGAGAATTTAGGCTAATGCACTGCATCACGGGCAAAAAAAGCCCGAGGTGGTTCTAAGCAAAATATAATTGTACAGCCCTGTTCTGTGCTCTGTGTCAACATGTAGCCTGTGAGTCAACCAACTAAAACTTCGATTTAGAGGTTGGCAGACAGTTCTTCCTCAAAAAATAAGAGTGCTCTTACAATAAGGCTGACAGTATATCTGTCATGCTTGTGATGGAGTACAAATCCACCAAATTCTAAATCCGGCCCTAAGATATTGCAAAGGCAGCGTTGTTAACCCCTTTCCCACCAAGGATGTAATGGTTATGTCCGTGGCTGCGGCGCTCAAGCACCACAGACGTAACCATTACGTCCTGGGCCTGGCCCTCGGGGGAGCGCTAGCCACCCCTCCACCCCCCCAAGGTCAAGGATAGAAGGGGAATCGCTTCCCCTTCCACCTCCAACCCCCCACTCCCCCAGCACCAATGAGCGCCAACCTCATCAGCGGTCAACTCCAGTTGGGCTGGGACTAAGGAGAAACTGATTAGTTTCTCCTTGGTACGGGGAGCAGGAGAGGCAGAGAGGCATGAAAAGGGAAGGAAAGGCTTTTCCTTCCCTATTCATGTCTCTCTGTGCATTCCTGCAGCACAATTGCATATCGATCATGCTGCAGGAAGCCACTAGACACAGGGAATTATTATTTAATTTTTTTAAATTGTCATGAGGGGAGCGGCCCCTTGGGCAAGGCCCACTCCCCAAGGGGGGCATTTTATTTGAGGCCTTTTCTGCCCCCCCTTGAGGCAGATGAGCCTATAATAATTAGGCTGATCTGCCCCCGGGGGGGAAGCAGAAGCCACTAGACACCTGGATTTTTTTTAAATGTATTTATATTGATAAGGGGGGTGGCCCCCTTAGGCAAGGTTTGCTCCCCTTTATTAATTAGGCCGATCTGCCCCCAGAGGGGGAAGAAGCCATTAGGCACCAGGGATTTTTAAAAATGTATTTATATTGATAAGGGGAGCAACCCCTTAGACCAGGGTCGCTCCCCGGGGGCAATTTTTTTACTAGGCCTTTTCTGCACCCCTCGGGGGCAGATTGGCCTATATTAATTAGGCCAAAGCCACTAGACACCAGGGATTTTAAAAAAAATGTATATTGATAAGAGGAGTGACCCCTTAGGCAAGGGTCGCTCCCTGGGGGGGAGGGAAAATTGTTTTTAGGCCATTTCTGCCCCCACTCAGGCACCAGGGATTGGTGTGTGTGTTTTGTTTGGGGGGGCAGCCCCTTGGGCAACGGTCGCTCCAAATGGGGGCATATTACGGTTGGCCATATCTGCCCCCGGGGGCAGATCGGCCTATTTTTGGAAGGCCCATCTGCCCCCAAGGGGGGGGGGACAGAAAGCCAACCAGAGACCAGGGAAGATTTGTTTTCCAACATAAGAGGGTGGGGGTATGGCCATACCCAAACCCAAATAAATGGGTACCAGTGGGCAGATAGGGCAATTACCCCCGATCCACACCCGGGGGGCAGAAAGTCTACTAGATGCCAGGGAATACAAAAAATATAGTGGGGTGGTGGCTACCAACCATTATGGGCCTGGTTATACCCCACCCCAACTGAAGGGGGTAACAGTCTTTCAGCTCTTCCCTTGCACACTAAAACATCCTATCCCACGGCAAGAAAGAGGACATTTGATTGTTTTGGGTTTTGGTTTTACATTTGGGCCATGAGAGCTTGGCTAACTCTCAAAATCGTCCCATGTGGAAAGGTGAGAGCTGCACTTTTTGGACTTTGGGACGCCGCCATGTAAAAAAATCCACAAGACATAGACACATCTGATAACTAAACATCTGGGTGAGTCCAGGGTGGTGTGCTTCACATGCACCCTGCACCATTTTTTTTACCCACAATGCCCTGAAAACCTCCAACTTTGCTGGAAATCACACAATTGTCCCCATTTTTGTGATGAAACCTTCCGGAATCTGCAAGAATCCACAAAATTCCTACCACCCAGCATTGTCTCATCTATACTGATAATAATTCTACCCCACTTGTCAGCCCAAAATTGTTTTTTGGGGGAACCAAAGCGGGGCCAATAGGGCAGTTGGAAAAAAACCTATTTTAGGCTGACAAGTGCAGCAGAATTTTTATCGGTATAGATGAGACAATGCTGGGTGGTAGGAATTCTGTGGATTCCTGCAGATTCCGGAAGGTTCCATCACAAAAATGTGGGAAAAATGTGTGATTTCAAGCATAGTTGAAGGTTTGCAGGGCATTGTGGGAAAGAAAATGGAGCAGGGTGCATGTGAAGCACACCACCCTGGAATCACCCAGATGTTTAGTATTCAGATGTGTCTAGTTCTTGTGGATTTTTCTACATGACTGCATCCCAAAGTCCAAAAAGTGCAGCCCTCACCATTCCAAGTGGGACGATTTTGAGAGTTAGCCAAGCTCTCATGGTCCAAATGTAAAACCAAAACCTAAAGTAATCAAATGTCCTCTTGCTTGCTGTGGGATAAGATGTTTTAGTGTGTGGGGGAGAGCTGAAAGACTGTTACCCCCTTCAGTTGAGGTGAGGGCATAACCAGGCCCATATTGGTTGGGAGCCACTACCCCACTATTTTTTTTCTTTTCATTCCCTGGCATCTAGTATGCTTTCTGACCCCCTGGGGAGTGCATCTGGGTTAATTGCCCCATCTGCCCACCAGTGGGCAGGACAACTTTGGCCCCATTTATTTGGGGTGGGGGTATAGCCATACCCCCATCCACTTATTTTGGAAAGAAATCTTCAATGGTCTCCAGTGGGCTTTCGCCCCCCTTGGGGCAGATGAGCCTTCCAAAAATAGGTTGATCTCCCCCACAGGGGCAGATATTGCCGACAGTAATGTGCCCCCCATGGGAAGTGACCCTTGCCCAAGGGGCTGCCCCCCCAAACAAAACACACACATACACACACACACCAATCCCTGGTTCCTAAGTGGTTTCTGCCCCCCTTAGGGGCAGATGGGCCTTCCAAAAATAGGCCAATGGGGCAGAAATGGCCTAAAGACAATTTGCCCCCCAGGGGAGTGACCCTTGCCTAAGGGGTCACTCCTCACTTATAAAAAAATGAAAATAAAATAAACAAAAAAAACCCCTGGTGTCTGGGGTTTTCTGCCCCCGTGGGGGCATATCCGGCTAATTACAATAGGCCAATCTGCCCCCAAGGGGGCAGAAATGGCCTACAACAAATTTGCCCCCCCCAGGGGCGCCACCCCTTCCCTAAGGGGTCGCTCCCCTCATGTGAAACCGACAACAACAAAAATCCCTGGTGTCTAGTGGTTTCTGCCCCCCTTGGGGGCAGGTTGGTCTAATAAAAAGAGGCCGATCTGCCCCCAAGGAGGGCAGAAATGGCCTAAATACAAATTCCCGCCCAGGGGAGCGACCCTTGCCTAAGGGGACGCTCCCCATATATTTTTTTTAAAAAAGTAAACATAAAAAAAAATATCGTGGTGTCCAGGGACAGATCTGCCTAATTATAATAGTCCAATGGCAGAAAAGGCCTAAAAAAAAATTTCTCCCCTTATGTATAAACATAAATAAAAAATAAAACTCCCTGTTGTCTAGTGGTTTAAAATAGGCCGATCTGCCCCCAAGGGTGGCAGAAATGGCCTAAAAGTGCATTTGCCACGCAAATGAGCAACCCTTGCGTAAGGGGTCACTCCCCACATACAGAAAACAAAAAATAAATGATCCCTGGTGTCTAGCGGTTTCTGCCCCCCTCAACCCCCCTGGTGTCTAGTGGCATTTCTGCTGCCCAATCGCAATGAAATGCTGAGAGAGACATGAAAGTAGAGGAAAGGCCTTTCCTCTCCTTTCATGCCTCTCTCGCCACCTCCACGTGATCGGAGGAGAAATGCTTTTGCATTTCTTCTCCGATCCGCGTGGGAGGTGCCTCTAATAAGGTCAGCGTACGATCGTGCACGGATGTCATCAGACGCCGTGGGGGTTGGGGGTGGAAGGGCAAGTGATTCCCCTTCCATCCCTGCCCAGGGGATGGGGGTGCCAGGCCCCAGGGGGGAGCACTAGTGCTTCCCCCATGGGCCCCTATCTGGATGTAACAGTTACGTCCTAGGCAATGAGGGGTTAAAGAACCAACGCCTCGCTGCCAGTGCTGCATCACCTCCTCTGCAACTATAAGGCACCGATGCCTTACCTCCCCATCTAGCAGTAAGGAGCAGAAACCTTACCCCCCTGGTGGTAGTAAGGAACCACGGCCGCACCAGCTCTAGTGACTCCTCACGCCCCAACTCCGCGCAATGTCTTTGTTTCATCATCGTTTTCTAAGGTAAAGTGACCGGGCACTACACGACTACGTGGCGGAGTTGCGTCGGGTGGCACCAGGCTGTTGGAAGTGACTCCCTCAAGTCATTGTGACAGCCCCATTGGAGCAATTGTGTTTCTCAGCATTATACCACATTTAGGGCCTGATTCTAACTTTAGAGGACGGTGTTAAACCGTCCCAAAAGTGGCGGATATACCACCTACCGTATTACGAGTCCATTATATCCTATGGAACTCGTAATACGGTAGGTGGTATATCCGCCACTTTTGGGACGGTTTAACACCGTCCTCCAAAGTTAGAATCAGGCCCTTAATCTTTGAATATTCAAATCTTTACTTGGGTATGTTAGATTTTTGGTCTTGTTTGACTAAGATAAATATAGGCTATTTTTCTAAATTGATGTGGAGTACTTTTGTGGCGTTTTCACTGTGTTACTGTGTGTGTGTGTGTGTGTTTGTGTGTGTGTGTGTATAAACATACTTTACACATTGCCTCTGAGATAAGCTTCACTCCTTGAACCAATCTATCAAGGGGGCGAATAGAGGCTATCTTAGCTGTGTCACTCCCTTACCCTGACTAGAGTGAGGGTCCCTGCTTGGATGGGGTGCAAATTGTGATTTGCGTTGGATTGCAATCCATAGAAATGCAAAGCTGCACAATGAGCTTTCTTGCATTACTCTGTGTTAAGAGGGCGTTCCTTGTGTGGTGCACTGATGTTCTAGAGGCAGGCATAACAAACAAAAATATTTTAATTTCTCCCTGGTTTTCACATTTTGTATGTGTGCTGCATAGTACATCACACATACAAAGGAAACACCTTAAAGCATAGTTTTGCATGCAGCATTATGCAAGGGTGTCTGTACTGGCACATGGCAGCCAAAAGCCCGCCAGCTCAGGGAGAGAGCAGAATAGGGCATCTTCTTAGGAGATATGAAGCTGTGTACTGCTACTCTGCATTTCGTGACTTTAACCTAAATCTGGGGCTCAATGTGACTGGCATAGTGTAATCTGCCAGTCACAGTTTTAAAGTACTGATAAAGGCTGGTTTTACTAATCCACTCAGCTATCTACAGAAAATACAGATCTGTCCTTTGCAGCAGGCATATTAACACTGCACTACTTTAGGGCGAGTCAACAATGCCACTAGACGAAGACTCATCTCTCATCTAGCAGGCACATTAATCACAGGAGTTATCTTGATATGTCTATTGTTGCCTAAAACCTGGGCCACAAGGAACTCTGCAGGAGGTGCTTTTAAAAGCTTTTGCTCAGAACAGCGACCCAAAAGGGATTGCAATATGCCCGTTGCGATTCATAGTATCACTTATGAACAGCAAAATATCTTTGCAAATTTAATCTTGGTACTTTGCATGGTCAAAATAACCCAGTATGGCTTTGTGAATTTAAGGCAGTTTTGCTAACCAGGCTCAATATGCTTTTTTCAACATCCACTGGTTAAATCAGGAGGTTTTTTTTCTTCCTTTACTATGTGCTGCCAGGCCTGTCAAATATTTCAAAATCCAATTAGGCTGTAATTGTCCCTGCCGATATCAGTCTACTAAATTGTTGTAAGCACTGGTTTCTGTTACACAGCAGAGATTTATCTGACCTCAGGGACTGGGAATTGCATTTGTTCATGTCTTTATTCCTGAATGAATTACAACGCCAGAAGTACACAGAAGATTGCATCTTTTGACAGTTCTGTGGAAGGGTGTGTGGACAAAATGTGTACATTATTTGAACCAAACAGAACATGAGGATCCTACACTCCTCACAACTCATGCCAATGTACAGATCTTTTTACAACTCTTAGAAATCTGTCACTCAAAATGTAGTATTCTGGTTGTGTATAAGAATTGATGCACGAATTAAGGCACAGAGTATTTCTTTTCTAAAAGCGTTTTCAGTCAATAATTAAAGCTACACAATATATTTAGTCAGTCAGACTTTTTATTTACTTGCATTTATTTACAGGTAATTACTGAATTGTCGCTATTGGAAACAAACTGTAATATTGTCACCATTGTGAAACTGTGACTCTCATGATACCACCAAGGCACAGACAATGGGAATATTTTTTACAGTTGAATCTGCTATATCTAATTTTGGTGCAGCTGCCCACTTTTTTTTGCAGTTTATATATATCGTGATCTCGTCCCGAAGGTATTGGAGCTCTTTACATGAGCACCAGCTACATTGCACAAGGACATTTTTTTTTTTATTTAGGCTCCGGGATTAAGTGAGTTGCCCAGAATTTCAGGATGTTGAGCCCCACCAAAGCTCCAACCTGGTTCTCTACTTTCAAAGGCGGCAGCTCTGGCCGTTATGTCACATCCTCTCCCCTACTAAACAATGTAAATTGTGCATTATGCTGTCAATTGTCATCTGAATGGTAAGCAACATCCGTCACTAAACCGTGGGTACAAAATTGCTGACTATTGTGTCTCCAAATACATAGTCATGCTATTTATTAGTAAACTGAAGAAATCACAAGGGTCTATTGAGTACTTATTGACGCTGTATAACAGTTCCCCCTTTCATTGATTTGAATGAATGTTACATCTAATGGGCAAATATTCCTTTCACGGTGAAGAAACCAATCAAACGAGATGCAGATATTGCACACAGTAAAGACGAAGTAAAATACACAGAAATAACCAACCATGAAATAACATAAACTAACATAATCCAGAGGAAACACTGCAAACAAAAGCAGGAATCCCCACATCAGAATGCTTTAATGTCCTTCCTTAAGATACAATGTTGTTATGTGTCTGGAGCACCTCTTTGCATTCATCTCCTTGGTGTCATTCTTAGAGTTGAACGAGTAGTAATTTATGCAAGTGTTAGACCTGTCAGCTTTAGGGTGGTCTTCCCCCAAAATTTTTGCCTACCTCCTCCACTTTTCTGACCTAGTTTTTCCTGGCTTTAGGACTATGTGCACTTTGCCACTGCTAACCAGCACTACAGTGCTTGGGCTCTCTCCACTAAACATGTTAATATTGGCTTATCCCAATTGTTATATTCAATTTAATTCTAAGTCACTACATGTGCCCAGGGCCTCTAAATTAAAAGCTAATTGTGGGCCTGCAACACTGATTGTGCCAAACCCTGACTTAGGCCTACCATTGCAAAGCTTGCATGAGCAGCTTACACTGCATGTTGTCCTGATAAAAATACCATGTTGCCTGGCCCAAAACTTCCCTTTTCACACACAGACACACACGTATATATATACATACCAAAATACTCTCCAGAATGTGGAAGCTGTAGCTCAGCAGTCCCTGAGATCCTGAAACCTCTAAAGTATTCAGAGATCATCCTTATGTCTAAGGAGGGGAAACCCTAAATAAATAAATGAATTTGCAGCACTTTGGCGGTGTCCAGGCTTTCCTTAAACATAAGGATGATGTCCGAATATCTATCTATCTATCTATCTATCTATCTATCTATCTATCTATCTATCTATCTATCTATCTATCTATCTATCTATCTAGCTCTCTCTCTCTCTCTCTCGCCGAGCTAGATAATGACAAAGTCTTTTGCCATTTGTACAGCAAAATCTTTAAGCATAGGATTGACATAGTGTCATCCTCGCCGAGCTGTAAAATGACAAAAGCTGTAATACTGTGCCTGGAGTGGCAAATGGCTTTTGTCATTTTACAGCTCGGCGAGGATGACACTATGTCAATCCTATGCTTAAAGATTTTGCTGTACAAATGGCCTTTGCTAGATAAGCAGACATTTGAGGTGAGCAAATTTAGAGTGTCGCTGGTGTTGTAGGGTGCTCCTTACTAGAGCAGCTCTCCTCCTAAAATTGGGAACTTCCCAGAGTTCTCCTTTGTTTTTTGCATAATTTATGCATCACTCTAACCCTGAAAGGGCCTTGGTTTGATATATATATATATATATATATATATATTATCACCCCTAAGGTAAGACTTGGAAAAACCCAGAAAGCAGGTTGAAAAATAGTTAAAAGGCAGGAAATGTCCTTTTAGGTTTTATATGTCCCAGTTATTGAAATCTCCGAAGTCATTTTTCACTATTTCAAGGCCTATTTCTCCCATAGGTTATCAATGGAGTTACCTTATTAAAACATATAAGTGTAGTTCACAATATTGAAGAGGTAAGTTTTTCAAAGTTTGGTTTCTCTGGAAGCACAATTTAAAATCACAACTTATGATGATGTTGAATTTTAAATTGGAATTCTGAAAATGTCACTTTTAGAACGGTGGCATTTTCCTACTTCAGCCATTTAGTGATCACTTGTTTGAGTGACAGTGGGGCTTTGTGTATTCCCCCTAGACAGCTACACACAATGGGAGCTTAGGTGTGACTTGATGGGGCTTGATGGGCCACTCTGGCAGGATGGGAGGGAGGAACTGGCCACAGCCTCACTTACACCTGAATAGGCTGTGTCCGGTCCCCACAAAAAGGCTGTATACCCCCTGTAGTGAGTATTGAACCAGGGCAGGAAGGGCAGGACCTCTGTGCACATCAAAGGCCTGTCTTTTATGTCTCATCCACTTTATAGGCCAAACTGGGCATATGTACTGGACCTCTGACACCACCAAGACAGTACACTTCAGGACCTGTGGATATTCTGGCAGGAACAAGGACTATTGAGATGCTACAAGGACTGTCACTCTGCTAGACTGCTGCTTTGCTGTGCTGCCTGCTGCCCTCTTGCCTGGGAGTGAGAATGACTGGAACTGCATCTCTCTAACCCAGAACCCAGAGTGACTCAAAGGGCCAGCTGACTGGCCTCCTGATTGAAGTCTCAGGGACATAAAAGACTTCCAACCCATCTACATCTACATCTGTGAGTCTACCCTGACAAGTAGCGCTACCCCAGTTCTGGAACCTTGGAAGTTGGCTTACGGTGTTTGCTACAGCTGAAATAATGCATCGCTACCACTGCATGAATCAGAACAAGCACATCGCCCTGTTGTATGGCTCAGAACAGGTGCAGCGGCCCACTTGTATCATTGGAGTCAACGCATTGCCTCTCCAGTGCAGATTAACCTCAGTGCATTGGGTTTGTAACTACTACATTGTGGACCAGACGCATCACTGCTGGTATATGGAGAAAATCTTCACTACTGTGTCGGAATTGATGCATCGCCACAACTGTGGGGCTCAACACTGATGCATTGCTTCAGCCTGCTCCCCGCATCTTTGACATCAACGCAACCAGGATTAATGTACTTTTGTTCAGCAGGCCCAACAGGGTCCCTACAGCCGGCCCGTGCTTCTTTGCGGTTGGCCTGAACTTTAGACTTTGTCCTGGTCCTGCGCAATCAGATATTCCCGGTTGGCGCTTCTTGTTTCTACGCACTATTTTAGTGCGTAGAAACAATAGACTATATCCCAAGTTCTACTTATTCTCAATTTTTGTTGTTTTGGTCTTGTTTTGTTCAGTAAATTAGGTTCTAGTGTTCTAGCCAGGCGTGAAATCTTTTTGTGTGGTGTTTTCACTGTTTTACTGTTTGATGTCTTGCACAAATACTTTATACATTGCCTCTTAAGTTAAGCCTGACTGCTCTGTGGCAAGCTACCAAAGGATGAGCACCGGGTAATTTAGAGTATGTTTGTGACTTAGCCTGCTTAGGGTACTGGTCCCCGCTTGATCAGGCTGCATAACTCTATCATCTAGAAACCCAATTTCTAACAGCACATAACCAGAAGATTAAAGTGTGTGGACCTAATAGGTACTTGTCACTAGTTTTATTTGTAACTCAGGTTTAGAGAATAGTTTAGAATTCTTCAATCAGGCTCCAAGTGATTTTTGATGCAAAACTGTGCAAACTCAGTTTTGCGTCAAAAAGTATAGCTCAGGCTTGTGTCATTCCAGAGTGCCAGCTGGGTGCCATATTTATGAAATCCTGCAAGCCGGAGCAAAGAGTGGGCCAGCGTCTGGGAAAATGACATTAGCCGGGTGGGGTGGCGGTATGGGGGAAGGGGGTTTTACACCAAAAAATGATGCTAGGCTGGTTGGACGCAGAACCATCCATAATAGATTACTCCTGTCTTAGAAAGGACAGGAGTCATGACCACCATCCCAGTGGCCAGCACAGGGGACAGTGGTCCCCTGGGCATGGCCATTGCACCCATTGCCATGCAGGGGAGCCCACGTTAGGGCCCCCAATGTCAAACAAAATATAGAAAAAGAATACTTACTCGGGCTTACGATGGATGGGGTCATCCATCCTCCGGTGTTCCTCTGGTGGAGGTGGGGTTGTTCCTGGGGCTTGGGAGGGCACCTGTGGACCCATTCCATGGTGTTTAACCCAGTTGTTCTGCCCAGGGTCCTCTAAAGTATATCTTGCCAAGGGACCACACAATCACGAGGATGACACCGGTCTAGATGAGTCATTCAAACCTAACATGGCATAAGTCAAGGTTTCTGTAAACCCAAGAACAGGACAGCAAGAAAGTTGTGCAGCATGAACCATTTCACAAATTGTCTGGGTTCGTAGTAAATTAGAATTTTGGAGGATCAGAATACTGCATGCATAACACACACATTTCAATCATTTCAATAAAGTGAGGCACCTACCAACAAAATTCACATAGCTTTACCCTGCACCATAGCCAATGCATAGTGTCCAGTTACAATCAGTACAATTCCTCACTTACGTACATATTTACAACAGCCCAAACACTTAACCAAATGAATTGTCATGAACCCAGTCCCCATCAGCATTATGTAAGGATGCTTTAATCACTTACAGCGAGCTACGAACATGCAGGGATAATTCAGGAAGCAGTCATAGCTCGTGGGAAACTAAGAAAATGAAATAAAGTTACTGCATTGTAAATAAAGAGACATGCAGACCTGCCCCTAAATCTCAAACCACATACATCAAACAAGATTGCAAATTTGTCCAGCTCAAAATAACTGCAATTTCAGGTGACATGCATTGAGCATATTTGTTTGCCCATAATTAATTGTAGCTTAGGTTTTGAGCAATTTAGAAAACCCGTCTGATCCACTAGCTGACTAAACGCCTGATTTATACATTGACTGATGCGTCTGGGGCCATCAACGTTGCATCCGTCCGCCATTGTGACTGTCCAACTGGCTTATTTATATTTTGGTAGTATACTGGATGAAACGCCCTGCACCAAATTTTTTTAAATTTGGGCGTATAGTTTTTTTTTTTTAAACAAAACTTCACTTTCACTGATGGGCACAAGAGACTTCTTGGTAGATTTAAAATAAATGACCAAATAAAGAACCTTATTTTTATAAAAGGATAAATAGAGCATTTTATTAACACTTTTTGCAGAAACAGAGTGACACAGTCCACATCTTTTCATTAAACACAGCAAAAGCTATGATCACATTTTACATCACTTTGAGGCACAAAGCAAATAGGTCACCTATGATTTACATTTGATTTTCAGTGTTCTAGTTGTGTATTGCATTGGCGGGGACTCTGTCGCCTAGCACAGTACAAAGAACTGCTTAGAAATCCAGAAGGAATCACATACATACATTGATAATGGTCCAATTTTCATTGTGATATGTTTTTTGTTTTATTCAGAGAATTGGTCATATTAAGAAAAAATGTCCACTATGGATAATCTTTTTTCTTCCAGCATTTTAAAACATCTACAACAAGCTAAATGAAAATAATGTGACAATGCATGAACTTATTGCTTGATACACAAATGTTGCTAATTTTATTGAGTTGTTTCAGCCCCTTATGTAGAATGCAAAAGAGAACAAATAAGATTCCTTAATCAACATATTTTGACCACTAAATTACTGTGAGAATCTCAGGAACTCATTTGGCATATGCAATGGAGGCCATTTACACCAAATGTTTATTATAATTTGCTATACAGTTTACAGAAATCCAAAATGTTTCAGTATCAAGGAATTCTACCAGGGATGTAAAAAAATTCTCACATTGTGAGATTTTAGTATTGCACTAATTCAAAAACTTGCGTTGTTTACTATGAAAACAATGTACCTACAAACCTAAATTTGTGGCAACGTGTAAACTTTGCAAAATCAGTTCATCATATATTAAATTGCTAGGGACTCATTCAGCATGCTGTTCAAAAACTAATGGACAGGAGCCTGAGGTGGTAAAAATACTCTGAAATGGTATTACACTGGGATTTAAAATTACGGTAAAAAGAATGACGCACAAATCATATTTTCTTCATTGATTTGCATGTTGTTTCTTCCTTCCTCTTGAGGTGTGGACGATGTGATATATGCCATAAGTATCTACTCTTTTATAATTGTTTGAAATGTGTGGTAATAGCTTTATGGCACATTTTCGCCACTATTTTACAGATTTAAGTGAGCAAGTTTGTGTTACTACAATTAATTTAGGTAAAGCTACACATAAATACAATGTATTTTGTAGGAAGATATGAACATAATTTTTACCCCATATTGAGGGGTAAATTTTGATAATGTATTTCTTTGATCATATCATTTAACACTACTCACAAATAAAGATCAAATTAGTTCTCAGAAATTAGATTTTTTTCCAGGGGAGAATACTTTTTTTGTGAAGAACCTCCTTTGTCTACAGACCCACCAATTCCCATCTTCTTTAACAGCCTGAAATATCAATTAAA
Organism: Pleurodeles waltl; assembly: GCF_031143425.1. Taxonomy (NCBI): domain Eukaryota; kingdom Metazoa; phylum Chordata; class Amphibia; order Caudata; family Salamandridae; genus Pleurodeles; species Pleurodeles waltl. Next base: position 108,006,576 of record NC_090440.1, on the reverse strand, counting down.
TTTTCAAGGTTATAAACTGTATGCAGTTGAATTAGTGAATTTCCACAAACATTTGTGTTTGTAGTTAAAACTCAAATTTTGCAGGCCTTCCCCAGAACTTGTAAATCCACACCTGTGAGATTTGCCAAGACACAAAGAAGTGGTATGATGGTGGTATTTTACAAGAACCAATACATATGAGTTCAAATTCAATCTGAATTTGTAATTGCATATGCTGCTAGTTCAATACCGAATTAATGGTTTAATGCACCTTCAGTGCATAAATATTTGTGCCAAGTGGGCCAAGCAAATATACATTTATGGCTGCACAGTTGCTCACATTTTTATTGCACTGTCAAAATAATGTGCTTAACGGTTTTTCAACATAAAGATAAGTCAAGCTTTGAAATTACTTACAATGTTTTTCATACTGGAATGCACAACAAATGCATAATAAAAAGTGATATATGTCTGGGATGCATTTGATATACTGTTAAAGCATTGCTGTATTGGCAAATCCACTTATTTTTATTTGTTCTTGATTGTCTGATATCAATGACAAACGAAGTAAATTTTTCAAACATCTTTTGCGTCACTGTTTGTGATGTGTAAAAATGGAACCAAAACCAATTATACATTGTTGCCACATGCACAATTTAGGTGTATATATCTTGCTGCACAATGTGCTGTTTTACATATTTCTACCTTTACCCCAACGTAGTTATTATAATTGGCATGGGGCTTGCAATGATATTCTTCCATGGATGAGGAGGAAACATTGCTCTCTGATTACTTGACTTGACTTGATGCTAAATCTACAGTTTCAGTCCTTTAAAATAAACAGATACATTGACCACAATCAGCTGTCCATAGTTTCCAAAACAGTGTAATAAACGAATAAGTGCAATATCAATAGTTAAGGAGTTTCATTTGGCTACACCTGGTAGCATTTTGTTCGTTGTGCTTTTATTGTTTTGGCTGCTTGTAAAACTATAGGCAGCCACTCAGTATTACAAGCTGAACCAGGAAGCTTTGAAATAACTAATGCTCCAAAGGGGTATACTTGATTGGAGATGAGAATGTTTCACAAATTTTACAAATTGCACTTTAATGTTCACATTTTCTGATTCAATTTTTGATAGTATACTCTGGTTTTTAATGTGTTTAATGTTTACTCCACATTTTTGTGCAAACAGTCACAATGAGTTTAATCACAAACACTACAAAATATAGATATATATCTACTATTTAGCTTTGTTAAGAATAGTCCTCTCCTTCCCTATAATGGTATGGTTCTTGTGCTTCTTCTTGTACAAATTCTTCTCGTTTGTCCCATCCACTAGGCCAACCCCCATTGGCTTGGTCTGTAGTAGCACCATAAGACTTTGTGGTGCCATAATTTATATAACTTTGAGAAATGTCCCCTGTCTCTTCAGCAAGTTCATCTTCATGTATAAACCCACACTTTTCATCACTTGTTTGTTCTGGATCAGCCCAAGGCTGCTTGTCACCTGAGGCAAATATTCCATAGAATATAACACCTCCATAATGAACTAGTGCAGCAATCAGGAAGACGTACTGCCACTCTTCACGGGTCTGAAAAAGAAAACAATCAGAATGAAGCATGATAAGAGACTGTAGGTGGCTCTGGTTCCAAAAAAATATTTGTTTATCACAAATATTTAATGAGACCAATATATCTCAGTGAGGGATATAGAAATTGTTCGCCGTTCATATACCCTAACCATGGAATGAATACCAGTTGAGATTATCTAAATTAATTTCCATAATGAAACATCAGAATACTGTGCTCTTGACATGGCATAATTGTCAAAGTCAACAAGGTCCAGAACATGATGGCCAGGGAGGATTACTAGTGTAAATGCCATGTGTCATTGCCACTTTAATAATGTATTGTGTCTAAATGTCTCATGGAATTAGCAAAACAGTTTCTAACATATTCATGAAACCATGTGTCATTTTTCCAATGAACACCATATGCAACTGCTGTTATTAGCATAGCCATATTATATAGTGTTCATGCACTGCTCATGCATGTGACCCATGTTTTCTAACTACTGATAACATAAATATCTAAATTGGAAACAGATTTAAAGTTATAGTTTCCCAGTACGAAGTAAGCTGTATAGACCTCACAGACAGGGTGATGATGGGAAAAATTGTTGGCTGGACCCGTTTCTAATATTATGTTTTAAATTTTGTATTTTCCCCAAATAAAATTGTTATTACATTATTATGGCCCTCATTCTGACCTTGGCGGGCGGCGGAGGCCGCCCGCCAAAGTCCCGCCGTCAGGTTACCGTTCCGCGGTCGAAAGACCGCGGCGGTAATTCTGACTTTCCCGCTGGGCTGGCGGGCGGTCGCCTTCAGACCGCCAGCCAGCCCAGCGGGAAAGAGGCTTCCACGATGAAGCCGGCTCGGAATCGAGCCGGCGGAGTGGAAGCTGTGCGACGGGTGCAGTTGCACCCGTCGCGTATTTCACTGTCTGCGCAGCAGACAGTGAAATACATGTAGGGGCCCTCTTACGGGGGCCCCTGCAATGCCCATGCCAGTGGCATGGGCACTGCAGGGGCCCCCAGGGGCCCCGCGACCCCCCCTATCGCCATCCGGATCTCGGCGGTCCGACCGCCGGGATCTGGATGGCGGTAGGGGGGGTCAGAATCCCCGCGGCGGTGCAGCAAGCTGCGCCGCCGCGGAGGATTCAATGGGGCCGCGGTACACTGGCGGGACCCCGCCAGTGGTGCCGGTCCGACCGCGGCTTTACCGCCGCGGTCGGAATCCCCATTGGAGCACCGCCGGCCTGTCGGCGGTGCTCCCGCGGTCCTCCGCCCTGGCGGTCAAAGACCGCCAGGGTCAGAATGACCACCTATATATCTTACAACACATTTGTAAATATCTCAGAAACACAATCTTTAACAACACCATTTTTAATTTAACATTTGCTCTGTATTTTTTTAGCTCCTCTTGTATGTACAAGTAGTTTGTCATCACCCTAAAACACTTTGCATTTTTTTGGTTTATGATTTGAAAGAGAGTTTTAAGAACAATTGCAAAATCTTCCTGTGACATTTTCATTAACAACCCTGGGAACCTCAAAATTGGAGGATGAAACATCTAAAACAGGGATTGATTTCTTGAATGCATCCAAGGAGCATCCAGACATTTAGTCTATCAGTAAACTCTAATGCCTCATTTATTCACACCCCATCTTACCAATGCAGTGCTTTCAGTTTAGGGGACTCAAAATATAATTCACATCAAACTCTGTCGATGAGGAGAGAATCATACGCACACCCATCATGGAAATGAAATCCAATTAATTATCGTGGCAACACACTAAACATGTTTCAACACTGATGGGTGCCTTGATCACGAGTGAAAGTGAACAGTAAAGACGGACATTAAATAACAACATAAACATACTACAGAATTGTTATAATTAAGTAAACAACATCCTACAATGTTCTTGAGGTGGATTGTCTTATCGCATAAAATTCAGAAATTCAGCAAAACAATACAGGCAGTGTCATAAAATCATGACAGGGTCATCAAAGTACTCAATATATATGTATCATTGTGTATTGTGTAGGCCACTGTATAGGCCGCCACCCTATGCCCCTGTACTCCAGTCTATGACACTCCACTCTACACCCCTCCACTGAAGACACTGTATGACACACCACTTCACTTTATTTTAAGACATGCCACCCCATTCTATGCAACTCAACTCTATGGCACGCCACTCCACTCTATGTTAAGCAGTCAATGCCACTGTACTCTATACCATCCCACTCTGCACCACCCCCTCTATGCCACAACACTCTTTGCCATAACACTCTCAACCACAACACTCTACAACATGACACTCCACTGTACGACATGCAATTCCACTCCACAACATACCCCTCACACTTTATGCCACTCAACTCTACGCCCCTTCACTGCAAGACACTGTAAAATGCCAGACCACTCCACTCTATGACACACCACTCTACTCTAAAACACACTACTCCACTATACACCACTCCAATCTATACCACTCTACCCTAAACCACAAACTCAATGCCATGACACGCTATGCCATTCCACTCTATGAAACTCTGCTGAACAACACAACACTCTCCACCATGGCATTCTATGTCATGACAATGTATGACACAACATTTGATTACACTCAACTCCATGCCACTTCACTCTACAACACTCAACGCAACTCTATGATACTCTACACCCCTCCACTCTAGCACACTGTACTCCACTCTATGCCACTCCACTCTACTCTATGACATGCCACTTTATTCCACTCTATGCCATGACACTTTACACCACTCCATTGAATTCCACTCCACAGTACTCTGTGCCGCAACACTCTAGAACATGACACTCGACTGTATGATACTCAACTGTATTACAGGCGATTCCACTGTGTGACATGCCACTTCACTCTACGCCCCTCCACTGCAAGACAATGTACAACACACCACTATGATTCACCACTCCACTCTAGGACATGCCACTCCACTTTGTGTCACTCCACTCTATGCCACTCCACTGTATACCACATCCCCCTACACCACTCCACTCCACTCTATGCAATGACACTCTATGCCACTCCACTGTACGCAACTCCACTGGCTCTCCCCATGACACTCCACTACATGACAATCAAGGACACAATACTTTATTACACTCTACACTACTTTACTTTGCTCTACAAACTCTCTACTCCACTCTATGATACTGTACTCTACTCTACGCCACTCTACACAACTCCCTCTATGCCACTCCATGCCACTTTACTCCACTCTATTACACACTACTCCATTTTAGTCCACTACTCTACCCTATGCCACTCCACTTTAGTCTATGACAATCCAGTCTACCACACTGTACAACACTGTACTCCACGCTACCCCACAACACTGTACTCCACTCCATGCTGCTCTGCTGTGCAATACTGTTCCCTATTCTATGTCACCCTGCAACACTCCACTCAATGACATTCCTCTCTAATATGCAACATACCACTTCACTGTATGCCACTCCACTACATGATATGCCACTCCAGTCTATGACACACCACTCAACTCCACTCCACCCCATGACACACCACTCCACTCTGTGATATCCCACACCACTCCATGATATACATGACACTCATGCCACTGCACTCTAGAACACTATATTCTACTCAATGCCTCTCCACTCTATGCCTCTCCACTCTATGCTCTCCACTTTATGCCACTCTACTCCATGTCACTTCACTCCATGCCACTTCACTCTACAATACACCACTTCACTCTACTGTATGACACATCACTCCACTGTATGCCACTCCAGTCCACTCTGTCATGCCACACCACTTTTATGCAACTCCAATATATGCCACTCTACTCTATGCCACTCCAATGTATGCCTCAACACTATATCATGACACTCTACAACACAACACTTCACTGTATTACGAGTAACTCCACTCTACGACATGCCACTCAACTCTGCTCCACTGTAAGACACTGCATGACATGCCACTCTGACACACCACTCCACTGTACTCTATGACACCCCACTCTACTTTATGGCACTCCACTCTACGACACGGCACTCCACTCATGCCACTTCCTTTGTACCACTCTACTCTATGCCATTCCACTCAACACCACTCTATGCCACTTCACTCTATACCACTCCACACTATGCCACTTCACTCTATACCACAACATTCTTTAACATGACAATCTGTGACACAACACTGTACGGCGCTCTACTCTATGCCACTCCACTTTACTCAACTTTACGACATTCTACTTCACTCTATGATACTCAATGCCCCTCCACTCTGACATGCTCAACAACATGCTACTGCACTCTTCCACTCTGACACTCTATTCTACTCTTTTCCACTCTACACAAATCCCTCTATGCCACTCCACACCATTTTACTCCACACTACTCTATGACACACTACTCCACGTTAGTCCACTACTCCACTCTAGGCTGCTCCACTCTATACCAGTCTATGCCACTCCAGTCTACAACACTCTATGCCACTCTACTCTACGACACTCAAAGGTGTTCTACTCCACTATACCACACTCCACTGTACAACTCTGTACTCTACTCTATTGCACTCTACAACACTCCACTCTATGACATTCCCCTCAACAACACTCCACTGTGTAACACAACATTCCATGACACTCACCTCCACTCTGTCACTCCACTGAAATCTGTGACACGCCATTCCACTCTACACCACACCACTTGAGAGCAGTACATTCCATTGTATGCCCCTCTACTCTATGACACTCAAAAACAACCCACTCCACCTCTATGACACACCACACCACTCTACTCTACAACATGCCACTCAACTCTATGTTACTCCAAGTCATGCCACTCCACTCTGGGGCACAACACTTCACTCTATGACATGACACTCCACTCTACGACATGATCCTCCACTTTACAACACTACACTCTACTCCACTGTACAACACTCTACTCCACTCTGCACTTCTCCATTCTACAGCACTCTACTCCCTTCTATGCCACTCCACTCTACAACACTCTACAATCCATCAATCAATCATGAATTTGTAAAGCGCACTACTCACTCATGAGGGTCTCAAGGTGCTGAGGAGGGGAGGGGGAAGAAAAAGTGGGGAGGTGCTGCTACTGCTCGAACAGCCAGGTCTTGAGAAGTTTCCTGCATACTGTACTCTATGCAACTCTACAACAATCTATTCAAATCTATGTCACTCTACGACCCCCGACTCCACTCTACACAGCTTCCTTTGTGCCACTTTACAACATTCTGCTCTATGGCACACTACTCTACTGTTCTCTACTACTACACTCCATGCCACTCTATGCTACACCACTCTATGAAAATTTATGCCAGTCCACTCTACTAGTCTACAACACTCTACTCCACTCTACGAAACTCCACTCTACAACTCTCTACTCTGCTCAACGCCACTCCACTCTACGACATGCCACTATATGAACTTAAACTATACAAACATTAGCAATTTAAAAGTTACAGTTATTACTTTAAAGTTATAAACTGAAGTTATAATTTGCACCATGCCCAGAACTTATTATAACCTGAGAACCTCCTTACACAGTGTTGTCAACTTGCTGGCCAGACTAAATTAACTATAACTTTATAAGTGTGGGTTGTACCATGCACAATCTTGTTAAATGTTAAAGAGCAATGGTAGGACAATTGTTGGGAGCCCATTGGGAATCAGACCATTGACCATACTTTGAGCCTTTAATTGTCATAAGGGGAGTGATGAGGTTGACCACTTCACGAGGACTATGCAATCAGAGGTTGGAATTAAAGCTCATAAGTATGGTCTGCGATTTTCATACAGAAGTCTACCCTGAAGCCTGATTGGCATTCTTTGTGATTTGTTGATTGTATGTTTCACCGGGACTGGTAAAAGAAAAAGTCCAAACTCTACCCAGCCAAAGGCTGTAGACACTGCTTCTTTATACTGTTCCCCCTTCATTGTGACACTTTTGCCAGGACAGATCACAAACCCAGAAATTCCAGTTGAAAAGTTTCAGTTCCAGCAGTCCACTCTTCTACACATGCCAAATTAATAGCATTTTGCCCATATTTATACTTTTTTAGCGCAGCCTTTGCATCATTTTATGACGCAAAACAGGCACAAACTTACAAACAATTGTATTTTGTAAGTTCACGCAGCTGTAGCATAAAAAAATTATGCAAATGCGGCGCTAAGAAAGTATAAATATGAGCCTTTGTGTCTTCAGACAAAACAACAACAAAAAAACCTCTCAAATCAATTTATTGAGCAGCTGTCCTCTAAGTACCACTTTCATATGCCGTTCAACCAAAATGAATTTCCACTGCTCTTATGGGCCAACACTCCCATCATGCATTACAGAAGTGACAAAATAATGTGATCAACCATACATATATTGTGTGTCTTAACATTACTAATGTAAAGTGGAGCATCTAAATGATATTATTAAAGGTGCAGTCACAGTAGGAGACTAGAAGTTCATACACATGTGTGTTCTAATCTTTGATTTTACCATGTTGAATTGTAGTACTCATGCAGGTTTATATTCATGTATTCTGGCTATGGTACTATGATGTAACTGCACAGAATCCCGTTTCATTTATAATTCATGAATTCATTTATAATTCACAGATGCACTTATAATCATGTATTTTGAATGTGCGTTTAATGTCTTACTAAGTTAGCATAACAAAACGCCTGAATTATTTGTTTTTTTCCTCTGCAGGTGCATCTATGTTAGTCTACATTTCATGAAAGGCAAATTGTGTGTTGAAGATAATAGGGTATGGAAGGATATTTTGGCAAGGACAATGAAAGGCTACCAAACTGAGAAGAAAAGACTCTGGGTTGTATACCAGGCACCAAGAAATGCTGAAGGTTGTCCTGGTGTTCGAATCGTGGGATAAAAACCTGAGGGGAGTTGCCAATTCTAACTGTGCAAAGGCGATGGAAAACTACTGGTCTTGGTGATATGTACATCTTGAAGGTTTTGTGGTTTTACTTGGTATTCAACTAGTTAGACAAGAGCAGATTCCCTTAAGATTTGGAGGGGTACAGACTCTCTACCCTTATTCATTTGTGTGGCTATATGCTATGCATCGCCTCTCTATTAGAACTTCTACTGAGATTTCTGCTATGCTGACACTTTCCCATATTTACCAAGAATCAACTAGGATTTCCTTTTTAGTTTAGTTTAGGATACTTAGATTAACTTAGTTTTTTCAATGATTAAGCAAGAGGATTGCAATTTGTATGCTGATTATCAGATCTTATTTCTTATTGCTGATACGATTTAACTTCAACACTTTACTTCACCTTCGGGGATTCTGTACTTATACAGCATGTATTTGGGAGTAATTTACATTAATTTGGCTTTTAGTTTTTAATAAACCTTTGAACTTTGTCCTCCGCCTCCTGGATTTAATGTAAGATGAAATAGGTTACACTGTTATTTGAATCAAAAGGTTGATTTTAACACTCCTTTACCACTCTAGCATCATAAAGAGGCCCATGGGGAAGAAGTGAAAGAAGTATATGGACCCAAGGCATCATCAAAAGAATATAGCCCAGTATAAAGATATTGGGCAGACACTGACCCATCATAATGCCTTATAATTTAAAATATATCATAGCACAGATCTGACCTTGATCTAATTCCTCATTCATTATAGTTTTAATTTATTGCAATCTGGGTATAATGTGTTGATCATTGAGGAAACATGTGAACCAAGCTCTATCTCAAAGTTTGACGCTTCTGGGCAACTTTACTATTGAAAAGGAATCCTAACAAGTGAACAGAAAAGCTGTCGAAAACCTACGGTCTGTACACAACTAAGTATCCATCCACCCAAAATTAGCACGTGGCTGGTTAAAAAAACTCAGAGAAGCACTCTATTTGTTTTAATACAAACCTCATTCCGTATAGTAGTGACATACTTCATCATCAGATTTATCCTGGCTGCTAATAGCCAGGAAGGAGGGGCTCAACCATATTTCAGGGAGCACTTGGAGATAAACAAGGTACCAGGGAAATAAATGAAAGATTCAAAATTACTCACCGACTCCAAAGTGTCCCTTTATTAGCAGAGAGGTTGGGCATGATTAAAAATAACTATGTATATAGTATTAACAAGGGGATAATTCAGGATTAATGGTCCTATGACCCTCAAACCCAAGATAGCAACATGTTTCTGCCCTACACTATCGGGCAAAAATGGTCCCAGGCACTCATCAGTCCATCACAAACACCATTGCCTCTGTGTAAGATCCAGAGGACTATTCCTCTGGAAAATGCATATGCACTATTTATGCATGCAAAATATAGAGGCAACTTGCCTGTCGAAGCGTGGAAACCTACATCATAGGGACATTGCACCCATTAGGGAATGCCCTTTAGGCCTCTCAGGGTGCGGTAAAGGTCTGGCCCTGTAGTCACACCTCTTCCAAGAGTCCTAGAACTGCTGTAGCACCTACTCTATGCCGCACTCCTGGGTCACATAATGAAAACCAACAGTCTACAGGTGTTTGCCAATTGATCCATTGTCCCACTTATATGGCATCACACCTGTGGCTTTAAACCTCTTTCCTAAACAATATTTCCCAATCATGGGAAGATCCCTTTCTGGTTGAGCTCAGTTCAAAATCTGAATGCCCTCACTCAGAGATTCATATCTTTGAAACCAGCCAACCCAAACCATTTAATGCAAAGAAAAATGTTTTTGTCCACCAGATAAACAGGAAGAGATAACCAGCATACTAAACTATGGAGCTCAGATAGTCAGGTAAGCTTCGGACCCAGAGATGTTAAAGGAGGTTCTATTTATTACATATCAGAACTGTGCTCTGATTCCTCTATTCATATTTAACTATAAATATCGCAGGGGAAGGTGAATTTAAGTGCTTGGTGCACAACTCTGTAAATCGTTGTACCCAAATCTCAGAAATCTGGTAGTTTTCAATAAATCAAAATTCAGGGCCTGAATTAGAGTTTGGTTGGTCCCATCTGCATATTACGATCCCATTATAGCCTATGTAGATTGTAATAAGGCGGACTGGATATCCATCATATTTGTGATGGAGTAAGCCATCCACCAAACTCCAAATCAGGCCCTCAATTAAGACTTTCCCATCCTATCAAGAAACGTCTGGTACTAGTCCCCCATCAAAAAAGGACAGGACACCAGTGAGTACAGTTGGACCTCACCAAGGGTATCTGCTGAGCATACATCATGAGCTCTCTGTTCCACCACATAACAGATCTGACTTCAAAATAATGAAGCTATTGCACTGGTTGCTCTGCAAAAACCATTAGTGCCATAAAGTGCGAGACAGTCAAACTGTTAAATAAGTCATACATAAAAATAAGATGGCTTAAATGGAGGTTCTTGAAGTTAAGGGAATGAGTTAACATTTTTTTAAATTGAGTCGCATGTTCAACCTTCAGGTTGTTAGTGAAATCCCCAGAGAGATAGCCATGCAATTATAACCTGGTTGAGCCTTTTTTCAGTATGAAGGCCTTGTGCAATAAGCTGCAGGGCGATGCAGCCAAAAAGTGATTCCTTGACTGGTGTGATTGTTTTAAGGAGGTGACAGATTTCTGGACTGTTTCAGAAGTGAGAGCTGAATTATTATTCAATATTTATAGATAGTGTATCTCCAGGACATACCTTGTGCTTTGTCATAGCTCCAACAATTATCGGGCACACCATCCCAGATAATGTCCCAACTCCATTAGAAATTCCCATTAGAATGCTGGCATATCTTGGTGCAATATCCAAGTGATTGACATTGAATCCTACAATTAAAGCAATACATATATTTGGTTAAAAATATTACGTCCATTCAAATCTAGTCAAATCATGTTTCATGACACAGTACAACACTTTTTGAATTTTGTGCTCTTTCCCATAAATAACAGGCTATTCATCAATATGCTAATCACAATTATAAATCAACAAACTATCCAATACATTTAAAATAGTGGTATTTTAGAATAACAAAACTAAAAAATATCAGCTTCTAATGACCTTCAAAACGTAAGTGTCAAAATAACTTCAATCAGAGAGCTACATGTCTGGAATAAAACATTCTAACATGCTGTTATCCTAAAACACTGAAATGACCAGAATCCAAATTGCAAAAAACGCTTTTCAAATTTTCCATGTTGACCTTTCTTTTACATTCAACAAGCACTGTTACTTTGATTAATTGATGTATGCTTCTTTGGGTTTGGCCAAAATTAATCTCGTCCCCATTTCACTCTACCGCACAAGATTTTCAATGGGAGTGCCACAGGGTACACCAATAAACCCCCTATTTTTAATGAATAGATGCAGACACTTGCCCATCTATTTTGAATATTTGGATATTTTGCTTTAGCCAGTGCCGGATATATTCGGAGGGGCATAGCTGTGCTTTATAATTTCATGGTGCCTGGTGGTCATCCAATACATTAAATTTTGTTAGGCCTAACTCTAAAAATAAAGGAATGTTAGTCTAGGACAGAAAAGAGAACATTTGCAGGGGTAGGTGGCTGTTGCAATCCATTATATTCCTACTCATGTCACTATGCTAAAATCAGTAGGGCCCAGCACAAGAGCAGCAAGTGAAGTTGATGCACTGCCTTGATGAAAGGGAGAGAGCAGAAATGTGCCATATTTGAAAAGAAATTGTGCAGTTCTGGTTTCTTCCTGAGAAGGCACACTTTGGACTGCCTTACATCAACACAGGTCACTTGCGCCATAGTCAAAGGATGCTTCTGGTATTTCAAGGATAGGTTTTGTGCAGGAAGGAGTACCTTCCTATGTGAACAATATCATCTGTGGCTGTTTCCTCTTTGTCTGTGTGCTGCAGATTCAACATTGGTGTTGTCTTGTAATTACCAAGATGGATTTTGTGTCTGGTCTGCATCACAAAAGTGATGCAACTCCAACACAAATCTTTGCAAATCTGGGCCTAGGTGAGGTCCTTGATGATAGCAGTCTATTCATCCTTTTTCATTTTCAGCTGTAGCTGCTTAGCAGAATGGTGCCATTCCTCAGTGAAAAGCCATTTCAGATTGTATAATTGCCGTAGACACCAATTAGGGGGTCACTAGAAGTTGCAGCTTGCCCTTTGTGACCCCTGGTATGACCTTACAACCTCTTGTGAACAGGTTACTAGAGTTCACAAGAGCAGAAAGCACATGTGTCTCTCCAAGATCAGTGTTAAAGTTAGGCATTTACCTCACCCTCTCCCTCAGCCTTTTAGATGCAAGTCAGAGGATGTTGAGGGAATAAAGGTAAGAAAAAGGCCTGAACCTTCCATTGCATTAATAGTTAACAAGCCCATTGACAGTCGTCCATTTGCTGCTGAGGGTCTAGAGAGGGGATGGTGTTTTCATTTTCCTTCCTGTGCACATAACAAGTACAGCGAGAGTGAGGAAAAGTCTGCAGATGGCACACGATGCTCCTGGCCAAGACACAGCTCTTGCTATAGGTGAGATAATCAATACTTCAGAGTGGGTGTCTACGCATTGGCCTCTCTCCATTCAAGGCATCTCTGCAAAAAGTTCCTCAATTGTCTCAGATAATACATGGGGAGAGGGAGCACCATTTTCAACTACAGCAGTTGTTAGATATTGAGTTTCTGGCTGGGAGAGGTAAGCAGCCTGTCCTAGTAGGAACTACAATCCTAGTCAGTGTAAGTCACCAACACACTCTAGGTTAACCTGTATTCACCCTCTGGAAGCTGGGTGCAGAGCTGTCATGTTTTATTAAAGAAGCGATGTGTAAAGTAGTTGTGCAATACATCAAACAGTGAAAACACCACACAAAAAGATTCCACTCTAGAATAGAAAAATAGAGCTTGATTTGCAAAATTAAACAAGACTAAAATGACAAAAATCCAATAAGTAGAACTTGATTTATGATTTTTTAAAGAATGAACTGTAGAGAAGCGCTTAGAAGCAAGAAGCACTAATCAGGAATATCTGGTTACGTCAGACCGGGACAAAGTCAAGAGTTTAGGCTGACTGAGATGGAGCATGAGCCAGATACAAGGAACCACTTAGGCTCGCTGAACAAAAGTACCTTGATCTTGATTGCATCGATGTCACTGAAGATGTGAGATGCAGCAGAGGTGATGTGCCGGCTCCAATCCCACAACAGAAGGAGATGCATCGGTTTTCTCCACACGAAGTCCCAGATGCATCATTTCCACGGGTGATGCATTGGTCCCGAATGTGATGTGTCGGATCTGCTCCTGTAGCAGAGGATGCGTAGATTCTGAGGGCGATGCACTTGCTAAGAAAGTGTATGCTCCTGGCCATTTTACATGGTGAGGAGGATGCACACAAAGGCAAAGATGTACCGGTTCCGATTCCTGCGACGGCGAAGATGCACCTATTCAAATGAGGATGTGTTGGTTGTTTGAAGAAGCATCTTAGGCCTTACTTAAGAGGATCCACTAGCGTGGCACCACTTGGCAGGGCAGACTCACAGGTTGCAGAATCCTGGGGGAGATGGAGAAAAGTTGGAAGTCTTGAGACTTCAGCAAAAAGGAGACCAGTCATCTAGCCCTTGAAGTCACTCTGGGTTGGAGAGATGCAGGTCCAGTCCTTCTCACTCCCAGACAAGAGGCAGCAGACAGTGGTCAGTACAGCAAGGCAGGAGTCCAGCAGAGTAGCAGTCCGACAGAGTGGCAGTCCTTGTAGCAGTATAGCAGTCCTTTTTCCTGGCAGAGTATCCACAGGTCCAGAAGTGTACTGAAGTGGTACTGTCAGATATCTAGTACTTATACCCAATTGTGCCTTTGAAGTGGAGATGACTTCAAATAAAGTTATTTGAGGGCACAAAGGTCCTCCTTTCCTGCCCTGGTTCTACACTCACTACAGGGGAGTATGCAGCCCTTTATGTGGAAACAGGAACAGCCTATTCAGGGTTAGTGTGAAGTTTATAAAATGTAATATGTTAATCCCAATGTTATCCTATGGGAGAGATAGCCCTTGCTGCAGTGGAAAATGACTTTGGGAGTTTTTCACTACCATGGCATGTAATGTTTAAAAGTATATATCCTGCCTTTTAAACACATTGCACCTTGCCTTCTGGGTTGTCCAAGGCCTACCTTAGGGGTGATTTATATGTATAAAAGGGAAAGGCTTAAACCTGGCAAAAGCTTTATTTTGTAGGGGGTTAGGAGCACACTGCCTCAAACACCAGCACAGTTTGCCTCTTTGCATTATGGTAAATGTGGTACACAATTAGCATTTACCTCAAATTTGACTGTAGTTTTTCCCTAACGTTGGTGCAGATAGTGCCGTACATATCTAGACACCTGCATATGTTTCTGGATTTCGTCCTTCATCAGTAGAGAGCAAAGACATTTCATCTGGGGTTGTTGGAAATGCTGCCTAAATCTTTACAGGTCACAGTACCACTCAGAGGCACACAGGTGCATCTCCATAGCTTGTCAGCATGCTGGCTCATGGGAGCCTCTTAAACAGAAGAGTAGTTGGGAGCACACTGCCTCACATCCCGGCACAGTTCGCCCCTTTGCATTATGGTAAATGCGGTACACAATTTGCGCTTACTTCAAATTTGTATGTGTTTCTGGATTTCGCCTTTGAGCAAAGAAATTTCATCTGAGGTTGCTGGAAATGCTGCCTAAATCTTCACAGGTCACAGTACCACTCACAGGCACACTACTGATGTTGGACAAAATCCCAAAAATATATGCATGTGTCTAGAGATGTACAGCAGTATCTGTACAATCTGTTTTCCACAGTTCGACTGCTTGAGCAGAGAAAGATGTATCACCTATGCTTTTTTTCTTGTACGCTGGGGTTTTGAAGCAGGATGCCAATCTAGAGTGGAGGCTCCTTTGTTAAATGTTTTTGGTGATCTTATTCCTGATGAGAAGTGGTCCTGTTCTATGCACTGCTTTGTGAGCGATACAAAGTAGCTTGAAGGTGGATCATCTGGCAACTGGTAACCAATGTAGGGCCCTGAAAGTAGGGTGGTTGTGGGCTTGTGGTAGCAAAGTTCTGAATTTGTTGTAGTCTTTTCAGAGTTGATAAAGATCCATGGTAGAGGCCACTGGCATGATCAAGTTTAGACAGTGTGTCATCTGCGTAGGTATAGCATGTGAACTGAAATGAATTGATCATTGCTGGTAATGACTTCATATAGATGTTGAAAGACATGAGTGAGATGATAAAGCCTTGAGAGACCCCTGTTTTTGTGAAGTATGGTTTGGGATGAAAAAGGAGAAGTGTTTGAAATTGCCTCAGACTATGCACAGAGAAAGGGAGCGCTAATTTAAGCTACAGTAATTGTTAGAAATTGTGCCTCCAGTTATCATAAGAATGCACCCTCTCCATGTAGAGACCACAATGCTAATCAGGGTAAGTCAGATACACACTAAATTAGCTTGTGTTCAAACTGAGCAGCAGGCTTAACTTAAGAGGCAATGTGTAAAGTATTTGTGCAACATACACACAATAACACAATGAAAGCACAGAAAAAAACACTCCACACGGTTTGCAAAATATTGAATATTTATCTGAACTAAATAAGACCAAAAGGACAAAAGTCCAATCAGTAGAATCGAGATATGAATTTCTAAAGTATTTATGCCACCACAGTGTTTGAGAGTCACTAATGAATTTGTTTAGATTATCGCCCCAACACAGGGCTCACATAGTCACCACGGATGCTGTTTAAATTATAGTTGCCATCACAGTACTCAAAAGCAAGTTACTGATGATGTCATGTGCAAGGCTGGTCATTCAGCCTGAATTAGCAGTTACGGCCGCGTGTAAGAAAGTGCAGTGGTAGCAGTCACCACATAGGCCCCGCAACGCTCTGCACCTTTTGGGTGGAGATGCCGGTGTCATGTACTTGGATTCTGCAGCATGGCAGCAGGCCCCAGGTGCACTGCTCATTGCGCCACTTTGTAAATATGTTGCAGCAAATTTGGCTTTGTTGAGCCACATTAGCATCATACATGAATGCACAGAAACATACCTAACCGTCTACACATATCTAGACCCAATAATTCCAGTTCAGAAGCTTCAGGAGTGGCTCCAGGATTCATTTGATACCTTAATACCACCAAAAACAACAACACAGGACAAAGGAAAACAAGCACCTTAGATGAATGCAGAACTAAAAAAGATAAAGCAACAAACTGCACAGCTGCAGTGCAGTTGGCTCAAAACAGCACTCACTACAAACTTCACCTACATAAATGTAACAGAATATACAAGTCAACTATCAAAAAAGATTTAAAAAAATACTTTTCATACAGAATTCAAAATGCTAAATGTGCAAGAAAGAATTTCATAAAATTCTCACTGAATTTCATACACCTAAATGCACAAAAGGAACACATCCGGTTTCTCGAGAATTTACTGACAAACTGGCAGGGCATTACAAAACCAAAGCAGACATGTTGGATTACTTTTATAAAAACAAATGGAAAGCATTAGCATCAACCCATTCCAGTAATCCCCCCCATGGGTAGGCTAACCCAGCCTCTGCATTCCTTCAAGCAAATATCAGAAACTGAATTCATGGATCTTGTAAAATCAAGCAGGCCAGCTGGCAGCCCTTCTGACCCTTGTCATCAGAAATCTTCAAGAAAATTATTTTAACTACCTCCGCTGCCACACTATTCAGAATAACCATCAATAATTGTTTAACAAAAGGATTCATTCTAGAAGGCATAAAAAAGGCATACATACACCCATTAATAAAGAAAACAAACCTGGACGCGTTCACCCAGATGTCAGAGTTAATTGAACTCCATAATTTTCAACTTCTAAACAGGATTCAGTCCAGTAGAAGGTACAGAATTTGCCCTCATCACCATCTGGGATGACCTTAAAAATACAGTAGACCACAAAGGGGTAGGGCTCTACTTCTCTTGGACCTTTCAGCTCCTTTCGACAAAGTTGATCATGACACTCTAATCCAGATTCCACAGTGGAGACTGCTCTTGACTCTTAACTGGCTCACATCCTACCTTCAAAACAGAAAAAATGTCATCCATACTTCCTGTTGGAAATGGCCCTTCTCTAAAATATGGTATGTTTAGCACATTTAATTTACTTGTGAGTCCCTTGTAAAGTGGTATTCCATATATCCAGTGCTGGTTAATTCAATGCTATTAGTGGGCCTGCAGCACTGATTATGCCACCCACTTCAGTAGCCCTTAACAATTGCTCAGGCCTGCCATTGCATGACCTGTGTGTGCACTTTCATTGCTACTTTGACTTAGGATTTAACACCCTGTGCCAAGCCTTACCCTCCCCTTTTTATTACATATAAGACACCCCTAAGATAGTCCCTAGGTAGCCCATAGGACAGGGGGCTATGTAAGTAAAAGGCAGGACATGTACTCTTAAGTTTTATATGTCCCGGTAGTGAAAAACTCCCAAAGTCACTCATTTTCCATATGTTAAGGACTTCCCAGTGCTGGTCAATGAGAGGCTACTCCTCTCATTGACCAGCACTGGGAAGTCCTTAAAATATGTTTAAGATGTGATTCGTGATCAGAAGGGAGTAGCTACATGATGCTTCATATCATTGGAATGTAATGATAAACTTTACTGGTAAAGTCAGATTTAACATTACTATTTTGGAAATGCCACTTTTAGAAAGTGGGCATTTCTCTGGTCTCACTACTCTGTGTGCCTTGCAGCCTACCTCCAATACACGTCCCAGCTAGGTGACAGCTACCCTTCGTGCATTCCCTCTAATCAACCACAAACACAGGAAGGGTGGTTTTGACAAAGGCTCATCTGCATTCATCTGCATGTATGGGCCTTCCTGGGCCGGAAGGGTGGAAGGAGATAACACACTGCAATAGGGAAGTGCCTGTCTCTGCACAAAGGGCTGATTCACCCATACTGATAGTCTGGAGCCAGGGTTGGGATGAAAGGGGGCTTGTGCACATCAAGGTACTGCTTTGAAGTCACCCCCACTTCAAAGTCGCATTTGGGTATAAGTACTTGGGTTATGACCCTAGCAAATGAGTACACTACTGGTCCTGGGAGAAACTCTGCTGGAGGGAAGACTGCTGTGCTGTTACTCTGCTGTGACTGACTATTCTGAGGAACTGCTTCTCTGCTTTGCTGAGTTTCCCGCTAATCTCCGCCCCGCTGAGGACAGCTGGACCCATCTCCTGGGACCCCAATTTGACCACGAGGGCTTGCTGGCTTGCCCTCCCTGTTAGGAAGTCTCAGGGATCTGCTCCATGCACCTGGTAACCTCTGCACTTTATGACAACTGAGCATCTGCGAGCAGCACCTCATATCTGCATTTTGGTCAAGTTCACTGCATTTCATCCTGAGTCGTCTCAGGCCAGCACTTCTTGACCTCTCACTGATCGGGTCTCTGCATTCTTGAGACATGATGATCAGTGCTTTCATCTAGCGTGCTAATCGGAGGCACTACCTTCCTGTTTGGAGACCGCCGCTGTGCTTAGGGAACCCCCCCCCTTCATGGCCTTTCAAGCAATGCTGTTTCTGGGATGACAGCGGGTGAAGTCAGGGACGCGGTCCGGACTGTGAGGAATAGCAGCTGCCTGTGAGAGGAGCACCAGCCCGACGCTCGTGGTCTGGCTGCAGCTCTCCTCTGCGATTCCACTGCACCCTTTTTAGCAGAATTTTTTAATGCATGTACAGAGCAGGCGTTAAAAGGAGGTACACCATTATTTAGAATGGATCTCCATCTACTTTGCAGGATTAGCTCCAAACTTTTTAGGGCTAATCCTCCAAAGTACAACAATAGTGTCAAAAATGTTGACACTATTGTCCCTAACCTGAGCCATGGTGCGCCGTATGTTTAATACAGCACACACATGGTGGCGTTAGGGGGCACTATGGAGCGCAAGAAAAGTGGTGCAGCATTATATGCAGCACCACATTTCTTAAATTTGGGCCGTAGTTTGTTCCATAGTCCATACATGTTTGCATGTAAGGTGGACTTAGGTGGAGAGTGGTGTTTTTTTGTGTTGGGAAGCTACGAAGTGGTGGTCTGATCATGTGACTGGAGTCATCCTTTGAAGAGTAACTAGTTCTTGTTTTGCAAAAATTACATCTAGGATGTTTCCGGGGTTTTGTGTGGATTTGTAGATGATCTGATGTAGGTGTAGGGTAGGTCCAGTGTTTCTAGGCAAGTGATGATAGTTCTTGAATGTGTCATATTCAGTTTGCAAACCCATATATTTAGGTCACCAAGTATGCATAGGTTGGAGTGTTGTGTCATAAGGTTTGAAACAGTATCTAGAAAAGTGTCTGGGAACATTGCATTGCTAGGTGGTAGTCTATGAAGAAGGAGAAAGTTACAGGAAGAACTTGGTGTGGGGCTGCATCTGTTGATGAGGGCCTCACAACTTGAATGGAAATGTTGCCAGCTTTGGTGAGATTAATTGTTTCCTTGAATATAACAGCTAGTCCCTCTCCTCTTTGCCTATGTGACTTTGTGTGACAGTTTAATGGCCTTGAGGAAAAGCTTCATGCAACACTGGAGCCATATAATCTGCTAACCATGAATTAGTTATGAAGAGTAAGTCAGGTAGTGTGTCAGTGAGTAGTTCGTAGATGGGGTGCTTATTTTTAGAAAATGACTTAGCAATTATTAGTATACAGCCTAGAGATTGTGTTTTGTGGTAGAGTGACTGTTATGGTGAAGAGTGAGTAGTTTTCTTTGAACTTGTAGCAGATCAACAGATGCAACCCCTTGGTGTGGGGTTGCATCTGTTGATGAGGGCCTCACAACTTGTATGGAAATGTTGTTAGCTTTGGTGAGATTTATTGTTTCCTTGAAGATAACAGCTAGTCCAGCTCCTCTTTTGCCTATGTGACTTTGCGTGACAGTTTGATAGCCTTGAGGAAGAGCTTCATGCAACACTGGAGCCATATCATCTGCTAACCATGATTTAGTTATAAAGAGTAAGTCAGGTTGTGTGTCAGTGAGTAGTTCGTAGATGGGGTGCTTATTTTTAGAAAATGACTTAGCATTTATTAGTATACAGCCTAGAGATTGTGTTTTGTGGTAGTGTGACTGTTTTGGTGAAGAGTGAGTAGTTTTCTTTGAATTTGTAGCAGATATAATATTAGTGTTGACATTAACTGTATCAGATAGAAATAGTGCTTTTTTTCTACATCTAATCCTCTCCAGCAGGCTTGGGAGGCATTTTTCTGGGTCTCTGTGTGCAGGTGGTCAGGATGGTGGTTGAGAGTGAGTTGGTGGGCTATGTTGTTTTTGTAGAGTAGTTTTGTTGTGTAATAGACAAGGAGATGTGAAAGTGTGAATAGTGATATGTTGTTTATTTAATTTGCTTATGTTTAGGGTAGAAGGTCTATGGGTTAGAGGTGGTGGTGGAGCATGTGGGTCATGTTTTAAGGCCCTGAACTGTGTAATTGATGAGAGGAATTTGTTGTGTTGGGGTGTTTGTGTTAGATGTTGAGGAAGATAAAAATGTGGGTGTAAAGTTGGTTAGTTGCTTGTGTAGTCTCGAGGGTTGGAGTGAGTGGTTATTTCTATTTTGTGATGGAATGTAGTATGAAATAGTGTGGGTGTGTATTATGTTTTGTTTTTGTGGAGTAGTGAGATGAGATATTGATGTAGCGAGTTTGTGTGAAGAATTTGGATGTAAAACCCAAGCGCTGTTGGTGAGTTGAACGGTAAAGGATGTTGGAGGAGAGTGTATGTGGTGTGTGAGATGATATGGACAGGGGTTATGAGTGTTTATATTGGATTTGGTAGCAGGAGGAGGTAACATGTGTGGTGTGTTTTTGCTAAAAAGGAGGGGGTATTGTTGGTGGATGATATGAGAGAGGGTTGAGTATAGGGTTGATGGTGATGGAATGGGGGACTGTTAGGAGTATGTTAGTGGTAGAGCTGTTTTTTTTTTTGCATAACTAGTGAGTCGGTGTTTGAAGGGATTAATGTTATGTACAATGTGGGTTTGTGATGTGTTGATGATGTGTGGATTCAATAGTTGTATAGAACAGTGTGTTTGGTTGTGTGAGACTGAAGGCACCATTGTGTGGCAGTAGGGGTAGAAGGGTGTATAGATGTGGTGTGAGGGATTTTGTAGTAGTTATTGAAACAGCAAAATGTGAACAGAATTTGTTTATTGTAAATGAGTAGGTTGCATTTGCAGAGGCTTTGTCATTATGTTTGAAGATGTGGATGGCTAAGGTGGTAGCTGGTAAATGATAAACGGGCAGCATTTATGGCCCCAGGCCTTGACAGGCCCTAACAGGCAAAAGCCCTTGTCCTTTCTGGCAACTGCCCTTGTCCTTTCTGCCCATAGACTCAACACCCTGGCTGAGCCCTAAGGTTAAACAGCCCTAGTGATCATATGACCTTTAGCTAATGGGAACCCTAGCCCTACCCTTAGCCAGTCAGAACCTTAGCCCTAAACCCTGGAACAAATGACAGCCCTATCCCTATTAACCAGTCTCAGACCTAAACCTGTCTACCAATCAGAACCATAGCCCTAAGTCCTAGATCCAATGCAAACCATAGCCCTAGGAACAAATTAGAAACCCTAGTTATAGCAACCAATCAGAACTCTAGACCTAAGACCCAGAGCCAATGGGAGCCCTGATCCTATTATCCAATCCCAGCCACTTGCCTTAGCAACCAATCAAAGCTTAAGCCCTAAGTCCAATAGGAACCCTAGCCCTAAGAATCAATGAGAACCATAGTCATATCAACTAATCAGAACGCAAACTCTAACCCAAAGGTCCAATAGAAACCCTAGCCCTAGGAACCAATCACGATCTTAGCACTATCAGCTTTCAGACCTCAAACCCTAAGCACTTGGTCCAAAAGAAGCCCTAAGCTTAGGAACCAATCAGAACATGGATGTAACAAACAATATGAAACCTATTTAAAGGGCATGTGACATTAAACCTAATGGCCTGTACAGGTGTGAGGGGAGGGGTCAGGCCTGTTCAGATGCATGTGGGCCAATCACTAAAACATAAACTGGTGTGCAGAGAAAGGATGTGCTCCTGACGTCAGAATCTCTTTGGATCAGACAGCCTCAGCACACACTTTGTAGCTCCCGTTCAACCCTATAGGTGAGGCCTAAATTTGAATCCCCTAAAATACAGTTTTCCATGCCATTTAAAAAAAAACAAATTCTAGCCAAAAACATGTGCTACGTACACTATTCAAACACAATTTAAACAACAAAAGAGATTAACCAGTCTCTTAGAAATACTCTGGTTAGGCGTACATTTTGCCTTTTAAGCCTGTAAAGGTGGAAGGGTGGTGGCCTTCTAGTAGTGGTATCACCAGACTGGAAGCAAAGTAAAACAAGTCTTGGCAAAGCCAGTAGGTCTTGCCTATGTGACAAGCGCTGTTGGTTTTCACAATATACTCCAGCATGCCTCAAAGTAAAAAAAAAAGTCGGTGGCCTGTGGCAGCGGATAGACATAGAATGTCATCTGCATTAATTTATGTAATTCCACAGATGCCATTTTTGAAAGGATTGAGTTGTCCATCTTCTGTGAAGGCATATCATTGCTGAATTCCCAGTTCTATCAACAAAGCCTATCATGTACAAAAAGATCAGTGATAAATTGAGAAGTGGTGAGTCTGATGTTTAAAACAGATATATATTTGAGCTATCCTTGACCTTAGATTTACATACTGTGTTTTCTACTGTGTGCATTTGTCTAAAAGTATTTCAGATGACGCACTCTTGTAAATTGTGCCTTAAAGTTGCTCACCTCAAGTTTGTTATTTGTAGCATTTCACAAAACTTTGCTTTACGCTGGTGGACTGATCTGATAATTTGTCAAACCATTTCAGGTACGTTTCAAAAGACCATGCAAGCGATAATAATTCTTTCATTTTTGCCTACTATGCAGCTAAAATGATAGGTCAGAGCCTCCATGTTCCAGTTATGCAGATTAGCAGTGGCTACATCACAAAAAAGGTGTATAGGTTTTTTTAAAATCTGAGATTTGCATACTAAGGGCCTGATGTACATGGTCTTTCAATGGTCCCACACTCTCAGATTTGATAAATCCGTGAGTTTGCAAGCCCTAACAATGTCCTAAACCCTATTAATGATTCAGAAAAAGGTTTTCCAACCACTTATATGGATTAAGTAAACATTAAGGAATTGCTATTTGGAATGGGCAGCTACTCTTACCCTAGCCAAACTAGATTATGGTAAAGCCCTATTTATATGCAATCACAAACTTCAGATGTTACAGAATGCTTTGGCTTGGCTTCTGCAGAGAAGTCCAAAGTATCAATCCATGTCTCAGGTCTTGATTAAGCTGCAATGGCTCCCAGTGGCCTACACAATAGAATTCAAGGATTTCTGAATGGCTTTTATGGTATTGCATAACATCGGTCCTGGTTATATTCAGGACATATTTATCTGGTACATCCCATCCCGAAGGTTCAGATCCTCAGAAGCCAAGCACTAAGTGCTATCCAGGGCTAAATGAGCATTCTGCAGAAGCAGGAGTTTCTTTTTTAGGACATCCAAACTGTGGAATTCTCGACCTTTGAATTTAAGGAATTGTTCAGACTTATTGTCCTTTAGGAAGCTTCTTTAAACCTGGATTTTTAATCATTAGTGTAGCCTTTCTTTTGTATTCCAAATTTGATTCATTATGGTATGATTTAATGTTTTGCAATCGAAATCCAGCTGCAAAACATCAAGGGGCACATTTATCAAAATGTCATGCAGCACAGCAAGTCGCCTTGCTGTGCTGCGCTGAGTGACAGGGAAACAAAAGGAACGTTCCATATTTAAAATAGTGTGGTACATTCTTGCCTTTTCCCAGCACTGGTGCACAATGTGGTGCCTAGAGCCAATGCAGGCACTATTGCACCATGGTGCAAGGGTGACTGTGGTGTAAGAAGTTGTTTTCTTACACTCCTCTGAGGTATTTTCCTCTTTCAATGTGTGCTGCAAGATGCAGCACACATGGAACTAGAAACAAATGAGGAGAAATACAAATAAATCTCCTTGTTATGCCTTACCTGGGGAGGCATAGCAGTTTTTTTGCATTGCCAGGTCTAACACTTATGGTAAATCTGGGAATGAGTCAAAATCTAGTGGTGTTGTCTGGGAACACCCATGCACCACCCATGGAACGGCTCCTCGGGGCAGAACAACACAATGCAGCAATTTGCACTGTGTTGCATTACTCTGGATATATTAAGCCACTCAAGGTGGCCTTGTGTGGTTTGGTAAATGGCACTTAAGGGTTGCATGGCATTTGCACCACATTGCATGGGGCAAAAGCCATGCAACCCGTACATAAATCTGCCTCTAATATTTTACCAATTCAAAAACTATGTCAACCCATTTCAAACAGAAGGTTGACAAAAACGTTTCTTTAGGAGTAGACAGTGTTTCAAGGGACCACTTCCAAATTCAAAAAAAAGTTTAACTTTTCATGGTTTTTTAATACATCAAAATTTTCTTTCAAGAAAACGAGCTGCATTTCAAAACAAAATTGCTTTATTTAAAAACAATCTCAGACGTGGAGCCTCCTGATCCCAAAATGCCACCATGCCTATGACTCTTGCCAAGCATAGTGCGCCGCAATTTGTGACCTGCCTCATGCATATTAATGAGGTAGGTTGAATTGTGACCCACTACAATTTGGAATTTTATGAACTGACCTATTGGTACACAGGTCAGGTAGAAAAATTCCTTTCCATTTGCAAAACTGTGGTACGCAATTTGTCACCAGTCTGTGAATGAGAAATTCGAACATGAACCCCTAAGGGGCATTTACAAGAAAGTGGCGCATCGGTCCCGATGCTTCACTATTATTGCGTCACCCCTACCCTACATAACGACACCATTGTTGCACCATATTTACAATAAGGTGCACCATGGCAGTCGTTAGTACAATGTTTGACGCTAGTGTGGGGCTTTGCTGCAATAGCATCAAAAATGTTGATGCTAGTGCAACAAAGCACAGGGAGGGCCACTGATTATAATGAATGCGTCATTGTAATGCCTGCTCTGACCAGGTGTTTAAATATGATGGAAAAAATGTCACAGTGAAATCTTGTAAATTTCACTGCACCATTTTTTTCGGGCCTCCTTGCGTCGGTACGCCCCTCTTGAATATATTATGCTTGGTGCAGGCATAATGTGGCACACAGGTTTACAAAGTGGCGCAATGCATGCACTGCACCACTTTGTAAATAGGGTGCTGGAGAAAGTCCTCCTCAACGTCTCTTTAGCGTAAACAAAATGATGCTAGGGCAACGCAAGGCGGCACTAGGGGCTTGTAAATATTCCCCAAAGTTTCTTGAAGAAATGTGAGGCACTTTGCTGCTATTGTTGATAGCCCTATTAATTGTCAGCTATAACTTGAGGACAGGACAGTCCTGCCCTATTGTAGGTCGTGGCATAAGTGTTTGTATTACTGCTGCTTATTCTGTATTTCACTTGTGTGGTGAGGGAAGCTGGCATGGCTGCTGCCTTTGTTAGGCAGATCTAGATCTTGTGATTGTGAACAAGTCTACATCGCGTTGAGACCTTTGTTCAGGGCACAAATCTTTTTGCTCTATGGCTGACTAGTTTGGTCACTACCTCTTCCTTCATCAATAAAACTTTTAAAAGGTTTGCACTGGAGAAGGAACTTTTTGTTTCCAGCGCTTGATACTCTGAAGTGTTGTCCAGTTGGAACTCAATCACAAAGAAACACCATGAAGCCATTAGGCACGAATTAAACGCCATTTTCCGTCACTAAAGTTACACTGTCACTGTCTTCAGCTTTACCTTTGCAATGATCACTGCAATGGTTTGCAAATTAAATTACATTAATCCATTGACCTTTTTCTTTTACCTTGTTACAAAGTGAAATGTACATGTCTTGGCTGTACCCTAGCTTCTCT
Organism: Pleurodeles waltl; assembly: GCF_031143425.1. Lineage (NCBI taxonomy): Eukaryota > Metazoa > Chordata > Amphibia > Caudata > Salamandridae > Pleurodeles > Pleurodeles waltl. Next base: position 107,980,130 of record NC_090440.1, on the reverse strand, counting down.
TCATGTCCCCATCAAAGTTGCCCTTTCTTTATCAAATCAAGAATTAGTTGGTGAGCCAGATGAAATATGAAGTTAAAGAAACTGATGAAGAGTTCCTCCTTTCACAGCCATAGATTCGATGGCATGAGAAGCTCAACACTGCAGCGAAAACATGTGCTGATCAAATGCAATTTAAAAAACACACCTGTTCAATTATACTATGCCTCGTCCAACTAAACCCGAACTATGGGAACACCATTATAAGTATTTATCTATACAGCAGAGCATAAAAGGAACTGTAACGATACCAAACTATCTACAGATAAGTATGGCTCTATCTGCAATTAAACCAATATTTATTCTTTGCATGACGTGTATCTGTCATCAATAAGAGTGGCTTAGCCCTGGGGGGTGTGGGTCCTAATTCAAGTGTGGAAATTGGATCTTTGGGACCGTATTGAAATATTGGTTTAAATGAGGTCAAGTAGGCCTATCACACCTCTGGATCCCGGTGCACTGCATCTGCTGCACTTATCATAGGTACGCCCCTGCCAAAGGGTCTCCAAGTTCCTAAATCTGCCTTTCCTTGTTACCCCCACCTCCATCTAACTCTACTTTCACCTCCTTGAAGCCATTCATGCCCTTCTCCATGTCCCCTTCCTCTATGTCTCTCCCTCCCCCTTGTTTGTCTCTCATGCATACTCATCTCTATCCTCCCACAATATTTATCTATGGTCTCATTATTTTCCTGTTCCTCAGCCAACGTGTGCATCCCTATTTCCTTTCTCACTCATCCCTATTTCTTTCTCCTATTCTGTCATTTTTTCCTCTTCACCTGCTCTGTCACTAGCTCCTTTTCTTTCATGCCTTTACTCACTCTTTTTTCTTTCTTATCTTCTACTCCCTGTTTTCCCGCTCCTTGCAATCTCTCTGAAGAGTAAACAAAGAACAAGGTGTGGTATCGGAGGTCACTCACATGAAGCAGGTAATGGTTTGAAGTATTTATTTCAAGAAATGAGGACAGGATACAAACCCCAGCCACCACTTGAGCCTCCAAATGTCACTGTGGCTTATAACATTCTCTTTCCCCAGGGTTCCAGAACCTGTTACAAAGGCAAACACCACACAACCTCCCTCTCACTATACGCAATATAAAAAAAAAACAGATTAATTACCTACCCCTCTTATATACTAAAACAAATGTACATATTTCTATACTCTAAAATACATAAATGACCTAGGAAACAAACTTCAAAATACAATATAAAACTTTCCCATGTTTAACACATTACATAGTGGGTCATTCTGACTTCGGCGGTAAAAGGCGCTTACCGCCGGTCAGAAGACCGCCATAACACCGCCGCGGCCGCGGTAAACCGCCACGGTCATTCTGACCTGCAACTGGCAAACCGCCAAAAACCCGACATCAACAAAAGTCCGCCACACCAAAGGGCAGCGAAAAACTGGCGATGACCAAACCTCCACCGTCACGCCAACAGAAAAACGCCCCTGCCATTACGACCCACGAATCCACGCGGCGGTCTTTCAACCGCGGTATTCCATTGGCGGTACACACCGCCGTGGTCAAAATACACACACCCTTACAAAACACAACCACATTGGACAATTTGAAACACACACACCTGATACACATGCAAACAACACTCCCACACACCCAATACAATATAAAACACCCACCCACATCACCCACAAACCCCTTCGGAAAAAAAAATCCACAGAAAGCCAGAGATAGACAGCACTGCTTAGACAACACCATCACACAGAGGCAAACCAAACCATCACCCACAAAATATCCACGCACAAAACACCACACATCACCACACTCACCACACTCTAAAACACATGCACCACCCCACACTTCATCCACACCACCCTATGGCACCCCAAAGACACCCCCGGTTCTCAGACGCCGAACTCCGGGTCATGGTGGAGGAAATAGTTCGGGTAGAGCCCCAGCTCTTCGGGACACAGGTGCAGCACACCACCATTGCCAGGAAGATGGAGCTATGGCAAAGGATAGTCGACAGGGTCAACGCTGTGGGACAGCATCCACAAAATCGGGATGACATCAGGAAGCGCTGGAACGACCTACGGGGGAAGGTGCGTTCCATGGTATCAAGGCACAACATCGCGGTGCAGAAGACTGGCGGCGGACCCCCACCTACTCCCCCAGAATTTACAGCATGGGAGGAGGAAGTCTTGCACATCCTGCATCCTGAGGGCCTCACAGGAGTAGGCGGAGGAATGGACTCTGGTAAGTCAAATCTTAACTACTTCTTCCCACCCCCACCCCACCTGCATGCCAGCACATACCCCCACCCTCACCCCCACCCCCATCACACCTACTCCCTGCAAATGGCTCACCATCACATCCCACCCATCCCAACACCAAGACCTGCATGCGTCCACAAAGCATGGACACCCATCACCAAAGCATGCCCACTGCACATACACATCTCCACCACAAGCCACCCTCACAAACGCCCACACACAGGAATGCCAGCCCTGGGGTACACGGGCACCCACCCATAGACCGATATGGCACACACTGAAGCAATAACCAGACCTCTATACCCCTGCAGGACCCGAACGCCACCACACTGCCCAGGAGGGTCCAGAAATGTCCATCCCACCCCCAGAAGAGGCCACCAGTGATGACAGCAGCTCTGTCTCCCTGGACCCAGATGACCAGCCCGGACCATCGGGGACATCGGGACAGTCGGTTCCCCTCACACAGCCACAGGCCACAGCAGACCCAACCCCCTCTGGGAACACCAGCACAGCTCCCACCCAGCGGGCCCATGCCTCTGTCTCCAGGACACGTCAATCAGCGGTGTGTCCACCACTACAGGGCACCCAGGTTAACCCACCACCCCAACAACAACAGGGACCTGGGGGCAGTGGTAGTGGGCACACGGTCCAGGGGACAGAGGCACCTGGAAACAGGGGAACTGGGAGGGCTGCTGTGCGACAGGGGGGGGACAGGCCCAGGGAACCCACTCTACACGAGGCCCTCTCCTCCATCATGGAAGCATACCACCACTCCCAGGAGACGATGGCGACGGTACTGGCCAGGTTCCAGGAGATCCAGGTCATGCAGGAGCAACAGTACATGGGGTTCAGGGAAGAACTTAGAACCATCAGTTCCGCAATGGGCACCATCGTCGGGGCACTCAACCTGATTGTCACCACATTGCAGGACCATGTGGCACCACAAAGGACACCTGTCACTAGCATGGACCAAGAACAGGCAACCACCTCCGCCGGTGCTAGTGGCTAGGAGGCCCCCACACAACAACAGGCCACCAGAACCCCACCTCCTGCAGAAGAAGAACCACCCCGCAAGCGGGGCCTGAGATCTCGTAAGAAGACAGAGTAGGATGTCAAGACCCCCGCCAGCAAAGGATACCCCCTGATGTCATCCCACTGTCCCACATTGTCACCCTGTCCAACCTTTACCTGCCCCTGCTCCACCTTCCACAGGCATATGGACAATGCACCTGTGAGACTGAAAAGCTGGACTCTGCCATGGACATTCCTCCACCATCACCCATCACCGATTTCCCACCATGTCCCTAAATTCAGCATTTTAATAAAAACACTTATTGCACAAAAACAAACTGGAGTCTGCCTGTATTGTGAACAAATGTATTGAACATAATGCTGCCAAAATGTCCAGTTACACAGTGATGAAAACATACCAATGTCATACAGCTGTAGTCTATGGGGAAACAAAGCAGAGGTCACGCAGTGGGGGCCACATCGCTGAAATTGGAAGGGAAAGTCACAACTCAGTTAACATACATTGGGGGAATAGGCCAGACAGTAGAGAGGCAGGAGATTGTAAGTAATTGTAAAATGCCGGTGTTGAATCTTACCTGTGTGTTATAGAAAATACTGTAGTATCACTCTGTCCCTGTTGTCTGTGTCGTCCCCGTCGTCTTCCTCCTCTTCACTCTCCACAGGTTCCACCGCTGCCACAACACCACCATCTGGACCATCCTCCTGTAGGAAAGGCACCTGGCGTCGCAAAGCCAGGTTGTGAAGCATACAGCAGGCCACGATGATATGACACACCTTCTTTGGTGAGTACATTAGGGATCCACCTGTCATATGCAGGCACCTAAACCTGGCCTTCAGGAGGCCGAAGGTCCGCTCAATCACCCTCCTAGTACGCCCATGGGCCTCATTGTACCGTTCCTCCGCCCTGGTCCTGGGATTCCTCTCTGGGGTCAGTAGCCACGACAGGTTGGGGTAACCAGAGTCACCTATTAGCCACACACGGTGTCTCTGAAGTTGTTCCATCACGTAAGGGATGCTGCTATTTCGCATGATGTACGCGTCATGCACTGACCCCAGGTACTTGGCATTTACATGGGAGATGTACTGGTCTGCCAAACAGACCACCTGGACATTCATCGAATGATAACTTTTTCTGTTCCTGTACACCTGTTCACTTCCTCTGGGGGGTACCAAAGCCACATGGGTCCCATCAATGGCACCAATGACGTTGGGAATATGTCCAAGGGTATAGAAATCACCCTTCACTGTAGCCAAATCCTCCACCTCAGGGAAAACAATGTAGCTCCGCATGTATTTCATCAGGGCAGACAACACTCTGGATAAAACCTTAGAAAACATAGGCTGAGACATCCCAGATGAAATGGCCACTGTTGTTTGGAATGATCCACTAGCCAAAAAATGGAGTACTGACAGAACCTGCACTAGAGGGGGGATCCCTGTGGGTTGGCGGATGGGTGACATCAGGTCTGGCTCCAGCTGGGCACACAGTTCCTGTATAGTGGCACGGTCAAGTCTGTATGTCAGTATGACATGTCGTTCTTCCATTGTTGACAGGTCCACCAGCGGTCTGTACACGGGAACAGCCCTCCATCTCCTCACAAGTCCCTGTGGACGGTGCCTAGGAAGGACAACATGGAGCACAGAGTCAAGCAACCCACAGGTACGTTCACACAGCTTGCACTGTACACGATTCTCTATGCATTGAATGGCTTGTATGAGTGGCAATGCAAGGCCTAGGCCTGTGTGACGCAGTAGAAATTAAGTCATGTGGGCCTTTGAAATGGCGGCTGCCTGACCTGTGAAGTGTGACAATGTGATGTGAGGTCATTGCGCTGGCGTGGCACACCGTGGCGGTAGGCGGTCGAAGACCGCGGTGCAAAGCCGCATTGGTTAACATTGAACCCTATGGGTTTCAGGAGCCAATGAGGATGTGCGCCGGTGGTCGCGGTATGCACCGCCACGGTATGCACCGCTGCGGGCGTAACCGCCATTTTCTAGCTGGTTAATCACTCGAGACCTGATCATCCACAGGAGAGGACGTATACTGCAAGTGCTGCTGTGACCTCGGTCTGGAAGTGACAATGGCTGCTGCGACTGGGGAAAGGGCCCCTGCCTTCACGTCAGAAGAGTTGGAGACACTTGTGGATGGGGTCCTCCCCCAGTATGCGCTACTCTACGATCCTCCAGACCAACAGGTTAGTACACTGGGAGCATGCTTAGTGGGCAATGCCTGGGTTGAGTGGGGTGAATGAACGATGGTGGTGAGGGGAGCGGATGAGGAATGCATCGCACGACAGATGAGAGCATGTGCCACATGGCAAGGTTGGGGAGGGGGGGCCACTCACATCGACCATGCATAAAAGTGATGATGTTTCTTTTCCCACCTTGTACATGTCACATAGGTCAGCGCCCATCAGAAGATCGACATTTGGCATGCCATCGCCAAGGACGTCCGGGCCCTGGGGGTCCACAACAGACGGGGCACCCACTGCCGCAAGAGGTGGGAGGACATCCGCCACGGGAGCAGAAAGACCGCCGAGGCTCTGCTGGGGATGGCCTTCCAACCTAGGAGGGGTGCCACACGGCAATTGACCCCCCTGATGTCCCGGATCCTGGCGGCGGCCTACCCCGATTTGGATGGCGCGTGAGGACATCACAGCAGACACAAGGGGGTGAGTACCAGCACATTCTGCTATCTTTGCGCGCAGTGGAGGTGCCTGGGTGGGGGAGGAGGGCTGTGGGTATCCCTAGGCCAGGGCGATTTCTGTAGGCTAGGCCCCTCCGTGAGGCATGGCCCTGTGCCCCCGCCCCCACCTCTGTAGGGTGCCTAGTACAGCTATTCATGGTCCTGTGTCATCTATGTTTGCAGTTGTCGTCCATAGGCTTGTAGGCCATGTCAAAGTGATTGAGTAGTGTACCCCAAGTGTGCGGCGTAGTGCAGTGGGCTTCTGTGTCTGTCCTCTCCGCCAACGGTGTCGCCAATGCATGCACTCAACATGTCTTTCTTTCTTCTCCCCCCCCTTTTTTTTGGTCTTCCTGTTCATGTGTGCATTAGCATCATCAGGTGGAGGAGAAGTGGCATCGGCGCACGAGGGAGCTGCATCTCACATGGCCCCGGAGGGACATGCAACCGACTCCGAGTACACCAGTGAGACGGAGGGCGAGGGGAGCTCCACAACGGGGACCCGTGGAGACGTCAGCGACACCGACACGTCCTCGGAAGGGAGCTCCCTTGTGGTGGCGGCAACATCCGTGCCCACCGCTACAACAGGTACAGCCGCCACCCAGCGCACCAGCTCCGCCCTCCCAGCAGCCCCTCAGCGTTCGCCCCGTGCCCGCTCGCCCAGGAAGGCGGGCATCTCCTTCGCCCCAGGCACCTCAGGCCCTGCCCCAGTTACCCCTGCTGCCCTCAGTGCGGAGATCATTGATGTCCTGAGGACCATCATTGTTGGGCAGTCTACCCTTTTGAATGCCATCCAGGGTGTAGAAAGGGAGGTGCATCGGAGCAATACATACCTGGAGGGCATTCATTCGGGTCAGGCTGCCCATCAGCTATCGTTCAATGCTCTGGCCTCAGCACTGACGGCAGCCATTGTCCCTGTCTCCAGCCTCCCTCCTCCAACTCCCTCAACCCAGTCCCACTCCCCTGTTCCTCTGCCTATCCCAGCCACACCTACAGACCAGCCTGCACACACCTCAACACCCAAGGGCAGCTCATCCAGACATAAGCACCACACATCCCACAAGCATTCACCCAAGCAACATCCACATGCAGACATGCCAACAGCCACTGCCTCCTCTGTGTCCCCCTCCTCCTCGTCTCCCTCCTCCCTCCCTGTGACATCTCCACTCACACCTGCATGCACACCACCATCAGCCAGTACGTCCATCACCAGCACACCCTCCAGTACACTCCGCACAAGTGCAGTCACCACCCCCACTGCCATTTACACGTCCCCTGTGTCCTCTCCCACTGTGTCTGTGACCCCCTCTTCCAAACCACACAAACGCAGGCAGCCACCCACCCAACAGCCATCCACCTCACGACAGCCTCCGTCACAAGCACCTGCACCCAAAGACAGCACACTTGACTCTCCTACAACCACATCCTCTTCCGCCACTCCCATACCCACTACAACTACCCGTCACTGTCTTTCTAAATTGATTTTCCTTTCCAACCTTGACCTCTTTCCAAAAACTGACCCACCCCCTCCATCTGGTAAGAGTCCAATCAGCACCTCAGCCACCACAAGCCCTGCATCTACTAGGACCATAGTTAAGGGCTATTGGAGTCCACCAGCTCCTAGGGCAGGAACATCGGCCAGCAGCAAGGGGACAGCCAGCCCACCCCCTGGGAAGAGAACAAAAAAAGTGAAGGGCCGGCGAGACAGGCCTGAGACGGCTGCCCCCAAGAACACTAGCCTTGCCCCGTCACCTGGCACATCCACAAAGGGAGGCAAGGGCCCCAGAGATTCTGCGAAGGGGGGCAAGGGCAGCAGGGCGGACAAGTCCGGCAGCAGGCGAGCTGCCCAGGAGGGCCCCACCAGCCCCATTCCGGGTGTGACGGAGGACACCCACGTGCCCAGGAGTTCAGCACAGGAGGGCCCCGCAAGCGAAAGGTCGGATGGCGACTGAGCGGGAAATATTGGCCAGATCTGGTTCCCCAGGAACACAAGACAAGCCCCGCTGAACAGGGCCCCGCCAAGACAAGCACCACTGAACATGGCCCTTCAAGACAAGCACCGCTGAACAGGGCCCGTCGTGACAAGCACCGCTGAACTGGGCCCTTCAAGACAAGCACCGCTGAACAGGGACCTTCAAGACAAGCACCGCTGAACTGGGCCCCGCCAAGACAAGCACCGCTGAACAGGGCCCCGCCAAGACAAGCACCGCTGACTTGGGCCCTTCAAGACAAGCACCGCTGAACTGGGCCCCACCGTGACAAGCACCGCTGAACAGGGTCCTTCAAGACAAGCACCGCTGAACTGGGCACGCCGTGACAAGCACCGCTGAACTGGGCCCTTCAAGACAAGCACCGCTGAACTGGGCACGCCGTGACAAGCACCGCTGAACTGGGCCCTTCAAGACAAGCACCGCTGAACTGGGCCCCGCCAAGACAAGCACCGCTGAACAGGGCCCGCCGTGACAAGCACCGCTGAACTGGGCCCTTCAAGACAAGCACCGCTGAACTGGGCCCCGCCGTGACAAGCACCGCTGAACAGGGCCCGCCGTGACAAGCACCGCTGAACTGGGCCCTTCAAGACCAGCACCGCTGAACTGGGCCCCGCCGTGACAAGCACCGCTGAACTGGGCCCTTCAAGACAAGCACCGCTGAACTGGGCACCGCCGTCACAAGCACTGCTCCGCTGGGCCCTTCCTGTCAAGCACCGCTCCGCTGGGCCCTTCCTGTCAAGCACCGCTCCACTGGGCCCTTCATCTCAAGCACCGCTCCGCTGGGCCCTTCATCTCAAGCACCGCTCCGCTGGGCCCTTCCTGTCAAGCACCGCTCCGCTGGGCACCGCCGTCTCAAGCACCGCTCCGCTGGGCCCTTCATCTCAAGCACTACTCCGCTGGGCCCTTCATCTCAAGCACCGCTCCGCTGGGCCCTTCCTGTCAAGCACCGCTCCGCTGGGCACCGCCGTCTCAAGCACCGCTCCGCTGGGCCCTTCATCTTAAGCACCGCTCCGCTGGGCACTTCATCTCAAGCACCGCTCCGCTGGGCCCTTCATCTCAAGCACCGCTCCGCTGGGCCCTTCATCTCAAGCACCGCTCCGCTGGGCCCTTCATCTCAAGCACCGCTCCGCTGGGCCCTTCCTGTCAAGCACCGCTCCGCTGGGCACCGCCGTCTCAAGCACCGCTCCGCTGGGCCCTTCATCTCAAGCACCGCTCCGCTGGGCACCGCCGTCTCAAGCACCGCTCCGCTGGGCCCTTCATCTCAAGCCCCGCTCCGCTGGGCCCTTCATCTCAAGCACCGCTCCGCTGGGCACCGCCGTCTCAAGCACCGCTCCGCTGGGCCCTTCATCTCAAGCACCGCTCCGCTGGGCACCGCCGTCTCAAGCACGGCTCCGCTGGGCCCTTCATCTCAAGCACCGCTCCGCTGGGCCCTTCCTGTCAAGCACCGCTCCACTGGGCACCGCCGTCTCAAGCACCGCTCCGCTGGGCCCTTCATCTCAAGCACCGCTCCGCTGGGCACCGCCGTCTCAAGCACCGCTTCGCTGGGCCCTTCATCTCAAGCACCCCTCCGCTGGGCCCTTACTGTCAAGCACCGCTCCGCCGGGCACCGCCGTCTCAAGCACCGCTCCGCTGGGCCCTTCATCTCAAGCACCGCTCCGCTGGGCCCTTCATCTCAAGCATCGCTCCGCTGGGCACCGCCGTCTCAAGCACCGCTCCGCTGGGCCCTTCATCTCAAGCACCGCTCCGCTGGGCACCGCCGTCTCAAGCACCGCTCCGCTGGGCCCTTCATCTCAAGCACCGCTGGCCCATTGGCAGGGCCGGATCTGTGTCAGGCAGGGCTTCACGAAACACTCTGGCCACCATGCCTCCTCCATAACCAGTGGAGTCTGTAATCCACCTGATGGACTGTGGCTTTGCACTCCCCAGGATGGCACAGTGGGCAACCCACCCACTGCAGACACTTGAGAGACTGTGGCTTTGCACTCCCCAGGATGGTGCAGTGGGCAACCCACCCACTGCAGAGACTTGAGAGACTGTGGCTTTGCACTCCCCAGGATGGTGCAGTGGGCAACCCACCCACTGCAGAGACTTGAGAGACTGTGGCTTTGCACTCCCCAGGATGGTACAGTGGGCATGGAGGCCCCTCGTGGATCTGGCGTCATGGACTCATGTGGCTGAGGTGCCCCCCCTTCCCTTCCCCCTGAGGTGCCTGTAGTTTTATTATCTGATGCCCCAGCAGTGTTCTCTCCAATGGAATTGGGTCTCGTGTGTGGGCTTTGCCCATGTGTTGATGCGCATTGGCCCACGAACAATGGCAGGTTGCCAAAATGTGCCGGACTTTTGGCCTATGTATATATTGCTCATGCTGTTATTTATTTTATTTATGTATTTCACATTTCACATTACTTCATTTGAGCTATAATATACTTCCATTTTAATGATCATTTTATTTTGTCTTTGCATTATTCCAGGGGGTTTGGGGGTGTCACTCTGACTTGTTGCTCTGCATTGGTGTGTAGGTATTTGGGGGGTGGTGGAGGGGTGGGTGTGTCGCGTATGTGTGTGCCCGTAACCTTTCCTCCTCCCCCCTCCCCTGTGTCGTAGGTGCAGTACTCACCGTTGTCGTCTGCGCCGGCGTTCGTGCTCCTGGTAGAGGAGCAGGTAGACAATAGCTGGTAGGATGTTTAATTCGGGTTCCATGCTGTCCTGATTCCTCGTGGAGTGTATAGAGGTGAGCGTTTTCCCGTTCGTAGTCTGTTTCCCCCGTGTTTTTATCGGCGGTGCTCCCGCCTCGGAAAAGGTGGCGGATTGGTGAGTTGTGATAGGGTGGGCGGTACATTGTCTGCCGCCTGCCTGTTGGCGGTGACCGCCGCGCTGTTTGTTTGTCCCGCCGTGGCGGTCGGAGTGTTAAAGTGGCGGGCTGTGTTGGCGGTTCCCGCCAGGGTCAGAATTCAATTTTTTTGACCGCCTGCCTGTTGGCGGGTTGGCCGCCGCTTTATCACCGACCGCCAGGGTTGGAATGACCCCCATAATCCTTGAGGAAAGTAGGACTCTTTCTCAGTCTCCTAGGTCTACTTTCTTCTCCAAGTTTACGATGTTTGCTCAAATCGTGCTTTATCACTATACTCATTCGTTTTATCACTACACTCATTCCTACCTCGCACAACCTTCACCGCCCTGTTCAAATTCCATATTCTGTGATCACTCAGTTTTACTGCATTCTTAAAAACTTTAATTACATCAAAAGGTTGGCTGAATTTAGAACCACTAACACCTCTTCTGGGTAACTTCACTTTAAGCCAATCTCCCACACCCACCATAGTTTCTTTCACCGCTTTTCTAACATCAAACATCTCTTTTCTACGCAACATCTTCTCTCTCTCCTTCTCTGTCCAATTTCCAGTTTCACCAATTTGCTTATCTACCAACTTTTGTTTCTCAAAAACCCATGATGGTAAGATTTCAACGTTTGGCCTCCTTCCTTTAAACAATTGGAAAGGGGTCACACCCGTAAATGAATGGGGAGTGAACCGATATTCCCTTACTTTTTTTCTAATTATCACTTTCCAATTACATCCTGAGAACAGAGCTTGTTGCACACTTTCCTTTAAAACTTTAACAAACCTTTCAACTACCCCATTACTTTCTGGGTGATAAAGAGCTGCCTTTTTGTGTTTCACGCCTCTCTCACCAAGAAAGTTCTCAAATTCCTTTGAAGTAAATTGAACCCCATTGTCAGAAAGTATGGAGCTCGGAAAGCCTTCTCTTTCAAATAGATCTTCTAAGAAATCAACTACCACTTTAGACTCCACTGAATTGACAATTTTAATCTCTGGCCAACGCAAAAACATGTCCAGACACACCAACACATATCGATCAAATGAATTGATTCTCAGCGGCCCTAAAATGTCAATAGCAATGTCGGACCAAGGACCGTTCGCTTGCTGTCTCAACACCGTCGGTTGTGTTCTGCATTTCAGCCCTTTATCACACAAGAAACATTCACTGCAATTCCTCACCATGCGTTCCACCTGCACATCCATAGCAGGCCACCAATAAGCTTCACGCACCCTCTCCTTAGTATTGGCCATACCCATGTGGCTTGCATGAGCATGATTTACCAAAACCTCTCTTATACTGAATGGAGGAATACGTTTTGAGCCTCTCATAAGAAGACCATCCACAATCGACAATTCATTTCTGACTTGCCAAAAACCTTTCACAGAATCATGACCTTTATCATTTCCACACCAACCCTCATTTACCGAACTCATCACCTTCATCAGCACTTCATCCTTCCCTAATTCATCCTTCGATCTTTCTTCTGAAATAATCCCTTCAGAAATGTTACACACACTGACTTCCTCATCATCATCCACAGCTTCAAACTCCTCCAACCACATCCTCTTCCGCCACTCCCATACCCACTACAACTACCCGTCACTGTCTTTCTAAATTGATTTTCCTTTCCAACCTTGACCTCTTTCCAAAAACTGACCCACCCCCTCCATCTGGTAAGAGTCCAATCAGCACCTCAGCCACCACAAGCCCTGCATCTACTAGGACCATAGTTCAGGGCTATTGGAGTCCACCAGCTCCTAGGGCAGGAACATCGGCCAGCAGCAAGGGGACAGCCAGCCCACCGCCTGGGAAGAGAACAAAAAAAGTGAAGGGCCGGCGAGACAGGCCTGAGACGGCTGCCCCCAAGGACACTAGCCTTGCCCCGTCACCTGGCACATCCACAAAGGGAGGCAAGGGCCCCAGAGATTCTGCGAAGGGGGGCAAGGGCAGCAGGGCGGACAAGTCCGGCAGCAGGCGAGCTGCCCAGGAGGGCCCCACCAGCCCCATTCCGGGTGTGACGGAGGACACCCACGTGCCCAGGAGTCCAGCACAGGAGGGCCCCGCAAGCGAAAGGTCGGATGGCGACTGAGCGGGAAATATTGGCTAGATCTGGTTCCCCAGGAACACAAGACAAGCCCCGCTGAACAGGGCCCCGCCAAGACAAGCACCACTGAACATGGCCCTTCAAGACAAGCACCGCTGAACAGGGCCCGCCGTGACAAGCACCGCTGAACTGGGCCCTTCAAGACAAGCACAGCTGAACAGGGACCTTCAAGACAAGCACCGCTGAACTGGGCCCCGCCAAGACAAGCACCGCTGAACAGGGCCCCGCCAAGACAAGCACCGCTGACTTGGGCCCTTCAAGACAAGCACCGCTGAACTGGGCCCCACCGTGACAAGCACCGCTGAACAGGGTCCTTCAAGACAAGCACCGCTGAACTGGGCACGCCGTGACAAGCACCGCTGAACTGGGCCCTTCAAGACAAGCACCGCTGAACTGGGCACGCCGTGACAAGCACCGCTGAACTGGGCCCTTCAAGACAAGCACCGCTGAACTGGGCCCCGCCAAGACAAGCACCGCTGAACAGGGCCCGCCGTGACAAGCACCGCTGAACTGGGCCCTTCAAGACAAGCACCGCTGAACTGGGCCCCGCCGTGACAAGCACCGCTGAACTGGGCCCTTCAAGACAAGCACCGCTGAACAGGGCCCGCCGTGACAAGCACCGCTGAACTGGGCACTTCAAGACAAGCACCGCTGAACTGGGCCCCGCCGTGACAAGCACCGCTGAACTGGGCCCTTCAAGACAAGCACCGCTGAACTGGGCACCGCCGTCACAAGCACTGCTCCGCTGGGCCCTTCCTGTCAAGCACCGCTCCGCTGGGCCCTTCCTGTCAAGCACCGCTCCGCTGGGCCCTTCATCTCAAGCACCGCTCCGCTGGGCCCTTCATCTCAAGCACCGCTCCGCTGGGCCCTTCCTGTCAAGCACCGCTCCGCTGGGCACCGCCGTCTCAAGCACTACTCCGCTGGGCCCTTCATCTCAAGCACTACTCCGCTGGGCCCTTCATCTCAAGCACCGCTCCGCTGGGCCCTTCCTGTCAAGCACCGCTCCGCTGGGCACCGCCGTCTCAAGCACCGCTCCGCTGGGCCCTTCATCTTAAGCACCGCTCCGCTGGGCACTTCATCTCAAGCACCGCTCCGCTGGGCCCTTCATCTCAAGCACCGCTCCGCTGGGCCCTTCATCTCAAGCACCGCGCCGCTGGGCACCGCCGTCTCAAGCACCGCTCCGCTGGGCCCTTCATCTCAAGCACCGCTCCGCTGGGCCCTTCCTGTCAAGCACCGCTCCGCTGGGCACCGCCGTCTCAAGCACCGCTCCGCTGGGCCCTTCATCTCAAGCACCGCTCCGCTGGGCACCGCCGTCTCAAGCACGGCTCCGCTGGGCCCTTCATCTCAAGCACCGCTCCGCTGGGCCCTTCCTGTCAAGCACCGCTCCACTGGGCACCGCCGTCTCAAGCACCGCTCTGCTGGGCCCTTCATCTCAAGCACCGCTCCGCTGGGCACCGCCGTCTCAAGCACCGCTCCGCTGGGCCCTTCATCTCAAGCACCGCTCCGCTGGGCACCGCCGTCTCAAGCACCGCTCCGCTGGGCCCTTCATCTCAAGCACCCCTCCGCTGGGCCCTTACTGTCAAGCACCGCTCCGCCGGGCACCGCCGTCTCAAGCACCGCTCCGCTGGGCCCTTCATCTCAAGCACCGCTCCGCTGGGCCCTTCATCTCAAGCATCGCTCCGCTGGGCACCGCCGTCTCAAGCACTGCTCCGCTGGGCCCTTCATCTCAAGCACCGCTCCGCTGGGCACCGCCGTCTCAAGCACCGCTCCGCTGGGCCCTTCATCTCAAGCACCGCTGGCCCATTGGCAGGGCCGGATCTGTGTCAGGCAGGACTTCACGAAACACTCTGGCCACCATGCCTCCTCCATAACCAGTGGAGTCTGTAATCCACCTGATGGACTGTGGCTTTGCACTCCCCAGGATGGCACAGTGGGCAACCCACCCACTGCAGACACTTGAGAGACTGTGGCTTTGCACTCCCCAGGATGGTGCAGTGGGCAACCCACCCACTGCAGAGACTTGAGAGACTGTGGCTTTGCACTCCCCAGGATGGTGCAGTGGGCAACCCACCCACTGCAGAGACTTGAGAGACTGTGGCTTTGCACTCCCCAGGATGGTACAGTGGGCATGGAGGCCCCTCGTGGATCTGGCGTCATGGACTCATGTGGCTGAGGTGCCCCCCCTTCCCTTCCCCCTGAGGTGCCTGTAGTTTTATTATCTGATGCCCCAGCAGTGTTCTCTCCAATGGAATTGGGTCTCGTGTGTGGGCTTTGCCCATGTGTTGATGCGCATTGGCCCATGAACAATGGCAGGTTGCCAAAATGTGACGGACTTTTGGCCTATGTATATATTGCTCATGCTGTTATTTATTTTATTTATGTATTTCACATTTCACATTACTTCATTTGAGCTATAATATACTTCCATTTTAATGATCATTTTATTTTGTCTTTGCATTATTCCAGGGGGTTTGGGGGGTGTCACTCTGACTTGTTGCTCTGCATTGGTGTGTAGGTATTTGGGGGGGGGTGGAGGGGTGGGTGTGTCGCGTATGTGTGTGCCTGTAACCTTTCCTCCTCCCACCTCCCCTGTGTCGTAGGTGCAGTACTCACCGTTGTCGTCTGCGCCGGCGTTCGTGCTCCTGGTAGAGGAGCAGGTAGACAATAGCTGGTAGGATGTTTAATTCGGGTTCCATGCTGTCCTGATTCCTCGTGGAGTGTATAGAGGTGAGCGTTTTCCCGTTCGTAGTCTGTTTCCCCCGTGTTTTTATCGGCGGTGCTCCCGCCTCGGAAAAGGTGGCGGATTGGTGAGTTGTGATAGGGTGGGCGGTACATTGTCTGCCGCCTGCCTGTTGGCGGTGACCGCCGCGCCGTTTGTTTGTCCCGCCGTGGCGGTCGGAGTGTTAAAGTGGCGGGCTGTGTTGGCGGTTCCCGCCAGGGTCAGAATTCCATTTTTTTGACCGCCTGCCTGTTGGCGGGTTGGCCGCCGCTTTATCACCGACCGCCAGGGTTGGAATGACCCCCATAATCCTTGAGGAAAGTAGGACTCTTTCTCAGTCTCCTAGGTCTACTTTCTTCTCCAAGTTTACGATGTTTGCTCAAATCGTGCTTTATCACTATACTCATTCGTTTTATCACTACACTCATTCCTACCTCGCACAACCTTCACCGCCCTGTTCAAATTCCATATTCTGTGATCACTCAGTTTTACTGCATTCTTAAAAACTTTAATTACATCAAAAGGTTGGCTGAATTTAGAACCACTAACACCTCTTCTGGGTAACTTCACTTTAAGCCAATCTCCCACACCCACCATAGTTTCTTTCACCGCTTTTCTATCATCAAACATCTCTTTTCTACGCAACATCTTCTCTCTCTCCTTCTCTGTCCAATTTCCAGTTTCACCAATTTGCTTATCTACCAACTTTTGTTTCTCAAAAACCCATGATGGTAAGATTTCAACGTTTGGCCTCCTTCCTTTAAACAATTGAAAAGGGGTCACACCCGTAAATGAATGGGGAGTGAACCGATATTCCCTTACTTTTTTTCTAATTATCACTTTCCAATTACATCCTGAGAACAGAGCTTGTTGCACACTTTCCTTTAAAACTTTAACAAACCTTTCAACTACCCCATTACTTTCTGGGTGATAAAGAGCTACCTTTTTGTGTTTCACGCCTCTCTCACCAAGAAAGTTCTCAAATTCCTTTGAAGTAACTTGAACCCCATTGTCAGAAAGTATGGAGCTCGGAAAGCCTTCTCTTTCAAATAGATCTTCTAAGAAATCAACTACCACTTTAGACTCCACTGAATTGACAATTTTAATCTCTGGCCAACGCAAAAACATGTCCAGACACACCAACACATATCGATCAAATGAATTGATTCTCAGCGGCCCTAAAATGTCAATAGCAATGTCGGACCAAGGACCGTTCGCTTGCTGTCTCAACACCGTTGGTTGTGTTCTGCATTTCAGCCCTTTATCACACAAGAAACATTCACTGCAATTCCTCACCATGCGTTCCACCTGCACATCCATAGCAGGCAACCAATAAGCTTCACGCACCCTCTCCTTAGTATTGGCCATACCCATGTGGCTTGCATGAGCATGATTTACCAAAACCTCTCTTATACTGAATGGAGGAATACGTTTTGAGCCTCTCATAAGAAGACCATCCACAATCGACAATTCATTTCTGACTTGCCAAAAACCTTTCACAGAATCATGACCTTTATCATTTCCACACCAACCCTCATTTACCGAACTCATCACCTTCATCAGCACTTCATCCTTCCCTAATTCATCCTTCGATCTTTCTTCTGAAATACAGTAATCCCTTCAGAAATGTTACACACACTGACTTCCTCATCATCATCCACAGCTTCAAACTCCTCCATGTTACCTACATCACATTCAACATTAACCAACCGCGAAAGACAGTCGGCTAATACATTGTCTATACCGGGTTTATATACGACTTCAAAGTCAAATTCTTGTAACGCCACAACCCATTTACATATTATGTGAGATACTAAATCTATGCCTTTTTTTGCCAAACACTTCTTTGAGTGGCTTGTGATCCGTCTTAACTTGAAAACTCTTTCTCCAAAGGAACTTCCTCAACTTGTGTACTGACAGGTACACAGCCAGTGTCTCTTTCTCCACAACTGAATAGTTGCACTCTGCACCGCTCAATGCACGGGACACAAACAGAATAGTGCGATCAACCCCATTCTTTCCTTGCATAAGAACTGCACCCAAACCTTTGGAACTGGCATCAGTCAAGATCCAAGATTCATCCGAGGTGTCAAAACTGCCTAAACTCGCAGCTGACACCAAACACTGCTTCAACACTCCAAATTGTTCTTGACAATCTCCCATCCACTGAAACTCCTTACCCTTCTGTAGCAGCTCCCTTAAGCTTGATGTCCTTTGAGCTAAATTAGGAATACATTTCCCATAAAACTTTACCATGCCTAAAAGTTTCATCACTTCCTTCTTGTTTTTTGGACTCTCAAGTTTACAGATAGCATTGACCAAATCATGTATAGGCTTAATGCCATTCCCACTTATAACATGACCCAAATACTCAATTTCTTGCAAGTTGAACTTACATTTCTCTGCCTTCAATGTTAAGCCAACAGAATGTAGACAAGAGAGCACTTTTCTCAATCTGTTATGATGTTGGATGACATCAGCTCCAAAGATTAGCACATCATCCTGATACACCTTTACACCATCTAAGCCTTTAAGAACATGTTCCATAACTCTTTGAAACACTGCAGCTGCAGAGATTATTCTGAATGGCATTCTGACAAATTTGAATGTTCCAAAAGGTGTTACAAACGCTGTCAAATTTTGACACTCAAGATGTAACGTAATTTGATGGAACGCAGAGGTTAAATCCAGGGACGAAAAATGTTTAGCATTATTATGGGAACACAATAAATCACATATATTAGGTAGTGGATAGTGGTCCACAGTCACTGCTTTGTTTAGTTCTCTTAAGTCCACTCACAGCCTTGCACTTCCATTAGCCTTACGTGCAACAACCACTGGAGACAACCATTCCGTAGCTTCAACAGCCTGTATAATGCCATCATTGACCAATTTATCCAGTACTATCCTCATGTCTTGCCTTACCAAAAATGGTACATTCCTAACTTTGGCAATTTTGGGAATGACATTAGGCCTTAATTTTATCAAATGACAATAATTCTTTAGACACCCAATGCCAGTAGCAAAGACTTCTGGAAACTCTTGCATCCATTTTGCATTACTTTCCAACAAATTGACAACTAAATCATCCTTTGTCTTTACATCACACACTTTTACAACAGGACAGTGTCTCAGACATACTGGGGGATCCTCATTAGGATCCAAATATGCATTAAGGTCATGTTGATGCATCCAACTGATAAGAGAGTCACCCTTCATGGATACATGGATTTTTCCTGGAACAATTCTGTCTTTAAATTCTATGGTGCCCCAAAAATATCCCAGTAGACATCTAGGAACACCTCCATATCCTCTAGATTTGATGTCAGGATCACTTAATCGAACTTTGCCCGATAACCTTTGTTCAAAAAATGTCTTAGGAATGAGTGTTATTTTGGCACCAGAGTCAAATAGCATTTTAACCGGACTGTCATTGACTTTAACAACTTCCAAAGGACCATTACTTGAAAAAGATTTAATTTGAAAAATATAGTTCTCTTCATTATCCAAAACATCCACCTCCTGTACTTTCCTTTGACTCCTCGTAGATCTGCAGCATCTCGTGAAATGCCCTTTCTTTCCACAACTCTTACATTGAGTATTCCATCCAGGACATCCTTTATTATTTGCAAAGTGCCCTTCATTGCCACATCTAAAACATTTTCCTTTCACCTGTTTACTGTTGTCGGTGTCAATCTCAGATGGTTGGTGGAGGAATCTAGAATTCTTCACTACTTGTAGTAGGCTTCCTTTCTGACATTCAAGTCCACTGTCACTTGGCTGGATGTCCTTTTTTAATACTTCCGAACACGCTTTTGAGTGCTCAAAACTTTTTGCCGCAATTATGACTTCCTGTAACAACGGGTTATCTTTGTGCCACAAGTTGGCCCATGGTTTATCTGATGAACAACCTAACATTAACTGATCTCTCAACCTTTCATCAAGTGAAGATCCAAAGTTACAAGTGGATGCTAATTTTCGTAACTCAATAATGTATTCTTCAGCGGATTGTCCTGAGCGTTGTTGCCTACGACCAAAATGAAAGCGTTCCATGGTTGTGCTTATCTTTGGTAAATAATGTACATCTAATTTATTGATGCAAATTTAGAATTCATTCAAACCTGCTGCATCTTGATCAGATAGTTCAGGAAGATGGGCAAAGGTCTCCTGACCTTCCGAACCTAGACAGTGCATCAATAACGGCGTTTTCCTCTCCGCACTCAGGGAAGTTCCACACACCTTTGAGCAATGAGCAAAAACATTTTTCCACTTAACCCACGGAATGGGAGGATTTCTTGGATTTGATAAGAAAAACAAAGGTGCAGGAACATTCTGCATGTTGAAATAAGTAGTAAATATTCAAATTATGTTTTTTTACTTGTTGCAAACGAAAGTTTCATAAGTTTAGCTATTCAACCTCTTAAATAAAATAGGTTGATTAAAAAAAAATACTGTTGATCCTTGTTTCCTGCGTGTATAACAAGTCATCTGCACACACGCATCCACTTTAATTTAATTTGAATCACTTTGATATCGGTAACAGAAAGGTTGTACACGTGTAAGTCAGGCGAGGCTGAGACGCATGTTGTGTATCAGTAACAGAAAGGTTGTACACGCGTAAGTCAGGTGAGGCTGAGACGTGTGTTGTTGTCATAGAAACAATTCTGTAGGTTGCGCATGCGTAAGCTGAGCAGGGCTGAGACGTGTGTTGCTGGGCAACAAGAAGCTCTAACTGGGGTCGCGAGTACAAAGAGCTCATGGCGTGTTGCTAAGCAACATAAAGCACGAAGCTCGAGGTTGGTATCACGTGAACCTCTAGCTCAAGAACAGGGAAACTCAAGACGGAGCGCGAGAGGGGAGAGCCAAAAGGTATAATGAATTTAAAAAATGAAATTGGCTCACTTATCATCTTGCCTTCAAATGTCCTCGAGGTCGGGTGGTCTAAAAATGACGAAACAGGCATTAGGGTTTATCCTCTCCGAGGGTTCATTTTCTCTGACACTCCTTGCTGGTCCTTAAACGAGTGGGTAAGAAGGTCGTCGCCAAAATGTGGTATCGGAGGTCACTCACATGAAGCAGGTAATGGTTTGAAGTATTTATTTCCAGAAATTAGGACAGGATAAAAACCCCAGCCACCACTTGAACCTCCAACTGTCAATTGAGGCTTATAAAATTCTCTTTCCCCAGGGTTCCAGAACCAGTTACAAAGGTAAACACCACACAAGGCCTCAGGAATGTTTTGTGTTTGAAAATAACTGAGCAGGAAGCCTCTGAAATTGCCTCAACTAATGCAGGGCAGACTAAGAACCTTCCCCATCTGGGCCTAGGTGCCAGTGGACCAGTTGCAAGACTGATAGCTACGCCCCTGATTGAGAATGCTGACCGATCCATCTGTGAGGAGATGAGTTGAAATGTGTTTTTTGTATTATCATCTCAGATATATTATCCTTTTCTTAGCAGATTTGAGATGTGAAATCCCGTCCATTGTCATCTTACATTGAAAGTGTGGGGCGATGCATAATACAGCAGATAATGTACCTGGGGGGTTTATGTTAAACATGTTTACTTTTTCATGCACAGGGAGATGCAGATATCAACCGAGAAACACACTGCTTGGTTCAAGTGTAAAAGCCAGGGATTGTACCCACATATTTAGTTTTCAAGGTATAGAGTGCAACCATTACACTAAATCCATCCCAAATTCTAGGTAGCCTGTTTGATGAATTTGTTAAACCAAGGAAACATCCTCTCTCCAAGTCATTGTAGACATTGTTTTAAGTCCTGAAAGTTTGTCTGATAGCCTAACATACTCTAGGTGTTGAAGTCCTATTTGCATCCATTGAACTAATGAGGCGAACACACCTTAAATCAATAATACACTTTAGAAATTATTCTGACTGTATATGTCAATTGCAAAGCTTAATGGGACTTATCTGCTAAAATGTAACATCTATTTTTCTGTGGCTAGAGTGATGTAAGTGCAACACATGTTGTGCATTCAAGAAGCATTAAATGGGCACTCCACCTCCTTGGCACTCCACCTCCTTCTGCTTTAACAATGTCATGCACCCACGCCTTTTACCAAATATAGAGATTCTATTAAAAACATCTTTATTAATAATTCCACCTAGTAGTGGAGCACGCAGGACCTATCCTTGAGATATTCAATTGGTATATGTTTATATTTAGGTGCCGACGAGAATTAGCTGTCCGAGCAAACTCTTTGGAGTCAACTAAATATATGCATATGTTTGCAACTCATTTATTTAAGATACATTCTTTTGTAATGTCGTACAAATTTCCATAAACCGTATGTAAGAAATTGGGTACTGGTTTAGGCGAGGTGAATCCCTACTCAAGCAGGAGCCACAGTCCTTGTCAGGGAGAGCCTCTAATTAACCTGCCCTAAACCCTCTGGTAGCTTGACACAGAGCAGTCAACCTCAACTCAAAATCAATTTGTAAAGTATTTATGTAGCAACTTAAACAGTAATAAAGTGAAAACACCAATGTAGAAAGATAGAGTACATTTTAATAAATAAATCAAGACCAAAAAAAAACAAAGTCCAATCAGTGGAAGGAAGGGCAAGCAAATTTAAGGATTTCAGTGAAAAAGCACTGAAAAGCCCAATGCTTCAACTCTGGATATCTAGATGCACTAGACAGAGACAAAGTCACAAGTTCAGATGGCCCGCTATAGAGTTTGAGCCGGCTACAGGGACCTAGCTAAGCTGGCTGAACAAAAATATCTTAAATCCTGATTGCAAACTGTTACAGAGTCCCACGTCAAGAGTGTGTCATGAAGCTGAGGTCATGAATCGGTTCTGAGGAGCTGTGAGGCATAATCGACAAGGCTCCTGTTGACAAGGACTTGCGTTCTAAAAGTGCCATTTTCAGAGCTGTGATTAAAAATCTGACTTTACCATTAAAGAAGGTTTTTAATTAAAATTCTTTAGATATCAAATTCGACCTGTCTTCCTGCTCCGAATCGCAAGTTACAGCGTATTAAACGAAAAAGGTAACTCCAATGATACCCTATGGGAGAGGTAGGCCATGCAATAGTGAAATATAAATACAATGCCCCTGCCCTATGGGCTGTTCAGGGCCTACCATAAGGGTGACATATGTATTAAAAACGAAGGTTTGGGCATGGCAAAAGGTTTAATTCTGAGGGGTCAAATAACTGCTTACACACACACACAGGCTGCAAAGGCAGGACTGAGACATGTGCTATTTACGTGGCCAGCACAATCAATGTTGCAGGCCCACTAGTAGCATTAATTTACAGGCCCTGGGTACGTGTAGTACTACTTTACTAGGGACTTACAAGTGAATTAAATAAGCCACGTGGGTGAAAGCCAATTCTACCATGTTCAAAGGAGAGAGCGCAAGCATTTTAACACTGGTTAGCAATGGTAAAGTGTGCAGAGTCCTAAAAGCCAAAAAAATGAGTTCAGATAACAGGAGGGTGAAGGCAAAAAGTTTGAGGGTTACCCTGCAGAAAGGGCCAAGCCTAACACTGTAAGACTGTGTGAGCTATTCAAAACTGCCTCTGAAAGGCTGCCTCTAACTCCAAACATCGGCTCAAACGTAATGATCATAACCTTACTGAGAAGTGCTGCATCCATTTTAGAGTGTCTAGGATCAGAATAGCATCAGTGCAATCTGTGTGCCACCTTCCCAACACCACCTGCCCACTGTTTATTTCTATCTTTTGCATGTTGCAGCAAAAATAAAAATGACTCTGGGTAGCTACATGCATCACTGAAACAATGACATGTTGAGCCACCACTTCTCATGAAAGACACACACTGGGGTTTCTCAAGGTTTAAGCCCTGCTCACTAAAATTTCAATATCTCCAGCTGGCCACTGGGCTGATTCAGACATCAATCACTAGCTACTTCATGACTTCAGCATGAATGAAAGCTAGGCTTAGTGGCCTTTCTTCACTAGATGTACGTTTAAGCAACTGTTCTCTGCTTATTGAAAGCTCCCATTCCTCTTTATTTCTTTCTTTCTTCTTCTCCTCAGCTCAATTTATTTCTCTTTCTTCTTCTCTCTCTCTCTCTCTCTCTCTCTGGCATGTTATAGCTATTACTCTCTTTCATCTTTACTGTTTTCCAGTTCCAACTTCCTCAGGGCCATTTCCTTATCATGTAAGGTCATTGCATATGTCATGCTGCTGACATAGTAGGGTGCATAGGTAAAATGAAGGTTCCGGGTCCTGATTGTGATATGGGATTTCAAACACTCTTCTTACTTAGATTGTTTTTTTGCAAGCCTTCTCTCTCAGTTATGTGACCTCCATATCTTCAACTATTCACTGTTTTGATCCATTATACGAAATATGTATTCTTTCATCCAGTACCCTAGTGCAGTTTAAGAACTCCATATTGTTAGTCTGACTCTTTAAATTGTTGTCATCTCCAAAGCTGATTTAGTTATCATCAACATATGACTGGTGGCGTATCTGAGGTAGTTCTTGTTTGTGCATCAGTAGAACCATGCATATGTCAATTGTTAAATTTCCATTGTCATGTTGATGCCAAAAAACATTTAACAGGATGAATTTGAAGTACAATTGGCTTGTGCCCACTATGCATGGTTTACACACCATATGCATAAGATGTTCAACTATTTTATTCAACCATTATCAGCATTCCAGCATTGCCTCTTTGCAATTGCCCCCGCATAGAGATATCAGACAGGACTGCTTTCAGTCACTGTGTGCTTAGTATTCTAGCTCTCATGCTCCATTTATTTAAGGTGAGACTGTCCCCATGAGGTGATTCACCTCATCCCTATGTCATGCTTATAACCAATTAACACTCCTACATATTGAGAATATAAGTGATTAATTGTGTTCCTTACACCATCATTCTTGTTTTAATGAGAAATTCGTAAATCATTTTGACATGTGCTTGGATGGTATCAAACATCTTCACACTGATTTAAAAAGAAATATAGCTATGCTACTTTATGTTATAGGAACACTATTGAATGCTTTCTGTTGTCGGGTCACTTCTGAACGCTGCCCTGCTGGAATATAATTATACTGGATTTTTGAGTGTATTGTTCTTCACTATACACATCTCCACTATTCTATGTAGAGTAATGAACAAATGCTACCATTTTCCAGTGTAATGATACACACATTGCCAAACACAGAAAAAGGAAAGGCTGGATCGGGGCAGACCTAACTATAGTACTCGTAAATGTCCTTTGTGATTTACCAAAGTCTCAAACTTATACTCTTGGTCTAAGTTTAGACCAAAAGTCTAAGTTTACCTTTGTGAATCGGGCCCAAGGACTGGGAGTGTTGCTTTAGCAAGGTTTCAACTACCCTCAATGAACAACCCTATTTTTCACAGCATTGATTAATGATTGAGCGTTAGTATATCTAAATAAATGGATAATATGGTTAGAGTAGATGGACGATTGATTGGTTTGTAAAAAATGTTTACATAGCCTTGGGGTGTGGCTTTCCAATAACAGAATAAGATGGAAAGGTTATTTCACAATCCGTGAAAATTTATTTAAATTCAGCATCCATAGTTTTTCTTGCATGTAAGTGGCAATATATGTGAATATATACCCATAATATAAAAAAGGCTCCACAATGCCCGGGTTAGCATTAAGCCAGAAGTAAGTACAATTCCGCCATGGGTGCTTGGGTAGTGGTATGCAGGAGTGGGTACTCAAAACCCATCTTAAAGTTGAGATATAGGCCCTAACTATGAGCTTGGCAGCTGGAGAAGGCCACTGCAAGCCTCCCGCCAAACTCCTGCAGTGAGGTTACCACCAGTGCGGTCCCTTTCCCCTGGCCCCCTGTTGAAAGTTTCCCCACTGGGTCAGAGGGCAGAAACAGAGTTTCCGCCCGCTGGCCTAGCGGTAAAACAGCCCACAATATTGACACCAGGTCATAATTGAGCCGGCTGCAGTGTTGCAGTGCGTTGGGGGCACCAGCACCCATCGCACTTTTCACTGTCTGCAATGCTGCTTGCAGAGCTCCCCTGGTGGATCAGGACCACCAGCACTGCCAGCACCTACCTCCAGTGGAGGAGGAGTAGCAGCACTGGCGGTCTGACCGTGACAGCAACTGCTGTGGTCATAATTGTGGATGTCAGACCACCACATTGGCGGCGGTCCGACTGCCACCGCAGCCCTGGCAGTCTTAAGACAACCAGGGTTGTAATGGGAGGCATAGTGTTATCATATAAGGAGGACTCACCGTGGTGTTTGTAAGAAATTGTGCAAGAGGGAAAACCCAGTGCAGACCCATATCTATAAAGATGTGGAGCTGCTGCTGTTATCAGCTGAGCTTGCACTCAAGCTATGAAGGGCTATGCATACACCTTTGTACTATATTCCAAAGGTGTGTCAGTGGTGGAGCATAGGTTTTGTTCTGGACACATACTCTTCAAGGACAAAAAGATTATTCTAAGACATAGTTGTGAAACATTGTAAATGTGCTGTATAGCGCAGCACACATGCAAAGTTTGAAAAGTTTTAAGAAATAAAAGCATTTCACCAAATTAAGTCCTGCCTTAAAGAGGTATTATTTTTTGGTGCAAAACAGAGCGAGATTTACAAGAAACTTGAACATCAGCACTGATGCGTCAGTTTGCTTTCTTCTCCCCTGCCCAACCTAACGACATAATGTGTGCGTGTTATTTATAATACGGTGTACCATGGCTGTCGTTTGGCCAATAGCAGCATCATTTTTGATGCTATTATGGCGCTTTGCTCCACTAGCATCAAAAATGTTGACGCTATTGGAGCAAAGTGCAAGGAGGCCCATGGGTTAATATGAGAGCGTCATTTAAACACCTGCTCTAAGCAGGCATTAAAAATGACAACAAGAATGACGCATGCCTTTCCCCACTTCACAAATATGGCGCAGCGAAAATTGCCACCTTGAGCAACATTAGCATAAAACAATTACGCTAGTGTGGCGCAAGAATGCACTAGGGCCTTGTAAATCTGGCCCAGAGTCTGCAAATATTAGTAAATAAGGGCCAGATGTATCAAAAAAACAAATTGCATTTCTTAAATAGCGAATTTTAAGAAATCGCTATTTAAGAAATGCAAAATGGTATGTATGATTTTTGCGATTCGGTAATAGCGATTTCTTAAAATTCGCAAATGCTATTACCGAATCGCAAATAGAGAATCCAAATCCATTTGCACCTATGGGCCTGCTGCGAATGGTTTTGCATTTCCTAAATTGTGAATTCCAGTTAGGAATTCACAATTTAGGAAATGCAAATCCCAGGGTGCTGGGGGACTAAGGCCCCCTCTGTTGCACCCCAAAAATATTTTTACGGACATGTGAAGCACACACATGCCTTAGGGGTATGTGTGCGCTACATGCCAATTTTAAAAATGCATTTAAAATGCATTTTTTTAATTTGCACATGGTTACCACCAAACTTTTGTTGGTGGTAATTGCATTCCTAAATGCCCAATTCGCATTTAGGAAATGCTTGATACATGTGCTAAAGAAATCGCAAATAAGGATTCCTTATTTGTGATTTCTTATTTAGAGAATCGCAATTTGCGATTCTCTAAATGGCGTCGCAATTTTAAGGAATCGCTATTTTAGCGATTCCTTAAAATTGCACTGCGAATGCCTTTCATACATTCTGAAAGGCATTTTTGCATTCGCAAACAGCCGAATTTTGCGATTCGCACCGTTTGCGAATGCAAAATCGCTTGATACATCTAGCCCTAAGTCTTTCATCAAAATCTATGGGTAGAGGCTGGTAGCAACCATCGGATGCCCTCTTCATTTAAAGTAGCGCAAAGTCCTATTTTGCGTTAGTTTTAGGCAACTTTCCATCACATAAAATGTGTGTACTGAAAGTAAATAAACCAGCACTTTACACCAGTTTCCGTCACTTTGTGTGACTTAGCACCCCTGTTATCAAGTGACAATTAAATTGAAGAATATCAGGAATACTGCTGGATGAATTAATTTTTACATAGCCCCGTAACAATGTTATTGTTGTCACTGCAAAAAAAACAATTAAGATATATACTGAGCGAATAAGATGATTGTGAGTCAGAATCATAGCATGCAATCTGTACATATTAAAACTTTTAATTTGATATGAATAGGTTTAAAAAAGAAATGTATGGGTATAACTCTTGACTTCTAATGTATCATTGATTTGTGAGTAAGAGGCCTGAAAATACTGTTTTGATTAATTTTCATTAGTACTATCTTGTTCACGATTGGGAGGAAGAAATAGGTCTGAAAATTATTTTTGCTGTAATTTATTTGTAGCCATTAAAGATAGAAATCACGCAATATATACGTTGGCTGTGATCATCTGATTTTCATTATGGGCAATAACTGATGAGAATTTTATAGATTGGACATATTTTAGACTAGTATAAAAGAGTAATACATAACATGAGTAAATTATTACATGTAATGCACTAATGACCAGTAATGCTTTCTTACCTGATATGGCAAATCCACTGAACCCTACGGCAAGAACCAAGAACGAAATAGCTACTCCTCTACTGTGAGAGTATCCTACAACCAAAAGAAGAGTTGCTTCCATGCCAAAGCCTAAAGGACAGAAAAAAGAAAACTGATAGCAGCGACTACATTTACAACGCATTAAGGTGCCAGTAAAATAACAGGGCACAGACAAATTGAATAATGAAAACTCAACCATTTGAATTTAACTATCACCACTTGAATTCTTGGTATAGTTTTAGCATGCAACTAAAGCAGCAACAATAATGTCAGCTCACATCATAAGCCCTCTAAATAAATATTATAAATGTGACATTTACTTTCAGGTACAACATTTGGATAGTATGTACATTGCAAATCATTTATTACTTAAGATCTGCCCTAATGAGTGGAGTAATGTTCAATGTTTAGGACTGTTGTGAAAAATAATGAAAACATGATTTTAAGAGCATGGTATTTCAAGTTGGATCCAAGGCTTCCAACTAGTTTGGAAAAATGAGGTCAGACTCAATTAGCATTATTTGTTAATCCATTAAAGCTGGCACAGTTATAGTTGAGGTAAAAGGACAACTTTATTATTCATACTGATTTTAATTTAGAGGATCCAACCAATTGCTGTTCAAAACTAACTGCATTCCGCTTTACTCCACAGCACCCTTTGCGCTCCTAAACTATTAGCAAACACTAGTGCGTGGAAAGCAAGTCAACATGAAATGTGTTGTTCACTCACAAGACTTCCTCACCTATATGGAAACTAATTTGTGTTAACAGCACTTAGGCATGACCCAGACCAGTGTTAGAACATGGTCCACAGACAGGACAATTTGTTAACATTGTCCCAGCAGTGGCCGCTCCAAATCTCAAGGGGATGGGTGGATGGTAGGGTTGGGACAGGAGGGAAATAAAATAATAATAAAAGAAAACAAAACTCAACTTAGCTGCTGGTGCCACCTTGCTCCTCATCCCTCTATGGTGTTGTTGTCCCAGCAGTCCTTGGGACACCAGCACATACTCCCCACACAATCCTGGTGCTGCTTTCATGCTATGCCTAGCATAAGAGCAGCGTCAGGATTGATCAGAGTGGCTTGATCTGCCACTCAGACAGTGAATAGGAGCTGGGTTGGAGAAACCTAGGTGTGCATGTCAGTTTGGCCGGCCTAAGATGGCCAGCCAAACTAACATGCACTCTTAGGTGCACTCCACTCCCCTTCTCTCTCCCCCTTTCCATTGCCCCGCCCCTCGCTGCACATGCTGGCTGAGCCAGCAGCTAAAAAATAAAACAATAGTAAAATATTGTTTTATTTGTCAGCTGCTGGATCAGCCAGTGGGGCGACGCTCCTTCACCACTACAAAGGAGCCACCCTGATTATCAATAAATATGTAAATACTCTTTTAGATTCACAGCATATTCATTTCTTCATGAAGATGTCTTTTACACCACCACAAATTGACCAAGGTGGAATATTCTTAGACAATGTCAATAATTCTTGTTTTGTACACACTGTGTATTAGTTTAACTCATACGAATATTCTCAACTCTGGTCTTTGTTGACAAATGTTGTGTACCTTTTATTTACCAACTTCTTTACTCTGCATTAATGATAATCTTTCCCAGATGGTAAGATATGGGATAATATAGTGCTAATGAAATACTGAAACTATGGTATAAATTGAATTAAAGACATACAATGCAGAGATTACCTTACCTCCACAGTTCATCATTTTTCTTACAGTGGTGGTTGAAAGGATATTTCTTCTTCGCAGGAAGTCTGCAATTTGTCCCCCAATAGGCACAATAATTGTCATCACTAAATGTGGCAAGGCAGATAAAAGGCCCACCTAATGAAAGAAAAATGGCAAGATGTACAATTGATAAATGAGAATATGAGGAGCTATGTTTAATTTTCAAAAGTATTTGTTTTGTCAGCTGAGTATGTAAATAACAGTAACGCTTATTTTGTAGGAAAAATAATTAACAAGATGGCTTTAGGCATAACGAGAATTCAATTGCTTGTCCAAAACCAATAACTGCTTACTAATAAAATAGTATTAGGACAGGACATCTGGGGCTGTATCATACATTGTGCCCTGGGGGCGCAACAGGTGTATGCACCCCCTTTGCACAATGGTATTACAGAAAGAGCCACAGATGCTTGTGAGTCCCATTCTGTAATACTGAAATCGATGGCTCACGTGTTGCCCCATTGCTATTCCGAGAAGGGGTTCCCATATTTGCATAGGGACCTTGCTTTTTGCAAATGAAGGAATCTCTTTGACTCTAGAGCTGTGCCCTATTAGTGATGCAGGCATGGAGGCACTGAAAGTGCTTCACTAAAAGATGGCACATTATCAGTACACACCTGAGGGATGCCCTCTGAAGGGGAGAGAAGGGGTCCCATGGACCTCCGAGACATTCCCCAGCAGGCAGGTGCAGTCAAGGGGATCTCTCTTCCCTTTTAAAAGTGCAGGCAGCATGCTTTCTGCACAGTGAAAAACAGAGTGGCTTTGAAGCAGCTGCTTTGTATTTCAATTGAATGAGTTGCCCCCAGGACAGCGCAAGTTTGTGGCTGCCCTATGGGCAGTGAATTTGACATAACAGGGCATACAGGTAAAGGGTGCCATATATATAATACAGCCCCCATTGTGTGCCCGGTCGCTGCTTACCAGGTGAGAAGTGAGAGAAAAACAATGAACAGTTTTAAGTACCGAGAATTTATTTGCAGATCCAATGTTCACCTCAACACTTGTTCATCAGTGAAACATCATAACTGAAGACATATAAATGCTTAATTACTATACAAATCTATAATTAATCATCTTTATAGGTTATATTACATTTATAAAATGTCCATAGGAATCCTTGCTACACAAAGGACAATTTTCCAGTGCTGAGACGTGTCTCATTGTGCACTATGAATCCACCCCAGAATCTTTCAAATTTCTCACTTTTGTGTAATTTTCGTAAAATCCAAGAAGTATCCTTTGAAAACAATGCAAGATATAGATTACCAGGAGCACTCAAACATGTAACATTTATGCATCAGCAACAATTTATGATTTTGGATATTGTAAGGACTTGATGGAATGTTTGTATGGAAACTGATTTTTTGCATAAAAGATTGTGAATTAGACCTTAAATTGTACATAGGGGCTGATTTAAGAAAAGTGGTGCTGTGACCAGTGCAGCAGCATTTTGATTGCGTCCCTTCGCGCCCCCTTAATGCCACCATCTAAGATAGGGCACACCATGGTGATAGTTAGGGAACTAGCAGCAGAATCTTTTACGCTAGTTCGGAGCTTTGCTGGATTAGTGTAAAAAATGTTGACGCTAATCCTGAAAAGCCCATTGAGGCCCATTGTAAACGATGGTGTACCTCCTTTTAATGCCTGCTCTGAACAGGCATTAAAAGTGCCAAAAAACATTAATCAAGGAAACTTCTTAGATTTCTTTGCAATATTTTTCAGCCCCCCCTACTGGGGGAATGCTCCCTTTGCATACATTATGCCTGGAGAAGGCCTAATGTAGCGCAAAGGGCTACAAAGTGGCGAAATGCATGCATTGTGCCACATTGAAATAGTGGCACAGCAATTCTGGCCTCCTTGGGCCACATTAGCTTTTAAACAATGACACTAATGTGGCACAAAGAGGCACTAGAGGCTCTTAAATCTGCCCCATAGAGTTTACTGCTTACACAAGCCTTTTATATGAGCCATAATAAAATCTTTGGGCCTCATTTACAAGAACTGACGATTTGGCATTGATGTGTCAGATTTCTTGCGCCTGCTGCAAATTTCTGTACGACTCCATGGATGCGCTGGATTTACACTGCAGTTCTCCATGGCGCAAGAATTGAAAGGATGCCTCAGACATTCTGACTCATCTGCTGGCGTTGAAGTGATGCATTGCTGGAGTTGGTTATAAGACTGATGCCTTGCTGACACAATTACAGCAATGCATCAGAACATAGAGGTGAGTCCTTTGTTAAAAGCTCTGTGTCAATCCTTTCGCTGGTTTGAGAAGGCATAGGGATTTTTACGCAGTCAATTCATCAAGTGATGCAGTGAAAAGTTGTAAATTTCACTGAGTCAGTTCGCATGGCTTGTGACACTGAAATAACTACACTGCATACATTATACCTAGGTCAGGTATAATGTGGCGCAGGTCTCTACAAAATGATGCATTGGGCCCAATTTATCAGAATGTAAATATGGAGTACTGTTGAGAACTGATTGTGCTGCTGTGCTAAAAAGTGGGATGCTGCAGCAATACAAGCTACTTGTAAATGAGGCCCTTTGTGTTGTCCTCTCATAGTTATATGTCATTTTAAAAACAGTAACTATGGCAATATTTCCCTACCCTTTCCTTGGTGAGGTTTGGTTTGTTGATAGCATTTTAATACCTGCCTGTTTTTGTTGATGTTATATTTATTAAGGGTATTGAAGGCTGTAAGATAGTAAGTGTTTCTTTGGTTACTTAGTCCAAAGTTACGGGTTGGCTGGTGTGCAATTCTCATCTGGAATTCTGCTTTGCCCAATCATAAGTTGTCCATTCTTTCTGCACTTGTTTTTCCTGGGGTGCAAGAGCACTGGATCTGGACCTGACCGTTTAGGCTAAGAAAAACATGGATTCTATTCACTCTATAAGTTTCTAACCAAAGTTATATTCATTACATCTGCAAAAAAATATCCAAGGAGCTCCTTGCAGATGTAAATGCATTTAAGATTGTGGAGTTCTTCATCAGGAGTGTAGAAAAATCTGTAGTAGTTCATTCTACTCAAAGATTGGGCAGTGGATATTCCAAGGCGTGGTTTGATGTGGAAGTTTGGGAATGCTGACACATATGTACATTTGCTGCCATTCACAAACTCCTCTCTGACCTTTTCCACCCTGTAAATTATCACAGATTCTATAATGATAAGGGTAGGACTAAATATCCTTACCAAATGCCAAGGGGGATAAATTACTCCCAGATTTGCTGTAGAAGAAATGGTTACTTAAAAGGGAAAAAGGATTTTCAACTAGAAACCACTTTCCACCCTGGATATGGTCAGAGATTTACTACTCCCCTTCCAGAATGGGGATTGGAATAGATCATCCCCAAATTTGCTGGGAATGTAAAAGAAAGGCTTTCTCCAAATAAGAAAATATATTTCCCTGCAATGTGCATGTTTGTAAATACAAAAACCAGTAAACTCAGGTGAAGGAGGAGTAAATCTCCACCAGAACTTTCATGTGTTTTTGCATGACCAGAACCAAAGGTGCAAACTGAGCACAGTCAGATACCTGTGAGCATAATCTAAATTTGAGGAGCACTACACATCTAGAGTTCTCTAACATCAACAATGGAACAACTAATTTCTCCAACTGGAACTCTCAAGTATTCAATAATAGTAATATAGTAATGTAGAGTGATAAAACACCCCAGGGCAAGTACAATGGCATTGACTGGTGAATTATTGATCAGTGCTACAAATGTAGAATAATATGCTAAACTGAGCACAAGTAGCATTCCACTCCTACTCAACATTAGCACAAAAATGATTGTAAGAATAAATTACTCTTGTTTTGAGTGCATAAGCAATGAATATTATGATGATGCTCGGAGTGTTGGACTTTGGCCCTTTTGGGAGGATCATCCAAAACATTTTGCCTCAGATCTCCTCTTCTGCTGACTTTGTTCTTGCTGCCCTTAGGACTCTGCACACTTTGCTACTGCTAACCAGTGCCAAAGTGCTTGTGCTCTCCCCTCAAAACATGGTGGAGTTGGCTTGTTCCCAAATGGCATATATAATTTACTTGCAAGTCCCAACTAAAGTGGGACTACCTGTGTCCAGGGCCTGTAAAATAAATGCTACTAGTTAGTCTGCAGCACTGATTGTGCCATCCTCTTAAGTAGCACTTTAAACATGTCTCAGACCTGCCATTGCAGCATGTGTGTGCAGTTTTAGATTCCCATTTCCACCTGTCAAAGTAAACTTTCTGCCAGGCCCAAACCTTCCTTTTTAATACATATATGTCACCCCTGGGGTAGGCCATGGACAGCCCACATGGTAGGGTGCGATACATTTAAGAAGTAGGGCATGTTCTACATGTCCTGGTAGTGAAAACCTCTTATATTAATTTATCACTCCTGCAAGGCCTACCTCTTCCATAATATAACATCGAAGTTAACTTATTGCATTTAACTAACTGTAATTCCCCAATGAGAGCAGGTAATCAGTTCATATTTGGTGTCTTTGGAATTGTAATGAAAAATCCTAACTTATGATTACATTGGATTTTAAATCTTTCCATAGCTGATTGGTGACTGCAGCCTATCTCTGGGTCACATGATTGGATGTCATAGACAGTGGGTTTTGCGTATTCCTACCAGATAGTCACACACAATAGAGAGCTTAGGGGTGCCTGCATGGGCCATCTCTGATAGGATAGGATAGATTACACTTAAATAGGCTGTGTCCTGCCTCCACACAAAGCACTGCATACTACCTGTAGTTAGTCTAAAGCTAAGCCACAGAGGGCAGGGCACTTGTGCACTTCAAAGGCATGCCTCTAGAAGCATATCCCCACTTAAAAGGCACACCTGGGTATAAATACTGGACCTCAGACACCAGTTCTTCAGTACACGTCTGGACCTGTGGATACTTTGCCAGGAATAAAGACTGCTGTGCCGCTGAAAAGACTGCCACTCTGCTGGACTGCTGCTCTAAAAGACTGCTGTGTTGACCTTCTGCCTACTGCAATCTTGCCTGTGTAAGAAGGACTGGACCTGCATCTTTTGAACCCAGAATCCCAAAGTGAATATAAGGGTTAGTTGGTTGGCCTCCTGATTTGAATCCTCAGAGACAAAACGGGCTTCCAGCAACCTTGCACCTGAACTCTGTACCATATTGTGTCACCCAAGTCCTGGCCCCTTGGAAGTGGACCTAAGGTGCTCTGTCAGTCTCTGTAGATCCAGCAGAACCAATTCATCTCCTCTGCTGCGTGGCACAATCCCGAGCAGAACTGACACATCGCTGCTGCTGAATGGGTTGGATCTGTGTGTAGATTTGTATCACAGTGCGTTGGAACCACTGCTACAAGACACATCCTCAGTGCAGGCCCTTGCATCCCTCATCAAGGGCAGCCTCAACGATGATGCCTGACTGTACATTGCAGCCTTGTGCCTCCTTGGAACCGATGCATCGCCCTAAACTGTACAATGCATCCTCGATGCTGGACTTCACAACGCAAGCCATCATCAACAGGATCCTCCACAAAGGCCCCACATCACAAATTGCTGCACCTTTGGACCAATGCATCACTTCAACTGGGCAGCAAATCTTCAGTGTGGCTCCTCACAATGTTCCACAAACCAGGATTTAATGGACTTGTAGTAAGCCTGAACTTGTGATTTGTTCCTAATGTGGCACAACCAGATATCCACAGCTGGCACTTTGTGCTGTTTTGGTGCCATTGTCACTAAAAGCTTTAGAATTGCGTAACCCCAATTCTACTGATTAGATTTTTCTTATTTTGGGCATATTTTATAAATTAACAATCACTCAAATTTTCTGACTTTTTTTGGGAGCCTTTTTGTGTGGT
The DNA here is from genome assembly GCF_031143425.1 of Pleurodeles waltl. Lineage (NCBI taxonomy): Eukaryota > Metazoa > Chordata > Amphibia > Caudata > Salamandridae > Pleurodeles > Pleurodeles waltl. Next base: position 107,944,414 of record NC_090440.1, on the reverse strand, counting down.
GCTTTCACCTAATTACTGTTGAAGTATTGCACTAATGTTTTACACATTGCCTCTAAGCCAAGCCAGGCTGCTCTTTGCAAGCTACCAGAGGTCGAGCACAGGTTAATTTAGGGTTGGTTTGTGCCTCACCCTGACAAGGATTGTGTTTGCTACTTGACCAAAGCTCACACCTCAGTCAACCAAAAATCCAAGTTCTTACACTGAGGGTCAAGGTAAAACCTCTAGCTCTGTCCACCTGAAGGCACCTGACAACATTGGAGGTCCTATGAGAACTTTACCATCCTCATTCATTTCTATGTAAATGGCGCATGTTTTTCAGCTGTGGTTTCCACTCATTTTTAACAAACCTTGCATTAGCCCTCTTAGTTCAATGTTGATATTTAAAGTTTGGCTATGCCCTTCACTGGTTTACCCCTGCAAGATTTATTAGACATGCTTGAGTGGGATCTCAGACAGTGTACACATTAGGACCCTGGATTTACCAAGTACTGTGCAGGTGCTGATGTGGGTCTGTGCAATTTTGTCCGGTGCCCATGGATAAGTTATTATCATTAATATTGTTGTTATTATTAATATTATTATTATTATTATTGTTTCACCTGAATGGGATATTAAGAACCGTTGTATTTGGACTCTCGCTCCTAGGCGAGACTGCTGGTTTTGGGATAACAGCAATTTTGTTTGTAAGCAACTGAGTAACTCCTGCAACAAGTCACAACTGTCAGCCCAACCCTCCCAGCTCATAACCAGTACCTCACCAAAAACCCAGACAGTAAAAGGTGATTTCTGGCAGCCTTACGCATGGACTCTAGAATGCAACATCTCAGGGGAGTCGTGGTGTAACGGAAGTTACCTTTTCTCTCGTTCATAACAAGTCTCAGTCACACACAGGCAACGAAAGAGATGCAGGAGAGTTTTCAATATGTTTATTGAAAAGATGCAATCTATGGTAAATTGCATGAGCTGCAATGATTAGGATAATGAATAATAAAAGAAGCATATTTGTGCATAGAGAACCTAATCACTAACCTAATGAGAGCTAGGTATGAGAACATTAATCTGCCAGTACCATGTCCATGAGATGCACCACTCAACCCTCGTTACCTTGGAATGAGGTCTCTAGGTCAGGATCCATGGCGACACAAAGGCTGAGTTCTGCAGTGAGGAGACGTGCAGCCTAGATGGCATCTGGAAGGAATCCCTCTGATAATGTTGTCTGTGTGAGATGTATTTATACAGATCATGTAGGACCCCTGATGCAGGTATGTTCCCAAACAATTGATAAGGAGGCAGACTTGTGGCTGCGATTATGTAAACAATCCCCAACAAGTGTATATTATGTTCCTGTCACACATAAGTTGTAAAGGGACATGATGTGAATACCTACGTACGTCACTTGATTATGATGTTGATAGTGACGCCTTAACAGAGTGGCACTGATAATGTAAATCAAAATATTTCTAAAACTATAAGCAATGGCAGCCGTCTTAAAGGAAATAATAAAATAAATGGACTAAAAACAGAGCACGCTAAGTAGGCCAAAAGTCACTAGATAATGGGGGCACAGGCCTGTAAGCTAAAGGGCTAAGCTAGAGTCCCAATAAAAACTAAATTGGATTGACCACAGGACTGACTATCCAAACAGAAAACTTCCTTTGTGGGCAATGTCTACTGGAACAGGCCGGTTCATAAGGCTTTTTAAGGATGCCAACTCCTTATCCTTTGCTGTCAATCATTATTTTTAGGGTAATTACATAACTCGCAGCAACTACACCGGGAGTCGCGATATCGGGAGCATTATTACTTCAAATCTTTGCAGGTACCTTTTATACCCATATATATATATATATATATATATATATATATATATATATATATATATATATATGTATAGATTTGCAATTATACTTAAACATATCTATTGTTATATATATGCTATTTTTTGTATCCATTACATTATAAACATATACACATTTTTTTAGATACATAGCATATTGGAAGTAACTGTACCACTCCTCTGTGACACCTGCTCAGAACTGTCTCTCTCTGTCTTCTTTGTAATTCTCCTTATTATGGAGCACTGGCAGGTTGCTAATAGTTTACTGCCCTCAGCACCTTGTATGGAAAATTCTCACTAACAACAGTTGTGTTAGAAATGGGGTCTTTGGTTGGCAGTCAGGTTACCCCCTGTCCAAGTAAGGACCCTCACTCTAGTCAGGGTAAGTCACACACAATCCAAATTATCCTGTGCCCAACCTCTGGTAGCTTGGCACTGAGCAGTCAGGCTTAACTTAGAAGGCAATGTGTAAAGTATTTGTGCAATAAATCATACAATAACCCAATATAGCACCACAACAATACACCCCACAGTGTTTAGAAAAATATACAATATTTATCTGAATAAATGCCGGTCATAATGATTAAAGTTGAAATACGCAAATGGTGGGATATTACTGAAAGTGATATCAAGTGTCTTTAGAGTTCAAAGCTTACTGTAAAAACGGTGAGTGTGCGTTGGTTTCGCCCCTTCGCACACAGACTTGCGTCGTTATTTTCCACGCAGGGGAAGATGTTGCGTCCATTTCTGGCATGCGGACTTGGATCCTCTTCGGGTTGTGGGGTTTTCAGACGCCCTGGGGACGATGCGTGGAATCCTGGGCTTGCGGAGCAAAGTCACAGCGGCTGCGTCGATTCCGGTAGGCGATGCGTGGAATTTTCTTCCTCACGGCAGGCGCTGCGTCGGTTCCGTCGGGCATCGTAGTTCGGAGTCGGCTTGCGTCGATCCAGTAGGGCTGTGCGTTGAAGTTCCGGTCGCGTCGCTGGCGCTGCGTCGATCTTCTGTTGCGAAGTAGGGCTGCATCGTTCCGGACTCAGTGTGTGGTGAAATTTTCATCGCGAGCAGGCTGTGCGTCGTTCTTGGCCAGCGGTGCGCCGAGTTTTCACCACACGGGGATTTCAGCTGCAGGAGAGAAGTCTTTTAGGTCCTGGTCCTAGCTCTATCCAAGCCCTTGGAGAGCACTTCTGCAGCAAAGCAAGAGAGTAGCAAGACAGCAGGGCAACAGCAAGGCAGCAGTCCTCTTCAGAAAGCAGTGCAAAAAAAAAGTATACATATGGGCCTGAGTTCTGAGTTCAGTTAAAGTGTGCACCAGAGATAAAATCGAACAGGAAAAGATGGCCTGTTTCTCTGCTTGCACTACTCTTAATAATAATATTGACATTAATTATAGATCCTTACTAGTGCTGGTTGTAGGTTGTAAGTTGAACGAGCACTTCTAGCTGCAGTATTAGAATCAGTAGTAGTATGTGCCACGGCTACCACTTTTACATGGTAGTTATTTTACCTCATTGTTATATGTTTTGCTCATTGTCAATATTCGAAAGGAAATCACACATTTTACAGACTATACATAATTTAGATGAATTACATTTGAATGTTCTGCTGGTTTACTACTCACTTCTCGTTACAAATATCCGCTGCCGCTACCATTGTAATCTTGCAGTGAAGGTGAAACCTTTTTTTTAACCATGTTTTGAGGTTTTTAACTAACTGAAATTTCTAAAGTCAAAGAGTTTCAAATTTAAAATAGATATATGAAATATTTATAATATTTGTGACACCATCTGATGTGCACAAAATATAACCAGCTGCGTCAAGGGAAATCGATTTTTTCTGGCTCATTTTAATGTAAACACTTGAGAAGGCTAAAGGAAGCGAAGCTTGAGTATGGATGGGCTGCGTCTCTCAGAGCTACACAGCCCCTTCCAAATGTAATTCATTAAAAGAATATGAGGGAACATTCTAGAAGGCTGTCTGGTTCTCCGCCATTGTTTTGTGCAACCTTTTCATTATGTTTTTCTTTGACTGAAATGGTGAAAAGTGTGTCCTCACATCTTTGCTGCATAGAATTCATTTGCTTTTTTCCACTTCAGATCTGTGGCTTGGGAGATGGCTCGTCGTCTCTGGCTGCAGAGAGGAGCAGCGCTGTTACTTTTCAATGCGACATGTGACTGTACACAAAGAACGGGCCCAGGGAAAACACAATATGCTTTTCAAGCTGCTAAGTGTTTCATCTGAGTAGAGCATATGCACAGAGCTCCTGCAGAAAACAAGCAGTAGGATCATTCTGTCAGCCTCGAAATGCCATTTGGTAAAATATCTTAAGCACTGTACTGTTTCAATCCTTACATCAAATTATGATAATGATGGAGACTGGTTCTAATTGAAAGATGTTTGGCGGGAGAATAAAACCTGCATGGTCACTGAAACCCAGCATGGAAGAAAGTTGGTTATTAATTGAGATGAATAGTAGTGCACCACAAAATAAACACTGTTTCAATAATGTCGTGTTACCTTCGGCACAAAGCAGACAGGCTTAATTTATAAAACAGGGAGACAGTTTAGAAGTCAAAACTCAACACATTAAACATCCCACAGCCAAGTTATAAAAATAGAGAACGTTTTAATAAATAAAATACCAAAACAACAAAAATCCTGTAAGGGGATCAGGTTGGATTCATCAGGTGAACTGTCCCACTCAAAGATTCTATGTCAGGACCCCAGGATTCGGATTATGGTATCACTTTCTTTACCGTCAACACACAGCATCCAATAAAAAACAGAACTACATTTCACAATATCATACAGCCTCGTTATGACCCCCAATCAGGGCCTAACATCTAGTATATATATCTTCCATACTATAGTCCTACCTCTTTCTTTGCTGTTTAACGCAGAGCTAGGTACTTTCATTTTCAATTATATTCGCATGGTGTATTTCTTGTGTATTTCACTTGTGGCGCGGCTTTTCTGCCTTCAGGCACCTTGTTTATGTGAACTGCCACTTGTAATCGCAGCAATCTTAGCATTTGGTATTATCGGCATAATTCTTGCCGTAACCAAGCGTGTTGGTGAGGAGTGCCTTGTGCGGCCGCGCTGGGTAGAGCGCAGTCCTCTCTCTGTTGCTGATCTCGCGCATGTGCACAAACCGGTTTTTCAATGCGAGTGCATTTTCAGCAACGGTGAGGCAGTTAGTGTAGCGCCCCCCGTTGTACGACTGGAGGGGCTGAAATAAACAACAGAGCTCTGCTCTAGGGGGTTTCTGGTGCTGCCTCCTCTAATAATAATTATTTCAATCTCAACAAAAAAATACCGACTGGGAGAGTTTCTCCCTGTTTTTCGGCACGTGTGTGTCCCCCCTCACTCAGTTACAGTGCACTGCCTTGGGTCCTCGAATATATTAATATGTGCACTGAAAATCAACAATGGCACAATGATGACCAATATGTGGCTTATTATGCTGGACAGTATGATCAGCATATGGAAGAGCGCCTGGTGGAAGCTCTTGACTTCCACGTGCAAGATTCAGTTAATAAGGCCTTGGTGAAAGCTTTGCGTCCTTTTGCACATCCTTTCTTCAACTTTGGTGTCAGGCATTTTGGCGCAGGCTCGAGGAACTCCACCCCTACAGAGGGCAATTTAAATGAGCCTGGCCAGTCATCATCGTATGACCTTTTAGACCAATACATTAATGCGATTTTGAATGACCATGAGTATGAAGCTTTTAAGAGCCACAAAGATACTCCGTCTTCTCTGACTACCCAAAACACTTCTAATGATTCAATTTCTTCTGATTCAGATGATAAGTCGCCCCCAGACAAAACCCAGGGCAAACACAAATGCAAGATGCGACATGCTGAAGATCCTTTGCGCTCTTAACCTAGTAAAAAATTACTTTTTGACCCTGAGGCTCTAGTACATCCCAGATCTACGGAATGGACCCCTTGTCAAGAGGTGGCGTTCTATGTCCAGTCTAGACTCCGGAAAAGTTTTGAAAGGGACATTCACACACATTGCATTCTGAATGCCCCTGCCCTGCCCTATCCGGCAAGGTTGCAGAGACTCCTGAACTAGATCCTCATATGGTAACTTTTCTTAAGAACTATGCTAAAGACCGGAAAAAAGGTATTGACAGAACCTGGAGGAGCTACCAAGACAAGTTATTGGACATTTCTGGTCCCCTCACAAAGATCTTAGATTTGGCGGTTCAAGCTAAGGAGACTCAAGAATCCATTGATCCCGACATCCTGCTTAAATGGGCCCAAAGGGTAATTTGTTTACTAGGCAATGCTAAATGTTCTATTTCCACGGAACGCAGGAAGTCTCTCCTGCTGCGCATTGATGCCAAATTGGAGGAGTTAGACCCTTCTGATGCAGGCAATGGAGCTAATGGGCTGTTGTTTGGCGACAGATTCGTTAAAGTCCTGGCCAAGTACGTGGCTACTTTCTTGGCTTTGGATAAAGTCCAAACCTCAATCAACCTTTTGCAGGGATGGACACGTTGGGTGTCGAGCACCAGGCCGCATCATTTCCCAGACCTCACGTCCTTATTACAGAGGCAGAAGTAACTCCAACTTCCAAGCCAACTCCAACTTCTATCCCTCAAGAGGCACAGGTTACAGAGGCCGCAATCCAATAGGGCCTCATAGAGGAGGACAATGCAACCAAGTTTCCTCTCAATCAGGTAACGATTCTTTCTTCCAAGCAGATTTTGCTGGGGGGAAGAGTGAGTTTATTTGTGCACAACATGTGCATTATTCACTCACATGGGTTTTGGGGGCCGTTACCATCTGGAGTTTTAGTCCATTCACGTACAAACGTTCATTACCCCTCCTCTCAGTTTTTACCAACTAGAGAGCAATTTCTTAGATCAGGAAGTAGAAGCTCTTCTTTAGAAAGGGGCCATTGTTCTTTCTCTCCCTCATCCCAGAGGGTTTATCAGTACTATTTTTTTGGTCCAAAAGAAAGGAGGGGGTTTTCGCTTGGTGCTCAATCTGCGACAATTCAACGCATGGATTGTGTATCGCCATTTCAAAATGGAAGGCATTCATCTGCTCCAAGATCTGTTACTAGAGGGTGACTGGATGGTCCGTTTAGATCTCAAAGATGCTTATCTGACATTCCTATTTTCACCCCTCATCGTCATTTCCTACAGTTCTTTTGGCGAAACAGATGTTACGAGTTCGCAGCTCTACCTTTAGGTCTGTCTTCCGCCCCTTGGTGTTTCACCAAACTCATGCGTCCAGTCATGCAGTGGCTCAGAGAGAAGGGAGTGCATCTCATTGTGTATCTTGATGACATTCTCATATTGGCGCAGGAGAAACGTCTGGCTCTTCTCCACGTATCCTGGATGATTCAATTGCTTCAGGATTTCGGTTTCATTATAAACACAGAGAAGTCCCAGTTATAGCCCTCACAAAAGATAGATTTTCTAGGATTCAAGATGGGCTCCATCTCTACCCAATTGAAACTCCCTTTGACCAAGAGACTTGCTATCAAGAAGGAGCTGAAAAGAGCATTGTTTGTTCCTTCAATTTCCTTGAGGGTTTTTGCCCGATCGGTAGGCTTCCTAGCTCCGTCTATTCAAGCCATTTTTCCGGGCCCTCTACATTATCAGGCCCTCCAGAGATTGAAGATTATGCATCTTCGAATGGGGCTTTCTTATTCAGAACTGATTGTTTTATCTCAGTAAGCACAAACGGAGCTTCAATGGTGGTTAGCTCACATGGATGCTTGGAACAGCAGGGCAATTTCTGTTCTGGATGTGGTCATAGAATCGGATGCCAGCTGATGGGGCTGGGGAACCAGGTGTGGACAGATAGAGACAGGGGGTCAGTGGTCCCCAGAGAAACTACGTTTTGCATATTAACTGCTGAGAACTTTTAGCAGGCTCGTTTGCGGTGAAGACTCTGTCCCCTCCCAAGTCGAAATGTTGTATCGTGTTGAAAACGGACAACATACCAGCAGTGAGATATATGAAAAACTTGGGGGGATGCGATCCAGGATGCTAGTGGAAATTGCAAAGGACTTTTGGCATTTTTGCCTAGCTCACCAGATTTAGATGACAGCGGAATACATTCCGGGCAAGGTCAATGTAGTAGCAGAGTGAAATTCTCAATATCTCCGAGATGCCAGCGATTGGAGATTACACCCCAGAGTATTTCAATTCCTGAATCATCTTTGGGGTCCTTGCTTGATGGATCTGTTTGCATCCTGCCTAAATACTCACCTTCCCCAATTTTACAGTTTGAGGCCAGATCTGATGGCTCTAGGGTCGGACACCTTCCTGCAATCCTGGACGGGGAACTGAGCTATGCGATTCCCCCTTTTTTCCATGATTCACCAAATTCTTTTCCTGGTCCTTCGTCAGAAGGTAGAGATGATCTTGGTAATTCCATGCTGGAAGGCCCAGTCATGGTTTCCAGTAGCATTGTTCCTGTGCCGTGCTGCCCCAGTGCAAATTCCGAGTTTGACTGATCTTTTATTGGATATAAAGGGGCAGCCTCATCCTCTCATTCTGGAGGACAAGTTGTCACTCATGACCTGGAGAATTTTGGGGTGTCAGAACAGGTCTCTGAGGTTTTGGAGGATTCTTCCTCTCTCAATCCCTGGCGCCTAGTACACATAAGAGATCCCTCTACACCTGGAAGCTGTCAGGCATAAGGCCAATCCGCGGTCCAGGTCTCACCCGAAACTCCGCTGCGCGGCTCTGCGGCGCTTTATGTGCACCATTTGTCATCCCTTCTTGTTCCAAAGGTGGCCATCAGTGTTGCCTGCCATGTGTCAAAGCTGACAGAGCTGCAGGTTCAGGATCTTGGTGGACAAGATGCACTTATCAGTGCTATTCCATGAAGGGACTGCAATTCCCATGTTTTTAGAGCCAGCACACATCTTTGGGTGTGGCAGGCCTATAAAGCCCAGCCACACCCAAGCACGTTACTCACTATTGTGAAGACTTCGATGCAGCCAGACCTCGTGGGGGTTTCTCTGAAGAAGAGCAGAGTTCCTGAATGGCAGAGTGGCATCCAACCGAAGTATCCTTGTTTCCATGGTGCCTTGATTAATCAAATTTTGGAGGAAGTCGTTATTTCCAAAGGTAAAGTGCCCCTTAGCACCACGAGCAAAGCGTTTTCAGTTTCCAGAGTACAGCAGCCTTGGTGCAACGATCAAAGGCGTTTCAGTTCACACATGTAAAGCGCTCTAGGCATGTCAATTCAAGCGCTTCAGTTCACAGATGTAAAGCGCTCTAGGCATGCCAATTCAAGCGCTTCAGTTCACAGATGTAAAGCGCTCTAGGCACGGCAATTCAATCGCTTCAGTTCACAGATGTAAAGCGCTCTTGGCACGGCAATTCAATTACTTCAGTTCACAGATGTAAAGCGCTCTTGGCACGGCAATTCAAGCGCTTCAGTTCACAGAGGCAAAGCGCTCTTGGCACGGCAATTCAAGCGCTTCAGTTCACAGAGGCAAAGCAGTCTTGACACGGCAATTCAAGCGCTTCAGTTCACAGAGGTAAAGCGCTCTTGGCATGACAATCAAAACGCTTCGATTCACAGGAGTAAAAGGTTCTTGGCACAACAATCAAAGTGATTCAGCCACTTGAGTAAAAGCGCCCCCCTTAGCATAATGAACGTAAGTAAAGCGCTTCAAGTTCAAGGAGTAAAAAGTATTTCTGGAGATAAGCAAATCATAGTTTTCATTGTTCTTTGAAAAGCTTAAGATGTGAAAAGCATATTTAATTCTTTGAGATTTTCTAAGTCATGATCAAAGTTTTATGTTGTGAATGCATAGATGTTACAGGATTGATATTCTGAGTATAATCATAGTCCAAAGTTCTTGCCATCTCTTGATTCTGAGGTTGTAGTTTACTCTTGTTCCATGTTTCAAAGAAGGGGCTTTGCCCTCATTACAAAAGGGGTCTCCATCTGATATCTCATAGACACATTTAGTCAAGAGTCTATTGATGAGTTACATTTCTATGAATTAGTAAATGCATATTTGTTCTAACCTTTTCTTTTCAGATCTCTCTCCCTGCTGTTCCCTACCCTAATTCCCTTCCCCCCGACTGGCTTCATCATAACTCTGTGCTATAATAGCTTTCTGAGTTGGTGACGCCGGAAGGAGGGCCTTTTGTTCAGCGACGTGCAGATCCAGAGGAAAGGACACTATGATAGAAGCGATGGTTGTATTGGTGCAGTCAGAGGAGTGTGGATCCCTTGGGGACGTAAGTACAGATGATTGCTAATTTTCTGTCCCAGCTAGCAGCACAAGGGATAGCCTATAGGACGATTAGTAATTTTTGGTCGGCCATTTCGGCCAAACATCCTCGAGTAGATGGTAAACCTATTGGAGAACATCCTTTAATATGTAAACTTTTACATGGTATACACTTAGTACACCCTCCTCAACCTAGTATTCATCTTTATGGGATGTAAATATAATTTTGAAATTCCTGGTTGCTTGGCTAGCTAATGAGGGTTTATCACGAAAACAATTATCAGCAAAACTAACTATGTTTCTTTGCCTGATTTAGTGTAGAAGAGTTTCAGATGTTAAAGCCCTGGATATCGCAGGTAGAGTATATACTCCTACGGGTGTTTTATTTCAGATTTCTAAGCAAACAAAGTTGCATTCTACATACATTTCTTATCCAAGTTTTAGAGATAATTCGAAGTTATGTGTGGTGAATTGTTTAAAGGTCTATGAAGATGTTACTCGTGAACTTAGGAGAGATCATTCTGGTCAACTGTTAATTTCATTACAGAAACCATTTGGACCAGTGTCTTCAGCAACTTTAGCTAGATGGGTCAGATGGTTGTTTCAAGAGGTAGGAATTGATATTTCTGTTTTAGGAGCCCATTCTGTTAGAGGAGCTATGGCTTCTAAAGCATTTAATTCAGGCTCTAGGTTGGAAGATATTATGACAGCGGCTGACTGGTCTTCAGATTCTACCTTTAAGCTACTTTATCATAAACCTATTGTAGATGTAGCTTCTGGGGTAATAGATCAGCTTTAAACTAGCATAATCTGAAGCCTTCGGTCATGACATATAATCAACAAATTTCTAGCTTGTGCGAGAAGAATTTTCAATTCTATTAAGGACACGGGTCAAGGATTACCCCAACCGTGGTATGGGTAACAAATTAACATAAAAGGTGTATATTTTATGTTGATGGCATATTGTATTATGATAATTTGTCCACCCTATGTAATATGCTGTATTTTATCAGGGATGAAGTATTACGTCAGCTTTTCTTTTTCAGATGAGAAAGCCATTTGAAGGAGTTCCACTGAGATCATTCTGAGTTCCTCATGGAGAGCTGTTCGACTTAAGTTGCACCGTTGTGCTGTTTCAACTCCCTCGATGGGAAGAGTCCGTGGGCTGGAGCCACAAATTCACTGATTGGTGTTGGTTTGTCTTTGATTCTGGATATTCTTGAGCAAAGAAAGAGGAAGGACTATAGTATGGAAGATATATATACTAGATGGTGGGCCCTGATTGAGGCCATAATGAGGATGTCTGATATTGGGAAATGTAGTTCTGTTCTTTATTGGCTGCTCTGTGTTGACAGTAAAGAAAGAGATAGCATAATCCTCACCTCCGTGTCCTTAATAGAATTGAAAATTCTTGTGACGTAAGCTAGAAATTGTTTTATTCTACCTTTTGACTTAGGGCCTCATTTTTAGGTTGTCTGAGGGCCCATCATTCAGCCAAAGGGACAGGGTAAATTACACCGTCCCTCCTATGGAAGGACCGCTCGCCACAAGCAGGAGGTAATTTAGAATGCATTGTCAGTAACTTCTGAAATGGCGGTTCCTGCAAGAGCATTCCACTGTTTGTAGGGCTGCATCTTGCTGTCATAGCCCTGTACCAAACAAAAGAACCAAAACAAATCTGAAACAAGAAAAATATATATAATGTTCCTCTCACAAAAGAAGTACTCTCCCTTTGTGACAAGAGCAAAATTACCTTTTTACTGTCCCTCACTAGGATTTGCCTGGTGGTGTCAGACAGTCAAAAAATGCCTATATGTGTGGCCATCATAATTGCTGTAGCCCAACCTCTGGTCCACCCGTATTTAAATCAGATGGGCAAACCATTAACTTGGTGATATGTACACTCTGTTGTGATTGTGGCAGAGTATACATACCTCCAACATATAAATCAGGCACTAAGGAGGTCATTCTGACTCCCGCCGGCCGCGGTAACCGCAGGGCTGGCGGGAGCCGGCAGAATACCGCTGCGCGGTCAGAAGACCGCTGCGGTTATTCTGAGTTTCCTGCTGGGCGGGCGGGCGACCGCCAGAAGGACGCCCACCCACCCAGCGGGAAACCCCCTTCCACGAGGATGCCGGCTCCGAATGGAGCCGGCGGAGTGGAAAGGGTGCGACGGGTGCAATTGCACCCGTCGCGATTTTCAGTGTCTGCATGGCAGACACTGAAAATCTTGGTGGGGCCCTGTTACGGGGGCCCCTGCAGTGCCCATGCCATTGGCAAGGGCACTGCAGGGGCCCCCAGGGGCCCCACGACACCCCTTACCGCCATCCTGTTCCTGGCGGCCAAAACCGCCAGGAACAGGATGGCGGTAAGGGGGTCGGAATCCCCATGGCGGCGCAGCAAGCTGCGCCGCCGTGGAGGATTCCCCAGGGCAGCGGGAAAACCGCGGCGTCAGAATGCCCAGGGATGCACCGCCAGCCTGTTCCCGGTCCCCGGCCCTGGCGGATTTTCCCTGAAATGGAAGTTGAGATCCTCTAGTAGGGAAAGGTTGCATTATGTATCTACTAAAGTCCTTTCAAAGCCAGTTAGATGTTGGAAGAGGTCCTGCTGAAACATTTACTTTTTGCAGGAAAATCTCCAAGCAGGAGAAATTCAACCTTTTTTGTTGTCGCCCTGCCAACATTTCTGACTTCAGATTTAGGACCTGATTTGTTTGTTGGCGGTAAGCCGTCCTCCACATGAGCAATGGAGTATTTTACTTTGTCACTCTGGTGTAGTTCCTAGCTTCCAAATTTATAAATGTCCCTTTGTGACGGTTCAGCTGTCTTTCACTTATTTCACATCTCGATCTGTGTGTTTTTTCTCTCTTGAAATCAGTAAATGTCTGATGCAGAAAATAAGTGCCTATCTTCAAAAATAGGTACCATTGGCCATCACTGGTAACCACCAGCTCAAATTAAGCACTTGATTTAGAGCATTGTTTAGACATTGGCGAGCTCTGCAGTTGCTGACCATGCTGCAGCCCAGCCACAAAACTGTGGTGTGTCTCAGGAGAGCCCTCATGTCATGGCATCTGTTGGAAAGTGATTCATTAGTAAGGGCAGGTAGGTACCTACACTTTGTAATAACAACACCTTCACAAATAAGGTCCAGCTACAGTCTCAGTAAATTAACCCTTGCTCAATCCTTGCTAGATTGGCTCACAAGCATTCAGTTTTAACTTTAAAGACAGGTGTGTAAAACATTTAATATCACCAAAACAGTAAATTTGTAAGACACAACCCAAAATGAAAACCCAATATGAATTTATAAAAAAGGAAATCATTTCATCTTTAAAATGACACCAAATATAACAAAAATCCAATGTAGGAAAGGGCAGGTATTAATTTTTTGAGAATAAATGCCAAAATGTACTTTCTAGTGCCAAAAAGTGAAGAGCTCCAACTGCCACTATCTGGTCACACCTGGCTGGGTCCAAGTCAAAAGTTAAGGAGTGACGGCAATGGAGCACAGGTTGGCTACACTGAGCAGTTGGCCTCTGACAAAATGTTACCTTCAGACTAGTCACTTTTTTGTTATTTTTCTCTCAAAGTTGAGCAAGGCTGGCTTCTAGTTCAACAACGGCAGCTCGCTTCAGAGTGAGGGCTTGGGGTCTTGATTCTCATCGTCAATGGTGAAGAGCTCTGGAGCTTCAGTGGAGCAAACCTGAAATTGAGCCTGGGTTGCTGTTCACTGTTGCCATCTTCACTCTCAACAATGGGTGGGTCCAATAATCGGAGTTTTTCACAAAACTTCTGCAAATGTCTCCAAATGTCTGGATCTCCTTCCAGAAGGTCTTTTTGGGTTCATTAACTGTCCACAACACAAGCCAAGGTTGCAGAACCTCTGGGTTGATCCTTGGAGAGTTGGGACTGCAATTCTAACAATGCACCTGGTCAAATCCTTAAAAGTACACTGGACACTGATCAGCAGGGCATGTCTTCTAGGAGTTGATACAGGGAACTCTTGGTAGTTCCTTTATTCCTTTTGCTTACAGGGAGTCCACTCCTGAATCTTGGAAGCAAGGCAAAGTTCTCTTTTTGGTGAAGCTGAGACTGTGCAATTGGTGCAGTCCTAGTCCTTCTTGGTGCAGACCAGGGGTTCGGCAAGACAGTCCTTCTTCTGATTTCTTTCAGCAGGGATTTGAGTTGCTAAGCAGCTCCTTCATATTTATCCAGGGTTTTAGGCTAGCAAGGAGGGTGGCACCCATGCCAATGTGTTACAGGGTGCCACCCTCTGAGATGACCACTTCTTAGAAAATTTTGCATATTTTTGTTCCAGAAAGCACTGTTTCACAAAAAGCAAAACTGAGAAAATCTCTCCTGGAGGTTCAGGCCCGGCTAAGCCCACCCACAGGTGCAGCTATTTTTCCCCTATGCTCCCCTTCTCCTAATCTCATTACAAAGGCTCCCACCTGGTTGAGGGTTCTGGTTATGGGAGTGGGTCTGGTGTCTTTCCCAACTGTCTTTCACCCTTTTTGGCTACCCAGCCTCGTTCCTGCCTTGGCATCTGCTGCGGCAGATCTTCTCCCACCAGATGTCTCCTTTGTCTCAGCCCAGGCCAATTCACAACTCATTAAGGCAGTTTGCCTTAGCCTGTCAAAGGCTGACCAACCAGCAGAAGCTACTATAGGGCTGCCTTTAGGTAACTTTAGGAAAGCAGTTGTAAAACTACTTTCTTGTAGTAGTTATAATAAATCTAACCTTGGTAAGTTGTTGGATATATTGTAACTATTCATTTGACTCCTTGAGTGACATTTTAGCTCACTCCTATTAAAAGATAGACTTTAATAATGTTAAATAAATAATTCCCATGGTAGCCTATGAAGCTAATGTACTACAATGAGGACAACTGAAATTGGTGTTTTTTTCCTCACCAGGGCTTCTACAGCAACTTTTATAATCTCCCTGCTTATTATTACACAACACCCTACCCTCAGGGCAACTAAGGTAGTTGGAGACTTTGGAAGTACTTTTAATTCCAAAGTTGAATTGGGACATAGCTTTTGTTTAAAAGCAGTCTGCAAGGCAGGGCTGGCATTCAAATGACAGCAGGCACCACAGCAGTGCACACTTAAGTGCATTAAGTCTACCGGGCCTCTAAACTTACATGCCCTACCATATACAAATGTCTCACAGGGAGATTGTCAGTACTAATTGTAATTATACCTAATTAACATATGCCTTTGCAAATAGAACATTGGCCCTGGGCCAGGTTAGTAGATACCAAGGTACAATCAGAATCAGAAATCAAAAGTATCTGTCATAAATGGGAGTAAAAAGTGAGGAGACATCTGCAAAATGCCCAGTTTTCTCACAGCAGTGCTCCCTAAAAAGTGTATGTTGTTATGAACATAAGCTTAAAGCCAATGTTTATTTCAAAAAAACACAGCAAACTTCTTGGCAAGCAGGATTTTCTCCCCTGCCCAACAAAGACATTTCAAATTTTTTCTGACTGGGACTGCCATGCCCTGGTGCCATAAATAGGACAGGTCTTCTAAGATTCATAAACCAGCAGCTCTTGGCAGATGGCCTGGTGGCTCAAGGTGACAGTGGTACTGAATGAGGATCAACCAATGGAAATAGGATGCTTTCCCTATCTTTTAATCTGGGGATATAAATGGGCTGGGAAGTTTTCCTATCTCTAAATGAAGGGGGTCAGGGGGGCAGGGGAGTGGGAGATCCGCTGGTTTATGGCAAATCTCATTGCCATGAAACCTTAAATGATCCTTTTCAAATCCCTAGCAACACTGAATAATGATAAAAAATAAGTTGAGGTCTCTTTTGAATATTCATGTATTTACTTATGCAGTGCGTGTTCACAATCAACACCAGTGCCTTTATTTTACCCCACATGCTTGATGGAGATGCGTGCAGGAGATACAGGCTTAGCTCATCATGGGACCACCAAAGATTAGTATTTTGGGCAGTGGCAATACTTTATGCTCTGGATTAAGCAGTGGCTCAGTTGAGTATGAAATGATTTATAGCAGTTTGAGAAATGTCTATAATCTTACACAATGCCACATAGCTAACAGAAAGAACATGAATATAAAGTTAACAATTTAAGGCCCATATTTATCCTTTTTTATCGCTGCAGTTGCGTCATTTTTTGATGCAAAAGCGGCGCAAGCTTACAAAATACAATTGTATTTTGTAAGCTTGCGCCACTTTTGCGTGAAAAAGCGGCGCAAATGCTGCACTAAAATAGTATAAATATGGGCCTAAGTGTAAGAAAACAGGAATATTGTGGCTTGATCATAACAACGTGGCGTGTGAAGTTATTATGACAATGCTATACAATTTCTTAGGTTTCAATACAAAAGTTTTGCTAATAATTTAAGAACGTATAGATTCTGACCCACCTTGCTGATTTCAAATCCAAACACCTCTTCAAAATATGCAGGCTGGCTAATAAGCAGAAGGTAAAACGTCCAGCTTCTACAGAAATTTGCAACTATAATTGCATAGACTGGCATTGAAGTAAAAAATTTCCTCCATGGAGTCTTGTATTTCTGTAAGGCAAAAACAAATTCAACATGAACCTCACACCCCTTAATACTCAAAACACATCCGTACAACTCATATTATCAATACATTGGCACTAATGGAACAAAATGGAAATTGACTTTCTCTCCAAGGTCTTCTTAAACCCTTCTTTTTTGTTAAGCACAGTACTGATGACACCAGTGCTTCTGACCTGGTACTTGGGGGGGCACTAGATTCTTTAACTAAACTGATAATCATGATGAAATGTTGTTTTTCTAGTTGTTTACCAATACTTTTGGTTGCATATACACTTACAAATCTGTAAGAGGCTGCAAATTCATATAATGCAAAATGTCTGTCACGCAGGTTTTTACTCTTTCATTGCACTCTGGCCTACTCCAGACTCATGGACTCACCTTCAATCATGGGTGGTCAGAACACTTATCTAACATAAGAATTTTTGCTAATGCAATGCTAATGAAAATATATGAAATAACTCATTTGAATTCGATTAAACACAATGGGCCAGTATTATAAAGATATTGCTGTGACTTACTATTTTAGTACTCTTCAGTTCCAGGAGTAAGTCAGGAGTATTCCTTGGGTTACTCACAAAATTAATGAGTAAGCTAGGAGTACAACAAGAGTAAGGCACCTCTACTCATACACAATCTTTGTGAATCAGGACAATTATTTCTTTGCTAATTAGCATGCCATCTTGTTTATCAGTTTGTTACTACACATACATTCAGAAGTACCAGGCCTGGCTTAGAAGAGATTACGCAGTAAAGCTTTTCTGTTACATTGCAGTAGCATGTTCCAATCACTTCTTTTCACTGATGGCTCGCTGATATAATAAATACTGCTTTCAATGTTTTTCTTATAACAGTAGTTATTCTGGGTACATAGGTTGAGCAATGCACTAAGATACAAGGGATATGAATTATGTATTAGCAATGCAATCAAATAATGTAAAATAGACAAAGCTAAAATATGGTTTAGATTCTGTTCAAAGTACATTTCCAATTCATATCAGATGGTTGCACTGGGTAGTGCTGTTGAAGTGATGAGTGGCGACTCAATATGGACTTGAGTGGTTTTAAATTCACATTGAGTCAGCTCAAGGGGTTCAAGATTCATGATACAGGAATTGAAGTTCTGATTAAAGAAGTGACTAGGTTGAATTGCATGGCCAGAAACTAAGGAACAAATATTACATAAAGATTACTGTGTGCTCTGCTCAAAGCTGTTTGGATGTAGTAAACCTCCACAAGAAAATGTCAGACAGTGAGTTAAACTACAAGGGATAGAAGGCCAAGTGATGATCAAAACAACCACAAACCTTCTGACCAAAGATAAATATGACCTTTTCTCCCACCTCTTTGATGACAAAATGAAAAAATGACTACTTTCATTTCTACACAGTAACTTAATATGAGATGTATCGTTCTGAATAGAGGAGTGGCATTTTTGAAAGGGAGGTATGTCATGACAACTAATGCCTTTACCATGCATGCTTTACCACACATCCTTTACCGTGCAATGCCTTTACCACACAATGCTTCTATCACACAAGTCATTAACACACATATGCTTTTACCACACGTCTTTACAATGAAATATTAAGTATATAAGAAAAGAAAGAAATATGTATATATGTATATGTGTGTGTGTGTGTGTGTGTGTGTGTGTGTGTATATATATATATATATGCATATATATATATGTATATATATATATGTGTGTGTGTGTGTGTGTGTGTGTGTATATATATATATATGTAGCCAGTAGGTAGTTATAGTTAGGACCTAATTCCCACAAACAAAGCATCTTTTGTTTTGCTAATAACTTTGGCGCCATTTGATGAACCTTCAAGATGTTTTCAAAATAGATACGCTGTGTACTTCAGCTGCTGTTTTGAACGTTTCGGAGTGATTTGTCAAGAGAGGGCAGAGAAAAAGGGGAGTGTCTCAAAATACGTTTTCCCCATGAAATTTTCCATAGGGATTTTGAACATCAATACAGCAGAGCCGCTGAACACAATTACATCAAATTTAGCAGAAAGCTAGATCTTCATCTACAAACATTTCTTTGTGTGATTTGGTGTAAATCTGTTCAGTAGTTTTGGAGTTAATAAAGGAAAAATAAATATGCATAACTAGGAGTGGAAGGTCAATGCATCCCAGAGATCTCAAAATGCAATCTGATTGGCTGCCACCACTTCAACTAGGAAGTGGTGGAAGACATCTGAGGCTTGGACTCAGCCCAGTCCCAAGAAAAAGTAAAAAAAAAAAGAGGGGGCCATGTAGGAATACCCTGATGCTTTAGGCCTGCTAATGGGGTCCTAGAGGGACCTAGCTGGGACCAAACAAAATTTGTAAAAACATTTTTGCTGTGAATTCCTGGAAGATCTGACTATGGGCCCAGGGACCGCCACCCTAAGGTGTCTGCCTAATAATAAAAAATGGGAGGAGGCTGCAGACCCCCACCTATACTTTTGATTGGCCGGGACCCGGGAGATGGGGTCCCTGTAGCCGATATTGTCCAAAGGAGGAGGGCTGCATGTCCCCCTCTTAAATTATAATTTTTTAAAGCCACAGCAGAATTGTTCACCAGGGGCACACTGACCTAGTGAGGGAAGCCACATGTTCCCATCCTTTTCTTTTTGAATGGTTGGGCCCTGGGAGATGGGGTCCCCAAGACACAATTGGTAACAAACGTTACAGGGATGTTGTAGTTAGGAAATAGAATTTGCAAACCCATAGAAATTACCTAAAAAAAACAAAGGTTACAGGGACGCTGTAGTGAGGTTCATAATTTACACACACAAAACCATAGCAATTTAGCAGTTATAGCTATCTCAAGAAACTATAACTTGTGCCCTGATGTAACTACAACTCGCACCCTCGCAATGCACTGCTAATTACCCCACATATTACATCACTCATGACATCTTCTATGACATTATTGATAATATTAGTGCAACAATGCTGTAATATTATTGATGAGAAAACTGTCCATGGTAGGGGCGTGAGTTATAGTTGCCTCAAGGCACCTTATAGTTCCTAAGATAACTCTAACTATAACTGCTGAATATGGTTTTGTGTGTGTAAATTGTAAACCTATCTATAACGTCCCTGTAACCTTTAGGTTTCTTAGTGAAAATATATGTATTGATGAATATGCTCAGGTTGCAGTTGATAATCTCAACAATGACAAGTTTGAAGTTAGGGGTTTAAACAATCTCTCGACCAGCGAGCTATTAAATTCTTCAGGGTTGTCTTGGCAACCCAAATACATAAATTACTTGGGTTTAGAATTGGGTTCTGATTTGTTAAAAATTCCTCAACATAATGAAAACCTGGCTTTAAAGAAAATTAATGTGCTCTTAGATGATTGGAACCCTAAATGTGTTTACTTGGTGGAATCATATAGAGAATACTAAAATGATGGCAATCCCAATAGTTAACTACCTTATAAGCATGCTTTCCTTATAGTTATCTGACATCTTCCCCCAACTCAACAAGTTAAGAAAAAAATTTATTTGGCAAAATTATTGTCCTAGAGTTTCCATTAAAAACCTTGGCTTCCCACAAACTTGGGAGGAGTCAATCTGACAGATGTTAGGATTACCATACCACTTTCTTAGCCAAACAAGGCTCACTATGGTTCTACCAACATTCAGACTATACTCCCTCATGGCTATTAGTTGAGAAAAAGATTCTGGAAGATTTGCATCTTATAAAGCTTTTATCTACCAAATCCAAACCTCTTTTACCAGCTAACCTATCTTTAACAATACCAAATGTGCCCTTTTGAAAATGGATAGAGTACTGGAGACCACAATTGCCCATTCCAACCAGGCATCAATATGGTATTACCCTAAAGGTAGAATCTAAGATGCACCTATATATTGGCATTCATGGGCATCTAAGGACATTATTTTTCTGAAACAATGAGGCACACAACATGCCCCACTTTCGTTCCTAGAACTTCAATAACAATACAATCTATTAGATATAGACTTTTATGACTTTCTAAAACTTAAAGCCAGTCTCGGCAAACCTGAACACTCTAATAAAGATCCCTCTCACTCCCCACAATCATTTCCTACTTTAATAAATCGGGCCAACAAACAGTTAAGTTCTACCATCTATGGAAACCTAAAACTACATCTCTAAACATCAACGTAATCAAGAAATGGGATTCATTCAGTACTATTTCTTCAGAAGACTGGAGACTGATTTGGAAGTCACTTGTCTCCATTAAAATCTTCCCTGCTTTATCCCCAACAAAATAATTTCTCTTACATAGAACTTTCTGGTCTCCCTCCCAACTCCATAAGATGCCCCTTAGAGAGAACCCATAATGCTGGAACTGAAATAATACAAATAGTGATCTACCACACCTACTCTTCTACTGTAATTCTGTCTACCATTTTTGGGACCATGTATTTGACCTTACCCGGTCCCACTTTGGAATACATTTGAGGCAAGATGCTATCTCACTAATCCAGGGTTTCCTTGATCCACATTTTAAGACACTTGGGGCAGATTTAAGAAAAGTGGTGCTGCACCCAGAATCTATGGCTCCACGTCTGTCTTTCTGTGCAAGTTATCACTCAATAGCATCCAGCAAACTCCTTTATAGTCACATCTTCTTAAATAGTTCTTCAGCATGGCTTTCAGTTCCAACTTATGGTGGATCATTTTTCTGCTATCCTCAAACTCATTATTATTATTGCCAGAATACACTAGCTGGGGCATGTGTGCATTCTACAATAAAAGTATTCCGTAATGTTGCACGTCTGTGTTATTCAGAATATGATAGGGGGACAAAAGTCAATAACTGAAAGCTGACAGTTTTGCTGTCAAAATGTTTGACAGCCAGTGTGGTTGAGTCTGAGGTTTCTTCACTAAAGTGCATGATTCCATCATGTAGAGAAAGTTGCTTGGCACTGAAATGTTTAGTGGAAATATTACCAATGCCTATGATAATGAGGACATTTTTGCTCATCATCTAGGATCATTTGAAATGTACCTCTAAAAGTATATTGTTAAAATCAACATTTCTAGCACTGCTAACATGCTCTAGTGTTTCCTGGCAGTTGAGTGTAGCTCTCCGTCTCTTTTGATGAATGTCCACCCGCATTTCCGTTGTGGACCTTAATGGAGTTTACTGCAGTGAAGAGATTATCAAACAACATTTTATAGAAGTAGTAGGAGAATTATGAAAGTACCACCTTAACAGAAAAGGAAGAAAGCTGTAGCAGAAAATAGAGAATTTAGATGAGTTAAATTACAATATTGAGTAGGTAGGCTAACGAAAAACACAGAGGCACATTCAGGTAAATAATGCAGACTTACTGATACACTTGACCATAACTTATTTGTAAAATCACATCCATAAGTAGGCAGTCACTTGTAGCCAGCATCAGTTTTTGAATTGTGGAAACATGCAGGTGAGTAAAAGTCTTACTTCTAAAGCACCCATGAGGCTTGCACTCTCCCCTATGCTTTCTTCTATGTATCTGCGCTCTTCATCTGAGATAGTGGGATGCGTTGCTGGACTCTCATAGGACACTAACAGCCAGAACATGTACCATACCATTCCAAAGCTTCCTGTACAAAAAAAAAGAAAAAATGAAACGTTGAAAACAGTCGATTGGAGTACATCATGAGCAGGGCCAGGCCCATCAACTCACTGAAGAATAACATCCAGTCAGGCTTCATAATATCTACATTGACGCTGTAACAGCCACAGACAGGGACAGTGAACTTTAATTAGAACATTGGAATGCTGGAGGCTCCATTGAAAACAATGGAGTGCTGCGGGCTTTTACTGGCTGGTAAAAGCCCACAGCGCCAACATTCCAATGTTTGCTTTGTTCACAGCAGCAGCTGTGAACAAAGCCTCACGGAGCCCGAGGGGATTTTAATCCCCTCGGGCTCCGTGAACATTTTTTTTTTTTTATAGAACATTCTGCCCTGTGTGGCAGAATGTTCTAATAGCCTTAGAACCCGCCGTAGCGGGCTCTACCGGCTATTAAAGTCCCTCTCCCTTGTTGAATGCCCTCGCCTTCGGCTCGGGCATTTAACGTGGGGAGCGGGCCTTTAATAGCCGGTAGAGCCCGCTACGGCGGGTTCTAAGGTTATAATAAACTACATATAAAAAAATGTATGCAGCCAGACCCAAAAAGAGTAAGTGAATTCGTCCTATACTGCCAACCTCGGAACTGAAGGTGGGCACGCTTTACTATGAAATATAAAAAGTGGGAATTTTACTAAGTCTAGTTTAAAATCAAAAGGACCCATTCTGTTTTTTTCTGAAATATTAAAATGTTAACTCATATTTTGGGTTTATGACAGCTAAAATGCATATTTGAATGTATTAATCTTATTTTAGAACTCTGTAAACATTTGCAGACTTCTAAAATGGGATTGTGGCCCTGTACCGTTTTGGTATTTGGAAAGGATGTGATGGAGGCGTCTCCTATAAATACTGGATCGGTATGAAATGTATAATGTTTTGCAACAATAATCCGGTCGTAAAAGATTGAAAAATTACAACTTTCCAAGCAGCAGTGGTATTACACTTCTCCCCCTTCTTGGATGTTGAAAGAAAATTCGTTTGGGAGTGGGCAGTGATTCAGGGGACCTTAACAAACGAACTTTTAAAAAGGTAACCATCTAACAAAATAGCTGCTTCCTCAAAAAATAAAAATGGGTTATATTTAAAAACAGGATTCTTTATTAAAAGGTGCTCACCTACCATTACTGTCGGGGCCTTCAATCAGAGTGAGTTGCGATATGCGGCCTACCTAATTCATTTTCAAACAGCGGATAGGATTGTGACACATTCCAAGTAGGAATTTTATGAACTGATATTTTAGTAGATGCACCGGTTCATCACATTGTTAGCGGTCACAAAATGATAGTAACAAATTGTCGCTGTAATTTAATGACCAATTCTTCATGCATCGGCCAGGATTACTGATTGTTACTTGTTTCTTTCCAATCTAAAACATCACAAGACAAATACTTTGTAGCAATCTAGGCATGAGGAATCCAAAAACCGAGAATAGGGTCAACATGTAAGCCCTGCTGTAAGGAGAACGTTTGTCCCACCGTTGGCGACTAGACAGCGATTAGCTAATTTACTTTGTGATTAATTACCTGTAAGATATACGTGCCTCCTTAGAAATAATACCTTTATTAAATAAACACTGAGGGCCTCATTTAATAAAAAGTGGCATAGTGCTGCGCCAAAACTGGCAGCGACGAGCTACGTCACTTCAGAAACGCAAGGATGCTCCGTATTTAAAATAATACAGAGCACCACTGTTTTTCCCCATGCGCTGGCGCCACAATTTGCTGCCTAATGCCAATGCAGGCACCTTTGCACTATAGTGCAAGGGTGCCTGCATTGCAGGGCATGAGTGTTTATGTTCAGTAAGGTGTCCCTTACTGCACGTAAGCAATCAATATTGGAGATTTGCTAGTCCTATGTGTACTGCACAATGCAGCACACAAAGAAAAAGCAAAAACAAGGAGAAATAAAAGGATGGTGTTAGTTTTTGGCGCTGCAAATTCAAGTAAATCTGGGGCAGTGTAAAAATGCAATGAGTGCTGCAGTGGACCGCCCAGAGCAACACACATTGCACGCCCCTCTGCCACAGGAAACTGCGTGCGGAGCCCGTATTTACATGGTGGCGTTAAGCCATGTAAAGTGGCTTAATGCGACCTTGTAAATATGGAAAATGCCACAGTGCCACAGGAGCATGGCAAAAAGTGACGCTAAGGCCTTGTAAATTAGGTCCTCTTATTCAATGTTCAATTCATAGTTTATGAACATAGAGGGAGTCCAAGGCCCTGCTGACTTAACCCTTTAACAACTGAAGCACGAACCCAAGCCTCTCACAAGTTGAGTCTGTTATTTTGATGTTTGGGGCAATTTCTGCTTAAGCTTTTATAACTTTCTTTCTACAAAAGGTATCCAGGTCAAATCTGTGTACCTTATTTCCCACATGTTGGGAATTCTAAAGATAAACAAGATTTATGGATTCTCATTGGAGGAAACCAAGAAAATTGCCAAAATATCACACAAAAAAATTGACTTTTTCCCTGTGGAAAAATGAGAAACAACATTGTGGAAGAAAGAATATTTGTTTTCTGAAAATACCATCAACAACAAGTTTGCTGTGCAAAGATCATCTCACTTCAAGCACTCAAGAACAGGCAGAGAAATAAATTATATTCACAACCAAAATATTTTAGTTTTCTTATGGTTTCTACTAACTTGCAGTTTAAGATGGAAACTGAAAAGTTTGAAAAGTAGAAAGAAATAGTAATTCACCAATGAATCATTTGTGTAGACCACACAGAACATATATATCTTGAGGGGTGACTAATCTGTGAAGGTTGAAAGGTGTTTTCAGTGTTCAGAGTAGGTAGTGTGTAGGGGTAGTAATGTTTTTTATGGTTCATGGATTGCTGGTGTATCCCTCTGATGGTCACCTCATTTACTGTGAGAATTATCTACTATTTAGCGAGCCTCAGGTTCCCCAACTAGTGGCATTCCATGTGTTGGTGGTCCCCCTCTGCTATATGGCCTTCCTACAGTCACTGTTGTACCCCTGGCAAGACATCTGGGGTAAGACAAGACCTTTACAAAACTTGTCACCCCCTTCTATTGGCTCAGATGGGATTGATCGCAGATGGATTCTGCAGATCTAGTCCTGCCTGTCAGACCAGTGGGAATGTGGAGGAAGGTGGAAGGCTCCCCTGGTTTCCATTCCTGTTGTAGACACTCTATTTAAGAAGGCAGACATCAGCACTGTTGGGGCATTGGCCCCAAGACTGCTCTAAACAACAGGTTAATTGGTGGACCATGCCACTTAGTATACGGAGGTCATATCTGAGAACAGTGACGGTCCCTGCAGTGGCCAAGGCACTGATGGGGATCTTTACATGGGTGGGTTTCTCCAAAGAGGTGATGTGAGCCCAAGGTACCCAATTTATATCCATGTACATGAAGGCAATGTGGAATGAGTGTGTAATAACCTACAAATTCTCCACTCCCTTCCATATCCAGTAAAGGTGGCTTGCTAAGAGGCTCAACAAGAACCTCAAATGCATGATCATGGGCCTGCTATGTTTATTAGAGGGTATCACAGGAGGGAGTAGGGGACCATTGTTGTGAACTTCTGTATGGCCAGCCAGTCAGAGCACCATTCAGCCTTGTGAAGGAGGGATAGGAGCAAGCTCCCAAGAATTCCCCCTCCCAAGGATGTAGTCATTTATATGTTGACCCTCATGAATCAGAGGAAGAGCTTTTGAAGGAAAGCCACTGAAAACCTGAAAGCCAGTCAGGAAGTCATGAAACTCTGGCATGACCAGAAGACCACTTTGGCTGAGTTTCAGCCTGGTCAACAACTGTCGTTGATGGAGGCAGGGACTCTTGACACCTTGCAGGACCAGTGGACTGGGCACAATGAGGTGAAGGAGCGCAAGTGGGTGGTCACCTACTTTATTGATCTCAGAACCCTTAAGAACCCCATTTTGAGAGAGCCGAGGTAACCATGATCCTGGTGATGGATGGTGGGGTGAAAGAGGAGAGTGAACCTTTCCCAGACCTCCTGTCTTCTGAGGAACAAGATGGGTCACTGGAAGGAGCCGTTCCCTCCCCTAACTTGTCATCACCTGCTGGTCAATTCTCCTTGCTCTTCTCACTTAGCCCAGGGCTCACCACTAGGTGCAACCATGATATTGATATCAGGGACAGCATGCCTTCCCCCCTTCTTGGGCTCCCTGCACATCATCTGCAGAGTCTCACAAGGATCATCGCTCAGCCCCACACATTGCATACATGACGCCTCTTGAAAGCATCATCTAAGCCTACAGCATCAACATCTGTCCTACACTGTTGACATCCACTTTATGCTTTCTCTTTCTGGCAAAACACCTAATAAAAGGGCCAGCTTGTCTGCCTACACTGAATAGATGAGAACCAGCTGTCTCAAGCTCAACATCAACAAGATAGAAGCTGAATCTTTGTGAGAAACACCTCACCATGAGACTCTACCTGGTGGCCAGGGTAACTTGGACTCATCCTCTTCCAGCTACGAAATTAAAGAACCTCGGACTAGTCATCGACAGCCAACTCATCAAGTCTGACAAGCGTACACAGCCTCCGCATTTTGC
Organism: Pleurodeles waltl; assembly: GCF_031143425.1. Classification (NCBI taxonomy): domain Eukaryota; kingdom Metazoa; phylum Chordata; class Amphibia; order Caudata; family Salamandridae; genus Pleurodeles; species Pleurodeles waltl. The sequence continues at coordinate 107,917,631 of NC_090440.1, read as the reverse complement.
TTCCATACACTCAAGTTGCTAAGGAAGATCTTCTAATAGGTCACCATCAATGCTCGCATAACTGTCACCCAAGCTCTCAGCAATAGTAAACTGAACTATGGTGACACTGTTTATGCCAGAATCAATACTCATCTGACCAGTTGACTCCAGACCATAAGGAAAGCTGTGGCCACGGTCATCTTCAGCCTGTCACCTTGCACTCACATCAGCCCACACCTCAAAGTGCCCCACTAGCTCCCTATCCACAAAAGAACACTTTTCAAACTTCTCACACACATTCAAAGCCTTGCACCACATTGGCCCTACATACCTCAACAAGCACAACAATTCCAAACACAAAGCAGACACCTCCGCTCAGTCGAGCACCTGCATGCACACAACCCCTGCAACCGCTTAACCAGAACAGGCAAATGTGCTTTCTCTTGCTCCTAGAGCCTGGAATAACCACTCCTTGCAAATCAAAGACACCTCCACAGTTCCTGAACTCTGTAATAAACTGAAAACATTGCTCTTAACTGAGGCCAGGCCCATCTCCACTGTTCCTGATTTCTCAATGCCATGACAATCTCCAGGGTGAATTGTCTGCGTTACAAGCACATATAACATAACAAAAAGAGAGACAACAATGCAGGAATGTTTAGAGGGTCAGCAGCATGCAAGTCTTTTATGATACACATGCCATTTTGGACTCTTATTTAAGTGAGAGGAACAGCTTTGTGGACTGGCAGTTATGGACTGAAGGAGCAACCACAGTTTCACTAATTGTATGCAAGTTTCACTTCTTGGAGCAGAATCTCACTTTTTATTTGTACACCTCACTTCTTGAAGCAGTAATCATTTGTATGTCTTACTTCTTGAAGAATACTTGATTTGTGTGATGCAAGTCACAAACCATGTTGCAAAATCTCACATATTAGATGTGGTTTCGCACAATATTGCATTTTCATTATGTTGGTGCATGATCCACAGCTTGAAGCAATGTCTCTCTCACTGGCTATGAGTGCCACCCTTACATGTGCAGTCTTTTTTTCACAGTGCAAGTCAGAAACATTGGCACACAATCTCAATCTTGTTGTATGAACCACACAATCCTTAACTAACAAGATACGAATCATGCATTGTGGAGCACTGTCTAAGTCTCCACATTCTGAATGGTTCCGCTGACCTTAACTCAAACTGAGCATCAAGGAATTTAATCCAAAACCACTTCATACTTGGCCTTCAGAACTCTGTTGAGATGTTTCTTAGGGTCCAAGTGGCAATTCCTTTACTTATTGAGTGGAGATAGTCAAGCAGCTATAGTGCTGGAATTAACATTTTAAAAATTAATTCTGCTGGAAATAATCAAAGCATAAATATGCATTGACTGTTGGAAAAATGAGAGTAACAATGCCATCAGTGAATATACTGCTTACCACTGGAATTAGAACTCCTGATTGCTGTGATAGAGGGGAGAAGAATGCAAACAGACTGTAGGGAAATTCAGGAAGCTGTAGGAAATGAGTGCCAACCATGCTATATAGCTGCCCATGACCATCAACTACAACGTATACACATAGGGGCAAGAAAAACCTATGGAATGGATGCAAAGTGGCAGAGGATAAATAAAGAGAGAAAGATGATGCAAGGACCTGGGACTTAGTTGCAGTATGTCCAACATGCCAATTATCTGGATGATGGGAGGGACAAGAAGTTAAAAAGACTGGGAGGTAGTATCAGGTAAACAACCTTAACCATCCTTCTATTATTAACTTTAGTTTTGTTGCAGCATAAATCCACATTTCATATTAAATCCTTGCAGGTTTTTGTGGGATTTCATAACAGCTTTTGCATTTTCTATTTATATTATAGGAGACTTTTGGATAATATAATAAACAGTTGTATATATTCACACCTATCGACAGCCTTCAACACAGTAGACAACAGTACTCTGCTATTTTATTTACCAGAATGTGGGATGAAAGAAACCACCTAATCTGATTTAAATCTTTTCCCCAGGACTGTTCCATAAAGGTTTTGTAAGACTACCTCAACATGAAAAGCTGGATGGACATACACTTGATTATAATAAATATGAATAAAACGGAGATCCTATTGGTAGGTATGGCTCTTGCTTCCTGGCATGCATTTCTGTAGCCCACTATATTAGGTCTTCGTAATCAACCTCTATCTTATGTAAAATGCCACATTTTTAAACTTGATTCCAAGCTGAGACTTGAAGATTCACCAGTAGTCTCCTATTGTTTGTTATTGCTTACTAATCTACATTCATATTTCCTGTTCTGTTACTAAATTCCAATAAAACAATTGTTGCAGCTACATTTGAATCCAAGTTTGATTACTGTAACTCTTTGCACCCTGGAATTTCTAAAATCTTCCTACACACATCTCTTTCTGGTCCCTTTCTTTAGAAAAACCCCAATGGGTAGCATTCTTTCATGTACCTGGTGATTATTTTGGCAGCACCTTGAGCTGGAAAAGCATATCAACAAAACATTGCAGAAGCTCCGTTAAATCCCATCCTCAGATTTATGTGCACTTGTGGACACCTATTCTTCTCGCAAATCATACAAGTCAAATGGTAAGTCATATCACATATGGGGTCAAACTCTCAAGCCTGGACAATAATATAGGAAAAGACTAAAATCCACTAGGAATTGGATTTATAGATTTTTTAAAAGTGTTAAGATAAAAAGCACTATGAAAAAGTAAAGGCTCAATATGAAGTCACAGTACGTGCTTGACCGAGACATAGTTGCAATTTCAGTCCAACAGTGATGGAGCAGAAGTTGAATACGCCATCTTGGTTGCCCCAGTCAAACATTGTACCTTATGACTTAGAGACACTTTCAGAGTTCACAAAGTAAAAACTTTAGATTAAACTTCTGTCTGTTTTGAGATCAGCTTGATTAACATATACTGTATTTAGTCTATACCACAACATAACATTCTTTAAGCAAGGCCTTTTCAAATGTGCTAACTTTGGGACATTTACCAAGCATAGAAAAGGATAAATTACCTGCTGTCCTTCCAAAAGAGCTATATTAGCAGAAGTTTCAAATTCCAAGACAGTCATTTACACCCTTTCAGATCTCCATGTGTCCACCAGATGGTAGAGGCCAGGGGTAGGGAAAATTACCCCCTCCCCTATAGTTGACTATAGTCGTGAGACCTTAGCGGAAGCAATGCTAAGACAGAGATTTTCATTGGCTGAAATGGAACAGTCTCAACTGGTCTCAATACCGTTCTTCTTCAGACTCTAAACAGTGCAATGGAACTGTGAGTTTAGCAGGCCAGGAGCTTCAATATTTTATGATGGTGCTCTTCCTTTGCCAATTTATAAATAATACCCTAAATGCCTTACAGATAAGTTGAACATTATCTGGAATAGTCCCAGTATTACATTTCCAAATAACTATGAAAATAAGCAGTTTTTGCTCATGGTAATGTCTAAACTAATATCATAAAGAACAACAAGTTGTGAAAGCATTTTAAACAGATGCCACGCATATAGTTAAATGGAAGTTGTGCACAACAAAGATGTGGAAATTCTATTTCCCCATCCTTCTTCTTAAATATGAAATGTTTATAATATTTAAACATTTAGCGCTAGAGCACAACTGTGTAAAACGAATGAGAGTGCTCGCAAAGTGCATTACTTCATGCATTTTCTTATTTAAAAAATAAAACAATAGTACAAGAAATGGGGAGAGCAATAGTATCCTCTAATCCTCCTGTACACCATTGCTATCATCAATGATGTCATTTCAGTTGCCCTCAGAGATGTTATAGAGCATGTCCTGAGTGTTTTAAAATGTGAGGTCATAAGCAGTGCAAGGCGAGGGTGGGAGTTATAGTTTATTAAGTTTATTAAGTTGACAACTGGTGAATTACAGTTTTTTTCCTATACCATTATTACCAAACCTAATTATAACATCACCTTAAGCTTTGTTTTATTCAAGGAATTTTCTAGGGTTGTTTTTAATGTGAAGTAAACTTTTGTTACTGTTGTGAGGACCCTTTTAGTACATGGGTTGGACACCCAGTCTTAGCTTAATTTCACAGCTTGTGTCTTTTTACATTCATTCACATTTTTATTCATGTTTTAGCTGGCCTGCTTTTAGCTATTGTTTTCACATATTTTATCAGCTGCTTCATTCAAGGAAAACACAGTTCAATCTGCACATTTAATCTGCCATTGTACCACATGTAAGCTTGTTCAAGGTTGCTACATACAGTATATGATATGGTAACTTGTGTTGCCAGCAGAGGAACCAGCTTCTATCTCTGAGACACAGCATTACATCAGAACCATTCTTTGAACAATGTATGGGTCATTATATATAACTAAACATAGTCCCAAGGAGGGCATAGGGCGCTCTGGTCGTGATCATCCAGGGATGCGTACTGCACAACCGATAGCATCGCTGACCCTTTCGCTGACTTTTCAGCTTCCCGAGAGGATTGTCATCCATACAACCGGCAGACCCCTGCTATTTGATAAGCCGGGACTAACCCACTAGGTCAGGCCAGGCAGAGGGTTACAACCCCTATGCTCTCAGGTATAGACATACGGTTTTGGTCGGAACCTCTAGAACATCTAGAAACACACCATACAGTGGGGTTGTTTATTTTTTTCACTTTGACTGTAATTTTAATTACTTTACTTTGTTTCATCTGCCTTATTATTGCAGTGCATGCTTTTTACACTAGAATGTGATTGTTTTAATAAATGTATTGAAATCCAGTTTGCATTTTGTATCTTGCCTTGGCATGCATGAGTAACTGAGTGAAAGGGGTATGATCTGTTTCATGACTTTCCTGAGGAGTCATAGTGCAGGTTCAGGTTGCCACAAATAACCTTACACAGGTTTGGAGGTTTGGGTGAGGCACTTCAAGATAGCCAGGAAATAGCCGGATAGCTACTAGGAGACTTGGGGTGCACTCAGTCTCCCACGCTCGGTGGTGCTGCCGTCCTAAACATGCAGTCCCATTACCAAAATAGTAAGCACAGAACATTACCATACACAACAATACTAACCTCCCATGTGTAATTTGCAATATGAGGTTGGGTGCAGGGCCTGGCCTATTCCCCAACACCCTGTCAGCGCTGCTAACCCCCTGCTGCTCACAGCCTTTCACCATGCATGGCAGGTGTCTGGCCGCAGGGCCTGTCCAATCCCTCACTGCCGGCCTTACTGACCCCCCACAGGATCCAGGGAGTCAGGATACCCCTACCCTACCCCCTTAAATCTTATTGTTTTATATTTTCAGGATTTTCATTCCCCAAGTTCTGTAAAGCTGGACTCAATATTTCTCATCATGTTGCAGCCAGGAAATCAGTGTGCAAGCTCCCGTGGGACTCGGAAGAACTTTTTGCTCCAACAGCAGCATTGAGGTCAATGGATAAAAAGCCCTCTAGGCCAATCATTTCACACTCTATTATTTGAAGTGGAGTGCCCACAGGAGTCCAGCGAAATCCAACAGTTCAGCCTAAATTTCTCAACAACTACTGAAAGTACTAAATCACAAAATGCACCCTTTCTGGGTCAAGATCTAGCTTTCTACTAAAATTACTGTAATTCTGTTAAGCCTTCTGGGCTGTAGCACTGTTCAAAAATACCTATTGAAATTACAAGGGGAAATAACGTTATAGGTGTCCCCTTTTTTTTCTTGCCTCCACTTGATGGATCACCCCAACACTTTCACGAAAGGAACTGAGGTAGATAAAATTATTTTTCTGGAAAGTTTTGTGATGATACCCAAAGATATTAGCAAATCAAAAATGTATTTTCAACTATAAGTAGGTCTTAGTTTAGATGTGAGTAATAAAGTACAGCAAATATTGATATTATGCCAAAGCTTGCTGTAACTATGTATTTTTTATAGTCTTATAAAGATGTGTGTGTGATGTCATGAATGATGAAGTGATGTAATATGTGAGGTCATGAGCAGTGACTAATAGGGGTGCAAGTTTTAGTTAGTTAACTTGACAATAATGTTAGGTGTGTTTGGGTTTTTTATCACCCCCAAGCTAACAATACCATTATATTAACCATTTTTTCCCAGTGATTTTCTGTTTTTTCAACATAAGTTGGATATCTATATCCACTGAAAAAAGACAACTACCCCTGCTCTGAACCTTAAAACGTACCTCACCCTCTCCTAAAAACTGCCCCGAATATAATTATTAGGTGAACATTTTACTGGCAACTTAACATTTTAAACTAAAAAAATCCCTGAAATTCACAAGTTATAGTTATCTTAAGTATCTATACTCTACCCTAAAGTAACTATAACTCATGGCCCCACCATGCACAGTTTTGTCATCAATTATGTCATTTCAAATGTTGCAGTGATATTATCATTGATGATATAGAACATGTCATGATTGATGTAATATGTGAGCTAATTAGATGTGCCTGGGGAGGGTGCAAGTTATAGTTAGCATTGGTCATGAGTTACCGTTATTTGGGATTATTATAACTGGTGGATTTCTGTGTTTTGTTCAGTTAAACCTGTTATGTTGTCACAGAAATTTCCATCTAATTATAATGTTTCTTTCATGTTGGTTTATTTTAAGAGAATTTCTATGGATTTTTCATTAAATATTTCATTACCATACCTGAAGCCAACCCCACTGTGCATGGCTGAAGGCTGTAAGGCCAATGCATCACTGTGCAGCATAGGGTTGGCCATAGGGCCTGCATCCAACACCCCCCAAGGACAGCCAACCCTAAGCCACAAACAGCCTTTTGGCATACACAGTGTGTGGTTGGTCTCGCAGGTTCCGGCTGCACTGCGATGTACTGACTTTGCCAAGGAGGCACAACGTTAAAATATAAAAAGTGACCCTCTCATCATATTTCTCCCAAAATCACCAATATTTTTAATTTAGTGTATATTTCAGTAGTTCACACAATGTAATGATTAATAATAATGATTATTATAAAAATGTTTAATGTACTTTTAATAAATATATATCTGAGTCTTTCTTTTAATATAGTTTTTATTATTGCAGTTTGTGTGATAAAACTGTTAAAACATACACATATTGATTTTTTTGTTGTTTTTAAATAAAACCTTAATTTCTCTGAACTCTTTCTATTATTGACGAATGGCTGCTTCACTTTCTGCAGCCCCCTATAGCAATAAAAAATTTGCTTGGTGGTCACCCTTCCTATTCTAGGGGCACTACCACGCTTAAAAAATTAGGGCCATATTTACAAATCGCCTTGCGCTGTCGATGCATAATTTTTTATGACACATTGATAGCGCAGGCTGCAGGCCCATATCTACAAGGTCAGACAAAGCCACTGTGCTTGGCTTTACATGTCCTTGTAGATGTGGAGTGAGGCAATGCAGCGCAAGTCACTGCATTCACTTGTTCTTTGTCAAAGAGGTGTTTCATGGGTGTTGTGGTGGGTGTTCCCACATAACACCCATGAAATTTGATGCATTCCCAGATTAACAAGGATTTGTAAACCTGGGAATGAGTCAAAAGCCTTTGCCTCCCCAGGGAGGCATAAGGGAGGCACAACAAGATAAAAAACCTTTATTTCTATTCGTTTTTTCCTCTTTCTATATGTGCTGCTTTGTGCATCTTGTAGATGCATTGCATTCTTGTCCTTTTCCTTTGCAGGGCATTAAGGGGCACTCCTAGAAAAAGTAGTGAATAACTAATCAGCGGCTCCAGACACTCATTAATTATTCATGTTAGTGTCCTGGTGCCCACCCAGTACACCCTTTAGTTTTAAATTATGGGGGGTATGAAGCCCTCTTTCCAAGCCTTTACAGCCCTGAGGACTCCATCCCTGGTGCCTTTCTTTTTTTAATGGGAGCAGGGGCGTGCCCCCCAAAGTGGTGCTTGTGACCCCTTCCACCAGGGCTTTGGGTTGGTGCCCCTATGCTCACATGGGTCACCACCAAAGTAGCCGGCTCTGTTCCTTTGCTCCCACCCTCACAGGAGCAGATATTTTTTCCTGTTCCCACCAGGTGGGAACGAAATGGAATCTCCTGCCCAGCACAGTGTGGGCAGAGTATCCTGGGGAGATGGAGTGCCTGGGGAGGATACCAGCATGGGAAAGAGGTGCATGGCCCTATTGCCCGTCATTATGGACATTGGTCACAGGGAATGTGGTCCCCTGGCTCAAAAGTGGTTCAGGGAGGGGAGGCCCATGCTTCCACCTCTTTTTGAAGAAATCACTCTGGGAGATGAAGTCAGGGATGGGGTAACCACTCACAGACCCCCTTTCTCAATAGTAGAAAATAAAGACCTTGGGCTCTGTCCCACCAGTTAGTCCACTAATTTAAATAGCAAAGAATCCTGCAAAAGTCCCACAGAATTGCAGCTTTTTAAGCCACTTCATTTAGTATTTATCATCAAGGGGTAGGGGGCAGGGTATTCCTCCCCTCGCCCCTTATATCATTTTCTAAAAACAAACTCCGGACAGGGGGCTAAGTGCCCGAATCCAGTAATGGCTGCCTGGACATTTTATCTCATGTTGGTTTGAGTTGGCCCCAAGAATAAATAGCCCCCTAGGCCAATCAGAATGCTCTATTTTTTAAATTGGGTTCAAGGGACTCTCAAACCAACTGTCAAGATCTACAAGTATTTTGACCTTTAATTTCAAATAAAACTACTGAACTGATTTACACCAAATCACAAAACATGCTTTCTGGATGAAGTTGCAGCTTCCTACCAAATTTGATGTAATTTCATTCAGCAGTTTTTGAGGTACCGCTGCCTACGAAAGTATTTAAAAAATTAATTGGATTTTCTATTTTGCTGCAGATTTAAGCTCCTCTCTCCTTTTTTATTGGCTTAGTCCCAGGGGAATGGCTTTCCCGGGACATGGCAGGGGTCAGGGAGGGGGGATACGTGGCCCTCTCCCTTTTTTTATGCAATTCGGCACCAGGGGATGGGGTTTTGGGGCCTGATAAGGCCTTCCTCCCCCTTTTATTGCATTTGGTCCTAGGAGAAGGGGTCCCCAGGGTTTGATAATGTTCGGGGAGGGGCTGTATGATGGATTTATGCATGCCAGAACCATGTATGCCTTACGAACGCGGTCACAACAACGACTGAGTCTTTACCACGCATGCCTTTATCGCGCATGCCTTCACAACAAATTTCATTGTAAATGGACCATGGGTGGTAAATTGTCTCCTGTCCACTTACACCTGTTACCATACTCTGCAATCCATCCCGCCCTATCCCTTAAAACTGTCTCTTCTGCCACAGCCCTTAGTTCTACACCCCTGCCCTAAGCCCTAAAAGTAACTGCGCCCTGCCCTTAAAACTACCTCAACCCTCCCACCCCCGCCTTGAACCCTAAAACCTAACCCACCCTATCTCAAAAACTACCCTGACCCCCTGCCCCTGCCTTGAACCCTAAAACCTACCCTGCCCTGTCGTAAAAACTACCACAACCCTCGGCCCATCCCACCCTGAACCCTAAAACCTTCCCTGCTCTGTCCTAAAAACTACCCTGCCCCCTCGCCCCTGCCCTGAACCCTAAGACTTACCCCGTCCTGTCCTAAAAACTACCCCAACTCCTTCCCCTGCCTGAACCCTAAAACCTAACCCACCCTGTCCTAAAAATGACCCTGGCCCCGCCCCACCTGAACATTAAAAGCAACCCCTCCCTTGTCCTACAAACTCCCCCGATTCTCAGCCCTGAACCCTAAAACCTACCCCACCCTGTCCTAAAAACTACCCCAACCCAACCCCTGCCCCCTTAGCCCCTACCCTAAAACCTACCCCACCATGTCCTAAAAACTCCCCTGACCCCACTACCTTAACCCTAAAACCTACCCCACCCTGTCCTAAAAACTGCCCGACTCCCTGCCCCTGTCCTGTACCCTTAAATCTACCCTGTCCTGACCTAAAAATTACCCTGACCCCCCTGCCCTCAACCCCGTCCTGCCCTAAAAGCTACCCTGATCCCCCACCCTCAACCTTAAAACCTACAGTGCCCTGTCCTAAACCACCCCGTCACACGTCCAGCCCCATTTACCCGGCTGCCACATTCTTCTCCCGGCTGTTCCCTAACAGAAGTAGAAGCATGCACCCCTCCACTAAAGAATTCAGACCTGGAAGGCCTATTAAGGCTTGAGGATGGGACCTGCCCAGCCCACTCCCCTTTTTGATATTTGGCCCCAGCAAATGGGGTCCCTGGGGCTACAATAGGCTAGGGGAGGGGTTCATGTGGCCTCCCTCCACCTACTTATGGCAATCGTCCCGAGAGAATGGAGTCTCAGGGGCCCTAATGGGCTTGCAGAGCATGTGCCCCCCCTCCCAAATTAGTAAGGTATTAGCCCTGGGGAATGGGATTTATAGGGCGTTTTAAGGCTTAGGGAGAGGGGCCACACACCCTCCTTCCCTACACTTAAAATATTACTTTGGGAGATAAATATAGATATAGCAGAAAATGGACTACAAATTCGTATTCTACTCAAGATCAAAGTCCCTCAGTATCTCCAACGACTAATAAAACAATAGCTTAGCATAACATTGGGTGAGTCACAATTGATTTTTGAAACGCTCTGGTTTCCCCTTAAACTCCCAAAAAGCATAAATATTTATCCTCCAGGGAGATTCCATATTCGCATATTATGCCAGTGCACACTCCCCCATTCAAGATTATTTTAATTTAAATGTACTTATATTCATAAACATTTTGCTCAACAACATTACTTTATTACTATGTTATAAATGTTGTGGACAAATGAGAAAAGAAGCAAAACTACTTTTATTGTTAAGGTACACTTTTTCACATTGGAGTGATAAAAAGTAATCCTTACCATAGAGGTAAAAAACAGATGACCACCCGGTGTATTGCACTAAGATTCCAGCTAATGGCATTGCAATAACAGCTCCTGCATAAGAACCTGTACAAGATACAAAACATGTGAATTAATGCATCTTTTTTAATACGTTATTTTTCATAGCATGCCATTCTTTAAAGAAATTACAATGTACTACAGTATGATTACTCACCACAAAAAGATGTAGTTACTAGACGACTCCGCTCCAGAGGAGGGGCCCATTTGCTCCACATTCCATGGCATGCAGGATAGGTGACACCCTACAAGAAATGAACAATTTATACTACTTTGACAAGCTAAAACACACAAACGTAACATTTTTCTGTCAATCTTTTACACGAAAAAGCACATATGAATAGCTTAAGCTAATTTTATCAAATTAGTTGATACTTCACAAAACAGCTTTGAGGACCAAATAAACAATAAGAGGCATATTTATCAAGATTTTGTGTCACCAAAGCAAGATTTAGCAAGCCACATAAGGCCACCTTGTGTGGCCCTGAGAGGCTTGATGAATCTGGAGTAACTCAAGACAATGCAAATCCGTGACTTGTGTCACTCTTACTCAGGGAAGAGTTCCATGGGTGAGGCATGGGGGCAGGGCTGGCTTTAGCCCTGGTGGCGCCTGGTGCAGCAATCTTTTATGGCGCCCTCCCACCCCATGACCACCTCCTCTGATTCCCTCACTACCACCCGGCAAAAGTGCCCCTCATCTCTCCATAGCCCCTCTCACATACATTTAATTTGTTTTAAAGAGCTTGTAAAGGCTGGCTTTACTAATCCACTCAGCCATCCACATAAAACATAGTTCTCTTCTCTACAGCAGGCATATTGACACACTGCAAAACTTTATATGGAGTCAAAACTGCCACTGGACAAAACAACAATCTCTCTCTCTAGCAAGAACATTAATCATAAGAGTTATCTTAATAATTTAATTGCATCCTGAAGGCTGGACGCACAAGGAACCTTTCAGCAGGTGCTTTTAAATAGCAAGTTTCAGAAGTTATTGTTAAACACTGCGCCCCACTGAGGTCAGCGCCCCCCATCCATGGTAGCACCCAGTGCGGTCACACCGGTCGCACCGCACTAAAGCCAGCCCTGCTTGGGGGTTCCCACACACCCACCAATTGATTTTGGTGCATTCTCAGATTTACCAACAGTGGTAAATATTGTAATATGTCAAAATGCTACACATTCCTAGGAGAGGAGCAACAAGGAGAAATATCTGTATTTGTCCTGGCTCTTTCCTCTTTCTAAGTATGCTTCATTCTGCAGAATATTTAGAAGGAGGAAAATGCCTTTGAGGATTGTTTTTGTGCAGGAAGATGTTCCTTCCTGCACAAAAAACAATCCTGCCTGCAACTCATACACCCTTGCACCATTCTGCTAGGGTGCCTGCACATTGTGCACCAGCAAAAGGAAAGGACAGCAATGCACCATGTCATGATAAATACAGCACAGTCTTGCCCTTTCCCTTTCAAACAGCTCAGTGTAGCAAGGTGGCTTGTTGTGCTGTGTAAAATAATGATAAATCTGACATTCAGTCGAATTAAATGTACATGTAGCATTTGTAAGTGACAAAGAGGTGGACAAAGTGATTTAGATCACTCTTGGTCTACAGAGGACATCACTCTGCAATAACAGCTCAACAACTAGCTATCTCTTTGATCACTGTTTGACTCTGCTAAGCACTCCACACCTTTTGGCTAAGTGCTCATTACAGAAATGTCACATAAAACATACATGCAAACATGTATACATTTTGGGAATCTGACTTAATTAACATATCAGTATTACATACTATGTAAAATGAAATTCTCTGTCTGCTAAATGACCACAGAGACATGTTAATGCATAGCAATTCATTATGTTCAATCATTTGGTATGTTTATTTTTTGAGGAGTAAGTTGGGTAAGTTGTCACATTTCGCGATTGTAACTCTTCTATGTGGATAATACATTAATTGAAAAATATACAGCAGGAGGCCTTTCTTGCTGGCACATTTGTTTGAAAAACCTCACCAAAAATCTTTTGTGAGACACATGGTGGGCTTACGAAGAACATATTGCTTGTCAGGGGTTGGCCTTCTTGTCGCTCTCATTTGGTTGCTTCTTATTTGTGTCCCAGCTTGTCTTTGACCCTCCTAATCTATTTTGATCCGCTGCCTTCTATGGTTCCTCTACTTGCTATTCAAACACAGTTTTTTTCCTTTTTGGCTGAGCACTCCAAGAGAGTGCACATTTTGTTTTCCAGCTGCCTCCTTCGTGTACTTCTCTCCCCCTGCCCTCTGTCCTGCTCTTTGTCAGTGCTGTACTTCCCCCCCCCCCCCATTTTGCATACACACTTGTACACCTGTGTGGCTGGTTCTCCATGTTGCACTCACATTTGTGTTTTTTGCCCATGTTCTTCTTTCCCACATGCTCCATGTTACTCTCTCACTAGTTGCTTCTTCTCCCTACCCTGCTCCCTATTTTTCCCCAAACTGTGGCCGGCTGCTCTCTTGACTTTTGCTTCTCCTCCCCATCCCCACTACCAATTCACCTATATGCTTGAGACCAACCATTAGAAAAGAAAAGTAGAAATATTACTCCTTGCCTTCGCATCTGCCCCACAAAGGAGGTCTTCAGAACCATCTATGAATTCAAGACCCTACAGCTTACTTGAATGTGCTAGTTCCTAAACAAATGCTCTATGGTGCTCTGGTTGCTAATATCATAGAAAGTGCCAGACAGATACACAGCTTCATCAGCACAAATGTTCTAAGAAACAACATGCTCCACATAAAACACAGTGCACAACCACACAACAGAAAGGAGTATTCATAGTATGTTCTACATCATTAGAAATTGGGTATCTATTTGGCAACGGTATGCACCCTGTCCAACTAGGGACCACAATCCTAGTCAGGATAAGTCACAACACAACCTAAATTATCCCGTGCTCACTCTCTAGTCCCTTGTCATAGAGCAGGCAGGCTTTAACCTAGAAGGCAATGTGTAAAGTAGTTGTGCAATAACTCATAGAGTAACACAGTGAAAATACCACAAAAAGACTCCACACCAGGTTAGAACAATATAGACAAAATAAGTCCAGAATGACAAAAATACAATATGTAGAAGCTGAGATATACATTTTTGAAGAATAAATGCAAAATAGCACTTAGAAGCAAATAGTGCTTTTAGGGGTTTCTTTAGGTTCTGGCCGACAGTGATGGAGCACAGGCCCGCTACAGGAACCAGGCAGACTCCAATGAACAAAGTACCTCTTATGGTCACAACAGCGAGATGCATGGTGAGATAGGTTGATTAGGTCTACGCAGAGATTGCAATGCATTGATCTGTCCCACAAAGTGATGGCAATGCATCAATTCCAAAGGCAAGCACAGGGGCTAAGATGCGTTGGTTCCAAATTGTGATGCGCCAGGTTTCTCTATGCAGTCAGGGATGTGTCAGTCTCTGTAGACTGCTGTGGCGATGTAACGTGAGTTGGATGTGTGGGTTTCCCAAGGCAATGTGTTGGTTATGAGAATGATGCGCCCATTCCGCTCCCACAACTGGGTTGATGTGCCAGTTTTGTTACACAAATAGAAGATTAATTGATTTCTGTGATGCAAGTATCTGGGTCCACTTCCAGTGAACCAGGCACAGTAGCAGGAGTAGAGACTTTGATATCCCTGAGTCTGAAGTCTGAGTCTGAAGTGAGAGTTAATAAGCTAACAAGCTCCTGGATATCACTTGTGGTGCAAGGCAGAGTCCAGCTCTCTCTCAGCAGGGTCAGAGAGCAGCCCTTCCAGGTCAGCAGTCCAGCGGAGTAGCAGTCCTTATTGTAGGACAGCACTTATGACAGAGTCCAGTTGTAGGTCAATAAGTGTCTGATTTGGTAGGGTCAGAGACCCAGTTATACCCAGTGTGCCTTTGAAGTGGGGGAGAAGTGCACAGAAGTCTTTTCTTCCCAGCCTTGGCTCCAGACTATCAGTAGGGTACTCAGTCCTTTGTGTGGGGACAGGTGTAAGTGTCATCCTCTCACCCTTCCTGCCCAGGAAGAGCCATCAGAATGCAGATGAATGCAGGTGCATACTCAGGCACACCTAATCTTCCTATGTTTGTGGCTACCTAGAGGGAATACACAAAGTGTAGCTGTCATCCAACCCATATGCGTATTGGAGACAGACTGAAGGGACACACATCTGTAAGAGCAGAGAAATACCTACTTTCTACAAGTGGCATTTCTAAAATAGTAATGTTAACTCAACGTTACCAGTACAGAGGATTTATCATTACCAATCCAAAGTTATGAAACATGACATAGCTACTCCTCCTTACTTAATCAAGAATTTCAACTTAAAAGTATATTAAGGAATTCCCAATGTTACCTGTTGAGAAAATGACTAGGAAGTTTTCACTACCAGGACATGTAAATCTTAAAAGTGCATGCCCTACCTTTACGTTACATAGAACCCTGCCCTATGGGCTACCTACAGCCTACCTTAGGAGTGCCTTATATGTGAAGAAAGGGGAGTTGAAGGCTTGGCAGGGGTTTTTAAATGCAAGTCGAAGTGCCAGTAAACTGTCCGCACAGATCCTGCAATAGCAGGCCTGAGGCATGGTTAAGGAGCTAGTAATGTGAGTGGTACAATCAGTGCTACAGGCCCACTAGTAGCATTTCATTTACAATCCATGGGTAATGTAGTGCCCTTTAATAGGGACTTATAAGTTAAAATAATATGCTAATTCGATATGAGCCAATATTACCATGTTTAGAGGAGAGAGCACAAGCACTTTAGCACCGGTCAATGGATGGTAAAGAGCACAGAGCCCTAAAGCCAGCAAAAACAAGGTCAGAAAAGTGGATGGAGTCAGGCAAAATGTTGAGGGGAACCACTATAAGCCTGTCAGGTCTAACACCCATTATTTGACCAATTGTTAAAGTACTTAGTAAAATACCTGGATCACCAGTTGACCCACTATCCCCTCTCTAGTTATTTTCAAGGAAACCATAGCTATAAATCCTATCATAGAAGGTGCACTAAATATTATCACTACCTCACTTGCTATTGGTATCATGTTGAAAGTGCTCAAATATTCTTCTACCAAACTTCTTCTGAAGAAATATGGTCTGGATGCAAAAAAGGCTATGAACTACAGACCACATTCAAATGGATGATAATTTACTAAAATCACCTAAAAGGCTGTGTACATGCAAATGTGGGAATTGATAGAAAAAAATATCAACAACCTTTCAGATTCACGTGTCAGATTCCATTCTTTAACAAAATGATTCAATGAATGAAACAAGAACATATGCAAATGCTAATGAAGTGGCCACCTTGCTCCTTTTTGACAAGGGGTCTTCAAACTGGACGGTGGGCCCCCCTAGGGGGGGCCTCAAGTGATCCCGGGGGGGGGGGCACCAGGCTCTGGGCAAAAGAAGCATTACACAGATAACAGGCCTATGTTTTAAGCAGAAGTATGTTATTGCACCTTTAAAAAGGTAACAGTACTTAACTACAATGTTTAAAAAGATCTAGACATATGTAAACATTGCCATCTTTATAAAATAATTGTGAAAAATTCTTAGGGGGGCCCAATGATTTTTATTTTTCAACTGGGGGGAGTGGCATTAAACAGTTTGGAGACCACTGTTCTAGACACTCTGCCACTTTCAATACAGCCTACCTCCTAACACTATTGGCTACCCTGGAGAAGGTGGCCATTCAAAGAAACACCTTGGATTGGATTAATTTCTTCTTACCTAACAGGAGGTACATCATCTCACTCCAACTATTCACCTTCAAACTATGCCAGATAATTGGGCCCCGGGATTAAACCATGTCACCCTTCTATTGCAACATTTACCTCAGCCCTTTGCCTCAACTAATTCAATAATGTTGTTTTGACTATGCAGCTGACATACAAATTATTCTCAAATTCAGGAACCTAAATGACATCATGGCATCCACATTGGTACTGTCAATGAACACATGGATAGAGTCAGTACACGCATCACCTCAATCAATCAATCAGCATGTTTAAAGCACACAACTTACCCGGTGGGTTTCAAATCATCACCTTAATACCCACCTAGACCTTATACTCCACCTAGACAAAACCAAAATCCCTACATATGGGAACTAGTCACTTGCACAAGAAATATCCACAAGGCCTGCGGACTTAGGAGAAGTGGCGTGTCATGAGAAACAAACACAGCTAACAACCTAATAGTCAGTCAATCAATTCAGTTCATCCTAGGTGCAGGTCTTTCCCTGGAACTGCAAATAAATACTGTTGTGAAATCCTCAACAAAATTGCTTGAAATCTTAAAATGAAGTTGTGCCTTCCGAGGTTTATGCAATAGTTGTGTCATAGTTGGACTCTTGCTCTAGGTAAGACTGCTGGTTTAAAGATGACAGTACTTATGTTTGTAGGCAACTATGCCAATCCTACAAGACACAACTGTCGTCCCAACCGTTCCGGCTCACCAAAACCCCAAATAGTCAAAGGTGATTTGTGGCAGCCTTTACGCATGGACTCAAGAGTGTGACATCTCAGGGAGCGTTGTGGTTAAACGGAGATTACCCCTTTCTCACATTAACAACATGTCTCAATCACACACAGGCAATAAGGTTTAATTTAGAAAAACTGCAATCTGCAAGAGTGTGCGTGGGCTACAATGATTAGGATAATGAATAATGCAAGAAACAGACTGGTAAAGACAAGAATCATTAATCAAAAGCCCCCCACCATCTTGGAATATCACTAGATATCATGAAGTGTGAAATATGTCCTAATACCCTAGCATGCAGGCCTAGCCCCTAACCTAGAAGAGAGGTAGGTATGCTAAATCTCAATCTGCCATAGCCATGTCCATGAGAAGAGCCCCCAACCCTCGCTACCTTGAAATCAGGTCTGTTCCGTAGAAACACAAAGACTACGTCAGTGTCAAGGCGAAGTGCCGCATCAATAGCAGCAATGGCATCTGGTCGGAATCCATCTGACCATACGATGAAGTGAGGAGTATTTTTACAGATCTGCTTGGACCCCTGACATAGGTTTGTTCCCAAACAATAGATAACAAGGTGTGCTTGGGAAGGTAATTAGTATAAACATTTCCCTTGAAGGCATGAAGAGGGAAAGTACCTAAAGTGAACACCTCCAGTTTGTCGCCTTAGCAGGGTGGCACTGATAATCAAAATCAAAATATGGTCCTAAGTCAAAACAAGGCAGCCATCTTAAAATAATTAATTAAATGAATGTGCTAAAACAGAGTAGGCTAAGTAGGGTAAAAGTCACTAGGTGACGGGGCACGAGTCTGCAAGCCACAGGCTAAGCTAACTCATATATCCCATTAAAACGAATAAGGATTCACTACAGCTGTTGCTGTGCCCCCTAGCCTCATTTATGTAAACAGTGTATATCCAGGAGCCCTTATATAAGGTCAAAACTTCAGAGTTTAGGCAACTACTACACCTGAAACCCTAGGACCACATCATTCCTGTTCTTATCTTACACTGCTCCTAGTGTCTTGTGGCATTGCAATCAAAGCATTCTGCATACTTGATCAATCATTGCATAGAGTTAAACCAACATTTAAAAACAAGATTTCAGCTCCAACATTTTATAAGATGCTTCTGATCCAATGTAGTTGTCTCTGTTCACTCAGACTGGGAAACTTGAAAAACATCTTGTTTTTTGGTAGGCTGTAAAAATGTGTGTCTTCAATTTTGTCATCCAATAAGTGCTACCTCAGCAAATCCAAGAAAACACACATCGACCATGAATCTAATGAACCACAATGCAAAGGAGTACAATACTTCTTACAGAAAAGCACTTCATTACTTTTTTAGTAAAATAGAGTTGAATGAAGCGTGATCTATCACTTTTACCTAGCCCTTAAATATGAAGAATCATACGAGCAGCACCACGTTGGTTGCAACAAGATCAGACCATGTGTCAGGACCTCACACCCAACTCTTCCCATCCATAACATATTACTACCACACACTTTAAAAACCAAACATGCAGGTCCTCTTCTAAATGCTCCCTATAGTTAGAGTGCCAATTAGAGAGCCACAATGCCACACTAGTGGCAGTTCAGCACTGTAAAAGTAAACGTAAAAGTATCATAATAGGAGGAAATGTATCGTTAATTGTGCTTACCTGATTTAATCTTCTCTAGCCTTCTGATTTAGCTCAACCACAAATGCCATGGAAGGAATTATTATTTACACGTTGTAGTAACTGTTGCTTTTGCAAAGCAACTCTGCATGCCCTGGCCATGGACAAAGGTGCATAATCCAGGTTTTGGAGGTAGGAGTGAACGTTATTTGTCCTTGCAGCTAAACAACGTGTTATTAAAATCACACATCTTAGTACCCTCTTTTATAACATATATATATATACAGCTATAAAACAGGTACCTTTGCAATAAATGTGTAACTTTTGATTTAACATTGACAATAAAACCAAACTCATAGTACTTCGTTACTATTAATGATGAAGTTAAATTCATGTTCCAAACTTTAAGCATAGGTATTGTGAAATATAAAATATATTCTAATCGGGCTTCACTAAAGTGCATCCCAGAGGCATCCACACAACATTGGAGCTTTTGTTGTCTCTTCTTTCTGGTAACCATTTTTAATTGGCTGGTAACAAAATGCATGTAATTTGCGGAGAGAGAGTAAACGCCTGGGGCTTGATAAGTATAACATTTCTGACTGAATACAAAAAGAAGCAATTTTCCTATATTTAAAGAAGAGTAATGAGAGAAAGGAAACTTGTGTTTAACTGTGTTGTTGTTTGCCTAGTTGTCATCCACATACTACCTACATTTTCTGTGAGCCAAACGACCAAAAATGAGTCAAGAATTGCTCACAAAAAACTGTTTACATTTATGGGTCAGATTGTTTAGGCTTTTGTAGCTCTGTAACAGCTCACATTTCTAACCCACAGACTAGCACTCTGATTCAATAGTTGGGCAAACGCTTGAGAAAACTTTTCAAGTTGGGGAACTTCGCACAACACAGGGAAGTGGAAATGACCTCAACTTCATTCGAGATCAGCGCAGTTTCATCTTGCCAAACAGCATAAAACCAACTTTCCCCATAACATGAATGCCTCAGGCTACAGAGAATTGGGCTTACTCCCTACCACCGGAGGGGCAACGAGGAAACACATCAGCTGCCATTCAGCTGTGCCACCGCCTTCAAGTCTGTCCTCGCTTCTCCAGCAGCAGGCAAGGTGAAGTGTCCTATATTATGTGGGTAGTTTCCTTTAAGTAGATGCAGGCATCGCATACCAGGAATGTCCAGTCTCCATGGTAACTGTGAAGATCCATCTGTGTCAGCTGGAGACTGGGAGCTGCACTGGCTGGCTGACATCGTTGGTGGTGTGTTATTCTACTAATAAATATACAGTGAAAATTCACCCGGACTCCACCATCCAACAAAGTATAGCAGTGCTGAGAAGACAAAATAAAACAACTGTTGAGCAGTTTGCTTTCAGCCCCACATGGAAGGGGTAATGCTCCTGCTGCTTTTTAGCGCACCCTTTTTATCACTCATTTTTTTGTGAAACGACACTAGCTAAATTTCTTACACAAACATTTGATGATAGCTCATGGATTCTAAAGAAGCTCCTACTTGTCTAATATGAAAATGCTTGAGATTCATCACTCAAACTTGTCCTACCTAAAATAGAATATTATATTTGTTCCTCTGATATCACTTTTAAAAGTTGATTATTACATTGGAGGAATAATATAAATCCAGTGAGTATGTTATATCTTCCGCTCTGTAATAATATCGTTTGAGCTTTTATTAAATCAGGTGCAACCATCCCCAGTATACATGTGTAATTGATGCCCGGGACCTATTTCGCACATTGCACTAATCTGGGTGCAATAGGCCCCAGTGCATTTGTAGTTATAACTGCTTGTTGCCCTGAAATTGATGGACTTTCCTAATTTGAAATTCTATAGTAAATCACTTTTTGTTCGCTTGATGCACTGCGTGAGCTCTTGTCACTTTGCACTTATGGAGCAGCCTCTTTTTTAAACATGTTTTGTTGCAGTTAAAGACAAACAAAACCATTATGGCAACACTGGATATCTCGCTGGATACTTCCCCAATCTTTACAGCCATACCCTGTATTGACTCTCCCCAACCCCATAGATTCCTCCCATACACAAAGGCCCATATTTATACTTTTTGACGCAAACCAGCGCCGGCGCTGATTTGCGTAAAAAATATTACCGCCGGCCATCGCCATTCCTATGTGCCATGCGCCTTATTTAAGGAATGATGTTAGCCGGCGCTACGGACTGGTCAGAGTAAAAAAAAATGACTCAAACCAGGCAGCGCCGGCGTAGGGGAAATGGAGGTAGTGCGTCAAAAAATGGTGCAAGTCAGGTTTGAGGCAAAAATCATGCCTCAAACCGGACTTGCGCCATTTTATGACGCACAACCCCCAGTGAAATGACTCCTGTCTTAGCAAAGACAGAAGTCATGTCCCCTTGCCCAATGGTCAATGGCCATGCCCAATGACTTCTGTCCCCTGGGCATGGTCATTGGGCACAGTGGCATGTAGGGGGGCCCAAATTAGGCCCCCCATGCCACTTTAAAAAATAAATAAAAATACTTACCTGAACTTACCTGGGATGGGTCCCCCCATCCATGGGTGTCCTCCAGGGGTGGGCGAGGGTGGCAGGGGGTGTCCCTGGGGGCAGGGATGGGCACCTGTGTGCTCCTTCCATGGTCAGAGACCATGGAAGTGCGCCCACAGGTCCCTTAACGCCTGCAGTGACCCAGGCGTTAAAAAATGACTCTAAAAGGGTTTAGAGTCGTTTTTTAAGGCCCTCCCCCTCCCGTGCGCCATTTTCACCCAGATTGATAAATATGGCGCCCGGGTGTTTGAGTCATTTTTGGACGGGAATGCCTACCTTGCATCTCATTGGCGCAAGGTAGTTTCCCGCATCCCAAAAATGAATCTAACTCCATATTGTTGGCGCTAGACGGGTCTAGCGCCAAAGTATAAAAATGGAGTTACTTTTGCGCCAACAAAATGGCGCAAATCCGGCACTAACAGAGTATAAATATGCCCCAAAATGTCCCTAAACCACGATAATTGTCACAAGTACGATGTTACTCTTTGTCCTGACAGGCCATCCAGAAGACCGTGGAATAGGCCCCACCCACTTCATATTTTCTCCCACTTGCGTAGACATCCTCTACTTTCATAAACCTGGCATTCTGCAGCCCCATACCAGTCCATGTCCAATTTTCACACCTCAACACTCAGCGGTTTGGCTGCACCCCACAGGGGGAAAAACATTTCTCTAGATCACAGCAAATCTTCGGGTGGATAGCAATCAAGTTTACTTTCCAGTGTGTTCCTCCCCCCAGATTTTCAAATTAATCATTTTGTGTGAAACCTTAGTCGATAGGCCAGCTCCCTCTTGAAGAATGTTTCGGACTCCCTTCCAGAAGCCTACTAATCGTGGGCAATACAATAATGTAAACAGGAGCCCCCAAACTCCTAGTGCACTTATCTGTATGGGCCCTGCCCATCTTGAATAAGAGTATTCTCATGCAGTGGGTCCTGTGAAGTATATAGAGTTGGATCAGCCTCAATCAGGCTCTAACTGCTACTTCCCTGGGTGATCAGAGTGCCTCTTTCCATTCCTCCTCTTCTAGCTCCCCAATGTCTGCCTCCCAGGCCTCTTTTAGGCTCAATAAGGCATTAGGGGTGTTATGCATTCATTTACTGTAAGTCAGGAATAATGTTTTTGTGAGGAGTGGTTCTGTGAACAGTCTATCTTTCAGTGGTGAGGATCTATCCAGTGGTTGGCCCTTATCTATATGTACTCGTAATGCGTGCTTCAACTGATGATATCTGAACATTTGGTTAGGGGCCAAGTTTTATTCTGTTTGCAAGACTTCCCAGGTGATAAAGGCCTACCAACCCCTCGAGTTTTCCCATCTACACCACAATGTTGCTATCCCATTCGGGGGTCATCTTCATGTGCCAATCCTGCCATCCCAGAAATCGAATTGCCATCCACCAAACTGAATCTGTAACCCTCGTGAGAGCTGGGAGGAAAGTGTAACCCTTCTTGGAGTATAGTGTTCTTGGAAAACCCCTGGGGCCCAGGGCCAAGAAGTCCTCCCTGATCGAGGGCTCTGATGGAGTGGCCAACACCCACTTGTTGACCACTGTCATTTGTGATACTCAAAGGTAGTTTTCCATGTCTGGGAAGGTGATTCTCCCGTCATGCCATCCACTCGTGAGTTTAGTTGTTGCTATCCTGGCTGGTCTCCATCCCACTGAAGCTGTAGGACTGTCTGATTTACCCAATGGAAGAACTCAATATGGAGTGTTTTCAGGCACATAAAGGAATTTCGGTAAAACAATAATTTTGTACATTTCCACTCTGTCAAGGAGCGACAGTGTGAGTGATCTCCAGTGCTGTACATCTGATCTTAAACGGTCCAGCAAAGAGTAAAGATTGGCCGTGTGGAAAAGCTCAGGCTGTCTAATCACATAGAGACCCAAATATTTAAAGACCACTGTTTCCACCATGAGGCCCTTCAGAAGGTTTTGCTGAGCAGTTCATGCACACAGGGCTAGAGAAGAGACTTCCCCCACTTAATTGTGTACCCATGAATAGGAACCATATAAGTGAAATGTATGGAGCAGTCTGGGCAAGTAAGCCTCAGGATCCGATACACAGAACTATGTCATATGCTTAGAGGAAATTTTGTCTTCTTACTCACCTCCCCATACAATGCCACTCACCAGGAGGTTAGCACATACCCAAAACATCAACAGCTCCAGCACCAGGGCAAAGAGCATCGGTGACAGTGGACATCCTTGCTGGGTGCCCGGGTGTACCTGAAAGGGATGAGACCAAATCCCTTTTACTTTCACCTGCATTAGCAGGTCACCGTTAAGCAGTTTTGCCCTCTCCTTATAGCTAGGGCCAAAGCCCATTCTCTCTAGTACAGCCCATAGCTAGTCCCACTCAATTGTGTTGAAGGCCTTGGCTGCATAGAGGGACAGGACTACCGCTGGCCATGACCCTTCCTCAATGCTCTCAATTCAGGCATATAGCCATCTGAGTTTCAGGCGAGTCCTTCTGTGCACCACAAAGCCCGACCGATCAGGGTGTATAAGCTTCTCTATAGTTCTCCTCAGGCAGGTGGCCAGAAGTTTGCCCAGGATTTTCACCTCTACATTCCAAACTGATATTAGCAGGTAGGAGTCACAATCGGTATGTGGCTTCCCTTCCTAGTAGATTCCAACATTAGCTGCTAGCTTCTGGTTCTTTGGAAGAACACCCCAATGACTTTCTTCCAGAAACATGTTGCATAGGTGCAGGGTCGCTCACTCACCAATTTCCAATGCAGTTCTGATGACAGGCCGTTCAGACCCTGTGCTTTCCCCGTCTGGATGTCCCTAATTGCCATACTTATCGCTTCCTCACTAATCTCGGCCTCCATGTCATGTCTTGCCTCCTCAGTTAGATCCTGTACAGCAATCTCCCTCAAGAATTATTTAATATCTGCACAGGACTGTGTGAAGTGTGCGCTACATAGGGAGCTGTAGTAGCGTGCATAGACTTTAGCAATTTCCCCATTACCTCTAACTATCTCACCCTCTTCTGTCCACAGGTCATGCATCCAACTTCTCCCTCATTCTCTGCTGCCCAGCCACATAAACAGTTGCCCTCTTCATAGACTCTTTTTTTGGGAGAATAGAGCGATACTGCACACCTTATTTTCTGCCAGCATCCTGTATTCCTGTTGTTTGAGCTGTAGTTTGTCATGCTGCTCTGGTGTGGGGGGTTTCCCCCACCAGCTTCTATAACCAGTATTTCCTCCTCAAGCATGTCAGCCAATTCTTGTTTACTCTGCTTCTTTCTTGCTACTAGCGTCATGGCTTGGCCCTGAAGGACAGTCTTAGAGGCCTCCTATAGTATGGCTGGTGACTCCACCCACATCGTCTTAGACATAAAGTTTTGTGCCTTTCCTGATGCCCTCCATAATTCCCTTATTTCTAAGACACCAGGGGTCCAGCCTCCACCCTTCTCTGACCACTGGGCAGGGTCTCTGAAGTTCCACCTAAAGAGGTGCATGAGCTGTAATCCCACACGTCATAGATCTGACATCACAGAAGCTTGCCAATGATGCATGTGGGGCAAGGAGATATTTAAGTGTTGAGGTGCAATGTGCTCCAGAGTAGTGCATGAGTTTCTTTTTCCCCAGGTTGAGAGTTCATCAAACATCTCCAAGCCCATGGCCCCCAAGAAGGCCAACAACCCCTGCCTGTGAAACCATCACTCTCCCGGTCTAACCCTACATCTAGAACATGGTTGCACATACCCCTCAGTAGGAGAATTCCATCTGAAAACTGCAGTAGCACCTCCCCTAGGTATTTCAGTGTGGGGGTTTTCAATGTGGACATAATGTATAAGCAACAAAAATCCATCCATTCCAAGTACCAGATTGCACCATGTACTTCCCTTTGTCGTCCACCCAGGTGTGGTATATAGTAAAAGGTGTGAAATAAGTTTCCTGAATCATTACAATGTTCAGGCCGTGTCTTCTCAGGTACTGCATCACAATCCCTCTCTTTATTTGGCTCCATTGGCCTTTAACATTCCAGGACATCAAAGTTAGCATATGCACCTGTCTACCTAAGGGGGCATGTGCTGGTGAGGCATTGGCCATCCTGTCCATGTATGTCTATGGCTCAAATCCCCCTCACATGCCTGTGTCTGGACCAAGGTTGTGGTGTTACAGCATGCCATTAACATAGAAACTAGAACTTGACTCTCAGAATCACCCTCCATCCCCTGCAACACAAGCTTCAAACTGTCTCTCATCCCTAATCCACAGGGTGCCTGTCACGCAAACAATAACAATGACAAAATGTTCCACATGCTTAATGAAACTCCTGACCTGAAAACAATGTTTACTTCACTATAGTTTCCCTTAGTAGAAATGTCCACAGCAACTGTGGACTGATACCTCTTACCACGCGAGACATCCTCAAAGTAGAGTCCCAAGATAGATAGCCTCCTTAACCTGTCCAGCATCCTCAGGGAACGCCTTCTGAAAAGAGGCAGAGAGAACCCTGCCCTGTCTCGGTTCCATCCCCTCTCTCGCCAGGTGCCATGTCCTCGGGGCAGTCAGGCTCTCCTTCCCCGCAGGGGTCACCAAGTATAGCAAACCTGCCTCAGTCCTATGTTTTCTTCTGTCTCATAGTCCCAGATCCAGAAGAACCAGCAGTTACGGTCCTGGGCCAACCTGGGAGTGCTCCTTTGCCACCTTTCCACCAGTCTACAGCCCTCAATCCAATCCTAGGCCTCCTCTAGGGTGGCAAGAAATGCAAGATTTGTCATTGTAGAGCACCTCAGGGTGCACTGGGAACAGCATCATGTGTTTAATCTCTAGGTCCTGCAGCCAACACTTCACCTCCTGAAAACTACTTCTCTGCTGTTGGACCTTGAGGGTGAAGTTGGGGTAGATCGCTACTGTCTTGTTTTCAAAGTGAAGTTTTTCCCTGGTGCAGCAGCCTGTAATATTGTGTCCCTGTCTCTGTGGTTAAAAAAATGGGACATTTTCATTCTTGGTGGGGTGCCTGGTGTCTGTGGCGGAATGGGTGCGCCATAGGGCCGCTCCACTGAGAAAAAGTTTGACAGTCGCTTGGGCTTCAGTATCTGTAGGATAAACTTTTACCCAAATAGTTCAGCATTTGTCCCCTCTTTTCTTTCTGCATCTGGAATGCGCCTGGAATGGCCTTCACTGTCCTCCAGCTTCGCCTGTATCATCACACTCTCTTATTGCAGCTGGTTGACTTTTATTTTAAGTGACGCTGACTCCTCTTTAAGTTGATCCAAAGTCTTTTCCATCTGTGTGGTTCTTTCATTGACCTTCCTTAGATCTGCCCACAATTAGGTGACCTCCGTAGTCACAGTGTAAAATTTGGACTCTAGCTGCAGCAACATCATCCAGATGTCATGTATGTCAGCCATAATGTCCTTGAATGAGGGAATCTGCTGCATTGTATCAATCTGTTGTCGCCTCACAGCTGAAAGGCTTGCCTGCCAAGTCTCTGTCTCAGTGTCTGCTGAAGGGAATGGCATACTTGCCCATTTTTACCTGTTGTTGAGCTCTACCACCACGGACTCCGCTGATGGGGTGATTAGGGGGGGAAGTCTGGTACCCAGTTCTTCTTCAGAGCAAGGCCTCAGTACTCACAAGATGGTATGATCAAGGGGGGATTAATCATTGCCGCCAGCCAGGTACAAGAGGGGGGCCCAAGAAGCCCCTCATAGAGCCTGCAGTCTGTCATATTTCTGCCCCTGGTGTAGCCCATCCATGCTGCCCCCACCACAGCACCAGGCAGCAAGGGCACTTGCTAAATCTAACCACTGTCCGTGGGCAGCTCATGGTATAGATGTTACAAGCTAGGCCTCTCAATCGGCCATTCTTACCCATATTGTTGGGCCCTTATGCACATTCAGTCCAGTGTGCAAAAACAGTAGTTTATTAAAAGTACTACCCAATATGCCCACAGGACAGGGGTAATCATCATTATTAATGCCCGTTGATAGGGGGAGAGGCCACCACACTTTGTGAATCTCCCAGGCTGACACAATACCACAGCCTTATCACTTGAGGGCCACAGGGAACCACAAATGCTTCACCAAATTCTTTGAGCCACATCACCAAGTCCCCTGTCATTCAGCCATTGCACACTGGCAAATCTGCTCATCCATCAAAGGGGGAGGAGGGGGAGAGGGACCACTTTGGCTGCTCACATGCTTGTCATTGATAATATCACTGTAATATTTGTAGTAAAAGTTTTGACAAAAAAACTGTGCACCGCAAGAGTGCGAGTTATAGTTACCTTAGGGCGTGAGTTATAGTTACTTCAGATAACTTTAACTATAACTGGTGAAATTTGATGGTTTTGTAATTTTAAAATGTGAGCCTAATTATAACGTCCTTGTAATCTTTGATTTTTAAGTGAATATATATATATATATATATATATATATATATATATATATATATATGTCCAACATCTCTTCAAAAGCGTTTGCATTAACGCGCAAAGAAAACGAACCGTGGCTCCAATCTACACAACGTGATTTAATGCAGCAAAAAAAGATCAGCCCAACACTCTTTGATCACGGGTAATGTGCATACTGCTGATGATCCTTTGCAGCTTTAAATGGATAGACATTTTTCCTCACCTCTGATCAAGCTCATGACGAGCTAAATGTGTTACAGTCACCAAAACAAACAAGGGTTACAGGGACGTTATAGTTAGGAAATATAATGAAAAATTCTTGGAAAATCACTTAAAAAACCAAAGGTTACAGGGATGCTATAGTTTGGTTCTGAATTTACTCTCACAAAACCAGATAAAATTCAGTTATGATCGGAGTCATTTCAAATAACTATAACTTGTGGCCTAAGGTAACTATAACTTGGGCCCTTGCCATGTACAGTTTTTTCTTCAATGACTTAACTTCTAATGTTTCATTGATATTTATATTGACGTTCTAAAAGTTGTCATAAGTGCTGTGATATCTGGTGTAATTAGCAGTTCAAGGCGATGGTGTGGGTTATAGTTACCTTAGGCTGAGCATGGCCTCCTATAACATTTAAAATTTGCCCCAGGGAGGTGATGGCTCTTTTATTTCAGCCATGGAGAGGTGGAGGTCCCCGGAGCTGGGTGGGAAGGGGGTGTGGTCCTTAGGCATACTACTGAAATGAAGGCTGGAGGAGGTGGCAGTCACCTGGGCATAAATAAGCCCAGGAGGGAGGCCTCATGCGTCCCCTCTTTATTTTTAACATGCCCCAGGGACCTGGCTCTCAGGACCTGGCCCACCCAGGGGCTTTCTTAAAACAAGCGAGGGAGACAGTGCTTGTTTTTTTCTTTTTTTTTGCCACAGAGTTGGGACCCTGTCATGAATTTGCCGATATTTTATTTTTTTAAGTACTATTTTGTACCAGAGCTAAGAAGTCAGGGTGTACCTACCCTGGCCCTTTTCTTATTTATAATCTTTTTCTTGGATTTGGCT
This sequence comes from Pleurodeles waltl, assembly GCF_031143425.1. Taxonomy (NCBI): domain Eukaryota; kingdom Metazoa; phylum Chordata; class Amphibia; order Caudata; family Salamandridae; genus Pleurodeles; species Pleurodeles waltl. The sequence continues at coordinate 107,888,705 of NC_090440.1, read as the reverse complement.
GAAGCCAAGTGCCACGTTAGCTGCCAACACTTCCTTGTTGAACTGTTGGCAGCCAATCAGATCTCAGCATGATATCGGGAGGGTTCACGGAGCCCTTGGGTCCATATATATATATATATATATATACATTTGCTTTTTCTTTATTATTTCAAAAGCTACTGAAGGTATTTAAACTATGTGACCAAGGTTACGGGGACTTTAGAGTTGGGAAATAGAATTAAAAAAACATAGAAATTCACTTAAATAACCAAAGGTTACAGGGACGTTATAGTTAGGCTCACATTCTAAACATACCAAACCACATAAATGCACCAGTTATAATTAGAGTTATATTAAGTAACTATAACTTGTGCTCTAAGGTAACTATAACTCACACCCTCGCCATGCACTGCTAATTACCCCACAAATTATGGCACACATGACATCTTTGATAACATCATTGATAATATCAATGTAGTATGTGCAATAACATTTGTGGTGAAAAAACTGTGCATGGCCTGGGAGCGAGTTATAGTTACCTTGGAGCACAAGTTATAATTACTTGTGAGAACTCTAACTGGTGAATTTCTATTGTTTGGTACGTTAAAAATGTGAGCCTAACTACAATGTCCTTGTAACCTTTTGGGGCATATTTATGAAAAGTAATGCTGCACGTAGCACCTTGCATCCCTTAGCACCCCCGTAACACCACCATGTGTGCGCCGTATCTAATATGCGGCACACCATGGCGGTAGTTAGAGAACAAGCATCAGAATCTTTGATGTTAGTTCGGCGCTTTGCAGGATTAGCGTAAAAAATGCTGATGATAATCCTGCAAAGCACCCAGAAGCCCATTGTAACCAATGGGAGCCTCCTTTTAATGCCTGCTCAGAGCTTAGATTTCTTTGTGCAATTTTTTCGGACCCCCTAATGGGGAAACACCCCCTTTGCATACATTAGGCCTGGCACTGTGTGAGAAAACAGGGCTGATTGCAGAGGCCCCATAACTTTTTGCCCCCATTTTCCTCTTTTTGCTGGTGTTTTCCTGACTTTGATGGTGCCCTGGGTACTGCTAACCAGTCCCAGGGCCTGTGCTCTGAGTAAAATGGATATGCAAATTAGGCTAATTATAATTGGCTAAGTTAACCTACCTATAAGTCCCTAGTATATGGTAGGGCATGTAGGTTTAGGGACCACAGCATAGGTGGTGCACACCTAGGTGCACTGCTGAGGTGCCCAGTGTCATTTTAAAGGCAGGCCTGCTTTGCTGGCTGCTTTTAAATTAAAGTTATATGCAAATTCGACTTTGGAATTAAAGGTACTTCCAAAGTCTTAAACTACCTTATTTTTACATATAAGTCACCCCTAAGGTGTGCCCTATGTGCCCCTAGGGCTGGGTGCCATGTAACTATAAGCAGGGACTTTATAAAAATAGATTTATAAGCCCTGGTGAGGTAAAAACAGCCAAATTCGTTTTTCCCTCATTGAAGTAAATGGCCTTCATGGCTAGAATGGGCAGACTTTATTTTAAATTTTAAAGTCTCCTTAAATGTTACATACAAAGAATTTGGTATCAAATTGATTGTTGTAATAAATCCCACAACTTCCAGTTGTGGGATTTAATATAACTTGTCCAGGTAAAAAGTTTAGACTTTACCTAAAAAGTTGCCAATTTCAGCTCTGCATTGTTTTTGCTGCTGTGCTCTGATTGGCCAGCCTGCAGCAGCTTCTGCCAGGCTGCCTTGATGAGGTGTGAAGTGGCCTAGCTTCACACAAAGGAATGTGCTTGGGGGAGAGAATCTCCCCTCAGCAGATGGTGAGGCAGGAAGGGGGAGGGCTGCCAAACTGGTCTTCAAAGGCAGAGAAGGACATTTGGAGCACCCAGCAACACCCCCACATCCTGCAACCCCAGACAATTAGGTGCCCCCTTGATTAGATTAGGAGAAGGCAGGAGAGGGGTGTGTTTATGATTTTTAGCCACACCAGTGGGTGTGCTCAGCCAGATGTAACATCCAAAAATCAGATTCATCCATGTTGGATTTTTAGAGACTGTTGCCTTCTGGGATGGATTTTTGCCACACTTCCCAGGAAGTGGTCATCACAGGGGGACGACCCTGTCCCTGATTGGAGAACCAGGGCCCCCCTGCTTTTCACCCAGGAGCAAGGATAAAACTGGCAGACCTGCACCCACGCCTCAGATCCCCTCCAAAATTCAACAAGAAAGGAACTAAAGAAGAAGAAGGACTGCCCTGCTGGACCCCTGGCCTGCACCTGGACCCTGCACTCAGAAGGACTGCACCAGCTGCACACTTGGGCTTCACCACAAGAAGGACTTTGCCTGGCTTCAACTGGTTCAAGGAGGGACTCCCTGTTTGCTACAGGTGAAAAATTGCTAAACCAGAGTCCCCTGCACCAACTCCTGAAGAAAGCGACCAGCTGACCACTGTCCAGTGGCCAAAAAGGAGTTTGCGCCAGGTGCATTCTGGGAGTTGAAGTCCGCACCCCCAAGGACCATCACAGAACTTCTGGACCCTTGGGGTGAGCTGTGGACCCCAAAAGAACCTTAAAAGAACATCTGGGTGAAGCCCCAGAAGTTTGGAAAAGATTTGAGAATTTTTGGAAAAAAGCTCCAGAGAGGGACCGACCCGCCACGGAAATTCTAGCCGGCTTGCCTCAACCGCGACCCGGCCTGACTTCGTGGTTCGTCCCGGTAAAGAAAAACATCCAAAAAAGAGACTAAGTCCGAACGTAAAAAGTTGACCGGGACCTCCCAGCCATCGTATCCGAGAAGGGCTCCATGGACGTCGGATCAAGATCCAGGTTTACCCCGGTCGAAGGATTTTCATTTCGAAAAAACGACTAAGTCCGAAGGTAAAAGTCTCCACCGAGGAAACCCACATCGCGTATCCGGACAAGGGCTCCAGGAGGTCGGATTCAACTGGCAGGTTCGTCCCGGTGAAGAAAAACTTCAAAATAAAGACTAAGTCAGAAGGTAACTTTTTAACCGAGGCCTCCCGCGACCTGTAGCCGAGCAGGGCTCCATCGCGGTCGGCCTGAAAGTTTGACTTTGCCCCGGTCGAGGTGCAACCAGATGACCCGATTGGCGCTTTTTGTTTCTAAGCGCTAGAAAAGTAATAATTCTTTAAAAATTCATATCTCCGGTTCCCCTGAACCGATTTTAATCGTTTTTGTGTCATTTTAAAGATAAAAATATAAACTATTTTTATAAATTGGTTTTGGATTTTTAAACTGTTTCCTGTGTTTTATTTAATTACTGTTTTGTGATATTTGAATGCTTTACACTTTGTCTCCTAAGTTAAGCCTTGACGCTCGTTGCCAAGCTACCAAGGGTTGAGCTGGGATTAATTTACTGAGACCTAACTGTACCTAGGTGGAGGTTAGTGGCTTGTTGCTAGGTGTTGGTACCTACCTGCCCTACCAATAACCCATTTTCCAACACACAGGCATTATGTAGCGCAAAGGGTTACAAAGTGTGGCAACGCAAGCATTACGTCACTTTGTGAATATGGTGCAGCATTTTTGGCCATCTAACGCCACATTAGCGTAAAAGAAAATTATGCGAATGTGTAGTTAGAATGGCACTAGACCCTCTTAAATCTGGGCATTGGTTTTTTAAGTGAAGTTCTATGTTTTTTTAAAATTCTGTTTCCTAACTATAACGTCTCTGTAACTTATGTTTGTTTCAGTGAATATATATATATATATTTATATATATATACACATACATACATATATATATATATATATATATATATGTATATGTATATATATACACATACATACATATATATATATATATATATATATATATATATATATATACATATATAAACACACACACACATATACAGGGAGAGCAGAATTATTAGGCAAATGAGTATTTTGACCACATCATCCTCTTTATGCATGTTGTCTTACTCCAAGCTGTATAGGCTCGAAAGCCTACTACCAATTAAGCATATTAGGTGATGTGCATCTCTGTAATGAGAAGGGGTGTGGTCTAATGACATCAACACCCTATATCAGGTGTGCATAATTATTAGGCAACTTCCTTTCCTTTGGCAAAATGGGTCAAAAGAAGGACTTGACAGGCTCAGAAAAGTCAAAAATAGTGAGATATCTTGCAGAGGGATGCAGCACTCTTAAAATTGCAAAGCTTCTGAAGCGTGATCATCGAACAATCAAGCGTTTCATTCAAAATAGTCAACAGGGTCGCAAGAAGCGTGTGGAAAAACCAAGGCGCAAAATAACTGCCCATGAACTGAGAAAAGTCAAGCGTGCAGCTGCCACGATGCCACTTGCCACCAGTTTGGCCATATTTCAGAGCTGCAACATCACTGGAGTGCCCAAAAGCACAAGGTGTGCAATACTCAGAGACATGGCCAAGGTAAGAAAGGCTGAAAGACGACCACCACTGAACAAGACACACAAGCTGAAACGTCAAGACTGGGCCAAGAAATATCTCAAGACTGATTTGTCTAAGGTTTTATGGACTGATGAAATGAGAGTGAGTCTTGATGGGCCAGATGGATGGGCCCGTGGCTGGATTGGTAAAGGGCAGAGAGCTCCAGTCCGACTCAGACGCCAGCAAGGTGGAGGTGGAGTACTGGTTTGGGCTGGTATCATCAAAGATGAGCTTGTGGGGCCTTTTCGGGTTGAGGATGGAGTCAAGCTCAACTCCCAGTCCTACTGCCAGTTCCTGGAAGACACCTTCTTCAAGCAGTGGTACAGGAAGAAGTCTGCATCCTTCAAGAAAAACATGATTTTCATGCAGGACAATGCTCCATCACACGCGTCCAAGTACTCCACAGCGTGGCTGGCAAGAAAGGGTATAAAAGAAGGAAATCTAATGACATGGCCTCCTTGTTCACCTGATCTGAACCCCATTGAGAACCTGTGGTCCATCATCAAATGTGAGATTTACAAGGAGGGAAAACAGTACACCTCTCTGAACACTGGGAGGCTGTGGTTGCTGCTGCACGCAATGTTGATGGTGAACAGATCAAAACACTGACAGAATCCATGGATGGCAGGCTTTTGAGTGTCCTTGCAAAGAAAGGTGGCTATATTGGTCACTGATTTGTTTTTGTTTTGTTTTTGAATGTCAGAAATGTATATTTGTGAATGTTGAGATGTTATATTGGTTTCACTGGTAATAATAAATAATTGAAATGGGTATATATTTTTTTTTGTTAAGTTGCCTAATAATTATGCACAGTAATAGTCACCTGCACACACAGATATCCCCCTAACATAGCTAAAACTAAAAACAAACTAAAAACTACTTCCAAAAATATTCAGCTTTGATATTAATGAGTTTTTTGGGTTCATTGAGAACATGGTTGTTGTTCAATAATAGAATTAATCCTCAAAAATACAACTTGCCTAATAATTCTGCACTCCCTGTATATATACTTACATGATGCTTGGTAAAGTTGTGTTTGCATAATTAAACCCCTCTGTATAACTAACCATATGTGCATTGAAGCAGCAATATTTACATTGTCTGCTGCCTGCATTTAACTTTTAGTACATTTCTTCATGGTTTCAAATCATAATTATCCACTTATATATACATAAATGTACATATGCCACTTATTATATTTGTTAGTCGCAGTCAGAACCCTCTAAATACGCACCTAAATATATATAGAAGCCTCAGTTATGTTTGTGGGTGGTTTGACTGCTTGAACAGAGAAACATGCTTCACCCATGTTTTTCTTCTGGTATGTAGGAATTATGAGGCAGGGAGCCATTTTCATCCTGGTGAAGAGTGGTCCTTTGTCATGTATTGCTTTGTGTTTGATACAAAGCAGCGTGAAGGAGGATCGTCTGGCAACTGGTAACCAGTGTAGCTCCCTCAAAGCAGGGAATATACATGTTTGTGGCTATAAATGTACGAGGAGCATAGATGCAGCATTCTGAATCCTTTGTAGTCTGCTCATAGTTGACAAAGTTGAGCAAAGATAGAGACCATTAGTGTAGTCCAGGTTTGATACACTGGAGATAGATGGTAGCTTGAACCTAGTGTGGGAACCATAGGTGCGAGAAGACGCTTCACACTGGGGGTTTTCATTGTGCGAAAGCTTGATTTGGCTATCTTTTCCACTTATGGGTTCACTGACAGTCAGAAAAATATGGTAAGTCCAAGATGATTTTTTTACCTCCTTAGATATAGATATAGACAAAGTACCTGGTTTGTGTCAAAAATAACATGCACGGAGACCCCAGAGGAGGAGATGCATGGAAAAATAGTGTGTGTCAGAATTTCCGGCGCAGCACAGATGATGCGTCTTTCTTTCCACGCAGCAAGGGGCTTTGAGTCGATTTCCGGTGTGCAGTCTTGGTTCCTCACTGCAATGCAGGGATCTTTTTGATGCCCAGGGATGATGCAGGGAAAATCCTGGGAGTGCGGGAAGAAGTCACAGGCATTGCATTGATCTGGTAGGTGCTGCGTCAAATTTTCTGCTGTGTGTCGATCCGGTAGGGCTGTGCGCTGAATTTCCAGTCACAAGGCAGACGCTACATTGCATATTCATTTGGGAAGTCAGGCTGTGTCATTCTGATTCAGCTGTGCGACGATTTTCTCATCGCAAGGCAGGCTGTGCATTGTTTCCGACAGGCTGTGCATCGATTTTCGTTGTACAAGGAGTTTCCTGAAGAGATTAAGACTTTTTGGCCCTGACACTTCAGAAAAGAGTAGGCAAGCTCAATCCAAGCCCTTGGAGAGCACTTCTCAGCAAAGTCAGAGGGCGGCAAGGCAGCAGGGCAACAGCAGGGCAACAGTCCTTCTCAGTAAAGCAGTCCAGATGAGTCCTTTGGGCACACAGGCAATACCTCTTGACATGTTGCAGGTTCAGGTCAGGAGTGTCTGATCTGTTGGGTATACCCAAAAATGCCTTTGAAGTGGGGGAGACTTCAAAGAGTAGTTTTGAGGTGTACAAGGTCCCCTTTCAGTACAGGTCTGTCAGCCAGGGTCCCAGTAGGAGGTTTGGCAGTCCATTGTGTGAGGGCAGGCCACCAGCTTTTGAAGTGTCAGGCCCTCCACCCTCCCAGCCCAGGAGGACCCATTCAGTATGCAGGTGCAGGTGTGACTGAGTATCCTGTGTTTGTTGTTGTCTGGGTGAAATTCACCAAGGGAGCGGTCAGCCAGCCCAGCACAGACGTTGATTGCAGACAGGCTCCAAAGCACAGATGGATTTCAAGTGCAGAGAAATGCTCACTTTTTAAAAGTGACATTTCTAAACGAGTAATATAAATTCCAACCTCACCAATAAGCAGGATTTTCTATTACCATTCTGGTCATACTAAATATGACCTGGTTACTCCTTTCTGATCACAATCTACCACTCACAGTATATGAGGGTAGCCCTAATGCTAGCCTATGAAAGTAGCATGCCTCACAGTAGTGGGACATTAATTAAAGTGGAGTTTTCCACTATCAGGACATATAAAACACACATGTACATGTCCTGTCTTTTACCTACATAGCACCCTGCCTATGGGTTACCTAGGGCCTACCTTAGGGGTGACTTATATGTAGAAAAAGGGGAGTTTAAGGCTTGGCAACTATTTTTAAATGCCAAGTCGAAATGGCAATGAAACTGCACACACAGGCCTTGCAAAGGCAGGCCTCAGACATGGTTAGGGGGCTACATATGTGGGTGGCATACCCAGTGTTGCAGGCCCACTAATAGCATTCAATTTACAGACACTGGGCACATGTAGTACACTTTACTAGGGACGTACAAGTAAATCCAATATGCCAATTGGGAATGAACCAATGTTACCATGTTTAAGGGAGAGAGCATGTGCACTTTAGCACTGGTTAGCAGTGGTAAAGTGTGCAGAGTCCTAAAACCAGCAAAAACAGTGTAGTGTCAGAAGAGTGGAGGGAGGCAGGCAAAAAGTTGGAATATGACCACCCTACGTCTGTCAGGTCTAACAAAAAGTATGCAATTGTCCTCAATGAATTGTGACATCAGGGCAAAAGTTGTTTTTTCTATAGGTTTGCTCAGAAATGGTCAGTTTGCTATGGGTCTGTAGTTGTCAGGGTTTTGACTGTCCAGGTTAGGTTTTTGTTTAAAAGGGGGATAGGGGAAAACTCCTGCCGTTAAGGAGTTGTTGATGAATGTTCTTACAGGGATGACCACTGAAACTGATAGTAGGTTGTTTTTGAAGAGTTAAGGATGTACGTAGATCAGAGGGGCAACTGGCTGGCTTGCCTGCTTTGACATGAGCTGGATATTCAGTTGGCGATAGTTATTTGAATAGGCATAGTTGTGTTTGCCTTTGGCTTGAGGGTATTGTAAGAAATGGGTTGGGACTGTTGTTTTTTTTGGTTGTTTAAGTATGTATCCAACATAAGTGCTTTAGATGTATGATGGTTAGTCAGCTTGTAACAAAACTCTTACGAAACTGGATTGGCAGCTTCTGCAACTTTTGGCTTAAGGAAGTTGGGGCCAGATGTATCAAGCAATTTTGCATTCGCAAACGGTGCGAATCGCAAAAATCGGCCATTTGCGAATGCAAAAATGCCTTTCCAGATGTAAAAAAGGCATTTGCTGTGCAATTTTAAGAAATCACAAAAATAGTGATTGGAGAATCGCAAATTGCGATTCTCTAAATAAATAGGAAATCACAAATAGGGAATTCCTATTTGTGATTTCCATAGCAATAGTATCAAGCATTTCCTAAATGCAAATTGGGCATTTAGGAAATTCAATTACCACGAAATCCAATTTGGTGGTAAGAATGTGCAATTTTTAAAAATGCATTATAAATGCATTTTTAAAAATGACATGTAGCGCACACATGCCCCTAGGGTATGTGTGTTCTTCACATGTCAGCAAATATTTTTTGGTGTGCATCAGAGGGGGACTTAGGCCCCCAGCACCCTGGGCTTTGCATTACCAAATTTGCAAATTCCTAACTGGAATTTGCAAATTGGGAAATGCAAAACCATTCGCACCTATGGGCCTGCAGGCCCATAGGGATGAATGGAGTCCCATTCTCTAATTGCGATTCCGTAATAGCAATTGTGAATTTTAAGAAATCGTTGTTATCGAATCGCAAATTTCATACATCCCAATTTGCATTTCTTAAATAGCGATTTCTTAAAATTCGCTATTCAACAAACGCAAACTGGGAGCTTGATACATCTGGCCCTTGGTTGTTATTTTATAGAGTTCTCTAATGACACACGTTGCATTGTGGATTGCATATAAATATTACAGATTTCTTTTGCTTTTTTGATCATTGACTTGTATAATCTGTTGTGTCTGTGTAAGCAATATCTTATCTTCACGGTTATTTGTTTTGACCCAGTTCCTTTAAAGCTTAGCATTTTGTTGTTTAATCTTTTTTTTATTCTGCATTCATCCAAGGGGTGTGCTTTCTTTTGTTATTCTTAGGTTTCTTCAGAGGAATTAGGAGGTCAAATGCTCCCTGAAGCCATTCATAGAGTGTTTGTACAGGACTGAAGGTGATCATTTCTAAGTTGGAGATAAGCAGATTTTTAGTTCCTCCAAGTTCAGCTTGTTCCATGGTCAGTATTTGGCTGATGGTAGGATCATTTTAGTTGTGTTGGGTTTTGGTGTCTTGTTTTCGAATGCAACAAGGAAGTGGTCTGACCACTCGACAGGAGCAATTCTTTGGAGTGTGACTAAGATTGGATTGGCAAAATTGATATCTTATGCTTGTCCAGCGATGTGTGTAGGAATGGATTTCTGTAGGTTGTTTATGTCTATGTCAATGAGGATGGTTCTGGGGTTAGCATATTAGGTTTGTAAAACCATGCAGCAGAGTTAAGAAAAGTGGCACTGCACCTAGTGGAGCACCATATTCCTTGCACCTCTTAGTGCCCCCCTACAGCCACCATGTGTGAGCCATATTTAAAATATGGCGCACTATGGCAGAGGTTAGGGGGTAATAGCATTTTTTATGCTATTGATGTACTCTGTAGGAGTAGCACTACAATAGTACTTAGGGACCCATTATTATAGATAATGGTATGCCCCCTTTTAACGCCTGCCCTGAGCAGGTGTTAAAAATTCAGAAAAAATGGTACAAGGAAATCTCTTTGATTTCCTTGCGCCATTTTTTCACCCCCCCACAAACAGGGAAATGCCCCCCTTGCATACATTATTCCTGCACAAGCATAATGTGGCACAAGTGTTTACAAAGCGGCGCAATACATGCATTGAGCCACTTTATAAATGTGGTGCAGGGAAAATGCCACTTTAGCGCTGCATTAGCATAAAAACAATGATGCTATGGAGGTGCTAAGGTGGTGCTTGGGGCTCCTAAATACGCTGCCATATGTTTAGGTCACTAAGGATGCAAAGGACTGAGTATATTCTAAGAAAGTTAGAGACTGTGGGCCTCATTACGAGTATGGCAGTCACTAGACTGCCAGACTCACAAATGGTAGTTGGACTGCCACAAATGCAGCAGTCCAAGCATCCCATCACCACCCTGGCAGTTGGGCCGTCCGGGAACCACCAGCTCTGTCAGGATCAGAGACCCCAGAGGTCTGGAGGTGGCGGCGGTCCTAAACGGCCAGGGCACCGCTGTAAGCGGTGCTGCCCTGGGGATTACGACCCCCTTCTCCACCAGAGGTTTCATGGTGGTACCACCACCGTGAAAATGCTGGTGAAGAATAGGTGCAGGGGGCCCAGGCAGGCCCTAAACTGCCCATGCTCTTGGCATGGGCATTGAAGGGGCCCCCTGGCCAGCACCCTTGCAATGTTTGCAGACAGCAAACATTGCGAGGGTGCTGGTGCACCCTGCGCTCTACAGCCGCCGGCTTTCCACCCTCTGACCTAGCGGGAAACAATAATGGGGCTGGCGAAGAGGTAGCCAGTTTAGCTTCCCATATATAAACTTCCACCCGCTGTACACATTACTCACTCCGCATGTGCACCACTGGAAGGGGAATTTCTCAACCACCACTTAAAATCGTAATGAAAACTGTGACATTAGATTCATGTTATATTCAGTTTGCATGTGTGAGATGAACGTTTGCCTCCCAATGGCAGGGCTGTCTGGTACAAAAAAGGTTTTGAGGCTACACCCCTTTCATTCTTTGGCCTCCCTATTGACCTAAATACATTTTCAAATAAAGTTGTTTGTTGACAACTTTGCCCCGGATACTTGTTCTTGTACTGACATCCAACCACAGCCCTTGTGTTTTCACCGAAAGGTAAAGATGGCCAAAGAAACAAAAAGACATAGACATATGAACACACAGACACCAGAGAGAATGGCTAGGTTTTCGAATTATTTTATTCTCAGATTACAAACTTAAGGTTGCAAAATGGATGGCATCATGACCAGGAAGGGCATGACATTGCTCAAAGCATGGCTAAACAGCTAATCAGCATGCAGTGCTACATATGTAAACAACGCAAGCCAGAAGTAATTGTTTCCTCACTGGAGTGAAACGACTTATGGCGAATGGGCATATTTACCAGGGGAATAACTAATGATTTGGAAATCTCAGGGTGGTCCTGATTACTTGGCTGACCAGGAATTTGTTGAAATATTTAATACGGTTTCAGTTGTAAATGCCCATTTTATCCTCTAGAAACATATTCTGGGGACAACACCCTCCCCAGCCCACCCCAAACCTTCCACAGAAGTGTCAGGCTTCCTCATTAGGCTCAATCGTACAATTCAGTTCTGTAGTTCTATTTGTGCCCCGCCAACATTTACAATCACCAGTTGCCACTGACAAATGGGTTTGTGAACTGGCGTGAAAGCTGCCAGCTGTAACATCCTACAAGTTGATGTACGCATCAGCACACAAACTAGCAAACACCTCCACAGAGGCCCTTCCTCCTCTGCTTATTGGCTGAGACTATGGGCCAGATGTACTAAAATGCAATCTTGCATTGCCTAAATAGCAACATCATAGAAATCTCTATTTAGGAAATGCAAAATGCTATGTACAGAGATACCAATTTTCTACTAGCAATGCCTACAAAGTAGGAATCACTATTAGGAAATGGCAAATAGGGAACCCCATTGCATTTATGTCAATGGGCTGGTTTTGCATTTCCCAAATAGCGATTAGGAAATTGCATTTTAGAAATGCGAAACCAAGGATGGCAATGGGCAAAAGGCCCGCCTTGGTGCACCACAAAATAGTGGTGCACATGTACAGCACACCTTCACCCAAGAAGCATGTGCGTGCTCTCCTGAAATTAAAAAAAAACATTTTGGGGTGCTTTTTTTAAATTGCACATGGTTACCACCGACTTCAAGTCGATGGTAATTACATTTCCTAAATGCCTAAATCACATTTAGGAAATGCTTTGTACATCAGAAAAGAAATCACAATTATTTGCGATTTCCCATTCTAGGGATCGCAAATTGTGATTTCTACAGGCTAGAAATCTCAATTTGTGATTTCCTAAAGGACTTTGTACATCAGAAAAGGTTGTTTTGAATTTTGTAATGGCCCAAAATACCGATTTCGACAGTTAAGAAATGCAAAAGGGCTTTGTACATTAGGCCCTACATGTTGATTTCAGTCATAAGTAGAGGAGGCACAGACCTGGTACGGCTAAGCAGAAGCGCTAACGTGACATAATCTACCTTTTCCTGCTGCACTGTTTCTAGATCCTAATAGAAGACCAGCATCTGAGAATCCCCTGTGACTCTGGTGCAAATTGGAAGGCAGGCATAGTGTATAGGGAATAAAGAGAATGTTTCTGTGAATTACTGCGTGCAACTTCTTTTGTGTACACTCACGTGTTCATGTGTGTCTATTTTAGTAAATAGTGTGAATGAAGTGCCTGCAGTGTTTGTGTGCCATTGTAGGAGTGACACTCTCTTGCATAACTTCTGCACTAGCATGAGCTGCATCTTTCTATTCTTGGCATATTGCTGGCACTGTGAAGATTAACAAGGAAATCCCTGGCATAATGGTGGCCATAGCCAAATTGTTCCCTTTTTAGACGGGCTGTGGAAACTCTGGACATAATTGTGGTTATTTCTGGCATAATGAGGGCCTGACTAATGGTGCACATTTATTGGCACAATTAGAGTATCTTTAAGAAGACTGTGGCTATCTTTGGCGTAATGGTATCACAGGCATAATGTGCCCATAGAAGCTGTATTATTGGCATTCTTGGCATACCTTTCGTCAATCCCTGCTAAAATTGAGCACATAGAATAATTGTACATTTATCTGAAATACTGTGGTCATTCTTGACATGATTATATCATTCTTAGCATGACAGCGTATGCCCTACTTCATCCTTGATATATTATGGCCATTCCTTAAGTAATTATAGATATCCATTGCAGGACAGACAGAAACAACTAGCCTGTCTAAAATCAAAGGATCCCGGTGTAAACATGTCAGTTGATTTTTTTAATCTATCAGACAAAATGGAAACTTAGGTGTTTTCATGTCTACAAGCTTCTCTGTGATCCACTTCCACTGCACAGGTCGCAAAAATCTCTTCAGCAGGTGTTTTGAGCAATGGGCTCCGTTTCGTGCTGTTCAGCTCGTTTTGTTTGCATTAAAGATAAGGCAGAATTGTAGGCCTGAATATTTGCACTGCACAGGTCGCAGAAATCTCAGCGGGTATTTTGAGCAATAGACTTCAACTTATGCTATTCAACTGGTGTTGCTCTGTGTTAAAGAGAAGGCAGAATTGACGGTCTGAAGGTCTGAGGCCTAAGAAGGTTTGAGGATTTGCCAACGTTCTCTATCTCTAAAGTCCCCTAAAACTATTAAAACACTGATGTTTTCATGGAAGTGCAACTTCAGTGCCCATAAGTTGAAATTCAAGTCTCAAAAACCATCCAGCAAACATACCATCTTAATCTAGGTTCTCGCACAGAGGAGCTCAGGTGGGTTTTGTGCTTCGAAAATGGGTCCTTCGATAGAATCAGCACCTCAAAATTACTGCAGAGTTCTAGAAATCCCCAAATACTAAAAACTGTTTCAGAGAGTTCCATGTCTCCCACTAAATGTAATTAATTCACAATCTGGGTCTGTACCAGCTACCTTAAAGTACCCAAGTGCTAGTGCCCAAGGACACCACAAAACTAGAAAAGCAGCGGACTAAATATTCATTGCTATGTGATAGCACATTGTGGTTATTATTAGTGAAAGTGGTACTGGCAAAATGGTGTCTAACTGGTCCAATACAAGATGGGTAGAAGGCAGAGGTGCCATGACCTCAGAAGGAAATTGAAGGTGTAATATGTGAGATAAAAAGTAATTTGAAGGGAAAAGAGAAATAGAAGTTCAAGGAATAAGCAGTCAGTAGTATCATCCATCAAAGAACTGCTATTGTACTTACAGAAACAATCAGAAGATTAAAATATAGAGAAACAACTTCAATCATTAGCATGAAACCAAAACGACTAGATTATTTTGCTAATTCAGAAGGTTATATGAATGAAGAATGGAAGTGATTTAGGGCCAGATGTACAAACCTTTTTGCACGTCGCAAACAGCAAATTTTGCTATTTGCGACGTGCAAAAAGCACATTGCAATGCCCAATCCCCGTTTTGCGAGTCCGTAACCTGGTTAGCGACTCGCAAAATGGGACTGCGAGTCGCAATTAGGAAGGGGTGTTACCCTTCCTAATTGCGAGTCGCAGCGCAATGCTGTATTGTTTTGTGACCGCGGTCGCAAAGCAATCGCAGTTATCACCACTGCCACACTGGTGGTAACCCATTTGCAAAAGGGAAGGGGTACCAAGGGGACCCCTTCCCCTTTGTGAATGGCATGAAAAACATTTTTTCAGAGCAGACAGTGGTCCTGTGGTCCACTGCCTGCTCTGAAAAAATGAAACGAAAACGTTTCATTTATTTTAGTTTTGTAATGCATCTCGTTTTCCTTTAAGGAAAATGGGCTGCATTACAAAAAAAAAAAAATGCTTTATTTAAAAGCAGTCACAGACTTGGTGGTCTGCTGTCTCCAGCAGGCCACCATCCCTGTGAGTGCCGCCACTCTCAAGGGGGTCGCAAATTGCGACCCACCTCATTAATATTAATGAGGTGGGCCTTTGCGACCCCCTTGCCAGTCGCAGATGGTGTCAGGGACACCATCCTACATCCTCGTTTGCGAATCGCAAATTGCGGGTCGGTCTGACTCGCAATTTGCAAGTCGCAATCCAGATTTTTGCTACATTTGGCCCTAAATGAGGGACAAACAGAGGCATAGCCAAGAAGAGAGGCTTAGAGGCTGCTGACTGCCAAATTGAAACAAAAGAGCAAACAGGGTAAGAAAAGAGAAAGGATCCTAATGATCAACAGTGTCTCATACAAACATACATATCAGGACAAATAAAAAGGAGAAAGTCAAACAACAAATGTGCTTAAAGCAGGCACGGCCCCTCCACTAAGGTGGAGGAGCGTCACACCCCGCCAGCAGGAGCAGCTGCCAAACTTTTACAATAAAATGATAAAAAAGTATGTTTATTATCATTTTATTGTGAAACGGGTGGGACCACGGGCTGTGACTAGCACTTGGGGGAAGTGAACAGCACTCCCCATCCATCTGCATGTATGTTTGGTCGGCTGTCTTGGGCCAGTCAAACACACATGCGCACTAGGCTCTCTCCATCCCGGCACTGCGTTGCAGTGGGAGACAGCAGGTAGAGACTCCCACTCTGCCTTGGAGCGCCCTGGCTGGGTGCTCCAACCAATCTGAACTCTGCTGTCATGCTGCCAGCAGCATGACAGCAGCATTCAGATTGGTTGCAGGGCAGGCTGGGAGCCTGTGCCTGGAGCCTGCAGCTGCTATGAAGGCAAGAGGAGTGGCGCAGAGGTGGCATCGCCAATAGTGATAGAGGGGACATCGGCAATAGTGATTCAGGTAAGTTTTTTTTTTTTTTCTTTTACTTTTCTTCCCCCTCTCACTATGCTCAGCCCCGCCCCTGCTAGGTGCTGTGAGACGCTCCTGGTTGAAAATGATGTCCCCAACAATGGGTAAACAGGGATACATGAAATGGCTAAAAAAGGTTCACAAGAAACAGCATGAAGATATAGGGCTTCATTACGACGTTGCGGTCATCTCAGAAGACTGCCAAAGCCGCGGGCGTCAGAAGACCGCCAGTACTGGCAGTCTACTGACCACCGTATTACGAGTACTACAGAATTTCAGCCACAATTTGGGCGGAAATCCTGCAGTAGTCGTGCTGGTGGTAGGAGGCGCTTGGGCAGTTCTACCACTGGCCCGCCCCACCAGAAGGACTCTGCCTGGCGTATTATGAGCAATAATACGGCCTGGCGGGGCACTGCCAGCGATGGAAGTGCCCCTTCCTGTTCCCTGCCAGACGACCTTCTCCCCAGACCAGGTAAGGTGATTGTCCGACAGGGGACGGGGGTGTTGGTTGTGCCTGTGTGAGTATGTGGTGCCTGAGTGTGTGCATGAATGTGTGTATGCGTGGTTGTATGCGTGTCTGAATGTTGAAGTCAGTGCGTGTATGCATGTAAGTGTGTATGCATGCGTGTATACGAGTGTGAGTGTTGTGGTGAATGCGTCTTTGCGTGTGAGTATGCATGTTTGGATGGGTGTGACTATGCGTGGTTGAATGCGTATATGAGTGCTGAGGTGAATGCGTGTATGGGTGTGTGTGAATAAAGGTGTGTATGAATGTTGAAGTGAATGCGTGTATGGATGCGTGAGTCAATGCGTATATGTAAGTGTAGGTAAATGAGTGTACGCGTGGTGCATGTGTGTGTGTACGAGTTCATTTATACGGGGAGGAGGGCACTGTTTCTGGAAGGGAGCACTGTGGCTGAGGGGGAGGAGGGGTTTAGTGCTTGCTTGGGGGGGTCGTCTACTGGTGACAGTGAAGAAATTCCCTGTCACCGGTAGCCTTTCTGCCATGGTTTTCGTGGAGGTGCTACTGCCATGGAAACTGGGGCGGACAGGGGGCTCCTAATACCACCGGTGGTCTTCGGTGGACCTCTGGGTCAGAGATGATCATCTCCGGCTGGGCGTTTCCGACCGCCATGGCGGTATGAGTGGAGATGGGGTGCTCTTTACCGCCAGGCTGTCACAGTGGGACTACCACATTTACCCTAGCGGTCATAAGACTGCCAGGGTCATCATGAGGGCCTTAGTCTCACATGGCCATCAAAAAGGCAGATATGAGGTCTTGCACAATGTCCTTTCTCTACAAAGTCTCCTTACTGCATTTGCATAAAATATTTTTGGAGGACCTAATGCTGATTAATTGGACTGCTGCAGAAACAGACATCATGAGGCCCTATTATCAATGGCAGAAAAGAAGAACAAACAAATTAAGGAAGAAATTATAGAGCTTATACATTAAATTTAGATCAGAGATTGTGCTCATCAATAGTTTCAATGCTGAGTGGTTCACGGGGAGTATGGTTTCTGCTGCCCATTTTGGATGAGTATGTTGGACACTGTGGGTCTTTTTATGGTTTTCTTCCCAGTTTATTTACAGACAAGGAGAAAATGGTTTTGATCAATTTAGTTGATTCTGGGTTTGAGGTATTTTCACTCAAGGTGTCATTGCTTTTAGATTCAGTGTATTTTTGTGCCACGTCTGGTGTCAAAGTAAACAAACCAGGAATCTCCAATTGTGATAGAGACCTGGGGGCAGATTTTTCATTTTTTCATGCAGCGCAACGCAGCAACTCACCTTTCTGCAGTGTACTGAATGAAAGGGAAGAGACAGGAATGCCCTATCTTTACCAATATACAGTGCATTCCTGTCCTTTCCTTGTGCTGGCATGCAGGGCCATGCAAGGTGGCCTTGCGTGGCATGTTAAATCTATTTTAGGTTTTGTGTAGCACATGTGCCCTGTTGCATGCTCAAGGATGGCACAAAACCTCGCTAAATCTGGCCCCTGGTGCTCAGTGACTATAGTTCTTATGGATTTTTACTTTTGCATATGAAACTATGTACCCTAATTATCACATATTTTTGTACTGTTTCAACTGCTATATAGTAATACTCTGTGTCTCTTAAGGGTTAATCTCCCGAAATAAACATGAAATTGATTGAATTTAAATTGAGTGACTGCACAATCGTAACCTAATACAATCAAAGACAAAACAGGCCATCTTATCAGAATGATTACTAACACAGAACACAATCATAGTGAGCATTTGAAACGCGAGGCTCATTACATTTGTAGTTAATAAAAAAATAAGGCTAGATAGAGAGATCAATATATTTCCAGGATAGCCATAACAAACATGACCAAACAAAATTAATAAATCATGTTAACAGAAAGCTTGGTGAGTAAGACTAAGTAAATTATAAATGCCATCGCCATAAGGGAAGAACCTTAAAGTAGACTTCATGACCAATTTTCAAACCTTTGGAAGGCAAACTGCTTAAAGGAAA
Organism: Pleurodeles waltl; assembly: GCF_031143425.1. Classification (NCBI taxonomy): domain Eukaryota; kingdom Metazoa; phylum Chordata; class Amphibia; order Caudata; family Salamandridae; genus Pleurodeles; species Pleurodeles waltl. The sequence goes on along the minus strand of NC_090440.1, from coordinate 107,870,348 downwards.
CACGGAACATAATACAAAGAAATTTGGCAAAAGAGTTTGAAATAAAAATGCAGAGGGGTATGCACCAGTGCATGATGATCAAATGTAAGCCAATGTTTTTTTATAAATGAAAGAATAGGATATTTAATAAATTGTGTAATTTTATGAAATCGTACAAGATTTGTGAGTGAGAAATTTCACATGATTTTGGCACCTGGGAAACTGGTTCAAGCAGGAAGTGCCTTAGAAGAACATTAGAAACATGGTTTCCTTGAACCAGGCTCCTGCCATTATCTTTAGTGACTTTATACAGAAAAGTATTGTTTGTATTTAGTTTTGATACACATATGATTCACATATTTTCACGTAATATTCACAACTTTTAGGAGAAAACAACATTACTGCATTGCCCACCTCTAATCCCGTCCCAAACAAAAATTACCATGATCTTGCCAAGAAGCAAATACCAGTAGTATCAAGAAACAGTAAGGGACTGCTCAGAAAAAAAAAACATGATGTACTTTCTTTTTTGTACAAAACAGGCAGGTTTACAGAAATATTAATGGTATTATGTTGGATGTGGTTCGTCCCATATCCTATGAAATTTCTGGTCAATGTAGAAACCTAAGATATTCATGAGTCATGGAAAATCAGCCAGTTGAAAATCATGCACATAAAACTCTTCAACAATGCCATTGTAAAAGAAAGGACCAGAAAGATGGGACAGTCACAACTAGGTTAAATTTCATAGAAGAGTGTCCAATTATGGTACAAGATAATGGACCTTGAACCGTAGGATGTTACCAACTTGAGGTCTATAAATATATATGACATCTAAAGATACTACCAGAAACCACTGAGATTGTATAAAGTATCTGTCATAATTTGTTTTTTTTGTTTATTCCAACAGGTTTGGGTATTTACTGACTGGGGTGTGGGGAGGGCTAGTGTGAGCAGTGTGGGGAGGGACCACTGTAACAGTGTCAACCAAGTTCATGCCAAACACTGAAACACTAGTAACACATAGCCCAATATTTTCAAAACACACTTGACAGACATTATAGGCTGGATTAACAAGGCCCTAGCTCCACCAGAGCGTCACTTTTAGTGATGGTCCAGTGGTGCTATTCAATGCACCATATTTACAAGGAGGCATTAAGCCACTTTTTGTGGCCTAGCGCCTTCTTGTCAATATGGGCCCCGCTGATGTAGTTTTCTTTGGCAGCAGGATGTGCATTGGGTGTTGCTGTGGGCGTTCCACCGCAACACCCATTGCTTTCAACACTGCCCCAGATTTACAAGAAATCGTAAATCTGTGGCAGCACCAAAAACTAACGCCACCCCAGGGAAACTGGTTCAAGCAGGAACCATTCCTCTTTGTTGCACCATTAGAATGGTGCAACAAGGAGGAATACTTCTATTTCTCTTTGTTTTTGCTTTTTCTATGTATGAGCAAAAGGCCATGAATGATTGGTTTTGTGCAGGAAGGTGTCCCTTCCTGTAAATAAACAATCATTAAAAAATTATGATTTGGTACTTCTAGGTGTGCTGCAGCCTAATCGCCATTGTAGATTGTTCATGTGCAGGAAAGGACACCTTCCTGCACATAAACAATCACACCCCTCAACGCAGACAACCTTGCACTATGGTGCAAGGATGCCTGTGTTGGCAACTAAATTTACTGCTGGCACATAGGGAAACACAGGGGTGAGCCATATTTTTGTAAATACGGTGTGTCCCTGCATTTCAAAAGTGGTGCAGCGCTGCAAATTTTATCACAGTGCCGAGCTGTACCACTTTTTTGTAAATCTAGGCCTGAGTTCCTACAAATGGGAAATAGTTTTACATTCTCAACTGATTCTGTCTACCACGCATGTGCTCACAACCTCATACAACTCAACCTATTTAGTTCCTAAAATGGAACGTTTCCAACCTCAAGTGGCCTAGGAAGGCCAGAAGTGTGCTGGACGATCTTGATCACCACAAAATTTAAATAGCTCTCCTGCAAGAGACACACACAAGGGTTCAAAGGCCCTTGACATTTGCTTTAAGATGTTGTAGCCATAACTCCTTTGGCAGCTACGCCGCCTGTGCACGAAACACAGCCCTCTTGGTCCATCGGGGACTCCCCTTCACTCTACTGCAGTAAGTAGGCAAAATGTTATTGTTTTCAGTTTTTTAAAGCGATAACAATTTATCAAAGCAAATGTAAAATATCATCATAACCAAAAAAACAGCCGTACAAATCACCTTACTGCAGGAGAATGAAACGCAAGCAGGTACAATTTATTGCAAGCCTGAGTGGGCAATAAACATGTGACCATCATCAACACTTATGGTCCCAACATTGATGATTCAGATTTCTTTAGGTTGGTTTGGCAACCATGTATATCCCTTTCACACAGCATGCTATTATGGAGAAGTGACCTCAATGTTGTATTGGACAAATACACTGACAGTTCACTCATGCAGTCACACACCATGCTGCGGCAACAACTCTACATAATATTATTAACACACACAATCTAGTGGACCTATGGACTGGCTAGCGGCCTTCTTCCATCACAGGGGAAGCATGCAATTACAAAGGTGCTGCTTAAGAAATCCAATTTGGACCCATCAGTATTGAATAATTACAGACTTATTTCAATGCTGCCAACCTTGGTTAAGATTCTTGAAAAACATGTTAATACTCACTTATCCACTGTTTTGGAAGACAATCAGATTATCCATCCATCCCAGATGGGTTTTAGACCTTTTCACTGTGCAGAGTCAGCCCTGATAGGAATGACAGAAGAGGTCAGGAAGCGATTAGACCTGGGAACGGTCTCTGCAATCGTGCTCCTTGACCTCAGTGCAGCCTTTTACACCATAGACCATTCTACTCTACTTCATAGAATGAGGGAAATAGGAATTACAGGACATACCCTAAAGTGGTTCACAGAGGTCTTGGATGCAAGATCCTTCCAAGTACTCCATTGATCTCTCTACTAAAGTAGCTTTAAGAGCCATTGGGGATTACCTCAGGGCTCATCTTCAAGCCCCACATTGTTTAGCATTTATATGCTACCACTGGCAAGGATAGCGGATCAACAAAGCAGAACACTTGTGTTCATTCTGCGCTCTCTGCTATCCAACCAGACTATCATAGACCTCACAAGTGACTCAAGAGACTCACTCTATGACTCAGATGACATACAATCTGAGTTCATAAAGCACTAAAAAAATGCATACACCATAGACACAGACTGCATGCAGGCAGAATGTACAGTGTACTTAGACGGTGTGGCCCTAGCCTGAATTCAGAGAAACCAAAGACAATTTCTGGCAGAATCCATCACAATAAACAAAATCACTTCAGCTAGCTCTGGTATCTCCACCAGCAAAACTCTTGTCAATGGCAAATTCCCATCTGAATTTTAGAAGAGTTTTCCTCCCATTTTGAAACTGAGGCTCCTCTATTTTGCTTTAGGAAGGCCATAATTGTCACACTCCTGAAGCCCAGTAAGTCGCCCCCACAGCCTGACTCTAACAGACCACTTTCTTTAATAAACACCAGTGCCAAACTTTTCACCAGAATACTAGCCAATAGATTACTACTATTACTTCCCAAACTGGCCCTTCCAGAGAAATTGGGCTTTATTCCAGGAAGGTCACCATCACACAACCTAAGGGCCCTAGTTGGGCTCCTTCATCAACTAGAACCAGACCATGAAGTGACTGCCACTTTATGTAGATGTATTCAGGGCATTTGACTCCCTGGAATGGCACTTCTTGTACACAATATTGACTCATAGGGGGTCATTCTGACCCTGGCGGCCGGTGACCGCCAGGGTCACCGACCACGGGAGCACCGCCAACAGGCTGGCGGTGCTCCCGAGGGCATTCTGACCGCGGCGGTTCAGCCGCGGTCAGAAAGGGTAAACCGGCGGTCTCCCGCCGGTTTACCGCTGCCGCCATGAGGATTCAGACACCCCCTACCGCCATCCTGTTCATGGCGGGAAACCCGCCATGAACAGGATGGCAGTAGGGGGTGCCGCGGGGCCCCTGTAAGAGGGCCCCAAAAAGTATTTCAGTGTCTGCTTTGCAGACACTGAAATACGCGACGGGTGCAACTGCACCCGTCGCACCCCTGCAACTACGCCGGCTCAATTCTGAGCCGGCGTCCTCGTTGCAGGGGCATTTCCTCTGGGCCGGCGGGCGCTCTTTTGGAGAGCGCCCGCCGGCCCAGAGGAAATGTTTGAATGGCCGCCGCGGTCTTTTGACCGCGGTGCGGTCATTTGGCGGCGGTACCTTGGCGGACGGCCTCCGCCGTCCGCCAAGGTTAAAATCACCCCCTATATGCGATAGCCTCATAAAAACAAGCTTGCACAAATTGCCAGCTCCATGGACATAGTGGCCTTGCCTTTTCTCCCCAAAATGTCATTGTCTCAATCTATGCAAACAACATCACATTGTATCTCTGTGACCTGACCAAAAAAATGTCCAGAGTGATTGGGGAATTCATCCTATTCAAATTTTTCTGAGAAATATCAATTAAATAGAAGTAATCATATATGTTTCCATTAATCACAGCCACAGCCACTGTGGTGTGACACATCAGTTACATATTTGGATAGACATGTTTACTGCAAAAGGGCCACAGTAACTACAGAGGATTGTGGGACATGATGTCAAAGCTGGAAGGCCAGGTTCATATTTGGATCAAAGTCCTCCCCAGAGGCTCCCCACAGCTCCCGGATCTGTCTACTCTTCAGCAAGTCCCTGACCGCCAAGAGGTGCCTCTCTGGTCCCAGACCCTTGATGTGTCTCTTGAGTTCTTCAATTAAAGCTTTTGGACTCTTTGTGGCCGCAAATAGGCCTGTTCGTCCCAGAACCAATCTGCCTCCACCAAAAATCAATGGGAGCCCCTGCCAGTCCATCTCCTTTCCTGCAAGCATCAATGGCTGGAGAGGACCGCCAGTGAGTTGTGTGAGAGCCAACGTTTAGCGTGAATAATTATCTTTTACATTATCATACTTATGTACTAAATGTGTGAAATGATTTAATGTTAAAAATGAATGTTGACACAGAATGTGCCTTTTTATTGGCCACATCAAATGCAAGGCCTGCATATGTTTTTATAAATAATGCACTAACGTAATGAAAATAATTTCTGTCTCTTTAAGAGCATGTTCTCTGCTAAAAATAAATGCTGAAATAATATGAGTATTTTTTGATTTTCTGCTGGGCCTCAAGCAGAAAAGGCCACAGTGAGAGGTTATCTAACTCCGGGTGTTCTTACTGTCATTACATTTATATGTGCTCATGTCCGTTGTATAACAAACTATTTTTGTTCAAGTCATGAATTTGTTCTGTGCATGTATTAATGAAAATGTGTTTCTCTCGAGGAAATGGTGTGACAAGAATGTTTCCATATCTTTGTAACTACTGTCAAGCAACAGCATATTTGGAATGTGCCAAAACAAAGGGCTTACAGATCACAGTCGGAAAAATAGGCGCACAAGATACATTTCGTATAATTTAGGAATAACGTCAATGGAACAGAAGCGAATCAATACTCTGCAAGCTAACATTTTATGCAATTGTGATATCTAATATCTTTGTAATTGGATGTTCTTCCTTCGCATATTATTTTCAGCCAAAAAATGGTTAGTACGTTTAATTTAATGTTTGGGTACTGGGAAGAGAGAGGCAGTCACCATTTGTCATTCATGCATTGATTTCTGGTCTCCAGAGACTTCACTTCACTTGGTGTGATCAGTCACTTTGACACTTCATGCTTTGCTAGTCAGTCTACTGACATTCTGGTGCTTTATTATTTTCTGAGTTTACTATGCTTGTTCAATACTGAACTAATGCTCTGATGGTTTAATAATCTTATGTCCAAATTCTAAACCATTCCCTACCCTGTTCCTACCATGATGCTGATGCTGTTGTCCCCCGATGAAGTTATGACCTTGTTGCTGATTGTTTTAAGGAAAGGTATATTTATAAATCTGTGTATTGTGTTTGTCTTTTGTTTTCCAGGTACCAACTGCTACTGTTTTAATACTGCTGCTATATGTTTGATAGCGCCATAGCTAGATGTTTTGTAAAATTAATGTTGCTAAACCTTTTGCATGAAGCTCAACATGCTAATGCTAATCTGAAGTTAGTGAGGTGTTTTCTCTATGCCTATGACTTAACATCATTTTATTTCTGAATCAAATGTATCTTACCTCTCTTGCTCAAATATTGATATTATTAATTAGTATTTTCGCTATTGAAAGTATTGTTCTTATTGCATTGTTTAAACTGAGATTCTTTAGGCAAATGAGCCTGTGATGTTTCTTTACTTGTATCATTTGGTGTTGAGACAAATTGTTGTGACCTTAACGTTGTTAATACAGGGAAATAAACATTTTAATTGATACTAAAAGGTGTGGTTATTCGTGGCCAAATGGGTCATGGTGTGTTCTTTACTAATTCTTTGGTGATTTCTGTTGTTTAATATTGCTGTATTATATGACACCTAACAATATTAATTTAAATGAGTCAAAAGATTCATCAACCTTAAAGCTGCATCCACTTACTATTATTATGACAGATAGGTAAGCAAAGGGCACGCTCACAGTTTTGGTAGCAGAATTTGATGGCTATGTCTCTTTAAAGTATTTTGATAGATGTTTTTGAGGTGAGATTTATTGATTTTTAAATTGATGCAAAAGATGTGTCCCTAAACGCCCAAGGTGACTTTTCCCAGTGTTCTCAGTGTTTTATTGTCAGGTTGAATGAAGAAGATTATGTGCTTGTACAGCTTTAGCTAATTTGCAAATTATTGAGTTATTTGTGAGATTTTAGGGGGGTTTGCGTACTCCAAATGATGTTGTAGAAGGGGTTTGTGTACTCCAAAGTGTAAGAGTACAAAAGTCGGCGAGCTTCACATGTTTGTGGCACTTGGTGCTCAAAAATTGTCTAGGTGCGATGGTCTAAGACTCTGGAGTATATTAAAAGTGTATTGAGACACTTGTTTTTTTGTTGTCATCTGTCTATTTAGTAAGCCAACGGGGCGTGGTTGGCAAGCCGAGTTTGTGAGATAAGTCGAGTGTAAGGTCTTTTTGACCGAGATTTTGCGAGTCCTATGTGCACCAGGACAGACCCATTGTTCAGTTGAGAGTAAAATTTGCAGGTCGAATTTTACTTGCAAATCTGGGGATCTGAGAAAGAAGAATAGCTGTTAGAGCAAAAAGCCGTCAATGAAAATTCGTAAGGTTCCTGAAGTGATAGTATTACCCTATCTGTAGTAAATAGACAAATTTGTTTTTTGCTTTTGATGAAGTGCTCGCAAATAATATTGCATTAGTTTTGAGTGTGTTTGTGTTTAGGAGGATAACCTGCAATACTTTGTCAGCCGCTGTGTGTAAGTATGATGTCATTTTGTGCTACATTGGAATAGGTTGGTTAGTGAGAAGGGTTGCGCACAGATTGGTGGACAACTGTGAAATGCAATTGGTCAAGAAGGGAGACAAAGAGGATTGTGAGATTAAAAGTAATATCCTGATTATTGATTTTTTGACATACATTTTGAAAATTAAGTTTTTCAAAGCTTTAAAAAGTGTTCATAAGGGAGATTAATATATTCCAGCTAGTGTAGGAGACATTTGTCCGCCAGAAGGTACTCCAGCATTTATTGTAATTGAAGAGAAAGGTACTGGAGCATGCCTTTGGTTACAAAAAATGGTGCAAAATCACAGGAAATGAAGGGAGCTTAGCATTGCCTGAAAATGGGATATTTAATTTGAGAATTTTAGAGAATATGAGACAAGTTTGAAACCTCCGCTAAGACCAGCTCAGTTCGAAGCATCAGCAATCTGGGAACTAGTGGCCATACAACAACAAGCATTGAAATTTAAGAGAAAAATGAGAAGAGCAGAGAAGACACTAGCAGAAGCTAGGTGGAATAATGACCAGAGACAGTGGAGACTAGATACCTTACATGGAATTAGGATGCTTCCTGAGAAAGAAGTGAAGAAGGCATCTAAGAAATCAAAAGGGAGTTCATCTTCAGATGAAAATCAGAAATCGAAAGAGACTTCTTTATCTCTAACTCCTGAAGAGGAATCAAACGAGGATGAGCTAATTTTACAGTTGTTGAGAAATCGTCCACCACCATATGTGGCACAAGAAGGTCTAAGTACTAGTGTGAATCCCACTGCACCGACACCAGTTAGCATGACCCAGAGTTCAGGTCAGAATAACCATAACATGACTGGGAGTTCCGCACAGGTTAATTCTAACATGAACCAGAGCTCAGTCTTTTTGCGCAAATACCAATGCAGAGTAGTTTCAATCTGCTGACTGTGTCGCCAGTACAGCATCAGTTGCCACAACCTAGTGTTCCTAGGATTTACCTACATGTGCCTATTGTAGATGCAGCAGCTAATCTAATAGTGCCAACAGGACAAGTTTACCAGAAATCAATGTTGGTCCAGACAGAGACAACTCCACTATTGCTTCCCCTAATGCAGCCACAAGCAATTCTGAAGTACACTCCTTCAACAGGCACGCAAACAGATGTCTGTATTGATGAGCCAGAATACAGGGGTGATGCAGACTCAGAATGTTACTGCTAGATCAAGCCCAGATGCACTGTCTGTACCAGTCACTATTGGTCCAGTCATACCGTTGTTTGCTCAGGGTGAAAATGGCACAAATGGTCAGCGAGTCCTAAGTCAGAGTCAAGTGGAGGAAGGACATAATGATAATGCCAGAATAGTTTCTCCGGTAAGACAGACTTTTGATGGAATAGGGTCATTGTTAGATTTGAGCCCTCTCAAAGCTCCTTTGAATACTGAGACAGGGTCGCACATTGGCACCAATATAAGGTTACTGACACCCCAATCTCTGAGTTTAACTGTACAACAGCTACCTGGTACTCAGCCTAATAACATCTCATTACAAAGTTTGACACCACAGCAATGGTTAGAAAGACTGACTACTTCACAAGATGTTTCCAGTGGAGGGAATTATATTAACTACACTAGGCTTTCAATGGAAGTGAGTGAGCTTGTTGAAGGAACTATAAGTGTAAACAGGTTAGAGACCTACACTGAAGCAGAATTGCAATACTTGTGTCTGAAGATTACAAAAGAAGTGGGTGAGGTACATCAACAGTTAGCAGATGTAGCAGACAAACATGAGATAGATTGATCAAAAATGAAACATTTGAAAAGAAGTTACAGGTTGGATTTCTAGGCAAAAGACTCATGAGAACACATGAGATCTGCAGGGATTAAAAAGCACCTTAGAGAGTTGCTTCACGGTATTCAGATATGAGCAGCATTAGACAAATGGGAAGGCAGATGGGTGAAGAACAGAGACAAGCCGAAAAATGGTCCTGACACTTTTTCTGCAGAAGCACCACAGAATAGGGAGGCAGTGAAAGTGTTAACAATGATAGAAAGTCCAGGAGGGAACTTTGTACATGTCCCTTGGAGCAGAAGTGACATTTTGTTATTTACAGATGATTACCCCAGGTTGAGGGAGAAACCACTAGAATGGTACCAGCAAACATAGGTTTGTGAAACTTGCAAAATGCCTGTGGGAGGATTTGAACACTCTTTTTAAGATAGTTGTTCCAGCAGATTTATGGATTGAAAGAAAGAGGAGTGTAGATTGGCTAACAAGTGTGCCGCCAAGAGATCCAGCAACAGGTGCACCATCTCCTGAAGTAATAAAAGCTTACTATAAAGTGATTGAATTTCTGAAAACAAGAATTTCGCCTAAAAACATTGATTGGCAGTGCATAGCTAGGACAGCTCAGGAAGCAAAAGAATCAATTCATGCATACTACGAGAGGTTGCTAAAAGCAATTAAACATTACAGTGGAACAGAAACAATTGAGCCAAAAGGCATGATTCACTTTGTGTTCAGATATGTTGAGGGACTCAGACCAGAAATTACTCATGTGATTAAGAGCCATTTGATTTGTTGTAAAGCCAAGCCAATTGATGAGGTTCTACAGTATGCAAAATACTGTTGTGATGAGATTGAATTGAAACAGAAAAAGTTGAAGGAAAAAGCAATGGTGATGCAGATCGAGGCTGCACAGACCGGGTTTCAGGGAAGTTTTCAGCCTTAGCAGCAGAGAAATGGCATGTTTCAGAATCAAGGCACGTTTCAGAATGGAGGCAGAGGTAGAGGTCGTGGTGGTATGGGAAGTGTTAAACGTGGTCCAGATTTGAATACAGTCATAATACAAGGAGAGTCACAAGGAAGGAGAATGTTACCTTGTCACGCTTGCGGGGGAATCGTGCATTGGAAACGGGAGTGTCCAATGGTAAATCGGGAAGGTATGGTTTAGTAAGTGAATGATGTCAATTCATTTCAAAATGTGAGAAGACCAAGAATGAGAGGACAAAATCAAAATTTCCAGAATAATTTAAATTCAAAGTTTCCAGCCTATGCAGCCCACTCAAACTGTACAGCCATTACAAGTACGAGTGCCCCAGTTACAGCAGATGCAGCCACAGGTGCAGAATTTGCCTGCACGACAAATTCAAATGTCTAGACAACAAATTCAGATACCTCAAGCCCCTATAGACCAGCAGAAGGTGATACTTTCTCAGATGGTCACAGGTCAGAAAGTAAATCAGGGTAATAATACTGTACATCAATATCCACTACACAGTGAGGATGGAATAAACGATGTTTGGATGTCTAAGAGTTTGGATGAAGAAGAATGTATGATGACAGCTTCTTTAGAAGTGGATCAGAAAGGTCCCTATGTTCAAGGATAGGTGAATGGTCACAGAGTTTCATTTTTGGTTGACCCTGGAGCTCCACGCTCCACAGTGAGATCTACAGACATTCCAGACCTACCCTTATCAGGGAAAACAGTTCATATCGTGGGGGTTGCAAATCAATATTTGACAATCCCAAATGCGGAACCAGTCTTGGTTAAAATTGGCAATTTTAAGGATTTGCACAAGTTTGTGGTTTGTGAATCAAGTCCCGTATCTTTAGTGGGAATGGATTTATTGGGCAAAACAAGATGGTAAATTACTTGTTCATATGAGGGTATTGAGATTCAGACAAACAGTGATGATGAAGAAAACCGGATACTTACTGGTAACAATGAGTCAGTGTCCAATTAATTTCCTTTGATCAGTTTTAATAAGCCAGTGAATGAAGAAGCTCCTTTGATTAGTTTCTTTCCAGTTTTTGAAGTGAAAGATCTTCCTGCTGATTTACAGAAAACTGTAAAGATTAAGGTTTGGGATCTTTCAGGGTTGATAAAAGGAACAGAGCCAGCTAGAGTAGCAGTTAAGCCCACTGTAGTTTTTCCTCAGACTCCAGAATACCCGATGGCAAAAGATGTAATCAAAAGTGTGAAACCGTTGATTGGAGAGATTGTGGAGAAAGACATTTTAAAATAAGTGTTGAGTAGTCTGTTTAGTTCACCAATAATGGGATTTTGCAATCCGACTTGTGCAAGACTTGGGAAAAATAAAAGACATAGGCCCTCATCATGAATTTGGCGATAAATCCCGCTTACCGCCATGGTGATGACCCCCAACATACCACCACTGAGCCAACTAGACAGACACATCACATACACCCATACATCCATCACACACCCCACCACATTACTCAACACCCTCACACCAACACACACCACACAACATACATGTCCCCACTAAGGCACCCCCATTTCTCAGAGGAGGAGTTAAGGGTCACGGTGTAGGAAATTGTCAGGGTAGAGCCATAGCTGTTTGGTGCACAGGTACAGTAGATATCCGTTGCCAGGAAGATGGAGCTATGGTGATGAATCATGGACAGGGTGAACGCCGTGGGACAGCATCCAAGAACAAGGGACAACATCAGGAAGAGGTGGAATGACCTACGGGGAAGGTACATTCATTGGCAGCAAGAAACCAGCTCACCATACAGAGGACTGGCGGAGGATCCCCACCTCTTCCCCCACAGCTCACAGCATGGGAGGAGCAAGTTTTGGCAATCCTGTATCCTGCGACCTGAGGACTGGAGAGACTCCTGCTCTGACAGGTGGTGCCCTATCCAGTCCCTGGGCCCTTGAAAGGAAAGCTGGTGGAAATCCAAGGAAATCGACTTCGGGTGACTTTGGACCAACGCCGCTGCTGAATCCGGTGATGCCGCCTGCAACCGACTCTGTGATCTTCGCTGGAACGCAACGACCATCGCAGGCCCGATGCTGCTGCAGCCCAGCTGAAGCCCGCGACTCCATGGAAGTCGCCGCACCACATCATGACTGACGCCGCTCAAACTGCGTGGATTCAACGTTTCGCACAGACGCCATAATCCCCGACTTTGCGCATCGACTTGTTTTCACTCTTCACCAAAGGTTCTGTACTTGGGGGTCTACGCGACTCCATGTCCGCGCCGTGGGTGTCAGCTTGTTGGGAACGACTCCGTCACGACGCCGAGTTAAAACCTCATCAAAACATTTTGTGTTTCTAAGCACTATTTTTGAGTTTAACCTTTAAAAATTAATAACTTGACTTGTGTATGTCGGATTTTTGTCGTTTTGGTCTTGTTTTGTTTAGATAAATCTGTCTTATTTTTCTAAACCTTTTTTGTGTCATTTGGTAGTGTTTTCATTAAGTTACTGTGTGTGTTGGTACAAATACTTTACACCTAGCAATCTGAAGTTAAGCCTACTGCTCTGCCAAGCTACCAAGGGGCTAAGCAGGGGTTAGCTCAGGGTGATTCTCTTTTCCCCTGACTAGAGTGAGGGTCCTTGCTTGAACAGGGGGTAACCTGGCTGTCAACCAAAGACCCAATTTCCAACAACGCAGTTATGGATAATCTGATCGCTGTCCATCAACATGAAATGGCGACCACGTGTCCTGTATCTAGGGACAGATGGAAGTGAGGTAACTCCACCAAGTTGGGTGTCGTGGCGGAAGGCGGTCTTGCACCGCCGTGCAATTCCTAATTTGCTAACAAGGAGATCTAGGGAGTACAGAAGCCAATGGGGATCAGTGCTGGTGGTGACGGTGTACACTGCCGTGGACGTGACTGTCATTTTCTATCTAAATCCTCATTCGACTCCTGACTTTCCACAGGACAACCCCTACACTGCGCGTGCTGCTGTGACCTGTGTCTGGAACCTACCATGGCCCGGGGGTCCGGGGAAAGGGCTCCTGCCTTCACTTTGATGGAGTTGGAGCGACTGGTGGATGGAATCCTACTCCAGTATTGATTGCTGCATGGCCCTCCAGACCAACAGGTGATAACACCTTGGGCACAATGCATGTGGGAAGGAATCATGGAGATGTGTGTTAAAGCATTGTGTCATCTGGGGACGGGGAATGTCCTGGTGGTAGTGTACATGGTGGACGCCGGGCGGTGTGTGTGCCAATATAGATGGAAACGGGATTGGTGGACCATACGAGTGACAGGCTGGATTGAATGTGTAATGGTGTCCTCCCATCTGTATAACCTCTGCAGGTCAGCACCCATCAAAAGATGGGATTGTGGCGTGCCATCGCCAAGGATGTGCAGACCCTGGGGGTCTACAGCAGGTGGAGCACCCACTGTTAGAAATGGTGGGAGGACCTGAAACGCTGGACTCGGAAGTCTGCGGAGGCCCAGCTGGGGATGGCCTCCCAACGAGGAAGGGGTGCCCGTCGGAACCTGACTCCCCTGATGGCCCGCATACTGGTGGTGGCCTACCCAGATCTGGATGGGCACTTGAGAGCATCACAGCAGCCACAAGGGGGTGAGTACAGTGGGTGTTACAACAATAATTGGTAGGTGGCATGGGATCCGGGTGGTGGGTGTGAGTTAGAGGGTGCCCCTTAATGCCAGGTCAGACATTGCAGCATGATCCAGCTCAAGGGTAACGGGTGTATAGCAAATCCAGATAACCTAGCTAGGTTGCATTCCATGTCAGACAGGGCTTAGTGGGTCCCAGGAGGGGTGCAGTTGGCGGTAGTTGGCCCTCATCTTGCTGTGGCATCTAGTCAATTAAATGCCAGTGCAATGCATAGTGCTCAATCCTGATACCTGTGTGTGACGGTACTGTGTATGCCAACTGTGGTATTGGTGCTGTAATTGACCCAGTGCTCCCTTTCTCCCCCCCTTTCTCCTTCTGTCATCCTGTTCATGTGTGCATTTGCATCTGGTGGAGGAGCAGGGGCACCGGCACCAGAGGGAGCTGCATCCCACAGGACCCAGGAGGCAGAGTCCACTAACGCCAAGGGAAACAGTGGGACGGAGGGCGAGGGGAGCACCACGGAGACAGGAGGTGACAACACAGACTCTGATTCCTCCTCTGATGGGAGCTCCCTGGTGGTGGTGAACACCTCTGAGACCACCCTCAGTTAGTTGCCAGTGCCCGCTCACCCAGGAGGGTGGGCATCATCTTTGCCCCAGGCACCTCAGTCCCTGCCCCAGTGAGCCCTGCTGCCCTGAGTGAGGAAGCTATTGATCCCCTGAGATCCATCTCTGTAGGGCAGTTAACCATTGTGAATGCCATCCAGGGGCTGGCATCCCAGATGCAGCAATGCACTGAATTCCTGGAGTGCATCCACGGTGGATTGGTGACCCAACAGAGATCGATTCAGGTTCTGGCCTCCTCTCTGATGGTAGCCATTGTCCCTGTTCCTACCGTCCCCCCTCCAACTACCACTTCCCAGTCCCAGTCTCCTCAGCCCCAACCCATCCCATGCACACATTCAGACGAGCATGCACACAAGACATCAGACAAGACTGTCAGTTAAACATAGGCAGCACACTTCAGTCCACAAGCACTCACGCAAACGCCAGACAGTTGCTCACACAACCACATCCACTGCCTCCACTCTCCCCTTCCTCCTCCTCCACCTCCCTGACAGTCACGTCCACACTCACACCTGTGTGCATGGCTTCAACATCCACCACCAGCATCACCGTGCCAAGCAGCAAATACACCTCACTAGCAGACACCTCCACAACATCCATCTACATGTCCCCTGTGTCCTCTTCAACCCTGTCTGTCCCCCCCTCATAAAACACAAACGCAGGCACTCAGACACCCAACAGCCATCCACCTCACATCAGCACACTGCCCATGCACCTGCACCCAAGTCCAGCAGCTGTACACCTCCAACAACCACTCCCTTAAACTCCACTCCCATTCCACCACCCTCATCCGGCTCACTGACCCTCAGAAGCTTTTCCTTGCCCAACTTGACCTCTTCCCTCCCCATCTCCCCTGTCCTGCCCGTAAGAGCAGGGTCCGAATGACCCAGCCCAGCACCTCAGCCAAACAGTCCACGGGGACAGTGGAGGCACCTCCTAGTCATGGAGACAAGACAGTGAAGGATCCCACTCCACCAGCCAGGAAGGGGAAGGATCCCACTCCACCAGCCAGGAAGGGGAAGGATCCGTCTTCACCAGCAAGGAAAGGGAAGGGTCTCACTCCATCAGCCAGGACGGGGAAGGATCCCACTCCACCAGCTAGGAAGGGGAAGGATCCAACTCCACCAGCCAGGAAAGGGAAGGATCCCACTCCATCAGCCAGGAAAGGGAAGGATCCCACTCCACGAGCCAGGAAAGGGAAGAAGCCCTCACCTCCCGCCAGGAAAGGGAAGAAGCCCTCACCTCCAGCTGAGACACAGCAGCCCTCGCCTCCAACAGAGGCTGCCCAGGAGGCCCCTTACCCTGCTGAGACACAGCAGCCCTCACCTCCTGCAGAGGCTGGCAGGGTACGTACACCACCACCACCACCAGTGGGCACAGGGCCCTCATCCCCTGTTGAGACACAGCAGCCCTGACCTCCTGCAGAAGCTGCCCAGGAGGCACCTTCCCCAGCTGAGACTCAGCAGCCCTCACCCCCAGCAGAGGCGGGCAGGGTACCAACACCTCCACCAGTGGTCATGAAGCCCTCACCTCCAGCTGAAACAATGCAGCCCTCACCTCCAGCAGAGGGCATGTAGACCACCTTCCAGGGACTGCTGTACAAGAAGTCCTCTCCAGAACCAGAGGGTAAATACCTCACCTGAGAGACTGTGACGTTGCAGTCCTCAGCAATGAGTAATGGGCATGGAAACCCCTCCAGAACCAGTGGGCAAATACCCCACCTCAGAGACTGTGACCTTGCACTCCCCAGCAATGAGTAATGGGCATAGAGCCCCCTCAAGAACCAGTGGGCAAATACTCCACCTCAGAGACTGTGACCTTGCACTCCCAAGCAAAGGATAATGGGCATGGAGCCCTCTCCAGAACCAGTGGGCAAGTTACTGACTTCAGCTGAGGTGCCCCCCACCCCATTTCCCCTGAGGTGCCTGCCCACTTCCAAAATGATGCCCCTGCACAGTTCTGTGTGGAGGTTATCAGGAAAAACGTTGGGCCTTGGACTGTGCCCTATGGCCATGTGGGCCCTTTGTACTTTGGACTGGGCATTTGCCCTTTCTCGACAATTGTACATATCTCTTTGTTATCCAGTTGGCTCATATGGTGGCTGTTCCCATTCAATACATTCTCAGTACTGCCTTTGTGTAGTCCTTGCATTATTATGACGTGTGTCCTGTGCCATTGTTTTTCGTCTGCAGCTGGTTGTGTGTGTGAATGGTGTGTGTTGTGCGTGTGTGTCACTCTCCTTTTCCTCCCTTGTGTGCTAAGCAGCTGTACTTACCATGGTCATCTTCATCGGTGTTGGTGTTCCAGGTGGAGCATGGCGTAGAAGAGCATTGGGAAGACTTGAAGTTCCGGTTCCATGGCAGCGCAGCGTTGATCTTCTCTGTGTCTTTGTTGGTGAGTCTTTGGTCTTCTGTGATGTGTTTCCACCAGGCTTTTGATGGCGTTGGTACCGCCACGGAAATCGCAGCAGATTGCAGTGTCATGATATGGTGGGCTGTACCTTGTCTTCCGCATGGCTGTTGTTGGCTACCGCCGTGGTGCATGCTGTTAACGCCCTGGCAGACAGTGTAGTACATTAGCTGTCTACGGGAGCTCTCACCACCATGGTCTTAATTTGACGGTAATTAACACCAGCCTGTTGGCGGTATTACCAGCACTTTAACAGTCACCCCCAATCTCAGACTGACCACCATAGTGATTAAGTGTTGCCCAGTTGTGCCAAATCCAGCAGTGATTATGTTTCAGATCCCATGCGATCCTGAATGGTTCACTGTGGTGGACCTATGTCAAGCATTCTTTTCCGTGCCTCTTCATTAGAACAGCAGATATTTCTTTTGTTTTAAGTTCTTAAACAGCATCTACTGTTGGAGTAGAATTCCACAAGGGTTTTCAGAGTCACCATTGATTTTCTACCAGATCTTGAAAAAGAATTTAGAACCATTAGTGATGTATTATCGTTCAACACTGGTGCAACACATTGACGATCTGTTAATTGCGTCCAAAACAAGAGAAGGGTGTAAATATGATACGATTGCATTGTTGAATATCCTGGGAGACAATGGACATCGTGTCACCTGCTAAATTGCAGTACTGTCAGAAAGAGAGAAAATACTTGGGTCATTTGATCGAGAAGGGAACTAGGAAAATTTCCAGAGAGAGTTGCAACTATTTTACCCTTACAGAAGTTGACTCATAAGGATGTTTCCGATCCTTTAGTGCTGGATGAAGCATGTATGAAAGCATTTACTGATTTGAAAGAGTTTGTGTCAAGTTCCAACTTTAGGTATGCGTGACTACACTAAACCTTTTAAATTCTTTTGTCATGAACGTGATGCATATTATTGGTCTGTTTTGACTCATACTCATGGAGGTGTGAATCACCCAGTGGCATATTTTTCACCCACTTTGAATCTGGTCATAGCAGCTTTACCCGGTTGTTTGCGGTCCTTTGCAGCAATTGAGCAGAGACTAGCTCAGAGCAAGAATATAGTGATGTATTATCCCCTTACTATAATGGTACCTCATTCAATTGAAATTTTGCTCACTAGGTCTAAAACACAGTATCTGACCAGTTCAAGGCTGACCAGATATGAAACAGTAATCTTGAGATCGCCAAATGTAAGCATTAAGAGATGCACAGTGCTTAACCCAGCAACTTTTCTTCCAAATGAGGAAGCAGACAATGATAAATTGGATGATACTGAACACGCTTGTCTAGAAATTATGGAGTTATGCACAAAACCGAGAGCAGATATTAGAGAAACTTGCCTGGAAGAGACTGACCAAATTATCTTTGTTGACGGTTCCTGCCTGAGAGATATTGTGGTCACATTAAAAGCAGGATATGTAGTGTTTACCATCACCGGCATACTCAAAGCTACATGGCTTCAAGGAGTGTTTTCTGCACAAGTGGCAGAACTAGTGGCTCTTAATAGAGCATGCCACATTTCAGCTCAACTAAAGGGGACTATGTACACAGATAGTCAAAATGGATTCGGCATTGTGCATGATTTTGGCAAATTGTAGTCACAGAGAGGTTTCCTGGCCTCTTCTGCTTCACCAATAAGAAATGGTGAGAGAATACATGAGTTGTTAAAAGTGATTCAAATGCTTGAAAAGATTGCTGTAGTGAAATGCAGAGCACATCAGATATCACAAGATTACGTGTCATCGGGAAATGCATATGCAGATCAAGTCGCAAAGTAGAATGGAAATTGTCACCTGAAAAGGATGAAGTCTATGCAACTTATGTAATGCATGTTATTGACAATTTGGAAGAGTTAAAGACTCTTCAAGACAATGTCCCAAGGGAGGAGCGCAGGGAATGGATTAAGTTAAAATACTTCCAAAGAATCGACGATGTTTGGGTTTTGGGAGAAGTGAAGGTAGCACTGCCTAATAGTCTTCTGTCTCAGATGGCCAAATACTATCATGGTCACGTTCATGTGGGGAGAGATGCCATGGCCAGGTTGTTTAGCAATTTTGGTTCAATCTTGCCACAGATGTGCCATCTGCCAGCAGATGAATATGGGCAAAGGAACAGTCATTAATATGAGACATATAGGCATGGCTAGAGGACCATTCAGCAGAATACAAATAGATTTAATTGAGATGCCTGCGTGTGCTGGTTTAAAATGTGTGCTGGTGATTGTGTGCATTTTCAATCATTGGACTGAGGCTTATCCTAATAGGAGAAATGACAGTCTCATGGTAGAAAAGTTACTGCTTAGGGAGTTCATTCCACATTTCGGTTTTCCGGTCTTTTTAGAATCAGATAGAAGAAGCCTCTTCAACAATGAGGTGATTAAGTCGCTATGTTCAGCTTTAAACATTGAGCAGAAGCTGCATTGTAGCTACCGCCCAGAACTCTCAGGACTTGTAGAACAGATGACTGGTACTCCGAAGTCGAGATTGGCAAAAATGTGTGCATCCACAAATCTGAAATGGCCAGATGCTTTGCCATTGGTTCTAATGTCAATGAAAAGTACCTCTGACAAGAAAACAGGACTGTTGCCTCATGAAATCCCCATAGGAAGGGCCATGAGATTGCCAGCTGTACCTGCAAATGCTCTTGTGAACATTACAGATGATATGGCGTTGAACTACTGCAAAGGCCTAGCTGATGTGGTTTGCTCTTTCTCTCATCAGGTGGAAGCTACCACACTGCAAACGTCCCAAGATCAAGGACACAACCTGAAGGCAGGTTACTGGGTTGTGATCCGAAAACATGTGAGAAAATTGTGTTTGGATCCCCGGTGGAAGGGTCCTTTCCAGATAGTATTGATTACTACCTCCCTTTATGCCAAAGGCTGCACGTCTAGAGGAGGAGGCGCAGTCTTAGTGCCTCCTGCAGCTTAAGGCTCTGCTGGGCTGCAAACAAGATACAAGAAGGCTTGGAGGAAGATGCTGTGCAGGGGCAGTGTTTATTTATTATTGCGGTTTTATAAAGCTCGGGATAGGTCAACATGAGCCTCAGAGTGCCGGGCAATGGTGAAACATACAATTAAATACAACATGTAAGCTATTCTAATTATATTAATAAACAAAAATCAACACACGGTATAGTTGCAATTCAAAGAATCATATAAAAAGCTAACAACAAATAAACGCAATTACATCCAAGGCATATAATGAACAAGGTATTGTAGCATGCCAGAGAGGCGTTGTGAGATCGGAAACAATAATCAGGAGATATGCTGATTAACCGACAGTCAAGGATACATTTCAGACCTATTTCTTATGGGCTTCATTTATTTTAAGGAAATCGGAGAGAATTAAGAGGCAGAAGGGGCGGGATTTCCATTGCCCCCCCCGCTTACCTCTACATCATAAGGTAGTCACAGGTGTGTCGAGCCAGAGTAAAACATACATCTACTAAAAGACACAAGGAAGGGTGGGGTCGTAATGTCCCAGGTACTGCTGGATCAGCTCCAGGCATTTTGAGACTGTGGTGACAGGCCAAGGCTTCCCTGTGGGTATGGACTTGCCCCCAAGTGGATCCACGCAAGTCACACCCCGAAAGTGAATAATTCCACAGAACAAGAAGAAGAGATGTTGAGATTACCTCCACCTAGATGCATTCTAGGGCAAGACAGAAGAAGCAGTGAGCTGGAGTAAGAGCCTGAAGATACTCCAGTTGATTTGCCCACTCCTGTGACAGACAGAGCAGAAGGAATCCTGGAAGAGGAGGATGAAACATCCTCAATGTCCTTAAATGAATCAGGAAGAGAACTGGTCCAGAGAAAACACGAGAGAGAACCGGTTCAGAGAAAATCTGCTCAGAGGAGGGGGTCCTCAGAAGCAGATGGTCTGACAAACCAAACTGAACAAGTGACTGCCTCCAGCGGGAAAGGGGTTGAGACAGATCTCAGCCAAAAATATTTGACTCCTCCTGAACCGGTTGTGGCAACATCAAAGGAGAAGAATTTGTGTCTAATACTGAGAAGGGCATTAACAAGAAAACCTCTGAAAGGTGACAACGGGACAGAACAAGTTCAAAGTCAAAGAAGACCAACGTAGTGCCACCAATTTAGGAAGAAGTTGATACTCCCAGAAACGAAGATCTAACTGATGATGAATACAGTGGAGGTTGAAGATTAAAAAAAAAAAAAATTGCCATTTGAAGATACTCAGGTCCTGATTGGGCATATGTAGCTACCCAAGAATGGCAAGAATAATTTTTGAATTTCTGCTTTGATAGAGACATTCCAGGTCTATATTTTGGCAGGTGAAGAAAATTTATGAAACATTATTGAGAAAATTGAAAATTTGAAAACCAAATGAAAGAAACATTGTTGAAAAGAAACATTGAGAGACTTTGATAACTTGAATTTGACAAGCTGTTAAACTGAATTTGACAACTTTACAAATTTTTGACAAAAGGGTCCTGTGTGAATGAAACTGTGAATATTATTGATGAAAAAAAGGAGAGATTGAAATTGAAGACTGGAGATTGACGACTTAATTTTGATTTTTGATTTTTGCTGCATAGCCATATTTTTGCATTCGCTTTTACTTTCTGATTCTTTACAGACCATGGGTAACCAAAACCAGCAGAACTCTAGAAATAGATCTTGTAAATACTCTAGAAATAGATGCTTGAATACATAGGTATTGGTTTTTGGATTGTTCAACTGTATGTTTGGTATTAATTTTGGGTGTGATTGTCTTTGATAAGAATGGGACCAACCATACCATAGCTATAGGAACATCTTCTTTAGAATTAGAGCCTGCTGTTTCAACAACAGATACATTTAAAGTAGATGAGAAATATTTGCATACACAGGAAGAACTTTCTTCTACTGTCTTCTATCGCTTATTGCGTGAGTATGTTGGGAAAATGGATGCAAGAGATTGTTATATTTGCACACAGATTCCAGCCTCTGTTGAGGAGGGAATTGCCTATCATAGCTTGCCGCTAACATATGGCATAAGTTGTAGTCTTTTACTAACATGATTCTATAACCAGGAGTATCCAATTATTTCTATTCGAACTTAGACGTTGTGTTTTATTTTGTACCTATCATTAGGGATCTTAATAAGGTAGCTAAGGACAACAATATAAAAATAATGAGGGATTTCTTTGAACCTACATTAACCTTTGGGACTGCTTTCGCCCATAGAAACAATTTAACCTGTTTACTTTCACGCTTAGAAAAGAGCTTTTTACATTACACAGAAGACAGGAGAAGCAAAATAAAGGCTAAGGTAGATAGGGGATTACTTTCATGTAGACTATGCATACACTGACTTTGCTAAACAAGGGAGACTAACTGTAGATGCACAACACGTAGGATAGCTTTGTATACACAGGCCACAATCTACAGTAGATAAAATATTTGTGGGAACGAGTGAATGTAGACATGTGTTTTTGTTTGAGTCTAAGTGGACATTGATGTTGAATGGTCAGGATCTGCCCGTACCTGGTATCTATTACATATGTGGGAAAAATGCATATTACCGTCTTCCTAAAGGATGGCATGGCACATGTCATTTGGGAATAGTTTTCCCAAAAATGTACCAACTTGATGACTTGAGTAAATTTCATAAAATGATTGAATTACAACCAAAGAAACAAAAGCGAGAAACAGTTTCTAGCATTGTAGGAGGCATATTTGGAGCAATAATTCCTTTAATGCGAGTTGTTCTGAATTCCATTAAAATTCGACAGTTGTCTACAGTTGTGGATAACATGCTGACAAAATATTCAGGAGCCATTATCCTTTTGGATACAGAAATGGCTGCGGTAAGAGCTATGACTCCTCAGAACCGCCTTGCGTTAGACATTCTTTTAGCAAAGGAGGGCGGAGTTTGTAAATTGCTAGGTTTATGTCACTGTTGCTCCTACATCCCGGACAGCAGTAAAGTAGTTAGAAGCTTGATTAACAATTTAACAAAAGATTAAACTAAATTAAAAGAACTAACCGAGCTCACTGTTTGGGAAAATGCTGGCAGGGGGATGACTGCTGTGGGAAACTGCATTGGCAACCTGGGAAAGGAATTTTAATGAAAATAATACAAGGTGTTTCAATTACTGCGATATGTCTAATTGGAATTTGGGGAATATGTAAATTGTACAAAGTGTGCAAAAGGAGAAGATTTGAAAAGAATCAGTGGAGGGTAGAATTTCAATTGGAAAGATTATATGGAGAAAATTCAAGGTGAAAAAGATTAAATAAAAATAGGAGGGAAACAAAATTTTAGAAAATCTATTCAATTAAATAAATAAATGTATTTGAAATGTAAGTGTGATAACATAAATAGTTATCAGAGGAGGGATTGTGAGAGCCAAAGTTTAGCATGAATAATTATCTTTTACGTAATCATACTTATGTACTAAATGTGTGAAATGATTTAATGTTCAAACTTAATGTTGACACAGAATGTGCCATTTTATTGGCCACCACCAAATGCAAGGACTGCACATGTTTTTATGAATTATTATAAACTAACGTTGTGATGAGAAAATATTCTGTTTCTTTAAGAACATGTCCTCTGCTAAAATAAATGCTGAAATAATATGAGTATTTCTTGGTTTTCCGCTGGGCCTCGAGCAGACAGGGCCACAGTGAGAAGTTATCTAACTCCCAGTGTCCTCACTGTCGATACATTTGTATGTGCTCATGTCTGTTGTATAACAAACTTCTTTTGTTCAAGTCCCAAATTTGTTCTGTGCATGTGTTAATGAAAATGTGTTTCTCTCGAGGAAATGGTGCAACAAGAATGTTTACATATCTTTGTTACTACTGTCAAGCAACAGGTATGTGAAATGTGCCAAAATGTGCCAAAAGGGCTTACAGATCATAGTCAGAAGAAGAGGGCACAAGATACATTTAGTATAGTTTGGAATTACGTGAAGGGAACAGAAGTGAATCAACGCTCTGCAAGCTAACATTTTATGCAATTGTGATATCTAATGTTTTTGTAATTGGATGTTCTTTTTACACATGATATGTTCAGCCAATAACAAATGCTTAGTAAGCTTAATTTAATGTTTGGGTACTGGGAAGAGAGATGCAGTCGCCATTTGCCATTCGTGCATTGCTTTCTGCTCTCCAGAGTCTTCACTTCACTTGGAGCGATCAGTCACTTTGACACTTCATGCTTTGCCAGTGAATCTACTGACATTTTGGTGCTTTATTATTTTATGAGTTTACTATGCCCGTTTAATACTGAACTAATGCACTGATGGTTTAGTAATCTTATAGTCCAAATTTTAAACCGTCCCCTACCCTGTTCTTGCCCTGATGCTGATGCTGTTGTCCCCCTGATAAAGTTATGACCTTGTTGCTGATTATCTTAAGGAAAGGTAAATTTATAAATCTGTGTATTGTGTTTGTCTTTTGTTTTCGAGGTAACAACTGCTACTGTTTTAATACTGATGCTATATATTTGATAGCATCAAAGCTGGATGTTTTCTAAAGTTATTGTTGCTAAACATTTTGCATGAAGCCCAACATGCTAATGCCAATCTGAAGTTAGTGAGGTGTTTTCTCCATACCTATGACTTGCCATTGTTTTATTTGTGAATCAAATGTATCTCATCTCTCTTGCTCAAATATTGAAATTATTAATTAGTGTTTTCGCTGTTTAAATTATTTTTTTTATTGCTTTGTTTGAACTAAGATTCTTTAGGCAAATCAGACTGCCTGTGATGTTTATTTACATGTATAATTTTGTGTTGAGACAAATTATTGTGACCTTAGCTTGTTAATATACGGAAATAAACATTTTAATTGAAACTAAAAGGTGTGGTAATTCGTGGCCAAATGGGTCATGGTGCGTTCTTTACTAATTCTTTGGTGATTGTTTAATATTGCTGTATTACATGACACCTGACAATATTAATTTAAACGAGTCAAAAGATTAATTGACCTTAAAGCTGAGTCCACTTATTATTATTATGACAAGTAGATAGGCCAAGGGCGTGCTCACAGTAGTATCATACCGCCTATCTGCAACACCAACCCTGCTCCTCGTGCTACACGGATGTGATGTAGAGGGATGTGACATCCATTCGGATATTGTCTGCGCTAGATAAAAATGCAAATAACTAAATAAAAATATTTATTTCTAACATGCACATGTCTTGAAAGCAGGCAGATGACACAGTTGTGTGGTGTGACGCTGAACACCTATCTGTGCAAGAAGTAACGCTTTGTGTTCTCATCTCTAAATCAATAATGGGTTGTTTTTGTGTTCAAGACGTCATTACAAGTATTATTGCACATTAAAGTTTATCTTACATGCTGCTCTACCTCTGTACTTTATTCGGTTTCTACAATATGCTTATAGATAGGGAAGAAAGGTTGACATGAAAGGGCCATACCGAATGCAAGAAACACCCAGAAAGTCCAAAGTTTATGGATCATCAGAAATATTTTGCATTTCCTTTCGCACCAATAAAAAGGCAAGCAATTGCGAGATTTTTGGAGGTTTAGGGTAAAGGAGCTTTCATCAACGTTTCCTGTGAGAAAGACTAAGGGCCATATTTATACTCTGGTTGCGCCGAATTTGCGTCGTTTTTTTCGATGCAAATTCGACGCAGAACTAACGCCAACTAACGCCATATTTATACTCTGGCGTTAGACGCTTCGGGCGCCAAAGTGCCCGGAGTGTGCGTCATTTTTTAGCGTGAACCCCTTCCTTGCGTTAATGATATGCAAGGGAGGCGTTCCCGTCTTAAAAAATGACTCCCAGGCCTTTACGTGGTATTTATACTCCCGAGCAAAAGAGACGCCCGGGAGTGGGCGTGGCCAAAAACGGCGCATTTGCGCCGCTTTTTAACGCCTGGGTCAGGGATGGCGTTAAGGGACAAGTGGGCTCAAAATGAGCCCAGAGTGCCCTCCCCTGCCCCCAGGGACCCCCCCTGCCACCCTTGCCCACCCCAGGAGGACACCCAAGGACGGAGGGACCCATCCCATGGACATTAAGGTAAGTTCAGGTAAGTATTTTTTTTTTTATTTTTTGTGGCATAGGGGGGCCTGATTTGTGCCCCCCTACATGCCACTATGCCCAATGACCATGCCCAGGGGACTCGGGTTACGACGATTTTTTCGACGTAACCTGACTTGCCCCATTTTAAGACGCCCATACGCCATTTTCCCCCTACGCCGGCGCTGTCTGGTGTATGTGGTTTTTTTCCACGCAAACCAGGCAGCGACGGTCTGCTTGCGCCGGCTAACGCCATTCCATAAATACGGCGCCCGCATGGCGCTTCAGAATGGCGTTAGACGGCGCAAAATTTTTTGACGCTAAACTGCGTTAGCGCAGTTTAGCGTCAAAAAGTATAAATATGGGCCTAAATCCACGATAGTTCGTTGTGAGAATAATCTGAAGAATATTAATTAAAATAAACCCTATGCATGCATTTCTCTGCTTAGTCACTTCATCAACGCACACGTCTCACAAGCTGTAGGTTCCTGATTATTACTCATATATTTCTGTCATACAAATAAAAATGAAAAAAATAACTTCATAGCATAATTTCGCCTACACTTTCATAAATCTACTGTGAAGAACCTACCGAGGGCGTATAACGCAATGAAGACTCGTTTGACTCACTACTGGATCTAGTCATAAGCACATATGGATATTTCACGTTATATGAAGAGTATATTACTATATTTTCAATTTTTAATTAGAATTATTTCAGTACTTTACCTCTACAAGTCCTTGCAAGATTCTGACAAAGATGACACATCCGAAATGCACCTTAGCTGCAGAGGGGATTAGCATATTGAGTGTGGCAGTGAGTAATATAGCAGCACCAAACACCCTGTAATGAAAACCAGATTTGTTTTATTACTACATTACCATAAGCAGTCACAAAAAGTAATTTAAAAACATCTTCGTCTTGGACTGTAAATCTATGAATCACACAGCCCTATCATATACACTGGAATTAGTTGAAAACTGTAAACTCCCAGCGAAATCAGGAAACATTAAGTACCTGTACAGAAAAATGCACTAATAGCTTTGTTTCTGTTTGTTTGTCCATTACTTATATAGATCATCCTGTTTTTTTGTCTGGCTGTCACACATTCTATTTGCCTCTCTTCAGTGCTTAATTTGTAAATAAAAACGTGCAGTGCCCAAAGCCCTCCTCTGGAAACACGTGGCTGCTGCAATTAAATGTGGGAATACGGAATACTGAGGCAGCGTAATCCTGACAGAGTAATCCTGAAGTCATCTCGGGGCTCTTTACTCCATTTAAAGCTACTCCCTGCCCCTTCGGCTAACTCTTGCAGCTTTTTTGCTTTCTCCCATTGTGACGCCTTTTTATTTTTCTCTTCCTCCCTCTTTCCCACATGTGTCTTTTTCTGGCAGTAACTGCTTGAGCCGCCCTCAAAAATTAGTGCTGGTGCTCCACACAGGAAACAAAAAGCAGAAATTAAGCACTGCCTCTCTTCCTCCATCCCTCTTTCTCATTGCCTCTGTCCATATTGTTATCCCTCTAGTGAATGTTTTATAAGGACCCCTCACATCATCATAGTAGAAGAGCCATATCCAAATATTTTATACTGAACCCCTCTTGAGCAAAAATATGGTAGTATTTTCAAAATTGAGGGGTACTTGCATGGGAGACCAATTTCATTAATGGCACTGCCATCGCGATGTTCAGTGACGTATGTGCCCAGCTAACAATTAAAGTAAACTGCTAGACAGTAAATGATATATTATGTTATATTTTTTTATTTAACAGGGTCGGCATTTCATTTAATGACAGACATAAATAACCATTAGAGCTATAAACAATCAGAGGAATACTTACAAGCCCCTTTTGCCTCCCTAGCGTCATTTTTTCATGCCAAGGAAGCGTT
Organism: Pleurodeles waltl; assembly: GCF_031143425.1. Taxonomy (NCBI): domain Eukaryota; kingdom Metazoa; phylum Chordata; class Amphibia; order Caudata; family Salamandridae; genus Pleurodeles; species Pleurodeles waltl. Next base: position 107,842,680 of record NC_090440.1, on the reverse strand, counting down.
AAGGAGCCCCTACGTGCTACATACTTACAAAGTTGTGCAATGCATGAATTGTGCCACTTTGTAAACCCCTTGCACCACATTACACCTGCACCAGCTTTAATGTATGCAAGGGGGTGTGTCCACGGAGGGAGGCCCCAAAAAAGGCACAGTGGAATTTACAAAATTTCACTTTGCCTTTTTTTTCATAATTTTTAACGCTTGCTCAGGGCAGGAACGTACGTGGGAGACATGTAAGGATGACTTGGATTGGTTAGTGGACTACTGTGCAACATTAACAAATGACATATGCACCTAGTACTTGATATTATAACTTACATTGTCAGACATTTGTAGTCACAAATAATTTCCAAAGACACGTAGGCATAGCACTTCTGACTGTAGCTTTAATTGTGAAATATTTGTAATCATAAATAAATCACCATTTGGAAATAGCAGTCTCAAAGCAGCAGTGGAAATCAAATCAGTGCTCTGAGGATTTTTGCAGTCCCAGAGGGGAAATTTCCTAATTGTCTTTTAGATACTTTACCCCTGTATTGTTATGTCTCTTCTTAGTTTAGATTAAGAAAATGCCAACTTTCTAAAAGTTATTAAAGGAAATGCGGCACATCCCTTAACCTATGGAGCTGGGTAGTTGAATGAGTAAATGAACAATGGTCCTATAGGGGGAAGTAAGACCCTTATCTTCCTGAGAAAATCTCTTTAACCAGTATACCAAACTGTGCAAATTTTGCAACAATTCATATTTTATTATATAATAGATGCATACTTCTCTAGTAAAAAACATTAATTTCTATTTTGAATTTAGTCGTTAAGGTGCTCCTATAGTGACACAGTGAATAAGGTGACAACAATTAGGTGTGCAAATGTGCTCTGTACAATATATAGAAAGATGTGGTTAAAACATAGATTTTCTGCGATCTTTTATCAGAGAACTCATATTAATTTCGAAGTCCAGAAGTCAAATTTTATTGCTCGAGATTAATTCACAACATCAATTTGTCAACTTTTGGACCCCATCTTTGTAGACCAATCTATCCGGGGTCATCATCAGGACTACTAGCTTTTTATAGGTAGCACCAGTCAATCAACGTATTCTGTGTTATGAGATTTGCTTAGTGATCTCATCCTCCATTGGCTTTATATCCTGTTAGTCTGTCCTTTCCTTGTAAACCTCCCTATGCAAGCAGGCGTCCTCCGGTATGGAGAAACCTCAAAATACGAGACCATCCTTTGTTATTCCAGTGACTAGTCTTAAACCTGAATTCATATAAACCCCACTCCCCTGACAAAGTAGCCTTTTTTCACCCTTTCTTTCACCTTATTTTTTTATTTCTGCACCAAAACAGGCATCTTTGAGGAACACCTAAGCAAGAGGCCATCGCAGCCCTACCTAAGCACACTGAGACCACCATTTTGGAAGATTAGCGGTCTAGTGCCACACGCATCAACAAGTTGAGGCACGTCAGCTGCAGCAATCTTAAAAACCAGACTCCCATGTGAACTACAGTGTTTCAGACCCCGGGGAGGTGAGCATTAGGCAGAAAGCGGGAGTGTTTCTTTGATTAACTAAGTGCGTTTACCTCTTTTTACAACATGCTGCAGAAGTGGCCATATGGTGAGTCTAATATCCTGCATATATTTTCAGTGTATGACTAAGCACACCCCCCTCCCAGAGGATCTATGATACAAAAGCGTAGACACTAAAAAGCAGGTCACGCATGCACCACAAGTGCTTCTTAGAGGTGCTTCACGTGTTGAAGTGTGTTTATATGTTTTTTTTGTGTGTAGTATGTCCTGTATTTGTCTATTTTATGTGATTCACAAGTACCTTTTCCCACAAGTGGGCTGGAGGTGGAAGAGGCACCACACCCATAAATAATACGAATAGCAACTTTTATTCTTTCATTTTCCACAGGTATTCCAGAAGGACATCGATACCATTGGGTTCTATTTTACTTTAGTTAGGTGTACCATACCATACCACAGAGCATTTAATGTTAGTGCTTTCACTAGTGGTAGTTAATCAAGGAGTGACATTAGGGAGTCCACCTTGGTACTGAAGAAGAGTCTAGGGGTAGAGTCCGAAACATGTAGACCGACCAGGAAGTACGGTACATAATATACCCCACCTCCAACGCCCCTTTTTTAACCATACCTCCCCTGTGAGATATATTAGATTAGTAATACCACCCAGAGGCAGGTATTTTTGACTCACCTAAGACCTCACCACTCCTATCCCTCTCAAAATTCACATTGTTGAAACTACAACAGTGCTCCCACATAGTCCGTCAGCCGAACCAGGCCCAGTATCACAGCAGAACGGGAGGAAACCCAATGATGAAGCATGCCACCAAGTGGTAACCCTGGTTGGTGAGGGTTTTTCACACAAAAAATATTTTTTTTTCCACCTTGTGGAAGCTCCTTTTGGCTGGGCCTTTTTGTAATGTTATATAGACTATAAGGAGGACAGACTCAGCCCCACAAAGACCTCCTGCTCCCTCTTTGTTAGTATATGAATGAGGGGTAGTAGCCAATAAGCTGCTTACCCTTGGGGTCACTACACCCCCTAATGGACCCCTTCCTGTGGGAAGTGGACATAACCCTGTCCCACAGTTCCTAAATATGCTAACACTAAGATGGCAGACTTCTAAATGTTGTGTCCATATCAGGCAGCTCACCTTAGAGGTGGGATTGACCTGAGGGGTGGACACACCTCTCTGAATACTAAGTTTCTTGCCTGTCCAGGCACCAAACGGGCCATGGGCAGGGGGGTCGACATCTCTCCTGTGAGTGAAGACAGATCTGCATACCAAGGGCAGTTTGCTTCTTTGAAGCCCCTGGCCTTGGAATGCAGAGTCCCAGGTCACCCTGTTGGGTGGGATGTCTAAGCACCTTTCCCAGAGCAGGCTTGGTTCATCACCACCCGACAGCAAAGGCTTTTAACCTTGGAGGGTCAGACTCATGTCTGGTGGTGGCAGGTGGCTGAGACTGGCCAGTCCACACAAGGGTAGATGGTAGCTTTTCAGGGGGCACCACTAAGGTGTCCTCTAGGTGCATGTATTAATAAATCTACCACTGGCATCAGTGAGGGTTTGTTAATTTGAGATGTTTGATACCAAACATCCCTATTTTCAGTGAAGCCATCATGTAGCTGGGGACCTCACACTGATCAGTGTCCAGCACATGTACTTAAAATGGCTTCCCTGTTCACTTACTATGTCTAAGAATTGAGAAAGACATAGCGGGGCAAATCTGCTTGTGCAGAAATATCCTCACATGTAATATAATGCACCTGCCTTAGGGCTGCAAAGCCTGCTGTAGGGGCGACTTTCCTATAATGCATGTAGTGTTAGGGGACATGTCAAATAGGCTGTGTGTCATGTTGTGTTTTCACTTTTAGCTGCACCAAGATACGCAGCCTGCAACGGCACTCTGCATATGCTAGGTGATGGGTACCTGCGGGTGGCAAAATACATGCTGTAGCCCTTTGGGCCCTCTTTGTTACCTAGGCCCTAGGTACCAGGGGTATCATTTACTAGGGACCTTCGGTGGGGGCGGGGGGAAGGAATGACCAATTAGTAAACAATTGCACAGTTTTAGAGAAAGAGATTTGACACTAAGGACCTGGTTAGCAGAAACTCAGTGCACTTTCAGTAAACATTGTATTGAATACCAGACATAAAGTGTGAGTGACCATGTCAAAAAGGGGCACTTTCCTACAGGGAAGTAATCACAAGTAAAAGGAGGGAGCAATTCACAAAATGTGGGTGAATAGACAAATATACAACCTCTATTACACAATAGCAAACTAAATGTCTATTATCTGGTAACTACTTTTAAAGGATTGGTCTCATTTGTAACTTGTTTAATTACCTCCAGCCCACAAAGGAATGCAGCACAGTGACAAAATCATTTATGAAGTAATTAGTGATGTAATATTGTTTGAGATATCAGTGATGTCATCAATTATGTTCACAATTAAGTAGGGAGGTAAGATGGTAGCTACCTGCCACTGTGTAAACTATAAAACAAACTAGGATACTCATTGGATGATGTTATAAGTGATTTGAGATGTCATCAGTGTTGTCATAAAAGATGTCATGGAACATGCGATGAGTGATGTAATATGTTTAGTCATATGCAGTTTATAAGAGGGTGCATACGACTCCCAACATAATGTGCAACAGCACCTGGACTTTGCTTGCTGAAGGTTTTGCCCTGCCAAGTGGTTCTAATTCAGTCCTGGGACCTTAAAAGGGGGTATAAAATGGGTATAAAGTGGGATTAAAGTGGGTATAAAGTGCTGCAACTACCAAAAACTACTCATTGCCGCTATTGCACCCATCAGAACTGACAAATCTCCTTCCATGCCTTCCATGTTGATGCATTGCTGCTTCAGGAGAGTTTGCATCTCTGGCTGCGTGTATTGACAATAACACATCGCCTACACCTAGGGGGTTCAATTGCAACGCATTCCTCATTGACCGGTTAAGAGCCAATGCATCACCTACCTCACCAGGATTGACAATGATGCTTTGAGACTGCTGCTCTTCACATTCTTCCTCAACCCTAATGCAACCCTGAACTAAGACACTGATTTCAGCGGGCCAAGGCTGGTACCTGTATCTTTCCCGAGCTCCATTGCAGTCAGCCTGACTTTTTAGATTGGACCCGAACTACCATGTCTTGGTTGGCACTGTCGAGTAGGTTCTCATTATCCTAATGAGACTACTGGATTTGGGTGGAAGAATCACTTGTATTGCAGGGGACTGAGTCTGATCCCGCACCATGTGACACCTGTCGGCTTAATCCAGGTTTTTCCGGCTAAGTAGCAGTGCCCCATCTCCACCCAAGAGCAGGGATGATTGGGCAACCGGGTGCATGACACAAATGACTCCTCAGGGAAATCGTGGTCACTCAGATCTCATCCGTTTCTCTCAGTTACATTAGTCTCACATATGCAAGGGCAATCAGAGGCAGAATATAGTTCAGTAAAGTTTTATTGAATTAACTGCATCTTCGATAATAAGGCATGTATTGCAATAACTAGGATGATGAAGCACAACAGGATTAAGATTGTGACAAGGAGAGTAAAACACAAAAATAACGCTACCATGTTATCACTATGGTTTTTAAAAATAGTTCCTACCTAGGCTATGTTAGAGCACAGCATGTTAAGCTCTAATTCTGCCCTTCAGGTTCCCCCTGGGAAGACATCATTCCTCATACCTGAGCAAGAGGCCTGTAGTCTACATAAGCAGCTGCAGCAAAGCAATCAGCATACAGTCGTGGTCATCTGGTTGGAATATCCCTCTAACTTACATGGGTCAAAGTGGTGTTTTTATAATAAAACAGCTGATGTTCCAAGAAAGGATCCCCAAGTAAGAGTGTGTATGTTTCTGTGAACATTGGAGACAAAGCGTACCACTTTTGCCGGCAACCTATCTTACTGCAGCCTTGAGAAAAGCAGAGAGTGAAAGAAATGTCTTGTTTAAGAACATAGTGCTGACCTAAGCAAAGACCAGCTAGATAGAGAAAATTAAACAAGACCGCTAAGGTGGCTATTGTTAAAATAATATAATGAAGCTAGAATAAAACATATCTAGGTTAAAGTGTACAGCAGCAGGCCTAGTTTGCTAAAATAATGTGAATAAAACTATAGCTAAAATGGGTACACAACAGTGCTTTATGTTTTTAAGCACTATATTTGCAGATATTTATTATAAACTCACATCTCAAATTCTACCAATTGGATTCTTGTCATTTTGATGCTGTTTTGTTCATTAAATTAAGCTCTATTGTTCTAACCAGGAATGGTATCTTTTTATGTGGTCTTTTCACTGTTTACTGTTTTAAGTTCCGCTCAAATACTTTACAAATTGCCTCCGAAGTTAAACCTGCATGCTCAGTGCCAAGCAACCAGACGGTGAGCACATGTTAATTTACGCTGTGCAACTAAATTACCGTGAGTAGGATTGTGGTTCCTGCTTGGACAGGGTGCACATCTCTGCCAAAGAGGAACCCAATTTCTTACAGTCACTTTAACCTTTGTTTTGTTTCTGTAAAAAAATATATAGAACATATACAGAAAGTGACGCAAAACCCAACTCGTTTCGGCGCAGAACGTGGTCATGGAATATGGAATCTGGTGAATGCTCTGAAGTGCATGGTGCTTCCTTTTGGTGACTCACCTGGAGTTGCTTTCACATTACATATCTATATATTCACTGAAAAAAAACAAAGATTAAAGTAACGTTATAGTTAGGTGAATTTGTCAGTGACAACACTAATGTTTTAAACTAAAAAACACAGAAAGCAGAGCAAATTATAACTTGCGCCCCGCCATGCCCCGCTTATGTTCTCACATATTGCATCACTCATGACATGTTCTATGGCATCATTTATGACATGACTGATGACATCTCAAAATACATCACTCATGACACAACTATATTTTATGTTAGGTGACAAATTCATCTAATTATAACGTTACCATACCCTTTGGATTTTTCAGTGAATTTATAAGGTTTTTTTTTTCAAACACACTTTTTTATAAGACAAAGAAGTACTCCAAGAAGGAGGGGGTCCAAACCACAAACTTCCTGAGTAAAATACTCACTTTATTAAGCACCTCATACTTGTATCAGCTCCACAACAGGAATATTGTATTTTGTTTGATTCTCCTAAGGACAATAATAGTTTTTCCTAGCATTTTTGGTCTTGCTATGATTGGCATACTTGTAATGGTTTCCCTCGAGTGACTTTACCAACTCTGGACCACTTCTGTTTTTGGTTACGTTCTTCGCATCTCTCTAATAAAATTGATTTTGTTACATAGTAAGTCAGTTAATATGAGGCACTACTTCCTTAATTTTCTTTTTCCTAATGGTATTTTCCCCTTATTACTCACAGTATCGTCAAACTTTACTGAAGATGTTACATGTCGATTTTATTTATTTATCTTGCAGATTATCTAAATGAAATAGTGCTTATACAGCTGATTGTTTTGTAAGCCGAATATTGTCTACATGGTATGTTGCAGTTACATGTCGTGTCACAAACCTATTCTTGATAACGCTATTTTTCTCCTGTGTAACACTAATTGGCACACTTATCTCAACTCTCCCATTCCCACTTAGTACTCAGCACTGGCACTACTAACATTGTTCTAGGATAACTACTTGTTGCTTATTCTGGCTACACTCTCTTCAACAATTTGTAGGTGATTTTTGCACGCCTTCTTTTTCATCTTTCATCTTTCTAATACATATTTTTTCAGCTTGCAAGGACACACATAACAGTATTTGTAATCACTATTCTCTTTAACTTTTTACTTTCCATTTTTCTTTCATTTTTTATTCTTTTTGATCATCAATCATTTGGACAAAGTCTTTCTGAGAATTGAATCTTGCTGCACAATTTTCCTTATGGATTTCAGGTTTCCACATCTCGTTGTTGCTTTCTTTTATCATCTCTTTTTTCCCAATACAATCTAACTATTTTTTCTAGTCGCATGTAATTTCTTCCTTTCAGCCTTGAGAAAGCCCTGGCGTACACGCCTGTGGGGTGAAACACGTGTTGGCTGAACTTCTGCTTTTCTATGAGACCCATTATGTTGTATCTCAACTGGGAGTTACTTGAATTCTGAAATAAAACTCGAATTGGAGCAACAAAGGTTTTCGTTGTAGTCCCGCTCATGAAATTCACTGAACCCATGGCAATCTGACATTACAAAATTAAGTGGGACCTTACCTTTTTCTTATCAGTTCATCACACTTTTTTATAACTATAGTGGTACTTTTGATTTCAGTGAGCTTCCAGTTTTTTTTTAAACGTAAAGTAATATTTAATTATCATAGGCAAATCAAACTCCCTGCCACAAATGGCCTTTGGCTCTGCAGGTTGGGAAGTTGGGTGGTGTGCCACTTATATTATATATTTTTTTATTTATTTCAGCACAGGAAACTAAACCCCGAGTCCTGTAATGGCAGCCAGCAAAATTATTCTCATGTTGCTGGCAGCCAATCAGAGTGGTCACTTACTTGCAGCATTCTGCCACAGGAGTGAAATGGCCCAAGGAGAAGAAAAGCCTCCTGGCTAATCAGAACTCTCTATTTTTATATATTACCACTCCCTTGAGTGTCTCTTGAGACTCTGGCGGACCCAAATGTCCAGATACACAATTATTTTTCAACCTTAATTACTTAGAAAATACTGAACAGATTTACAACAAATCAAAGCGCAATCTTTTAACCAAGGTCAAGGTTCCTGTCAAGTATGGTGTAATTCCATTCAGCAGTTTTGCTGTAGTCTTAAAGAAGTCAATGGAAAATGCAAGAGGCTTTTGTGTTTTGGGACCCCCTCTTTTTTCTAGACCCCATCTTGATTAATCACCCTGAATATTTCCAGGAAGGAGCTAAGGTGTATGAACTCTTTTTTGGAACATTTTGTGAAGATTTGCCAAATGAGGCCAGTTATTAGCAAACCAAAAAATGTTCTTTCTGTGCAATAGAATACCTAACTATAAATGAATAGTGGTGACACCATTATGTAATATATATATATTTATATATATATATATATATATATATATATATATATATATATATATAGTCATTGAGAAAAACAAAGGTTAAAGCTTAGTTAGGAAAATTTATTTTGCCTATATAAACTGAGTTTAATTACCTTACTTATTATTACCTAACTATGACTCATGCCTTTTCCATGCAGTGCTGTCTGCTGCTTATAATAATTTGTAAGCGGTGGATAAATTGTAAATGAAAGTTATAACTATAACTTTCTAATTTTTAAAGTTTGTGTAGTTTAAACTTGGTTTGCATAGAGAAAATAAGTTTTCCAGCTACAACTAATCTTTAATTTCTGGTGTTTAATTGAATCTCAATGTGTTTTAAATTTCTAATTTAAATGTGTTTACAATTGTAGTGTTCACGGTTGTAAGTGGAAAGTTGTTCTGTGAAGTGTCGTAAAGTACGGGGGAGGAGTCTGTTGTAAAGTCTATTGTCATAGACTGGAGTATTGTAAATTGGAATCAAGTGGCGTAGAGTAGAGTGTTGTAGGAGGGCTATTGATCATAAAAAGCTAATGCTTGTGGGGTCCAAGAACACCCCCACCCTGGTAGGTAGAGCGGAGTCTTTCTTTTTGGAACAGTGCATCTCAGTTTAGTCATAGTTCCAATCATCATGTCCTCCATAGAGTAGTCTGTGTTGCTCACTGCCAGGCCACTTTTCCATTTTGTTGCACAGAAGTATGTAAGGAAGATGGTTTTTGTTTTGTTTGTTGGGCTCAGTTTTGTTTAATGAACCAGAGAACACGCAAAGAAAACTTGTACAGAGTAAGGTGTAATCTATTTGTTATATATTTGTTTATAGATTTCCATTAGCATGTGACAATAAATGGGTATTTCAGTTGTTCATGTGGTAAATCTGAAACTACATACACAGCCTAGTTTATTCTTTGGGCTTCCTTGCTACTTTTAGTAAGATTGTGATTCCTATGAAGACCAAAATGAATGAAAGACAATTGTTGTTATTGTTATAAATTTGAGATTATTATTTTTTCTTAGTGGCTAATTACCATGTCCTTCAAATCGTAGTTTGTGTGGCTCAGTGCTCAGGCAACTTATCATGAGTGCAGAAGAAAAATAGTTTTTATTTCTTGTGTCACTTTTATTTAGTGAGCATGCAAAGAAACATTTTTAGATTAGGATATATTATATTCGTAATGTATTTGGTTATAAGTGGTATTGTGCTACAAAATGTCACTAAGTTGAAAAACCTTATAACTTAAGAAATACTAACTCTACTAACCTGCAGTACCAAAAAAGAATCATCAACGCACCTTAATATCTAGCATAATCTGACTGGCCATTTTCACCCTACGTCAAATACAAAGGTCAATGTAAAATGCTTTGGATTTCAAGCCTATTTTGGAATCCCCTTTTTTCTTTGCACTCCCCCTTAACCAAACGGCGTGAAGCATTCAGTACTCCGACCTTCGTTTTACTAAAGCCCCCGGTGGCCCAGGTCCCTGGGGCATGTAAAAATAAATAAAGTGGGCCCTTGGGACTCCCCTCCTATGGCATTTTTATGCCCCAGGTACCTCTACCTTTCTGGGACTAAAGACACTGTGCATATGGGGGGGCCATGCCCAGGGACCTCCACCTTCCTAAGGCCAAACATGTGTGGGGGGGCACCTCCCCAGAGCTAAATGCATTGTGCATGCAGGAGGGGAGCATGCCCCCAGTGAGCCCCAGGGACTGCCATCTCCCCAGGGCTGAATTTAAATAATGAAGGTGGGTGTCCATCACGGACCTCGGCCCCAGCGACCACCACCTCCACAGGGCTGTTTAAGTTGGAGGGGGGCCACATAGCCCCACTCAAGGACCAATAGATGTCTCTGGAGACTGCTACCTCCATGACCGGCTCCTGCTATATACCTGGGTGCCCCCTTAACTTAAGTAAATAGCCCTGGGGTGGTTGTTGTCCCAGGCCTGTGGGGGTGTCCCAAGGCCCCACCTCTATTGTACTAACTTGCCCACGCAGCCCCCCCCCCCCCACACAAACTTGTTATTTAGCCCCAGGGAGATAGCCGTCTACAGGGCTTTTTGAGGGAAGCTGTATGGGCCTCCCCCATATAAAATAAACATTTTGCCCTCACAAGGTTGTGGTCGGTGGGGGGTGCACGTCACCCATATGTTTGTGTAATTGTCCCAGGAAGGTGGTGGTCCCCGTGGCTAATATAAGCCAAAGGACGAGAGCCCCATGCTACTCCTTCCTTTCTCAATTCCCCAGGGACCTCGCCCCCTCGGGATCAAAGAAAAGGGTGGGAGACTGCCCTTTTTTTAAGTCCGGCGAAAATCCACAGATTTTTCAGAGATTTAAAAAACAAAGGGGCATATTTATACTCTGTTTGCGCCGAATGTGCGTCAATATTTTTGACGCACAAACGGCGCAAACCCTGCCCCATATTTATACTTTGACGTCCGACCCCGCGGGCGTAAAAATTCCACCATGTGCGTCATTTTTTGGAAGGGGGAACCAGCCTTGCGTTAATCATATGCAAGGTAGGCGTTCCCTTCCAAAAAATGACTTTAAGGCCTGTGCTCCTTATTTATACTGTCATTTTGATGCACAGGAGGGGGTGGGCCTTAAAAAACGGCGTACAGCCTGATGTGCGCTGTTTTTTAACGCCTGGGTCAGGGCAGGCGTTAAGGGACCTGTGGGCTTGGAAGGAGCCCAGAGGTGCCCTCCCCTGCCCCCAGGGACACCCCCTGCCACCCTTGCCCACCCCAGGAGGACACCCAAGGATGGAGGGACCCATCCCAGAGAAGTAAAGGTAAGTTCGGGTAAGTATTTTTTTCAGATTTGTTTGTGGCATAGGGGGGCCTGATTTGGGCCCCCCTACATGCCACTATGCCCAATGGCCATGCCCAGGGGACATAAGTCCCCTGGGCATGGCCATTGGGCAAGGGGGCATGACTCCTGTCTTTGCTAAGACAGGAGTCATGTCAATGGGGGTTGGGCGTAAAAAGAAATGGCGCAAATCCGGTTTGAGGCCTGAATTTTGCCTCAGACCTGACGTGCACCATTTTTTGACGCACAACCCCCATTTTCCCATACGCCGGCGCTGCCTGGTTTGAGTCATTTTTTTTTACGCACACCAGTCTGCAGCGCCGGCTAACGTCATTCCATTAATAAGGCGCCCGCATGGCGCATTGGAATGGCGTTAGCCGGTGGTAACATTTTTGACGCACAACTGCGTTGGCGCAGTTGTGTGTCAAAAAGTATAAATATGGGCCAAAGCTTTTTAACCTTTAACCCTGGCATGGTCTGTAAGGAACCACTAGACTAAGGGGCTCAGGATCACCCTACCCTGGTCCCTTTTGTTTTTCTTTTACACTTTTTGTCTGGGAACCTGGGACCCAAGATTGCTGCCAACACTTCCTTTTTGAAGTGTTGGCAGCCAATCAGATTTCAACACAGGGACAGTTGAATTCGCTGGGGATCTGCGTTCCTAGATATCTAAATTATTTTTACCTTTTATGTCTCCAGAATTATTGAACAAATTTACATAAAATCCCAAAAAGCACGCTTTCTGGATCAAGAGCTAGCTTTCTACAAATTTGGTATCATTCCGTCCAGCAGTTTAGGCTGTAATTAAGTTAAAAAATTTGAAACGTAAAATGGGGAAAACGTGTTTTGCGATCCCCCCTTTTTCTTGGCTACCACTTGACGGATCATCCCAAAACTTTCAACACAACAGCTGAACCAACTAAAATATAAGCTTTGAAAATTTCACGAAGATTCGTCAAGCGGCACCAAAGTTATTGGCAAAACAAAAAAAACTCTGTCTTTGGAAAAAATGCTATTAACTATAACTACCTACTGGCGGTCAGGTAATATATATATATATATACATATATGTATACTGGTGTTAATCAGTAGGTAGTTATAGTTAGGACCATGTTTCCATAGAAAAAGCTTTTTTTTTTACTTGCTTATGCAGTTTGACGTATCTTCACGAAATTTTCCCAAAAAAAGTGCCCCGTTGATTCTTGTTGCACACAGAAAGTTTTGGGGTTATCCTTCAAGCAGGGGCTGAGAACAAGGGTCAAAAAAGTTGTGTTTCGCATGTTCATTCCCCTAGGACCTTTGAACATGACAACAGCAAAACCACAGGATAGAATTACACCAAATATGGCAAAAAGGTAGTTTTTGGTATGCAGATTGTGCCTTTGGTTATGTTATGTAAATCCATTCACTGAGAAATTAAGAAATATCCAAATTTGTATATCTCTGGCAGCAAATAAATCACGAATATTTGCGAATGCAGCTGCTATTTTATGTTATGGGAGAGGGTCCCCTAGCCGGATAATAGAAATGATAAGTGGTATAAGGAGTCAGGGTAGAGGTACCCTGACCCCACGGGTGTGATATAGGGGTGTTTAGGGTCAAATTATATGAGTTTAAAATTATTTTTCTTCACCATGCGAAATATTTGCGAACATCCTCGGATATTCAAGTATATTCAAGGACATTCAAGGATATTCAAGGATATTCAAGAATATTCTAGACTATTTGGGGATATTAGAGGATATTCAAGTCTATTCAAGAATATGAAAACAATTAAAAACATTTACAGACTCATTCATACACTAATTCATTCACTCATACATGCACTCAGAAACTCATGTGCCCACTCAAAAACCCACTCAGACACTCATGCACCCACTCAAACCCACTCATAGACTCACACATCCACTTTCAGACCCACTCAGACACTCACACACCCACACACACTCACAGATCCACTGACAGAGACAGGCCCTATGGTCAACCCCAACTGCTCATGGCCAAAACCCCGGTGTGGTATTTGTTTGTTATAAGGGCTTGGCTGCAGGGCCTGGCCGCAGGGCAGACCTTGCGGCCAACCCCCACCAAGCATGTCCTGAGGCCGTGCACGGCGGTGGTTGGATTAACATGTAGTAATCAAAATGACTTTACGTTAAAAATCCATAGAAATTCACTGAGAAAACCAAAGGTTGCAGGGATGTTATAGTTAGGTTCTGAATTTACTCATACAAAACCATGGAAATTCAGCAATTATAGTTAGAATTATTACAAGTAACTATCACTTGCGGCCTACGGCAACAATAACTCACACCTTCATTATACAAAGCTATTTACTTCACATATTATATCATTGATGACAGCTTCTATGGCATCTTTGATATTATCACTGCAATATTTGGTATAAAATTATTGATAAGAAAACTGTGCATGGCAAGGGTGAATTTCTTTTTTTTTTTTTAAATGTAAAGTAATTTTACTTACTATACGTTAATCCAACCACCACGGTGCATGGCCTTTGGCTGGAGTTGGCTGCACCTACAGCCAATTTCTATGATGACCTAACCCCATGCAATGAACAGACTTTGGCTGTACGCGACAGGAGTTGGCCGCAGAGCCTGGCCTGCGGCCAAGCCCTTATAAACACCCAACCCTGCCCTGCACACAGCCTTTGGCAGTGCGCAGCAGGGGTCGGCCACAGGGCCTGCAGCCAACTCCCATAACCACCCAAACTTGTGCCAGACATGCCCTTAGGCCTTGTGTGGCAGGCATTGGCTGCAGGGCTTGGTTTGTGGAGAGGCCCTATGGCCAATCCCTGTAATCACCCAACCCTGTGCCATGCATGTCCTTTGGTTTTGCGTGGCAGGAATTGACCGCAGGGTCTGGCCTGTGGCCGGGCCCTACAGCCAGTTCCTATAAACACCCAAGCCCGTGCCATGCACGGCCAAAGGATTTGACCGCAGGGCCTGGCCGCAGGTCAGACCCTATTGCCAACCCCAATAACCACCCAAACTTGTGCAGGCACGCCCCTCCGCCATGTGCAGCAGTGATTGGTCACAAGGTCTGGCCAGGAATTTTTGTATGAATGAGTCTGTGAATAGATATTTGCGAATTCGCAATGTTACTTGGGGGGCTGCACTGAGTATTGTGACATATTCGTGAACATCATGCGTTGAGAAAAAAAAAATAAGGTTAGGGTCATAATTTCATCTTCAAAGATCCCTATAACACAGTCCTGGGATCAGGGTTCCTCCACCCCAACTCCTTATGCCTTTTTTGATTTAATTTTTTTCAGTCCCGGGGACTGTGTCCCGGAACCTTAAAATGTCAGCTGCAACTTTCTGTTCAGGTTGCGGCCAGTCAATCACAGTAGTCTTGGTAGCGCACTCATTCGTGAATATGCTGCGATCTTCGCAAATTTGCCGCAAAGGATCCGCTGCCGTAGAACTTTCAATTTCCTTTAATGTCTCTTACACTTCTGAATGGATTTATATATACCAAGTAACAAAAAGCGTACTCTGCATACCAAAAGTTACCTTTCTGCCAACTTTGGTGTAATTCTATCCAGCGGTTCAGGCTGCAGGTATCTCTAAAGAGTCTATGGTAATTAAATGGGAAACTCACATTTTTTGACCCCCCCCCCCCTTTTTCTCAGCTCCTGCTTGATGGATCACCCCAAAACTTTCCATGCACAACAAGAATCACTGGCAATTTTGTGAAGATTCTTTGAATGACATCAAGGATATAGGCAAGTCAAAAAAAGACTTTTTCAACTGAAATATGGTCCTAGCTATAATTACCTACTGGTGACCTCCAGTAGGTAATATAGAGTGGATTTGGGTTAGACATTTTCATCCTTTAGTACTTTAGTTTGTTCACTGCCATTCACATTTTGCTTCCATGCTCCATGACATATTGCATGGGGTAATGCTCCACGCACATTAGCAGTTGGCTCTCTTACACAGTCAATGATAGCATTTTAGGTGAAAAGAGGTGTACTTCAGTGGCAGAAGTGGTGGGCACTGTTTTTCTCTTCTATTCTCTATAGATTTATTTTTTAAATCACCTTAGTGTGTTCGAACTGTCTTCAGCTTACAATAATTTAAAGCCAATTGATTTTCTTTTGCTTTAGTAAGAATTTAATGTTCCTGTGGTGTGAATTAAAACTAATAAAAAGAGTTTCTAAGTCCTATCTTAGTGTTACTGCCTAATAGGAGGCATGCAGTCTGGTCTAATGAAATTATATGCAATGGTTATTTTTAAATCCAATGTTTTTTTTGCAAGGTGTAAAAGTTACATTTAAGCAGGGGCATTTTTCCTTTTTCATTTTATGGCACATGCTTGGAAAGAAATCCATTGCACCAGTTTACCAAGGTCAGAGCTATTAACTTTGACAATGCTGGTTTAAACTTTGGACCAGGACTTCTTCAGGAGAAGGACCCTGCTTTATTTTGTTGAACCAGGCCCTAAAAACCTTCTAAGATGCCAGGTCACAGGCCATTCCAGCAGCCGCCGCTGCCCCCTTGTCTGTATTTTACAGTATGTCTTGGAAAACTGAGGGAACCCACATAACCCAAATCTCATGCATCTCATTTTCCCTCATGTGATTATGTGAAAATAAACAAACTGTCATTAAAAATACCATAACATGCAATCCAAAATAAACAAATGTAAAAATGAAGCCCGGTATTAAGTATCATTGAAATGAATAAAAAAGATCATTGATATAATGTAGTTTTTCAGGTCTGAAAATGCATCAAAGTGATTTTAATGTTAATGGAAAAGATGTTAGGGTTGCAACAATGTTAAGCAGTCGGATTTTAAACATAGTCAGGGTTACTGGAATTATGCGGGAGGGAAGGACCAATTTAAGTGGTGAGTTCGCTAAATTATTGTTTTATAAAAGACACATTGTGAGGGGTAAAGTGGCACAATCTGAGTTATTATTGCTTTGCTTTGTGTTTTTACAGGTGTTAACACCTCCTGGGCAAGAATTTGTACCAACGTAACAACCGAATACAACAACAAACAGCTGACAGTTGGCCAAACAACTGTTACGAAAGGCCTTTCACTGTGCTGGAAAACAGTTCTCTACGTTTTTAATAACTCTGATTCGATTGAACTAGAAACCTTTTTTGTTACAATCTGCAGATTATGCATCAGATGATAGATTAATCGGCACATGCGGTAAATCTATCTGATCTGGAAAGTGCTGCAGCTGCATAATTCCAGTGGCCCTTAATATAGTTTATGGCTGTGG
The DNA here is from genome assembly GCF_031143425.1 of Pleurodeles waltl. NCBI lineage: Eukaryota > Metazoa > Chordata > Amphibia > Caudata > Salamandridae > Pleurodeles > Pleurodeles waltl. Next base: position 107,826,051 of record NC_090440.1, on the reverse strand, counting down.
ATGGGTAAAGGTTTAGGCTCTGATTTATACTTTTTTTGCGCTGCATTTGCATCATTTTTGACGCAAAGCAGAGTAAATTTACAAAATACCATTGTATTTTGTAAATTTGAGCTACTTTTGCATCCACAAATGACGCAGATGCGGCGCAAAAAATGTATAAATCAAAGCCTTAGTACCAGTGGTCAGTTTAATGTTTTGTTGAGGTGTGATGCTTCAGTGCTTTCAATATTCAGGTTTGAAAGAGGGGACGGTTTCTAGTTAGGGTTTGGTTTAGGGAAGCAGTTATGATTAGAGAAGGCTAAAGGAATAGAGCAGCACTTTATATGCTGCCCGCCTTCCCAAGGAAAGGAAAGCCGCTGTTCCTGAGGAGGATATCCAAGTGCTGTGTGTTATGTTTGTCGAGTTGGGCAGAGGATAGCCGGCAGGATTCAACTGGCCTCTGACACACTCGGCTACGGTTTACTGGTTCTCAGCAAATTAGACTGCACTGTGTTTCCCTTTCACTGTGTGAAATTTCAGGGATTTCGGCTCTGGCAGGAGTAGTGTAATGGGTGCATATATCCTCTGATCCTTGTGTTGTGGCCGTGTCAGCCACAACACAATGAATTGAAGGCAGCACGCTGACTCAAAGACTCACGCGACACCGTTGGATCCGTTTTATGGTCGGCGTGGTCGGAGCGGCCTGGCACGCTTGTTCCGAAGCAGCACGGGTCTTCCTGCTGCTGTCGGCGCGCGTGTCCCTGGCTCCGGCCACGCCCCAGCTTTATTTATAGCTCTGGACCGGAGGCCACGGAGCAAACCAAAAGCCAACAATCACAGAGGTGGAATCCATCCGGACACATCCGGGGATTCCACCATAATGCTTTTTAACCCCAACAACCCCCACACTTGAAAACAGTGTCCACTGGTCGGTTACGTCACCGACCAGCGACACTACATTCCTCCCCAAAAATGTGAAAAACCATTACAACAGAAAACACACAAACTACTGTCCATTAGTCACACAAATGATCACGCAGCCGAACAGAGGGGCAGGGATTGCTACGCAAGTTATATCGGGAAGATCCTGAGCGATGAGGAATTACACCAGGACTCACATCCCCAGACACCCGTCCATCTGGAACAGGATTAGAACTACATTCAGGCTGATCACCAGAGCTGGACGGTGAACTACCCACACCAAGTCCTGGACACAGCGGACCCACATCATCAGCTTCACGGAAACTGTCCTCGACTGCAGCTCCAGAAGAATAAAAACGTTTGAACAAAGAGATGTTGCGGGTCACAGTCTCATTCCCACGCCGGGCAACAATAGCAGATCCATTTCATTGCACAACTGTCCAAGGAACAGAACTAAAAGGTGTACGAAACTTGCTCCCTGGCAGCACCTGCTTCAGTAACACTTGATCACCCACTCGCAGATCAGACGGGATCGCTCGGCGAGCATGGCTAGCCCGCTGGTTGGACACATGCCTCTTCTCCTGGATTGCATCAATGGACACAGCAGGAGGAATCCAAGAAGAATGATGAGGAATTGCATCCATCGACGCCCTCCCAAAGGAAAGGTGAGTCGGCGCTCTGTTCGTGGTGGAGTGGGGAGTTTGCCGGTAATTCCTCAGAAACGAGAAAATGGCATATTCAACAGCTTGACCACCCGCTACAGCGATACGAATATCTTTGTTCAGAGTCCTCATGAATCTTTCTACCTCACCGTTAGCCTGAGGCCAACGCGGGGTAATGTGGCGGTGACGCGTGCCCGTCACATTAAGATACTCAGCTAGTTCTCTACTTCGGAATGGGGGTCCATTATCTGTCTTTATCTCGGCGATGAGACCATGGGTAGCCATTGCCTTCTCTAAACCAGCAATCACAACATCAGTGGTCAGGGCAGAGATGATCTCGACTTCAGGGTACTTTGAGAAATCATCGATAAGGACCATGGTGTGACGACCATCAGGTAAGCTTCCAAAATCCAAACTAGCCGACACCAACGGACCAATCGGGGATGGCTCAGTTTCGATCGGATTGGGCCTGCTCGGCTAACCAGTTGCCTGACACCATCTGCAAGATCTCACCAGACTCTCGACTTGTTCGTCCATAAGAGGAAACCATACTTTCGACCTGAGACAGCTCTTTGTCTTCACCATTCCTTGGTGGCAATTGTGGGCCACCTCCACCGCTCTGGGAGTAAGGTAAGAAGGAATCACCAAACTATTTCCTCTCAACAGGCACCCCTCAACACCCATTGTGAGCTCATCCCTCACATTGTATAGACTCCCGATAATGCGTTGAGACTCTGAATTTAGCAGCGGTAACTGCCCTTTAAGCCGGCGCCATTGATTATTTTGCATGGCTACCATGACCTTCTGTAGACATTCATCCCGCTTGGTAGCCTGAACAATGTCAGTCATCGTCATCGGAATTGGTCTGGACCGATCCGTGATATATCTCACATAGTCCTCTGTCTCTTGTGCCTCTTCCATCTCCATAGCAGATGCAGCTCGGGGATGTCTTGACAAATAGTATGCCGGATTTTCAGATCCCGGGCAGTACTCTAATTGGCACCGATAATCTTGCAATTGTAACATCCACTTCTCAATCCTCAGCGGGGGTTTTGAAGCAGTGCCATTGAAAAGAGGAAGTAACGCCTTGTGGTCAGTAGTTACGATAAATGGGCGGCCATACACATAAATATGGAAGTGTTTGCAGCCCCAATGTACTGCAATAGCCTCCTTTTCTATCTGCGAATAACGCTGTTCCGTTTCAGTCAGCGACCGGCTGGCATAGACAACAGGGGACCACATTCCTTCAGAGTGTTCTTGCAGTAAAACGGCCCCCAGTCCTTTTGGTCCAGCATCCACGGCGATTTTGGTGCTTCGTTTTGGGTCAAAATACTTCAAAATAGTCTAGATGGAAAGTGCATCTTTGATCATATCAAACGCGGACTGCTCCAGTACTTCCCACCTCCAAGGCTCAGAAGCTTTGGTGAGATTCCGCAGAGGCTGCGTGAGGTTAGACAAATCCTTAATAAATCGGCCGCAGTAGTTTACCATTCCTAGAAAACTCCTGACCTCAGTGATGTTGATGGGGGGGGACGCTTTTTTAATGTCAAGGACTTTGGCCGGATCGGGGGCTACCCCACTAGAGGAAAACGTGTAACCAAAAAATTGTATCTTGTCCTTTAAGAATTCACATTTCTCTCGATGGAGCGTGAGCCCTGACTCCTGAACACGTTGTAAAACCTTCTGAAGTTGGGAATGGTGTTCTGCAATGGTGGGCGCATGAACAAGAATGTCATCACTAACATTTATAGTCCCAGGCAGTCCAATCAACAACTCTTGGATGACATTTTGGAATACCTCTGCAGCACTGGATACGCCAAAACTCAACCGTTTATACCTTCGGAGTCCAACATGTGTAGAGAAAGTCGTAATGTAACGGGATTCTTTGGCCAATACCAACTGGTGATATCCGGACCTGAGATCCAGTTTCGAGAACCATCTGGACTCGCTGAGCTCCCGCAGGATGTCGTCAATCGTTGGCGTTAAATGCCTTTCCCTCTTTATGGCAGCATTCGGGAGGCGCATGTCCACACAGATTCTCACCTCGCCAGGCTGTTTGGGCTTCCTTGCTACCACGATGGGGGAAACCCACGGAGTAGGTCCAGATACTTTCTCAATGATTCCAGCTTTTTCCAAGTTCTCCAGTTCCCTCTCTACTTGTGGCCGAAGGTGGAACGCCATTCGCCGATGACGAAGAGCTACGGGCTGTACGGTGGGATCAATGTGGAGTTTTATTTCTTGGCCTCGGAGACATCCTATACCTTTGAACACCCCTGCATATCGGGCCACCAGTTCAACTATGGACTCTTGATGAATGCTGAGTGCAAAAGACATAATCGCCAACTCTTCTGTCGCTTTGCAACCCAGCAGCATTCCCGTTCCTTCTTCCGTCACATAGATTTTCGTGGATGTTGATTGTGACCCGTGGGTGAGAAGGGTTTGGAACATGCCTCTCAAAGCCAAAGGGGTGTTCTGCCCGTATGCGTACACCTTGATGTTTGTCTGGGTCAGTGCTGGAGCCGGTACCATCCGATTATACTCCTCTGCGGCCAACAGATTTATGGACGCTCAGGTGTCTACCACAGCAACAACCTCATGTTCGCCCATCATGATCTGGCATTTTGGAAGTGGCTCTTGTCGAGGGTTGGAAAGCTTGACCGCAAATATGGAATGGACAACATGAATCATCGCTTCGTCATCATCCATGTCACTCCCCCGCTCTGATTTCTCGGGAGGAGCCTCTTCCAGCGCGACGTTGACGGACGCACTTGCAGCTTCCTTAGATCGGCACGCCTTTGCGAAATGATTCAACTTTCTGCAGCTAGAACATACTTTTCCTTTGGCTGGGCAATCAGATGATCTATGCGGTGTTCCCCCACAATACCCACATTGTCTCATTCGGGCTTTGTTCAGTCGTGGTTTTGGTCTGTTCATCTGCGCCGTGACTACATTGACCACCTCTTCCTTTATTGGTCGTTGTAAGGCAGCTTCCATGTGCGAGGCTCAAGCTCTCGACAGCTCTTTCGTGCGTCCCAGTTGCAAAATATCCGGCAAGGACTTTCCAGATTCCTCTAAGATCCGCTCTCGGAGCTTTATCGACGCGCACCCTTGAATTAACTGTCCTCTCACCTCTTCCGTTTCGTCATTCAATCTGCACGTGCTCGCCAAATCTCTCAGTCTTAGATGGAATGCATCTAACGACTCTTCCATTTGTTGCCTCGCTTGTCTGAATATGAATCGTTCATAGTCCGTGTTGACCTTAGGTTCAAAATGCCTATTGAGTGCTGCTATCAGCATGGCATGTGTCTTGGGTGCATCCTCCACCAGGTTTTTTGATATTTTGTATGTGTCTCTCCCTCCTATATGAATGAGCAGAGCACGCTTCTGGTCATTTGCTACCTTGGTGGCCTCAAAGAATAGGAGTACTCTTTCCACCCATTCTTTCTACTTTGGAGCTTGGGCAGATGGTGCTCCTTCTACAATGAATGGCTCTACCGGAGGTATTGCGGACATAGTGGCTTATGGTGTTGAGGAGCAGCGTCATGCTTGATATTGGGTAATGCAGGTAATGGAACACACTGTCAGCTGTCAGAGGGATCTAGTCCCCGCTTTTGGGGACTGCTGTCCTGTTCTCTGTGTCCTTGCCTTTGACACTGCAATTTGGGGTCCTTGTTAGGGCTCCTGGGGGTATTTCTGTGTTTTCTCACTCTTTTTTTCTCTTTTTAATTTGCCATCTTGGAGACTTATTTGTTATGAAGCTCCCTAATTTTCTCAGTAGTACAGTAACCTCAGTAGAAAATGTTTTCAGTTTTCTGCTTTGATTCCATCAAGGTTGCAGTCAGATGTGCCACACTTCTGGCATACATTCAGAATGTTAGCACTATAGTTGCACATTAGAACTCTGTAAAGAAGCTCCTTGACATTAGGGAGCTAACTGGCAGTCTGCTGCTGATGTTGAAAGTGCATGTTTTCAGTCGACATGTCAGAATGTTTTATAGGAATAGAAGAGAAAGATATTTGAGAACTCACTCAAAGTGTGTCCTAATTGTTCTTTCTACAGCACAAACCATATTTTCTAAGACAAAATGAACCCCTTTGTTTTGTTACTTTCTATATTAAGTGTTTTAAGTTTTACCAGTTTGATTCAATCAAAATGGCTTCAGGTGTGCCACACTTTTGTAAAAATTAACAATGTTAGTGTTCTAGTTGTTCTTTAGAACACTCTGGGAAACTGCAGTAGAGCACAAAGGAATCATCAACTGACAGGCTGAACCTGTTGGAAGTACATGCATTAATGAGAATGACAGACTCATATGGCTGAGAATGATAGGATGAATTTACAGAAAATATGCTCTCACATTAGCTTCTGAAGCACCTTCCATAACCTCTATGGAAAATCATGAGAAAACAGTTTTCTCTCAAACGTGATTCATGAAATCCCAGCAAGGTAAAATCAACTTAGAATACACCACAATTCTTAAAATTAGTATGGTACCATCAACAAATTATTTATATTGTAACAAAAATTTGTTATGATCCTTAATACGTTCTCCTTTTTGTGACCCTCAAAAACTGCCATTCACTACAATGCACTTCAATTGGGTGTTATCGTGTATATTGGTCCCAAGATGGCTGCCAGCACTGCCTGGTTGAAGTGCTGACAGCCAATCAGATATCACCATGAGCTTTGTGATTAGGCTCCGCCCAGATATACAACTTTGGATTTCCTTGAATCTCTCGAAAACTATTGAAAGGATTTAAGCTAAATTAAAAAAGCTGTGATCTCTTGACCAAAAGCTACCTTTCTGCCAAATTTGTGTTCAATGTTCATGTTCAAAATCCCTATGGGAATTAAAGTGGGAAAGACATTTATATGATTCCCAATTTTCTCGCCCACTTGAAGGATCATCCCAAAACTTTCTATGCTCAACAAGACCTTTGGACAGACGTTTTTTGGAACATTTTGTGAGGATTTGTTAAATGGCAGCAAACATATACCCAAATCAAAAAGCGCTTTATCAATGGAAACTAGGTCCTAGCTATAGCTACCTACTTGTGACTGCCAGTAGGTAATATTAACTCAGAAGGACTAGAACCATCCCAGTCTGAAGCTGTTTAAAAACTGAGTCCATGTAGAAATAACAAGAATATATTATTAAATTGATCCAAGTGTTATGAAATGAAATGTGATCCTTGTAATAGGCTGGATTAGCCAGCCTAGAATTCCAAGATGGCCACCAACAGACCAACCAACGGAAGTAGCAGCAACACTTTAGTTGCTCTACTGGAAGAATCGGGGAAGATGCCAAGCAAAAGGCCAAAAACAGAAGGAAGAGAGATGGAAGAGGCATGCGCAAGAGAAGAGAAGCAGAGTCCAATTTAGAAGGAGACCGACAGCTGGACAAAAAACCAGGAGTCGAGGAAGTGCGGAAGAAGAGCGTGGCGTGGGAGAGAAGTGATGAGGTGCTTGGGAGGCAAGCAGGGAGACAGAGTACACCAGAGGTGACAGTGTCGAGACCACGGAGGGGAGTCCAACAGAGAGAGAGATGCAGAAGGAGGAAAGAAAGCTTCTTAAGTGTTCACAAATCCAGTCGCCAAGGAGAGCAGGAAGGTAATGGTGATCCCCAATGCCATGACCCTGCAAAAGGGTTGTAGCTTTGGGCAAGTGCCCTTCATTCATTTATGGCACTTCAGGAGGTGATGGTGTGGGGAATAGAAACCTTACCATGTCAAAAGAGACATGGTGGGAAAAATGATGTCCCCTAAACAAGAGGTGTGCACAGAATGTGGTGAGTGTGATGGGTGAATAGCTAGTGCAACACAGACAGATCCTTAATGTTTTTCATTTCTCTCCTGAGGGATCCTACTCCATTAAGAACTGCTGATGTGAGGAGAGACTAGAACTGGGAGTGCAGAGGTGGAAGACCCAGAAAGAAGAGGATTAGCCTACAGTGTAACCCGGAAAGAAATAATACCTTATTGGAGTGAAATAAAAAAGTAGCTAATAAAGTAAACACAGCAAATATTGCTGAACATGTACCTGCGTATTCTATCCCGCATATTACAATCCTACCCTGTAGGCAGGTCCCATGAGTCATTTAATGTGTGTGGATTATTTTATAACATGTACTGTATTATGGGATAATGTACCCTTGACTCTACTTAATCAGGACACTATATTCATAGAGACACAATGACCGAGGCTTCAGGCCAGATGTACAAGGCCATTTAGCATTTCTTAACAATCTGAATCGCTATTTTGGGCCATGAGAAAATACTAAATGGGCCTTTCAGATGTACAAAATCTCAAAATCTCAAATCACAAAATGGGATTTCTACCCAATAGAAATTGCTACTAGCCATCCTCTCAATGGGCAATCACAAATAGGGATTACCTATTTGCGATTCGTAATCAGATGTACAAAGCATTTCCTAAAAGCGAATTGAGCATTTAGGAAATGCAATTGCCATCGACCATGTGCAATTTAAATCATGTGCAATTTAAAAAAAAACACCCAAAGATGCCTTTTTTTAAAGTGCGATAGAGCCCACACATGCCCCTAGGGCACATGTGTGCTCTACATGTTCACCACTTTTTTGGGGTGCATTACGGAATGCCTTTTGTCCATAGCTATGTTTGATTTTGCATTTCCAAAACAGTGGTTTCTTAAGAGGAAATCGCTATTTTGGAAACGCAAAACCAGCCCATTGTCACAAATGGCATGGGATTGTTTAATTCTGATTTCCTAATAGCGTTTCCAACTTCTCGGGGTCTCTATTAAGAAATTGGTGTTTTGATACATATAATTTTGCATCTCCTAAACAGTGATTTCTATGATGTCGCTATTTGGGTAATACAAAATTACATCTATGTACAGCAGACCTGTAGTGCCTATTTAAGGTCATAGGCCTCTGAGGTAACTTAAAGCAGACTAATGATGTACAACTGTCACGTAGGTTCTCATTATCCTAATGAGACTACTGGATTCAGGTGGCAGGATCACTTGTACTGCGGGGGGCTGAGTCTGATCCCACACCAGGTGACACCTGTCGGCCTAATCTGGGTTTGTTCGGGCTAACTAGCAGTGCCTCATCTCCACCCAAGAGCAGGGATGATTGGGGCAACCGGGCGCATGATGTACATGACTCCTCAGGGGAATCGTGGTCACTCAGATCTCATCCGTTTCTCTCAGTTACATTAGTCTCACATATGCAAGGACAATCAGAGGCAGAATATAGTTAAATAAGGTTTTATTGAAGTAACTGTATTTTAGAAAATAAGGCATGTATAGCAATTACTAGGATGATGAAGCATGACAGGATTAACATAGTGACAAGGAGAGTGAAACAAAAAAATAACGCTACCATATTGTCACTATGTTTTTTTAAGAATAGTTCCTATTAAGACTATGTTAGAGCACAGCATTTTAAGCTCTAATTCTGCCCTTCAGGTGCCCCTGGGAAGACATTATCCCTCATTCCTGAGCAAGAGGCCTGCAGTCTCCATAAGCGTCTTCAGCAAAGTATAGTTCAATAAGGTTTTATTGAAGTAACTGCTTCTTAGATAATAAAGCATGAATTGCAATAACTAGGACGATGAAACACAATAAGAATAAAATTGTGACAAGGAGAGTAAAACACAAGAATAATGCTACCATATTGTCACTAAGGTTTGTAGGGATAGTTTCTACCTAAGCTATGTTAGAGCACAGCATGTTAAGCTATAATTCTGCCTTTCAGGTTCACCCTGAGGAGACATCATCCCTCATACCTGAGCAAGAGGCTTGTAGTCTATATAAGCAGCTGTAGCGAAGCTGTAGCGAAGCAATCAGAAATCCAGCATACAGTCGTGGTCATCTGGCTGGAATCTCCCTCTAACATACATTAGTCAAAGTAGTGTTTTTCTGAGAAAACAACTGGTGTACCAAGAAAGGATCCCGATGCAAGAGTGTGTATGTTTCTGTGGACATTGGAGACAAAACATACCACTTTTGCCGGCAACCTATCTTACTGCAGCCTTGCCAAAAGCACAGAGTTAAAGAAATATCTTGTTTAAGAATGTAGTGCTGACCTAGGCAAAGAACAGCTAGATAGAAAAAATAAAACAAGACTGCAAATGTGGCTAATGTTAAAATAGTAAAACTAAGCAGAACAATATATATCTAGGTTAAAGCGCACAGCGACAGGCCTAGTATGCTAAAATAACGTGGACACAATTATAGCCAGAATGGCTACACAACAGGTTCTGCACTATATTTCTCATATTACATGTTCTCACATGTCAAGGAGTTCAGCAGGTATATATAAAATAGAATAACCGAGCTGCCAATTTGTACACCTATTAGCTGTGTGAGAACCAATAAAACATATTTAGAGTGTGAGCACCGCATTAGGTGTAATGACTTATGAATGTGAACATCAACCTTATACCAAAATGTATGTTTTATTGACATAATAACAGTTTCTCAGTAAATCCACCAAACATGCTAATAATATTTAATAAGTGCAGTTCAATGCCATGAACGTTAAGGCCCTCATTACAACCCTGGCGGTCAAAGACCGCCAGGGCTGTTTTGGCAATTGCACCGCTGGTGGTGCAATCTTGCCTATTTCGACCGCGGCAGAAGTGCCGCGGTCGCACCACCGGGACTGGCGGTTTTCCGCCACAGTGGTCCTGGTGGTTCTAATCCGCCAGGGCAGCGCTGCTTGCAGCGCTGCCCAGGGGATTACGAGGCCCCTTCCCGCCAGCCTTTCCATGGCAGTAGGAACCGCCATGGAAAGACTGTCGGAAAGCCGAGTCGTGGGGCCCCTGGGGGCCCATGCACTAGGCATCCGCAGTGCAGGGGCCCCCAGGCACAGCCCCACACTGCTTTTCACTGTCTGCACAGCTACAGTGAAAAGCGTAACAGGTGCAGCTGCACCCGTCACACAGCCGCAACACCGCTGGCTCCATTTGGAGCCGGCCTCCATGTTGCGGCCCAGCAGGGATGTCATAATGGGCACAGCGGTTACAACTTGGCTGGCGACAATTTATGGATAGCAGTTTGTGCTCTCTAATTTAAACATGGTAACATTGGGTCACACCCAGTTGGCATATTTAATTTACCTGTAAGTCTCTAGTAGAGTGGTACTACATGTACCCGCGGTTTGTAAATTAACTGCTATTAATGGGCCTGCAGCACTCATTGTGCTATCCAAGTAGCCTTTTTAACGTGGCACATGCCTGCCATTGCAGCCTCTGTGTGCAATGTAAACTGCCTTTTCCACGTGGTAAAATAAACCTTTTGCCAGGCCTAAATCTTCCTTTTTAATACATATCAGTCAACCCTAGGAAAAGCCTTAAGCAACCATAGTGCAGTGTATTTAAAATGTTGGACATATACTTTAAAGTTTGAAATGTCCAGGTAGTGAAAAACTCTTAAATTCATTTTTCACTGCTGCAAGACCTGCCTTTCCCACGGGTTAAGATTGGGTTAACATATTAAATGTTATAAGTGATAACTTTCAATTGGGATTAAGTAGAAAGGTCATACTTGGTGTATGAGAAATTGTAATTAAAATCCTATTTAATGGTAAAGTGGGATTTTAAGTTACAATTTTGAAGATGCCACTTTCAAAAACTTGGCTTTTTCCTGAACTATTTGGTGTCTACAGCCTTTTCCAGGGTCACATGACTGGGTGTAGTTGCCAGATGGACTTTGCTTATTCCTCCTAGACATCCATACAAAGATTCAATTCCTCCCAGACACCCACCTGGATGGGCCATCAACTGGCAGTATGAGGGGGGAGGAGCTGGGTACAACCCCACTTGCAATTCAATATGTTGTGCTCTGCCTCCACACAAAGGATGTGTCACCACCACTGTTTATGCAGCCAGCTTGGAACCAGAGCAGAGAAAGCAGGAAACTTCAATAAATTCAACAGGAATGATCTAGAAACTTCTCCTACTTCATAGAAGGCACCTGGTAGAAAAATAGGACCCTCAGTCCCACTCTTCTCTACACATCCTGACCTGTGAAAAACTCAGAAGACAGACTGCTATGCTACATTCAATCTGCTGCACGATGCATTACCAATGCAGGGCTTCGCATCATAGCCCGCTGCTCATTGGAACCACCGCTGATCGATGCAGCTCCCAGCATGGACCTCATATCGCTGACCAGCTCCCCGGAGCTGCTGCTGTGTGATGCATCTCCACACAAGATACTCTGATCGCCACTGCAGCTCCTCAGAACCACTGCATCCTGACACATCACCAAGCAAGGAACTTGCATCACCCACCGCAGCTCCCCAGAACCTCGCATCACCTCCACTGCCTGATGCATCCTTGATGGTGACTTTGCATTGCTCCGCAACAAGGATTTACGGTACTCTTGCTCAGGAGGCCTAACTTGGTCCCTATATCCAGTCCACATAATGTGCCACCCACTTAAGTAGCCCTTTTAAACATGTCTCAGGTCTGCCATTGCACCCTGTGTGTAGTTTTAAAATGCCACTTTGACCTGGCAAAATATTTTTTAGTCAGTACTAAACTTCTATTTTTAATACATTTAAGTCACTCCCTAGGGTAGGACACAAAGAGCCCACAGGGCAGAGTTGATTGTATTTAAAAAGATGGACATTTACTATTAAGTCTTACTTGTCTGGGTAGTGAAAGACTTCTACGTGTGTTTTTCACTATTGTGCAGCCTGCCTTTGCCATAAGAGAACATTAAGATACAAAGCTGCATTTAATAAGCAATGTTTTTGACTGGGAACACTTAGAGATGTCATATTTGGTCTCAGAAGAATTGTAATTTAAAACCCTAACTTGGACTTTAAGTCACAATTCTTAAAATACCACTTTCAGAAATTTGCCTTTTCCTTGTCCTAACCATTTGGTCCCTGCAGCCTGTGTCCTGGGTAACATGACTGTGATTAACACTGAAGCTGGCCTTTGTGTAAGCCTCCCAGACAGTGAGACAAAAATAGACTACATGTTGTCAGAATGGGCCATCCTGCCAGGATGAATGGGGTGGAAGTGTTCCCTGCCCTGTTTATATTTCAAAGGACCTGTCTCACAAAGAACACTCACAAAGAATTTCACACCAATCGTTTAGCATCCCAGACCTCTTGGAGCCTGGACAAGAAAAAAGGAAACTCCAGAACAATCTGTGGGAGGAGGGGGAACTCTAGAAGTTTCTTTCACTTCTATGCTGGCAACCAGTATAAAAAATGGGACTCTCAGACCCACTCTTCAGTTCACACCTGGACCTTTGGAGGACCACCAATAGAACTGCCTTGTATTTCATAGGACTGCTCTGTTCCTTGAGGCCTGCCTTGTACTTCAGAGGATGGTTCTGCTGCTTTAAGCCTGCCTTGTACCCACAGAGTACTGCCCTGCTGCTCGAGGCCTGCACTTGCTGCTTAATCCCAGGATTTACAGAGTGACTCCAAGGAGTAGTTTGCTGGACTCCTCTTCTGCGCTAAATGGACATAAACAGTTCCAACAACCTTGAACTTGCACCAACACCCTGCCTGAAGTGAGTCCTGCCTCTGAGTGGTTCCTACCCAGCCCTGTAACCTTTGAAGTGGTACTAAAGATGCCACACAGCTAAAAAAACAAAACTTGGGACTTTTTCATCAAAAAGTGCTCTGAGAACTGACCAGAGGCCTGGACCTGCCTGCTTGCTGATCCACCTAATGTGAACAGCTGGTTGGCCTACCTCAGGGTAACGCCTGCTATATTGTTCTACGTAGCATCAAATCTTGTTGAGTGGCTCCTCTTTAGAAGGGCATCTGGCCTCCTAGAACCCTTATCGACTACAGCCTGCAGCCTCACCCTGCTGTAGATTTTTGGCTCCCAAAAACATTGGAATCTTAGTCTAACTGCTCCCCAATGCCAACACCTCCTCCTCAGACACCACCGGCTACCATGCCCCTGATATGTGGCTTCTCAGATGTTTTTCTTCCTGAATTATTCTAAGTCTGTTAGACTTGCATCCAATCGTTTTGCCTGTTTCCTCACTTTTTTGTTGTATCTTTTTGTTGGCCTTAGAACTCTGAGCACTTTACCACTGCTGACCAGTGCTAAAGTGAATGTGCTTCTCCCCTAGAGCACAATAACACTGGTGTATCCACAATTGGCATATTTAATTTACTTGTAAGTCCGTTGTAAAGTAGTATGCCATGTAGTCAGGGTCTTTACATTAAATGTTACTAGTGGACCTGCAGCACTGATTGTGCCACCTACCTAAGTAGCCCTTTATATTTGTCTCAGGCCTGCCTTTGCAGGGCATGTGTGTGCAGCTTCACTGCCACTTTGCATTGACATTTGAAACCTCTTGCCAAGCTTTAAACATCCCTTTATTACATATGTCACCCGTAAGTAGTCCCTAGGTAACCCATTGGGCAGGGTGCCATGTAAGTAAAAGGCAGGACATGTACTTTCACGTATTACATGTCCTGGTAGTGAAAAATGTCCTAAGTTGTTTTTCACTACTGTAAGGCCTATGCCTCTCATAGACAAGCATTGGGAATGCCTTAATATCCTTTAAACTGTAATTCCTGATCAGAAATGATTGGCAGCATCATGTTTAATAAGATTGGAATGGTAATGGTAAATCCTCTTCACTGGTAAAGTCAGGGTTAATGTTACTATTTTAGAGTGCCACTTTTAAAAAGTGGCCATTTCTCTGCTCTTACTGCTCCATGTGCCTTGCAGCCTGTCTCTAATGGTCTGGGGTAGGTGACTGCTATACTTTGTGCATTTCTTCTAGACAGCCACAAACACAGGAAGGGTGAGTGTGACAAAGGACTCATCTGCATTCATTTGCATTCTGATGGGCCTTCCTGGGCAGGAACGGTGGAGGGAGATGACACTTACCACTTCAATAGGGAAGTGCCTGTCCCCACACAAAGGAGTGATTACCACCTACTGGCTATATGGAGCCAGGCCTAGGAATAAAGGATCTTTGTGCACTTCAAAGATGCTTCTTTGAAGTCATCTCCACTTCAAAGGCACCTTTGTGGATAGGCACATAGTCCCTGACCCCACCAAATCAAACACTTCTGGACTTAGGAAGACCTCTGCTCGAGTAAAGACTGCTGTGCTGTAAGAATTGCTGCTTTGCCTGGGCTGACTGTCCCAAGGAACCACTGTTCTGGCCTGCCTGCTGCCTGCTGATGTCTGCCCTGTCGAGGACAAGGTCTGGACCCATCTCACTTGAACCCCAAGTCACTCCAAGGGCTTGCTGGCTTTCCCCCTGTTCTTCTGCAGACTTAGGGACATCAAAGACTGTCTGCAACTCTCCTGGTGCTGCTGGACTCTGTCATCTGTGAGTCCTACCTTTGTCTGAGAGGCCTGTCTTGGGCCTCAGAAGTTGGTTCTGCAGCTGATTTCTGCAAAAACTGACGCATCATCACCACTGCATTGGCTGGAAGCAACGCATAGCCCCTCGATAATGATGCAGAGGATGTTCTATGACAGCAGATTCTCTGTCTAGGCTGCCCGATGAGGACACTCCATGCATCTTAAAAACAGTGCTTTGCATTTATCTCTATGGAGCTCGATGCAGGACCTGACTGCGCGGAAAATATCACTGCAACACCTTCGCATTTTCTCTCAACATACAAGATACTTCTTCAGCAGGCCCCGCATGGGCTCTGTAGCATGGGTTCTGTAGCTGGCCTACCCCCCATTGTGGTCAGCTGAATTTTGGATCTGCACTGGTCTCTCACAACTTCAAGTAACTTTTTGACCGCTACTGACTTCTAAGCACTATTTTTAGTTTAAGTCTTTAAAAAATAATTTGTCAAATTCTACTTATTGGATTTTTGTTGTTTTGGTCTTGTGTTACTCAATTAAATAGTCTCTATTTTTCTAAACCTGTGTGGAGTCTTTTTGTGGTGTTTTCATTATAGTACTGTGTGTGTCTGTTGCACAAATACTTTACACATTGCCTCTTAAGTTAAGTCTTGTTTGTGCTAAGCTACCAGAAGGTGAAGACAGGTTAATTTAAAAAGTGTATATAACGTAACCTGACTAGGATTGTGGTGCCGACTTCCACAGGGTGCATACCTCTGCAAAATAGAGACCCAATTTCTAACAAAGTTTGAAGCTATGCACAGAACGTGCCCAATCCACCTCATGTATCTATATCGCACTCCATCGCAGATAGCCATAAATTTCAACTTTGCCCCAGCACCACTTGACTAGATGTCTGGGGATGGTGTTTTGATCTTTTAGATGTTCGTTTCTACTAACATTTTTAAAACTTCACAGCTCCAGTTGTACTGGTTGGATTTTCGTCATTCTGCTGTCAAATTATTTATTAAACATTTCTCTATTTTTCTAAACTGCTTTGAGATTTTATTGCATTGTGTTTACACTTCATTACTGTTTGGTTGCTGCATAAATACTTAATACATTAACTTTAAGTTAAGCCTGACTACTTTCGTGCAAAATTACGTGAGGGTTAAGTCCAGGGTAATTTAGTGACTTTCACGCAACCCTGTATTCATCCTGCTTGTCCACTGAACATTTTAAAAGATGTCTGCACCCTTGTTTAATTAAGGGAAATTCTACCTGGACTAGTGGACCTCTCTGGTAGGAACCACCCTTCTTTAGCCTATAAGATCAGAAAACGATTGGCACCATTCGTCCTGGTGTAAAATGCTCAAATACAGAATATTTTAAAACAACTGGAAATTACCCTTTCCAAAACTATGATAGGCATGCAAGTGTACCTAATGCAGCAGATAAGAGAAGCCTAGTTCTATTTGAGCCCCAGCAATAGTTTAGGTGTTTGTTTGTAAGTAGGTATGGACATTTGTATATCCTAAACCCTGACAGCATGATTCAGAATCAGAAAAGCCTGTAATCTAAATCCATATTCATGTGCATTTAAGGCAGCTCTACAAAAATGTATTTATGCTTTTGGCTATCACTTTCTAAAGAGAAGGTATAGCACAAATCTACAAAGAGATGAGATAACTTAGGAGAGGGGACTTAGAATGAATATAAAATTAGATGAAGAGATGACAAAAATGAATGGAATAATTAATTTTGCTGCCACCAAGGGATTGGAACTGCTCTCCAAGGCTCATATGGTTGTCCTCCTTTTTGCCTGGCCACAGATATCAGAACACCGGCTTGAATGATGGCTGGTGTCTGTCCAGTGTATCTAATAGCTGAAGTATTGACTACATGGAAGATTCTGAGCAGTTCCAAAAAATTAAACTTTTTCAAAATTGTAACACTTCCAGAGAATCAGAACAAGGCTTCTTTTCTGGTTGTATAAGAAAAACAAGTGTGTCCTGCTCACAGCTTTTCTAGATCACTGAAAACGTGTTCAGAGGACCCTCTCGGTAAATGCCTCCAGTCTTGCAGAACCCTACACAGCTACTGCTTCCAGGCTTGCATGACTGCAGGATTTTGAAAAAAGTGACTAAGAGCCAGATGTGCTAACATACGGGTTACAAAAAGTGGTCGTAAATTGTGCACCAGCTCTTTGTGACCATTATCTGATGTTGAGAAATCACCTATGTCCTAGTAGGTTGATTGGCAAAGTCACCATTCACAGGGAGCCACCAAATGGCCTGCGTATTCAGAACTAGTTACGTCACAATTTTGCTGCTAAGGTGGAGTGTATAAGACATCCATTACAGTGACACACCAAGGGGCAGATTTAGGAAAAGTGTCACCTTTCTTGCGTCCCTTAGCACCCCCTCAAGCCACCATGGTAGCGCCATATTTAAAATACCGCACACCATGGCGGTAGTTAGGGTGACTAGCGTCATCATTTTTTGCACTAGGCCGGCGCTTTTCAGGATTAGCATAAAAAATGATGATGCTAATCCTGAAAAGCACTCAGAGGTCCATTGTGATCAATGGGAGCCTGTGTTTGACACCTGCACTTAGCAGGCATTAAAAAATGCCGATAAAACTGGTGCAAAAGAATCTCATAGATTCCTTTGCACCATTTTTACGGCCCTCTAGCACCAGAATGCCCCCTTTGCATACATTATGAATGGCGCATGCATAATGTCGCTCAAGGGTTTACAAAGTGGCGCAATGCAAGCATTGTGCCACTTTGTAAATATGGTGCAGCGTTTTTCCCCTTCTAGCGTAAGAAATATGGCGTAAGAAATATGAAGCTAATGTGGCGTTGGAAAGGCGCAAGGCCAGCACAAATCTGGCCCTAAATTTTACTTTCCTCCCATTGACTTGGTAACATTAAGAAGAAAAAAAAATATGTAAACAGTAGTTTAAGGCTTTCAGGGATCCACGACTATCTGCAACAGCTCGATTTGTGCACTGGATTGAACCTTCTTTTTAAGGACTCGCTAAATAGAACCAGAATCTGGGTTACTCGCTGTGCATCCTTAAAAGCAGACAGCACCACGGATATTGTAATACTACCAATTCCAATATGTTTAATAAAATAAATCTGCACATCAGGTCCATGTAAAATTAAGATTATTTTTTAAGTCTAAGCAATTCATTCTTGCATAAGTCAAACTGGGTGTGTGTATCTTTAGTTCTGTTTGATTGTCATAGTGAGTTATTTTAATTTTGTGTAAGTTTATCAGTGAGTGACAACACCTAAAAAAACAATACATAGAGGTCTATATTGTGTATTTACACCATATGGAATCTTAAATCAAGATTTTTCTATGGAGTTAAAACATCTAATAAAATATAATCGATCAAATGATGTTTCCTGTCAGAATTAGACCATATATGAAACTCTTCCTTTTCGGAATACAAATCAAAATATACTCCGTCCAGCTTCGGAATAAAGAAAATTAGTGAACACAAATGAAATAAAAATGAAAGAAAATAGTATTTTGCACATTTCAGTGAAGCTGCTGTTAGGAGGTGTGATGTATAACTGACATGATGAAACTAAAAGACCTCCCAAAACTGTCTACTGTCAATAAAAAATAACAAGCAAAGCTCCCCCTGCAAATTGAAACAAATCATAGATTTAAATGGGGTGCACCCAGTGTTGTAGTTGACCGATAATGCTGCTAACATGTTTGTTCTCCCCGCAACTTATTTCTGGGTAACCCGTGACATTTTACTGCGTCTGCATTTGCTGTGCGATGCATTTTGCGTACAATCACACGAGTTTTGCTTTAAAATGGATATATTCTGCCCTTCTGTTCGACCACGGAGAATGAATTGTATAAAGGTTCCGCAGACATCTAACCTAATAAAACAAGGCTGCCACTCATTATTGACACACACCTGAGGCCCACTTTCATTAAAGCGAATCCCAGAGTGAGTTAAACTGCAGACGATGACTTCATTATTGGCAACAAAAATTAGAAGCTGACGTGAACATATGGCAAGAAACAACTATCTGCATGTCAGGCCAAAATATAATTTGCAGTTGTAAACCATCAATTGTCGTTTACGGGATGCTGTTCTCTGGTCCATGGACACCACCTGGGACTTTATTGGGTCGGGCAAATGCTCAATTTAGAGGATGGAACAGACACAATCTGATTTTTTTCTTATCACACACTACCAAAAGTAATTCAATATCCCACAATATGTGGTCGACGTGTTTATTGGGCTACAGAGGGGATGTGTCTCTTTTTTATGAGAAGAATGTTTTTTTGTTTGTTTTTTGAATTGGCAGGCTAACATTTTCCGTGGCTAAATTTGCTTGCCTGCTGTATTTTGTCATCTTGCATTGCTAGTGAGATTAATCATGGGGTTGAGATGTGTCACTATCACCTTGAACAGTCTTCTGTTTTGCACTCGGCTTGTATGATTACTGTCTTCTTAAAACCACAGGGTTATCCTTTTACAGCATTTTTTTCGTTTTCGTTTTTTTTTCTATTTTGGACTCAGCCTGCATGTTGACTTTTTTCGTACCAATACAGAAATCGCCTAGAAATGCAAGCTGCAAATAATAATTCAGAAAAGCATATTTTGAGGATCAGGTTGGTGAACTAATTTAGCTACTGCAAACCTGGTACATCAATATTTGGTTAGGTTAGCAACTTTTAAATAGGTACTCGATATACATCAAATGAGCCTTTCCTTATGTCCATTTTGAAGCTAATTCATAACAATCATAACAACCCAATTAACAAGCTCATTTGCACAAGCAGGTTGAACTGCCCTTTGTTAAGTGTGAAAATGAACAGTCTATTCACAAAACATGACTGCACTCGAAAGGAAATTTGCTCATGTGCGATATTACACAACATGGTGCAATATCACTGCGAGGAGCGGTCATGTCAGGGCAAACAAGACTTGCTAACTTCATTGACGCGCACAGACTACTGATTTTTGGGGTCATGATATTTTCCAAGGCATGAGTAGTTAGCAGAATTTTCCAATTACAGCAAACTCAGCAGGACATAGTTACCCCCTGCCCAATTTTTAAAAAATGTCCTTCTAAGGAATTTCTCTGAGTGGAATATCTCGGACTAGAAAATGCTGCTCGTGAAGGCTGCATCCTCCTGGAACTAAGGGTAATGTATGGGGGGCAGGACCATGCTGGGTGTCGGTGGAGCCATCAAAGGTGTGGGCATAGAGATACAAGGTGTTGGAGTCTGGGTCAGATGGGACATGAGAGATTCTCTGTGCAGAAATTCGAGGGGAGAGGGGGAGCTAGAGCAGGGAACACTTTAGGGGGCTGCCTATAAAAGCACCAGCCCTCCATTGTCCTTAATGGCCCCTAGCAGCAATGGGAATTAGTTTAAAAATAAATATGTTGAGTTGCAAGCCTTCCACACCCAAAAACTTTACACCATATATATTTAGACGTACAGGAGAGGTGGTAAAGCATACGAGTACCCTGATACTTATAACATAATTTAAAACCACACCTGGCAGTCTGCGTTGCAACTGTTTAAGATTTCTCGGGGCAATTGTAGAATTCTATTTGCGCTGCATAATAGTCGTAAATTGAATCCAAGAATAAGAGCAATCGGGCCCACGGTATTAATTTACACAACTTGCAAATATTCTGCGTTCCTAAGCAGTGTAAATAACAGGTGCTACTGTTGGACTTTTTTGCTTATGCAGGGTCATCCCCAATCTTTTTGCCTCCTGCCTCCTATTTTTTCTGACATGTTGCTGTTGGCTTTTGAACTCTGAGCAGTTTACCACTACTAACCAGTGCTAAAGTGCATATGCTCTATGTGTAAATTGTAATGTTGATTGGTTTATTCATGATTGGCATATTTGATTTACTAGTAAGTCCCTAGTAAGGTGCTCTAGAGGTGTCAGGGCCTGTAAATCAAATGCCTGCAGCACTGGTTGTGCCACCCACAGTAGTAGCTCTGTAATCATGTCTCAGACCTGCCATTGCAGTGCCTGTGTAGACAGTTTTAACTGTAAATTCGACTTGGCAAGTGTACCCACTTGCCAGGCCTAAACCTTCCCTTTTCTTACATGTAAGGCACCCCTAAGGTAGGCCCTAGGTAGCCCCAAGGGCAGGGTGCAGTGTATGGTTAAGGTAGGACATATAGTAATGTGTTTTATATGTCCTGACAGTGAAATATTTCTAAATTCGTTTTTCACTGTTGCAAGGCATGTCCCTCTCATAGGTTAACATGGGGGCTACCTTTAAATCTGATCAAAGTGTAGATTCCCTTTGGGAGCAGATGGACATGTGGAGTTTGGGGTCTCTAAGCTCACAATTTAAAAATACATCTTTCAGTAAAGTTGATTTTAAGATTGTGTGTTTGAAAATGCCACTTTGAAAAAGTTAGCATTTTCTTGCTTTTACCATTTCTGTGACTCTGCCTATTTGTGGATTCCCTGTCTGGGTCAGTTTGACAGTTGGGCTGGTGGCACCTCACACTAGACAGTGACACAAAAGGAGCTGGGGTGTAGTCTGCATTTCCTGATGAGCCAACTGTGCTAGGAGTGAGGGGTGGAGTGGTCACTTACACCTGAAAGGGCTGTGCCTGTCCTCACACCATGCCGTCTCCGACCCCCTGGTGAGTGTCTGGGGCCTGGCCTGGGAAGGGCAGGATTTCACATTCAAAAGAGACTTTACTTTGAAGTAGGACTACTTCAAAGGAGAAATTGGGTATAAGAAGGGCACCCAAAACCACAGAAGTTAGAACACTTCTGGAAATAAGAGGAACCTCTGCCTGGAGAAGAGCTGAAGACTTTGTGTGCCTTCCATCTTGTGAAGAAATCTCCAAGGACTTGATTTAGAGCTTGCCTCCTGTTGTTTGAAGTCTCCGGGACAGCAAAGACTTCGGGGGTCATTCTGACCCCGGCGGTCCAGGGTTGGCGGGAGCACCGCCAACAGGCTGGCGGTGCCCTGCAGGGCATTCTGACCGCGGCGGTTTTGCCGCAGTCAGATGCGGAAAACCAGCGGTCTCCCGCCGGTTTTCCGCTGCCCTGCGCCGCCATGGGGATTCTGACAGCCCATACCGCCATCCTGTTCCTGGCGGTTCTCCCGCCAGGAACAGGATGGCGGTATGGGTTGTCGTGGGGCCCCTGGGGGCCCCTGCAGTGCCCATGCCAATGGCATGGGCACTGCAGGGGGCCCCGTAATAGGGCCCCACTTTGTATTTCAGTGTCTGCCTTGCAGACACTGAAATACGCGATGGGTGCCACTGCACCCGTTGCACCTTCCCACTCCGCCGGCTCAATTCTGAGCCGGCGTCCTCGTGGGAAGGCTCTTTTGCACTGGGCTGGTGGGCGGCCTTTTGGCGGCCGCCCGCCAGCCCAGTGCAAAAGCCAGAATACCCTCCGCGGTCTCACGACCGCGGAGCGGTATTTTGGAGGGGGGAACTCTGGCGGGCGGCCTCCGCCGCCCGCCAGGGTGAGAATCACCCCCTTCTCTCTGTCAGCACCTGGAGTCTCTGGAGAGACTCCTGCTCTGACAAGTGGTGCCCTATACAGTCCATGGGCCCTTGAAAGGAAAGCTGGTGGAAATCCAAGGAAATCGACTTTGGACGACTTCGGACCGACGCCTGCAACCGACTCCGTGATCTTCACTGGAACGCGACGACCTTCGCAAGCCCGACACCGTTGCAGCCCCGCTGAAGTCCGCGACTCCGTAGAAGTTGCCGCACCACGTCGTTACCGACGCCGCTCGAAGTGCGCAGATTCAACGTTTCGTACGGACGGCGTGATCCCCGACTTCGCGCATCGACTTGTTTTCACTCTTCACCAAAGGTACTGTACCTGGGGTCTACGCAACTCTGTGTCTGGCGCCGCTGGTGTCGGTTTGTTGGGAACGACTCCGTCACAACGCCATGTTAACACCTCATCAAAGCATTTTGTGTTTCTAAGCGCTATTTTTTAGTTTAATCTTTATAAATTCATAACTTGACTTGTGTATGTCGGATATTTGTTGTTTTGGTCTTGTTTTGTTAAGATACATATTTCCAATTTTTCTAATCTGGTTTTGTGTCATTTTGTAGTGTTTTGGTTAAGTTACTGTGTGTGTTGGTACAAATACTTTACACCTAACACTCTGAAGTTAAGCCTACTGCTCTGCCAAGCTACCAAGGGGGTAAGCAGGGGTTAGCTGAGGGTGATTCTCTTTTACCCTGACTAGAGTGAGGGTCCTTGCTTGAACAGGGGGTAACCTGACTGTCAACCAAAGACCCCATTTCTAACATTGGTGATCAGCGTTTGGGATTTGGACTTGTACATGTACTTGACATACAGTGATTAAGTGCACACCACTGTTTTGATCTCAGACCACTACGTGACCACATACTACTTGTTTGGTGATCTTTCATTTTTCTCTTTGGGACTCCTTTGTGTGCTACTTCCATGATTTTGCTGATCCCTTGACTGATTCTTTTTACTTCATTGGGAACTTGTTTTCTACCGTTGGAACTTTGCACTTGTTGCCATCATGTCTCAGTCTGGAGATGGAACAGCTGGAGCTGTGTTTGAATTAGGGAAACTGAAGAGGTACTCAGTTGCTCAATTGAAACAGTTCTGTGAAGATCTTGCCTGTCCCATTAAGAGCTCCGCCAGGAAGGGGGAGCTGCAAGAGGCATTGAGGGCCTGGGTGACAGCCAAGGAAGCTGGGGGGCACACAGAAGATATGGATGGGAAAGTTCAGAGTCTACACCGTGGTGTAGTAGAGGTACCTGTTACACCTGGGGGAGGGTCTCCAGGAGTGGTAGCAGTAGGTCCTCTAAGGGTCTGACTCCTAAAGATGTGCAGGACAGACAGGCAGAAAGGGCTCACCGGTTGGAGGCAGAAAAGTTGAGGATGCAGGGGAGTACGACAAGTGGAAAAGGCACTTCGAGATACAAACTATGATTTTGGCTTATGAGCTCAAACTGGAAGAGCTGGCAGTCAGGAGGGCTGAGTCCAGCTGGAATGATGACTGGCAACCAAAGACCCCATTTCTAACAACTAATATTACTCGGTCTTATGCTGAACATCTTGGATTTCTGAATGAAAAAAGGCTCAGTTGGCTTGCCATTATTTGAACTCGTTGGCACAGATTTATTAAACATTAGCAAGGGCACTCCAACTAAGCCAAATGGCAGCACCTATCAACCTTCATGTGTAAAAGGATTTTTGTCCTGCAGGGTAATGTGTGCACAGTGCTGCAGCAGCACTTCATAGAGTAGTGCAATCCTCTGATGGTGGTGGGAGGTTGGAGCAGTGCAAACACCCATGGGGTTCCAATCAATTGAGGTAGTGCAACTTGGGTTTAATTGGAATTCTAGCATCGAATGGAAAGAGGTGCAGAGATATGCAGCTAGTTAGCCCTTGGTGCTCCCTGTAAATGGTAGAATTGGTACATTATACTTTGCATGTGGCCTATCACTGAGCGCCGGTCTGCACTTACACTTTCTACTGGTGAATGTGCCTTCAGTACAAATAGTGCACAAGACAGGGCTCGCTCACATTTGCTCCATGATACTGTGCTTTAGAGTCATGACATCACAACATTTTAGAGCTAGCACTTACAATGATATCTGGCTATGACTCTTTTAAATATGTTGCTAGGTAATTCTCTATTCAATACAGCGCAGGATCTACAGGTCACATAGAAATCATCTGTGCGCAAGTATCTAACTGAGTCATGTTGCCTATTCCATTTTCGCACTAGATTTTGGTCCTGGTACAATTCTGCAAATCATTCATGTATTAGTGTATTTCGCATTAATACAGATTAGTGTTTTTCCAATTTGGTGATATGCAGGAACATTCATACAATGGTCAGATAAAGACCATTTTACAAAAACAGACGTAATCAAAATGTCTAAAACTGACTTATGTGGTCCTGACAGTCGAAAAAATGTTACCACAAAGGAAATACGCCATCTCACCAACTTTGGGTGCAGTTCCCTTTAAGAACCTGCATTCAAAATGGCTTCTCTATAGCGTAGTTATTCAAGTCAATGAAGTCAGCTAGGCCCAGGATCAGTAATAACAAGAGCGGGAGAGGGGAATACAGCAGTAAGTGACCAACTTAAAAGCAGTATTGGAAGAAAAAGAAAACTTTGACTGAAGAAGGGGCGGTCAGTCATGTGGTGCTGTTGCCAGCATCAGCAGAGTAGAGATAGGACTGAAAATGAATGAAAGAGTCGAGAAAAATATACTCATGGGCAATGGGCATTTCCATCAAAGACCAGTGCCATGAAGAACTTAGGCATGTTGTCTCTTGCACAAGCACACACAATAGCAGTCACACTGGTCAAGAATTGCAGCCTCCCCACATAGAAGAAACGAAGCTGCAAAGTGTATGCAATGATACAGGTTAGGATAAAGAGCAGAACAACAGCCGAAAGATGCCCTGAAAATACACCCCCCTAAGGAAAAAGGGAAATAGTACATAAAATACTCATGCATGTTTTAGACCTAAAAATCACAGCTATTTAGATTACTATATGAATTCACAAGTGGGATTCCCACAGTATGTGTCTGAGACAGAATAGAAGAGCTGTGATGAGGAAATAGAAAACAAATCATCAAAAAGAAATGTAGAATGTAGGCAGCCACTATGGAAGCATACTAAACAACTCATTTGGCATAGACAGGAGGATCTGTGTGAAGAGACAACATTTACTCATATCCATGCTTTTATCATGAGCAATTTCTGATCATGTCTTAAAATATCTTGTCCTAAATTTACCTACATGACAGAGCATGGGAATATAAAGGAACGTTAAAACCCCTCGGGCAAAAAAAAAAACAATAAAAAAAACAAGGAAATGGTGACCCAAATCCAACTGAAACCTCCAGAAGAAATTTAAGAGAAGAAAATAACGCTGGCTATCATGAAGAGTGGTTGCTTACGGCAAAAACAGCAGTAATCAGATTAATCAAACATTATGGGGGTCATTCTGACCCTGGCGGTCATCGACCGCCAGGGTCGACGACCACGGAAGCACCGCCAACAGGCTGGCGGTGCTTCCTTTGCTACAGCCGCGGTCGCTCAGCCGGGTCCGGCGGTTTCCCGCCGGATTTCCCCCGGCTGGGAGAATCCTCCATGGCGGCGCTGCTTGCAGCGCCGCCATGGGGATTCCGACCCCCTTCCCGCCAGCCTGTTTCTGGCGGTTTTCACCGCCAGAAACAGGATGGCGGGAAAGGGTGTTGTGGGGCCCCTGGGGGCCCCTGCACTGCCCATGCCACTGGCATGGGCAGTGCAGGGGCCCCCTAACAAGCCCCTGCAACTGCACCCGTCGCACCCCTGCAACACCGCCGGCTCCATTCGGAGCCGGCTTCAATGTTGCAGGGCCTTTCCCGCTGGGCCGGCGGGCGCTCTTTTGGCGTGCCCGCCGGCCCAGCGGTAAAGTCGAAATGGCCCCCGTGGTTTTTGACCGCGGAGCGGCCTTTCGATGGGGGAAGTTTGGCGGGCGGCAACCGCCACCCGCCAAACTCAGAATGACCCCCTATGTTTTTACAAGGCTCTAAATGAAAGAAATCATCAGAAAAAGGACTAACCATAAATAATGTTTATAACTCTTTCCTCCATGAAACAGATGATAAGGTAGGCAAATAAAAAGAAAATATATGGTATATAGATTATTAAGAGAATAAGCTTGGGTGTGGTATCCGTGCCTACCAAAATGACGGTGGACCCGTGAGCTCCAGCATTACGCAGGGCTCATTTTCTCTGTAAGGCCTCCAGCACATTGTTGATTCTTCTCCACAGCGTGCCTACTGGTAATGCATATGCTCCTTGACGGGGGACTCAGGTTATTTCTCTCATTTTTCTGTTCCTGTATGTCACAGCAATGGAATATATTGGATCATGAGTAGCTGCCATATTATTAGCATGCTACTCACTTAATTTGTTTTCCTTTTATCTCCACAAAATATGGTTGGCCTGCCAGGAGCACTTTGGGACTTCATGTGACCTGTTCACGTCTCTTCATATATCACTGTAAGTCTACTTTTCTTCCTATTTAAGCTAGTTGGAAGTTTGGAAGCAGCCTCAATTTTTTCAACTTACCGCTTGGGTCTCTCTCTTCGGGATGGATATATAAATTACCAGGTGTTTTGGGGACTTCCTTTTTCTGATAAAAACAGTAACACTATTTAGTGATGACCACCATTTTCTGTACTTCTCCATACAAGTTTCTTCCTCCATGCTGCAGCAAAGGTGTCTCACTCAACAGATCACACTAATACTGTTGTTATTTGCTTCCTCCACATCATAAATGTTTGGCTGTTTGAGGGTCAACATGATTGCATAATAACCATTTTGACTGATATTTGTCTTTATAGTGCTGTTCCAGGCTTGTTCCCTTTGGCGCTTGTTTCAACAATTGTCATAATATTATTTTATGGACAGAATAAAATCCTCTCCAAACAGTTCTCACACTAGTACGCATCACATCAATATGGCCAGTCTAAAAGGGTGAAATATGATTCTCCTTCAACTATCATGTCTCCTAACAATCCAGTTTTGGGTTGTATCCTTGAAGAGGTGGGGGGCTTACAACCTTTTATGTGTGCCACCAATGAAAAACTACAACATATTGATGATAGCTGGATTATTATCGAGAGCAAAAAGTCAGAAACGTAGCAACGTGTAGCTCTCTTAAGGGTATGTTCACAGACATTGCTATGTTAGAAAAGAGATTATAAAACTCAAAATTCATAAAGACAATTTAGAGACAAGAAATCTACACTTAAATGCCTCCCTGATGGTCTTGAAGGTCCTGATCTCTTTTGTGTTTTGAAGACATTTCTCCTTACTGCTCCTCCTCTGAATTTGCAACAAGCTCATCGTCTGGGTTGGCTAAATCCTCATACTTCCAAACCTCGAGGTATGATTATGATTTTCCTTGAATTTCCAGACCTCCACATCTTCAAAAAACAAAGTCTTATCTGCTGTGGTGATTACTTATTTATATCTCAGGACCTCTCCATTGCTACTAATACCAGAATGAAGGAATTCCATGCTTTGACACTTCAAATGCATTGTCTGAACATACAATATGGTATTTTTCACCCCTGCGTATGTAAGATAACTTAGGAAGGCAGTTTTAAATCCTTTGATGATCCTACTAAATTGAAAATGTTCCTCCAGAACATTTTGTCCGATGATATGGATACTGCTGCTCAGAAGTCTTAAGATGCTTCCATACACTTCTCTTTATAAAGGCTTTTTAATCTATTTAATGCATTTCTCAGTTCCCTGCTACTGTTCTTGTGATGGTGCTGATACATCTCTCAACCCTTCCCAATATTTACTCTTTTGGATCTGGATGCTCATCCTTGATCTGCTCTTTTCTCTACTTTTTTATGCATCTTCTTTCCTTTGCTTTACATTTTTCTTCCTCTCTGGTCTCTGTGACTGCTCAAATGATATTCATTTTAGTTTTATTATGTCCCTGCTTTTATTCCATGCTCTATTTTATGAATGTTGTAATTTGTTCTCCTTTCCCTCTTTTGCAGCTTGTTACCCACATTCCTGTAATGTTACCCCTAGGTATCCAGTAGATTTAACATTGTCTCATGGAACACTAAAGGTCTTGGAAATCCGGTCAAGTGACAAAAAGTACTTTCTCACTTATCTAAGCTTGATTCTCAAATTGCTTTTTTTGCAGGAACCTCATTGTAATGCTGTTCAATCGGTTAAACCGAAAAGATAATGGGTTGGCCAGATTATTTTCTCTCCTGCTAGTGATAGTAAGGTTAGTGTTGCTATCCTGTGTCTTAGGGCACTGAAATTACAGGTTATATGTACTTCATGTGATACTTCTGGCCCATGGGTTCTAGGCAATGCTATTATCCATAACAAACATGTTACACTGAGTAACGTTTATTGCCCAGTTAAATTGGACACAATGTTTGGCATTCTATGAAGGTAAAACTTACAAATATTGGTAATTCTAATATTGTGGCGGGGGATTTTAACGAACTGTTAGATACTTTTTGGGATAGAAAGTCTAAATATAAATTCAAATCTGATAAATCATATAAAGCATTCTGATTGGCCATCATGTCTCAACCATTGTTTGATGTTCGGAAAACCGGAAACCTGGATAAATTTGAATTTTATTTTTTCTTTAAGGTACATCATACAATGTCCAGAAAGGATTATATTTAAATCAGTGGTTCCCAACCTGTGGTCCGGGGACCCCTGGGGGTCCGCGAAGCCTTCTCAGGGGGTCCGCGAGACCCTAGAAAATTAAAAAATATTAACAAATATTAACAAATTAGGTCCCCAGCTTCCAGTATTGACTCAGGCGGGGGTCCCGGGATTCCCATGATGATTCAGTGGGGGTCCCTGGGTTCCATTAATGTTAAAGTGGGGGTCCACAGAAATCAAAAGGTTGGGAACCACTGATTTAAACCATTGTTCACTCATTTACATTTTTCTGAACTGGTTCCATATTCCATATTCAATTCTGATCATGCCCCAGTATTGTCCTGTTTCGATTTCTCTACTATTGACTCCAAAACTGTCAGATGGAAATGTAATAATTAATTGTTATCTGATAGTCAATTTATTACTGTAGTCAATATCTTTATACAATATTTTTTTCTGCTTAAATAATCCTAAGGACACATCTATTGTTAATAACTAGGATGCTTTTACGGCCTCCTTTTGAGCCTTCACCATAGCTTATTTCCTCCTACTGAAACATATTAATACACTCTAACATGCCTACGTTACCTCTAAATCTTCTTCTATGTTACATGATTTGGTCAAAGCTAAATCTGACCTTAACAAACTTACTACTGTTGATAACTGTAATATTTTATTTAAAGTCAAACCCAAGTTGTACAGGGATCAGAACAAAGCTGGTAAGATGCTTGACAACTACTTAAAAATAAAAGTTGAGCATAAAACTATTGTCCCTATCATCAATGAACTTGCTAATTACACATCAGTCTCCAATACTGATATATCCACCACTTTTCTATCCCTTTATAATGCACTATATATGGATGATACTATCCCCCTGCCCTTAATGTACATCATTTCTTTGATAGTTTACCTTGTCCACCATCCCTTCCATATAAACTTGCAGAGTTGGAAGCTGATATTACACTTCAGAAGGGTTTCAAAGCAATTAAATCGCTGAAGAGAGCTAAGGCTCCTGGTCCTGATGGGTTCTCTATAGAACTTATTTCATTCTTATCCACCTGCTTTTCTCCCAAATTGCTAGAACATTTTAACACTATTCTTTCTGATTCCAAAGCTAGTGGCTAATTTTTGGAAGCCCAGATAATTATGATTCTCAAACAGGAAAAGATCCAAAGTTTTGCAAAAGCTATAGGGCCATTTTTATATTAACTATGATTGCAAGATTTGTGCCGCCTAGTCCTTCTTGCTGAACCTGACTAGTCTGGCTTTAATAAGGGTAAACTTGCCACAGAAAATGGTAGAATGTTCTCCAATATTGTTAGCTAGATACAAAATATCTCTCCAAATGCCCTCTCTCTAGATGCTGAAAAAACATGTGACCTCATTAATTGCCAAGTTTTGTTTATTATCCATAAATGGTTTAGTTTTGGTCCAAAATGTATTTCTTTTATAAAATTTGTATTCCAACCTCCATGTCAGTGCTTTCATCAACTGTGGTTTTTCTTTCTTATTTTGATTTACACAGAGGTAACAGAGAGGGTTGATTCTGATCTCCTTTATTATTTGTCCTTTGCTTAGAACCTTTCCTGGAACACATATGATGTAATATCCTTATATCTGGCTTTAGACAGAGCTCTTTAGAAGTTAAATTATCTGCTTATGCAGATGGCATCCTAACCTATACTGTATGCCCAATTCTGTGAACTCTAGATCATTTTTTACTAGCGATCTCATTACACTCTGAAATCTCAGGTTAAAACTTAGGCCTGTATTTATGTTTTTTTACGCAAACCTGTGCTAACGCAGGTTTGCGCTAAAAAGTATTGTGCCGGCTAGCGCCAATCGCAGGCCGGGCACCATATTTATGGAAGTGCGCTAGCTGGCACTAAGGCCCTGATAATGTCCTTAGAAAGGACACTAACAGGGCCGGGGAGGCATAGGGGGAACTGGGGCTTGTGCGACAAATTATGGCGCTACACTGTTTAGAGGCAAAGAAATTGCCTCTAGGCAGTGTAGCGCCATTTTCTGGCACACAAGCCACATGGAAATGGCTCCTGTCTTAGTAAAGACAGGAATCATGCTCACCACCCCAATGGCTGTGCCCAGGAGACAGATGTCCCCTGGGCACGGCCATTGGGCCAGCGCCATGCAGGGGGCCCAAGTCAGGGCCCCCTGGCGGTGTTTGGCAAAAAAAAAAATACTCACCCAGACTTACCTTGGATGGGTCCCCCATCCGTAGGTGACCTCCTGTTGTGTGTAGGGGTGGGTGGGGGTGTCGCTACACAGAGCAGTGAGGCTTAACTTAAGAGGCAATGTGTTAAATAATTGTGCAACACTTAAAATACAGTAACTCAATGAAAACACCACAGAAAGAATCCACACAGGTTTGGAAAAATAAGGAATATTTATCTGAGTACAAGACCAAAACAACAAAACTTCAATCAGTAGAAATAAATATATTAATTGTTGAAGATTAAATGTCAAAATAGTACTTAGAAGTCACTAGCGGTCAAGAGGTTACTTGAGGTTGTGAGGGACTGTTGCTAATCCAAAGTTTAGGCTGATCGCAATGGAGGGTAGGCCGGTTACAGGACCCAGGTCAGGCTTACAATGTACCCTGGATGGAGCTTTGGTCAATGTAAAAAATCCACAGTGTCATTGTCCAGCCCTGCATTGGGATCCCATGTCATCGTCGAACTCTTTTGAAGTCAATTCAATGGATCATCATTGGGGTGTGCAAAGCATCGTTGTTGAGCCACACAGGCTGTGAATCTGATGTTATCTTGCAGCCTCTACATTGGCGTCGAAGGGTGATGCAGTGAAGTTGTACACACACTAGAGGCAATGTGTCAGTTTTTGCACAAATCAGAAGCAGAACCCAAGTCTGAGGCCCAGGACTGGAGAGAGGCACCTCAGGCAAGGATAGGACTCACAGATAGCAGAGTCCAGAAGCACCAGGAGAGATGCAGGCAGTTGTTGATATCCCTGAGACTGCAGGAGAGCAGGAGGTGAGCCACCATGCCCTTGGAGTCATTCTAGGATCGACAGGATGGGTCCAGTCCTTTTCCTCAGGATGGCAGAGATCAGCAGGCAGCAGGGCAGCTCAGCAAAGCAGAGAAGCGGTTCCTTGGGACAGGCAGTCCAGGCAGAGTGTCAGTCCTTACAACAAAGCAGTTTTTACTCCAGCAGAGATCTTCCAAGCCCAGTAGTGATTTGATTTCATGGTGGTCAGAGCCCCAGTACTTATACCAAACAGTGTCTTTGAAGTGGGGGTGACTTCAAAGCAACTC
This sequence comes from Pleurodeles waltl, assembly GCF_031143425.1. NCBI lineage: Eukaryota > Metazoa > Chordata > Amphibia > Caudata > Salamandridae > Pleurodeles > Pleurodeles waltl. Next base: position 107,793,705 of record NC_090440.1, on the reverse strand, counting down.
CTTAAAGTGCACACGTCTCTGCTTTTATCCCATCCCTGGCTCCAGACTATCAGTGAGGCTCAGGTCACTACCCTTTGAAGTATAAGTGTGAGCCATTCCCATCCTCCCTGCCCAGGAAGGCCCATCAGTATGCAGATGCATGCAGATGCAGTTGAGTGTCCTGTTGTGGCTGTCTGGAGGGAATGCACAAATGTAGCTGTCACCCAGCCCAGTACTTGACATGTTTTGGAGACAGGCTGTTAGGCACGCAGAGTAGTGAGAGCAGAGAAATGCCCATGTTCTAAAATAGTGATAATAACCTGAAGAGGATGTATCATTTGTATTGCAATGATATGAAACATGATGCAGCTACTCCTTACTGATCAGGAACTGCAACTTAAAAACATATTAAGGAAGTCCCAATGCTAGCCTATAAAAAGAGTAGGCATCACATTAATGAAAAATGAGTTTTTCATTTCCAGGACACGTAAAACCTAAAAGTACATGTCCTACCTTTTACTTACATAGCACCCTGCTTTATGGACTACCTAGGGCCTAACTTAGTGGTGACTTATATGTAATCAAGGGAGAGTTCAATGCTTGGCAAGAGGATTTTTTAATGCACAGACTCTTTACTGGTAGGCCTGAGACATGTTTACAGGGCTCTTTAAGTGGTGGCACAATCAGTGCTGCATGCTCACTAGTAGCATTTCATTTACAGGCCCTGGGTATATGGTACACCACTTTACAAGGAACTTACAAGTAAACTAAATATGGCAATTGTGTATACGCCAATTGTTCCCATGTTTAGGGAAGAAGCACATGCACTTTAGAACTGGTCAGCAGTGGTAAACTGCTGGGAGTCTTAAAGCCAGCAAAAAGATTCAGCAAAAACTAGAGGGAAAAAGGTAAAAAGTTTGTGGGTCACCCTGCAGAAAAGCCACTTCCAACAGTTAACAACTTTCAAGCACAATCTATTCAAGTGTGGATTAATTATGAATGTGCTTTATTGAATGACTTTTCCTTTAAAGATGTCATCCATGTATCAAACTGTAATTTTATATCTAAACATCCCATTTTAAAAACATTGTCAATATTTGCGCCACAAAGTAGTTTTTTGCTAACCCTAATTTTCCAGAGTGTTTTTGTACTTCTCTATTTGTTACAATATGTTTCTTAGAATTCGTAATAGATCTTTTCACTTAAGCACTACAGCGAGAAGGGTATTATGTTTGTTCATCAATTTGTGGACAAAAAATCTGTTGTATCGTTTGAATCCTTAAAATTACATTATCAGTTACCTGTCTCCTTTGTAACGGAATATGGGTGAATTTCCTTGTCCCTCCAATGCTTCTTTTCTAAATATCAGAGAAGCCTTAAATCAGTAACAACTGTAATGATTACCCCTTTTGACACAGTTTTCCATGACACTATTCCCAAAGCTGCCTCACTATAGAGAACATCAATATCCTCTAATTCCCTTAGAACTAAACGTTCTCTGGAATTGAAAAGGGAAGTTGACTTATCTCTCACTTTTCCCTACCTTTCTGGGTAAAATTTGCCTACAATTATTCACTATCATCAAAGCTGCTCACATTTTTCAATCTTTCTTTTTTATTTATAATAGAGCTGTTACCACTCCTGAATCTGTTGCAAAATCTGATTCTTCCACTTCCGCTTTATTGTTTATTTGTTGGTCATGTTTCAAATGTACTGGTTCTTTTCTTCATATGAAATACAATTGTTCTCATGTTAAAATCTTCTGGACTCTAATTTGGTCTGCATGTTTAAATGTTTATAACTTTAATGTACCACTTGCACTACAGAATGTATTCTTAGGTTCTTTGTCATCTAGTTTTGAGCAGTTATGTTCTAAATCTTTATTGTTTAAATGTTTCTTTGCTCTTGATTTTAAAGTCATACTTTCCTCCTGGAGAAAACTTTTCTAAACTCTCTATACTCACATGGTGCAATTTTATATGTGATGAACATAGAATTTATACTCTGCCATCTTTAACTTTACATCAGAAAACCAAATCTGATCCATTTTGGTTAATCTACTGCTTTCTCTTCTTATTCTATCCATCTATTACTTTTCTATTCATTCTTTTCCCCACTTTTTATCTTCTTCATTCGTTTTTATATATATAAAAGAAACAAACACCTTCCAGATACGCTTTTTCTGTCATGCTGAAATTCTTTTATTCAAAAGGTATGTACATGAATGCTATGTGTATTATTATTTCTAACTGAAATCACAATAAAAACTATTTAACCAAAATGAGAAGATTATTATATCACGAGACATGAAAAATTTAATTGAGGGAATCATTACTACAATCAAAGAATGGGCAACTACCCTGCTCAAGAGAGTCAAGTCTACAGTTTTATGTGAAAAAACAAAAACGTCAGGGACTAAATGGATAATCTAAATTTTTTTTAATTAGCACAAGCTACAAGAAAAAGCAAATGATATGAAGTTTAAGAAAAATAGATTCCCCATCTAAAAATAGTTTTTGTCCATCTCTTAGACATAGAAAGGTACACAGATTGTGAGACTAAGGGCCTAATTTACAACAAACTGGAGCATCAATCACGATGCACCACTTTTCTTGTGCCGTCCTGCGCCCCCCTAATGACACCATGGTAGCGCTGTATTTACAATACAGCACACCATGGCACTCGTTAGCACAGCTGCATTGGAATTTCTAATGCTGTTGTGGCACTTTGCTGGACTAGCATCAAAAATGCTGATGCTAGTCCAGCAAAGCACGGGGAGACTCATTCAAAACAGCCTAGCATCACTTTAGCACCTGCCCTTGAGCAGGCATTAAAAAATGATGCAGGAATGATGCTGTGAAATCTTGTAGATTTCACTGCACCATTCCTGCAGGCCTCCTAGTGGGGGGAATGCCTCCCTCTCATACATTATGCCTGATGCAGGTATAATGTGGGGCAATGGTACCGTTGCGCCAGTTTGTAAATATGTAACAGGGTGGGGGTCGTTCTGCACCACCATAGCGTAAAAAAAATGATGCTACAGCAGCGCAAGGGGCTTTTAAATGAGCCCCTAAATATCTGGGAAAAGAGACCAAAGACTGGTATTGATTGTGTACTTTCTAAAATATTGGCAAGCAAATGTAACTGCACTGGCAAAAGGTAAAGCAGTTTCAAATCTCATGGCCATTTCTAAGGAACACGTACGAAAGACAAAGTGTGCTAGAATCAATCAAGTCTTAAGCAATGCAGAGAGAGAACACAAGACGTGTTAGATCGACAATAGCTATTGGTGTTCCTTCTATAACGAGCGCCAAAAGATGGAGATTACTCTGTACACAGAAAAAAGTACTCAAGGCAAAAAACTTGCAAAAACTCCCCATTTGCTCACTAGTCCAAAGATGGAGCTCAGATCTCTGCTAAGGAGAAACAGGTGGAGGTCGACATTCCTACATGGCAGCTGGGTGAATCAAAAACATGATAAAATACTAACGTTCAGATGAAAGAGGAAACGTTTCAGTTAGGCAGATAATCAGACAGAATGATTGAAGTAACTGTGACTAATAACAGGTATGCAAGTACAAGGGCAGACAGAGACACAATAAAAGTAGTGGGAGCAGTAAGAAATGACATCAGAGAATCCTAAAACAAGGGGAATTTATGGGAATATAGGGAGAAAAACCTAAACAGTCTACGGCTACAGCACGTAACATGGAAAAGTATTTCTAAGGGTAATGTTAATAAGATATTAACAGATGACATAGGAGTATACTGGTGGCAACTCAATGTGAGCATACATGGTGTGGTGCGTCTTCTTCATCTGTCTGTACTTGTGTACCTGTGATCTGATGTATAATGCTCGTTTCATTTCTGAAAGGTCGACATAAGAACGGTAGAAAGTGACCCGTGAGCTAGACAGATGTGTTTGTTTGCTGCACTTTTTTTCTATAATCCTTCTTCAGAATTATCACTGTAATACCCAATAGCAAAGAAGAAAGTAGTAAAGTAATTTGGTGTTATGAGATGCGTAGGATATTTATATAACTGACAAATGCATTTTTTCTGTGTAGTGATAACTTATGGCCTGATTTAGAGTTTGGCAGATGGATTTTAAACCATCACAAAATGGAGTGCTTTACTCCCCCCAATAACGAGAGTAGTCTGCCCACCTAATTTAGAGATGTCCTTTGACCCAGTTGACATATATTGTATTTCTAGACCCATCATCATGGTGGTTCCTGTAAATACATTGACATTTTACACATGGCTTATGATGGAGCTATAAATCAAACTTTCAATGTTTTTTTTTATTTTCATGAACAAAAATCCCAAAACAGGATTTTGGTTTTGAAAATAAAAAAACACAATGAACCCCTCGCAATGGGAGCTTACTTTGCCTGGATTTCGAAAGTGTTTGTAGGCAGCGCAAAAACATTAGTCTCCATAGTCTATATACTGAAGTTCCGCCCGACTCTAAATGAGGAGAGTGGAACTTCACTTTGACGGAGAGCGAATGCGATGTTGCATTAGAGTACATATCCCTTAAAAGTGTAAATTAGGCGCTAAGACACTGCATAGGGTAGAATAATGGTCAAAATAGAGAAAAAAAAGTCTTATGGGCAGTTGCTTTTACTTATAAAATGAGGCAGATTGGCAATGTAAAATAGATACATATTTTAAGATTCCTACACAAAAAAACCTGCACAAAGCCAGCAAGACAGAACAGTGAGGTGAATGCTAGCTGTTGAGATCTGATGTGGTTCACAGTTTTGAATCCCAGGAAGGTTGAGTCAGCCTTTCATCCTTCTGAAGTCAGAAAAATGAGCACTAATTTACACTGGCTAATAATAATTGAAAATACAAATGTTTTATGTGGCACACTTGGATTAAGTGTACTATATATATACATTATTTATATTACTACTACTATTAATATTACTGTTACGCACATCAGACATTGCATTGTCTCTATAATGACAACACAACAAAAGAGGAATGACACCTCATATCAACAAAGACTTTCATGGTACAACTGAGTAAAGCAAGAAAATAATCAGCAGTAAAACCCTCAGAATGTCTGCAGTGGGGTCTTTTGTTATATGAAACACTAGCCTAACTGAGAATGTTAGAGGTGAGAGGAAGGTTACTGCAGGGGCCCCAGAAGAAGGGATTAGGGTAGAATAATGATAAAGAATAAAGGATGGGAATCACAAAAAAAGGTTTTTGTAAGCTATCAAATATTCAAATACCAAGGGCCAGATTTATACTTTGTGCCGCTAAAAAATTGTCCATTTTCAGGCGCACAAGCCCCATGGACATGGCCCCTGTCTTTGTAAAGACAGGAGCCATGCCCCCCACCCCAATGGCCATGCCCAGGGGACGAATGGGGCCAGGGCATTGGATCAAAAAACAAAAATACTCACCCAGATTTACCTGCAGATGGGTCCCCCATCCATGGGTGACCTCCTGGTGTGGGTAGGGGTGGGTGGGGGGTGGGTGGGGGTGTCCCTGGGGACAGGGAAGGGCACCTGTGAGCAATTTCCATGGTCTCTGACCATGGAAATCTTCCTACATGCCCCCTTTCGCCTGCCCAGACCCAGGCATTAAACAAAGGCGCTAAGCAGGCTTAGTGCCATTATTTAAGGCCCTCCTCCTCCCATGAGTGCTTTTTTCACTGGAGGATAAATAAGGCGTTAGGGCCTTAGAGGCATTTTATGCCCTGGAATGCCTACCTTGCATCTCATTGATGCAAGGTAGGTTCCCGCAGGCAAACAATGTTGTTAAATCCAATATTTTGGCGCTAGACATGTCTAGCGCCAAAATATAAATATGGAGTAAAGTTTGAGCCGGATTTGGGTAAAAAGAAATGACGCAAATCCGGTGCAAACAAAGTATAAATATGGGCCCAAATCTGCAGTAAAGTGTCTGTAGTAAAAAAAGAGGAATGTATTTAATGAGATTAATGTAGCTGAGCTCTTTTACTTAAATCTTTTCTCAACGGCTTCTTTTATCCAAACACAATTACCAGAGTGATGCAATTCATTTACCATAGCAACACTAGTACCAACTTTACTTAGTTAGGAATCTGGGCATGAACCTTTAGCTTATAAGACTTGTGACAAAAATACAGGATCTAGAATGTTTACTGATGCATGGCCTATGTAACAAAGTCCAACATTCAGCTCTCAATCTGATGGAGCCCTAGATACTAATTAGATTATGCATTGGGTTTGTTTAGGCGATATGAATTAACTCAAAATTCTGTGACCATTTGAGTAACTCTGCCAATTCAAAGATATATATTGGGATGAAAAAGAAGATGCTTCACTTGTTGAAAGCTAACACTGTGCTCATTTATATTCCTGTGTATGGATAAGAGGAATCATATGACCAGTTATGGAGAGGCTATATTATATGTCTGTTGTGGTCTTTAGAGGAGGTACATTGACTAAACTGCACTGATTTGATATAAGTCAAATTTTGACCAAAACACTGGCCCAAAGGAGGAACATGTGAGTACTCTTCGGATGTGCAAAGTAACACTTTGAGCATAGTAGTCTTTTCCAATGGGCTCCTAAACCTAGTTCCCACCAATAGTTCGTGAGCATGACAACAATATTTCTGAGAAGAAATCATGTGTTGCAAAATCAACAGCCACAGTTAATCATAAATTTGAGTAATGTTGAGTAATGTTAAACTTGAGTAATGTTAAACGTTCTAAACAGTTTACTCACAATGCAAATAAATTAATGCTTAAGTTGGAAAATAACCCAATAAAATGTAGGAAAACTCTATACTTAAATTAAAAAATGCTGGCAAAAATAAAAAATGACGAGGACTAAAGCAGAATTTTTCACAATCTCTAAAAACATTTTAAGAGCAATATTCTATATTGAAAGCATCGGGGTACCAACGATGCGTTCAGCAATGGTAGGCATTGCAGAGTATGCCACCCAAATAATACGCTCAAATATGATTGCTTTATTAAAATTATTTGAAATACTATGCTTCAAGTATACACTTAGAGGATTAATAAAATCTGTCAGGTTGAGATACATCTAACAATAGACTGGCCAAGAGGGGACCAGGCTACATTTCTTTCAACTTTGGCTTGCTAGCATTGAGAACAAGTAATACATAGTCGTTTGACAGCATTCATATAAAGAATTTCACATTTAAAAAGGAATGGCTAGAAGCAGATACTGATGAACCAACATGTAAGAGTATAATGAACAAAATGTAATATGAACAGGGATTGAATTGCAGTAAACATAAATGAATTGTACAAGGACTGAGAAAATGAATATGAGCTTGGTTAAACATTAGGTAATAGCAACTGCTGTAATTTAAAAAATAATTTGACAAATTGAAACTGCATACAAGATGTGATCAATATGAATGTTATCTGTAAATTAGAACATACGCTACTGTATTTGAAGTTGTTTTATAATACGTCATTAAAAATAATACCATCTAAGAACAAACTGCATCTGTCAATTGCTATTAAGATGTTCATTTTTGTTCATTAACTCTCATTCACTCTCAAACCATTTCAGATTGCAGTGCTATTCAACACAGCTATGGTAGTTTGTCGTGTGAAACCCTTCAGAAACTCATGTCCTACTTTTCTCTTCTTCCAATATCTCTCACAAATTCAGTAACTGTCTCACCCAAACACTTACTAGACAATTCTTTAATTCATTCATGCTTTAAAATGCTCCTGTATCCCTTGGGTCATACTGTCCTTTCTCAATGACACACTATACCGCTCTGGACTGCATAGCTCTTTATCAAGCTCATTCTCCCAATAACTCACCCAATTGCTCTTCCCAACCACTGACCCATAGCAGTCAAAGACCCTAGAATCTATGAGCCAGATGAGTGGGTGTATGCCCCCTGCACAATCCCTTCACCACAGGTGACTGTAAACCTCTCAACAGTCCGTGCAAAATGACCCACTAAATGATGCAACCCAAGCTGTTCTAAACCTTGGAGTTTGCAATCCTAGTGCCAAGGAGGCAAGGGCCTGCCCCCTTCATTTTTCCTATACCCTTCATATTACAGTACACAGAACAGCAAAGTCTTGCGCTCACTCTCCCACTTACTCAAATATCTCCCTAGCAGTCTAAGCCCCTGGAACTATAAGGACAAACATGCAAAGGTCTCCTCCTAGTATGCTTACAAACTTCCCAAACTCAATCAAATGCGACCCCCAAACCCTAGCCATGACAAGAACATGGGGTCTCTACTAGAGTGGCCACAATGCAACACACTGAGAGGGCTTACATTCTGGCCACCTAGCTAAGTCCAGCTTTAATTAGCTGCATGCTAAAGAAGGGCCTTCAGCATTTCACATCTCTGCCCTCCCAGAAGGATTCTATAGAAATAATCAGCTTTGACTCCATCTTTATCCTCTCACATCTGCGTGTGTATAAATGTTTCAGTAAGGGACAGTCAGTTGACTATGATCTGAATGCAGACAGGACCAGAGGAGGGACTGCCCCTTGTCCTCTAACTTCATTAGGACTCACCTGGACCTTGCATCCCTCTAATGAATTACCTTTGATTTTAGTTCTCTGACATGCCATATTTCTGTCACTAGACAAACCCACGAGAATCATGGCTCTTGTCTTTTCTCCCTTTGCCCTTCTCTCTCTCTCTTCTCTCTGTATTTACTTCTCACTCCCTCTCTTTTTCAACTGGCACACCAATAACTTGAAAAAGATACCCAGATTTAAGAATGTGCTTCAGTTACATACTAATTGTTGAAGGCTCCATGCAAATGTAGATATAATAACAGGTTGTTCTTTGTGATGGATGTTCTTACCTTGAAAACCATGGTCAAAATGAGAGCAAACAATGCCTTGATATTCATGTGGTTGGTATTTATTAATGTCTTGAGCCTAACTAGATAACTGATGTATGATGTATATATCTGTGACGGTAAAGCCTGCATTGCCTTTCCTTCTTCTCTTCCCCTATGCTTCTTTTCACAGGACAAGCAGCTGTAACTACTCATCCTTAGACAGCACAAAACTAATTGTATACAACAATGCACCAAGTATTAAATTTACTATGAACAGCTAGTTGTTCTCTGAATACCCTCACCATCAAAACCCTAAACTGACAATCTATACATAATCTATGACCTTTACCACATGCATCCAACACACCTATGATAACCCATATTTAAGATTTCATTGGAGATCCAATTGTATTCTATTCCCAACATTACCAATACATGCCTTTGGTCAAATACAACCTACAGATGCTAATCAGACAGAATGTGCTACACAGAAACCCATCACTATCATATACACAACACAACCCCAAAACCATGTAATTTGCAAAGAACACCGAGAGAATTAAACCATCCGACACCACAGCAACATACACCCTAGAAGGAACATACAATTAGCATTAAACTATTAACTGTCAGAAGCACACAATTGCATCATGAAACAACAACCTGGGTCATGATGTTTATATAAAAACCAATATAGTCTGATTAATCAATGGACAATCTAATCAAGAGAAAAATGTAAAGTCCTTCGGAAAACTCACCATTACACCAACACACAACAAAGGTCCCCCTAGATCATATACAATTTAGTTTCGCTGACACAAACCACTTCAAAACTTAATACTCTACACATTTTCTACTAACAACACACAACCAACAGTAAACAAAATAACAGCAGCTATCAAGTGTTGGTTCCTTTAGTCCAATTAATGGCCAGATATAGAATGTGCTATGATGCTATGACAATGATAGCAGTATACAAATGTGAATAACATAGCATAACATAAATTCAATATTGTTTGTAACAAAGTACAGCAAGGCACAATGGATGTATTGTAGTGCTTCAAGTTAGTGCCTGAACAGTACCCTGGAATTGCAGTTTTTATTTCACCCTTTCCTAAAATAATGACTAATCTTTTTTAGATACAGCACTTCCAAGGCAGGCGAAGGTCAACTAATCCTGAAATTTGCAAATGCTACCTCCAAATAACCTGGGCATTAATGCAGGAGCCAGTTCTGTGACACCAAGGTGCCTACGCACCGATGTTAAAGGCTATGAACATTGGCTGGTAGGGTCTGGGGAAAGAAGTTTTCTTCTTGATGTCCTTAAAGTAATCTTTGGATCCGAGAGTATCTTGGTATGTGTTTTGTTTCTGTCATTAGGAAGCTGTTATTATTCACTTTCAAGTGGTTTATTTTTCCTCTGCGCGTCTATTTAGACTCTGTAAGCATTCCAGATAAATAAACGCCACATGGTGTCTCTCTTTAACAGTGACAGTTGGGTATCCTGTGAACCAAGGGCAAAGGAGATTCCGAACCAGACAAGTAAGCCACTCTGTAATTGTAGAATGGAGGTGACAGAATTTGTCATGTTGTGCGGAACTGACCCTGCGCTTAATTAAAAGGTCCTTTGCTTTATTGAAGCAATCTGCATACAGGATAAGGGTGGATCTAGGTGCTGAAATGAAACTGAAGTATGTTCTTGCTCATTTATATTTTACAGTATTTCCTGGTAGCAATGGGTTGTGCCATTTGTCTGGCCAAAGAAAATCAGTAAGAACATTCCACAGAGACTGTGACCATGCAGAATCTATTTTATTTCTTTATCCACATGACAATATGTTCCTCACAATACTAGATATTAAAACAATAAATAGAAAGCCCTAGGTCAAATCTATCTCTTCAACATCCTCATTTTCTTTTAACCATTGCCAGTAAGTGCACATTGAGATGGGGATACTGAGGTATTATTTCTATAAAACATGAGTTGGTGGTTTTGGCTGATGTTTGCATGTGACAATTGGGGCCTCATTTAGATCTTGGTGGCATTAGTACCACCATTGGTTTTCTGTTGAATAACCCGTCTGCCGTCTTGACGGGCCACCTGCCCAGTAAAGTTGCTGGCGGGACCATAGACAATATACCACCCAAGCCCCACCGTCTCTTCCAAAAATTTGCACCTGCGTCAATGGTGCCATAAGAAAGAGGGATTGGAAGCAGGACCACAGCCAGTATTCCTACAGTGCTAGGCACGATGTTCCTTCCAACGCAACTGTGGCAAGGAAACCTCTATACCTGAGTTGGCAGATTGGAAGGGAAATAATGTAGAACCCTACCTTTTTTACCATTTCCACTTCCGTTTTCCACTGGAACCGGACCGGGCAAGTCCTGCCATTGCTACTTCTACTTGACAATGAAGTAAAATGACCCTGTCATCATCGGACTTGAAGGTGAGCAGGCCATAGCACTTGTTAACGTGGAATTGTCGCTTACCGTTAGCTCGGAACACATGTGTTTACATACATATCCTAAAATTAATTGTAAAAATCTTCTGTAATGCATATGTGCTTGCACTAGTTATGGCAGAGTTTAATTGAAACACACCTGTATCAACACCTCTTGATGAATTTGAGAATAATTTTATTTTCTTGATGTAAGTATTATTACCGAAATGAATACTTGCACCAACTTCCAAAGTCCATCACAATTGCAAGGAATGTCATTGTCTGAACTTTGCAATGGTGTGTAATATTCAGGTGAGTGTGGTTGTTTGGTTTTGTTTAGTGTTGTCATGCATGTAGATGTGCTTTTGTGTGAGTGTGTTAGTTTAGATGAGTGTGTTATTGTGGTGGTTTGGAAATCACAAAGAAAATGTTCAAAGTAGATTTCCAAAATGTTTATTGGGAAAACAGCACAGTACCTGCCGACATCCAAGGCACACAACTCCCAACTTCCCCATTCTAGAGCCACAATCCTCAGGGCATAAACTGGCAGGAGAAGCAGATTGAAATAATAACAACAGCATCAAAGTGACACGCACAAGGAAATATGAACCACGTTAAATGTATATTTAACAGGTGGTTGCTGTGGTAGTGTTGTATCTGGGTGCAGCGTTAATAGTGTGTGTATGTAGTGTGTTTGAATGTATTATGTTGCGAGTTTCCTGCAGGAATTTGTGTTGTGGTTGAATATCACAGGATCATGGTGTGAATGGGGTGTGTTCTGCTGTGTAGTATGCAGGTGGATATATATAGCTGCTGTACCTCAGGTGTGTGCTGCTGACATCCATTCCCTGGCCACAGGCATAGGACAATGTTGGACACCTTCCCAAACTGACCTCCTCAGTCAAGACACAGTCGCCAGACTAACGCCAGTACAACTGGGAAACCTAAATATAGTTGCCATTAACCTGCCATCTTGGCGGCAATGGAGAAATGTTAGCCAGCATAACAGTCCGCTGAGCTGTTGGTGGGGAACCTCTTACATGATGGATAACACTCTGTTGAGGCGCTCAGAGGTTCAATTGCAATACATCTAAATATGGTGGTTGGAACTCTGTCAGCTTGACGGATTACTTAAAACTGCTGCCACAGAAGGATGGCTTCATTATAATCTAAATCAGGCCCTTAGTTATCAGTAGTCATTAAAGGTAGAACGCGGTGGGTAGCAATAGGTACCATAGGTGTACTATTTAAGGTGCCTCAAGTACACCCAAGTATAAACCTTTCCAATGTTCCACCTCACATTATAGCACGTGCTGTAGCATGAAATTATAGCGATGAAAAATAGTATTGATGATTCACAATTTCACATTCTTTGGCCCCATACTGCTAATGTTAAATCCCCCAACACTCCTAGCATTCTAGACTTCTTATCAGCCATTCGATCATACCTCCCCTCAACTGAGTTTCATGTTCTTCTGTATCCTTCTTGTCTATGGCTTTTTGTTTTTTTTCAGGTATTTTTGCTTCAGACTCGTGCTTTTGGCTTAACTCTGGAAAGCCATCTTATCCTAGTCTTATGTAAGCCCACTTTTGTACTCACAACATTTTTCAATTAATGTTTTCTATTTCCTTTAACATTGATAACGTGTCTTTTCTCCACTTTACGTGTGACTTTGCTCTGTCCAACCAAAACAGTGTTACAATTTACACCATATTACTTCTCTCTTCTATCCTTCTCTTACTCTTGTCCTTTTTCTTTCCCTTCTCTAACTGGCACTTTCATTATCTCTAGGTTTGACAAACTTTGCGTACAGTTATTTGTGGATATTCCAGTTTCACACCTACCACTTTCCTTCTGTTTATTTTCTTTTTCTTCTGCTCCAGGCATGGCCAGTTAGGCAACCGGGCATTTTACTGTTCAGTTGTGGAATTTTAAGACTAGTTTGTAATGCAAATCCTTGTGCTGAGCTGACCAAAAAAGATTAGTAATGTTGCACAGGATATTGGAACTTAACTCTCATAGCTATTGAGAAGTGCTTAATTTAAAAAGCAAACAAACACACAAAAATAAATAAATACCCAAATTTCTGAAATGGCTGCCTATTGCTACTACTAACGTAGCCGACTTTTACCAGTACTCTGTCTCCTTTCCTGTCCCCTACCCCTGCTCTTCTCATTGTCCCCTCTAGCCTTTCTTTGAAGTTTATTCTCTCTATTCTCCCCTTTTCTATCTGTTTGTTCACAACCTTTTTCTGGCTAGATGGCTTCCTGTGCTCAGCCGGCCTCCTGCTGCCACATTGATTACTCACTAATGCTGGGCTACCTAATGAACTCTTTAGCACATCTGCACAGCCATGCTACAGGTAAACCATCCTGCACCTGTATACATCTTGAGGTGGCTATGGCATCCAGTCTTCCTTCTCAGACACCAGGGCAGCTCTTCTTCTGTACTATCCACAGGTCCAGTAGTGTAGAAAAGAGTGCATCCGAGGGTTCTATGTTTATGCCCGGTGCCCCCTTTTAGTAGAAGAAGCTTCAGACTTTTTCCCCTTACAGAAGTGTCCTGAATTTCCCGTATCCCCGTATTCCCGTTAGCGCAGTTTTGCGTCAAAAAGTATAAATATAGCCCCAAATGTTTTGTACACATTTGTTTGTAGCTCTAATACTAACGCACTGTGTGGCGAGGGTACTTTCAAATGGAGCTACATATTTTTCTTTCATACAGCCTGTTTACATGCCAATCTACCAATACCTTTTTCAGTTCTTTAAAAGTGCTTTAATTGAGGTAGAAGTAGATATAAGGGTGGAAGGCGAAAAAAGGCAGTCCCCCACTCATCCGACATTTGGTGGATATGGCAGACAGGTATATTAAGGCACAAGATAAACCAACAGTGCTGTGTTTGTGATGACAGTGTGAGCATACGATTGGTGCCCCACTGTATTAAGTACCTGTCAGTGTCTGGATTTGTTGCTAATGAGCGGTTGTAAGTGCCCTACTTTTGTTGATGTAAAGGAGTTGGCAGTTACAGACAAGTACACAGTGATTGACTGGCAGTGTCCCGGGTGTGTTGATAACGAACTATTAGTATTGCTCTACAAGCACTGAAAGGGAGAGGCTGACATTGCCCAGGCAGGCCAGAAAATAGCAGTGCTTGATCTGTGCTGGTATCCAGTCAGGGAATGGGAATTCCTTTGTGTTGGACCAGAAGTACCATATTGGTTGATCAGGAGTGAGCATGATACAATGAGCTAGTAGCTCCCCATTTGAGCTGATCTTAGTGTCACAGGGCAGATGTCAAGAAGTGCTGGTAGTGAGGATCAGGCAAAGCCCTAAATATACTGATGTCAAGCTGCCGTCTGACTCAGCTGCGTGCTGGTAGTGTACCACCCAGGGTGCTTGGCAGAGCCTGGCCCTTGTTACAATGGCAGTGCATTTGAGTCTGCAAAATTGTATGGAGATGGAAACACACCCAAGAAAGAGCTGGTGTATATAGCCTCAGGATCCTTGCACTGACCCTAGTGTCAGCTGGCAGTAAACTGTTCCCACTGCTGCTGCGGCTCTCCTCCAACATCTTGGGCCATTCCCAAGTGGCATCAGCCTGTTCTGAGCCCTCGCGGCTCTCATGTGAGGCACAACAAGATCACGTGACCTCGAATTTCTACTTAGAAATAAGTACTCACCGTACTCCTTCAGAACCCTAGGCATGTCTCCCGGAATGGCCAAGTTAAGACAGGCAATGAGTGGCAAACTAATCTTTAAACTACACCTATGAAAGCAGAGACCTGAGTATGCACTCTGACCGGACAACAAACGGTTGAAAAACAAACGGTTCCAGCTTCCTCTTCATGTTGTCATGAAAGCACCAACATGTGGGGAGAAGGGGGCATGCTTAGTGTGGCAAGTAGCAATGGCCAGTGGTGGTAGGGGCGGCAGCACAGACAGTCGCCAAAGCTGATCACGCACCAAAGCACACAGCAGGAAACAATTAAGAAACCAGGGAAACATAACAGAGAGAAAAACTGAAGTGCACCTTTGACCATATTGGCACTGGGCTGGCTGCTCAGAAGCAATGCTGTGCATGGTGCCCTCTTGCATGATGCCTGCTCTGAGCGCCCCCGGGCTAAGTCAAAAGTAGGTCCAAAACACATGCTGCATCAATGAAATGTGTATTTATCAAGTACTTGGTCACTGCGCTTGGGGAGGAGTAAAAATAGGAAAAGGCATGACAAATGCATGCCATCAGAAAATGGGAAGCAGTAATGAAAAAAAGCAATGATGGAAACAGCCAATTAAAAAAGATGGGCAGTATGTGAGCCCATAAATTTCAACAACAGGACACTAAGTGACAGAGCTTTCTAGGCTCGACCTAAAAAGGAAGGTTTAGGCCTGGTAAAATATTTATTTAGACAGGTCACAATGGAAGTTTAAAACTGCATACAACCTGCAATGGCAGACCTGAGACATGTTAAGAAAGGCTACTTAAGTGGATGGCACAATAAGTGCTTCAGACCCACTTGTAGCACTTAAGTTACAGGCGCTGGATACATGTAGTACCACTTTACTGTTGGAAATAGTGTGTAAGCCAATTTCACCAAGATTAGAGAAGAGAACACAAGTACATTAGCACTGGTTAGCAGTGGAAAAATGTGAAGAGTCCTAAAAGACAACCAAAATGGGTTCAGAATAAAATGGGAGAAGTGAAAGCAAAAGGTTTGGGAGTAACCCTGCAGAGAGGGCCAGGCCCAGCATGTGCAGTATAATTTTATCAGTAAAACTGTATGCCTATGTAAATTCAGTGACCATCTCAATGGAAAAATATATTGCCTGTTAATTCACAATGTGCTACCACATAATGTTTTATTTACATTTAAAAATTGCCTCCTTCATGTCCATTAAAGCTAGGTGAGTCACAAAAGTTTGTTGTCGAAAAAAATGGTTGTGGTTCTAAAAGATTTGGGAAGCAACGTTCTATTGTGTACCTAAATTGACATATTATTCTACTAAAATAGTAAAATCTAAAAACAACCCTATTGAACTAGCTCCATCACTTGAAAGGCTTTGGCAACCAATTTTCATTCTACTTCAGAAGCAAAGTTATGCCTGTTAAGAATGACACTGAAGTTTCTAACAGAACTAGTCAATGTGTTAATACACGTATCTTATACACTTACCCAATGTAATCTAGTAACTTTACTTCCAGCTGCTGGGCTGACCAGAGATTCACTCAATGATCTTATAATCAAATGCAAATCTACATCTCCACTCAATCCTATACCTGCAATCATTATATCTTAATGCAGTACTTTTTGCGCCTTATATATTGATCATTCAAAATTCCTCTTCATCATCAGGTACTGTCTCCTCTGATCTTTAGAACAGTACTATTATTTGTTTGCTGAAGAAACCTGACCTAAGTATCTCCATTGCAGTGCAGAATTGATCTGCTACTCACATGTAGACAAACAACTTTGTTGCTACCTGCAGAGGAACTGCTTGCTTGATGGTGCTCAAGCAGGCATCAATTCCAATAGGGGGACTGGCTGATGATGGTAAATGCCCTGGATGAACTGCACATGGTGGCAGATGGTGACAGTGTCTTATCACTGCACCTATTAAAACGGTTATTGCTGTATCTGCCACTTTAAGATTTTGCTCAACAAGTTGGGGGTGTCTGGCATTCAGGAAACAGTATCTCAGTAGTTCAAAAGCTTCCTGCTCAATCACATGCAAAACATGATTCAAGAAACCTCATGCATTGCATTGTGGGGTTCCTCTGGGCTACTTCCTATCCTTTGTCCTCTTCAATTGCTTCCTAAGCACTTTGTAATTAGTACTTTTTTGGTGTCCATCTGTTCTCTTATGCCATTGACACAGAGATTATAGTTTGACTTGATTCTAAAAATTAAAATAATTGCACTGTAAACAGCTGCACAACAGGAATGGAGAACCACTACCTGAAATTGTGCCTTGATAACATATAAATATTAGTGACAGTTGGTCCTCACTTTGGAACAATTCCTTATTGATATCATCTATGAAGAACTGTTCTCCTTCAGTTAAGGTGGTAAAGATCCTTGGCATTAAAATTGATTCAGTCCTTCAGATGACAATCACAATTCATAATGCAGGAAACCTATTGAGTTTCATTTAGCAATTACTAATGGGGCTACAATCGACCTATCTCATTAATGTATATAATAATGAGGTAGGTTGCAATTTGCGACGCAATAGAAATCTTAGCCATCACAGGGATGGTGGCCTGCTGGGGTCAGCAGACCACCATGTCTGTGATTGCAAACCTTTTTTTGATACAACTTGTTTTCCTTAAAGGAAAAAAAGATGCATTTAAAAAGAAAAATGAATCTTTGAAGTTTCATTTTTAAGACTTTTCAGTGTTCCATTGGAACACTGACTGCTTTTAAAAAACTATCTGTTTCAAAATTCACAAAGGGGAAGGGGTTCCATGGGACCCGTTTCTATTTGAGAACGGTTACCACCCCTCTGCGGTGTCAGTAAAAAATGAGTTTTGTGCCTGTTATTTGGTCGCAAAACATTCATGAATACCACTGCAATTTAGAATTAGGAAGAGAAACCCTAAACATATCCCTTCCAAATACTAAATTGCTGAACACAAATTGTGATTCAGTAGCATGTTACTGAAATGCAATTTGTGCTCTGTACAAATGGAAAAGCATTTTTGCAGCTGGTGACGGCCTGATTCTGTGAATTAGGTGGTTTGCAGCTGCAAAATGTTTTTGGACATACGGCCCCTTGTTTCTTCCAAGTACACGGCATCCATTACTTATCTAAGATGATTCCACTGGATAGAAGAAAAATAGTTGTTTCTGCTTTAGTTCAAGACTGGTCAACTGCAACTGAGTCTACCTAGGCATATGAAAAAGCATTTTTGTGATTGGTAATGGCCCAATTCTTTGAGTTGGGCTGTTTTTCGATTGCAAAAATGTTGTTGTACATATGGCCCCTTGTTTCTTCCAAGTACATGGCATTCATCACATCTCTAGGATGATCCTACTGGATAGTAGAAACATAGTTGTTTCCGCTTTGGTTCAAGCCCGGACAACTGCAACTAAGTTTATCTAGGCATGAATCCTTCTTGCTGCACAGCTTCCAAATTATCTTGAACCACGCAGCCTGCATGGTTCTGGAAGATTTAATAAGAAGCAATACTGATAATATTGGATGATCTCTTTACTGACTGTTAATTCTGAACTACATCACCTGAAGGTTTTAAGTTTAAACCTGATGCACAAGTCCACCTATAATAATCTTCCATCTTTTCTATGCCACAATGTCTAAAGATGTAGACCCTCATTACAACCTTGGCGGGTGGCGAAGGCCGCCCGCCAAGGTTTGACCGCTGAGCAGCCGCCAATGCGGCCGCACTCCAACTGGCCCCATTTTGAAATCTCCGCTGGGCCGGCGGGCAGAAACAAAGTTTCCACCCGTCGGCCCAGCGGGGATGTCGGGCGTAACATGGGAGCCAGCTCCTAATGGAGCCGGTGGTGTTGCGGCCGTGCGACGGGTGCAGCTGCACCCGTCGCGCTTTTCACTGTCTGCTGTGCAGACAGTGAAAAGCAGTGTGAGGTTGTGCCTGGGGGCCCCTGCACTGCCCATGCCAAGTGCATGGGCAGTGCAGGGGATCCCAGGGGCCCCGCAACTCCCCTTCCCGCCAGCCTTTCCATTGCGGTCTCTACCGCCATGGACAGGGTGGCGGGAAGGGGACTCGTAATCCCCTGGGCAGCACTGCAAGCAGCGCTGCCCTGGCGGATTAAAACCGCCGGGACAACCATGGCGGGAAACCGCAGGTCCTGGCAGTGTGACCGCAGCGCAACCACCGCGGTCGTAATCCGCAAGATTGTACTGCCAGCCTGTTGGCGGTACAGGTTGTAATGAGGCCCATAATCCCTCTAGGATCCTTCGCTCTTGTAATTAACTTCTTCATGCACTGTTTTAAAAGTTCTAGAATAGGCAGCAGAGATTACTGTTTCCGGGCATCCCATTAATGGAATGCTCTTCCCCAAGAAATTTAGGGTGCCATGTATGAAAAAATGTGTTTGCTATTTCCTAATTGCTACTTTTTGCAATTCACAATAAGGAAACCACAAACAGCGATGTACTCATTTGTCCCAAACACATTTAGGGATTTCCAGTGGGTCGCAAATTGACCTACCTCATCAATATTCATGAGCTGGGTTGCAATTTGGAACAAATTGGGAATGGACAAATATCCCAGGGATGGTGGCCTGCTGGGCTCAGCAGGCCACTATGTCTGTCATTGCTTTTGAAATAAAAAAAAAAATTTAAATGCAGCCAATTTTCCTTTAAGGAAAAAAGGACATGTTTCAAAAAGAAAACTGAAAAGTTTATTTTCATTTTTAGGAAAAAGGCACTGCCTACTCCTAAAAAATGGTGTCACCCATAGTCACAATCACCAATTTAAAATTGATGCTAACCTGCAAATATTTTGCGACCGCATTTCAGTCATAAAACATTCTTACATCGCTATTAGGAAGAGACGCCCTGAACACACCCCCTCCTAACACCAAATCACAAAATATAGGTTCTGTACATCCCAAAAAGCATTTTTCCAGACACAAACGGACCGGTTCTGTGAAATGCAAAAAAGCTTTGTACATGTGGCCCTTCATTACTTTCCATCTACACAGTTTTAAAAAGCTAAAAACATACTTTTTCAGAAAAATATTGGTCAGCCTTTGCTGTTTGTGCTTGTCTATCCTTACTGCCAAGAAACCTCTTTGAGGTGGGACGCTATAAAACATAATAGAGATGGTTGTTAAGAGGAGACCCAAACGCAGCAATCCTCTGAAACAACTGTTAATGTGACATCTTCCAGGCCAACCCATGTTTCACCTTGAAGTTCTATATACCATCATTTTCTATTTGCCGAATCTCAGTCTGAAGAGATTGTCCATGAAAACATCATAAAAAATCCTGGCGCTTAAAGTGCCCGCACTTTTGAGATAATGACTGCCAATTGTCAATTTAAAGTATAAGTCAGCTAAGAAGATCTTAAAGAGGAAGTGAACAGAAATCAACTCCGTCTCACCCTAGCTGGTTAATTAGCAAACTTCCTTTCCAATTAAAAAATTACTTTTGCTGCTTTCACGAGCTTGAGACATATATTTGTTCGATGGATGTATTGATGGCATCAAATGTGAACTTACTACCAGTGATGGGATGGAAGGGACTTTTTCTTCGGACAGACTTTTCCAAATTACCAGATCGATATAC
The DNA here is from genome assembly GCF_031143425.1 of Pleurodeles waltl. Lineage (NCBI taxonomy): Eukaryota > Metazoa > Chordata > Amphibia > Caudata > Salamandridae > Pleurodeles > Pleurodeles waltl. Next base: position 107,773,208 of record NC_090440.1, on the reverse strand, counting down.
CCATGTGCTGACAGTTTTATGACATGCATCACAGTCCATGGGCACAATCCCCTGCGCCGTGGGAAATTATCATTGAGCACATCATTTACCCACTACATCGCACTGTGATGAACAGAAATACTACTGAACACCCTAACGTACCCGAGCACCTGCTGTGCACTCAAATGCACCATGTGCACTGGCTGCGGGCACATGACTGCGCTGTTGTGCCCGTATGGCCATAATCCCCCAAAATGTAATTATTTTAAGATATCTAAACATCTGATCATAACTCGCAGAATAGGATTATTCAAAATGGGTACGTGCTCCAAATATTTTATAAATGTACAATAATATGAAATTAACGTGCAAAACATGCTATTTCTTTCTTATGGGACATGTTTTTAGTTAGCGCTAAAAAGTAATTCTTGTTCCATTTTAGGATGATATGCCAAAAAAGAACTAAAAATAGTTCCCCTCCGGCTCAGATGAAAAGGAATAAAAAACATAAACAGATAAGCAGAAATAAATATGACAAAGATTAGAGGATAAAAAGAAAAGTTGAAAATAGATGAAAAGACAAATGACATTTTAGAAATAGACCAACAAGCCTTGGCAGTAGGTCTCACCTTTAATGATATTCAGCTTCGGAAAAATAAAAAAAAATGGGAAGATGCTGAACAGTATCTGCAAAAAATCAAAGATTCCAATGCTGCACATCACAGTCCGGCATCACGTGACGCCATCACACAATCACAGTGATCTGATGTATCTACACACTCACAGCATTAGGACGAAAACCACGCCTCTCTGCCTGCAGGAAATACTGCCATCCCACTGGCATTCAGTCACTTTTCAGAGTGAAAGCGAGTAGGTAGGTTCTCCACCACGCTTGTCCATATCACAAGTAAGTGTCCACTATGACTCTCTCTGGACATCTCAGTAAACAATGGCCTTGCACTTTCGGATTTTTTCAAATGTCTGTATATCTGCTAGTTGGCAAGCTCATGAGGTGACTCCTTCACATGCTAAGGGGCCCATCAACTTTTATCAATACGTGAGATTTCTCAGTAAGATTGTGATAATGCATATGAGATCACCAGTATCTGCATTTTGCAGTAACAAGACTGCATGATTTCAGCACTTTTGAAGGCCATGTTATATGTGTACATATATACATATTTGTATGTATCAATTTTTATGTTTATTTGTTCAACTTTCTCCTAACAGGTCTGACAGATTTCTGTTCTCCAATGCGAGATCATTGATATCTATATTTTCATGCGTTTCACATTTTGCACTTCACTATTGTAGTGAGGAGGCAATATAGGACTACTTGGCTACACAAAAGAATGAATTCTTAAGGTAGACTAGATCACTTATACAAAGTCTTTATGAATTGCCATTGGCTTGCAAGAGCATATAAGGCATGAAACAAGTTGACCCCTTTTTAAGAACCAAAAGTCCATTGTTCACTTTTAGTAGTTCCTAGTCCTGTTTTTAAAAGTGGCATGGATTTCGTCTGAATAATACATACTGGCAGTTATTAACCCATAACCAATTTTAACCTTTCATTCAAATCTACCACTTCTCTCTCAGTTCCAGCACAGAGCAATACTCAACTTTTTAATACTAAATAGCTTGGGAAAAAAGATCTCTGATGAAGAGCCCCCTTGAAAGGGCTCACCGGGCTTGCAGCGACTGCTCAGTAAGGAGCACGGCCTGATGATGAAGCATGCTACTACTGGTGTGAAGATTGGGCTTTGTTTATTCCTCCCAGAGAGCCACAGGTGAGAGGGATTAAGTGTGACTAAATGGGCCATCAACTGGCACTAATGGGAGGGCGGAGCTGTGCACTGCCCCACTTGCAAATGAATAGTCTGTGCTCTGCTGTCACACAAAGGAGTTGTCACCGCTGCACTGATCATAAAGCCAACTTGGATCCAAGCCAAGGGAAACAGCAAACCTCAAGTACTTCAAAGAGAATTCTCTAGAATCTTCTCCTACTTCAGAAGGGCACTAGGTATAAAGATGGACCTCCTAGACCCCCTCTTCGATTCACTTTCTGGTCCAGCACAAGGACTTTCAGAGGACTTCCTGTTGCTAGCCTGCTGCATACTTTAGAAGGCTGCCTTGCTGCTCCTGGAAGAACTGCTTTTCTGCCTGACCTCTGCCTTGAACGCTCAGGGGACTGCCCTGCTGTTTGAGCCCTGACCTACTGCTAAACCTAAGGCCAACAGAGTGGCACCAAGTGCTAGTTGGCTGGCCTCCTGATCAGAGGCTCAGGGACAGAAAAGGCTCCAAACATCTTAAACCCACACGTGGACGCAGTCTGTGTGAGTCCTATCCCCCAAGTTGTGCCCCTCCAGTTCTGGACCCTTGCTGGTGGTGATAAGGGTGCCCAGATAGTTGGCTTCATGGAATTCAAATTCTTTTACTTCCAAGAAATACATTCTTACAGAAATATCAAACATTTTTAAATTCATTAATATAATACGTTTAGAAATACCATAAAGTCTCCAATAAATGAGACTAATACATGCAAATACAACCAGCACATAACAAAATCCAAAAGATGAGGATTAATCAATATGTAAAATACCTTCTCAACAAAGGTGCATTACCCCAGGAATAATTTGTGTGGATAATTCATCAAAGGGGAAACTCTTTTTATTCAAGAAATAAAATCACAGGGCCCTTGCATCTGCCAGAGTACTCCAAGCTACAATTTTCAACTCCCTCCTTAGAGCTTGAATAATTGCTGTTTTTGGGAGATCAAGCACTAATTTCAGGTTACTACCTTCTAACTCCTCCCATGAAACCTGTCTATTCATTGCCAACACCTCCTCTCCATACAGAGCCTGAGGAATAATCTTACCCAGCATGACTTTACCTAAGGGCTCTAATGTATAACTACCATATTTCAGTTCAAATCATTTCAAGCCACTCACATCAGTCATCAGTGTTAACATGCAACTGGCCAGGTGTTTGTCTCATCCAAAGTCGCTTGAAAAAAACATCCCCAAACATTTTTTACTCTCGGATCTGCCGCAACCGCATGCGAACAAAACAAAGATCTTTTTTCCCTTTGCAAAAAACAGAGTTTTTGTCTTCTCGATATTGATTGTCAATTTATTTTCTAGGCAGGAGGAGCTTGATGCATTTAATTTGCATTGGAACCCAATGGGCATATGATCCAACACCACCAGGTCATTCGCATACATATGACAGCTAGTATGCCCACCCTCAATCTTAGAAGAGAAACTATGGGTAACACTTAAAACTATAGGGAGGTCCGTTATGAATAAACTAAACAACAGGGGAGCTAAGACGCATCGTTAATGTAATCCATTTTCTACTGGGATTTTTTGTTGACAGGATACCAGTCCTAGTAAGATCAACCTGTACCCAATTATTACTATGTCGTTTTACCAGAAGATCTAACAGGGTCTCAGATAAGTTCCAATGTCTGAACTTACGCCATAACATACCTCTATCCACCCTGTTGAATGTCACCGGGAAGTCAAAGAAGCAGCAGCAAAGGCAACCTACCAACTCCATTGACCTCATTGCAAATCCCCACAGGGTGAAGCAGTGGTCCATTGCTGAATAGTTTGGACTGGACCCTCTCAGCTCCATGGTGATCAGTCCACTGTCAAAAGCCCAGGCAGCTAAGTGCTTTAATAGGGTTTGGGAAAATAGATTAGAAGTAATATCCAGCAAAGATATCAAACGATAGTTGGCAGGTTGGCAAGTTGGCAGGTTGGCCAGTTTCATCATTTTTATGAACAGGTTTCATTCTGGCCCCCTTCCATAAATCTGGGAGGATACCTGTAGATGTTACCCTCCTGAAAAACCCACTCAAAATAAGGCTCACTTCATTGAATCCTTCTTAAAGATAACAGAAGGAAGGCCGTCTGGACCACTGGCCGTGGAGGTTTTCATATTACGGATGATTTCAGATAGCACATCTGGGGTCTGGGAGTTTGCGATAGCCTTTCTGCCTAATTGGCAAGTAGCCAGGAACACCGGAAAATGTCCTGAATTTTTACCATGGTAGAGGGAATAGATAAAAGAAACTCTTGTCTGCTACAGTCTCCAGCCCCGTTTTGCTGGAGATTTTCAACTTCCAAAAAAGAGACTAAGGCCCTCATTCCAATGTTGGCGGGCGGCAGAGGCCGCCCGCCAGAATTCCCCCCTCCGAAATACCGCGCCGCGGTCAAAAGACCGCGGCGGGTATTACAAGTTTTCCCCTGGGCTGGCGGGCGGTTGCTGAAAAACCGCCCGCCAGCCCAGGGGAAAACGACCTTCCCACGAGGATGCCGGCTCGTAATCGAGCCGGCGGAGTGGGAAGGTGCGACGGGTGCAGTGGCACCCGTCGCGTATTTCAGTGTCTGCAAGGCAGACACTGAAATACTTTGCGGGGCCCTCTTATGAGGGCCCCTGAGGTGCCCATGCCATTGGCATGGGCACGGCAGGGGCCCCCAGGGGCCCCGCGACCCCCCCCTACCGCCATCCTGTTCATGGCGGCTTTCCCGCCATGAACAGGATGGCGGTAGGGGGGGTCGGAATCCTCATGGCTGCGGAGCGCGCTCCGCAGCCATGGAGGATTCACACGAGCAGCGGAAAGTCGGCGGGAGACCGCTGACTTTCCGCTTCTGACCGCGGCTGAACCGCCGCGGTCAGAATGCTCGTTGGAGCACCGCCAGCCTGTTGGCGGTGCTCCCGTGGTCGGTGGCCCTGGCGGCCACCGGCCGCCAGGGTCAGAATGACCCTCTAAATCCAAACATAGAAATCTTTGCCATGGCCTGCGATGAAGCCCCCTTCTTGGACACCACCTGCAGCCTTACCCTGATGAACAAAGTCATTTTATTTTTTAGGCGCCAGTTTTTTACCTTAAACTTTAAAAAAGCAAACCACAATTTTTCTAAATTGGTGTGGGATTTTTTTGTGTTGTCCTTTTGCTTTATTACTGTTTGTGTGCTGCATAAATACTTAACACATTGCCTCTATGTTAAGCCTCACTGCTTTTGTGCCAAGCTATCAGAGGGTTAAGTACAACTTAATTTAGTGGCTTTTGTCAATTTTTACTCTGACTGGTTTTGTGTCTGTTGCTTGAACAGGGGTCCCCCCATTCAACAAACAACCACATTTCCCACAAGCTAGAAATGCAAAAGAATAAAAGAGAGGTTTAAAGACAGAAAAAGAGAGGAAAGTAACAGTGTAACAGGAAAAAAAGAAGATATAGAGTTGCATAGGTGGACAGATTGACTTGCAGAGAAATGCATATAGAAATTTGAAAGAACACAATAGATAGGTAAGCGATTAGATAGATGTGGTATTTGAATTAATGTGAAGTAATTAACATTACTTTACGTTACAAAATATAGAAATTCACTGAAAAAAAACAAAGGTTACAGGGACGTTATAGTTAGGTTCTGAACTTACTCGTACAACACCTTGCAAATTTGGTAGCTAAAGTTAGAGATTTTTCAAGTAACTACAACTCGCACCCTAAGGTAAATATAATTTGCACCCCCTGCACAGTTTTTTCTTTATTAATTTGACTGCTAATGCTTGATTGAAATTTTTAATGGCATTATAAAAATTGTCTTGATTGCTGTAATGTCTAGGGTATTTAGCAGTGCAGGGCAAGGACGCGAGTTATAGTTTCTCGAAATAACTCTAACAATAACTACTGAATTTTTAAGTTTTTGTACAAGTAAATAAGGTGGATGTTGATTAATATTTCCCCATGTTTGATGGTTATTAACAGATTTGAGCTTTTTACTTATAATTGGTTGATTCAATGTTGTGTATTAGCGGGTGGACATGACTGACAGACACAAATGAGTTTGTGATTTGTATCAAGGAGTGTATGGTGTGGCATGAGATGCTATTTTGTTTGATTTTAAAATACATTACATTTTTGTGAATTGCAATAAATAATTAAAAATGTGAATAAAATGTGATTGCAAACCACTGAGCCTCGCTTCACCTTACAACCAGTTATGGGATTAATACCTGAGAATTTCAAAGGCTGGGCGTTTTTTTTTTCTTTTGATATTTATTTTATGTTCCCTGCCCCGTTCCCTGAGTGTACACAGGGAGTCCTCTTTTATCCATGTATATGTACATATACACCCACAAACACATATATACACACACACACATATATATATATATATATATAGCTGAATACCTTTGTGAACGAGAGAGAAAGAAAGAAACAAACAAACAAACAAACAAACAAAGAAGGACTTGTTAAAAAGAAAAAACAATGGCAAGGGTGAATAATGAAAGACAAATAGGGGAAGCAAAATTAGCAATTGTGAAATAGAATGAGAGGTAATCAGAAAGAATGGTAGAATGCCTGAAGTCAGACAAGCTGATGGCTTTTTAGCAAGCAGGCAGATGGGCACATTGCCAGACAGCAGATTGCCAGTCTGACAGATACAGATTGATGTGGATAAGCAGAAAGACGGATGTAACCACAAGCAAATATACAGAAAGACAACAGGAATGAAAGCTAGATGAAGTGTGGGTTAGCCGAGAGAGATCAAAAGAGAATTGTGGAGAAGGGTATGGTGAATAAAATACACATATACTGAAAAAAGCAAAGGTTAACCGTACGTTATAGTTAGCCTCTGAATTTCTAAATTTACTCATACAAAACTATAGAAACTCAGCAGTTAGAGTTATTTCAAGGAACTATAACTCATGTCCTAAAGTAACTATAACGTGTGCCTTCACCATACACAGTTTTCTCATCAATACTTTTATTCCAAATAATGCAGTGATAATATCAAAGATGCCATAGATGAAGTCATCAATGATATTATATCTGTTTGTGGCAAATATGCATGTGAAATAATTCTAACTATAACTGCTGAATTTCTATGGTTTTGTACGAGTAAATTCAGAACTATACCCAATTGGCATATTTAATTTACTTGTAAGTCCCTGTAACATTTGTTTTTTCAGTGAATCTGTATGTTTTTTTTAACGTAAAGCAATTTTAATTACTATACGTTACTATATGTTAATCCAACCATCGCCGTGCACGGCCGAGGGCCTGCAGCTAAGCCCTTATAACCAACAGGCTGGTCAACGTTATAGAGGCTCATTTTAGGCCTGGGAGCTCGAGATCATGCTCCACAGGCCCTTGCATTGTTACATTGGCAACCAGTGACATCATCTTGAATAAGGCAGGTTTTGAAAAAAAAAGATTCAAGTAGCACCGACCCAGCCGTTGCTCTACTGGCCATGCTAAATTTCCACCATTCCAAACTGGAAGTCCAACTTCCTCTGCTGTTTTGTAAGACAAAAACACCTTTATTTTAGTTGTCTTCCACCTCAAATTGCCTCTGCTTCATTGAATATCTATGTGGACATAGAGTCGCCCATTATTTTTTTCAAAATCTCCCTCTTTTTTTATTTCAAAATACTGGCATGTATTCACATGGAACAAGATGAAAGCTTTAAAAACATTTTTCCTGCTAGAATGATCTAATTGATTATGTAAAGGCCTCCTTTCATATGCTCTTGGTTTTTGGAAATTCTGAGTCCACCTATTTATGAGGACCTTTGGCACAAAGATGCCCTGGATAGGGTAGCTTGCTCTTGATAAGTACTAAATAAAAAAATATATACTTCTTTTAGGATCACGGCAATTCTGAATTTCATGGTCGCATAAATACATTGACCAGTGCAAACATTGCGTTAGTCACTTCATGCCAATGTTGTTTGTGTGGAATGTAAATGTTAGCACAAATTTGAACTAGAACAGATTTGCAAAACGCAATCTGGTTTATATTATGTTATCAAATAATAACACAATCAAACACCATCAAAGGGAAGACAGTGAGGGAGAATATGATGTCAGACAGGAAGCAATAAGACCATCTGCTCTAAATGGTGCTCTAAATGTCTGTTTTTGTAGTCTGGTGCAGCTGTCACCAGACAATTATGTGACAATTACGAGGAGAGGGGCTTTCGTTCCACCCAGATGTTGGGAGCAAGGAGGACATATTCTGATTGGGCAGAAGTTGTCTGCTTCCACAACAGAAAAGTGCTTGCTCATCTACACAGCTGTGATCATTTTATTTATCAAGCTGCCTGAGCTTGAAATTTAAGGGACACCCACATGACATTGTAATGCCTTAGATACCTAGAAGCCATATGTACACAAACTTTTTTGAGATTGCAAATGGCCTAATTCACAAATTGGGCCATTTGTAATAGCAAACAAAGTTTTTTTTAAACGTACAAAAGCCAAATTGATATTCCACTGAATCACAATTGGGTTTGCGAATCAGCATTTGGAAGGGGATGTTTAGGGCGTCCCTTCACAATACTGGTTCTCAGTGGTATGTATGAATGTTTTGCGTTCAAATTGTGGTTGCAAAACATTCATTCTTTACCAATACCAGTGGTAGCCAGTCGCAAATGGGAAGTGGTCCCTGGGAAGGTGTCTCCAAGGAACCCCTTCCCTTTGTGAATGTTGATACAAATATTTTTTAAGAGCAGGCAGTGGTTTGTAGGACCACTGCTTCCTCTTGAAAATTGAAACAAACATTTCATTTTTTTCTTTTAAAACACATTCTTATTGAAAAAAGACCCTAATGGGTCGCAAACTGTGATCTACCTCATTAATATTCATGAAGTAGGTTCATTTGTGACCCACGAGGAACCGCTAAATGTGTTTCTTACATTAGAAACAGCAATTTACTAATTGTAATTCACAGAAAATTACAATTAGGCAAACGATTTTCCTAAAATTTGTACAGATGGCTTTAGATAATGTATGGTGTTTTTCTCTCGCAGCAGCACTATTTGGAGGATGGGGTCATTAACCAACATGGATTTTAGGTCTGGCTTGTCTGGTGTAAGCCTACACAAATATAATCCTACTGTTCTTTACTTCCACACAAGTACATATCCATTTCCATGTTATCTACTTGTAATGCTTCACATTACCGTTAGGCCTAGGTGGAGGTTAGACTTTTTATCCTTGGCGTGGTCTCCCTTAACTTTTTGCCTCTGTACACCAGGTTGTTGATGTGTGCTGGACTCTGATTTTGCTGTTTTTGTTATTCTGGGCACTTTACCACTGCTAACCAGTGCTAAAGTGCAAGTGCTCCTTTACAAAATGTGTATGTAATTGGCTTATCCATGATTGGCATATTTGGTTCACTAGTAAGTCCCTAGTAAAGTGCACTAGAGGTGCCAGGGCCTGTAAATCAAATGCTACTAGTGGGCCTGCAGCATGGGTTGCGCCACCCACATTAGTAGCTCTGTAATCACGTCTCAGAGCTGCCATTGCAGTGTCTGTGTGTGCAGTTTTAACTGTAAATTCGACTTGGCAAGTGTACCCACTTGTCAGGGCTAAGCCTGCCCTTTTCTTACATGTCAGGCACCCCTAAGGTAGGCCCTAGGTAACCCCAAGGGCAGGGTGCAGTGTATGGTTAATGTAGGACATATAGTAATGTGTTTTATATGTCCTGACAGTGAAATATTGCTAAATTCGTTTTTCACTGTTGCAAGGCCTGTCCCTCTCAAAGGTTAACATGGGGGCTACATTTAAATATGATTAACGTGTAGATTTCCTTTGGGAGCAGATGGACATGTGGAGTTTGGGGTCTCTGAGCTCACAATTTAAAAATACATCTTTTAGAAAAGTTGATTTTGAGATTGTGTGTTTGAAAATGCCACTTTTAGAAAGTGAGCATTTTCTTGCTCATACCATTTCTGTGACTCTGCCTGTTTGTGGCTTCCCTGTCTGGGTCAGTTTGACAGTTGGGCTGGTTGCACCTCACACTAGACAGTGATACAAAGGGAGCTGGGGTGTAGCCGGCATATCCTGATGAGCCATCTGTGCTAGGAGGGAGGAGAGGAGTGGTCACTCACACCTGAAAGGGCTGTGACTGCCCTCACACAATGCAGTCTCCAACCCCCTGGTGTGTGTCGGGGGCCTGGCCTGGGCAAGGCAGGATTTCAAATTCAAAAGAGACTTTACTTTGAAGTAGGCTTACTTCAAAGGAGAAATTGGGTAAAAGAAGGGCACCCAAAACCACAGACTTTATTACACTTCTGGAAACAAGAGGAACCTCTGCCTGTAGAAGAGCTAAAGAGCTGAGGAAGAAGAGCTGCCCTGCCTGTGACTGTGCTTTGTGGAGCTATCCTGCAGTTGCTGCTTCTGCCAGAGTAAGAGGGCAAAGACTGGACTTTGTGTGCCTTCCATCTTGAGAAGAACTCTCCAAGGGCTTGATTTAGAGCTTGCCTCCTGTTGTTTGAAGTCTCAGGGACAGTAAAGACTTCTCTCTGCCAGCTCCTGGAGTATCTGGAGAGACTCCTGCTCTGCCTGTGGTGCCCATGGTACATTTTCACGCTGACAGTGCTAGTGTGTGTTTAAAACTACATGAAAACTCTTTTTGCTTTTTAACTGATTACTTGACTTGTGTACTGAGGATTTTTGTCGTTTTGGTCTTGTTTGTTTAGATAAATATTTCCTATTTTTCTAAACTGGTGTTGTGTCATTTTGTAGTGTTTTCATTAAGTTACTGTGTGTGTTGGTACAAATACTTTACACCTAGCACTCTGAAGTTAAGCCTACTGCTCTGCCAAGCTACCAAGGGGGTAAGCAGGGGTTAGCTGAGGGTGATTCTCTTTTACCCTGACTAGAGTGAGGGTCCTTGCTTGAACAGGGGGTAACCTGATTTTCTACTCAAGTGGCAGCTTTCTCAACGCGAACAATCGCGACCTGCCAGGATGGAGTGTGCTGAGAAATCTCACCAGGAGGCGCTTTAGTGGCTAAAAATCACTCTAGGGGATGGAAACGCTCACTCGTGATTGCCAACTTAATGATGGTGAGCCACACAGAGAAAAAACCCTGCTACAGAGCTGTTGGCAGAGTTTTGCCAGAACTCAGTATGAAAAACTCTTCATACTCTGCTGGCGGAATGGAATTTTTTACCCACTCCTAATTACCATACAACATTCCTTTAAAGCCAGACCTATTGGCACTGCTTGTTTTAACAATGCTCCCTCATGATAGATGCAGGATCAGACCTCCATAAAAGGAGAATTGTAATGTGTGTATCTTATTTTAACATACTGAACATTAAAGGAACAAAGGGAGAATTGCATTAACAAGGGCACTATCTCTGATAGTTTTTCACTTCTAAAAACATTTCTTTTATTTAGGTCATTCAGGATCGATACATATAGTGAATTTCAAATAAACATTTGAATATAGCTGCCTCATTTATTCACATTCTCTGACTTATTCCTCTCCTTTGTGTGTGGTTGTGTATGTTACATTGGCGCAGTAATGTGCTCTAAAAAACAAATGCTTGTCCAAGAACAAACAGCGCAAAACCGTTACGTACAATTTCTGTACAAGACTGATGGAAATTTAATGTGTGAAAAGGCAAGTATCAGGTAAATAATTCATGGTTACTTCTATTATATATGTGCACCAACGGGGCTTACCCTAATAACCTTGCTATACCTGAGTAATGTGAAACCAAAAATAGAAGATGATGGTACAATAGTAGGAAAAAATATTAAATCCACTGCAGTAGTGAAACTATGAATCAATCACTGCAACAAAATAATTCATTTGAAAACATGAGGGTTGGCATGCAGCGACACTAAAAATGGCCGTTTTTAACAGAAGGTTTTTTTAACATACAATTCCGAGTTTAGTTTATTTTTATACAATTAGTTTTTTGTTTTTTAATAGGTACTTTGTTTTCCACTAGTCCTGAAAGAGGCCCAAAAATATAAAGGGCCAAAACGTATCGACTTTGTTGTATTAGGGAGAGGTTGTGAGAAATAATTAATTATAACCTATAAGGATTGCTTTAGGAACACATCTTTCTTCTTTATGAATAACAATAACTGTGAATATGATACAACCATCTCCAAAGTGGATTTACATTTAAAACACTGTCGATAACCACATCTATTGAAAATGAAAGGATGACAGAAGTACATTTGTTTAATTTCTGTTGAAGAGATCCCCTATTTTTGTGCTTGTCGATGTATATAATTAGTGTTAGTGTGATAGGTAATTGGTGATAGAAGTTTTGTGACATGCTTAATGGAAGCTATGTTATCGTTTGATTAAAATAATATGAAAATAAATATATATTAATTATTTTGTTGCAGTGATTGATTCATAGTTTCACTACTCCAGTGCATTTCATGTTTTTCCTACTATTGGACCATCATCTTCTATTTTTACTTCTATTATATAAACATATCAATATACAATTGAAGTAGGAAATACAAAAGTAACAAGCATTTGCAATGCAATGAGTTGCGCATATTTCAAACAACCCACGAGCAAAAACAAATGAAAACATGAGAAGGAACTGAGAAAAGACAACTTGGCACAATAAAATAAAGTTAGATTTAAAAAATAAAACTTTGCAACTTTGTTCTTGCTGGGCATGATTTTGCCAGTCACAAGACTTCTGTTTGCGGGGCACTCGGAGTTAAATAGAACAAATAGTACCTCAATCACGTTGGAAGCAGCGGACGGGCACAACTTAAGTTGTATTAATTAGTGCTTGATCCCTGCTCCAGTCAGAGAAATTAAGTGATGCCAGGCATGCCTTGACGATTTAGGAGGTTGTAAAGAAGAGTTCCACACAAGCCAACAAATAGTGAGTGACAGATGGGCTCAAAGCCCTGTACTGAAAACAGCAGAGTCTCACAAGCGAGACGCATGCGCTAGTGCATGCACTTGCAGGCTCGATCCTAAGAATAGAAAATGTGAGAACACATTTTGGGTATTTTTAAATATATTTTCCTTCTTGCTATCGTGTAATGTAATTTGTCTGAATACTGTTCATCGACAAGTTCAAACGCTTCAAAAGAGTTGCAAAGGCAAGCGAGATCGTAACACTGCAAACAGATACAGGAACCTTATGTGACAATGTCCCAATATCGTTAGTAAGGAAGCAATTGTGTTTTTGAAGATCATATCAATAATCATATTTCATAAGGCGATTGTAACATGATCTCCCTTAATTTCAGACGTATGTTACGTGTATGCTGCACACACCAACAACAGCTTGTGATAAAAGGCAGTTACCTTTTTTTTACTACAATGCAGCAGAATGAGAAACCTGAGCCCTGTACAAACATGTACAAACCATCACTTGCCTGTGGAGATCTCCGGTGTGTATGTTTACTTTCTAACAGGTTAGAGGTGCAAGATAGCAAAAACAGAAAGACAGCAAAAACATAATGTACATGGCACACTACATCAGATGCAACTACAGCACCCCATGATACCTTCCAAATTCATGTTTCATTTGTACAAAAAGACAGGGGAGACACCAAAGTATCAAGTACAGTCTATTACTGTAAATATATCAAGAGGGGACCACCAAATGGCTAAGCACAGAACCATTATTAAAAAGAAACTTTGGTAAAGACAGTAATTCTTGCCTTTTTGACGTATTGGCTTTGCCAATACTTTCTACTTAAAAAGCATCAGCAAATAAAAACAGAAAAAAGACACAATGTATTTGCAAGCTTGCACACGTATGTGCCATAAGGCTATTGGTGGCTGTATCATTGTGCATTTGCATGCTTGTGTAATAACGTATGCACATGAATGCATCACCATGCTTGCACATATCCGTGGAATTATGTGGGTGCCATTCTTTTAGTCATTTGGAGCAATAAAAGCAAGCATTTGCACTGCAATGGGTCTTGTGTTTGCTTGAGTTAGAGCTATTAGTGTTGTAAATTCTTAACTGGACTTTTTTGCCACATAAATTGAAAATTAAAAGTGAAACAGTCGACATAAGCAAGCCGATTCAAAGCACGATGGCCACCATGAGCGCGAAAAAGAGACACAAAAGGAAAAAGAAGTTCAATCGCAATGAAAAGTATCAGCAATTGTGCAATTATCCACGTAACAGGGTTGATGACCAAGGCGGTAACAAAACTGCACCAAGGAGGAACAAACGTAAAGCATTTACTAATGATGGTGGATGTGGTTAAAAGCCCACAGATAGATGACAACAGGCCCTAAAAATGTTTACATGCATAAAAGTGCTATTTCAACAGAGCAGCATGCCAGCAAATGGCAGCTGTTCAGCCCTTTGAAAACATTGAAAAGTGCATTTCAATGTTTGCGAGGGGTTGGAGAGAAACAGAGGAGGAGCTCAGGAAGCGTTCAGTGGAAGCAATGGAGAGTGGGCAGAGGGAGCAATGGAAGAGCTTGAGGCCAAGGGTAGTGAGAATTACATTAAAAAAATTAAAACAGCGAGGATGGGAGAATCAAAGGCTGGAGCAGGAGAAGAGAGTTCAACACAGAGTACATGGGATGGGGGTGGGTAATTGAATGGGGATATGCACTGCAAAAAGAAAAACAGTGCAGAAAGGCACTAAGCATGTGCTCTCAAGTGGATTTTCAATGGAAAAATGAGTTCCTTGAATATGAGCAGTAGATGGATACAAGTTGTTCAATGAACAGTATGGTAAAGAAGATGTTCTCCAGTTGAGGAACAAACAAAAGGAAAAGAAAAAACATTGATTAAGACGCAAGCAAATGAGAGTCACAAGAAAGCCAATCAATGGTAAGCAATGGGCTGCACAAGGCCCACTGTAAGTTTCTAGTACGGTTTTCAAGAAGTCTCTCGCAAACAGATAGCTAAAAGATGTCTATAGATGAGACCTAAAAATATCAGTTGTACATAATCCATCTACCTACACACTTCACCAGCAGGCTAATGACCCTTTTCATTTGGCAGCAGAGCAGACAGAGGGCCTACATAGTGCCACCGAAAATAGAGACAAAGTGCAGCAACTGCAAGACTGCCCAGAATAACAGCAGTCTTGAACAAACTGACTGATTTATACACATCTGTACTGTACTCTTCAGCTCAAAAAATAATAATAGAATCCTTTCCCGATAGCAGAGGTCAGTAATTGCACTCTTGTGATAAGCTTTGGTTGCATTTATTTACACATGTTGGCAAAAGGACAGCCACACAATATTACAAAACAAACATTGGCAACACAAATAATTCCCTTTCCTTTGCTGATGTTTGTAAAGAATTGTATAACACTATATATAATTGGAAAAAATAAAAACAATAGTGGGAAAGCAGACCCACATTTTAAGGTATCTGAAAAATACACATTAAATGTAAAAAAAATTAAACTTTATAAATGGCATGGTTCATTTTTCAAATACTTTTCAATACAGAAACTGAAAATAATATCAAATAAAAAGATTGTGTCAGAAAGTAAAGGAAATGCTTGCCAAAACCTAATTTCCTTTACACAGAACCCAGAAAGGAAACAAATGATCCAATCATTTGGTCCTCAAGTGTAACCCTGGAAGACGTTTTAGGGCCTCCAGGAAAAGCCTTCTCCTTTCCCTTCATGCTAAGTACACTGTCAACTTCAAATACCAACTGAGTGAGTACAGCCTTTGTGTGCCATGACCTGCACTTTATTACAACATGTGCAATACAGGAGATAAAACAAAAACAACACTTGAAGTCTACTCTTTAGTCATGAAAATGACACAGCAAGAACATACATGTTGCTGTACTTTAACAGCCCAACTGGGAGGGTTGGGCAGTGATCCCAGGTGAAATTTGCATTATGCCACCAAAATTAATGCAATTAGCATAATTTCATGGTACTCTTGTTGCCGATATTATGAGATTCCCAAAATTATACTAATATGCCACGTTAAGTAATTACACACCATTTGTAGTATAAATTCCCTGCAAATGTGTGATTCACTTTAAACAATTATCGCACGTCCATGGTATAAGAAATTGAGTTATTAGTTACGAAGGATGTGAGACCTTCACAAGCATTACGTCCACAATTGTCTTTTTTACTTTGGAATCAAATACCCTATTGTAGCCCTTCACTCTCTCAGGGTAGTGAAACAGAGCAGTCCAAGGCCTCCTCAGGGATGTGGTCTCAGCTATAACCCCAGTACACTGGTATACAACAACAACATTCAATAACTTACTTTCCAGTCAGTGTTCTTTCACATACATTACTAAATATGATGCATTGAATTATACATTTGTGTATAAGAGGCTGCATCTGGGTGTAAGAGCAGCTGTCAGAGTATCTGTCTGGGTGTAAGAGGGCGTACATGAGCGTTTCAGTGGGTGTATCAGTAGGGGCGCGGGTCTGTGAATGGGTGCTTCAGGGTGTCAGTGGATGTGTGAGTGGGTGTGTGACAATCTGAGTGGGTGTGTGAGTTGAGTGCATAACTATCTCAGTGGGTCTGAGTGGGTGCATGAGGGTCTGACTGGGGCTGTGAGCGAGTGCATGAGGGTCTGAGTGGGTCTGTGAGTGGCTATGTGAGTGAATGCGTAAGTGTCTGAGTGGGTGTGTGAGTGGGAGAACTGATTGAAATAGAGACAGATAGAGGGAGAGAAAGAAAGTGAGGGGGAGAGACAGAGAGTTTTTTAGGCTTTGATGTCTGATATACTTAGAATGAGCTATTTGTCTCCAATTTAAAATAAAAAAATATTTGTTTAAAAAATATATAATAATGTTTTTTATTTTTAAAAAAAGAAGAAATAAGTTCAGGTGGACTCGAACCCCCATATTTCAATGTGAAGGTCTGTGCCCTTGACACTGATCTACGGGGGTTTATTTTTTTCTTACTTTTTTTTCTAGACCTTTATGGGCTTTTATATTATTTTTTTTAAATAAAAAAAAAAATATAATCAAAAGCCCTTTACAGGCTATATGGCACTGCGGGAGAAGCCTAAAGGGCTCCCCCGTGGTCCCTATATATATTTTTTAATTAAATAATGTTTTTTATTTTTTTTATTAAAAATAAAACGCTCTTTACAGGTTACCTGGCACTGTGGGGGAAGCCTTAAGGCTTCCCTTGCAGTGCCACTGCTGAAGCATTTCATCTCTGTCCCCTGCACTTGTGCAGGGGACAGAGATGAAATTTCGGATTTTGACAGCAGGACTGCTTTAAAGGTCCCACTGTCAAAACCCAAAGTGTTTGCTGTGGCTTGGCTGCAGCTGCAGGGCTGCAGCGAAGCCACAACAAACAGATATGTCCCAGGGGTGGGCACCTCGGGACATAGCAGGAACCAGCCCTGGGGGGTGGCAGTCCCATCTTTGGCTCCATAAGGGGGCTACACCACCCCTCTCCAATGAGAATAGTGATCCCCAGGGCTTGGGGGTCCAAAATGGGCCCCCTTTCTGTTTTTTCACACTTTGCCCCAGTGGGTGGTGGTCCCCAGGTTGTGGGGGCCCAAAGGTCCTCTTGCATGTATTTAATAAGAAGCCCTGGGGGATGGTGGCCTCCAGGGTGAGGGGGTATGGGTCCCCCGCATGTTTTTCTTAGGAAGCCCTGAGGAGGTGGCGGTTCCCAGGTTAGCGGGGGGAGCCACAGGCCCACCCCATAAAGATGAAAATGGAAGCCCTGGGGAGGTGGCAGCTCCCAGGCCAGCAGGGGAGTTGGCGGGCCCCCAGCATAAAAAAAAATAAAAGCTCCAGGGAGGTGGTGGTCACCCTGTACCTGGCCCACCCGTGGGCCTATGAAAAAAACAAGCGCAGGAGCCTGCGCCTGTTTTTAAAAAAAAATAATTTGCCTCAAACTCGTGAATCTCGTGAACTTGGCAAAAAAATAATTATACAGTGCATTTTCTTTTGTGTTTTTTTTTACTTTTGTACTGTTCAGCACCAATGGATGTTGGGAGAAAATTGTGAAAAATACTAAAGGTGAGTAGTAAACTCTGCTCTTTCTTTTTTTTCCAGATTGTTTTTATGAACAGTTTTGACATTGCAGTATGGTTATGGTGGCATGCCAGAGCACCATGCAAAAATACTATAGTTCCATAAGGTATCACTCTGCCGGTGGAGATAGAAGAGTTTACCCGTTCTGCCCACCACTTGGACCGCAGCAAAAAGTCCACCACTATTGCGAGGCGGAGTTTACTGGTGCGGCAGTGCCCACCCTTACATCAGCAATACATCATCATAAAAGAAATCACCAGGTGCAGTCACGGTCGGCTTCCATGCTGCTGAAAGTCCTGAATATTTTTGTTAGACTGTTTTTCTTAGAATTGCTATTACATTCCACCACAAACAGCATGACTTTTAACTCCGGGTGCTGCTGGGTCCGTGCTGGAAGCCAGACAACACAGTGGCCATCTTGAAAAGGACAGAGGTCTTCATAATTGTATCGCAGTTAAATAAATGTGCTTTATTATTTCCCCTTTGCTTGCAATATTATCGCTATCTTTATGGTGACATGTATTTCACTAAAGAACTGCATGAAGAAAAGTGCTTAGTTGGATTTTACTGTATTGAACGGTTAGAACTACTCTAACTAAATTATATGCAAACTAAAATAAAAATACCATTGTGTTTTAATTTGACTCCTTATTATGTGTTTTGTTGTATGCAGGACACAAAACTGTGCTTTTGAGATGCCCCATGTGCTAGGGAAAGCATCACACCAATGACTTGGTCCCTCTTTAATGTCACTGGCACTCCCTTCCAGTTTACTCACTGTGCCTCGAGCAAAGGAACTGCAAGCATGTGTCCCCAGCATGCGCCACAACTCCTGAGGGGTCAGTCCAGGACAGGAGCACAACACCAACAACTCCGGCAGCAGGAGCATCAGCAGCAGCAGCAGCAGCAGCAGCAAGAGCACTGCAAGCGAGAACCCTCGGGCGCACCTTCCAGGTCAGAGGAGCTCTCGCAAGCGAAGTCCCATCACTGACAGCTGAGGAAGCGGAGGAGGGAGGCTGTCAGCAAGGGGCGTCCAATCAGGGGTGGAGAAGGCGATTGTGTTGCTGCCACTGAGGGAGCACTGGCAACTATGGAGGGTCCCCTGTCAGTGGGAGTGCACCGTCTTGCAAGGGGGAGAATTCATTGTCAGTGGGGAGGACAACACCCTGCTAGTGGGAGAATGCCCAGTGTTAGCAGTGCCCTGCAAGGGGAGACTGCCTTGTCAGTGGGGAGAACTGAGTGGAATGCCCGGACATTGTTGAAAGTGTCTGTCAGTGGAAAGGGCAATAATGCCCTGCAAGTGGGAGAATGACTGATGAGCGAGCGAATGCCATGTGAGTGGGGAGGGCAATAAGCTACAAGTGAGAAAATACCTGTTAGTGTCAGCAATTTGGTCACTCTAGTTTTAGATGCATATATGAAAAAAGAACATTGGAGGGGGGGGGGGGGGTGGGAGGGGCTTCTTAACTTGTCACTGATATCTTTACAAAATTGAATAGTTTTTACCAGATATTCTTTTGATTTTGCCACAAATCATTTCAGGTTTTAGCCACAAAATAATGTTTTTCTCAAAAGTGAATTTGCTTTTGTCATAATTTGTTTATGCAGCAAATGGAATGTTTTGGGAAAATCATCAGATAAAACTGGGGCTTTTTCACCAATGGGTCAAATTGCAACATTCTGTCAAATATACGGCTTCCACCACTGCATGCAAAAATAATTCGGCCTGTTTTCATTTACATAAGTATTGCAACCATTGTGGAATGGCAGTCAAGCCACAAACATCCTGCCAACACTGTTTTTGATTGTGAACCACTCCTCTGCCCCCTCTGATATCGTAGGCAATATGTTGATTTTGCTGGACTGGGAACAGGTGGCACAGGATGTGGGCAGAACTCCGCGGAATCTCACAGAGTTTTGTATATAACTGCACCTAATTCTTCAGAGTTCAACTATGCAAGTTCCACCCACCCCCTATTTAAAACAATGAACCAGATTTGCAGTCTCTTAAGAGAATTGTTAGGAAAATGCAAGTCTTTTGTTGTGAGTAAAGCATATAACTATATTTGTGACAAATGGAAGCTGTTTACGGAAAAATCGATGTGGGTTAAATGTTCTCCCTTAACGGAGTTTTTTTCAAATATTTTGGAAACTGCTGCATCAAAAGTACATTTGTAAATATTGAAATGAAAGTTAACACAAGGAGTCTTGGGGATTATTTCCAAGGAATATTAGAGAGAATTAGTGGGAAATGGTCAGTAGCAATCATCCACAGTTTAGGCTCAAATTTGATAAACAGCTAGGAGCATTAGATGTCCAGTTGTGCATTAGCCATCAGCCAATAAGTCAGTGCACTCAGTGGGTTCTCCGACGACATCACCAGTAGGAGAAGTGGTTTAGACGTACTCCATCTTCAGACACATGGCTAATAATGTTATGGGTTTAGGAATGCAGTTGAAAATTAGAAAATAGCATATAGAATTTAAGTGTTTGCTGAAGTCATTAACAAATACATTGGATGTATAAATGTTCACTGACACTTGGGATATTGGGTGTTGTGATTAGTGTGAACTGAGGATTTGGCTAATAATGCCAAATGTTTAAGTGAAGATTTCCTTTAGAGTTCCTGGGGTCTACTACAGCCTCAGCCAACTTAGTTATGGGTGTAGATGTGCAAATGAGCATACCTAGAAGCTGAACAGACTTTTGTATGTATTACAGACTTTTCAATAGCTGGAGAAATGTAGGTGTATTCTGAAACAATGGCCAACCACCTGAAGAATTGAGGGGTACACTAAAAATGGGTGTATATATAATTTGAATTTTGCACCCAGAAAATCTGATGGGAACAGCTACTAAGATGTAATATTTCATTTGTTTTCCAAATACCTTACATTTCTTTTCCTCTGCACTTATTACTCTTACTCCAGTGCTGCCACAAGTGACTTGCTATGTATAAGCTTCTTGATGAGCTCGTTTCATTGGTCTTGATTTACTGTTTGAAATGTGGGATGTCCAACCTGCAGCCACACATCCAAAGTCAATACCCCAAGGTGCAAAATTCTAGGCTACTACTGCACCTCCCCACAGTATTACCAGAATAAGAGACCAGTGATAGATCCATTGCAAGGCATCATTTGGTACCAGGCGGGTTGAATGCACAGGACCACAAAGGACAGGTACCATTGCTAAAAAGATCCACTTCTTGCTACCCATCATTCTGAACAAAACCACAGACAACTATCAATGTTAAACAAATGTAATCTTACCACTATAGGGCAGTTCCATTGCATGACATAACCACAGAAGGTTCCATTGATGGAGAAGTATTAAAGTTGGACTGTTCCACTAACCATACTGCAAGGAAATAATGAAGAAACTGTCTTATACTTCATAGAACGTTTTCAATAGTAAAGGCTTAGAAGTATAGTTCCAAGCTACTAACACAGGACAAGTTCACAAAACTCATTACCCACAGTAATCTGGACTGTCCACTGCATTAAACACTACTGACAACGCTGCTTTTCACCAGCATATGCACGTACAGCTCAGTCGACTCCAGGGATCCAGGTTCAGTACTAGAAAAAAGCCACACGCTTATGGAAAAGAAATATAGGCACAGGTAAGGACATGAGCCAGCACCCCATGAATCCAAGGGCACAAAATAAACTGCAAAGCAAAAACGACAAGGGAACCTACCATTAAGAACAGGCTGAATAGAGACACACAACACACAAGCTTGGAGAACACACCCAGACACACAGGTGAAAGAGCAGAAGCCAGAAACCCCTCACCTAGAATGAACACATTACCATCAAGCACAGCTCACCCACGGGATTAAACATCTAAGCAGGGCCACAACCACAATGTGATCAAGCAAAAAAGAGGCCATGAGTGATCCTGAGGAAGAAAGTTACAATGTAACTGATAGAACATCACCAGCCACGGAGCAAAAGAAAAGAGTGAGAAGAAAAGGGAAAGAGCACACAGACCATAACAATGACCACCTATGAAGGACAGGAGGCCAAGACAACCAGGCTGAGTAACATAAGAGTACCAAAAGATACCAGGGCCAGTCACTGAAAGCAGACACCACAGCATGGCTACCAATCAGAAGGAAGCCCAGGCAAAAAGACAACCTGCTAAAGCTTGGTAAAACCTGCAAACCATGCATGAACAAACAGATGGAATAGAGTGCAAAAAGGGAGCACAGCACACTTGCAAATTTTCAGCCCAATGCGGTGGACATATGCTCACAATCTGTAGGGTCTGCAGGGACTACGTCACTCACTTGAAAACTTAAACAGCACCCTCCTGAGAAATATAGGTTCTAGAGGAGAGAAAGTGAGACCAAATCCCTCCGCAAGTGGGCACAAGCACTTGAGCGAGAGGCTGGAGTTGTGGAGAATCCAAAGGAAGCGCCACCATCCAAGGTGGAAATGACAATGCCACTGCAGCTGGGATGACGCTGCATTGCCAGCCACTGACTCACAAACCTGCATTATGGAATCAACAAAGGGCATATGTCTGGGACCACCCCAGCAGCAGTCCAACCAGAGCAATCAAACAAGAACAAATCAATGCAATGCACAAAAATACTAGTCAGACGAGCCTAGACCACAACCAACCAAGCCAGAGAAAGGTGTGAAGGTAGGCCTCAGGGATGGCTACAGCTCCAAAGTCACAAGCCAGGAACAGAAGAAGGGAGGGATGATTGAAACAGCTAACAATTGAGAGCCCTGGTAGGGTAGGAATGACTAAAGATAGTGACAGCAGACACCCTGCTCAAAAGAGCAGTGAGGCAGATAAGCCTACAATAGCCAGGCCTAAATTAAGCAGCAAATGACTTCTCTAATACCCAAGGTAGAAATTATAGGGGCAGAAGCCCAAGGAAGGTAATGATTCAGAGGGCAAAGCTAGACAGCTCCAAATGCACACAAATGTAGGGTACCTCAGAGCAAAGCAGCGTAACACGCCGTGCCAGAAAACAGTACACAAGAGGCTAAGGTCACAAAGATGGGACCTTGAGTACAGATACATCTAGCAAACAGCAGCCATAACTACTTTAAAATTACCAGCACATAGTTTGCAGAGAGAGAGACCTAGCAGAGCAGTTCCCTTCCTTTAGGGAGAGGTATGGAACAGAAGTGTCAGGAAAAGAAAGAAAGGACTGGCTCAAAATGGGATCCAGGGAAATAAAGCAAGAAGTCATAGGAGGCACTCCCAGAGAAAATGACAGCTCCTAGAGAGGAGGGCAGGCAGGAAAATACACAAACCCACCATCCATACTAAAAATACCACTGGTGCTATAGCAGAGACAAAAGAAAAAGTGCATCCATCCATCCAAAGCACCACTAAGGGCTGCCAAGTGGTCATGTGCAGGGGAGCTCTTAAGGCAGACCTCAAAAACCAGGCCCTAAGCAAACAGAAACCAACTCCAGTATCAACAAGAGAAGCCCCGGAGATGCATAGGTACCCAGAGAAAATGTGCCAGCATCTATCCAGAAAGAGCCTTCCACGAGGATCCTAAAAACAGAGAGCGTGTACCCACTTGAGCAGGACTGCTATAATACCAAGAGACCCCCCCCCCAGTACAGCCATGCATGACAGAACTTCCAATTGAGGCAAGAGTATCCCAAATTTACAGCAAAAATTTAACTTAAAACGTTCTGCCTTTTAATGGTAGTCTAAAGAAATTAGAGTACCCCAATTTTTTATCTAGCTCCAAATGTTGGCATGTCTGGTACAGCAGATGAGGCAAACTAACATACATAGGGGCTGATTTGAGGAAAGTGGCGCTGCACCCATTGTAGCGCCACTTTGCTTGTGCCTCTTAGCACTTCCCTAATGCCATCATGTGTTCTCCATATCTAAGATACGGCACACTATGGCGGTAGTTAGGGTAACTAGCCTCAACATTTTTGACACTAGTTCTGAGCTTTGCAGGGCTAGCGTAAAAAATGTTGACGCTCATCTTGCAAAGCCAATTGAGGCCTATTGAAACCAATGGTGTGCCTCCTTTTAACGCCTGCTATGAGTAGGTGTTAAAAGTGGCAGAAAAAATTATGCAAACAAATCTCTCAGATTTCTTTGCACCATATTTTCGGCCCCCCTAACGTGGGAACTCGACCTTTACATACATTATGCCTGTTGCAGGCATAATGTAGCGCAACGGGTTACAAAGTGGCTCAATGCATGCATTGCGCCACTTTGAAAATCTGGTGCGGCGATTTTGGCCTCATTGGGCCACATTAGCATTAAAAAATTATGCTAATGTGGTTCAAGGAAGCACTAGGAGCTCTTAAAATCAGCCCCATTGAGTTTTTGGGGGGATTAACAAAGTACTTACCTGGCTCCATGGTAAGACTCAACCTCACAGTAAGGACTGGGACAACGAATATAGAGTGGAGATAATAAAGAGGTACATTTCTTAGTGTAAGGGTGGAAAGAGTACAAAAAAGTCACTTGTTTATGTCATTATGTATTTTTCATTATATCATCTGGGTCAGAAGCCTGTGGATAATTTCCTTTGATTTGGATATGTGATTTTATTTTCTGTGGTGTTTACACTCCCTGCCTTTTACTCTGACTGCTCCCCTTCATGGCTGTCCACTGCCCTATCTCCCTAGCCTATACCTTGAGAGAGATAAGGTAATCTGTCAGGAAATTTGTCCTCCCTTAAGCACTGGCTGGTTAATGAAATACAAAAAGGTTCAGGTTTCACACGGGCCCTCATGCCTCAAGGACTGGTGTCACTGTACCTGCTGCATCTATGATGGCTATGCTCTTTAATGTCATTTTCACGGACCTCATCATTACACTAATCATACATTGAAAACATGAAAAATCCTACCTCATTCTGATCATAACACATTTGCATAAAATGTGCATGCACTGAAGCCGTAAGGCCGAATGCTTCTCCCGCTGCAGGACAGCACCTAAAGCATAGTAAGCTGAAGAAGACTGTCAACAGGGGCAGTGCAGGAGCTGATATTCAAGAACTTATGCATACACAATGCTCACAGATTGGTGGTGAAACATGCTACAGGGTCTGTCACACAAACCTGTCACCTGCTGTGCACTGCCAAGCAAGGAACAATATCCCACCTGCACCCAATACCGAAATATCAGCCTGATCCGTGCAACTCCAAGAAACTGTTCCAGTTGCATACATGTGGACGAAAATGTATAGTATCCATACCTCACTGTCTCTCTACAGGATGCATGGGCAGCAGAACTAATCGGAGATGCTTCTGTTTCTTTTCACAGAAGATGCAGGAACTTCACCCCACTTGTGTCCCAGTCGCCTTGCCCATGCCCATGCTCATAGCAGACACCTAACTGTTTCTTGTTATCCTTGTTACTTTCTTTTTGCTGGACAGACTTTCAGTGCAGCCTGCCACCTGAACACAGCCTGGCAGGACACTTCAAGCGTTAAACAGTAATACGAAAATTAGAAAGCTGAGACCTAGGCATTTCAGGTGGGTCAAAGAGAAATATGGGCTGGCCTGGCCCAGTCTGCCCCCCAACCCCTGTGGTTACAGCCCTGCCCACACTGTTTCCAGATGATGGTAGCAGAAGCCAGTGTTCTTTCTGCTGCGCTGACCATAGGCCGGAGGTTTAGAGTGGAGTGCGCCCAACCCCACCATACTGTGGCACAACTGAGTGTGTTAGCACCTCACAGGCCCTTCTTTTCTTCTATCTTCTTTGATGTCTTTTTCTCAGCAGCTGTTTGTGGAGGCAACCCCAAGAAAAGGGGACGCCTTTGGCCAAACGTTGGCTAAGGAAGTGGGCCCAAGCCATCAGAAATCATAAACTAAAGTTTCACTGACCTTGGGAGATCTGCCCACTATGGGGTATTTCAAAGTTCTGTTACTGGAGGAACTAGGCTATTTTTCTGGCCCTAAAGGGCCAATCTGCAGGGTTTTGGTCTTGTTTCACTCCTGGTTTCTAACCTTTGCAACTGGGACTCTTTACTTTAGGTCACTTGGCCTCCGAAGGGGACTTTTGGATGAGAGCTGATTTTTTTTGCTCCCTGTGCCAGACATGTCCCTGTTGCCAGACCTATTCTCTGCCTCTGCTCCTTGTACTTGCCCATGCTTGAGGGGCATCTTCTACAGCCCGGCCACAGCTAACCAGCAGCACTTCACAGGTCCCAGAGTTTCCTGGCTTCTTGAAGGCCTCTTGTCTGTCAGTGGAGTCAGGAGCTAGTCCACAGACGTCCCATGAGAACTTTTTAGTGTCCCCCAGCCAGTCCATTCCTCCACATGTATCTCGGGGGCAATAAGCAGGGCAGCACCACTGGCCCCAGAAAGACCAATCCTAATCCTGGGTGTCAACTGGAGTCAAAGTCCTAAAGATCATTCTTGCAAGGCATCATGTGGCTTCCCCTTCTGAAGTGACTTCCCTTCTGCCTCTGCCTTGTGCAGGGCATTTTAGGTTGTGGTGGATAGTTCTAGAAGCCAGCACCCTTGGCCATTCCTAGACTGCCACACGGTCACACCACCACTTTCCCAACCATCCTGGACAGCATTCTGTGGCAACTCAATATGGTGACTTCAATTGTCTGTGGAAAGTGCTTTCCTGAGAGCCCACACTGCACCAGCTGACATAGCTGCCTGAACCCTTCCCACCAAACTGTCAAAGGTGAGCTCTTCCTCTGTTGGCTCCAGAGGTCTGGTCCTCCTCCTTTATTTCTGTGGGACTTGGCTGTCCCAACTCATGTGCCACGCTAATTAATGGATGTAGATTTCCTCCCGTCCCCTTCCCATAAAGTGGGTAAATCACTATTGTGTGGGTAGGTCTTTGGTCCACATCCCGGAGAGCAGAGTAATTAACTTGACCCAGTAGGGGGGACAAAATCCTGGAAAATTATTCAGAAATGAAGCAGTGAAATATGAAAAATTCATTATGTGAATAAGGAGTTTGGAAATTATGTCATGGATTTTAAATCTGCACTCAAGTTGCATGTTTACCTCCACATTGATATGTCACTGGTCATTGCAGGCCCTGTACCTTAGTGAAGAATTTGCTTAACATGTGTAAAACAGTTTAAGCACCACAGACCTTCAGGAAGCACTGCAATCCTACACTATGAACACCCAATTGCATTAAAAGGCCTACCAGCCGTCAGTATTAATACCTGAAGAGTCCCTTATGTGACAGGTTACCTTGCACAGATACCAGACTGTGCAAAACAGTAGTTGCACAAGCACAGCCTGCACACATGTGCACACATATGTGCACACTCGTAACCAGCTCAGAGTCACTTACCCTAGCTGCATAGTAGCTGCCTTACCTTAAAATACAGACATTGGCAGTTAGCATGTTCAGTCCAATTAGCACGACTTTACCGTGCATGAGAGTCAGGTGGTAAATCCAAAAACTGGGTAGTCAAATGTGAATAATACAAACGGGCTATATAGGTAGAAACCATTTGCTATACACAGGAACAAAGTGAACAGCAGAATGTGAGCTGCTGTCATTAACAGTACTTTCTTGCATTTTTGTAACACAAATTGCATTCTCCCATCCAAAGTGGACACCAGGACCCATTTCGTACTAAAATACAGCCCAAATGCATGTTTTGCATTTTGCATAATTTTACTTCATTTTTCTGAAATTTTGTGTAACTATGTAACAGCAAATTATGCAAATTCTACACACGCCTAGTGGGGAGCAACAAGAGCAAAAAGTAGTTCCCTACATGAGAACAGTGGAAGGATACAAGTCAGTCAAACAAAAGTTATGCGCCAGTGAAAAGACAAAACCATGAAGAGGAAGGCAAGACATCGAATGAGAAGCAAATTAATGAGTGTGAGAATGAAGCCACTCACTGAGCAGGCTCTAAGCTCACTGTATGTTTTTGGCCCTATTCATAAGACAATTTCTCCAACAAACATCTTGAAAATGTCTGGTAGAAAGGACCTAAGAATAGAAACGATCCCTTAAGCTGTGTATATTGATAGTATACCAGGTTCAAAACAGCAGATATGAGACACCAGACCCCAGCTAAAGGCACTAAAACAAAAATAATCTAATGCACACAGTAGTTAAAGCACTTGGCCACAAATACCAGACTTGCCAAAAAAACGAATGCATGTTTAATTTTACATAGTGAAGGGAATAGTATTGGGGTTCCTTGGAGCACCCTCTATTCATCACTCTATTTTTATAATTTTCTTTCAAATTCTGCATGACTTGCAAAAAGCCCAAGCCCGCATAACAACAGCTGCAATATGCTGAGCAACTATTACATGTTTTATTAGAACAAGGCAACCGAGCAAAAACAGCAGGATTCACATACAGCACCTAGGGCCAAATTTAAGAAAACTGGCACTGCATCCAATGCAGCACAACATTTCTTGCACCCCTTAGCTCCCCCCTAACGCCACGATGTGTGCGCTGTATTTAAGATACGGTACACCATGGTGGTAGTTGGGGAACTAGCGTCAAAATTTATGATGCTAGTTTGGCGCTTTGCAGGATTAGCACCAAACATTTTTACACTAATCCTGCAAAGCACATTGAGGCCCATTGAAAACACTGGTGTGCCTCCTTTTTACTGCCTGCTCTGTGCATGCATTAAAAATGGTACTAGAAATGGTGCACAGAAATCTTTTAGATTTTGTTAGACTTTTCATCCTTGGTGTGGACTCCCTTAACATTTTGCCTCTGTTTCCGAAGTGGTTGATGTGTGCTGGTCTCTGTTTTTGCTGTTTTTGTTACTCTGGGCACTTTACCACTGCTAACCAGTGCTAAAGTGCAAGTGCTCCTATACCAAATGTGTATGTAATTGGTTTATCCATGATTGGCATATTTGATTTACTAGTAAGTCCCTAGTACTGTGCACTAGAGGTGCCCAGGGCCTGTAAATCAAATGCTACTAGTGGGCCTGCAGCACTGGTTGTGCCACCCATATTAGAAGCTCTGTAAACATGGCTCAGACTTGCCACTGTAATGTCTGTGTGTGCAGTTTAAAACTGTAAATTCGACTTGGCGAGTGCACCTACTTGCGAGGCCTAAACCTTCCCTTTTCTTACATGTAAGGCACCCCTAATGTAGGCCCTAGGTAGCCCCAAGGGCAGGGTGCAGTGTATGGTTAATGTAGGACATATAGGGGGTCATTCTAACCCTGGCGGTCCAAGACCGCCAGGGCTAAAATGACGGGGGCACCGCCAACAGGCTGGCGGTGCCCCGCTGGGCATTCTGACCGCGGCGGTTCGGCCGCGGTCAGAAGTGGAAAACCGGCGGTCTCCCGCCGGTTTTCCGCTGCCCAAATGAATCCTCCATGGCGGCGCAGCAAGCTGCACCGCCATGGAGGATTCTGACACCCCATACCGCCATCCTGTTCCTGGCGGTTCTCCCGCCAGGAACAGGATGGCGGTATGGGGTGTCGCGGGCCCCTGGGGGCCCCTGCAGTGCCCATGCCATTGGCATGGGCACTGCAGGGGCCCCCGTAAGAGGGCCCCAAAAAGAATTTCAGTGTCTGCTTTGCAGACACTGAAATTCGCGACGGGTGCAACTGCACCCGTCGCACCTTCCCACTCCGCCGGCTCAATTCTGAGCCGGCGTCCTCGTGGGAAGGTAGTTTTACACTGGGCTGGCGGGCGGCCTTTTGCCGGTCGCCCGCCAGCCCAGTGTAAAACACAGAATACCCGCAGAGGTCTAATGACCGCGGTGCGGTATTCTGGAGGGGGGAACTCTGGCGGGCGGCATCCGCCGCCGCCAGGGTGAGAATCACCCCCATAGTAATATGTTTTATATGTCCTGACAGTGAAATACTGCTAAATTGTTTTTTCACTGTTGCAAGGCCTGTCCCTCTCATAGGTTAACATGGGGACTACCTTCAAATATGATTAAAATGTAGATTCCCTTTGGGAACGGATAGACATGTGGAGTTTGGAGTCTCTGAGCTCACAATTTAAAAAAAAATCTTTTAGTAAAGTTGATTTTAAGATTGTGTGTTTGAAAATGCCACTTTTAGAAAGTGAGCATTTTCTTGTTTAAACATTTATGTGACTCTGCCTGTTTGTGGATTTCCTGTCTGGGTCAGGTTGACAGTTGGGCTGGTTTCACCTCTCACTAGACAGTGACACAAAGGGAGCTGGGGAGTAGCTTGCATATCCTGATGAGCCATCTGTGCTAAGAGGGAGGGGAGGAGTAGTCACTCACACCTGAATGGGCTGTGCCTGCCCTCACACAATGCAGTCTCCAACCCCCTGGTGTGTGTCTGGGGCCTGGCCTGGGCAAAGCAGGATTTCACAAACAAGAGAGACTTTTCTTTAAAGTAAGCCTACTTCAAAGGGCAAAATTGGTATAAGAAGGGCAGCCAAAGCCACAGACTTTAGATCACTTCTGGATACCAAGAGGAACCTCTGCCTGGAGAAGAGCTGAAGAGCTGAGGAAGAAGAGCTGGCCTGCCTGTGACTGTGCTTTGTGGAGCTATCCTGCAGTTGCTGCTTCTGCCTGTGCAAGAGGACAAAGACTGGACTTTGTGTTGCCTTCCTTCTTGTGAAGAACTCTCCAAGGGCTTGAAATAGAGATTGCCTCCTGTTGTGGAAGTTTCAGGGACAGCAATGACTTCTGTCTGCCAGCACCTGGAGCCTCTGCTGAAACTCATACCCTGCCAAGTGATGCCCATCCAGTTCCTGGGACCCTGAAAGGAGAAACTGGCAGAACAAGAGTGAGAAATCCACGCACAGGCCGCCGTGCGGGGAAAAGATCAATGCAACTCCGAGACGTGGCCGAAAAATCGATGCGTCGCCGGCTTTGTGGCTGAAAATTGACACTCGCCTGCAGCGCGGCTGGAAGATCGACACACGCGGATGGAGAAACGACGCGCAGCATCGCTGACTGAGGCTGGTGAGATCACAACCTGAGCTGCGTGGTTTTCGAATCATCCTGCAGCAGGATTTCTGGTGCAAACATCGCTGGGCGTGTATAAATGATGCAAGGCCTGCCCGGACCAGAGAGTGGTGTTCGAATCGACGCATCACTCTTCTATGGAGAGAAGAAACGATGCACACTGACTCGACTGAAGGAGAAAACGAAGCACGGTTTCGCTCATGAGTGATATCGACGCATTGCAAGCCCCTTTTGACGCACACTCGCCCGTGCGGTGTTATTTTTGATGTGCCTAGGTACATTTTCATGCTAACAGCGTTAGTGTTGTGGTTAACATTACATGAAGACTCTTTTTGGTTTTTAATTGATAACTTGACTTGTATATTGTGGATTTTTTGTTGTTTTGATCTTGTTTTGTTTAGATAAATATCTTCTATTTTTCTAAACCTGTGTTGTGTCATTTTGTAGGGTTTCATGAAGTTACTTTGTGTGCTGGTACAAATACTTTACACCTAGCACTCTGAAGTTAAGCCTACTGCTCGTGCCAAGCTACCAAGGGGGTGAGCGGGGGTTAGCTGCGGTTGATTCTCTTTTACCCTGACTAGAGTGAGGGTCCTTGCTTGGACAGGCGGTAACCTGACTGCCAACCTAAGACCCCAATTATAACAGATTTAATTGAGCCTTTTTTGTGGGTCCCCTAACGGGAGAACGGCCCCCTTGCACACATTATGCCTGGCTCAGGCCGTATGTGGTGCAAGGGGTTACAAAGTGGTGCAATGCATCCATGCACCACTTTGCAAAAATGGCGCTGCGTTTTTGCCATAATATTGCCACATTAGCGTAAAACAAATGACGCTAATGTGGCGATATATGGTGCTAGGCCCTAATGTGCATCATTCCTCAACTGTGCACATCAGAGGGACACAATAATACTTTTCTCAACGAAGTAGGAGACATAATGTGATTTATATGAAATGCTGAAAAGGCATTTTCTAACTGTGTTACATTCACCCTCACTGCCATAGCCATGACGTTTGAACTCAAGAATGAACACATCATAAAGCAGAACAATGCTTTCAGTGATTCCCATATCCATTAGGGTAGAGCCATTTTACCTGCGCATGTATGATGCTAATAGTGAGAGATAATCTCTTATCCAATCAGACCTCTAAAGCACCTGCTTCAGCCCATTGGAGCTTCCATTTTCCACCAGACTCTCTGATTGGCTATGGAGGACAACAGTGGATCACAACAGAAAAGCTTCAGACAGCTCTTCAGATTTACGCTCTCCCTCTCGGGAATTACATACCAACGTGCCCTCCTGAACATAGTTAGAACTTTCTAGTGTGTTGGGACAATACCCGCATAGATTTAAAGGAAAAAGCGAAACAATTAAGGTATTGGGCATTTATATATTGATAATCTTTGTATATAGGAATAGCCAAATGTCCCAGCGTGTTTGATAAATAAAGTAATCATTTTAAAGTGTGTTTTCCATACCTGCGAAATCTATATTTAACTTGGTGTTATCTATATTATAGTAGGAGAGAGGGAAAGTCATGAGTTTGTACAACTTGTCTTATTTCTATGTAAACTAAATAGCCCTATGATTTCCTGTTGTCTCTGGTTAAAGCTTTAGTGTTGAGGTTCACAATGGTATAGTGCTCAAAAGAGGGGCAAGCTGGTCATCATGAAATAAAGTCTTCATCAATAAACAGGGTCTGAACCAATTTCCTAAACAGTTGTTCAGGTCACCATGGAATTTCCAATAGAAAGTAGTACGTTTCAACTCTTTGCTGAGAGATACACATCTTCAAACATCATTGTAACATCTCTAACTGAAACAGCAATGTTTTCCTCCTTGGATTGGCATTCGGTAGCTTTGAGTGCCCTCTGCCCACCGTGGGCTTATAGTTCAGTGATTTAAGCATCCGCAGTATACATCCACTGTGCCCTGTAGTTTTAACAATTTATTTATGCGGGCCTACTCGGCCCTTCATCCCTCCAAATTTGATAAAAGGACGCAATGAATATGAGTTATAGTAAGACCTGTTACTTCCAATGCTACAAGTAACCAATGCAAGAAAAATATAAAAACAAGTCGTTATTCATTAAGGCCCGTATTTATACTTTTTTTAGCGCCGCATTTGCGCCGCTTTTTGACGCAAAACGGCGCAAACCTACAAAATACAATGGTATTTTGCAAGTTTGCGCCGTTTTTGCGTCAAAAAACGACGCAAATGCGGCGCAAAAAAGTATAAATACGGGCCTAAATATTTTCCTGCTTCTGATCAAAAATATTTGGTCCTACTTCATCTGAAAGTCTGGGAGGATTATTTTGTGAGCATGAGAGGTGTTCCCTCAATACCATTCTCAGAACCATGTTACCACTTCAACCTCTCGTTGAGCGTACCTTTGTTGTGACCATTGCTAGGGCTCGCTGCCTTTTACCTAGGTACAGGTTACACAAATACCACAAGGATGCATGCATACATGCTTACATACATGTATAAACCCACACATTTCACAAGTACTGCATGAGCAGCCAGCTTGGCAATTTTGACAGTTTCATACACCGTTCATCCAATTATGCCTGTGATCCCTTCTACTCTCCACTTATTTTTTTCTTGAATTTGCCACCCTTGGCAGAAATGTATTCCTCTGAATAACTGAATTTTAGTGTTCAGTCATGCACAGAAAAATCCTACCAGCGAGGGTCTTCAGCGGATCCTGACAGGTACACGTCTGTGTTTAATACAATCTGCTAAATTATGAAAGGTGCTTCGTGTCCTGTTCACGGTCAAGTGTCGAATGTCAAAGAATCTATAGAGCCAAAAACTCAGACCATTATTAATAATGTTATATTTGTCAGGACTTTGAGTGCCAAGACCTGGTACTCCTGCTTATTTTATAAAAACGTAACCAGGCATCATCAATGAAAGGACAGTTTAAGAATCCGAAGCCTAACCAGACATCATGAAAACGGGACAATATCGGACAGAAAACTAACCAGGCATTTTCAAACTAAGACATTCTAAGATTCCAAAACCTAACCGGACATCAAGAAATATAAGACATTCTGTCACCCAAAACGAAATATTAATTATCTAACAAAGCTCATTTTGGAATCCAAAACCTAACCAGACTTCAAGAAACAGAAGACATTCTGCAACCCGGAACTAAATATTAATTATAGCTCATTTTGGTATCCAAAACCTAACCAGGCATCACGAAACATAAGGCGTTCTGCAACCCAAACCTAAATATTAATTATCTAACAAAGCTGAATTTTGAATCCAAAACTTAACCGAGGGTCATGAAACATAGGACATTCTGGACCCCAAGCCTAAATAGTTTATATCTAATAAAGCTCATGTTGGAATCCAAAACGTACCCAAATAGTATTCTATTCTATTCTTGCAATCTTATACAGCGCATGGCTACCCAGAGGCTTCCCTGTGATGTTACAGACAATGCAAAAAGACTGATGGTAATAGCAGCGGAGGGGAATCAAGCACTATAAAGCCAGGCCTTCAGAGTCTTGTGAAAGAGGAGCTCATGCTCAAGAAGACACAGTTCTAACGGAAGAGTGTTCCAGAGCTTGGGATCTAGAAAAGAAGTAGACTCCCCACCCAGTGAGACCAGGGGATCCTGGGGACTTTCAGTAGTATGGCAGATAAGGAGCGAAGAACTCTACCCAGTTGATAAGGGCAGGCTAAAGATTTTAAAGAGAGGGGACTTTGCTATGGACTGCGCCATGCATAATACAGAGACCTAAACTGCACTCAGCGTTCCACTGGAAGCCAGTCCAAGTTCCTCAGGGCCTTAGAGACTGAGGTATGTTTAGGAACATTCATCAGGAGGTTAGCCAACACATTTTGCACTATCTGCAACCTCCTGATGATATAGCAAGAGGAGCTTAGGAACAGGGCATTCACATAATCAAGGCTGGCTAAGACGAGAGCCTGAACAACCATTTTTCTAGACCATTTGTCTAGTGGTGTCTGCAGTAGTTTCAAGATGCCATAGCAGCTGACTGCAATTTATTTTGCTTGCGAGTCCGTAGTGAGGCTGGAGTCAAACCAGGATCCAAGACTTTTCAATGCATTCTTTGTGGTAGGAATGTCGCTGAAACTGCCTAAGAGGGGGCTCAAGGCAAGGTACCTAAGGCTGTTGCCCATCAGCATGACCTTCGTTTTTTCTTCATTGAATTTCAGCTTACAGCCCGCCATCCATCTGGCAACTTCATTAAGACAGAAGGTCAAAGGTAAGGGTTGGCAGTGAGCTCCACTCCGCTGGAGGGGTTAATGGACTTTTTGGCACTCAGCACTCTGCTTGGAGCACAGTGTTTGGCAAAAAAACTCTGCTAGCCAGGCAGTGGAGCGGAGCTCACCAGTGTGTGCTGTCACTGTGTGGCCCCTATCAAAAACTGGACTGCACTTTACACTCTGCCTGAAATGAAAACAACATTTGCCCTACAACAGGCAAGAAAACCCCTAGCTAAGGCCTTGCTTTCTGCTAGTCGGCGTGGAGCTTCTTCTGGAGGCTACTGCTGCAAGATGCTGCTGAGCGGCTGCAACGGTGCCAGATCCAGTTCCAGCCCCTTCCTCCTTTCACTGTACTCAGCAACCTGGGAGCAGGATGCAGAGGGAGGCAGAGAGCCAGGCTGCTGGCAAAGGGGGCCATGGTCCCAGACAGCATTCAGACCCTCTTATTGCTTTCTCTTCTATGTGCACATAGGGGTTGGCACTGGCTATGGACAGTATTTCCACATGAGGGAGGGTCTGTGCTCGGAAAAAGGGAAACTTGCAGGCAGAGCTCCACAGAACAACCTGTCTCCCCAGAGTCCCTGACCTTTCTCATGGCATCTGGGGAGACAGGTTCCACTTCTTTTCCGTAGAGCTCTGACTGCAAGATTCATTTTTTCCGAGCACAGCCACCCCCACCACATATGCAAATAAATGATGTCCAGGCCCAGTGCCCCCGCGCACATAGACGAGAAACCGAGACAAGTATCTTGTCTATCGGCAAGGGGGAAGGTGAACTGGGCCTGGACATTATTTATTTGCATATGTGTAGGCTGGGCAGGAGGGATTCCGTTGCACACTCAACTCCACGGAATTGCACTGAGTTTTTAGGTAACTCTGCGGAATTCTGTGGAGTAGAACTCCCTGAGCTCTGCCCACCCTTAGTCAAAGGTACGCTGCTAGAGTTGTGGTGAGGCATAATCTACATAACCAACTGGGTGTCATCTGCATATGAAACACAGGACTTTCTGGAGCCCAAACCTACATTATTATCTAACAAATTTATCTTCGGAATCCAAACTCTAACCAGACATCTTCAAACAGAGGACTATTTAAGGAAGCGAAATCTAACAAGATATAATCAAACATAAGGCATTCTATAGCAGAAAGGCCCAAAAGGTATTGTCACACATGCTGTGTTCTGAAATACAAAATCTGATTTCACAATAGAATAGTTTATTCCACAATTTAACTAGACATAAGCGAACAAAGAAGCCTGAAGGCATCCAAACTAGGCACCATCAATCATAGAAGGATGGTGACTGCTGGAGATGCTGGCTTATTTAGGGGTATTTACAGTAATGTTAGTGAGCTGCAGCTGTATTACAATATTGAAAACACAAAGCTATCCCTGAATAATATATGTAAACAAATCTATAATTTGGACGAGTGTGCCTGTGCACTATCAGTAACCTGGCCAAAGAGGGCAAAAAGCTGAAATGAGATCATATATTCAAAGCTGTTCCGAACAGGACCCCCCAAAATGCGTTTGGCCCCGGACCCCCAAAATCCTCAAACTATCCCTGAGTGAATCATTCAATAGGTGGCACTAGGACCTCCTAACGTCCTCCTTGTGTTCCTGTTGCCACCGCCGTTCGTCCTGAAGGGGAGGAGGGAGGGCTTGGGGGCAAGTCCATACCCACAGGGAAGCTTTGGCCTGTCACCACAGTCTCGAAATGCCTGGAGCTGATCCAGCAGTACCTGGGGACATTACGACCCCGCCCCTCCTTGGGCCTTTTGTAGATGTGTGTTTTACTCTGGCTCGACACACCTGTGACTGCCTTATGCGGCTGAGGTGAGGAGGGGCCGATGGAAATCCCGCCCCTTCGGCCTCTTAATTCTCTCCACTTTCCTTAAAATAAATGAAGCCCATAAGAAACACGTCTGAAATGTATCCTTGACCGTCGGTTAATTAGCATATCTCCGGATTATCGTTTCCAGTCTCACAACGCCTCTCCGGCATGCTACAATAGCTTGTTCATTATATGCCTTGAATGTAATTGCGTTTATTTGTTGTTAGCTTTTATATGATTCTTTGAAATGCAATTAAACCGTGTGTTGATTTTTTTTATTAATATAATAATTAGAATGGCTAACATGTTTTATATAATTGTATGTTTCACCACTGCACGGCACTCTGAGGCTCATTTTGACCTATCCCGAGCTTTATAAAACCGCGAAAATAAATAAACACTGCCCCTGCACAGCGTCTCCCGCTCGATCCTCCTTGTCATCTTGTTTGCGGCGCCGCAGAGCCTCGAGCTGCACCCGGCGGCAGTAGGCGCTAAGACCGCATCTCCTCCTCTAAAGGCGCAGCCTTTGCCATTAAAGAAGGATCAGAGGGCTCTATCCGCGCCCAATTCCCGGCGGATCTAATTAACAGGTGGAATCACACCCTGGCGCTCGAAATATCGCCAAAAACCATAGAAACGGAGGCTCGCGCCGAGTCTGGGCACCATCTGCGCCCAGCCGCTCATTACTGCGAAGAGCCTGTCAGGAGGGCTCCGTCTAAACTAAAGCAAGGCGCGCACACGCGCTTATTTATAGGTGCACGGTTCACGCGGTACAATCCTGGGGCTCGGTTTAAAGCGCGCTAATGAGAAATAAAATGGGCACAGTTCACAAGGAAACATCCTCGCCTCAACTGCAGCGCTTTCACTCTCCTGAGTCCAGCAGGGATGCGCACTGCCACAGAAAGAAATATAAAACATGCTGCATGGATGTTCAAAACATAAACATATGCAATTGAAATGTCACCTCCCATAGTGTATGTACGAATTACAATGTCTGAAGCTCACGGTTTATCACGTTTAATTAACCCCGGAGTCTTTATAGACCCATATCCCTGCATATATTGTATTATAATGTTAAATGCAATGTTTATATTATAAATATAGGACGCACAAATGTAATAAACAAACGCAAATATATTTATATCAATATAGATAGATAGATATATAGATAGATAGATAGACAGCTATAAAATATTGTGAAAATATAACAGAAATATATCCATCTGTCTATACATAGACAGATTGATAGATACATTTCTCTTATACTATTGTAATACAGTTTAACGTTATATATCTGTAAGTATGTATGCAGATATGGACAGGTAAAGGGAGAGGGCGCACGAGAGAGCGCGAGAGACACGGATGCCTTCACATTCATATAGACATTATAAATATGCTCTTGAAATGTGTACTAAAGGACTTCCCCAGTTTAAATAAAAAAAAAACATTTTCTAAAACTGGACACATGTCATTACTATGTTAGAACTTGATTTAGGCTAGTACAAATAATTTGCCTCGTAAATCATGTTTCCTAATTCCACTTCTGCAGATCAGCACATAGAAACAACAGTTGGTGTGTGTTTATTTTTTTCTACTCGATGTCTGTAAGAGGAATCCCCTTTTCGTGTTATGTTTCTACATATTTTCGACGCTTGGATAATTCAGATTGGTGGAGCAGTGCGTGTTACTATGAACAGGTCATGGTTAGTAATTTGACGGCGCCCGGTACAGGGCTGCGCTGCCTTTCGGCTCGGCTAGCGCTATAAATGCACCATATGCATACACAGGCCGGCCCCACTCTGGACGAGCGTCCCAATCTCACTCCTGAGCCGAGGACTTTGTTCATAGCACCCTGAAGACGTCTCACTGACATCTCCCTGGCCCTTACCTGTTCGCCGCCAGCCGCGATGAAATGTACCCTCCGGGGATCTGGGTGACGATGTAACCCCAAAAGAAGGATCCGTGGATCATCCCCACCGTCTCGGGGTCCCAGTTAAACTTGGCTTTCTTTGTGTGTAATGAAAGGAGACAGTCGGGAAAACAACGTTAGAAGAAATAACGAACGCAGAAGGCAAAAACCATTAAATAACGAAGGACGCCTGATTATCGACAAATGGTGTATTCATAACTTCGGAGTAGAACAGAATGTGGAATGGAATGCAGGACAGAATTAGGGGAGGGGTACTAATAAACGAGATCAAGTACAAAGGGGAAAACAAGAGAAATACGATGTTTTTTTTCGAACACAACTCCGCTTTTTGCTAAGAATTCGGGATCGTTCGCCGATTTGTGTAGCTTCCAGTTGATAGGGGCTTGTTTTACAAACACCCCCTGAATTATAAATGTCTAATAGAATTAATACACAAGGTCGAGGAACACATCCGTATGGTACTTATGTTATGACACTGCGCTCATGCTACTATACCAGTGCCTCCTGCAATGCGGTCGGCAAGCACGAGATAATGAGCACGAGGCAATGAGCACGAGACAGTGGCGGCAGAATGTGAGGACTGAGGCCCATTTTATACCTTTTTAGCGCCGCATTTGCTCCGCTTTTTGACGCAAAAGCGGCGCAAACTTACAAAATACAATTTTATTGACAGCAATTGTATTTTGTAAGTTTGCGCCGCTTTTGCGTCAAAAAGCGGCGCAAATGCGGCGCAAATGCGGCGCTAAAAAGGTATAAATATGGGCCTGAATGTTTTACATTATTTACACGGTGCAGTCATAACCTAGTGTCCTGTTTTTTTAACTGTTTGCTGTCTGTGTTCGTTTTCACATATCGAGGTGTCAATGTAAGGCGCATTGTGTTTCACCAAGCGCTTAAAACCCTACAAGCAGCTAGATCAGGTCGGAGAACATCTCTCTCCCTTTGCCATCCGTCTTATAGACCCAACTTCACAGTCAAAAACATCACACCGCAACAGCCTGCACACACTAGTTAATTCACTCTCAAAAAACCCTCCCTCGGAGCCATTGTCTCAGGAGCGAAGGTGTGTCAGGGGAATAGCTGGGTCTCTGCCGCGTGGAAGGAAACGTGAAACTCGGGCCTAGGTCATGGAGGCCAATCGAAAAGTAAATTAAAATGCACACGTGTGTGTTTCCCGGGTAGTCTCCAGGGGGTCTGCATATCGATGGGAAACACAGGTTCCTGACCAATCCGAGAGCGGGACGGTCACCTCATTGGGCGAGACACGCCCCCTTCGGTGCCACCTCGGTGAGCGCGTCGTCTCATCACTGGGGCCTCTCGGGATATTGTGCACACAACCACAGCAGCTCAACCACAAATCATTCAGTACCAACCGAGTGCCTTCGACAACGACTGGCTCCTTTATTATCAAGTTTATCCCAAATCGACCCTTGGTTTGAAACCTACATATTAAGATAATTGAGAGAAGAGACGGAGGTGGAGATTAGCTTGAAAAATAAATCCATCCACCTGTCTGATTCCTCCACACAATCGTTTTTCTATGCGTCTTTCTGTCTGTGTATCTCCCTATCAATCTTTCATCTGTCGGTCTGTCTAACTGCTTGCTTGCGGGGGTCCGCTCCTCCCCACTCTTGAAATTATTAGGATCACATGATGTTTGCCCATTTAGGTCAAAGCATGCAGAATATTATAAAATATCCAGAATTGATTGTAATCCTGTCCAGCCCCGTGAATGGACCGATGTGCGGTGAAGGCGGGTATGAGACCGATGCACAGATCAACGATAGATAGATAGATAGATAGATAGATAGATAGATAGATAGATAGATAGACAGATGACCGTCCGATGGATGGGAAGGTGGACAAACAGGCAGCTAGACAGACAAACAGGTAGCCAGGCAAAGAGACAGACATAAAGACAGTTAGATAAATTGACAGCTACTTGTCAGCGATAGACATGTAACTACAGGCAGACAGAAAGATTTAAATCAATACACCCTGCAAGACATCAGGCACTCAACACAGAGACACACGATGAGGGGAAACTACAAGAGAATATTAAATAGAAAAGACTAAGAATCAACTGTGGGTAGAGCCCAAAATTATAAACAGCAGCGAACCGAAAATGAGAGCACCATATAAAAGAACAGGGACACGAGGCGTGACTACAAGTACAGAAGCAGGAGACTGTGGGGGACCAGAAAGAGGCTTTTAAGAAAGGGAAAGATATGTGGCGGAGAGAGGCAGGCAGTGAAAAATCGTGGCACAGAGAATGTTGGATAGATGGCTAATGGAAGACTGGATGGATGAGTGTTGATAAGTATGTGAGAAGGATTCTGGATGAATGATGGTTGAATGGGAGGATTGATGAATTGCTGTACTCTTCCTTGCCCCACAGAGTGCACAATTGACTTAGTCACGACTTTATGACTGGGTGTGCGCTTGACCTTGTGTTTTTTTGGAGCGGGGGGGGAAGGGGGCGCTCGAGGGGAACGGAGCTCTCTATAGCGCCACTGGCGGCCTCCAGGCGCTCACCTCTTTGATGATCCTGTCCCCGTCATGGATGGTACTGTTGTTCACCATGTCCACAATGGCCACGCCCAGGTTGCAGCGGATTCCGAAGGAGATGCAGAAGCCCAGGCCACTCATGATGGCGATGATGTACCTGCGGGGCAGCCCGAAGCAGGAGCAGTCACACATAGGGGCCTTCTTCTCGGGCACCTCCAGGGGCTTCCCATCCTCCGTCAGCTCGATGGTCTCCCCGGTCTTCGGCTTCTTCTCCAGCACCCTGTTCCCCAAAAACACAACATGGCAAAATCAGCTTCTGCTACACAGGGGCCTTGCAAGACATCACGCGCGAGCCAGGTGCTAACCTCGAGGCCAGAGGCCTCCCTGGCCCGGACGCCTGTGCCTGGCGCCATCTTGGCAGACTTATCCCAACAGAGGACACCAAGGCCGTGAGGAGGTAAACAACCAGCACGTTCATTCAACTGCATCTTTTAGAAAGCCTTTGGACTGGTGCATAAGTATATTTATGGTACCACTTCACTTCTTAATTAGATAATACGTTGAGGAAACAGGTGTTACACTGTAACAGGCATGGCATCCCTGCCGAATGCTACCCGTCCTGTCAGCACGTGCCCCTTCCTTCATTCCTGTATAACGTAAAATAACGTGACATACTGCAATATGGCATCAGCATATCACGCAACATAACAACAAAGTAACATAACTCAACAACATAATATACATGCCTGCCACCCCTGCTCCGTGCCACCTTGTGTCCCTGCAAATACCACGTCTATCAAACCTCTATACAGCATACCACAACATAAGGTAACACAACAGAAGAACATATTATAGAGGACTATGAGATGATGCCATCCCTGCCCAATGATACCCACGTGTCCCTCTGCGCCCTCTGCTGCGTCTACCCCTCCGTCCATGCCTCTATAACGTAACGTTTCAATATGTCACAAAACATAAACATTATAAGATGGAGAACTGCTTGGGCAGAAGTTCACTCCACATGAGATCATTGCATTCGTGCTCGTTACCACCCTCCCACATCCTGTGCCACCTGATGCGACTACCACTCTGTGCATATCTTTAACACGTAGTGTACCATATCATACCATTACTTGGCATGGCATGACATATAGGACTATATGTGCAGAAATTCAGCCCATGTGAGATCATAGCATCCCTCCCCTTCGCCAGCTTCCCTGTTATCCTGCATCCTGCTGCTTCTATCATTTCCTTTGACTTTCCCTAAGATAACATCACAACATATCACAACGTCACAACAAAACATATCAGAACATATGGGGTTTCTTATGTGCGGACAGATAATGTTTGCGTTTTTCTAAGCCGACAGAGATTCAACCCACATGAGATGATGGAATTCTTGGCTAATATGCTAATTGCACAGCACAGAGTGTCCCAAATTATAGCAGATGCTATTGCACATATTTACCAGACACTACAAATAAATGCACATTTAAAAGGAGTTCATATGCCTCAAACGTAATGCTCGGAGGAGGGAATGCTTTATACTGGTGTTCACTGACAAGCGTCAGCAATTTACTTTGATGTTTTAGAAAATTGTGAACGTCATCAACACAAGAAGAAAATCTTCATTTTGGCCAGTTCTCTTCAGTAAAATTACTTCCGATATTATTCGTGTATTAATTCCAAAAATAGCGCTCTGTATGTGTATACATATAATTATTATAATTTTTTGCTTTCAAAACATAAAATGTCGGCACTACTAAAATATTTATCTATTTAAACGTGCTCCCTACAGATGAGCACAAAACAAAGGGATTTTTAAAGAAATCCCTTCTCCTTGAGTTGCAACGGTCTCTGCTTAAAACAATGACATAAGTTGGTCAGTTATTCAGAAAAGAGGCATTGCATTTAGAGCACATTTACCGGTGGGTTCGTGAAATACAATAATTATTACTATTTGGAAATATCTACGTCACTGCAGAATACCTTTTTAAAAGAACCTGCAGTTTGTACACACAGAATAAAATTAAGGAAGTTAGCCTGTGCTTATGAACTTGTTCTTATTATTAGTATTCGTTTGTATTTCTAATAAATTATTACAAGCTTCCTGCCTACTCGTTGCCAAAAACTGGTTAAAGTCGCCTGATATATGAGTGTCTGTGTGTGAAGGTGCAGAATATATAAACCGTCGGAAATGTTGACACAGATGCATGTGTCTTGTGGAATATAGCTGAATGTTTTTTGGCCATGTGTGTGTGTGTGTATATATATATATATATATATATATATATATATATATATATATATATATATATATAAATAAATATATATGACGTTTATATTAGAAATCTCTAGGTCCATAATTCAATAATACATAATTCCAACAATTTACCTATGTTGCATATATTTTGATCGAAAATATTTCGATTTTTAGATCTTTCTTTATGACACTAAATTCATCCAAGCTGCTTATAATCCTAAAGTAGATGGAATGAGGAGGTGTATTGATAGGAAGCGCAGTTTAATGCATTGTTGCTACTGTGTGGTTTGATAGCACAGAATATAACCCGAGTGTAAGGCTAGGTAAAATATCTTACGAGCCCGACATCATAGTTCCAGACCTAGCACGGCTTCGCTGTCATCATCACGTTTGACTTTGAGTTTACAAACCATTGCACGTACGATGCCAAAATACTCTTAGAACCTGACAACTCGAGTCAAAAATATCACAAACACTTGAAGAAAAAATAAACAAATGCATTTGAAAATGCTACGAATACTCATCATCACTGAATAATAATGAGGGCATGTCATCTAGAGCACT
Source organism: Pleurodeles waltl (assembly GCF_031143425.1). NCBI lineage: Eukaryota > Metazoa > Chordata > Amphibia > Caudata > Salamandridae > Pleurodeles > Pleurodeles waltl. The sequence goes on along the minus strand of NC_090440.1, from coordinate 107,729,255 downwards.
AAATATTGCCAGAGACAGCAGTGAATGGCGTTTCGGTAATTTTAAAACGTCATTTTTAAGACTAAAAGCCTGTCCCACGTATTACTCCGTGCAGTCCGCTTTAAGTCCACACTAGAGGGTCACCTCTCATGTACCAAGGCTGCTCAGGGCAAAGGCACAAGCACGGCATGTCTACACACCAACGTCATCATCCCCCACCACTTAAATATATGCTACTTAATGGATTACAGGGCTTCAAAACGCACAAGCAGACATACACCCAGGCATCTCAAGGGGGTCATATATATTTGAAGTGCTATAATTAAGTCGAGTCTGCACATTGAATGCCGTGTTTTATAAATAAAATAAACATGGCCGCCCATGCGGAGTCCATGCCACACAGGTGTGTCCGTGATTTAGACGTTCCAGCGTATCTGTTTAACATTCATCTCCCCCGTGTGCGCCGGAGCATTATGGGAATGTAAAATGTCCTCCTGGAAAGTGATTAATTATTCACGAGGACTGGATGCTTTGCGGGTCTTACAAAAGCAGAATGGGTCACTCTGACTGAGTGAGTTAGAGAGTGTGTGAGTGAGCGACCGAGCGCGCCTCTAAGTGTGCGAGGGTAGTTAAAAACCGCACACAGTGGTCTCTAAAACATATTAGGGTGCAATTTTTCAGAAAATCATCTCTCTTTCCGCTTTAGCTCTCAGTTTAAAAAACACTCCTTTAAATGACCCCTGGTATATTTCAATGCCAAACTATAAATGAGAGCCAGAATATTTGCATTTATTGAGCACAGTGGGAGAATCTCAGCCCGTCTCTACGCATGCAGTATTTTATTTTGGGGTTTAAAAAGCGAGGTGTGTAGAGTGCCCATGCCCCGTGCACGAAGGGGGAGACCTTACAGCATCGCCGGGCCCTGTATTGGGAGAGTAGGATGGCCATTTACCTGTAGAGCTTGCCGAGCGATTTCCCGGCTAAATTCTTCACCTCCGTCTTCCCGGTTTCCAAAATCCGTTGCTGTACAGCCTTCATCTTTGCGGCTGGCGAGGCTGTCTGTCGCGGTCTGTGCTCCTGCTTGGCTTTTCAGAATGATTCAGATTTGGCACGCTATAAACAAGCACAGGTGCTCATGTTGGTTGCAAGCTTGAGCTCCTTGCCGGGGTCCGCCGCCGAGCACCTCGGGAGCCTGAGAGACAGTGGGAGCGTGGCAAGAGAGACCTGCCCGTCTGCATGCAGCCCACGGATTCCTTGCTCGCAAGAGGCAGTTCAGAGGCGCAGCTAGAAAGTGGTGCGCGCAGCGCAGGCGGCTCCCACTGCAGGCGCAGGTAGATTCATCCCTGCCAGACCCCTCTTGTTAGACGGCTGCTCATTTAGAGAGATCCTATTTTCTCTGTAGACTGCAAAGACAAGTAACAGTTAAAAAAAGAATGCTGCCAAAAAAGTATATTCGAGTCCTGTGAAAATCGCTTCGTGACAGACAGGAATACATTCACCGAAGCAAAGGCTGCAGCAGACCGGAAATGGCACTGCCTGTTATGAATTCATTAGTATAATATTCCTTGGGTGGGTAGGACGCACGCTTGGGAAATCCTGGAATAATGAACAGCAGCTCACTACAAGCTCTTCTTAGCTAGGGTGCCGTGCAGCACCTCAGCACCACGGACAGCTCACTGAGACGAGCACAGATTCCTTGGCGTTCCGGGGCATGGAATTGAATCTACTAATTCAGCACCACGGACAGCGCTTTGCGAGAGGCTCCCATGGCCTCAGGGGCAGAGACTCCTCACCTCCTCACGGGCAGACCATTCCACTGTCTGGATACTATAAACTCTGGACTGCTAGTGGCTCGGGCTTCACAGCAATGCTTTGGGCCGTGTTTGGGCACTGCCGACTGCGCACTGAGGGTTGGGATCCTCCGCGCGTCACAGGGAGGACATTGAGCCGTGTTTCGGCACTAAGGACTGCGCACTGAGGGTTGGGATCCTCCACGCGTTACAGTCAGTTTATTGGTCCGTGTTTCTTCACTATGCACAGCGCAGAGAGGACTCTTCAGCGCGTTTTACTAGGTAGTAGGCTTTGTTTCGGCACTATGGATTGCGCACTGAGGGGAGGCTCACCCGCGGGTCATAGCAGGGCATTGGGCCATGTCTCGGTATTGTGGACTGCGCACTAAGAGGCAGGGGGTCCTCTGGGCTATTACAGGTGTGCCCTGGGGCTGTGCTTCTGTACTATGTACTGCAGACTGGTTATCTAGGGCTCCTCCGCGCGTCGCTGGCAGGGCGCCGGGCCGTGTTCCTTCACTAAGGACTTCCCACCAAGAGGCTGGGGTTCCTCCGCCCGTCGCTGGCAGGGCACCGGGCTGTGTTCTTTCACTAAGAACTGCGCACCAAGAGTCTGGGGCTTCTCCGCGAGCCACAGGCGGGGCACCGGGCTGTGTTTCTTCACTATTGGCCGCGCACTGGGATCCTGGGCTCCTCCGCGCGTCACAGGAAGGGCAGTGGACCGTGTTTCGGCACTATGTACTGCGCACTGAAGGGACTGGGCTTGTCCCGGTCTCAGAGGTCGAGCATTGGACGGTGTTACGGCACTATGGAGTGAGCATTGAGAGACTGCTGCCCTTCAGGGCTTTACAGGGAGGGCACGGGGCTGTGTTTCGTCACTGCACTGAGAAGCAGAGGCTCTTCTGCGCGCCTGGGCTAGGGCACCGGGCCGTGTTTCGGCATCCTTCTATAAAGTGTGCACTGACAAGCTGGACTCCTACGCGCGTTACAGGGAGGACAATGGGGCAATGGGAGTGTTTCTGCACTACGGGCTGCTCAAGAGATGCTGGGGCTCCTCCTCGAGTCACAGGCAGGGCACCGACCCGTGTTTCGGCAATATGGACTGCTTACTACAGGGCTGTGCTCCTCTGCACAATACAGGCAGGTCATTGGGTCGTGTTTCGGCACTATGGACTGTGCACTGAAGGGCTCGGGCTCCTTCGCGCCTCACAGACAGAGCACTGGACCGTGTTTCGGCACTATGATCTGCGAACTTTTAGGATGGGGTTCTTCGGCGCTTTCCATGCTACTAAGCCATGTTTCGGCATTATGTATTCATTGGCTGGGGCTCTTCGGCAGTTACACATTAGGCACTGGGCTGTCTTTCGGCATTTAGAACTGCACTGAGAGACTGGGGTTCGACGGTTCTTTATAGGGAGGGCACCGGGCTGTATTTGGACACTATGTACTGCGCGTCACAGGGAGGGCATGGGACAGAGTCGCAGCAGTATGGATGGCATACCAATAGCGATCCAGGTAGGGAATTGAACCGTGTTTCGGTACATTGAAATGCACACTGAAAGAGGCTCGTGTCACTGGAACAAATACCTCAGTGCCACGGACATCTCAATCAGACAGTGTTTGGTCCTCATCGGGCTATTAGGGCGCAATTTCTTTTATTTGAATAGAGAAGTTTTCTGAAAAGGGCCCGATCTTCTTTGCATCGTTAGAGGCTGCCTATACCAGAGGCTTACCGCACTCTCTTCACAGCTCGGGTGATAATTCCCAGTGTGTGTCGATGCACCGTGAGCCTTTCACCGCCCGCAGAGTATTTTACCCGCCCTAGTTTCCACACACAACTTTCTTTGGGACTTGGACGGCTCGTCCTGCAAGGAAAATGTTCAGCAGCTCCAGTGTGTGGGTGCTATGGCAACCAGAGGAAGGATGTCATGGCCCCTCCCAGTTTCCCTGAGCTAGCTAAGTGCCAAGCGCTGGAGTTTATTAAAAATTGACACGTTTTTGTCTGCCTACTTCTACCCTCCCCTCCATCTCTGACGTAAACACTGACCTTGTTCTTGCAGAAGAAGGTTCAGAGTACATTACACTCACGTGTTGCCGCATTGGGGAAACGCAGTTAGTTTCTCCGTTGCCGCAAAGGTATAAAGCACTGGGCGAAATGTCGCATGGCAGCATGGAAAACCAAATACCATAAAATGCCTTTTCAGGAAGGAATGCGCGCGATTCAAACTAAACTATGGACTACTTCTGGATCAGTTCAGCATTAATCAGGCACGTACAATCTACGCTCAAGGATTGTGCTGCGTTAGGGTCCGTGCACAAACAGGATTGGTGTCACTTTAAAAATGCATTCCTGTGAATAGAAGTTTTTACGGGCCACTCTTAGGGCCCATGGTACCAAGATCCGCCTGGCTCGTGTTTTGTCCAACTGTGAAGTCTCAGTGTCACTTCTCAACCACACAAAGTCCTTGGGTGGAGTCGCCCTAGACGGAGGGCGTGATAGCCTACATACACAACAGGATCCCCGTTACGAACTGCAGAGAGTTCTAGTCAGTGCTTTAAATGGAAAAATAGAAGTGCAGGTACTCTGTATCAGAGTACCTGCTTGTTTCTGAGAAGTGCCGGTACTCTCCAATTAAAAGTATTACGTTTTTCTTGAGATATGCCGGTACTCTCCCTCTCAAAATAAAAAAGTGCCGGTACTCAGTACCGGAGAGTACCGGCCCATTTAAAGCACTGGTTCTAGTATCATCTTACACACTAGACACGAACGAGACACTATTACTTAAAACGCGAACACGGGCCTTCGGCCTACAAATTCGCGAATCACTCTGTAGCAATGGTGCTGAAAACAGTTTTACATTAATCTCAGAGCAGTCTTATGATTCTAAAACTCCTTCGGCATCACTACATACCAAATGCAAGCAAATGTGGGCAAGATTCGTCGACTCCTGCGGTGGGACATTGTTGTCACGCTTCACAGCGCACAGCCTTCATCTGGAGAGAGCGTCTTGGGAAGATTGCCATCTAGTGCAAATACCAAGGAATCTTAGCATTCAGCTCTTTCCTGTGGTTGGCAACAACTAAAATAGAGAGTGGTGCAAAACATAAATGCGCACACAAACTGAGACACCTACATGCACAATCGCACAAGGAGACACGCATACATAAGATCACTAAACACACATACAAAGCCACACACGTTCATATGCGCACACACTTTAGAATATTTGTTTACGATCTCAGAAAAATGTGAACCCTACCCTTCTAAAATCATATGATTCAGATGCACTAACTTAGATGTCTTACCAATAGTGACAGCACCACATCTTATACCATTAAAATGTGAATGATATTGAGAGAAAGTTAATTATTAACTTGGGTATTTCAGCTTTTCTATCGGCTCTCTATTTTGGAGTATCTCTTTATAGGTTTATTACTAAATCTGTTTTAAAGCCAATCCATATGTTGGTCTTGTGTGTTTTAAGTGTTGTTTGTCCTTTTGGTGTTTTTCCCTTCTACGTTTTCTCCATCCATCCATGTAGAAATGGGGTATATTATATGGTGTGGTTGTGCAATCTCAAAGTGTATGTAATACAAACTTACCCACCCCTTTAGGACCCTTAGGTTTTGTTTGTCAAGCCTTCAGCTCAACCCTGTGTAGCTGTGGCTCTGAGCTGCAAGGCTTACACAAGTGTAAAGCATTTAAACAGCACCAACCAAATGAAGAAGAAACCAAGATACCAAAGAAATCCAAACTAATTGATAAAAATAGACAGTATTTTTATGTATTGTCGGACACTACACTAGAGTTTATTGTAGATATATACTTATCAAAGTATAGTAAATCAAGTTAGTTCCCTCAATCACTACCAAGCATTGGCAAATTTAGCAAATTTGACACTTGGAAAAGTTTTCACTATAAAGTTCGGGCTAGTTGGAATTCAGTCACTTGGAGTCACTTTATGGGACCAACTTTAGTAGAGACCCAGTCAGGGAGACCAGCAAGTTCCTCAGGAACAGTTACCTCAGCAGGGGAAGAAGTCTTCAGTCAGCTCTGGGCACTTTTATTCTTTGCAGGGATTTCATATGGAAGTTGTTCTGATGCAAGGGGTGAAGGATGCTGAAGATGCTGAAACGATGTTGTACACGTGATGTTGTTAAGGAGGTCTTGCTGCAACTATCCCTTGGTCCACAAAGGAGGTGAGGTGGCCCCGGTCACAGGGTCAGCATCCCTTGAAGTCCTATTGGTGCTATTAGAACTCCAGCTGCCACTGAGATACTAGTTGACCAGTATCTCAGTAACAAGCCAATCCTTCCTGGGTCTACTGCTCATCCTCTGGAGGTCTCAGCTACACTCGAATGACAGTCCCAGGATCAGCCAACCCGGGTGCTACTTTGTGCATCAGGTCCTGCATGGCGGTGGTTGGTGGTTTGAAGACTTTGGGCTACCAGCTTCCCCCAGCAGACATCTGAGCTGTTGTGTCCCTGTACTGTAAAAAGGAGGTCACCTCCCTGAGTAGCTGTGGCTCTGATCAGCAAGGCTTACACAAAGGAACACGTGTAAGACATTTAAACAGTACCAAACAATTGAAGAAGAAACCAACAAGACAAGACTATTTTTTAATGTATTGTTAGAGTCTCTGGATATGGAGATAATTTCTTCTCAAGCAGGGCACAGCAGGCACAATCCTTCACCTTTGCTACCTACTAGGTTCAGCAGGTGCAGTCCACAGCAGTGCAGCCTCTCTTTGCTGGTTCCATGATGCAGCAGGGCAGTCTTTTGTCAGTTCTTCTTCCAGTCCAGCCCAGTTAGTTGTACCAGGGGTGCCCTACTTAGGCTCAGAAAATGCCCTCAGCGCAGGATGCAGTTGGTAGTAAATGGGCTACAAGGTTCCCTCCCACTGATGGCCACTTCCTGTAAAGTATGGCATATGGATATCACAGGATGCACCATTCTGTCCACTTCCAATATGACAGGACCCATCTCCCGGAGTGTTGAGCTCCCTAGCCCAACCCAGTGGTGTGGCTATCAAGTGAGCTACACACCCCTGGAAAACCAGTTTGGAAACTGGTTTACCCACTTCTGTTCCAAGTGCCAGACTGTCTACTAAAACAATGGAGCAGCCTCTCTCCCATGTTTAACATATTTGCCCTTCAGAGGTGGCTTTTCCTTTGAAGCTTGTCTTTTGAGCCACTTCCCATGTGGCTTCCTGCAGAAGGTAGGTGATACTTCTTTTCAGAGCAGTCCCCTATCGTACCCTCTCCTGGGAGTCATTAGCACATCTCCCCAGAAGGGCAGAACGCTGTCTCATTGAGGAGACTAAGGGGCATATTTATACTCAGTCTGCGCCAAATGTGTTGTAATGACACCTGCCGGAACATGACACCTGAGACATGATCTCACTCCGCACACCAAGGTTGCCCTGTTGACAGTCTCATTACACGTCTTCAGTGACAGGGTCTTTAGTGACAGGGTGGGACCATCCCCATGTAGGATTTCATGTCCTCATTGACTTTACTCACATTGATCTCCGAAGGATACTCAGTAGATACAGGAATATCTGCCACTGACTCATGATGCGACCTGGACGTAACTTTGACAAAATACACCCCTAAAAATATACAGGATCAACATTGGACCACATACATGAACAAGACACCTCTGTGCAATTGATCAGTGGAAATATGTGGACACGTGCTGCCTCATCTGCTGGTCCACCACAGCCACTGGAGAGTTGTGGCTCAGTTATATGACCTCAACTGTGGCGTCATAATACATTTGTGGTTCACCTTTGGCTGTCTGGGCCAATTACATGGTACCCACTTCGTCAATGCATGTGCCTGACTCACTGTGGGATTCACCAACAAGTGCCTAGGAAGCAGTTACCAAAAATCTAGGACATGGGATGGTGAAATTGTGGACCATTGACATGAACAAGCATCTGACATCTATCTGGTGCATGCTTTGTCATTTGTGGTGTCTACATTACCCAAAATCTTGGAAGTGCACACAACAGATGTTGCTACATGTATGACTACATGTATGTTGCTACATGTATGACTAACACATGTCCTCTCTCATTTCCACAATGACTTGCATCTAAGGTTCGGACACATTGATTTCACATTCATACAAGCATATTTTCAAATATGCATCTTGTGATGCACACACTGGGTCAACAACTACATTAGTTGCCACTGCACACACATTGAGCCAGAGGCATTGAAGTATTGTACTTATGTACGTCACCTTGATATCCTCTCCTGATGCCAAACATGCCCAAATTGTGCAATACATATATGTAGGCCACACATATGGCCATCTAGTGCGTCAGCCAACTGTCAAAATCCTGTTAAGAAAGTAGCGGGTCATGGTCCGCTGCAGTATGATGTCTCACATGTGAACATACACCATCAACACCATAGTGGGTGCAATCAGCCTATCTCAGTTGTGTCACAAATGTAACATAACATAAAAATTGAAAAAATCACCAAAACCAGTTCATGCACTGAAATTTTGACGTTGCTAGCATTATGCATAATTTTTTTCCACCAATACAGATTTTGCGTCATATTTTTCGACGCACAGGAGTGAAAATTAGGCCGCATCCAAATAATTGTAGACTATTTACTATAATTTGGAGGCGTCCTAATTTTCACTCCTGTGTGTCGAAAAATATGACGCACATTCTATATGCGTGAAAAAATATGACGCATAACCGTATAAACGGCAGCCATTTTATGCAGGATGTGATGTAATAGGATATCCTGTTTACAGATTATGTACAGTGGGTGTACTTTCACTTTCACTTTGCAGTCTGTGAATCTTCTAGACTGTGTGGCTGTGTTCAGAGTGTTGTCCAGTGATTTTGTGCTTTAGTGTCCTGTGTGCTATCTTACTTGTTACTTTGTGAAATAAATATCGCTGTTGTATACTGTTTGAGTGTGTTTTGTTTACAGTTGTCCAGTATTGTAGTATGTTTGTGGGAGTCTGTTGTGGGTAGTGCTAGTTTGGGGATAGTTGGGCTCTTTTAGTTGTTAAGTTTACTTTTCTTTTTTATCGTACTCCTACTTTCCCCCTTTTCTCCTTTCTTCTTCTTTCTCCCCTATTCCCCTTTTCATTGCCGAGATATTGGGTAGGCCACGTCTTGGCAGGATGGTTGAGGAGGAGTTGGGGGGTTTATATGGCTGGTGAGCCATTTCCTCCCACTCATGATCGAGGCAGGGCGCAGGGTGATACCAGGGTATCACACTAAGGTGCGAAGAATTCGGTGGGGAAAGGTGCTGCATCACTTGCAGTGCGTGTATGGGAGCCAGAGGAATGGCCACCAGCTGAAGCACCGCTGGGCTGACCTCATCACCAGGAGCAAGATCTGCAGGACCACATGGGAATAGTGATTTGTGGCCCTGTTGGTGAGTACAAATCATGTAAATGTGCATGATTAAATGCTCTGTAGTGACATCAGATGATTTGTACAATATCTGACAGCTAAGTTGCTGACTGTGTGGAATGCTGCAGAAACATACAGGGTAATTGATGCACAATGTGAAGGATCACAATTGCTAGCCGTCAGGAAGCACGTGCTCTGCAAACTTACAGTATACTTTTGCTTAATGTTATTTGGTGCCGCCTTTGTGTCAGACAACAAAACAAAATAGGAGCCAAGCATGTCTATATAGGTCACATTTGCCAGTGAAGTGTAGATGTACTAATATATTGGCAAACTTTGTTGACGCAATAGCTAGACTGACTTTAGAAACACTACATGATGCAGAAAATGAATGCTGGCTTCACGTCAATTGATGATAGCAATGTGGCCCAGACATATGTCTCATGTGAGTCTGGTGAGTGTGTAAGGAAAGCGCTCACGGAAGTCCTATGAATGTTAGGGATTATTGTGGTCCTTCATCTTTTTGGATACATGTCAGATTTGGATTTGAAAACATTGGGAAAAGTGTAAGGTGCCCTCAGCTAACATCTTAGACTGGTATTTGGAGTTTGTTGTGCCACATTCCTATTTGGGAGGGCAGTCCAAAGGTATGCACATGGGTTCATATCTCTATGTTTGGTGCAAATCACCATGGCTGGGCCACATCAAATGAAGAAACTGTAACAACATGAGGGCTTACAAAAGTCCCTGTCCCTCTGTACATTGTACCTATGTGTAATAAATGTGTCATGGCCACATAGGCTGTTTGACTGGTAATGCAGTCCTCAAGTAACTAGGCTTTGGATGTCTCTCTTGGATGCACAAGATGAGACGATTACACACCATTATTATTTCTGGTCACTGATGAAGGAGCATGTTTGCCACCACATGATAGTTAGGGCCACTGCATGTGTGAAGATATGTGTGTAACTGTCACAGGAGACCTATGTTATGTACATGTTGGCCGTGATATATCAGATGCAGTATCATCATGTCTGAATGGCTTTCATTACTTTAGTCAGCTTACACATTGTTTTTGTCTTTTAAATTGTTGGTCAGTGCACAGATTCTGAGTACATTTCTTCCTTCCATGCCTTACAGGTGGACCGGCACCCTACACTGTGGGAGAGGTGGCTACATTTGAGGACCCCGACCACTCCAGTAAGTGTTGATATGTCTGTTATGTGTTGTGTTTGCTGGTGATGTGTGATGGACTCCTGTGTGTTGCACACATAGCAAGGTGTGATGCGCTGGCCAATCATTGTCTTGTTCCATGAGTGGGATTTCAGTTTCTCAAAATTTTTGAGTTGGCCAATGCTTATCCTATTGTATTATCTCGGGATTGTAGGTCATTCCTGTAGGCCCCGCAATGAGAACTGGGGTGAGTCATGTGGATAACACTTGTATCAACAAGAGTTGGACTCATCTCAGATTTAGTCCGACTGTCAGACCCACATTCTCCCAGATTGGTACTGCAAATCGCTTTCCAACAGACTTCTGATTCCCTATTCACCAAAGTACTTATTAAACTGTAGGTAGAACTCCCTAGCAGCATGTACTTCCTCATGTAGTGCTACAAGTATGGGGAACTTGGTGGAACAATGGCCTAGGTGTGCATGCTAAGCATGATCATGGGTGTTCTTGCAACTCTGTGTCTGTTGTAAGTCATGCCTTACTGGAAGTATATTATGTGGACCAAGGTCTTCACTTCCTGACATGTGTGGTGCTATGATTGGTCAAGGGTTTGCAGACTCCTAATTGTTGATAGACCTTACCTGTGGTGTGTGTGTAGAGCTAAACACGTGTAGAGCTTTCTATACACTCCTGGTTGTCCATGTTGTTTGGAATTGTTTGTTTTTTCTCCACCCCACCCCTCAAACACAGGCATGGGTTTGTGAATAGGGTACCTAGGACTGATGCTACCAATATGTTACACATACATGTGAATAAGTGAATGTTTATCTGAACCTAGTATACACACTCAGGTATGGCACAAGAGTACTATACTAGCAAGTCCAATTACAACTTGCAGACCATGTGGCTTCAGTTTTTCATTCCGTATACTGACATCTGTAGCCCAGGCATTGGCAGAGGATGTGCGCATGATTGTTAGCTGACAACTGGCAGAACTCAGATGGCAAGTTTATGCCAGTTGTTACCCATCTTGTAGGTTTTGGATGTGCTATGTGTGATATGACCTTTGTAGGCTGGCCTGCCATGTACTTCCTCAGGGACATTCAATGATCTGTATGGTGATAAGAGCTGTTACAAGTACAGTAGATGTATTGTCTGATTTACTTCTTGTGCCATTTCAGACAATGCAGTTCCTAATGTAAATTGTTTTCCTTTGTCTTCACAGCTGCAAACATGAGACCCATCCAGGTCTGTGAGTTCCAGCGGCGAACTATGAGATACCAACATATCCTGCTGGTAGAGTCGAGGTTCAGGCGGATGGCCCGTAGATACCGCAATGAACGGGCCTCCGGAGCATGGAGGGCTTTCCCACAGAGTGGCCCGACTTTACCAACCACAGCCACCATCAGCACAACCACCAGTTCCACCCAGGTGGCACCACCCACAGCTGAGACTGTTATCCCAATGTCTCCAGTTGTTCCAGGCCCCAGCAGTGCAACACCTTCAGGGCAGCCCACAGGCATTGGCTCTACACGCCCACAAACCTCCTCCGCCGGTACGCAGACTGCCCCAGCTGCTACTGTTGACCCTGCAGCTTTCCAGGCAATGGAACGTAAGATGGACCGTGTGCTGAGGAAAATTAGTAATCTGAGCCGGGATGTTCGCCCTATGAACAGGCGTGTGCGGTCCATCAAGCGGACCCTCCGGAGGGCCAACCTCTAGACTTTGGTATATGGACATGATTCCTTCCCCTCCCTCCTCTTTCCTTGTTCTCATACTTAGTTGGCTTAGGGGGCTTAGTGTTAGGTTAGTATAGGCTTTTAGTTTAGTTAGTGTTAGTGGGGGGGATGAGGGTCCAAAATCTTTCTATTTTTCCTTATTAAGTGTGTGGGTCGGTGGGTGGGGGGCTATGTTGGGGTTCTTGTGTGTTTAAAAAAAAAAAAATACAAAAAAAAATATATTTGTTTAGGATAGTATAGTATGTGTTTAGGTTAGTACCTGTTGTCCTCCATGTGTCCCGTCTCATAAGGGGGCTGATGTTTAGAACGTTTTGTTACATGTGATAAGTAAGTTTAGGTTAGGTTAGTTAGGGACAGTTGTGGGTAATGAGTAGCCAGGGTAGAATAGGGTAGGTAAGATTTTTCCCTCAGTTTCCTCTTCTGTGATTACCATTTAATAAATATATAGTGAACCCTTTACAGTATGTGTTAAATGCTTGTTGATCATGGCCTTGGCATTAGTGTACATGAAGTTTGTACTATTACATTTTTGTCCTATGCTACGAACAAATCCCAAATGAGCTGTGAGATTGGCAGCTACCCCAGAGCTACCTTGTAAAGATTCTACCATTCGTTGCAACCACCAATCACAGTTAATATGGATCCCAACGTGTTCTTGTCGAGAAGTATGTTTTCTAAGTCACAAACAGTGCTTCCAGACTTGGTATTGGGGGAAGTTTTAGGTCTGACTGCAGTGCGATGTTCAAGGACACTCTTATAAGATGAGTTGTCGTAAGCACTCTTGTAGTATCGTCTTCATGACTCACATAGATCATTTGTGACACTGTTCAGCATGATTACCTATTTGGATGTAAACTCAGACACCTTCATTCATGCAGTTTTTGGAGTGTTTGCTTAGATTTGTGTGCACTGTTATCTGTGTTAGTATTGCATGGTGACAACGTTTTGCGGCCACTATTTGATGACTTAGATATCCCTTGAGGAAGCATTATTCTGTCCAACACAGCATAATGGTGTATGGTTTCTCACTTCATCAGATATTATCCTCAGGAAGGGCAGAGTATGATGCAATCCTGGCCACTGTGCAGATTTATCTGACTACATAATTTCAGGACAGTTGTATTGACAAGCTACACTATTTGACAGGAGGCACATTTCAGTTATCTACTGCACAGTTGATGTGTCACATTACATAGAAACAGATTTGTTGTGTAAGTGCTATCTATTGAAAAGTGCTGTAGTGCTATATTTACATTGTCCATGATTGTGAGTCCATTATAGTGACATCTTCCATTGTGATCCTACACAAGGGGTAAAGAAAAATGCTTTTTACATGCTGGGTAGATGTTTCAGACAGTGCAGAGGGACAGGATTTGCCAATAACTAAGAGAGAGACAAGCACTGGGCAGGCTGACAAGATACACAGTGGTTAGCGGAACAGCCATTGAGTACAGTTGTTGTAAGACTGGCATGTTACAAAACGCAGGACCTTGGTAATAGTTGGCCATGAGGCAGGGACTAGTGCTTCCGGGTACTTTTCCGTGTGAATGTGATCTGTTCCATGTCTTCTTCTTCTGATGTGTGTGTTACCTCCTCTGTCCTTGGTGGTGGTGGTTGTGAAGGGGCAACACACACCTCAGTGTTAGAAGACGTGGAGTCAGACATCCCGGTCACTGCTACCTGTGAAGGTCTTAAGGACAGTACTGCAGCAAGGAGGATCTACTGATTCTTAAGAATAGCAGCCACATCACGATGGTAGGCAGCCAGGTCGGCCCTGAGGGGGTCATAATTGCATTCATGCATGCAGTGGAAGGTTTGGGGTGCGAAGTGTTGTGGCAACTCCCTTACTGCAGTGGTGAATTCCTTGACAGTTTCTTGTAGTCCTTGCAGGATGGATGTTAGGGCTTGCATGGCTGCTGCCTGATCTGCAGATGACATCATGCACGAACGCACCCCCTCTAGGCTGGCTGCCACAGTTTGCATCCCCACCCACACCTCATTGGCCAGCTCCCGCTATACCCCAACTACAGTTCTCTCAAAGCTGGTGCCTGTGTCGTCTGAATCCTCAGCTGTATTGGAGCTGGCAGGTTTTACAATTGGGGTGGTGGGTGGATCCTCTACGATGGCTGCTTGTTCTGTGCTCCTCCTTGTGACTGAAGGTGGGGTCTGGAGTGTTCCAAGGACATCTTGGATGGCCTGCTGGGGAATGTTTGTCAGATTGTCATCCATGTCATCAGGGTATTCTGGGACAGGCATATCCGCAGGAGATCCATTGTCCTCTGCAATGAAATAGGGCACAATTAGTGTGTCTGTGTTGTGGCATTTGTGATGTGACATGCCTGCCTTATGATGATTTCACATTGTGATCTTGTTTCATGTTCATTGCTCCAGTCTTTCAGATGGGCATTCTCCCAGGCCTATGCCCCACCTGCATGTCACATGTACTGTGGTAAGTTATTAGACTTGTCGGCATCATCTCCTCTAGGTGTTGGTTTAGGCCAAATAGTGATTTGCCACCTTGTCCTACTCAACCCTCCGTCTACATCCATTCTCATGGTGAGACCTTTCACTGGCTGTGGGTGTTCTGATGGCACTAGCAGCACACTTAACAATTTGGACCTGCCCCAGTCTCTGATCTTTCACATCCACTTATATGTAGTTGACATGTAGCGTATCCTATGCATAGCATTGTTATGGCACGATATGGATGTTGGCATTGGTAATGTGTACAGCTGATGTTAGGGAATGTGTGGTACATTGGATTGCCCTGATAGTCATAGCAGTGTCCTATTTCCGCCTCTGACTGTGCAGGTGTATGTCAGTGACCAGTTACATTTATCCTCCCCCTCAATGCTGTTGTCTAGGCAGTATGCCATTTGGGATGTTACATTGTGACCCAGGCACAGGATGGACCCTGACATATGCAGCATGGGTGTGACCTTAGTGCTGTGTAGCTCCTAATGTTGATGACATTGGCTGATGTTTGCGACAACTATGGGCATTGACATTTGACAGGACTGGAGCCTTTGTCTTGTTTCAGTGGATTATTGGAGTTGTCATCCTCAACCCTCTAATTTGGGTGTGTATAATCCATGGGGAAGTTACTGCCATTGGCTACTTGAGCTGCACACAGAGCGGAGGTGGTAGTGGTAACTGGTGTCACTGTTAAATTCCAGTTGTCGGTATGGCTAGAGGTTGTTAATTGGGCCCTAGTTAATGTGAAGGGTATAGTGGCTGACGTGTGCCAGGATGTCAGTTTGACATTGTGCCCTCCCCTCCTGACGTGGCCTTACCTTTGCTCCATCTTTGGCATGGCAGCATGCCCCCATGGGACTGTTGTTGGTGTAGTGTTATGGTGTGCCCCAGCTTCTTTCTGTGCAGGCCACTCCCCCATGCCATACCCCTTTACCCATGCCACTCCATGTATATCATGACTTCCATGCATTTTGTTGTCCGTATCCCCCCCTGCTTACAGTTGACATTAGTGCATTATAATTCCCCATGCAACTTACCCTGCATGTGCGTTGCCTCCTGGTAGTCTCCGCTGTCCTGTCTTTGAATCCCTGTGATGATCTCCTCAGGGATGACAGCTGCGACCATTTCCTCCATGTGGTCCAGGGCCTCCTGGTGTGCTGGACTCCCACCTCCATTCTGCAGTGCTGCCTTCCTGTTCCTGGCCATCTTTTCCTTGGTCCTGCGCTTGCAGTCATGCCAGCGTTTCTTGCACTCGATGACTGTTCTGCGTACTTCTGCCACACTGTTAATCTTGTCAACAATTTGTTGCCATATTGCCTCTCTCCTACTGATTGGCAGCTTTGAGGTGACAAACAGTTGGTGCTGGTGTTCCGTCACCTCTTTAACCAGAATTTCCTGTTCCTCTGCACTGAAGCGACACTTTCTTTTCTTCTTAAAGGTGTCTGGTTCTTGTGTGGGTCCTCCTGGCTGGTTCCTGCTCTGTTGTCATCTTCCTGGGGTCTGTACAGGCATCTGGGATCCATTTTGGCTCTCCTCTGCTGAAATGGCTGTGTTCGTGGGGAATTTTTATTCTATTGCGTCAAGAAATGCTGCATATCCGGTGTGCGGTGTCGTAAATCGACCCACAGTCATTTCTGCCACGTTAATGTCGTTTTGCTTTACGACTCGACGCTGTGGTGTGCATAAAAAAAATGACTTACACCTGTGGTTTGCGCCGCCGTGCGTCAAAGTATACATTTGACACCCGCACGGCGCACCAAAATGGTGTTAGCCGGCAGTAATATTTTTGACGCAAAACTGCGCCAGTGCAGTTTTGCGTCAAAAAGTATAAATATGGGCCTAAGTGTGCAACCAGGAAGGACACAGAGATCTAAAGGCAAGAAGGCATTCTCCGAAACAGTTGGTCAATTAGTAGTAAAAAATCTACCTATGAACAAAGGCAACAAGGCAGCAACTTTACTAAAATTACACACTGCAACTTGTTACATTAATTTAAACCTGAGAATAAAGTCAGACTTAATGTAGCAAGATGTTTAATACCTTGGATGATCCACTTGGATCATACCATTTCAGAGGTAGCACGGCTGATGGGTCAGTATGGAACTATGCACCTGCTGATTGAGTTTCCACAGTGAAAACAACATCTTCACATTTGTATTATCCGAACATGTAAAATGACAAGTTCCACCCATGAAATATGGGGCAGACTGCCTTAGAACTCAATAGGCCTGTCATGTGGGTGAATTACACATATACCGGAGGGAATTCTGGCTTTGCCATTGCTTTAAATGGCAAAGTGTTGCATTCTGATTTAGGTATAAAGCATTCTCTCTCCATAGTTTCCCTGATACTTGCTGCTCAGCCAGGGTCTGTGTGATGTCATAGAATATTTATGCATTCCTGGAGAAATTAGTTGGAGAGAGTGGGAAAAGCTGTAGGATGCTGCTCCTGATGGGCTGTTGATATGGCTTTGAGATGACACCTGTAACTAAGACTTTATTCTTCAAATACACTTCATAATAAAACCTACATTACCTGCCTACAGAGAATTTATCATTGATTGCAACAATGGCGATGAGTGGAAACTAACATACATGTGAAAGGATATTGAAGAAGAAGATAAAGTCCAGAAGAAATAAAGAAGGAAGAAATTTAAGTTTTTAAGAAGAAAAGTGAAATGCCCTGAAAGCCCCACCAGTGTCTTTTCAACCAGCCAGCGGTCAACTCAACTGTGAAGGGCATTTTGGATCTGCTTAATGTATGCTGATCTATTGTGACTTTGGTGTTCATGTAGTGTGAGTTTAACACTAAGATTGTGAGCACTTTTAATTCTTGGAGAGCTCCAGCATGAGAGACTTTTTGTACTGTTCAGGAGAAGGTGTTATCTGGAGCATGTGTGTTAATTAACTCAGGAGTGTACCTCTGCGTGAGCCACGGGGATGCCAGGATGCGAGGATTGTTAATGGGGCATGAGCTGCAGAGCCATTTTTGGAAAGGTTAGCATTCTGATGTCACTGACTGTCACCGCACTCTGCATTTTGAGTGTGAAATTAGGGCTTACCCCATACTGTGAGGAGTGAAACCTGTGCTTCTTAAGGCTGGGTGTTATCATTTAAAATTATCCACAACCATCCATTCAAGCGGTGGCTCAGAGACGTTCCAAGCGGTGACTTTGTTGTGTCATGCTCCACTTCATACAGGACACAGAGGGGGTCATTACAACATTGCCGGTAAAAGGCGCTTACCGCCGTGCAGAAGACCGCCAATACACCGCGGCGGCGGCGGGAGACCGCCACAGCTATTATGACACACATCACGGAATCCGCCGAAATTCAGACACCCACACAATACCGCCACACCAAAGGTCAGCGATAAACTGGCGGAAACAAATCCTCCACCTCCATGCCAACAGAAACACGCCCATGCTATTACGACCCACGAATCCACACGGCGGTCTTTCAACCGCGGTATTCCATTGGCGGTACACACCGCCGCGCTCAAAATACACACACATATACAAAACACCGCCACATTGGACAATTCCAAATACACACACCTGATACACATACACACACCACTCCCACACATCCAATACAATATAAAACACACACCCACATCACCCACAAACCCCTACGACCAAAAAATAGAGAGAAGGCCATAGAGAGACAGCACAGAATAGAGAACCGCAAGACACAGAGGCACACAACACCATCACCCACACAACATCCACGCACAAAACACCACATACCACTACACTCACCACACTCATCAACACATACACCACCCCACACATCACACACACCACCCCATGTCACGCCAAAGACACCCCCGCTTCTCCGAGGAGGAGCTCAGGGTCATGGTGGAGGAAATCGTACGGGTAGAGCCACAGCTATTTGGCTCACAGGTACAGCACACACCATAGCCAGGAAGATGGAGCTATGGCAAAGAATAGTTGACAGGGTCAACGCTGTGGGACAGCACCCAAGAAATCGGGAGGACATCAGGAAGAGGTGGAACGACCTACGGGGGAAGGTGCGTTCCACGGTATCCAGGCACCACATTGCGGTACAGCGGACTGGCGGCGGATCCTCACCTCCTCCCCCACAACTAACAACATGGGAGGAGCAAGTCTTGTCCATCTTGCATCCTGAGGGCCTTGCAGTAGTCGTTGGAGGAACGGACACTGGTAAGTCAAATTTTAACTATCATATCCCCCACCCTACCTGCATGCTATCACACACCCCCACCCTCACACCCTCCCCTAACACCCTAACACCTCACTAATCTACCCATAACACCAACCACCATCCCTAACACCAAGACCTGCATGACACAACTAAGCATGGATACCCATCACTAAAGCATGCCCACTGCACAGACCCAGAACACCCCCCAACCATCAGCACAAAATCGTGGGCCTCAGGATAGTCGGTTCCCCTTGCCCAGCCCAACACCGAGCTGCCACCCTCTGGGAACACCAGCACACCAGCACCCACCAAGCGGGCCCATACCTCCCTACCCAGGACAGGTCAATTAGCGGTGTGTCCACCACTACAGGGAACCCAGGCTAACCCACCACCCCAACAACAACAGGGACCTGGGGGCAGTGGTAGTGGGCGCACGGTCCAGGGGACAGAGGCACTGGAACACCGGGGAACTGGGAGGGCTGCTGTGCGACAGAGGGAGGACAGGCCAAGGGAACCCACTCTCCACGAGGCCCTATCCTCCATCATGGGAGCATACCACCACTCCCAGGAGACGATGGCAAAGGTCCTGGACAAGTAGCAGGAGACCCTGCGTCTGCAGGACGAACTGTATTTGGGGTTCAGGGATGAGCTCAGGACCATCAGCTCCGCCCTGGGCACCATCGTAGGGGTGCTGCCGGACATTCAAAAGACCTTGAGGGACACCGTGGCACTCCAAGGGGCCCCTGACACTAGCCAGGACGATGAAATGCCCACCACCTCCGCCGGCGCTAGTGGACAGGATGCCCTGCCACAGGACCACCACACCAGCACCCCACCCCCTGCAGACGGACAACCATCCCGCAAGCGGTCCCTGAGATCCAGGAACAGGACAGAGCAAGATGGCAAGACCCCCGCCAGGAAATAAGACTTCCCTGATTGTCCCCCCACTGTCCCACTTTGTTACCCTGTCTAATTCAGAACTGCTCCCCAGCTCCACTTCCAATGACCAGATGTGCAATTTACCTGTGAGACTAATAGACTGGACTCTGCCATGGACATTCTTCCCCCATAACCCATCACCATTTCACAACCCCCCTTCATGTTTATGCACTTAAATAAGCACCCTTGAAACACTAATAAAACTGGAGTCAGTCTATGATTTTGAACTTTGTATTGTCAATTACAGTGTCAAAAAGGGTTACCCATTGGGAGGCCAACATACCAATGTCACACATCACAAGCCCTTCAAGGGTGCAAGCTGTTGACACGTAGGTTACCACATTTGTGAAACTGAAATGGAAGGGGACAACTCAGTTAACAAATAGTGAGTGAAATGTAGGTACAGGATAGAGGTAGACGTGTGAAAGTTAATGTAATGTTAAACCAGAAAATTTACTCACCTGTGTCTCACTGGAAATATTGCTGTATGACTGACTTCCTGTTGTCGTTTTCTTCATCCTCAGCTTCTTCCTCATCACTGTCCACAGGCTCCACCGCTGCTACAACACCGTCATCTGGATCATCCTCCTGCAGAAAAGGCACCTGGCGTTGCAATGCCAAATTATGGAGCAAGGAGCAGGCGATGATGATGTCGCACAACTTCTTCGGTGAGTAGAATAGGGACCCACCTGTCATATGGAGGCACCTGAACCTGGCCTTAAGGAGGCCGAAGGTCCGCTCGATTACCCTCCTAGTCCGCCCATGGGCCTCCTTGTACCGTTCCTCTGCCCTGGTCCTGGGATTCCTCACTGGGGTCAATAGCCACGAAAGGTTGGGGTAACCAGAGTCCCCCAATAGCCATACACGGTGCCTCTGGAGTTCACCCATCATATCAGGGATGCTGCTATTCTGCAGGATGTAGGCGTCATGCACTGAGCCAGGGAACATAGCATTTACCTGCGAGATGTACTGGTCTGCCAAACAGACCATCTGGACATTCATCGAATGATAACTCTTCCTGGTCCTGTACACCTGTTCACTCCTGCGGGGGGGACCAGAGCTACATGGGTCCCATCAATGGCACCTATGACGTTGGGGATATGTCCAAGGGCATAGAAGTCACCTTTCACTGTAGGTAAATCCTCCACCTCAGGGAAAATGATGTATCTCCTTACGTGTTTCAGCAGGGCAGGCAACACTCTGGACAAAACGTTGGAAAAGATCCCTGGGAGTCATGGCATGGCCACAGTAGTCTGAAAAGACCCACTTGCAAGGAAATGGAGCACTGACCGCACCTGCACGTCAGGGGGGATTCCAGTCGGATGGCGGATTGGTGACATCAGGTCTGGCTCCAACTGGGTACATAGTTGCTGGATTGTGGCACGGTCAAACCGGTAGGTCACGATCAAATGTCTCTCTTCCATTGTCAACAAGTCCACCAGCGGTCGGTACACCAGCGGATTCCGCCATCTTCCCATATGTCCCAACTGACGGTGCCTAAGAAGGACAACAGCGAATAAACAGTCACCATTCCTCCAGGTATGTACCCACAGTCACACACAAGACTACAACAGACAATTAACCCTTCCTGGATATGTTTTGAGTGTAGGCCTCGGTATGTGTGACGCAGTAGCAAATGAAACCATGTGGGCCCCTGAAATAGCGGCTGCCTGACCTCTAAACTGGGACAATGGGAATGTGGGGTAACTGCGCTGGCGTTGGACACCGTCGCGGTAGGCGGTCGTAGACCGCGGCGCAATGCTGCATTGGTTAACATTGGACCCTATTGGTCCCAGGAGCCAATGAACAGGTGCGCCGCCGGTGATGATGCGCACCGCCGCGGACGTCACCGCCATTTTCTATCTGTTCAATCACTAGATACCTGGCCTTCGACAGGAGAGGACCTATACTGCCAGTGCTGCTGTGACCTCGGTCTGGAAGCGACAATGGCTGCTGCGTCTGGGGAAAGGGCCTCTGCCTTCACTGCACAGGAGTGGGAGAAACTTGTGGATGGGGTCCTCCCCCAGTACATGCTACTCTACGGTCCTCCAGACCAACAGGTCAGTACACAGGGAGCACGTTGGATGGGCTAGGCCTGGGTGGACAGGGCCGGGTGGGAGAGGGAAGAGGGCAGAGTTCTAAGAACAGAAATGCATGGGGATGAATGGGCCACATGGCCAGAGTTGGGAGGGGGCCACTCACATTGACGATCTAGTAGGTAATGACTGTTCCTCTTTCCTTGTGCATGTCATGTAGGTCAGCGCCCACCAGAGGAAGGACATTTGGCGTGCAATCGCCAAGGAGGTCCGGACCCTGGGGGCCCACCACAGATGGGGCACCCACTGCCGGAAGAGATGGGAGGACATTCGCCGCTGCAGCAAGAAGACGGCGGAGGCTCAGCTGGGGATGGCCTCCCAACGTGGGAGGGGTGCCCGTCGCACCATGACCCCCCTGATGTTCCGAATCCTGGCGGTGGCCTACCCGGAGTTGGATGGGCGCTAAAGGACATCACAGCAGACACAAGGGGGTGAGTACAACCTCATTCTGTGGACTTTGCGTGCAGTGGAGGTGTCTGGGTGGGGGAGGTGGGCTGTGTGTGTCCCTAGGCCAGGGCGAGTTCGGTAGGCAAGGCCCCTCCATAATGTAGGCCATGTGGGACTCTACCCCAGCTCAGAAGAGTGGCAAATTGAGGTATAGTTGCCCTTTGCCATCCATGTGCGCAGATTTCTAACATTGCCATGTAGGCCCTATCCCAGAAATTGCATGTGCAGAGGCCAGGAGCACGGCGTAATGCATGGGGCTGCTGCGTCTGCCTTGTCCGCCAACGGTAGCGGTATGCCATGCACTAAAACTATCTTTCTTCTGTCACCCCCCCCTTTTCCTGCTCTCCCTGTCCTTTTGTACATCAGCATCATCAGGCGGACGTACAGTGGCACCGGAGCACGAGGGAGCTGCATCCCACATGGCCATGGAGGGCCACACCACAGACTCTGAATGCACCAGTGGGACGGAGGGCGAGGGGAGCTTCACGTCGGCCACCGGATCACGAACCAGCGACACAGACTCGTCCACCGATGGGAGCTCCCCTGTGGTGGTGGCACCATCTGTGCGCCCGCTTCAACAGGTAAGCCGCCACCTCCCCTACCAGCACCGACCTCCCAGCAGCCCCTCAGCGTTCGCCCCGTGTCCGCTCACCCAGGAGGGTGGGCATCACCTTCGCCCCAGGCACCTCAGGCCCTGCCCCAGTCACCCCTGCTGCCCTCAGTGAGGAGGCCATTGACCTCCTCAGGTCACTCACTGTTGGGCAGTCTACCATTGTGAATGCCATCCAGGGTGTAGAACAAGAGTTGAAACACGGTAATGCATTCCTGGAAGGCATTCATTCTGGTCAGGCTGTCCTTCAGCGAAGCCTGCAATCTCTGGCCTCAGCACTGATGGCAGCCATTGTCCCTGTGTCCAGCCTCCCCCCTCCAACTTCCTCCACCCAGACCCAATCCCCTGTTCCCCAGCCCATCCCAAGCACACCTACAGACCAGCATGCACGCAAGTCAACAACCAAAAGTAGCTCAAACAAACATAGGCACCACACACACCACAGGCACTCACACAAGCATCACACCAATACAGACACAGCAACATCCACTGTCTCCACTGTGTCCCCCTCCTCCTCTTCTCCCTCCTCCCTCCCAGTGTCGTCTACACACACCTGCATGCACCACATCTACAGGCACTAGGACTCGCACCAGGACACCCAGCACCCCAAGCCGCTCACCTGCACTCACCACCTCCACTGCCATTTACACGTCCCCTGTGTCCTCTCCCAGTGTGTCTGTGTCGCCCCCTCCCAAAGTACACAAAAGCCGGCAATCACTCACCCAACATCCATCCACCTCACGACAGCCTCCAGTACCTGCACCTGCACCCAAAACAGCTAAAGTGACACCTCCTGCAACCACCTCCTCTTCCTCCACTTCCAGACCCCCTCCAGCTACCCATCCCAGTGTCCGTCAGAAACTGTGCCTCTGTCAAATTGACCTTTTTGCCCCCACCCCCCCTCCAATTCATCAGTCCCGTCGTAGCGTCTCAGCCAAAAAGCCTCCAGTACCAGTGGTGCGTGTTCCAGGTTTTTGGAGTGTCCCGTCCACCAGGGCAGGCAGTAGGACCCAGAGCCAAGGCACTGTCAGCGCACCCCCTGTAAAGGCTCCGAAATTGGAGAGTGGACGACGGAACCGTGTCAAGACTCCTGGTGGGACAACAACTGAAATGGGCTCCAAGGCGATTGGTGAGTCAGCTGTAACTCCAAAGAAGGTGGGGAAGGTCCCGAGGAAGTCTCCCCAACCTGTTGTGAGTGTCACAGCGGAGAAGTGCACCATCATTTCCGGCGGTCCAGACACAACTGCCAGCACCGTCGTTACTGGTCCAGAGACCACTGACAGAGTCACAGCCCAGGAGGGCTCAAGTATCGTTACTGGTCAGGAGACCACCGCCAGAGTCACAGCCCAGGAGGGCTCAAGTATCGTTACTGGTCAGGAGACCACCGCCACCGCCGGAGTCACAGCCCAGAAGGGCTCAAGTATCGTTACTGGTCAGGAGACCACCGCCAGAGTCACGGCCCAGGAGGGCTCAAGTATCGTTACTGGTCAGGAGACCACCGCCACTGCCGGAGTCACAGCCCAGGAGGGCTCAAGTACCGTTACTGGTCAGGAGACCACCGCCAGAGTCACGGCCCAGGAGGGCTCAAGTATCGTTACTGGTCAGGAGACCACCGCCACCGCCGGAGTCACAGCCCAGGAGGGTCCAGGATCCCACAGCCCCACTGGGAAATGATTGAACGTCATGCCACACACCAATGTCCAGTGTGGAGTTCGTCATGCCACACACCAATGTCCAGTGTGGAGTTCGTCATGCCACACACCAATGTCAGGATCCGAACCGCCATGTCAGAGCACCGCTGAACAGTCCATAGACCGCCATTGCAAAGCACCGCTGAACAGGGCAAAGACCGCCATGGTGAAGACCGCTGAACAGGGCAAAGCACCGCTGAACAGGGCAAAGTCCGCCATGGTGAAGACCGCTGAACAGGGCAAAGCACCGCTGAACAGGGCAAAGACAGCTGAACAGGTCAGAGACCGCCATGGCAAAGCACCGCTGAACAGGGCAAAGACCGCCATGGCAAAGCACCGCTGAATAGGGCAAAGCACCCCTGAACAGGTCAGAGACCGCCATGGCAAAGCACCGCTGAACAGGGCAAAGCACCGCTGAACAGGTCAGAGACCGCCATGGCAAAGCACCGCTGAACAGGGCAAAACACCGCTGAACAGGTCAGAGACCGCCATGGCAAAGCACCGCTGAACAGGGCAAAGACCGCTGAACAGGTCAGAGATCGCCATGGCAAAGCACCGCTGAACAGGGCAAAGACCGCCATGGTGAAGACCGCTGAACAGGGCTAAGACCGCCATGGTGAAGACCGCTGAACAGGGCAAAGCACCGCTGAACAGGGCAAAGACCGCCATGGTGAAGACCGCTGAACAGGGCAAAGCACCGCTGAACAGGGCAGACACCGTGTGGGTATGAATAGGCCGCCACATCAGGCATCCTTATCCCATGTGCAGCTGGGACAGTGACAGGACATGAACTTTCACGGGGAGACTCATCCAGTCTGGGCACCAGTCCCACCCAGTACCAGTAGAGAACTACTTGCCAAAATGTGGCTTTGCACTCCCCAGGATGTAACAGTGGGCAAGCCACCCACTGTATAGACTTGAGAGACTGTGGCTTTGCACTCCCCAGGATGGGACAGTGGGCAAACCACCCACTGTAGAGACTTGAGAGACTGTGGCTTTGCACTCCCCAGGATACATCAATGGGCATGGAGCCCCGTCGTGGATCTGGCTTCGCATTCATCCGGCTGAGGTGCCCCCCTTCCCTTCCCCCGGAGGTGCCTGTAGTGTTTCTATCTGATGCCCTGGCAGTGTTCTCTCGGATTTTGGTCAGGTATCTATTGTGGGCCTCGCCCATGCATTTTTGGACTGTTGGTGCACGGACATTGTTGTATACATATCTGCACTACTTCTTGTATTGTATATTTAGTTATGACAGATTTTGTGATATATATCAGTATATTTTTGTTTGACATGTATATTGGCACAATACAATGTTTGCCCGCAATTCACATTGTCTTTGCATTCTTCCGGGGGGATTGTGGGTTGTTACTGTGATTTTTGTGACTGCATTGATGTGTATGTTGTGATATGCAAGGGTGGGGGTGTTTGGTGGGTGTCCCCCTAACTTTTGCCTCCCCCCTCCTCCGTGTTGTAGATGCAGTACTCACCGGTATGTTCTGCGCCTACGTCGCTGTTGGTCGTAGAGGAGCAGGAAGACAAGGGCAGGTAGTATTTGGAGTTCCGGCTCCATGGAGTCGTCGTTCCTCGTGGGATGTGTTCAGGTGAGCGTTTTCCCATTGCAGAAACAGTTTCGGCCGTGTTTTTATCCACGGTGAATCCGCCACGGAAAAGGTGGCGGATTGGTGTGTTGTGATAGTGTGGGCGGTACATTGTCTCCCGCCTGTCTGTTGGCGGTGACCGCCACGCTGTTTGTCTGTACCGCCGTGGCGGGCGCTGTGTTAAAGTGGCTGTCTTTGTTGGCGGTTTCCGCCAGGGTCGTAATTCCCTTTTTTTGTCCGCCGGCCTGTTTGCGGTATTTCCGCAGCTTTAACACCGTCCGCCAGGGTTGTAATGACCCCCAGAGTGACAGAATGGCTGGAACATTGACTACACAACACAGTGCATTAAGGGAACTGAAACATGTCCATTGTGTGTCAAACAAGTCAAATCTATTGACAAAGTGTGTCTGGTGCACCTATCACACATAGACACGAGGAATACTACTTGCCCATCACAGTAACTTAGTGATTGGACACACTGATTGTAAAACTTGATTTTCTGGGTGCCCACTGAATGATGAGGCTCTGATGAGGTTGGTGTGAGGGCACACCAGTGGAAGGTTACCAAGCATGTTTCTGTAAGAATTTCGGCACCAACTTGGGCACTGTGAGCATTCAAATAAGGTGTCTATTTTGGCCTCACTTAAAGCACTTCAAACATGAATTTTGACAACTTGAGTAGACTCAAGGCTTTACTGTTTCAAAAGCATGTCGCCCTTACATCTACGCGTGAGACCTATGCACTTCAAGTGGCAAGGTCATCCGCAGAAATACAGTCCCTTTTAAATACGAACTTTCTGAGACACTTTGGTGAACTCGTGGGACGAATATTTAATGCATCCAGCATGACTGGAATCGCAAATTTTTTTCAAAGCTGTTGGTTCTGGTTTCGTTCACACCTTCTCCTCCATATTCGGTTTGATACCTTCAGCTTTCCACTCAATATTCGGTAGTATTTTGGGGGGATTTCCGATAACTTTGGCTTTATTAGCTGGCATCCTGCTGTTGCTGTTGTTTATGCGCAATGGCTGTCCCACCGCAATGAGGAGAAATGACGGCGCTCCCATCAGCTCAGCTGTGTCGTGAGCGTATGATGCAGCATTTTGGAGCAACACTCCTGGAGCAATTGGAGTGTGACTGGTTTTTGTCTTTCAGACCAGTTCTGTATGTGTGCAGCCCATGTTTCGGTGCCTCTGGTGCTCTTTCAAACATGCATTGGAAGTTTGTCTTTCACAGCAGCGCCTCCCAGCAATAGATGCTGATCTGTTGATGTTCTCGCTGAGGGTTCATTACCAGACATGTGCACTGAGGTTGCGTTTGCTGCGTGAAGCTAATTATGAGTTACCCTTCCTGGAGGAAGTTGCCGACAACTCATCAATGGGCACTCCACGGGATGCGACTTGGTTGACACTGGGGCTATGAAACACACTTGCTCCTTGATCATTTTTGGCGCAGACTTTCCGGTTCTGACATCTGCCGAAGTGGAAGATCTCCTGTTCTCCATGACTCGTACCTAGTTTGGAACTTTTCTAAATTGACATGTCTTTCAAATTTGGTTCTAAGTCACAGGCTTATGTGTTAAATTGCCACATAATATGCTTGTGTGCCCCTTTAACTTGTCAAATTCGACCTGGCTTTTATATATATCTTAGGTTGAGCTTTTAGCAATGACATTTTAGTTTTAGCTTTGAACCACTTTCAACCAACAAGGGGAGGGTGTTGTGTAGCCATTTTAGTTATAGCTCCATGCACGTTAATTTGGAACACTAGGCCACTGTGCATTTTGACCTAGATATATTTTATTCGGCTTCGCATTGTTATTTTTACAATAACCAGTTTTACGGTCTTGTTTTATTTTCATCTATCTAACTGTTTTTGCTTAGCCCAGCACTGTGTTCTCAAACAAGACATTCTTGATCACTTTGTGCTTCAGTCAAGGCTACAGTTTAGTAAATTGCCAGTGAACGTGGTAGAAGTTTAGTCTCCAACATTCGTAGAAAATACACATCCTTACGTAGGGACATTTTCTTAGAACATCAGCTGTGTTATTATAAAAACACTTCCTAGTCCCCTTACACGTTAAGATTGAGATTCCATCTAGGGAACCACGAATGGATGCCGACTGCTGAATGCTTCGCTGCAGATGCTAACACAGACCACAGGCCTTTGCTCAGGTATGAGAGTTGATGTCCTCCCAGGGGAACCTGAAAGGCAGAATTAGAGCTCAACATGCTGTGCTCAGATTATGACTTAGATAGGAAACAGTCCATAAATCCTAGTGACAATATGATAGCGTTATTCTTATGCTTCACTCTCCTCGTCACCATTTTAATATTGACATGTTGTGTTGTCCTGGTTATTGCAGCTCACGCTTTGCTATCTAAGATGCAGTAGTTTTATTAAACCAATTATTAAAACTTATACTGCCTCTTTTTGTCATTTATATATGAGACTGAATTGTGAATGAGAGAACCGGATGTGACCTGAGTGACCACGACTTCCCTGAGAAGCATAATATGTCATGCGCTCGGCTGCCCAATCATCCCTATCTCCTGGTAGAGTTGAGGCACTGCTAGTTAGCCGGAGCAAAACCTGGATTTAGAGCGACAGGTGTCACCCGCAGTGGGTCAGAATCAGTCTCCCACAAAGTGGATGATCTTGCTGCTCAAAATCCAGTAGTCTCATTAGAATAATGACAGCCTACGCGACACACCCTTTGCCCATTAATGGTGACCCTCTGCCTATACTTGGAAGTGTTGGCATGCATGTGGGCTTTTGACACCATTTCTTTATCTCCCAGGGGTAGTAGGGACACCTCTATCTGCTCCCAAAAGCTAACTGGGACTGTCTCCCCCCGAGGGCTACACTAGCGAACTCAGGTGTCTGCCCTCCAGTGGGGGGCTGTGCCCTCTTGGGACACTGGGAGTCACCCTTAGAGTGCCCATGCTTGATGCACTCTAAGCATTTGGGGATAAACTTCCTTTTCTTCTTTTCAAAGAATCCTAGCCTCTTCTCGAACTCATGTTGGGACTGGGTACCACCACCCCCCTAGGAATTGTTTTGGGGGCCTTTTGAGAACTTCTTATTCTTAAGTTTTTCTCCCCCCTCTTTCTTCCAGGGGGAACCCTGACCGCCTTTGTGGGTGTCACCCCAAGATACCATTTTGGACACTCTGGGGCTAGCCCAGAAGTCCGCCTCTTCAGCGAGCTTTTTAGGATCAGTCAGCTTACTGTCAACTAGGTTCTGGCACAATTCTGTAAAGCAAACACTGAACGTATGCTCCTTTAGGATCAGATTATACAACCATGTGTAATCATTTACTTTGCCACCCGCACCCCCCATTCAGTGCTTTACTGGAACAATCAAAAATGTCTACCCAGGTTTGTGTGGAAACTTTGGTGCTGTCCCTGAACCTCTGATCGTATTTCTCCGGGGTCAGCCCAGACTTGGCAAGCAGAGCGGTTTTCATGGGCACGTATATGTTTTGATCTCTTTCATCCAGTGTAAAGAGTGTGTCCCTCCCCACAGCTGGTAGATACCACCAAAAGTCCGCCCTCCATTGCAACTCAGAAACCCCACGAGTCCTAAGTGCAACTTCATAAGCAGCCAACCACTTATCAATGTCATATCCCACCACATAACTGGGCACCACATTTTTGGGTATACGAACCTTCCTTTTCCCAGCAGGTCCTGCATGTATGCTGCCACCATCACTGCTGGACTCAGACTTCCCAGCCTTGAAGTCCAACTCTTTGAGTCTCAGCTCGTGAGTCAGAAGAAGTTTCTTTTCAGCCTCAGCTCTCCTCTCCTCTGACTCTCTTTGAGCCCATTTGGCTTCTCTCTCAGTTTTCTTTTCCTCTGCCTCCATGTTTAATCTTGCCATTTGCAATTGAAACTCTCTCTCCTCTCTCCTTTCCTCTGTGGTCAGGCCATGGCTAGAAACACTGCTCCCTGGTTTCCCAGGGGGCACAATTATAGGGGTAACGTCCCCCACTGCTGGTGGCAAATCCTCTGAGGGGCCACTTTATGGCTCCTCCACCTCAACATCCTCTTGTGAACGGGCCTCTGCCTAGGTCCTCAGTGCCTTTTGGTACTCCTCTTCCTGGAGGCACCCCAGGTAGGTACTTCCATAACCCTACAGACGTCTTTCAGCTGGCTGTCAGCATATGTCTCCAGCTTGGCTAGGTCAAACTCTCCTTCTCCTCCTTGAGACCCAGCTGGAGACATGTTGTTTGAGGATTAGATCAAAATGTCAAGCAGGAAAAAATGAAATTGAAGAAAAAGAGGAAAATCAAGTTGACCTTTAACTGTGGGCAGGTAGGGTACAGGTATCTATTGTATGTCACTGCACAAATAGAAGTCCTATCCTCACCGCTGATCACCAATGTTAGAAATGGGGTCTTTCGTTGGCAGTCAGGTTACCCCCTGTCCAAGCAAGGACCTTCACTCTAGTCGGGGTAAGTCACACACAATCCAAATTATCCTTTGCCCACCTTCTGGTAGCTTGGCACTGAGCAGTCAGGCTTAACTTAGAAAGCAATGTGTAAAGTATTTGTGCAATAAATCATGCAATAACACAGTATAAACACCACAAAAATACACCACACAGGTTTAGAGAAATATAGAATAATTATCTGGATAAAATAAGAACAATACCATCAAGACCTGATAAGGCCATGTTGAAATATCACTTTAGAGAATGATAAAAAGAGTCTTAAGTTCTTAAAAGCGATGTAACTCTTGTAAGCACAATATACCTGTTTTGCGTCTAAATTATCCGCAGGGACTGCAGAGAAGGAAATGCTGGAAAAACGGGGAGGTGTGCAGCCAGGGCTTTGCGTTGATTTCCGACACACAGACTTGGATCCTCTTTGAGTTGCGGCGTATTTGGATGCCCGGGGACGATGGGGAGAAATCCTGAGCGAGCAGGACGAAGCCACAAGAGCTGTGTCGATCCGGTGGGCAATGCGGTAAATTTCTGGCCAGGTGCTGCGTCGATTCTTCTCACAGGAAGTCGGGCTGCATCTTTCTGGCTTGGCTACGCGTCGTTCCAGTGGGCCATGCATCGAGGTTCCGGTCGCAACACTGGTGCTGCATCGATCTCCACTCAGGGAGCCGAGCTACATCGTTCCAGTTTTGCGTGCATTGTTTTCCTCACTGCGATGCAGGCTGTGCATCTTTTCTGGAAGGCTGTGCATCGAAATTTCCCCACACAAGGAGTTCTTTGCAGAGAAATGAAGTCTTTTTGGCCCTGAGACTTCAGAAAACATGAGGCAAGCTCAATCCAAGCCCTTGGAGAGCTCAGCAGAGCCAGAGGGCAATAACACAGCAGGGCAACAGCAGGGCAGCAGTCCTCTGCAGAACAGCAGTCAGGTGAGTGATTTGGACAGCCAGGCAGTTCCTCTTGACAGGTTGCAGGTTCAGGTCAAGAAGTGTCTGAGTTGGTAGGGTCAGAGGCCCTGTTTAAATACCCAAATGTGCCTTTCAAGTGGGGAGACTTCAAAGAGGGGTTTAGAAGTGCACAAGGTCCCCTTTCAGCTCCATCCTGTCTGCCAGAGTCCCAGTAGGGGGTTTGGAATTCCATTGTATGAGGGCAGGCCACTGTCCTTTGACATGTAAGTGTTAGGCCTTCCACCCTCCTAGCCCAGGAAGACCCAGTTAGTATGCAGACATGTGCAGGTGTGACTGAGCATCCTGTGTTTGGGGTTGTCTTTGTGAAATGCATAAGGGGGCTGTCAAGTAACCTAGCCAGACTTGGATTGTAAGGCACAGAAGTATATAAATGCAGAGAAATGCTCACTTTCTAAAAGTGGCTTTTCTAAAATAGTAATATTAAATCCAACTTCACCAGTCAGCAGGAGTTTGTATTACAATTCTGGCAATACTAAATCTGACCTTGGTACTCCTTTCAGATCGGAACCTACCACTCCAACAGTATGTGAGGGTTTTCCTAATGTTAGCCTATGAAAGGAGCAGGCGTCACAGCTGTGTAAAACAAATCTAGGAGTTTTACACTACCAGGACATATAAACTACACAGGTACATGTCCTGCTTTTTCCCTACATAGCACCCCACCCTATGGCCGTAGGGGGAACTAATATGTAGAAAAAGGGGAGTTTAAGGCTTGGCAAGTACTTTTAAATGCCAAGTCAATTTGGCAGTGAAACTGCACACACAGGCGTTGCAATGGCAGGCCTGAGACATGGTTAAGGGGCTACTTATGTGGGTGGTACAATCAGTGCTGCAGGCCCGCTAGTAGCATTTTATCTACAGGCCCTGGGCACGTGTAGCGCACTTTACTAGGGCCTTATAATTACCTTAAATAAGCCAATTGGGTATGAGCCAATATGACCATGTTTTAAGGGAGAGAGCATATGCGGTTTAGCACTGGTTAGCAGTGGTAAAGTGCACAGAGTCCTAAATCCAGCAAAAACTGTGTCAAAAAGTGGAGGTAGGCAGGCAGAAAGTTTATGGTGACCACCTTAAGGCTGTCAGGTCTAACACTTATATTCAGACAAGTTCCGATGTGTTCAGGTGAGGAGTTACTCACGGGGAGGAGTGTGTTTGAGATGTGTTCTTGTGAGATGTCGCTCACCGGTATAGAGGACTTGACTCACTTTGCAGAAAATGTTGTTGAAGATGTGACCGTCAAGTGTATTTATTATTGTGATATTCAGTATTTAAGTACTGTGTCATGTTATGCAAATTTTGGTGTAGGGTTATGAAATGTATGTTTCTAGAATATTTTTTCCTAAGCATGCAGGTGTGTGCTCTTGTGTGTGCATAACAGAGGAGTGAGTAGGCCCTCATTATTGTAGAAAATAATTGTTAATGTTGTTACTGCCACACTGTGTTGAATTTTATGAATGCCATGTTGAAATTGTGTATGTAGGAGACTATGGGGGTCATTAAAACCCTGGCGGACGGTGTTAAAGCTGCGGTAATACCGCAAACAGGCCGGCGGCCAAAAAAAGGGAATTATGACCGTGGCGGAAACCGCCAACAAAGACAGCCACTTTAACACTCCGACTGCCACGGCGGTACAGACAAGCAGGGCGGCGGTCACCGCCAACAGACAGGCGGAAAACAATGTACCGCCCATAGTATCACAACCGCCAATCTGCCACCTTTTCCGGGGCGGATTCACCGTGGATAAAAACACGGCGGAAACAGTTTCTGCAATGGGAAAACGCTCACCTTAACACATCCCACGAGGAAGGAGGACACCATGGAGCCGGAATTACAAATCCTACCTGCCCTTCTCTTTCTACTCATCTACGAAGACCAGCGGCGGCGGCGGCGAAGACAACGGTGAGTACTGCACCTACGACATAGGGGAGGGGGGAGGCAAAAGTCAGGGGGACACACACGCAACACCCCCACCCCCACCCTCGCATATTACAACACACACACCAATGCATTTACAAACATCACAGTAACAACCCCCACCCCCCCCGGAAGAATGCAAAGACAAAACGAAATCAGTACAAACATTGTAATGTATCAATATACATGTGTCAATTATATACAGATATATATAAACTCATACAAAGGTATATACAGTACGAGAAGTAGTGCAGATATGCACATCTCAATGTCCGTGCACTACTAGGCCAAAAATGCATGGGCGAGGCCCACACAAGATACCTGTCCACAAACGGAGAGAACACTGCTGGGGCATCAGAGAGAAAAACAACAGGCACCTCAGGGGGAAGGGAAGGGGGGGGCACCTCAGCCGGATTACAGCACCACGCCACATCCACGACGGGGCTCCATGCCCATTGATCTATCCTGGGGAGTGCAAAGCCACAGTCTCACAAGTCTCTACAGTGGGTGGTTTGCCCACTGTTCCATCCTGGGGAGTGCAAAGCCACAGTCTCACAAGTCTCTACAGTGGGTGGTTTGCCCACTGTTCCATCCTGGGGAGTGCAAAGCCACAGTCTCACAAGTACATAACAGCCTCCACTGGTTCTGGAGGGGGACTGGTGCCCAGAGTGCTTCATACTGTGAAGGACTGAGGTAGTGGATGCATGTCTCCACCTTTTCTGGAGGGGGACTGGTTCCCAGAGTGTTTCATCCTGTGAAGGACAGAGGTAGTGGATGGATCTCTCCACTGGTTCTGGAGGGGGAATGGTGCCCAGACTGGATTAGTCTCCCGGTGACAGTTCCTGTCCCATCACAGTCCCAGCTGCACATGGGATAACGATGCTTGATGTGGCAGTCTTTTCCTTCTTCTGCGGTGCATGCCCTGTTCAGCGGTGCTTGCCCTGTTCAGCGGTGCATGCCCTGTTCAGCGGTGCTTGCCCTGTTCAGCGGTGCATGCCCTGTTCAGCGGTGCTTTGCCATGGCAGTCTCTGGACTGTTCAGCGGTGCTTTGCCATGGCGGTCTCTGGACTGTTCAGCGGTGCTTTGCCATGGCGGTCTCTGGACTGTTCAGCGGTGCTTGCCCTGTTCAGCGGTGCATGCCCTGTTCAGCGGTGCTTTGCCATGGCGGTCTCTGGACTGTTCAGCGGTGCTTGCCCTGTTCAGCGGTGCATGCCCTGTTCAGCGGTGCTTTGCCATGGCGGTCTCTGGACTGTTCAGCGGTGCTTTGCCATGGCGGGCTCTGCACTGGGCATTGGTGTGTGGCATGACGGTCCCTCATTGCCCAGCGGGGCTGTGGCTGCCGGGGGCCCTCCTGGGCAATGCCTATGGCGGTGGTCTCATGATCAGTGACGATACTTGTGCCCTCCTGGGCAATGACTCTGGCGGTGGTCTCCTGACCAGTGAGGATACTTGTGCCCTCCTGGGCAATGACTCTGGCGGTGGTCTCATGACCAGTGACGATACTTGGGCCCTCCTGGGCAATGACTCTTGCGGTGGTCTCATGACCAGTGACGATACTTGGGCCCTCCTGGGCAATGCCTATGGCGGTGGTATCATGACCAGTGACGATACTTGTGCCCTCCTGGGCAATGACTCTGGCGGTGGTCTCCTGACCAGTGACGATACTTGTGCCCTCCTGGGCAATGACTCTGGCGGTGGTCTCATGACCAGAGACAATACTTGGGCCCTCCTGGGCAATGCCTATGGCGGTGGTCTCCTGACCAGTGACGACGGTGCTGGCGGTGGCGTCCCGACCGCCGGGAAGAATGCCGCCTTTCTCCGCCGTGATGCTCTCACCAGGCGGTACAGACTTCTTCTGGCCCTTCCCCATCTTTGGAGGAGTCACAGCTGACTCTGCAGTCCCCCTGGAACCCTGTGAGTTGTTTTGCCTCCAGGAGTCTTCAGCCGGTCCCGTCGGTCACTTTCCAACTTCAGAG
This sequence comes from Pleurodeles waltl, assembly GCF_031143425.1. Taxonomy (NCBI): domain Eukaryota; kingdom Metazoa; phylum Chordata; class Amphibia; order Caudata; family Salamandridae; genus Pleurodeles; species Pleurodeles waltl. Next base: position 107,693,841 of record NC_090440.1, on the reverse strand, counting down.
CCTTTACAGGGGGTGGACTGGCAGTGCCTTGGCTCCGTGTCACACTGCCTGCCCTTGTGGCCGGTGCACTCCACACGCCTTGAACACGCACCACTGGTACTGGAGGTTTTTTGGCTGAGGCGCTACGATGGGACTGATGAATTGGAGGGGTGGGGGCAAAAAGGTCAACTTTGCAGAGGGACAGTTTCTGACGAACACTGGGATGGGTGGCTGGAGGGGGTCTGGGAGTGGAGGAAGAGGAGGTGGTTGTAGGAGGTGTCACTTTAGGTGTTTTGGGTGCAGGTGTAGGTACTGGAGTCTGTCGTGAGGTGGATGGATGTTGGGTGTGTGGGTGCCCGCGTTTGTGTACTTTGGGAGGGGGTATCACAGACACACTGGGAGAGGACACAGGGGACGTGTAAATGGGAGTGGGGGTGGTGAGTGCAGGTGAGCGGGGTGCGGTGTTGGGTGTTCTGGTGCGAGTCCTAGTGCCTGTAGATGTAGTGCATGCAGGTGAGAGTGTAGACGACACTGGGAGGGAGGAGGGAGACGATGAGGAGGGGGACACAGTGGAGGCAGTGGATGTTGCTGTGTCTGTATGTGTGTAATGCTTGTGTGAGTGTCTGTGGGATGTGTGGTGCCTATGTTTGCCTGAGTTACTTTTGTGTGTTGAGGTGTGTGCATGCTGGTCTGATGGTGTGCTTGGGATGGGCTGGGGTACAGGGGATTGGGTCTGGGTGGAGGAAGTTGGAGGGGGGAGGCTAGACGCAGGGACAATGGCTGCCATCAGTGCTGAGGCCAGAGATTGCAGGGTTCGCTGAAGGGCAGCCTGACCAGAATGAATGCCCTCCAGGAATGCATTACCGTGTTGCAACTCCCTTTCTACCCCCTGGATGGCATTCACACTGGTAGAATGCCCAACAGTGAGTGACCTGAGGAGGTCAATGGCCTCCTCACTGAGGGCAGCAGGGGTGAGTGGGCACGGGGCGAACGCTTAGGGGCTGCTGGGAGGGTGGTGCTGGTAGGGGAGGTGGCGGCTGTACCTGTAGAAGTGGGGGGCACAGATGGTGCCGCCACCACAAGGGAGCTCCCATCGGCGGACGAGTCCGTGTCGCTGGTTGGTGATCCGGTGGCCGACGTGAAGCTCCCCTTGCCCTCCGTCCACACGGTGCATTCTGAGTCCGTGGTGTGGCCCTCCATGGCCATGTGGGATGCAGCTCCCTCGTGCTCCGGTGCCACTGTACCTCTGCCTGATGATGCTGATGCACAAAAGAACAGGGAGAGCACAAAAGGGGGGACACGGAAGAAAGACAGGTTGAGTGCATGGCATATCGCTACCGTTGGCGGACAATACAGACACAGCAGCCCCCTGCACTACGCTGTGCTCCTGGCCTCTACATATGCAATTCCTGGGATCTGGCCTACATGGCTATGGTGGACATCTGCACACATGGATGCCACAGGGGCATGTATACCTGTACTTGGCACTCTACTGCGGTGGGGTGGAGTGCCACATGGCCTGCATTACGGAGGGGCCTAGCCTATGGAAGTCGCCATGGCCTAGGGAAACCCACAGCCCTCCTCCCACACCTAGTTTCTCCAACTCCTGAGCAGTGAAGGCAGGGGTCCTTTCCCCAGACGCAGCAGCCATTGTCGCTTCCAGACCGAGGTCACAGCAGCACTTGCAGTGTAGGTCCTCTCCTGTCGAAGGTCAGGTATCGAGTGATTGAATAGATAGAAAATGGCAGTGACGTCTGCGGCAGTGACGTCCGCGGCGTTGCGTATCATCAACGCCAGCGCACTTGTTCATTGGCTCCTGGGACCCATAGGGTCCAATGTTAACCAATGCTGCATTGCGCCGCGGTCTACCACCGCCTACCGCGACGGTGTGCAACGCCAGCGCAGTTACCTCACAATACCATTGTCCTAGTTTAGAGGTCAGGCAGCCGCCATTTCAGGGGCCCACATGGCTTCATTTACGTCTGCGTCACACATAGCTAGGCCTACACTCAACACACATACAGGAATGGTTTTGTGTTTGGTGTCGTGTTCTCTGTATCTGTGGGTACACACCTGGAAATTTGTTGACTCTGTGGTCGCTGTTGTCCTTCCTAGGCACCGTCAGCTGGGACAATTGAGAAGATGGCGGAATCCTCCGGTGTACCGACCGCTGGTGGACCTGTTGACAATGGAGGAGCGACATTTAATCATCACCTACAGGTTTGACCGTGCCACAATCCAGGAACTATGTACCCAGTTGGAGCCAGACCTGATGTCACCAATCCGCCATCCCACTGGAATCCCCCCTGACGTTCAGGTGCTGTCAGTGCTCCATTTCCTTGCAAGTGGGTCTTTTCAGACAACAGTGGCCATGGCATCAGGGATGTCCCAGCCTATGTTTTCCAACGTGTTGTCCAGAGTGTTGGCTGCCCTGCTGAAACACGTAAGGAGATACATCATTTTCCCTGAGGTAGAGGATTTGCCTACAGTGAAAGGTGACTTCTATGCCCTTGGACATATCCCCAACATCATAGGTGCTATTGATGGGACCCATGTAGCTCTGGTCCCCCCACAGGAGTGAACAGGTGTACAGGAACCGGAAGAGTTATCATTCCATGAATGTACAGATGGTATGTTTGGCAGACCAGTACATCTGCCAGGTAAATGCTATGTTCCCTGGCTCAGTGCATGACGCGTACATCCTGCGGAATAGCAGCGTCCCTTATATGATGGGTCAACTCCAGAGGCACCATGTGTGGCTATTAGGGGACTCTTGTTACCCCAACCTGTCCTGGCTATTGACCCCAGTGAGGAATCCCAGGACCAGGGCAGAGGAACGCTACAATGAGGCCCATGGGCAGACTAGGAGGGTGATCGAACGCACCTTCGGCCTCCTGAAGGCCAGGTTCAGGTGCCTCCATATGACGGGTGGTTCCCTATTCTACTCACTGAAGAAGGTGTGCCAGATCATCATCGCCTGCTAGGTGCCTTTTCTGCAGGAGGATGGTCCAGATGACGGTGTTGTGGCAGCTGTGGAGCCTGTGGACAGTGATGAGGAGGAAGCTGAGGAAGAAGACAACGACAACAGGGAGTCAGTCATACAGCAATATTTCCAGTGACAAACAGGTGAGAACATTTTTACCATTACATTCACTGTCACACGTCTTCCTCTATCCTGTGTGTAAATTCATAGCATTATTTGGTAACTGAGTTGTACCTTTCCATTACGGTTTCACAGGTGTGGTTACCAACGTGTGCTATCTGCTTGCATCCTTCAAGGACTTGTGATGTGTGACATAGGTATGTTGGCTTTACAACTAGAAATGCATTTTGACACTGTCATTGATAATACATTTTACCAAATCACAGACTGACTCCAGATTTTTTTTTGGTTCAAGGGTGTTTATTGAAGTGCTCAAAAATGGAGGGGGGTTGTACATTGGTGATGGGGGACGGTGGAGGAATGTCCATGGCAGAGTCCAGTCCATTGGTCACACAGGTGCACTGGCCATATGGGCAAAGGAAGTGGAGCTGGGGCAGATAAAGTATTGACAGGGTAACAAAGTGGGACAGTGGGAGGACAATCAGGGTGGTCTCATTTCCTGGCGGGGGTCTTGCCATCTTGCTCTGTGTTGTTCCTGGATCTCAGGGACCGCTTGCGGGGTGGTTCTCCGTCTGCAGGGGGTGGGGTGCTGGTGTGGTGGTCCTGTGGCGGGGCGTCCTGTCCACTAGCGCCGGTGGAGGTGGTGGGCAGTTCATCGTCCTGGCTAGTGTCAGGGGCCCCTTGGAGTGCCACGGTGTCCCTCAAGGTCTGTTGTATGTCCTTCAGCACCCCTACGATGGTGCCCAGGGCGGAGCTGATGGTCCTGAGCTCCTCCCTGAACCCCAAATACTGTTCCTCCTGCAGGCGCTGGGTGTCCTGAAACTTGGCCAGGACCATCACCATCGTCTCCTGGGAGTGGTGGTATGCTCCCATGATGGAGTATAGGGCTTTGTGGAGAGTGGGTTCCCCTGGCCTGTCCGCCCCCTGTCACACAGCAGCCCTCCCAGTTTCCCTGTGTTCCTGTGCCTCCGTCCCCTGGACCGTGTGCCCACTACCACTGCCCCCAGGTCCCTGTTGTTGTTGGGGTGGTGGGTTATCCTGGGTTCCCTGTATTGGTGGACTCACCGCTGATTGACGTGTCCTGGGTAGGGAGGTATGGGCCCGCTGGGTGGGTGCTGTGCTGGTGTTACCAGAGGGTGGAAGGTCAGTGTTGGGCTGTGCCTGTGCAAGGGGAACCGACTGTCCCGAGGCCCACGATGGTCCGGGCTGGTCATCAGGATCCAGTAGGGAAGAGCTGCTATCGTTACTGTGGGCCTCTTCTGTGGGTGGAGTGGAGTTGTCTGGACCCTCCGGTGTGGTGACGGTCCTTCGTGATCCTGCAGGGGCATAAGTGCATGATTATTGCATGTGTGTGTGTCATGGTGTGCAATGGGTGGCTCACCGTGTACACCAGTGCAAGCATTTCTGTGGGGGGGCTTGTGTGATGATGGTTGGGGGGGTGTTCTGGGTATGTGCAGTGAGCATGCTTTGGTGAGGGGTGACCATGCTTAGTTGTGTCATTGAGGGCTTGGTGTTGGGATGTGTGGTTTGTGTTGTTAGTACATTAGTGAGGAGTTGTAGTGATAGGGGAGGGTGTGAGGGTGGGGGTGTGTGATATCATGCAGGTAGGGTGGGGGATATGATAGTTAAGATTTGACTTACCAGTGTCCATTCCTCCACTGACTCCTCCGAGGCCCTCTGGATGCATGATGGTCAAGACTTGCTCCTCCCATGTTGTTAGTTGTGGGGAAGGACGTGGGGGTCCGCCGCCAGTCTGCTGAACCGCGATGTTGTGCCTGGAGACCGCTGAACGCACCTTCCCCCATAGGTCGTTCCACCTCTTCCTGATATCCTCCCAATTTCTTGGATGCTGTCCCACAGCGTTGACCCTGTCCTCAATTCTGCGCCATAGCTCCATCTTCCTGGCTATGAATCTGTGCTGCACCTGTGAGCCAAATAGCTGTGGCTTTACCCGTAGGATTTCCTCCACCATGACCCTGAGCTCCTCCTCGGAAAACCGGGGGTGTCTTTGGTGTGACATGGGGTGGTGTAGGTGATGTGTGGGGTGGTGTAAGTGTTGATGAGTGTGGTAATGTGTATTGGTGTGTGGTGTTTTGTGCGTGGATGTTGTGTGGGTGATGGTGTTGTGTGCCTCTGTGTGGTGGGGTTGTCTATTCTGTGCTCTCTCTCTGGCCTTCGTCTCTATTTTTTAGTTGTAGGGGTTTGTGGGTGATGTGGGTGTGTGTTTTATATTGTGTTGGGTGTGTGGGAGTGTTGTTTGTATGTGTATCAGGTGTGTGTATTTCGAATTGTCCAATGTGGCGGTGTTTTGGAGATGTGTGTGTATTTTGAGCGTGGCGGTGTGTATCGCCAATGGAATACCGTGGCTGAAAGACCGCCTCGTGGATTCGTGGGTCGTAATAGCATGGGCGTGTTTCTGTTGGCGTGGAGGTTTTGTTTTCGCCAGTTTAACACTGACCTTTTGTGTGGCAGACTTGTGTGGGTGTCTGAATTTTGGCGGATTCCGAGATGTGGGTCATAATTGCTGTGGCGGGATTCCACGGTCGCGGCAGTGTATTGGCGGTCTTCTGCACGGAGGTAAGCGCCTTTTACCGCCAATGTTGTAATGACCCCCGTGTAAGTTCATATAGTATCCTGTGGTACAAGGATGAGTGAGGGCTGCGAGATACCTTTTGCCTACTGTTTGAGTGAGGGTGCGTCAATTTTATGTAGTATTCTGTTGTTTGGGATGAGCGAGGGTTGAAGTTACCCTTTGCCTACTTTGTTATGTGTGAGTGAGGGTGGTAAGTTACCCTTTTTGTATTAATGATTGTGGGTTGTTTCTAATTTTATTTTGTATCCTATGGTGCAAGGATGAGTGAGGGTTGGAAGATTCCCTTTGCCTACTGTTGTTATACATGAGTGTCATTTGGCTCTAATTCTATGTAGTATCCTGTGGTGCAAGTATGAGTGAGTGGTGGAAGCTACCACTTGCCTCCTGTTCTTATGCATGAGTGTGGTTGAAAAATACCCTTTTAGGAATTGGTACATGGTTGAAAGAGACCTTTTTATGAATTGCTGCCTGAGTACACAAGATGCCAGTGTTTTGGGGATGAGTGTGGGCGTGAAAGAGACCCTTTTCTATTGTCACAAGATACCCAGTGTTTCGGGGATGAGTGTGGTGTTTAAGAGACCCTTTTCTATGGTCACGAGATTGCCTGTGTTACGGGGATGAGCGTGGATTGAAAGATACCTTTTACTTTGCCTACTGTAGTGAGGGTTGAAAGATTCTCTGTTATTATGCACAAGATGCTGCAACCTTTTGCTTACTTCTTCGATTAGAGTTGAAAATACTCATTATGTATTTTTATTATTTTCTAAGAGGGTAAATGTGGTATATCCTGCTATTTGTATAATGCATTCTATCTTCCTAGTTTCCCTGATACCTGCTGCTCAACCAGGGTGTATGTGATGTCATAGAATATTTATGTATGCCTGGAGAAATCAGTTTGAGCAAGTGGGCTGAGCAGCAGGATGCTGCTGCTGGTGGGGCATTGTTATGGCTTTGAGGTGACACCTGTAACCTGTACAGAGTCCGGCCAGTGTCTAAAACTGCTCTTCCAGACTGCAAATGGCAGACTGGGGGGGTCTTGTTTTACCATTGTCACACTCAGGGTGGCACAACTAGTGCTGCAGGCCTTGGGGTGATATTCTAATTTACATTCCCAGGCTACCCTGGTTACCATTTACTAGGGGCTTACAGGCAAGTTAACTTAGCCAATTGGGTATGAGCAAATTAGACATACCAGTTTAAGGGTAAGGGCAAAAGCACTGAGGTCTGGTTAGCAGGCCTCAGTGCACTTTCAGACTAAAATAAACTGCAGCACTCATCCAATAACTTGGGGGTGAACATTCAAAAAGAGACATTTTCTTACGCTCTCGATCTATTCTTTCACCTGTATGTTAATCTGTTGTCCATGTGTGTATTGGCCTATCAGTGTGTCTGTCTATAAACAGTGTGTTTGCCAAAAAACAGACACTCCATGTCACTCTTAATCTAGTTACCATACATGCACATTCTAAACCATGCAAAGTACTTGTATTGAATGGCATGATGTAGGAAATTGGCTATTAGTTGTTGCGTGTTAACCCATCTAAATAATAACAACAGTGCTTGTCTGGGTGAACCACAAAAGTACCTAAATTATCCTGTGCTTAAGCCTCTGCCAGCTTGTCACAAAGCAATCAGGCTTAACTTTGAGGCAATGTGCACAGTATTTATGCAGTAGAAAACACAAATAAAGTCAAATTCAGAACAAAAAATCCAAAATGTATTAGAAACAGACTATAATTTAAGAAACAAAATTACACAAAAAAGACAAAAATCTAATAAGAGGAACCAGATATATTATGTTATAAAGGGTTAAGGTGCACCGAGGTGCACAAAGTGACACTAATAGGCAATGGTTGTGGTAGAGCAAGACCTAGACACAATTTAACACTGACCACAAGATAGCACAGGTCAGAAACACCAACCTGGTTTTTCCTGGTCAAAGATTTTACCTTCTGACTTTTAGTTCTTCAAATCCCAATTTACCACAGGAGTACACTTCTAAAGCCCCGGGGCATCAGGGGAGGCACTCAGAAACTCACAGGGTGTCAGATAGAGGCAACAACAGGTTAAATGCGTGGCCAGATGGCCAGTTGCAGGAAAAAGCACCTTGCAGCTTATTGTGTCCCTTTAGCTTTAACAGGAAGTCAACCTTATAAACCTTATCCTAGGTATAAAATGGAGAACAGGTCAAGTATTTAAGGCTCTTCTCAGGTCACAGAGAGGACTCCAGTCCTCTTTTGTTCTTCCACAGGTCCAGAAGTAATCTGAGTAGGGTACTGGGGATGCCATATTTTTGTGCAGTGCAGTGCAGCTTGTGGGTGGGGAAAACTACTGGTCACTCTTTAACCAATAGGGTAAAAATTCCCAGGGTGGCCCATACTCATATTGGCAGCACTTCCTGTGTGAGTTTTACTGTAAACTATCCCACAGTGCCCTTCTCTACCTAAATCCAACATGGCAGAACACTTCTTCCTTTGGCCAGAACTCCGTGAGTCCACCCAGAGATATGGCTATAATATTGGGGAAACCCTCCTCTATGCTCACTGTAAGCCATTTCTGTGACAGCCTTCCCCCACCCTTTCTGGGTTTGGAGCCAGGTTGACTAAGAAGACAAAGTGAGGGAGGCTTAGATGTGAGGTAACTCTGCAAGTGACAGAGAAGGAACTCTTTGAAGCTCAGGAAGTGGATAAGCACAACTTCCCAGGACATCCTGCTCAAGGAAGAAAACACCTCTCCACACCCAAGCCCTTTATCCTCAGTCTGGGAGCAATCCACAGTTCACCACAGGGAGCCACTCACCAGTTATGTGACACTGATAGAAAGACACATTTGGCTTAGATAGGAAAATGGGATATTTTTTTTAAAAACTGTCATTGTCAAAATAAAAACATAAAATCTGACTTTAACATTAATTTGGATTTTAAATTACTATTAAAAAAAGTAATTGAATCATTTTTTCAGCTGCTTCCAAAACAAAACTAAGCAATATAAGTTGTTAAAACGTAAGCCAGTGTTTTTGCGTTCCAGGACGCTTAGCCTTGCTGCAGTGAAAAATAAATTCAGAGATTTTTCATTTTCAGATAATGTAAAGCATTAAGGGCCATATTTATACTCTGGTTGCGCCGAATTTGCGTCGTTTTTTTCGACGCAAATTCAACGCAGAACTAACGCCAACTAACGCCATATTTATACTGTGGCGTTAGACGCTTCGGGCGCCAAAGTGCCCGGAGTGTGCGTCATTTTTTAGCGTGAACCCCTTCCTTGCGTTAATGATATGCAAGGGAGGCGTTCCCGTCTTAAAAAATGACTCCCAGGCCTTTACGTGGTATTTATACTCCCGGGCAAAAGAGACGCCCGGGAGTGGGCGTGGCCAAAAACGGCGCATTTGCGCCACTTTTTAACGCCTGGGTCAGGGATGGCGTTAAGGGACAAGTGGGCTCAAAATGAGCCCAGAGTGCCCTCCCCTGCCCCCAGGGACCCCCCCTGCCACCCTTGCCCACCCCAGGAGGACACCCAAGGACGGAGGGACCCATCCCATGGACATTAAGGTAAGTTCAGGTAAGTATTTTTTTTTTTTTTTTTTGTGGCATAGGGGGGCCTGATTTGTGCCCCCCTACATGCCACTATGCCCAATGACCATGCCCAGGGGACAGAAGTCCCCTGGGCATGGCCATTGGGCAAGGGGGCATGACTCCTATCTTTACAATGATAGGAGTCATGTTGATGGGGGATGGGCGTCGAAAAAAAATGGCGCAAGTCGGGTTACGACGATTTTTTCGACGTAACCTGACTTGCCCCATTTTAAGACGCCCATACGCCATTTTCCCCCTACGCCGGCGCTGTCTGGTGTACGTGTTTTTTTTCCACGCAAACCAGGCAGCGCCGGTCTGCTTGCGCCGGCTAACGCCATTCCATAAATACGGCACCCGCATGGTGCTTCAGAATGGCGTTAGACGGCGCAAAATTTTTTGACGCTAAACTGCGTTAGCGCAGTTTAGCGTCAAAAAGTATAAATATGGGCCTAAATATGCATGTCCTACTTTTAAAATACAATGCATCTTGCGTGCATTTTGGGCCTACCTGGGTGTGATTTATAGATAATAGATATTAAAAAGGAACGTTTTATGCCTGGCAAAATATATTTTTTTCAAGGTCAAAACAGCAGTGTAAAAGCTGCATACACAGGTTGGGAGACAAGGTTTACAGTAGCACTCCATCGCTCCAGACGTCACCTTCTTCATGGACACCTGGATGACCCCCACCTCAGTGCCGGACATCGCCACTGCCATTACCGATGGTTACAAAATCATCCACAAGGACCGCATGAACTGACTGGGAGGAGGCACCGCCATAGTCCACAGAAACACCCTTCACCTAACTAATGGCTCCGACGACCTCTATTCTGACATGGAGGACCTTCATTTCCAGATCCATACCAACCCAAACACGACCCTCTGAGATCCTCTTATCTACTGACCCCCTGAGCACCGCCCCTCCTTCAATGAATCCATAGCTGATTTAATCACACACCATGACCTTACCTCAACAGACTACATCCTCCTTAGCGACCACAATTTCCACCTGGAAAACCTCAATGACCATAACACATCATCCCTACTTGAGAACCTCACTACCCTGGGACTTAAACAACTGGTCACTTCCCCAACCCACTCAGCAGGAAACACACTCAACCCCGTTTTCCCTGCTAGCGACAACATCTCCGTCACCCACACCTCCTAACTGGACTGGACAGACCATCATTGCGTCCATTTCTCCACCAAACCCACCGAACACTTCAGCACCCACCGCCACCCACGCAGAAGCTGGAACAAGGCTCACCACCGCCCTCTGCAAAACACAACACACCAAGCCACCACAGATGCCAACACATCAGCACGCAACCTCCACCAATGGATCTCTGACTGTGCCAACACACTGGCCCCCCTCAAGAAAACCAAGCAGACACTGAAAATCGCGACGGGTGCAACTGCACCCGTCGCACCCTTCCCACTCCGCCGGCTCCATTCGGAGCCTGCTTCCTCGTGGGAAGGGGTTTCCCGCCCGCCCAGCGGGAAACTCAGAATAACCGCGCGGTCTTTTGACCGCGCAGCGGTATTCTGGCAGTTCCCGTTTGGCTGGCGGCGCCCGCCGCCAGCCAAACTCAGAATGACCCCCTAAGTCTCTTCCTACAACTATTTGTAACTGTTGTCCAAACCTTACCGGCTTACTAGCAGTACCTCACCAAAAACACAATAGTAAAAGGTGATTTGTAGCAGTCGCTTAAGCATGGACTCAAAATACAATATCTCAGGGTTGTCGTGGTTAAACAGAAATTACCCTTTTCTCACAGATTTATTATGTGTCATACAAACAAAGGCAATAACACAGATGCAGTAAAGTTATATTAGTATTTATTCAACATAACTGCAATTTGTGATAAGTTGCATGAACTGCAATGATTAGGATAATGAATATACCAAGCAACAGTATTGTAAAGAGGAGAGTCATTGTTATAAAGACCCCCACCATTATGCAATATATGAAAGAAATATATGTATATGTAAAAGATGGAATAAGCCCTAATACCCTAAGGAGAGTAGGTCTAACCTCCTACCTAAAAAGGAAGAGCTGGGTTCGTTAAACCTAATCTGCCAAAACCGTGTCCATGAGAGGAGCCCCCAACCCTCGTTACCTTGGAATGAGGTCTCTATCTCAGACTCCGCAGGGACACGAAGACTGGATCAGTGTCAAGATGACTGCAGCATCGGTATCAGCGATGGTGGCGATGCCCTCTGGTCGGAATCCCTCTGATTATCTGTCTAAAAGTGTGTTGTATTTATACAGATCTACAAGGTCCCCTGACATAAGTGTTATTCATAACAATAGATAACAGGCATGCTTGGGACGGCAATTAATATCAACAATCCCTCGAAAGTATAGAGAGGGAAAATCCCTAAGTGTGAATGCCTACTGTATGTTTGTCTTTCGTGCTTGATCTTGACGCCTTGGCGCAGTGACACTGATAATAGAACCCATAACAAGTGGCCTAACTATAAACAAGGCCGCCATTTTAAAGGAAATAAATAATTAAATGGACTAAGCCAAAGCAAGCTAAGTAGGTTAAAAGTCACTGGGTGACGGGGGCACGAGTTTACAAGCCTACGGCTAAGCTAACTCCTGTTAACCCGTTTAAAACAAACTAGGATTCACTACACCCTCCCCATTGCCGTAACAGGTATGATGAAGGTAAAGAAAACCCAATCGCTAAAAAGCTGCTACTGAACTAAAAAGCCCAAAAACTTAACGAAAAAATAAATGCTGTGTTTATAAAATTCGTTTCTAAAAAACATTTCAGAGACTTTAATATCAACCATGACAAGAATAGCAAACTTTTAGTATAATTGCTTCTTTGATTATAATCGGGAATTGGCAAGCAAATTCATCAAATTATGTGCTATATGCAGGATCTTGAAGAATGTCATCGAAGTCACCATTCAAGGATCTCAAAAATAAGTCAACATCGTCTGAAGTGAAATTGAGAGCTGGACGGACAAACGGATCCACAGAGCAGAAGTGAGCCATAGTCATCGGTGTATCGACACTCGCTGTAGTGTCCTCATCCATGTTAGATTGAATAACAGAAGGCTCATAGGTGGCCTCGCGGAGCAACCTCAGTCTCAAGGGGCATGGCCGTGTATGAACCCTCATCGGGGACATCAGCAGTTCGTGGTCCACAGGAGATGTCGGTGCAACAGCAAGACAGACCATAGGCAGATGTTCCAAGAGACAACATATGCAGCGGGACACCGGTTGTACGCACCACAGTAGAGGCCGGAATGACAATGACCAGTCAAATTCCAGTTCCACCAGTAAAGGCGTACAGAAGATCCGAACCATGCGTTCACAGCACAGCGGCGTTGACGGGAGCGGCTCCATTGCTCTGTGTCGCTGGAAAAAAACAACCACCGCGAATCAGAAAAAATAGCAGTAGTAGTCCGCCAATTAAAGCCAAAATAATTGGAAAGCCACCAAACACACTGGAAAAAAGTGAATGGATGGCTGATGGGATGACTCCGAAGACAGTCTGGAAGATGGACACGAAACCAGACCCGACAGCCTTAAAGAAATGAACAATCCCTGTTGTGCTTGAAGCATTGAATATTCTGGACACCAACTCTCCAAAGTGTTTGGGGAAATCGGTATTTAAAAGGGATTGTATCTCGGCTGATGATCTCGCAACCTGGAGAGCATACGTCTCTTTTGCGGATGTCAAGGCGACCTGTTTTTGAAACAATAGCGCCTTCAGTCTACTCAACTTGTCATAGTTCACATTAATAGTATCAATGTGGGGCCACATTTCAGATACTTGTATCTCTCGTGTGGGGGGAAACAAAACATGGCCACAACATGTAACGACCTTCGTGACTGAGATTGCGTAGGCAATTCCAGGTCGCAAGCCACAACAGCTGTCATCGCTCAGAAGAACATAACTCCCATTAGAAAGAACATGAAACACTGAACGAATCAAGGGGACGGGAGTGCCCTTCAGAAAACAGGCCAAATTCGCGACCCCCGCATTGCAAAGACCGTGAAGAGACACCTGTTTGCATATCATGGAATGACGAACAGTAGTCTCACATTCACTTCCGCTAAGAAAGACCTCTTGTTCGCCGTTCAGACATCGATACTCAAAGGGCAACTCCCACTCTTCCTTAATAAAGCTATCTCCTAGCCGTTCATATCGTCCCACTGCAAGATGTTTCAGGCAGCTTGAGAAACGAAACGTTGAAAACGGTAAATTAATAATGCCGTGTAAGAGCCAGATAGTTAAAGGACTCTCTGCTACCGTGAAGGGCAACTTATCTAATTTTTCTACTTGAAGCAAGGTGAAACGAGCCTCTCTTTTAGCCATTGTCACTTGTTCCCTGGAAAAATTAAAAGCAGTGAATAGTTCACTCCCATTAAGGTATTTCCATGGAATGTGGCCACTTTTCAGCGTCTGTAATGCCCAACTCAGCTGCATGATGGAACGCAGCTGTGTTTGCCCATGATATAACCGAGACAAATCAGTCTGAGTGATATCAATAGCAGATGACACTATATTCGACAGGGAATAAATCCTGTTGGATAGCGTGTTCATGCCATTGTCGACAACAGCCAATGTGTTTTCCAAATTCTCTTTATCAAGTTGCCGTAAACGTGCAGCAGCCTCAATTTGAGAAAGTTGCCAAATTTCATTATACATGGCATATAAAAACCGTTGCTTTCTAGGACCTAATAGGAAATCTTGTAGGTCTATACTGTCAGAAAGAGTATTCAGGTGTTGTTTCACCGCTGTTAAGGTGTTCGTTTGTACCCATTGTTGGCACAGCTTGCCCACACTGTAAGTTGTAATTATACCAGCATGCTGACCTGACAAAAAGCGAGGGTTTGGTCTATGAATGGAAAAAACCCCTGAAGAGTTCAAAAAACGCCTTTGACACTCATCAGTATCGGTGGGCCATACCAACCATCCCCCGGGACTGGAAAGTGAAGAATTATAGTCACCAGCCTTAACCAATGCATCCAGCCTTTCCTCAGAAACATTTAGAAAGTGTTGCCAATCTTTAAATTTTATCGGTGTAGGGATACTGGGTGTGTTTAGATCCTTTATTTTAGCTAATCCCAGACATGATGTCTGCTCAACAGTGTCATTTAAAAAAATCATTTGCACAGGAATTAAGCAAGCTCGAAACAAAGCCTCCCTACCCTGTATCTGCCAATCTTGCATCCCCCATACACTCTTCAAATCGATAGTGTCCCTCCAATATTCATAACCCTCAATCGAAAGTCGGGAAACAAAGGGATCTGAATAAATCAGTTTTGTATCTGTTAGCAACAGTTTTCTAATGTGTGTCTTAGGTAATTTAAAATAATAAGATTCAGCTTTCGTTGTATCATGCCCAGAAAAGTATGTGAATTTGTCACTGTAAAACTTTGGACTCCCCACCCGTGGTGTTGAACAATGTTCCCATTGTGTGTAGTTAAAAAGAGGCCTGTATCTAGTTGCACGGTGCAGGTAGTGATATCCCCAATTATTCATTGTAAAATCATATACATCATCACTTCCAAAAGCGGAGTAGTCCTTCATTTCAGTTAGCATGGAATCCACTGTTTGGACATCCCAATCATCAGAGACAACATGAGGTGTAATACCATCAGACATAGAAATTTTGAACACGTATGGTATTTGAATTATCTCTGTAGGCCCGTATATATCGAACAGAACTTTGTCCCAAACAATCCCATCAGAAATTGGAATAGCTGTAATATTGACAGGGGACAAATCACGTCGGACCTTATGTGATGAATGATGCAGTGTTAAAATTACATCAACAGGCTCCACTGAGGAGCGATCAGCAACATAGTGACCATTAATTAGTAAAAAGAAAACAGTCACAAAACCAGTCCATAAAAACAATGCAATAAATGTCAAACAGAACCAGAGATAGTTCCACGGATATATCAAATAGTTCTTTTTAAGCCATTGATAGAACTTGCTACCACTGGAAAGTTTGTCAGTCTCAGTTGAGGATGAATCTGAAAAAAAATCATCAATGTCCACAAAATAGCCAGAGGAAGTCTCCGCAAACACAGGACTCATCGAATTCCCATCCACTGTTCGTGGAGGTTCATGATAGATGACGTTACCAGTCGTGGAAGTGTTCGTGTAAAATACAGCCAAATCCTGTAGCGGTGCGTTCTCCGAAGTTGTTACAGGAACCAACAAAAGTTCATTTTCCGCCCTCCCCATGGTCGAGGAAGTGTCTGGAACAGCAGCTGACATAGTTGCATAGTCAGTAGTAGCTATGGTCATCCTACTATGTAGAGGGATGTCCTGTTGGGTAGTGAGAGGGGATCGGGAACCACCCAAGGGACCTCCTGGTCTACTGTGAAGAATCGGCCACATGGTGTAATTTGATGTCATCAATGGAGATGAATCTGTTTGATTTGGAACCAGATAATGGCGGAAGGATGACAGTCCTGGTGCCTTTTATCCCCAAGACCGGTACAGGTGCTCTGTATGCTGGACCAAACTCTTTTTTCACAGAGATCTTCTCACGAACCAGATCCCCAACGCTAGGAATCCAGCCAGTCGAAGTTTTCGCCAAATCCCTTATTCCCAAGGTGGCAGCGCTTGCAGATGATTTATCATCACGGAATTGTTGAAGCTCCTGTAAAACAGCGAGACGTTCTTTTATGTCAAATGGTGTTTCTGCTGCCACCATACCAGGGGCATCAAGATCGGGAACATACATAGTTGTCCCAAAGAGAACCTCATATGGAGACTTTCCCCTCAAGGACCGTCTCGGCAGATTATTCAGTGCTCTCTGGACCCCATATAGGTGATGTAACCAACTACGGCCTGAACCTAATACTCGAGCTGTTAAGGACTGCTTTAGATCACGATTCCGCCTCTCCACGACCGAATTTCCCTCGGGATGGTATGGTGAGGAGTAATGGAGTTCAACACCCATCGTCCTCATGGTGTCTCTGAAAGCCTTAGAGGCAAATGCAGGGCCCTGGTCCGAATGGAATGCTGCAACCGCATATGTACCGATAAAGATCAGCAAATCTTTTATAACAGTCCGGGCGTCAGCCGACCGCTGTGGCCATACCCACAGGAATCTAGAACAGGAATCTACAGCCACTAAAATGTATTTGTATGCACCATCAGGTTGCAAAGGACCACAATGGTCCAGGTACACACAATGGAGTGGTTTGTCTGACACTAAGAGAGATGTCTGCGGAGGGCGTCTGATATTCGAGCCCTTAATCTGCTGACAAATGTCACAGCAAAGGACATACTGTTTAGTCCGTCTGCATAGACCAGGCCACCAGTACCGTTGTTGTAGAATGGTGATAGTGGCCTGTATACCAGCATGTGCAGAAGCGACACCCTCATGTGCAGCTGTAATCAGTTCTAATCTTTGGTCTTCATTTGGGATCACTCGATCACCAACATCAGGAATTGTTGCAAAAGCAACATTCTGTGCACTGATATGATATGTATAGTTCGTAGGGTATCCTTTCGGAATGGGCTTGCCTGCAGCCGAGGCTTTAACGGCAATCAGTATTTCGTTATCCAACCTCGTCCGAGAACGAGTCACTGCAGCCACAGAAGCCGTAGCTACTGAAGCTTTGGCTGCTTCGTCAGCCAATGTATTACCGGCAACATGTATTCCTACACGTTGGTGCCCCAATGTATGAACTACATGGACACATGGCAGCTTATCCTTAAGATCAGCCACCCTTCCCCACAATATTTTGTGTTTAATGGTGTTCCCTTTAGAATCTCTAAACCCGTTCAGTATCCAATGATTGAGGTATTCATTGTATGACTGGACGCAGTAATACGAATCACAGACGATCAAAGTCTGTGTTCCTGGCTCTGAATGTTCGAGCGCTAGAAGAAGAGCCTTAAGCTCGGCCAACGGGGCTGTGCAGTCCCCTATGGTCTGAGTGTACGTGTTATGAGGATGAAAAACTCCGTCCTCCATTACCCCGCACACGGCTGTGCAAGCTGCTGAGTATTGATGTTTAGTACCCACAGCCGGTTGTGCAGATCCGTCAGTGTATATGATGGTATCATAACTGTCTATTGGCAATATGTGTAAGGGAGCGGGGTACTCTTGTTCATACTGGAGAAATTCTTGTATCTGAAGTCTTGGGTCAAACACATAATCAACATCAGCGGCGGTCAGAGATGTTGCCCATTGAATCCAGCGTGGATGCAATGCCTTAGCGTTAGGAACGCTCGCTTTAGTGACAGCCTCTAAGGCCGGAACCGGGTAGACAACAACAATGCGTTTCCCCTGGGCAAGCGGTCTCTCCTTTATGACGGCAATCTGAACTGCCGTCAGAATCTTTTCAGTAGGAGCAAAATGTTTTTCTGCATTGGAGTACAAATGTGATTTGTATGCTATTGGCACTGTGTCACCCTCATTAAAGGTGACATAGGTAAATCCTAGGGCACCAGCTATTATTCTGATGACCAAATTTGTTTTATTGTCCCGTGTGTACAAGTGTCTAGCTTCTAGCATGTCTCGTTGTATGTCCCTTAGGATGTGTGTGTGTTCAATTGTCCATCGCCTGCTAGAATAATTGGGCTGAATTAAGTCATATAGTGGCTTTACGCGTTCAGCATAATCTGGAATATATGTTCTGCCAAAATTAAAGAAACCCAGTAATGACTGCAATTTCTTAAGCGTGTTCGGAGGCTGTAGCTGAGCACACTTCTCTAGGAAGTGTGGGGCCAGGCTCTTCCCCTCGTTTGATAGTTCATATCCTAGGAACAATACACTAAGAAAGGCTATCTTGCTTTTCTTAAAATTAAATTTATATCCGAAGGCGGCAAATCCCAAAATTATCCGATCTACCCTGGCAAGATGAATGTCAAGGGTGTCATCAGTGAGATAGATATCATCCACATATGATAATGCCTCGGAATCAAGCTCCTGTAATATTGATGTGACACGGGCCGAAAACAGTCCTGGGCTGTTTTTATAGCCTTGTGGTAAACGACAAAAGCGTTTCTGAGAACCATAGGAAAATGCACTTAGGTCTCTACTTTCATGTGCTAAATTCTGGCAGAAAAAACCATTAGATATATCCAATGTAGTTTTGTATTTTTTACGCACTATATTATTAATTAGCGCTGTGCTGTGTGAATTTTGTATAGCATAAGTGCGTGCAGCATGACTATTCAAGTGCCTATAATCAACCACTATTCTATATGAATGATCAGGTTTCGCAACGGGAAATAGCGGATTATTCATTGCCGATGTACAGGTCTCAATTACTCCCTGGTATTCAAGTTGTGACAGTATCTCCGTCACTGGAGCTTTTGCTTCATGTTTAACAGGGTATTGTGGCTGCGGGTGTGGTGTAGACCGAACGGGAATAACATGACAAGGAGAGTCCTTGTCCCATCCTACATGATTACGGTATAATACAGGTGCCTGTGCTAAAGCCCATTCAGCAGCATAGGCTTGTTTGTCTGTCTCCGGAACAAGATCGGAGAAAGAAGGCAAAATGACATCTTCCCCATGTGGGAGCATGCGGACATGTTCAGGTGGCCAGTCTCTCTCGGCCAACAGGATATCACTAGTAAGTTCATCCCAAAATATTACACTAATAATGCGTTCCACGTCTCCCTCTATCTGAATTGTTAAATCAAAAACCCGATCGGGTGGAAGTACACGGCCATCCGCCGTTTCAACTGCGATGTAATCGCTAGTTGCTGTCGCATCCAGATGATCTTTCAGACTCTGGCGACATATCGTGACCTCTGCCGCGCTGTCCAACAGAGTCACTGCCCACCTCTTGTTCCTCAACAGTGTTCTCAATACTACTGGCATTTTTAACTGTCAGTGCTGCCACTTTCTTTTTTTTAAATTGTGGCTTCTGCTGAGGAGTCTTTTCTTCTTTTTTAATGGTAGACTGCAGCGAGTCTTTCTTTTCTTTCACGTATTCCGGACGTCGATCTTGACGGCCCCCTCTCTCGCTACGTTTATCCGGTGCATCCTGAAAGGAACGAGAAGGACATGAATCAGTATATCTGTCTGGAGTTCTAATGTTATCCCTATTCCTGAAATTATATCTCCTGTCGGAGTACTCCGGATGCGGAGAATCAGCTCTTTTATTTCTCCTATCCTTGAAATCCTTTTGTTTGTCCCAGCGCTTTTTAGACCCCTCTAGTGCTTGCCTTGTACCTTCCTTATGGGTGGTACTTGGTATGTCCAATTCTTTAGGTTTGGCTCCCAGCCCATCCCGTCCTATACTAGTATAGGTATCAGAGATTATTTTCGGTAGCTGTCTCTCTTGTTCCTGGTGTGGAGTTTCCCAGAGACGCTGGCGTATCGCCAGTGCTACTGCTTCCCCTTTAATATTACTTAATATTATCGAGGAGACGGCGTCAAAGTTACACATCAATTTCATCCCCAGATCTAGGGCCGGTGCAGCCCCATACTCATTTTGTATTTGTTTCAACACTTCCGGCAAATTGGCCAGTGTAGGGGTACCATGCGTGGTAGTATAAACGGCAGCAAAGACTGTACCCCAAGTGGCACATTCATCAACCGAGGGAACCATCCCGAATGGCAAGCACATAGTGAGCAATCTATGTTTCTCCTGTGGCCCCGTATGGGGGAACACAGCTTCCAGCTGATTTGTTTTCTGAGCAATCCAGAACGGTATTTTTTCTCGATCCGAGGGCACTTTACCCATAATGGTATGCTCCGTTTGTGGATTAATCCCAGTAGCCAATTGATATCCACCACCTACTGGCGGTGCCGGACGCGCTGGTGTAGTGTTTAATCTTCGCATTACGAACTGGACCAATCGTCTATATAATGCCACTAATTCATTATATAATATCCTTAAATCTACAAGCGGCATAGTCTGTATGCCTGGGTGAGGTGTATATGTGGCAAACATGGGCCACATAGGCCCTTCATTACTTAAAGGACCTAGCCTCACTCGTCGCAGTATATGTGGTAGGGCGCCTTCAAACCAGTTTTGATGCTCCTGATATGTGAGCAATATTTCATGATACTGGTATGCTTCGTACCTTACGGGTACGTCCGCAATGTCATAAGTGTGAAATGTGTGCGTTCGTTGGTCAGCCTCAGGAAAGGCAACCGAACAGTAAAATGTTTCCGTTTGGTATGCTTCAGTTGCTTCTATAATCAAAGTAACTTCCCCGCCCTCTTCTGTAAGGCCATGTGCTAATAAATGTTGTGTAAGTGCATGTCTAGCATTCGCAGGAATGTCTATGGTATTAGCCATAGTTGTTTAGAGAAACGGAACACCAAAATAGGGGAAGTTTTTCCTTTTGTGAGTTCGAGCTCGAACAACCTACAGCCTATTTAGGAGTTACCTGTTTGGCTGAGGAGGATTCTCCCAAAGACCACGGACATCTCCGTATAATGGTGCTGAGGGTACCTGTTGTCTGTGAGACAGTGATAATCATGGTAACCGGAAATTAGTGCCTAAACACCATCGTTGGTGGCGCCATGTCGTAGTTTGGACTCTTGCCCTGAGCAAGACTGCTGGTCTCAGGATGACAGTACTTTCATTTGTAGGTGACTAAGGGGGTGATTCCAACCCTGGCGGTCAGTGATAAAGCGGCGGCCAACCCGCCAACAGGCAGGCAGTAAAAAAAAAGGAATTCTGACCCTGGCGGGAACCGCCAACACAGCCCGCCACTTTAACACTCCGACCGCCACGGCGGGACAGACAAACAGCGCGGCGGTCACCGGCAACAGGCAGGCGGCAGACAATGTACCGCCCACCCTATCACAACTCACCAATCCGCCACCTTTTCCAGGGCGGGAGCCCCGCCGATAAAAACACGGCAGAAACAGACTACGAACGGGAAAACGCTCACCTATACACACTCCACGAGGAACCTGGACAACATGGAACCCGAATTAAACATCCTACCAGCTATTGTCTACCTGCTCATCTACCACGAGTACGAACGCCGGCGCAGACGACAACGGTGAGTACTGCACCTACGACACAGGGGAGGGGGGAGGAGGAAAGCTTACGGGCACACACATACGCGACACACCCACCCCCCCCACATCCCCCCCAACTATCTACACACCAATGCAGAGCAACAACTCAGAGTGACACTCCCCAAACCCCCCGGAAAAATGCAAAGACATAATGAAAATGATAATAAAATTTATGTATAAAATAGGTTCATTGAAGTCATGGAAAATCATCTATATGAAATATAAAAAAAAAAAAATGAACAGTGCGAAATCTAAATACATAGGCAATAAGTCCAGCTCATTTTGTTAAAGTTCCACAGTCCGTGGGCCAATGTCCACAAACACATGGGCAAAGCCCACACAGGAGACCAGATACCATTGGAGAGAACACTGCTGGGGCATCAGATGATAAAACTACAGGCACCTCAGGGGGAAGGGAAGGGGGGGCACCTCAGCCACAGGAGTCCACGACGCCAGATCCACGAGGGGCCTCCATGCCCACTGTACCATCCTGGGGAGTGCAAAGCCACAGTCTCTCAAGTCTCTACAGTGGGTGGATTGCCCACTGTGCCATCCTGGGGAGTGCAAAGCCACAGTCTCTCAAGTCTCTACAGTGGGTGGTTTGCCCACTGTGCCATCCTGGGGAGTGCAAAGCCACAGTCAGATGGATAACCGACTCCACTGGTATTGGAGGAGACAGGGTGCTCAGAGTGCAGCGTGAACACCAGCTCGACACAGAACCGGCACTGTCAATGGGCCAGCGGTGCTTGACAGGAAGGGCCCAGCGGAGCGGTGCTTGAGATGAAGGGCCCAGCGGAGCGGTGCTTGAGATGAAGGGCCCAGCAGAGCGGTGCTTGACAGGAAGGGCCCAGCGGAGCGGTGCGTGACAGGAAGGGCCCAGCGGAGCGGTGCTTGAGATGAAGGGCCCAGCGGAGCGGTGCTTGACAGGAAGGGCCCAGCGGAGCGGTGCTTGAGATGAAGGGCCCAGAGGAGCGGTGCTTGAGATGAAGGGCCCAGCGGAGTGGTGCTTGACAGGAAGGACCCAGCGGAGCGGTGCTTGGCAGGAAGGGCCCAGCGGAGCGGTGCGTGACAGGAAGGGCCCAGCGGAGCGGTGCTTGAGATGAAGGGCCCAGCGGAGCGGTGCTTGACAGGAAGGGCCCAGCGGAGCGGTGCTTGAGATGAAGGGCCCAGCGGAGCGGTGCTTGAGATGAAGGGCCCAGAGGAGCGGTGCTTGAGATGAAGGGCCCAGCGGAGCGGTGCTTGACAGGAAGGGCCCAGCGGAGCGGTGCTTGACAGGAAGGGCCCAGCGGAGCGGTGCTTGAGATGAAGGGCCCAGTGGAGCGGTGCTTGACAGGAAGGGCCCAGCGGAGCGGTGCTTGAGATGAAGGGCCCAGCGGAGCGGTGCTTGACAGGAAGGGCCCAGCGGAGCGGTGCTTGACAGGAAGGGCCCAGCGGAGCGGTGCTTGACAGGAAGGGCCCAGCGGAGCGGTGCTTGACAGGAAGGGCCCAGCGGAGCGGTGCTTGAGACGGCGGGGCCCTGTTCAGCGGTGCTCTTCACGGCGGGGCCCTGTTCAGCGTTGCCTGTCTTGGCGGGGCCCTCTTCAGCGGTGCTCTTCACGGCGGGGCCCTGTTCAGCAGTGCTCTTCACTGCGGGGCCCTGTTCAGCGGTGCTCTTCACGGCGGGGCCCTCTTCAGCGGTGCTCTTCACGACGGGGCCCTGTTCAGCGGTGCTCTTCACGGCGGGGCCCTGTTCAGCGTTGCCTGTCTTGGCGGGGCTCTCTTCAGCGGCGCTCTTCACGGCGGGGCCCTCTTCAGCGGTGCTCTTCACGGCGGGGCCCTGTTCAGCGGTGCTCTTCACGGTGGGGCCCTGTTCAGCGTTGCCTGTCTTGGCGGGGCCCTCTTCAGCGGCGCTCTTCACGGCGGGGCCCTCTTCAGCAGTGCTCTTCACGGCGGGGCTCTGTTCAGCGGTGCTCTTCACGGCGGGGCCCTGTTCAGCGGTGCTCTTCACGGCGGGGCCCTGTTCAGCGTTGCCTGTCTTGGCGGGGCCCTCTTCAGTGGTGCTCTTCACGGCGGGGCCCTCTTCAGCGGTGCTCTTCACGACAGGGCCCTGTTCAGCGGTGCTCTTCACGGCGGGGCCCTGTTCAGCGTTGCCTGTCTTGGCGGGCCCTGTTCAGCGTTGCCTGTCTTGGCGGGGCCCTCTTCAGCGGTGCTCTTCACGGCGGGGCCCTGTTCAGTGGTGCTCTTCACGGCGGGGCCCTGTTCAGCGGTGCTCTTCACGGCGGGGCCCTGTTCAGCGTTGCCTGTCTTGGCGGGGCCCTCTTCAGCGGTGCTCTTCACGGCGGGGCCCTGTTCAGCGGTGCTCTTCACGGCGGGGCCCTGTTCAGCAGTGCTCTTCACGGCGGAGCCCTGTTCAGCGTTGCCTGTCTTGGCGGGGCCCTCTTCAGCGGTGCTCTTCACAGCGTGGCCCTCTTCAGCGGTGCTCTTCACGGCGGGGCCCTGTTCAGTGGTGCTCTTCACGGCGGGGCCCTGTTCAGCGGTGCCTGTCTTGGCGGGGCCCTCTTCAGCGGTGCTTGTCCTGTCTTTCAAGGGAGCCAGGCCTGGCCAGGACTCCCCGCTTAGTCGCCCTCCGACCGTGCGGTTGCTGGCCCCTCCTGTGATGGAGTCCTGGGCCCGTGGGTTTCCTCCGTCACACCCGGTATGGGGCTGGTGGGGCCCTCCTGGTCCGCGCGCCTGCTGGCTGACTTCTCCGCCCTGCTGCCCTTGCCCTCCTTCGATGAAGCTCTCTGGCCCTTGCCTCCCCTTGATGTTGTGGCAGGTGACGGGCCACGACTACGCTCCTTGGTGGCAGCCGTCTCAGCCTTCTCGCGCCGGCCCTTTGTTTTTCGGGTTCTCTTCCCAGGGGGTGGGCTGGCTGTCCCCTTGCTGCTGGCCGATGTATCTGCACTAGGAAAAGGTGGACTCCAATACCCGTGCACAATGGTCGCCCTCGATGCAGGGCTGGTGGTGGCTGAGGTGCTCTTAGGACTCTTACCAGATGGAGGGGGTGGGTCAGTGTTTGGAAAGAGGTCAAGGTTGGAAAGGAAAATCAATTTGGAAGGACAGGGACGGGTAGGTGTAGTGGTTATGGGAGTGGAGGAAGAGGATGTGGTTGTAGGAGAGTCAGGTGTTCTGTCTTTGGGTGCAGGTGCTTGTGACGTAGGCTGTCGTGAGGTGGATGGCTGTTGGGTGGGTGGCTGCCTGCGTTTGTGTGTTTTGGAAGAGGGGGTGACAGACACACTGGGAGAGGACACAGGGGACGTGTAAATTGCAGTGGGGGTGGTGACTGCACGTGTGCGGACTGTACTGGAGGGTGTGCTGGTGATGGAAGTACTGGCTGATGGTGGTGTGCATGCAGGTGTGAGTGGAGACGTCACAGGGAGGGAGGAGGGAGACAATGAGGAGGGGGACACAGAGGTGGTAGTGACTGTTGGCATGTCTGCATCTGGATGTTGCTTGGGTGAATGCTTGTGGGATCTGTGGTGCTTATGTCTGGATGAGCTGCCCTTGGGTGTTGAGGTGTGTGCAGGCTGGTCAGATGGTGTGGATGGGATAGGCTGAGGAACAGGAGACTGGGATTGGGTGGAGGCAGTTAGAAGAGGGAGGCTGGAAACAGGGACAATGGCTGCCGTCAGTGCTGAGGCCAGAGCATTGAACGATCGTTGATGGGCAGCCTGACCCGAATGAATGCCCTCCAGGTATGCATTGCTCCGATGCACCTCCCTTTCTACACCCTGGATGGCATTCAGGAGGGTAGACTGCCCAACAATGAGTGTCCTGAGGAGGTCAATGACCTCCTCACTGAGGGCAGCAGGGGTAACTGGGGCAGGGCCTGAGATGCCTGGGGCGAAGGAGATGCCCGCCTTCCTGGGCGAGCGGGCACTGAGCGAAGGCTGAGGGGCTGCTGGGAGGGCGGGGCTGGTGCGCTGGGTGGCGGCTGTACCTGTTGTGGCGGTGGGCACGGATGTTGCCGCCACCGCTAGGGAGCTCCCTTCCGAGGACGTGTCGGTGTCGCTGACGTCTCCACGGGTCCCCGTTGTGGAGCTCCCCTCGCCCTCCGTATCACTGATGAACTCGGTGTCTGTAGCACGGCCCTCCGGGGCCATGTGAGTTGCAGCTCCCTCGTGCTCCGATGCCAATTCTCCTCCGCCTGATGATGCTAATGAACACATGCACAGGAAGATAAAGAAAATGGGTGGGGGGAGAAATAAAGACAGGTAGAGTGCATGCATTGGCAACACCGTTGGCGGAGAGGACAGACACAGAAGCCCCCTGCACTACGCCGCACAATCGGGGTACACTACTCAGTACTTGTGACTAGGCCTACAGGTCTATGGACAACAAATGCACACATGGGTGATGCAGGACCATGGATAGCTGTACTTGGCACCCTACAGAGGTGGGGGGCGCGGGCACAGGGCCATGCCTAAAGGAGGGGACTAGCCTACAGAAAGCGCCCTGGTCTAAAGTCAGCCACAGCCCTCCTCCCCAACCCAGACACCTCCACTGCGCGCAAAGATAGCAGAATGTGCTGATACTCACCCCCTTGTGTCTGCTGTGATGTCCTCACGCGCCCATCCAAATCGGGGGTAGGCCACCGCCAGAATCCGGGAAATCAGGGGGGTCAAGGTACGACTGGCACCCCTCCTACGTTGGGAGGCCATCCCCAGCAGAGACTCGGCGGTCTTCCTGGTCCCGCGGCAGATGTCCTCCCACCTCTTTCGGCAGTGGGTGCCCCGTCTGTTGTGGACCCCCAGAGCCCAGACGTCCTTGGCGATGGCACGCCAAATCTCAATCTTCTGATGGGCGCTGACCTATTTGACATGTACAGGGTGGGAAAGGAAATATCATCACTTTTCTGCATGGTAGATGTGAGTGGCCCCCCTCCCCAACCTTGCCATGTGGCACATGCTCTCATCTGTCGTGCGTTGCACTCCTCATTCGCTCCCCTCCCCACCATCTTACATACACCCCATTCAACACAGGCATAGCCCATTCAACGTGCACCCAGTGTACTCACCTGTTGGTCTGGAGGACCGTAGAGTAGCGCATACTGGGGGAGGACCCCATCAACAAGTTTCTCCAACTCTTCTGAAGTGAAGCCAGGGGCCCTTTCCCCAGTCGCAGCAGCCATAGTATCTCCCAGACAGAGGTCACAGCAGCACTTGCAGTATAGGTCCTCTCCTGTGGATGATCAGGTCTCGAGTGATTAAGCAGCTAGAAAATGGCAGTCACGCCCGCGGCGGTGCGTACCGCTGCGGTGCGTACCGCGACCGCCGGCGCACATCGTCATTGGCTCCTGATACCCATAGGGTTCAATGTTAACCAATGTGGCTTCGCACCGCGGTCTTCGACCGCCTACCGCCACGGTGTGCCACGCTAGCGCATTGACCTCACATCCCATTGTCTCACTTCACAGGTCAGGCAGCCGCCATTTCAAGGGCCCACATGGCTTAATTTCTACTGCGTCACACAGGCCTAGGCCGTGCATTGCCACTCATACACGCCTTTCACTGCATTGCGATTCATTTACTGTGCAAGCTGTGTGAACGAACCTGTGGCTTGCTTCACTCTGTACTCCATGTTGTCCTTCCTAGGCACCGTCCGCTGGGACTTGCGAGGAGAAGGATGAATCCTCCCGTGTACTGACCGCTGGTGGACCTGTCGACAATGGAAGAACGACATATTATACTTGGTTATAGACTTGACAGAGCCACTATTCATGAACTGTGTGCCCAGCTGGAGCCAGACCTGATGTCCCCCATCCGTCATCCCACAGGGATTCCCCCTCTGGTGCAGGTTCTGTCAGTACTCCATTTTTTGGCAAGTGGGTCTTTTCAGACAACAGTGGCCATGTCATCAGGGATGTCTCAGCCTATGTTTTCTAAGGTTTTGTCCAGAGTGTTGTCTGCCCTGATGAAATACATGCGGAGCTACATTGTTTTCCCTGAGGAGGATGATTTGGCTAAAGTGAAGGGTGATTTCTATGCCCTTGGACATATCCACAACATCATTGGTGCCACTGATGGGACCCATGTGGCTTTGGTACCCCCCAAAGGCAGTGAGCAGGTGTACAGAAATAGAAAAAGTTATCATTCTATGAATGTCCAGTTGGTCTGTTTGGCAGACCAGTACATCTCCCATGTAAATGCCAAGTTCCCTGGGTCAGTGCATGACGCGTATGTTATGCGAAATAGCAGCATCCCCTATGTGATGGAACAGCTACAGAGACATCGTGTGTGGTTATTAGGTGACTCTGGTTACCCCAACCTCTCCTGGCTATTGACCCCAGTGAGGAATCCCCGGACCAGGGCAGAGGAACGGTACAATGAGGCCCATGGGCGAACTAGGAGGATAATAGAAAGGACCTTCGGGGTCCTGAAGGCCAGGTTTAGGTGCCTGCATATGACAGGTGGATCGCTAATGTACTCACCAAAGAAGGTGTGCCATATCATCGTGGCCTGCTGTATGCTTCACATTCTTGCATTGCGACGCCAGGTGCCTTTCCTGCAGGAGGATGGTCCAGATGGTGGTGTTGTAGCAGCTGTGGAGCCTGTGGAGAGTGAAGAGGAGGAAGACGACGGGGACGACACGGACAACAGGGATACAGTTATACAACAGTATTTTCAGTAGCACACAGGTAAGATTCACCCACGCCATTTTACATTTACTTCAGGCCTCCTGCGTCTCTACTTTCTGTGTTTCCCCCCATTTCCTTTTAACTGAATTGTGACTTTCCCTTCACTTTTCAGAGCTGTTTGACCAACTGCGTGACTTCTACTTTGTTTGCCCATGGACTACAGCTTGTTGTCATTGGTATGTTGTCATTACAATGTAACAGAACATAATTGCACCGTTATGTGTGATACATAATAGTAAAATACAAGCAGACTCCTGTTATTGTAAGTGCAATAAGTGATTTATTTTAAGTGCTACATATAGGTACATGATAGTAAAACGGTGATGGGTGGGGGTGGAGTAATGTCCATGGCAGAGTCCAGTTCTCAGTTTCACAGGTGCATTGTCCATATGCCTGTGGAGGGATGGAGCAGGGGCAGTTCAAGGTTGGACAGGGTGACAATGTGGGACAGTGGGATGACATCAGGGGGTATCTTATGCTGGCGGGGGTCTTGTAATCCTACTCTGTCTTCTTGTGTGATCTCAGGTTCCGCTTGCGGGTGGTTGTTCTTCAGCAGGAGGTGGGGTTCTGGTGGCCTGTCGTTGTGTGGGGGCCTCCTGTCCACTAGCGCCGGTGGAGGTGGTAGGCTGTTCGTGGTCCAGGCTAGTGACAGGGGCCCTTTGGGGTGCCACATGGTCCCGCAATGTGGTGACTATCTGGTTAAGGGCCAGGACGATGGTCCCCATTGCGGAACCGTTGTTCCTCAGTTCCTCTCTGAACCCCATGTACCGTTCCTCCTGCTGTGCCTGGATCTCCTGGAACCTGGCCAGTACCGTCGCCGTCGTCTCCTGGGAGTGGTGGTATGCTCCCATGATGGTGGTGAGGGCCTCTTGGAGAGTGGGTTCCCTGGGCCTGCCCCCCCGTGTCGCACAGCAGCCCTCCCAGTTCCCCTTGGCCTCTGTCCCCTGGACGGTGTGCCCACTACCACTGGCCCCAGGTCCCTGTTGTTGTTGGGGTGGTGGGTCAACCTGGGTGCCCTGTAGAGGCGGACACACCGCTGATTGACGTGTCCTGGAGACAGAGGCATGGGCCCGCTGGGTGGGAGCTGTGCTGGTGTTCCCAGAGGGGGTTAGGTCTGGTGTAGCCTGTGGCTGTCTGTGGGGAACCGACTGTCCAGAGGTCCCCGATGGGCCGGGCTGGTCATCTGGGTCCAGGTCGACAGAGCTGCTGTCATCGCTGGGGGCCTCTTCTGGGGGTGGGATGGACATCTCTGTACCCTCCGTGGCGGTGTGGTGGCGTTCGGGTCCTGCAGGGGTATAAGGGTATGGTTATTGGTTCTGTGTGTGGCATTTCGTGGGATGGATGGGTGTCCGTGTACCCAAGTGCAGACATTCCCGTGTGGGGGCTTTTGTGAGGGTGGCTTGTGGGGGAGATGGTTATGTGCAGTGGGCATGCTTTGGTGATGGGTGTCCATGCTTTGTGGTCGCATGCAGGTCTAGGTGTTGGGATGGGTGGGTTGTGATGGTGGTACATTTGGAAGGAGTTGGTGTGATGGGGGTAGGGGTGAGGGTGGGGGTATGTGCTGGCATGCAGATGGGGTGGGGGTGGGAAGTAGTAGTTAAGATTTGACTTACCAGAGTCCATTCCTCCAGCTACTCCTGCGAGGCCCTCAGGATGCAGGATGTGCAAGACTTCCTCCTCCCATGCTGTGAATTCTGTGGGAGTAGGTGGGGGTCCGCCGCCAGTCTTCTGCACCGCAATGTTGTGCCTTGATACCATGGAACGCA
Source organism: Pleurodeles waltl (assembly GCF_031143425.1). Taxonomy (NCBI): domain Eukaryota; kingdom Metazoa; phylum Chordata; class Amphibia; order Caudata; family Salamandridae; genus Pleurodeles; species Pleurodeles waltl. The sequence goes on along the minus strand of NC_090440.1, from coordinate 107,664,182 downwards.
CCTTCCCCCGTAGGTCGTTCCATCTCTTCCTGATGTCCTCCCGATTTCGTGGATGCTGTCCCACCGCGTTGACCCTGTCGACTATCCTTTGCCATAGCTCCATCTTTCTAGCAATTGTGGTGTGCTGCACCTGTGTCCCGAAGAGCTGGGGCTCTACACGTATTATTTCCTCCACCATGACCCTGAGTTCTGCGTCAGAGAACCTGGGGTGTCTTTGGGGGGGCCATGGGGTGGTGTGGATGAGGTGAGGGATGTTGTATGTGTTGTGGAGTGTGATGTGTGTGGTGGTGTATGGTGTTTTGTGTGTTGTAATTGTGTGGGTGATGTTGTGATTAGCCTCTGTGTGATGGTCTACTCTAAGCAGTGCTGTCTCTCTCTGTCCTTGATTCGCAATTGTGGTAGTAAGGGTTTGTGGGTAATGTGGGTGTGTGTTTTATATTGTCTTAGGTGTGTGGGAGTGGTGTGTGTATGTGTATCAGGTGTGTGTATTTCAAATTGTCCAATGTGGTTGTGTTTTGTAAGGGTGTGTGTATTTTGACCGCGGCGGTGTGTACCGCCTATGGAATACCGCGGTTGAAAGACCGCCGCGTGGATTCGTGGGTCGTAATGGCATGGGCATATTTCTGTTGGCATGACGGTGGAGGTTTGGTCATTGCCATTTTTTCGCTGACCTTTGGTGTGGCGGACTTTTGTGGATGTCGGGTTTTTGGCGGTTTGCCAGTTGCGGGTCAGAATGACCGTGGCGGTTTACCGCGGCCCGCGCGGTGTTATGGCGGTCTTCTGACCGGCGGTAAGCGCCTTTTACCGCCGAGGTCAGAATGACTCCCTAAGTCTCTTCCTACAACTATTTGTAACTGTTGTCCAAACCTTACCGGCTTACTAGCAGTACCTCACCAAAAACACAATAGTAAAAGGTGATTTGTAGCAGTCGCTTACGCATGGACTCAAAATACAATATCTCAGGGTTGTCGTGGTTAAACGGAAATTACCCTTTTCTCACAGATTTATTATGTCTCATACAAACAAAGGCAATAACACCGATGCAGTAAAGTTATAATAGTTTTTATTCAACATAACTGCAATTTGTGATAAGTTGCATGAACTGCAATGATTAGGATGATGAATATACCAAGCAACAGTATTGTAAAGAGGAGAGTCATTGTTATAAAGACCCCCACCATTATGCAATATATGAAAGAAATATATGTATATGTAAAAGATGGAATAAGCCCTAATACCCTAAGGAGAGTAGGTCTAACCTCCTACCTAAAAAGGAAGAGCTGGGTTCATTAAACCTAATCTGCCAAAACCGTGTCCATGAGAGGAGCCCCCAACCCTCATTACCTTGGAAGGAGGTCTCTATCTCAGACTCCGCAGGGACACGAAGACTGGATCAGTGTCAAGATGACTGCAGCATCGGTATCAGCGATGGTGGCGATGCCCTCTGGTCGGAATCCCTCTGATTATCTGTCTAAAAGTGTGTTGTATTTATACAGATCTACAAGGTCCCCTGACATAAGTGTTATTCATAACAATAGATAACAGGCATGCTTGGGACGGCAATTAATATCAACAATCCCTCGAAAGTATAGAGAGGGAAAATCCCTAAGTGTGAATGCCTACTGTATGTTTGTCTTTCGTGCTTGATCTTGACGCCTTGGCGCAGTGACACTGATAATAGAACCCATAACAAGTGGCCTAACTATAAACAAGGCCGCCTTTTTAAAGGAAATAAATAATTAAATGGACTAAGCCAAAGCAAGCTAAGTAGGTTAAAAGTCACTGGGTGACGGGGGCACGAGTTTACAAGCCTACAGCTAAGCTAACTCCTGTTAACCCGTTTAAAACAAACTAGGATTCACTACAAAACTTTGTCTGAAATCACACGTTTTCCTTACATTTCTGTGATGAAAACTTCAGGAATCCATAACATTTCTAACACCAAGCAATGCCTCACCTGCACCTGTACTGATAAAAACAATGCCCTACTCATGTGGCTTGGCTTAGTTCCCTCAAATAGAATGGACCAAACCAAGGTTAATGGGAACTCTTCCTTGGGAACTCCTATTGACCTCGGTTGGATCTGTTACTGATCAGCCTGGCCCCAAAACCCACAGCTACCCCTGTTGCTAATCTCTCCATTTAGCCCCGAAGGGCCTTTTGTACCAAGGTCTCTTGGCTCACAAACAGAAGTGAGATACCATTTTTATCAGGAGACTTGGGGGAATGCTCTGTGGTAGGATATCTGTGCCTTCCTGCGGATTTCAGAACTTTTGCCTTCACATGAATGTCACCTGGAACAACCTACGAGACTCAGACAGTTCTGAAAACTAGACATCTGAGTGGTGTGCTTCGCAAGCATCTCATACCATTTGCTTAGGGCAGAAGTTGCTCTATTTTCTGTTGTATGCCAAGTTTGTTGAAATCTAATTGAAGAAAAACAACTTTACATTTCAGTGTATATACTAATTCTTATGGCTGGAATATTTCTGATTTAGATTTCAACCTAAGAATAGTTCAGAAGGGATGTATAGCTTTAATGAAAATGCTTTCATATCAATTAGGTTGCCTTAGTTCTGATGTAATTGGATAGATTTCAAAAGTGTTGTGAACTCCACATGAAGGCATCCACTTATTGTCTAGTTTTTCTACGCAGTATTTGCACATAATCTTGTAATCACAGTTTTCTAATTGTTGAATGATGTGTAGAAAGCAGGTGGCATCACACATGTCATTTTTGCAGACAATATAAGGAATTTCCTTGTATGTTAGTAATGGGTCTAAATGGCAAACGTCTATATTCTGTAGCATTTTAATTTTATTAAGTAGTCTTGTTTTTCTAAATGCCATCAGAAACCCTTAGCTTCTCTATGAAGGATGCAATTACAAGTGCAATTCCATTCATGTACAGGTTTTTGTGTTCTTTCTTCAGCCAAATGTTTATTAGGTAATAGTTTTTCACTTCCTATTGGATTTATTTCTGATCCTACTACATTTTAATGTAGAGGTTCATTACATTTCCCTTAATTTGTGACAAAAAGTACACAATTTGTGTGTTGATGTTAATTTTTCTCATGTAAATATGGTTCCGTGCTTGGTGTGTGTCTACATGTGCCTTGATACATGTTGCAGACGTTCAGCAAACTCAGCTTAGTTCTTCATAACTTAAGCATTTTGGAAGTTACAATCAAACAGTCAAGGCTTATCTTCTGATTTTTAGTTATAATAAACATTTTTCTGTTCACAAAAAATGCATTAGCCACAATTTGTTGAATATAAAGTTTGTATTTCAATTTCTCCTTCTTTTGCCTTAAAAATGGTAGTGTATGAAGGAGATTGTTGAGGACACAATTTTTGTGGTGCTTCAATGTTATATTTCTAATCCTGTCTCTTCTTTTAAAAGTGGATTTCTTGATCGTATAATAGAAGATTGTTTTAGATCCTTAACTGAGGCTACATGATTATGTGGCCATTGCTTAGCAAATATTTGTTACGTATTTACAACACAATTTTTACAAGTATTAGATGAGACATCCTTTTACCATTGGTACTGTGTTACAGGAGGTGTCCTTCTTCTTTTTTTCATTTTTTAATGTTTTCTCTCCCTGTTGTACAAGGTCCATTTTTTCTTTCTTCGGTACTGATTGTAGGCATTTTTCAAGGGTGCCAGAAGAAAACATACGAGACAAACTGATGTAGTAGATTGTAGTAGTAAAACAATATAGCACAGCTTTGCTGTAAATGTACTAATGTATTGGGAATACAATATCAAACCAATGCACCTGTTTGACGAATGTCTACAAAGCGTTCCAGCCTACTGTTTCTTCTTCAATGGAGGATGATTGAAAGTTCCAAGGCATTATGCAGTAAAGGTTTAAAGTAATTAATATAGTTTGTAATAGAACATCATAGTAATATGTATAAGGAATGAGGGCAGTTGTTTAGAATTGGCACACTCACAACAACGACAATGATGTTCCCTATAATCTAGTATTATTGAGCTGTGTTTATAGCACAGTCAAAACTATGAAGCAAAAAGATATAATACAATTATCTTTTTCTATTCTATTGTTTTCATAGTCATGAAATCTGAAGTAGTTTGTTAGTATCACTAGGGTACTTTAATAAGGGTCTTAATGTAAGAAGACAATTTTATATTGCTTTATGTATTATTTGTACTTGTACTGCTGTATTTGTTGTTATTAAAATGTGTTTATAAATATGTATGTTTTAAGATGTTATACTACATATATATAACTTTAGATCAACAGTCTAATTTATGTAGGCAAAGAAATGTCTAGGCCCATATTTGTACACAGTTTGCGCTGAAATGATGTAATTTGTTTTACACTAATTCTGCGCAAACTTAACTCCATATTTATATTTTGACACTAGACCTGTCTAGCACCAAAATATTGGAGTTAAAGTCATTTTTGGGATGTGTGAAACCACCTTGCGCCAATTGGATGCAAGGTGGCCGTTCCCATCCAAAAAATTAGTCTAAGGACCTAAAGCCTTTTTCCTCCTCATGGCACTGAGTGCAATGGGCATGCCCAGGGGACCCTTCTCCCCTTCACTGACCATTGAGGTGGTGGGCATGACTCCTGTTTATTAAAAGACAGGAGTCATGTGGTGTGGATGTTTTTGCATCAAGAAATTACGCTGGGCTGGTTAGAGGCATTTTCTTTTGCCTCCAACCAGCCTAATGTCATTTTTTTTTACAAAACCCCTTTCCTCCATACCACCACCCCCACCCGGCAAATGTCATTATCCATGACGTTAGCTCACCCTTTGCGCCGGATTGCGCCATTCCATAAATCTGGCGCCCAGCTGATGACCTGGAATGGCACAAGCCAGCCTTATACCTTTTTATGCAGAACTGCGCAAACCCAGTTTTGCATCAAAAAGTATAAATATGGGCCTCATTTGGTAGTGCTGTGTTGCAAATATAGCCCAACATGACTGTCACCCAGTAAGCAGCCATCTTTCAGAAGTTCTGATAGTAACCTTGTTTGTTATCGGCCAATGGTGCTAAGCAGCATATCTTCTGTTGGTGACCACTTGTTCTTCTTGTATATGAGCACAAGTGCAAGGTGGTTTGTGTTTGAGTTGTTGTACATAGCTTTATTTTTTGGGCTAGAGTGCATGCAATCAAAGTGTATAATGAAGTTGAGTTAGGTTTGACGGGAATATGTTTTACCTGGATTATAAAAAGAGGTTTAAAATGGCATCAGTTACTGCCTCTTGTTTCTTCTCTTTATGCATGTGTACATTCAGACTTTATAATTATCCATTGTGGTGAAAATGACATAGGACATCTTACAAGAGTAAGACTGGAAATAGAAATGAAAGACACATTTTTTAAATTAATGTCTTGGGTTCTCCACACATTTTGTGTTCTCCAACATTTCTCATAGACAGAAGTATGTAGAAGAGGTCTTCTGTAAATGCTGGAAAATTTGAAAATGAAAAAAAACTCACAAACAGTATCTGCATTCCTGAAAGATCACAGAATGTTTTCTATTTTCCATTGAAATATAGCATTTTCCAACACAGCAGTATTTTGTGCAGATGGAATACATTTCAACAACTATGGAAACCATTTATTTCTTTCACATCTAAAATGCTGCTTTATCCCATACATATGAAGAAATGCACTTTTCCCAAAAACCCAATGGGTCTTTTAAGAGCCATCCTACATTATATAAACTATATTTTAATATTGTCAAATTCTTTTTAAACATTTTTTACAGTACTGTAATAAACATGGCTGCCATTTCATTGTTGAATCGTCTGATTTATCCAATCAATCTGTCTTTTGCCATCACCATGTACTGCAGCACTAAAACTGTACTACCACCTCTACAGATGTCACTAACTTACTTTGCCTTATAACTTGGCTACTACTGAAGACATTCAAGCCAAACACAAATAGGATCATCTACACCTCCTAATTCATGTTCTTGGGAAATTTCACTACAATCTGTTTTTTTATTTTTAGCCCTTTGTGGACTTTGTATTAAAAAATAAATTATAAAACTAGGGCCCGTGGGGGGAGCCCTCAAGGGCTCTCCCACTGTCGCTACTTTTTTATTTATTTAGTTTTTTTAAATTTTTTAATTGTTATTATAAAGACCTTTACAGGTTATGTGGGACCGCAAGGGCCTGTGGTCCTTACATTTTTTCGTTTTTATTTTTTTAATACAATGCCCTTATGGGCTACCTGGCAACGCGGGGGAAGCCTTAAGGCTCCCCTCACAGTGCCAATGCTTCAGCAAGCATGGAACTGCTTTGACAGGAGCATCCTGCTTGCTAAAGCACTTCATCTCCGTCCCCTGCACGCTTGAGGGCCCCCCCATGGTCCATACTTTTTTAATTTATTTTTTTAATACAAAGCCCACAAAGGGCTAAAAAATAAATAAAATAAAAATAAAACCCCCATAGCTCAGTGTGAAGGTTGCAGACCTTCACATGGAGCTATGGGGGTTTGAGTCAAGCTGGACCCATTTCCTTTTTTTTCTAAGAAAAGAAAGTATACTTTTTTAAATATATTAAATACATTGTTTTTTTAAATCCAACAAAAATATCTCATTCTAAGTATATATTAAAGCCTAAAAAATCTCTCTCACTTTCTTTCTCTCTTTCTGTCTCTCTTTTAATCTATTTCTCTCACTCACACACCGACTTAGACACTTATGCACCCACTCACAGACCCACTCAGACTCTCATGCACCCACTCACAGACCCACTCAGACACTCTCGCACCTAACCAGACCCACTGAGAACCTCATGCAGCCACTCACAGACCTGTGCACAGACTGATGCACCCACTAAAACATTCATGTACGCACTCTCATACCCAGACAGACAATCTGACAGACAATCTCACCCCCAGATATGCCCTCTTACACCTATTCTCACACCCAGAGAAGCTGCGGCTAACTCCAGTTACGCACTCTGAAAGGCTGTGCATAGCGTGGGATTGGGTGGTTGGGAGTTGTTGGCCACAGGGTCTGGCTGCAGGCCAGGTCTTGCGGGCAACCACTCCTGCGCATGGGTGAAGGACGTGCACGGTTTGGTGTTTACAGGGGATTGGCCTCAGGGCCTGGCCAGAGGCTGAAGTCCGTGTGCAGCAGTGGTTGGACTAACGTACAGTAATTAAAATTACTATACGTAAAAAAAAACATGGAAATTCACTTAAAAAAACAAAGGTTACAGGGATGTTATCATTAGGAAATAGACTAAAGAAAACCCTAACCCAACTATAACGTCGATGGAACCTTTGTTTTTCAGGGAATTTCTAAGGTTTTAGATTTTTACTCTATTTCCTAATTATAATGTCCCTGTAACTCGGTCGCCACTAAGTAGTTATAGTTAAGACCTATTTTCCATGGCCGGAGCATTTTTCGTTTTGCCAATAACTTTGGCCCCACTTGACAAATCTTCATGAAATTTTCAAAACGTATACTTTGGTCAGTTCAGCAGCTGTCTGGAAAGTTTCAGGGTGATCCGTCAAGTTGGGGCTGAGAAAAAGGGGGTCCCAAAACATGTTTTCCCCATTCATTGTTCCATAGGGTTTTTAGACACGCCTACAGCCAAACCGAAAAGGTGAATGTACATCCAGTCAGTGTGTGGGATGATTGGAAAAAATGTGGCTTAAAATCCACTATAGACTTTGTAGAACTATATATTTAGTGCCTCATTTATGAGGCCGTAGCGGCACACTGCACCATCGGAGCATCATTTTTTCTGATGCTCCGGTGGTGCAGTGTGCCAGCCCATATTTACAAGGCCACGCAAAGCCACCTTGTGCAGCTTTTTATGGCCTTCTAAATAAGGACACTTTTCATGCATTACACTGCGTGAAAGGGGCCTTCAATGGGTATTGCTTGGGGTGTTCCCATGCAACACTTGCAGAACTCAAAGGAATCTGACATGTTCCCAGATTTACAAGTCTGGGAATGCATCAGATCTCTCTGCAACATCAGGGGTGGCATGAGAGTGACGCAACAGGGAGGAATATCTTTATTTCTCCCCATTTTTTCCTCTTTCTCTGTGTGCTACATTCTGCAGCACACGTAGAAAGAGGAAAACACCTCTTGTGATAGATTTTGTGCAGGAATGTGTCCCTTCCTGCACAAAAACAATCATCCCTACCAGGCAGGCACCCATGGTGCAAGGGTGCCTGTGTTGCCACATGACAGCAGTTTGTGTGCCAGCACAGGAGAAAAGGACAGAAATGTGCTGTATCTTTTAGATGCATTGCATTTCTGCCCTTTCCCGGTGGCGCAGAATGGCACTGCAGTCCACTTGCTGCACCACCCTGCACCCCAGGCCTTGTAAATGAGGCCTATAATAGGAAGCCTGATCCATGCTGAGGTTAAAAGCAAAAAAAGAGACTACAGGATATCATGGTCCAAGTCTCAAGGGTGCAAAAGTGTTGGTCGTATGTAAGGTCTAGTAAATATACTTCCGTCTTACTTACAGGTCAACATGTTTCATGCCTGAGGTTGTCAAGGAGCAATCAGGTGGCATTTCGTCAGGATCTCTATGCTCATGTACCTAATCTTCTAGAAGGGTGAGGACCTAATTGAAGTATAGCAATAGCCTAACCCCTATGAAAAATGTGCGAAACCTACACCTTCCACAACCATCAACGAAAAATTGTACTTCGGATGCAAGGACGGGGGTAGGTTAATATGCCTCTGACCACGGAGTACAAAACGTTACCCTTTTTGTAAGTCATGTTCTCGTGATCCAGGAGGACCTTCCTGATAGTTTGGAGGGTCACAACATAAAGAACAAAATAATCATGTATTACCATGAGGACGATCATGTTTAGCATGGGTAGAAAATTTAGCAAAACATTCTGAAAAAAGTTTTCGCACTTTGGCGTCTTCTTGGAAAATTTCATGCTGAGATGTTCAGCTGGACCAAGAAAAAGAGTCTCAAAAGTGTACTTTCAAAGGCTGTGCACAATTTTGCAAAACATTCTGAAATACAAGGTTTACCCACTTTGGCTTCTACTTGGAAAGTTTCATGCTCGTATGTTAAGTGGTGCCAAGAAAAAAGGGCCCCAAAAGTTCAAAGGCTGTGCACAGCAGGGGTTGGGAACCCTTGAGGTAAGCCAAATGCAATGGTTATCCTGTGCTGAACCCCCACTGCCTAAGGGCAGGGGTCACATACAGCATGTGTGGACAGAGATACTGGAGTAGGGTGCACATCTTGACTACCCCCAGAGGATCAGTTCTGTAACCAGGTTAGGTTCTGTGGCCAAAGCAGCTGTGCACTCTTGCCTGCAACAGGTGGGCACAAGGCGTGACCTCAGAAAAGCGATCATAGACTTTTCATCTACTGACCCAAGCAGGTCACAACTGTGAGATGGCAGTCATTTGCAACTTATCTCATGGATATTGATGAGGTAGGTAGGATTGCAACCTACTATGATCCAGAACTTTGTGAAACAATCTATTTTTAAATAAGTTGGTTCACAATATATCAATGGAAACACAAAAAATCGGTGCACATATTGCAATATCGCAACCCCTTTGGAAATCTAATATTAGTACTTCTGGACCCAGGTTGTTAGTAACAAACATCAACAGTTATGGACTGATATGACAAACACCATAATTGTTTCCTGTTTTGAACCATTAGAGGTGATTCTAATGAGAATTATTTTTTAATTTTTTAAAATAAAGTTATATATTTCTGGAACTTCTATTTTTGGAGGCATAAAGGAAAATAACAACAAAATAGGGCATTAGAACTTGGGTGGAATATATATACATATATATATATATATATATTACTTAGTGGCGGTTGCCAATAGCTAGTTATAGGTAGGACCATGTTTCTATACAAAAAGCAGTTTTTTACTTGCCTATATCTTTGGCATTGAATGACGAATCTGCACAAACGTTCCAAAACATTTGCCAATACCGTCAGCTGCTGCCTAGAAAGTTGAAGAAAATGTTGAAAGAAGGCCGCGTGCCTCCGAGAGGAGCCTCTGATGCCACTGGGGACTGCTCCCCAAGAGCCGGCTCCTGATGTGTCCTAGCCGTTTGCAGTGGCTTGGCTGCAGCGATGCATGTAGAGCTGCAGCCAAGCCAAAGCAAACACTTTGGATTTTGACAGCGAAGCCAAAGTTTCATCTCTGTCCTCTGCAAGCGTGCAGGGGATGGAGATGAAGTGCTTTAGCAAGCAAGGAGCTGCTGTCAAAGCAGTTCCATGCTTGCTGAAGCATTGGCACTGCGAGGGGAGCCTTAAGGCTTCCCCCGCAATGCCAGGTAGCCCATAAGGGCATTGTATTAAAAAAAACTGAAAAAAAAAATTGTAAGGACCACGGGCCCTTGTGGTCCCACATAGCCCGTAAAGGACTTTATAATAACAATTTAAATGTAAAAAAATAATTTAAATAAACAAAAAAGTAGCGACAGTGGGAGAGCCCTTGAGGGCTCCCCCCACGGGCCCTACTTTTATAATTTCTTTTTTTAATACAAAGCCCACAAAGGGCTAAAAAGAAAAAAGAAAACCCCCATAACTCAGTGTGAAGGTCACAGCTCTTCACATTGAGCTATGGGGGTATGGGTCGAGCTGGACCCATTTCCTTTTTTTTTTCTATGAAAAAAAAGTATACTTTGTATGGATCAAATCTTTTTTATTGAGTTTAACATATAAAAGCACAAAGCACACAGCTACAGTATTTCAGTCTGACATCCAAGACGGCATGCACATGAACTCCCTTTTCACCCACTTCCAAACTTTTAGAAGAGCAAGATAGGTAAAGACAGTGGCCTATTGACTTCAGTGCTTCGTGCATAAATAAACAAAACATAACAAGACTTAAACAGCAGAAGAACTGTGCCTCCCCCGCCGAACATATCACTTCTCCCCCCAGGAATCCCCCCATCTCAACAGGCCAGCATCGTGCCAAGTCGCCACCAGCCAAACACCTACTAAGAAGAGGCATCTGTTAACCCCAGGACCCTCAAGTAAGCCGGGCATGTCAGTTCAGTGAACTCTGTTGACAGTATCTCAAGGAACGGCTTCCATAACGTATTTATGTCACCCACTCTCTGCTGAGAAACCAGAGTAAACTTCTCCATTGCAAGAATAAACCACAGCTTCTGAAGCCAGGTCACATACGTCGGTACCCTGTCCGTCCCCCATAAGGCTAGGATCGATTGCACAGCCGCGTTGAGTGCCAGCGCCATCTGTCGCCCTCTCAGGGAACGTAGCGGGAAGGAGAGAGGGTTGGGAAAACCCAGAAGTATATATGATGGAAACCTAGGGAGCTCGGACCGGAACACTTTATCAATATCGTCTAAAATGCTCGTCCACTATCTCTGAAGTTTGGGGCACTGCCAGAGCAGATGTACCAGCGAACCTGTGTTACCACACCCCCTCCAACAAAGGCTGGGCTTGGTAGGGTCCCATGAGTGTATCCTGGCTGGAGTGAAATACCAATAGGAAGCCACTTTATATACCATCTCTGTCCCTGCTGCATTGAAAGCTGTGTGATGTGCTCTATAGTATATATTTTCCAATTCTTCGTCAGAGAACTCCCTCTCCAGCTCTCTTTCCCATCTAAGTTGCCCCTTAGTCTTAGGCAAGCGTTCTTTTCCTTGTAAGAGTCTATACAGCTCTGAGAGGACACGTCTGTCATCCTTCTTTGTCAACAGCCATTTTTCGAACGGCGTGAGTGGCCTATCCATCAGAGCTCTGTTCGCCGGCAGAAGAGCCCAATGCCTCACCTGGTAGTACATTAACCTATCTGCCTCTGTCAGGCCATATGTTTCACTCATCTGATCAAAGGAGACAACTCCCTGTGCATCAAACAGGCTCCCCACCCTTTTACAGCCTCCATCATACCAGCAACTCCTCCGTTTCTCTATTCTGCAAGATCGCGTCCCTGAAACGCCAGCTCGAGATACCCACCCGACCCACATCCACTCCAATCTCCACCGTGATAGGCGCATGATCTGTAAGGGCCCTGGGCTCTATTGCGGTCTCTCGGACTCGAGAAGCGAGCTCCCGTGAAGCCAGAAAGAGGTCAATCCGTGCGTACGTCTTGGTAGCTGCCGAATAAAAGGAGTAGTCCCTAAGTGAAGGATGTGATCTCCACCAAATATCCTCTAGTCCACACTCGGCCAACCACCGTCACCCTGCCATCGTCAACACCCCCGTCTGCCCAAAGCGGTGCCCCGATCTGTCCAGCTCATTGTCCATTACTAAATTAAAATCACCTACCTCTAACACAGCACTATCGCTTGTCGCAAGCGCCGGGGCAATCGCCTGTTTCAGGAAGGATTCTTGCTGCGCATTGGGGGCATACAGAGAGGCAATGGCAAAGCAGTAGGCCCCCACCCGTAGTCTAAGGGCCAGGAATCTCCCCTGCACCTCATGAATCTGCGCTACCACTTCCCCAGAGAAGGTCTTCGAAAATAGTATCGCCACACCGGCATGTTTCGTGGGGGACGAGGACCAGAACTGTCTAGAAAACCACTTTGAGCTCATACGAAATGTATCCCTAGCCAGGAGATGCGTTTGCTGTAAAAGGCAAATGTGGCTACCAGAGCGCTCAAGCGTTGACAGGATCGCTAATCTCTTGACTGGACTGTTAAGACCTCGGACATTCAAGCTTCAGCACTTAAGGGACATGTGATCCAGTGTCAAAAGCCCTCATGGGGAGTGTCCACCGGGGGAGCCCGCACTCAGACCCGTCCCCAGGCCGCTCCAAACCAAGGGGCCCGGCAGCCAAGGTAATCTGTATACAAGATCCAGGGGAAGCACACCAACTTACAACCATAACGCACAACAGGTGCACATAACTATAAATTCCTCTCTCATTCATCTCCTAAGAGGCAAAGTCTCAACAGGGGCAGCACAATCACTTAAGTCCGTCGTGTAGCGTCCACCGACTCCGTAATATATTATGTAGCGCCCTGTCGTGTCCTAGACCTCTAGTCCGAAGCAGCGCTGCAAAGAAATGGCCACCGCAGGCCGCGGAGAGCCGCCTCACCTCTGCTCCACGTCAGGACCACCGTCACTAGGGTCAGCACCCTCCGCTGCACTGTCGCGGGCCCAAATAGCCCTGCGTCACTCCGGGGTGCCGGCCGGTCACCGCGCATCCAGCGGGCCCACGCGGTACTGCCGCCACACGCCGCAGGGCCCAACACCGCCGGTGCTCTCCTTGGAGGGCAACTCGACCCTCCATCGAAACGTCCGCTGCCTCTCGGCCCCTCTCAGCAATCCAGGAGGGCCCGGAGGTCCCAAAAACGGGGCCGCAATGCTTTAATTGGGACCAGGGCGGCAGAGCTCAAACGGACGCGTCTGCTCACTTCGCCATCATGGCCACGCCCCAAAGTATGCTTTTAAAAATATATTAAATACATTTTTTTTTTAAATCCAACAAAAATATCTCATTTTAAGTATATATTACAGCCTAAAAAATCTCTCTTTCTCTCTCACTTTCTTTCTCTCTTTCTGTGTCTCTTTTAATCTATTTCTCTGACTCACACACCCACTTAGACACTTATGCACCCACTCACAGACCCACTCAGACTCTAATGCACCCACTCACAGACCCACTCAGACACTCACGCACCTAATCACAGACCCACTGACAACCTCATGCAGCAACTCATGGACCTGTGCACAGACTGATGCACCCACTAAAACATTGATGTATGCACTCTCATACCCAGACAGACAATCTGACAGCCACTCTCACCCCCAGATACGCCCTCTTACACCTAGTCTCACACCCAGAGAAGCTGTGGTTAACTCCCGCTGCACACTGCGAAAGGGCTGTGCATAGCATGAGATTGGGTGGTTGGGAGTTGTTGGAGTTGTTGGCCACAGGGTCTGGCTGCAGGCCAGGTCTTGCGGGCAACCTCTCCTGCGCATGGGTGAAGTACGTGCACGGTTGGGTGCTTACAGGGAATTGGCCTCAGGGCCTGGCTGAGGCTGAAGTCCGTGCACAGCAGTGGTTGGATTAATGTACAGTAATTAAAATTACTATACACAAAAAAAAACATAGAAATTCACTTAAAAAAACAAAGGTTATAGGGATGTTATCATTAGGAAATAGACTAAAGAAAAGCCTAACCTAAGCTAACTATAATGTCCATGTAACCTTTGTTTTTTTCAGTGAATTTCTATTTTTTTTAATTCTATTTCCTAACTACAACATCCCCGTAACCTTTGTTTTTTTCAGGGAATTTCTAAGGTTTTTGTTTTTTACTCTATTTCCTAATTATAATGTCCCTGTAACTCGGTCGCCACTAGGTAGTTATAGTTAAGACCTAGTTTCCATAGACGGAGCATTTTTTGTTTTGCCAATATCTTTGGCCCCACTTGACAAATCTTTATGAAATGTTCAAAACTTATACTTTGGTCAGTTCAGCTGCTGTCTGGAAAGTTTTTGGGTGATCCGTCAAGTTAGGGCTGTGAAAAAGGGGGTCCCAAAACATGTTTTCCCCTAACATTTTTCCATAGGGTTTTTAGACACGCCTACAGCCAAACTGCTGAACGGAATAACACAAAATTTGGCAGGAAAGTATATTGTTTGGTGTAAATCCATTCAGTAGTTTAGGAGAAATTAAAGGTCAACAAATATAGAGATCTATGGACACAGATTCTTAGCTGATCCAATTGTCCCTGTGCAGGCATCTGAATGGCTGCCAACACTTAAACAAGGAATTGTTGGCAGCCATCTTGGGACTAGGCTTCAGCCTAGTTTCTGGAAAAAAAAAGTTAACAAAAAAGAGGGGTTCCAGGGTAGGGTGGACACCCTGATCCCTTAGCTCTGGTCCTGGGGTTCCAGAGGAACCCCGCCAGGAATTAAAATATATATTTTTAAACATCCGAAAAATCCACAGATCCAGATCTGCAGATTTTCCCGATAATGAAAAAAGAAAGCAGGTGGATTCCCGCCCTTTTTGTGAAGCCCCTGGGGGCCAAATCTGGGGAGGCATGAGAGAAAAGTTAAGAGAGGTGCACACAGGGCCACCATCCGGGGTTTGCCACAGCCCTGGGGACGACCACCTCCCTGGGGCTTCAATACAATTTGAAGCAGAGGGGCCACTGCTAGTCTCCCCTGTAGCCCCGGGACCATCACCTCCCCTGGGCTTAATGTTACTTGAATGCAGGGGGCTGCGCAGTTCACCCACAGCCCCGGGGACCACCATCTCCTCAGGGCTTTAAATTAATCAAATGCGGGGGGCACGCAGCCCCCCCAGTGTCTGGGGTTTGCCAAAGCCCCGGGTACCACCACCTCCCTGGGGCTTCTATTAAATTTGATGCATAGGGGCCGTCCCCCCTTTCCTCAGCCCCAGGAACTACCACCTCTCCAGGACAAAAATAATAGAGTTTAGAGGGTCTAGTTTGGGTCCCTGACCCCTGGGGACCACTACCTCCCTAGGGCAATGATCGTTGTAGGGGGGCATGTGGCCCTCCTCCCCGAGCCACTAATGGTCCTGGGGACCGCCACCCCTCAGGGTCAGCTCATGCTATGTCCCAGGGTGCTCACCCCCGGGACATAGTTATCTGCGTTTTCTTGGAGGGAGTTGACCACCAAGCAACGCAAACAAAGTCCTTATTATGACAACAGCTTCCGCTGTCAGAAAGCACATTCTTAATCTGTTTCCTTGCATGCCAATCTGTGTTATGTGCTATTTGGAGGATGCTTGTGGGAGCATGGCTAGCTCCTACAGGATGTGGGAAGCCAGCTAGGGCTACGGAGGCATTTAGGCTCCTCCCGCAGTCCTGTCACTCTCTCTCTCTCTAAGAGAGAATGGTCTCTCAATGTAATTACTTCAAAGCATCAAACTAGCAAGATGTTTGGTACGAATGTTATAGTTATGTTTGGATGCAGAGCAGAACAGAGTCTAATGGTCAAGGTCTTGCACTGCCACTCAGTAGACTGAAGGTTCAAATCCTAATAATGGTTTGACTGTGTATTTTTTTTTATATAGTAGTGTTTTGACTGTTAAAGCTTGCTAGTGATGGAACATTAACTTTTATTTTTAATCACATGCGTGGGTGGACTGTCATAGGTATGTCTGGAAGCATCATAATAAAGAGTCACCTATGGCCTAAAGGTTAAGGTCACAGCCCATCATACTAAAAGTTAAGGGTTCTATTCCTGTTGTGTCCCTGGTTAAATTTAATTTAAAGTTTGAAAGGTTCCTACTGCTCAGAGCAGGAGTCAAAAGGAGCTTTCCATTGGTTACAATGGGCCTCTGGATGCTTTGCAGGATTAGTATCACGTTTTTTTATGCTAACCCTGCAAAGCTCCGGACTAGTGTAAAACAATTTGACACTAGTCCCCTAACTACCTTCACGGTGCGCCATATTTTAAATACGGCGCACACATGATGGCATTAGATGGTGCTAAGGGGCACAAGAAAAGTGGCGCTGCACTGTGTGCAGCACCACTTTTCTTAAATATGTCCTTAAAACTTAAAATCTCACTCTCTTTCTCTCTCTTTCTCAATTTCTCTTTACAAACACTCACCTTTAGTCACAGATCCGGTTTAATGCATCGTTCTTCTGCTCACCATGCCACTCCAGTTTGGACCCAGACATATGCAAATCAGTCTTGACCCTGTTCCCAATGGGAACAGTCCAGCCTGAACTGTCTGGCCAGTTCCTCCCTTGATGAGAAACAAGCATCCTGGGACCAGTTTTACGGTATCACCTTTCATCAGCCAGGCTAGTTTGAATCCTGTGGCACTGTGAGCACGGGAACCATGTCTGGGCATACCCTTCCCACTAAGGGGAACTTTAGCAGCACAAAAGGATGATGGATGGAGTGCTAAAACTTTTCAAATACTCACCCCCAGTCACAGATCTGGCTTTAATCCATTGTTCTTTTGCTCAACATGCCAGCCCAATTTGGACGCAGCCATTGCAAATCAGTCTTGACACTGTTCACCATGGGAACAGTCCAGCCCGAACTCCCAGACCAATTCCTCCCTGGACTGGAAACAAGCATCCCAGGACCAGTTCTAGGGTATCACCCTTCATCAGCCAGGCTAGCTTGAATCCAGTGGCACAGTGAGCACAAGACCCAAATCTGGGCATACCCTTTCCACAAAGGGCAACTTTAGCAACACAAAAGGATGATGGATGGAGTGATGAAACCTTTCAAACACTCATCCCCAGTCACAGATCTGGGTTTAATCCATTGTTCCTTTGCTCACCATGCCACCCCAGTTTCGATCCAGCCATACACAAATCATTCTTGACACTGTTCACCATGGGACCATGGGAACAGTTCAATCTGAACTGCCAGACCAATAACTCCCTGGAATGGAAACAAGCATCCTGGGACCAGTTCCAGGGTATCACCCTTCATCAGACAGGCTAGCTTGAAACCAGTGGCACAGTGAGCACAGGACCCAAGCCTGGGCACACCTTTCCCAATAAGGGCAACATTGACAACACAAAAGGATGATGGACAGAGTGCTGAAACTTTATAAACACTCACCCCAGTCACAGATCTGGGTTATAATCCATCTTTCTGTTGTTCACCATACCACCCTAGTTTTGAAGCCAGCCATATGTAAATCAGTTTTGACCCTTTTCCCATAGGGACCCCCCTAACTGCCAGGCAAGGTCCTTCCTGGATGGGATTCAAGCATCCTCGGACCAGTTTTGGCATATCACCCTTCATCAGCCAGGCTAGCTTGAATCCATTGACACAGAGAGCACAGGACAGATGTCTGGGCATACCTTCCCACTCAAGATGACTTTAGCAACACAAAAGTATGATGGACGGAGTGCTGAAACTTTTCAATCACTCACCCTCAGTCACAGATCTGGGTTTAATCCATCGCTCTTATGCTCACCAAGCTAACGCAGTTTTGACCCAGAATATGCAAATCAGGGAGGAACTGGCCTGGGACCCCAGGACCAGAGCAATGGAGTCAGGGTGTCTCTCTCCCCTTTTTTCCACTTTTTTTTTAAGATATACAAATTTGGATTTGCTTAATAAGCAAAAGTGTAATCTGAGTACCGAAAGCTAGCTTTCTGCCAAATTTGGTGTAATTCACCCCAAAACTTTCACCCCGAAACTTTCTGTGTGCAACAAGAATCACTGCAGCAGTTTCTTGGGAAAATTTTGTGAAGGTTCCTCAAACGATGCTAAAGATATAAGCCTCCAGATCCTTTGGGGTTTCTTAAAGGTTGTCTTAAGTCCAGTTGACCCCTCAGTGTCGATTGTCAAGACCTGAGTGCAGCAGAAATGGAGTGGTCACCTCGCCTGCCACACCTGGGGGGTGGTGCAAGTGGAGGGGGACCACTCCTACTCTGACTAAGTCTGACTAAGTTTTCCCAAAGGGTGTCCCACTCAAAGTTTGGGAAAAACTGTTGGGCGGACATCTGCTGCTAGCAGCAGAGTCAGAGGTTAGATTTCAATGGCAGTAAAGCCTTTGAAGCTGATCGCTGGGCTTGGGTGTCTGTCTGGGGGAGGAGGTGTAGCACCTCCATCGCGGAAAGGCTTTGAGTTCTGGCTCCTGAGGACAGACGCTCTCACCACAGGAGTCCAGATTTGTGTCTGGTGATGGCAGGCTGGTAAAAACCAGTCAGCAACCATGCCAAGGATTTTAGGTTTTACAAGGGGCACCTCCAAGGTGTCCTCTGGGTACATGTTATAATAAATCAAACACTGGCATTAGTGTGGGTTTAATATTATGAGTTGTTTGATACCAAACAACCCAGTAAGCAGAGAGGACATCATGTAGCTGGGGAACTCATAATGACTAGTGTCCAGCAGATGCATTTGCTATGGCTTTCCACTTACTATTTCTTGATGATTTGTAAAGACACAGTAGGGGCATATTTGCTCATGCACACATATGCCCTCAAATCCATTATAGTACACCCTGTCTTAGGGCTGAAGGGCCTGCCCGAGGGGTGACTTACCGATAGTGCATGCAGTGTTAATAGACAGGGCACTCTTGGTGAGTGCCATGTCCAGTTTGCAACTTTTAAATACACCTTTTTCCACAATTGGTGCTGCAGCTCTGGGGGCCCTCCTCAGTACCCATGCCCTAGGTACCATTTACTAGGGACTTATAAGGGTGGCTGAAGTGCCAATACATAGTACAGTTTTGGGGGAAGAGATCTAGCCCTGGGAGCTACCATGTCAAAAGAGGACTCTTTTCACAAACAGCCTGTCTGGTGATTCCCTTGTATTCTTCTGCAGCCCCTCAGAGTGTTCTAAAGGACAACTAGAGTGCTAACAGTCTCACTTATTACAAACGTGTGGCACACCTGAAACCATCTTGATTGAAACAAACTGGTAAAAATTAAAACATTTAGGACCTCACTACGACCCTAGCGGCTGGCGGTAAGCTGGCGGTAACACCGCCAACAGGCTGTCGGTGTTCCGCCAGCTATTATGACCGTGGCGCAATAGCCACGGCCATACCACCTCCCCTCCACGGTTCATAATCCCAGGGCAGTGGTGCAAGCTAGGGATTATGAGTCCCCAACCGCCAGCCTGTCCACGGCGGTAAACACCGCCATGGAAAGGCTGGCGGTAAGGGGGACTTGTGGTGCCCCTAAGGGCCCTTGCACTGCCCATGCATTTGGCATGGGCAGTGCAGGGATCCCCAGACACAGCCCCATCGTGCATTTCACTTCCCGAATTTCGCTGGGCAGTGAAATGCGCAACGGGTGCTACTGCATTGCCGCCAGCTCTATTACGAGCCGGCTGCAATGTTGATGTGACTTTTCCACTGGGCCAGCAGACGGAAACACTGTTACCGTCCACTGGCCCAGTGGAAAAGTCACAATAGGGAGCCATACATACCGCCAGCACTGGCGGTATACTGGCGCCCACAGCTTTGGCGGTCTTGGAGAAAGACCGCCGAAGTTGTAATGAGGGCCTTAATATAGAAAGGAACAAAATGAGGGGGTACATTTTGTCATAAAAATTATGGTTAGTGCTGTAGAAATAAAAATTAGGACACATTCATAGTGAGTACTCAAATATCTTCCTCTTCTATTTCATAAAAACATTCTGACACGCACTTAATATCAGCAACAGACTGCTATTTAACTCCCTGGTGATCAGCAGCTTTACTACAGTGTTCTATTGAGCAACTAGAGTGCTAATATTCTGAATTTATGCCAAACATGTGGCACATCTGAATCAAAGTGGAAAACTGAAAACATTTTCTACAGAGGATACTGCAGTAAATGAGGAAATTAGGGAGCCTCTTAACAAATAAGTGTCCAAAAATAGCCACCAGAGAAAAAAGAACCAGAATGTATGTAAAAATATGCTTGGATTTATCCCTGGCACTGCTAATTACTTTGGGTTGCACCCCAGACCATTGTTATTTTGCACATCATGCTACCTCAATTTGGACCCATCCATATGCAAGTCAGTCTTGACCCTGCTTCAGTGGAAACAGCCCAGCCCGAGCTGCTAGGCCAGGTCATCCCTGAACCAGAACACATGCAATCTAGGACTGGTCTCACTCTAGTTATGGTCTGTCATCGAAGTATAGCTTGGTTCCAGTGACACAGTGTGAATGGGACCCACATCTGCACATGCCCATCCCACTTTGGTATATGGCTGGGTCCAAACAGTGGTGGCACGGTCACCAAAAGATTATGGATTATGATGCAGCCCAAGTGATTAACAGTGACTGAGATTAAGTTAAGCACTCCATCCATCATTTTATTTTTTATGTCCTAAGCATGACGGGTATGCCCACACATGTGTCCCACACTCACTGTGCCATTTTTTATATATAGTATGTCGCTTCAAATGAGTCAGATATGCCTGAAAGTGGGTCCTGTGCACAGTGTGACATGGGAATCAAGCTATACTTGGTTGCTGAGCCCTAACTATGGTGAAACAAGTCCTAGGTTGCTTGTGTTCTGGTTCAGGAGTACCTGGCAGTTCAGGCTGGACTATTCCCATTTGAGGAGGGTCACAACTCATTTGCAAATAGATCAGTCCAAACTGAGATGGCATGGTGTGCAAAATAATGATGGACTGGGTGAGTAATTATCAGTGGTTGAGATTAATTCAAGCACTCCATCCATCACTTTTTGTATTCTTTTAGAAAGTTAGGCATGTTTCTATATAGGATGGATGGGAAGGAGTTGTGTGCTGGCCTGATTGAAAAAAATTTAAGAACCCTGCCTGTATCACACACAAAGGAACCTAACACCAGGCCTGGCCTAGCCTTTGTCAACTTAGACAATTTGAAGTCAAACCCAGGGGGAAGGGGAAGAACTGACTAGAACCAGTTTTGAGGGTAGGCCAGGGAATTCCCCCATATGAAGACTGCCACTAGGTAGAAAAGTGCAACCTTTAGAACCCCACATCAGAACACTTCTGGACCTGTGGAAGATTCAGAAGAAAGACTGTTCTGCTCAATAAAGAAGTAAGTTTGGATCTGCTTACTTTGAACCTAAACTCTCCAGAGTGCCTCAAAGGGTCTCCTCACTCACCTCTTGTTTGAGCTACAGGGACACAATAAGCTTGCAGAGACCTCACTGCAATTGCTCAAAAGATCAGCACCAACTGGACCTGCCTGGAACTGTCTGAGCCCTGCTGATGACCTCTGCTGGGGTGGGTCCTAACCCCAAAGATATGCCCCAAGGTCCTGGACCATTGGCTAGCATCACAGTGAACTGCAGCTGAAGAAAAGGTCAAGATACAGAAGTTTTTGGGCTTCTCACAAACGTGAAATGACCTCTTAGTGCCAAAAACTGGCCCCTTGCAAGGCATGCCAATGCGAAGTTCCAGCAAGATCTGCACTTCACACTGACGTTAAGCATCCACAATGGCCAACTACGTGAGACCTGCACTTTGCTCCAACAGGAACAGCCTATGACGATTGGCAGTACAAAACTCCAGGAACAACCAGCTCTTCACACTGACAATCTCTTCTTCTCATTCTTGGCCAATGTGGATGGCACCCTTCAGACTAGACAGGTCTTCAGCAGGACTAAGCTGGTTCTTGTATCTTGTGAGAGAACAGGACTGATTGCAGAGGCCCCCTAACTGTTTGCCCCCATTTTCCACTTTTTGCTGGTGTTTTCCGACTCTGATGGTGGCCTGGGTACTGCTAACCAGTCCCAGGGCCTGTGCTCTGTGTAAAATGAGTATGCAAATTAGGCTAATTATAATTGGCTAAGTCAACCTACCTATAAGTCCCTAGTATATGGTAGGGCATGTAGGTTTAGAGACCCCAGCACAGGTAGTGCACACTGCTGAGGTGTCCAGGGTCATTTTAAAGGCAGGCCTGCCTTCCTGGCTGCTTTTAAATGAAAGTTATATGCAAATTTGACTTTGGAATTAAAAGTAGTTCCAAAGTCTTAAACTACCTTATTTTTACATATAAATTACCCCTAAGGTGTGCCATATGTGCCCCTAGGGCTCGGTCCCATGTAACTATAAGCAGGGACCTTATAAAATAGTTTTATAAGCCCTGGTGAGGTAAAACAGCCAAATTTGTTTTTCCCTCATTGTAGTGAATGGCCTCCATAGGCTAGAATGGGGAGACTTTATTTTAATTTTAAAAGTCCCCTTAAGTAACAGATACCAAGAGTTTGGTATCAATTTAATTGCTATAATAAATCCCACAACATCCAATTGTTGGATTTAATATAACTTGTTCAGGTAAAGAGTTTTAAACTTTACCTGAGAAGTTGCCAACTTCAGCACTGCAGTGTTTTTGCTGCTGTGCTCTGATTGGCCAGCTTCTGGCAGCCTGGCCAGGCTGCTTGATGAGGTGTGAAGTGGCCTGGCTTCACAAAAAGAGATGTGCCTGCGGGAGGAGATCACCCCTCAGCAGATGGTGAGGCAGGAAGGGGGAGTGCTGCCAAACTGGTCTTCAAAGGCAGAGAAGGGCATTTGGAGCAATCCAGCAGCACACCCACATCCTACAAACCCAAACAATTAGGTGCCCCATTGATTAGATTAGGAGAGGGCAGGAGAGGGATGTGTTTAGGATTTTTAGGCACATCAGTGGGTGGGCTCAGCCAGATGTAACCTCCAAAAATCACTTTCAGCCATGATGGAATTTTGCGGAATGTTGCTCCGTGGGATTGAGTATTGCCACACTTCCCAGGAAGTAGCCATCACAGGGGGAAGTACCCTGCCCCTGATTGGAGAACCAGGACCCCCCTGTTTTTCACCCAGGAGCAGGGATACAACTGGCAGACCTGCACCCACACCTCAGTTCTCTACCAGTTCCCTACCAGATCCCTATCAGATTCCAACTAGGAAGAACTACAGGAGAAGAAGGACTGCCCTGCTGGATCACTGACCTGCACCTGGACACTGCACTCTGGAGGACTGCACCAGCTGCACACTTGGGCTTCAACACTAAAAGGACTTTACCTATCTTCTACTGCTTCAAGAAGGGACCCCCTGTTTGCTACAGGTACAAAGGAGCTGCCCAGAGTCCCCTGCATCAAGTCCGGCAAGCAGAGCCCAGCTGACCAGTGTCTGGGGGCCATTTGAAGATTCTGACCAGGTGCATTCTGGGAATTGTAGTCCCAACTCGCAAGGACCAACTCAGAGCTTCTGAAACCTTGGATCAAGTTGTGGACACTTCAAGGACACGAAAAGGACCTCCGGAAGAAGATCCAGAAGTTTGGAGATGTTTGGAGCAACTCCATAAGTTGAAGAGGTGCATTGTGGGAGTTTAAGTCCCAGACCCCAAGAGGTACACCAGAGCCTCTGAACCCTTGGCTGGTGCTGTGGACCACTTTCCTGAATCAAACACTTCTGAAAGTAAGTGTGACAGTGTTACCTCATGGGTGGCCTGAACTCTGGACTTTGTTCCTTTCCAGTGTGACTTTTTTAACCCTTTGAGGGCCAGTTGCTTCTATGCAATAGAAAACATTAATTCTTTAAAAATTCATATCTCCAGTTCTCCTTATCCGGTTTTATTCATTTTGGTTTCATTTTAAAGATAAAAATATAATCAATGTTTATAAATTGGTTTTGGATTTTTAAACTGTGTCCTGTGTTTTATTTAATTACTGTTTTGTTATATTTGAATGCTTTACACTCTGCCTCCTAAGTTAAGCCTTTTCGCTCGTTGCCAAGCTACCAAGGGTTGAGCTGGGTTTAATTTACTGAGACCTAACTTGACCTAAGTGGAGGTTAGTGGCCTATTGCTAAGTGTAGGTACTTACCTGCCTTTACCAATAACCTATTTTCCAACATAGCTGAACCCTGCTCCATTGCGATCGGCCTGATCTTGTGACTTTCCCCCAGTCCAGTGCGACCAGATAACCACAAGTGGCACTTTGTGGGGCTATCTTCACCAAAAACTTAAACAAAATCATATACCAGGTTCTACTGAGTGAATTTATTGGCATTGTGGTGTAATTGATTTATTAAAGTTAGCTCTAGTTGCTAAATTGATGTGGTATATTTTTTGTGTAGTGTTTTTACTTTTTACTATTTGAGCGCTGCATAAATACAAATCGCCTCTAAGTTAAGCCTCACTGCTTTTGTGCCAAGCAACCAGAACTAAGCACAGGTCAATTTAGTGACTTATGCGATTCATCCTGACAAGGAATGTGTTTATGATTTGGGTGGGGTTTCCACCACTCGACTAATAACCACATTTCCTGTAGACTTCATAAGTAAAAGACCCCTGCTGACACAATCAGGGCCTAATAACTTGGAGATGCCGGGGAAAGTCAGAACGGGGTTCCTCAAATCAACATGTCGATTTTATTTATTTGTGACAGAAACTGCATTGACTTTGTTATCTGTATTTAATGTTTCTAGGTAGCTCTGAAACATCAAAGTTCTTCACTCCACCTAAAAAAATCTCTCTCTCTATGCCTCAAACCAATATCTATAGTTCCACATCAGCAAACATGATTCTTTTCTTGTGCCATTAATACCCATAATTTACTATCAATTGTTTTTCTATTTAAAAAAACATTCGGAATTCCATCCCTTTAAATAGATCCTGAATTCATTTTTTGGGTTTAAATAGTTGTATTAGTGCAGAAAGGACAATAGAAAAAGTGCCATAAATATTATTATCATATTAACAATAAAAAACTATAATTACACATTAAAAGGGATATAACAGTCACACATTCCAGTACAATTATAAGAAATGTGTAGTTTGCTGTGGAAAGTGGGAAAGCAAAAGGAAACAAAAGAAAGAGGAAGACAGAAAGAGGAAGGAGATCTGAAAGACAGTGATTAAAGTTACATACTTTTTGATTTCTATTTAAATGAATTAAGACAATCAATAGTGTGTGTGTGGAAAGGGAAATAATCATAGAGGCAAAGATAAATTACATGCAAGTTAGTTGAAATAAAAAGATAAATTCAAGAATTTTTTTTATAAATAACTAGTAACTTATAAATACATTTGCTTACGTTTCATAGCTATGTGAAATGATTGCAATTATAAATAACTGATCTGAGATTTTGACATATTAGATTCCAACAGAGTTGGATAGATATGTTACCTCTTTTTTTAAAATTGGAGGCAATAACATGTAAAACAATAGCAAATACCATATCAATTACTTTTGTAAGCAAACTATTACAAGACCAAATAAAATGTACTCCACCTAAAAATAGCATTTTCGAAGAAAAAGGTAAGACAATCCGGTTATAACATTAATCTTAGACCAAACCGACTTCCGAAATTCAACTACTCCAAGACAAGTAATAAACATGTGTATATATGAACCTTTAGAACTAGCACATCTCCAGCATGTCTGTCCTCCAGCCAGAACAAACGTAGATAATTTGTGTGGCAGGAGTAAGTACATCTAATGTTAAAAGAAAACAAGAGTTATCACTAAGGGCCAGATGTAGCAAACTCAGTTTTTGCGACTTGCAAGTTGCGAGTCTGAGCGACTCGCAATTTGCAAGTCGCAAAATTGGATGCAGAATGGTGTCTCAGACACCTTCTGCGACTCGCTATGGGGTCGCAAAGACCCACCTCATCAATATTCATGAGGTGGGTCGCATTTTGCGACCCCATAGCGAGTCCCTGCACTCACAGGGATGGTGGCCTGCTGTAGTCAGCAGACCTCCATGTCTGTGACTGCTTTTTAAATAAAGCAGATTTTTTTTTCATTTTGGAGCCCGTTTTCCTTAAAGGAAGAAATGCCTACAGGAAAAGTACAACTAAAATCAGCTTCTCACATTAGTTCAATATTAGATTTAGATCTTGTGGATGCCACTGAACTCAGCAATTTATAAATAATGGAAGCTTTGGGATACACTGTGATTACGAGAACGGTCAGAGAATTGTAACGTATTATCACAATGAAATAGCAAAGAAACCATATCTACCTAATCTTTCCAGAAGAGAGTGCGATCAATTTTTCTGATGTGTTTATTGTGCCATATGGGGCTAGTACAATTTTGACATAAGGTAGGTTGGTTATGTACCATAAGTGGGTTTAACAGATTACATGTATGTGTTAATTTAAACATCAGGCCACGATTTGGGAGGAGATGAGATAAAAGTATGTGGATGTAGGTGAATGGAGAGATTAATGAGAGTTCTAGGTCATTTCATAACTTCATTCTGAATTTATAACACTAAAATGATTTTATTCAAAGAATTTGCTATATACTGTGGCTGTATGGACAGAAAATAATTACCAGTCAGCCAATTAGACAGAAATACCAGGAAATGGCTTCGATTTGCGTGAAGGAGAGCCATAATATGTTCTATGCAGTAGCCAGGCTTGAATATTAGGCCCTCATATGGATAGGGGGATGCCAAGTTCCATATACGAAGTGATGCACAGTTTTTCGTACTTCACAATGGAAACCTGGCAGGAAAATGAGAGTCCATATTTTTTTATATTGTGGAAACCTGAGAGGGAAGCCATGAGGGTCCTTCTGTAAATCGGATTAGAGCACAAATAGGAGTTTACTTTCGACGTTTTGAAGTAGTCCCTGACCCTGTGAATGTTTCCCCACATGATTTCTTCAGACTTTATCAAGTAGAATCCATGCAGAAAAGATACCATATTTATACTTTTTTAGCACCTCATTTGTGCCGCTTTTTGACACAAAAACAGCACAAACTTACAAAATAAAATTGTATTTTGCACGTTTGCGCCGCTTTTGCGTCACAAAATGACACAAACGCAGCGCTAAAAAAAGTATAAATATGGGCCTATGTGTTTTGTACCTCAGAACATAGCAAAACATATACTTTTATTCCTCTATCAAGCATTCAAATGAGTGGAACTCAGGGGCTCAGATTTGCTAATTTTCCAAGCAACACAGCATAACATTCAAATTTCCTGTGTTGCATAAAAAAAGGGAGAAAACATAGCACAGCACCATAGCTATAAAGATACTACTGAGTGTCATGCTGTGTGCTGTTGCTCAAATAGATTGCCTTCTGCAAGGCACAGTCTTGCACCATGGCACAGTAGCCAGTGAGTGCTGTCTGTTAGAAATGGGGTTGATAAGTGGCAGTCAGTTTACACGCTGTCCAAGTAGGGACCCTCACTCTGGTCATGGTAAGGGGGGTCACACTCCTAAGATAACCCCTGCTCACCTCTTTGGTAGCTTGGCACGAGCAGTCAGGCTTATCTCAGAGACAATGTGTTAAGTATTTGTATCCACAAACACAGTAACACAGTGAAAACGCTACAAATGGACACCACGTCAGTTTAGAAAAATAGCCAATATTTATCTAAAAACAACACCAATATGACAAAAATCTAACATACACAAGCAAAGGTATGAATTTTAAAATATTGAATCCCAATAAAAGCACCTAGAAACACAATAGCTCCAACTTGTGTTATCACGACGTCGTGACAGAGTTGTTTCCAACAGTCTTTCGCCACTCACGAGGGAGTGCGGCTCCGGTCACGGAGTCGCATGAACCCCAGGTACAGTACCTTAAAAACGAGGCAGAGTCAAAGGCATGGCACAGAGTAGGGGAGGTGAGGCATCGCTAGAGCTGGTGCAGCATTGGTTCCATACTGTAACGCAGGAGGTGAGTCGTCTGTTCCTTACTGCTACTCAGGGGAGGTGAGGCGCTGATTCCTTACAGAGGCAGCAGAGGTGAGGCAACATTGGCAGTAAGCTATTGGTTCCTTACGATCCAGCAGGGTCGATGAGTCCAGCAGGTCAAGACATGATGAGGTGACTTTGCAGTCACACCCTGGGGCCACAAGCGCCACAGCAGAGCCGGGTGTCACGGACGTCAGTGACACGGCACTTGAGACTAACAATGTTGTGGGACTTCAGAGACAGTGCGGTGGAATCTGGCCTGCAGTGTTGGTTGTGGACATCGCTCTTAAGTGGGGGCCACCACTTCGGGTCCAGGCAGCAGCATGGAGTCGGACATCGGTGACAGTACTGGAATTGTCCAAAGTTGTTGTGTCTGGTTCTTCTTGTTTTTCTGCCGACTTCACTCCAAAGGGTCCAGGAACTAGCATGGGCACCTCTTCGTAAGTCAGGGTCCTCAGCAAGAGAATCCAAGGGCTGGCAGATGAAGTCTTTGATGTCCCTGAGACTTCTTAACAGGAGGCAAGCCAGTCCAAGCCCTTGGAGAAACTTCACATGCAGGATACACAGCAGAGTCAAGTCTTTGTCCACTCCAAAGCAGAAGCAGCAACTTCAGGCCAACCCAGCAAAGCACACACAGCAAAGGGACAGTACCATTCCTCACAGCTCTTCAGTTCCTCCTCTTGACAGAGTCGCCTCTTGATCCAGAAGTGCTCTGAAGCTGTGGTCTCAGAGACCCAATACTCATACTCATTTCTGCCTTTGAAGTAGGCAAACTTCAAAGTAAAGTCTTTGTAGTGCACAAGACCCTGCCTTTCCGGCCCTGACTCCAGACACACTCCAGGGGGTTGGAGACTGCTTTGTGTAAGGACAGGCACAGCCCTATTCAGGTGCAAGTGTCAGCTCCTCCCACCACTCTAGCCCAGGAAGGCCCATCAGGATATGCAGGACAAACCTCAGTTCCCTTTGTGTGACTGTCTAGAATGAATTCACAAACAGCCCAACTGTCATTTTGACCCAGACGTGTATTCCACAGCCAGGCAGAGTCACAGAATGGTCAAGCAAGAAAATGCCCACTTTCTAAAAGTGTAATTTTCAAACTTTCAATTCAAAAGCCAACTTCACCAAAAGATGTAGGTTTAAATTACGAGTTACGAGTTCTGTACCCAATGGAAAATTACACTTAAAAGATATTTCAAGGGAATCCCTATGTTAAGCTATGAGGGAGATAGGACTTGCAATAGTGAAAAAGAAATTTAGGAGTATTTCATATCAAAACATGTATAATACACCAGAACATGTCCTACCATTTACATACACTTCACACTGCCCATGGGGCTGCCTTTGGCCTATCCTAGGGGCGACTTACATGTAGTAAAAGATAAGGTTTGGGCCTGACAAGTGGGTACACGTGCCAGGTTTACCTGGCAGTTCCAAACTGCCCACACAGACACTGCAGTGGCATGTCTGAGACACGTTTACAGGGCTACTCGTGTGGGTGGCACAATCAGTGCTGCAGGCACACTAGTAGCACTTGGTTTACAGGCCCAGGGCACCTCCAGGGCACTTTACAAGGCACTTACTAGTAAATCAGATATGCCAATCATGGATAAAGCAATCACAGATACACTTTAGACAAAGAGCACTTGCACTTTAGCACTGGTCAGCAGGAATAAAGTGCCCAGAGTCCTAAAGCCAACAAAACAGGCAAGACAATATAGGAGGAAGGTGTCAAAAGGTTTTGGGATGACCCTGCAAAAAGGACCAGGTCCAACACTGTCTAGCATCAGATTTATACTACAAGTATTCTATTGTAATGAGCTTATCTGGCAGAGTACCCCATTAGTTCCAATTTCCTGAAAGTAAGTAGATATCTATTGCTTCCCAAAAATTTCAGACATCACCTGTCATCAACCAAAAGACTCTGTTGGCAGAGGCCAGACCAAAGGGCAGAGAGGTGAACTAGAAAACACCCTCTGGGTGTTCTCATGGAGTCTGATCTGATGGTGAGCACTCTTCAAGTCCAACATGGATACTTACCACCCTTCAGTAACAGCACCATCTCTCCAATGTCTGGAAGAGGAAGACTGTCCATAATAAAATCATGGTTCAAGCATAGCAGTTAGACACAGAATCTCATGCTGCAGTCACTTTCCCTCATAAACCATGTGTATTAACATGTTTTTGACCTTCTCCCCCACTATTAGGGGACCATACCTAGCCTTTTATCTGACTTGCTCGGCACCCTTTTTGTAGCCTATAGAAGCATCCTTTAAAGGCGCTTAGCTTTCCCTCCAAGACTGGCTAGGCACTCAAAACTGCTTGTATAACCTCATACCCTCAACCACAAAAACGTGATCAGGAGCCCTTTGATTAATGAAAAGATGGAAATCATATCGGTGAACCCAGTCTAAAATTGGGTTTCCATCTTTAACCACATTTATTTTATCCTTGAATGACTTTTCTCTGAAGAAAATGTCACTCCAATAGAAACCAGGAATTACTTCACGATATATACGCTTGCTGTAACAATTCTTATGTATAGACAAACTCATAAGGTTCAAAACCACTGGAGCACACACTGCATTGATTTTTTTTATAAATGTACACTTTTCCTCTTATTTGCAACTGCTTTAAGCAGGTGTATATAAAACTACGTCTGGTTTTTCATTCTTCGTAGATTGGGCCAGTAACATCCGCTGATGCAAAGTGTCACAAAACAGGATGGTTTTTGTGCTATGAAAAGTTCAACTTTCCAGCACAAAATACATTATGAACAAATAAAGAAATAAAATGTACAGCTTTGTGTTGGTTTGCCTCATGTTAGTGCAAAACAAGGCATCAATAAATCTGGTCCAAAATGTAGCAATAAACATGGGGGCAGGTTTACTAACAAGTCAGGCAAAGCAACACAAGAAGATAATTTGCTGTGCTGTGTATTCGAGAGAAGGCAGGAGTGTGCCATCCTGCGCTAGTGCACTGACTGCAGCTTATCTCCAATGCGGGCACCCTTGCTCCATTGTGCAAGGGTGCCTGCATTACAGCTATGATTGTTTTTGGGCAGGAAGATTGCCTTGCTGCACAAAAAAATCCTGGGAGTCCCTTTTCTCTTTCTACATGCAGCACATGTAGAACGAGGAAAAGGCAAGAAAAAATAAAGATATTTCTCCTCATAAAGCCTCACCAGGCATAGCGTTTTGAATCATTCACAGGAATACTAGTCTTAGTAAATCTGGGACTGCTCTAACCTCCATGGGTGGATGCATGGGTCCATGGAACGCTTTCCTAGGGCGGAGTAAGACAAGGCAATGACTTACGCCTCCTTGCGTCATTCCAGATTTACTAAGCCACACAGAACCAAGTAAGGTGGCTTTGTGTGGCATAGTAAATCTCACTGCAGTCTTTGCGTTGCCTTGCAAGATGCAACAGAAACGCAATGGCTTTGTAAATCGGGGTGCTGGTATATACACCTCATTATAAGGAAGGGCTTTCCTTGGTGCAGGTCAAAATAAAAGGGATTTAATGAGACCCAGAGCCTAAGAAGCGAAATGCCTGCACTGATATCATATTTTGTAATAGCAGTACAGCCTTTCAGAGTTTACAGCTTTAGCTCGATATATGTTACTACATATGCTGCAATTCTTTACAGAATTGGTTCTTTAAAATGGTGGATTTTATTTGTGCTATTTCTAATGAAGGAATACTTTCGATACATTTGAGCAAAGCATTAATGAGCTTTCTCACGAGTCACCATTTTTGGGAAACCCAGAATTTTCCATATGTATTATCATAACTTTGCTATAGAACAAATGCGTTGACATTTTGGAAAACTATATTAAGATGCAGAAAAGAAAAGCTCCAATTAATATCACACACTGGCACAACAGCGGTGCGGCGGCCCCTATTGCAAGAAAGGTGAGCGCCCGCCCCCTAGGGGTCAGAAGCTAGAAACACAATTTTAATGTAGTGCACAAAGTGGTAACACAATTATAACTCTTACTCAACCAAAAAGGCATACATGCCATTATTTATAGGCAGAAGGAGAACAGCGGAGGGTTACAGCACAAAACAAAGTGTTCCTTATGAAACTGAATAATAACCACACACCGGTTATCAACAGGCACAGTTCCCAAAGAGGTAGAAAAATGAGAAATCAGTTCGAGAAAAAAATATTATTTGTCATTTAAAGATATGGGCGGTCATTCTGACCCTGGCGGTCAAAGACCGCCAGGGCGGAGGACCGCGGGAGCACCGCCGACAGGCCGGCGGTGCTCCAATGGGGATTCCGACCGCGGCGGTAAAGCCGCGGTCGGACCGGCACCACTGGCGGGCTCCCGCCAGTGTACCGCCGCCCCATTGAATCCTCCAAGGCGGCGCAGCTTGCTGCGCCACCGAGGGGATTCCGACCCCCCCTACCGCCATCCAGATCCCGGCGGTCCGACCGCCGGGATCCGGATGGCGGTAGGGGGGGTCGCGGGGCCCCTGGGGGCCCCTGCAGTGCCCATGCCACTGGCATGGGCATTGCAGGGGCCCCCGTAAGAGGGCCCCTAAATGTATTTCACTGTCTGCTGCGCAGACAGTGAAATACGCGACGGGTGCAACTGCACCCGTCGCACAGCTTCCACTCCGCCGGCTCGATTCCGAGCCGGCTTCATCGTGGAAGCCTCTTTCCCGCTGGGCTGGCGGGCGGTCTGAAGGCGACCGCCCGCCAGCCCAGCGGGAAAGTCAGAATTACCGCCGCGGTCTTTCGACCGCGGAACGGTAACCTGACGGCGGGACTTTGGCGGGCGGCCTCCGCCGCCCGCCAAGGTCAGAATGAGGGCCATGGTCTTTAATGGCAGGCTGCAGCTAGGCTAGAAGAGTTTCTACGGGGATAAAATACACAGCAACGTTCCGTATTATTTATTTACAAGGAACGTGAATGGAAAACTAGACTGGACGCCTGAGATATATTGTCCTTCAAGTAAATGTCATTAAATCCCCCAGAGAAAGGTGCTAAATAGGTCTTGCCATAGCAGTGACAGCAAACCTAATAATCAATGCCACTAAAATAGTCACTGATATAGCAAGATAATGGCTCTGCTACCAGACCACAGACCTGAAAATAATGAAGAAACGGCAATCACAGACACCTATGCCTCCATTCATAATGTATAAATACTAGCTCTGATGAGAAAAAATTGCTGCTCTATTGGAACAAAATAAAATAAGGCATATTTGAAGTTTAGTATCGAAGCTATTTCTCAGAGATTTCTTTGTTTCCTTTTGTGCCGTAAGGGTTGTTGTACGGTAGTGTTTTATTTTAGTTGTATGTTTTTCATACAGATTTTGGGGTTTTTATCACACTATCGAAGATATATTCCTATGAGCCTAATGCGTGGGCCGTAAATGTCTCCTGCAAACTAGAAGAGAGATTGCGAGGGTCAGATTACCTACATTTACATCAGTGCAGTGTAATTGTGCACTGGCTTTTGCAATGACGGATTGTCATTTGCCCCAATTAACCGGTGCAAAAAATGAGTATTTACCCCACAGAAAACTGCAAATGTCATTTGTACAATGGTGATTTGGTGACAGTGTAAACACATTTCTGGCTGTACTGGTGCAATAGTAACGTGATTTGCCTATTTCGGTCATTGTCAATTCCCCATACAGATACACATGAACATTTACAGAGTAAGCATGAAATGATTGTCATCTGTTATACAAATATGGCTCTTTAAAAGCGAATCTGTACTTGCAACCCCCTTCTTCTCCACTGATAACAAGCAATAGATTGGTAAATACCCAGGTAGTACTAGTGGACTGGTGTCGTAGATGGACTCTTGCTTCTTAGCGAGACTGCTGGTTTTGGATGACAGCACTTATGTTTGTAGGCAACTGAGTCACTCCTACAACAAGTCTCAACTGTGGGCCCGAACCTCCGGGCTCACAAGCTGTACCTCACCAAACCTCAGACAGTAAAGTTAATTTCTGACAGGCTTACGCATGGACTCAAGCTGAGACCATAAGTTATCCTTTTCTCTTGTTAGCAATAAGTCTCATCCACACATAGGAGATGCAGGAGAGTTTTCACTATATGTATTGAAAAGACTGCAATCTATGTTAAAAGGCATAAATTGCAATGATTAGGATAAAGAGCAACAATAAAAGCAAGATTGTGAAGATGAGAGTTGTGAATATGAAAACCCACACCTAATTGCAACAAACATAAAATAAGAAATTCCTAGCATAGAAAGCCTAATCTCTCCCCTAATGAGAGCTAGGTGTGATAAACCCTAATCTGCCAGTACCATGTCCATGAGAAGTGTGTAGTACTGTGATGATTACTGTGACGATGTAATACATTCTGGTGCTGAGCTGTGAGTAGGAACATTCTTAGAACGTTGATACTGGAAGTGTTGGACAGGTATTGTATAAACTGAAGATGCTCTGGATGTTTGCTGGCTGTGCTGCTCCACAACCGTGTAGCCTCTACTAATAAACCATTACTTATCTTTATC
Source organism: Pleurodeles waltl (assembly GCF_031143425.1). NCBI lineage: Eukaryota > Metazoa > Chordata > Amphibia > Caudata > Salamandridae > Pleurodeles > Pleurodeles waltl. The sequence goes on along the minus strand of NC_090440.1, from coordinate 107,629,664 downwards.
CCGTGGTCAGAGTACTTACTACAGGACTTTTAGCGATGAGCTGGCTACATGCATGGACCTACGTGTTGTTTGTTTGTGGAATTATGACTTGTTTTGTACAGGAAGATTTATGTTGTTCTTACTGTAGAGTTAAGCACAGAACAGTTCCGCCCTGGATTCGCTTACTTTTCTGATTTGTCAGCTTGTGGAGACTATCAGAATTGGATTATTCTGCAGTGTATAGCTGAGACTGTAATAGTAATAATAGGGCCTGCAGTGGATGCAGAGCGGTGAAGGAGGAATGTGAAGCAGGGAAGGAACTTGTTTCTTACCATCATTTGCTTATTATTGGCAATATTAAATTTTGTAAAAAAACGGTGAGGAATCCACTACGTCACATTTGACGGCAGAAGTACAGACATTTTAGTATTCTGCCACATCCTGCCTATTTGTGACGTTATCTTTGTACATCGTCCAAGGAGTGTGGCATTCCTGTTGCGTAGCGCCACATCATCGCATTTTACGTGCAGACATTTTTCTATTCTACCTGACTGTGCCTGTTTGTGGCGCCTTTCTGTACACCCTCCTATGAGTGAGGCGTTCCTATTCCACGCTACCTGACTTGGGTGCGTCACAGTGCACCGGTGTCTGCTGAGCTCCATCAGTCACAGTTTGGATCGCTGTGATTCGCACATCTATTCAAGGATACCCAGTTGTTTTTTTTTAGAAACAATGTGTCCTGTTTAGATATGGCTCAGAGTGCTTAATTTTGCTTAACAAGGGGATCGCAGTCATTCGCACACCATACTACTGTGTTTTTGTTGTCTCACAGTGATTTGCACACCTTACTTCGCACACCATACTATGTTCATTTATATACTGTGTTTTTTTTTTTGATTCACCTTGCAGATCATGGTGATTTGCACACCTTGCTATATTATCTAATAGAAAAAAGATTCAAACAGCGCTTATATTTAATTAATAGTTGTTTCAACATTAAGCATGTTTAATATTCAAGGGGTTTCACCACCAGCGGCATTTTGAGATACACCAGGTGAATCTCCTGTAAAGTGGGATGTATGGTTTGATGCATTTGAGATGTATTTAGGTGCTGGAGGAGCCTTAAGATTTAGTGCAGGAAGAAAAAAAAACATGTATTCTTATTCATTCCTTTGGGTTTGAAGGTAGATCTGTTTAGTCTACAAACACCTACCTGATGTACCTGTACAAGAGGTTTATAATGCTTTAGATGGATATGAAACAGCTGTTTTGAAATTAAAGAATAGGTTTGACAAGCAATCCAGCCTTATAGTCTTGAGACATAATTTGTTTAAAAGAAAATAAAATGAAGGAGAGAATGTGAAGTCATACATTTCAGTACTACGTAGACTTGCTTCTGTTGGTATATTTGAAAATTTCACGGACCAACTTATTAGAGATAAGTTTGTGTGTCAACGTAAAGACAAACAATTTAGGCAGAAATTATTAGCCATGAGTAATCCAACTCATGGTAGCAAAAAGCATTGAGATTTCACAAGTCTTCTTAAAGGAGCTTGATGATAACCCAATTGAAATGCTGAAGTAACTGCAATCACCAAACCTGTGCAGAAGGGGGCAGGACCAAACAAGAGCTCTAAGTTGGGTTTCAACTATACAAATTTCTGTTTTACGTGCAGTAACACTCCACATAAAAAAGGGGTGAAGTGCCTAGCAATTAATGTTTCTTGTAACTATTATAAATAAATTGGGCATTTTGCTAAAGTGTGTTTAAAAAAAAGGAAGCAAAAGAAACCAACAGTTTGCATTGTGGAATCCAAAAATGAATCGGAGCCTGAAATTGTTTCTGTGGTTGATGATGCTTGTAATGGTTGTGTTGATGCTATTGTATAAATAAAAGTAGGGGACAATGTTCTTAAATTAGTAGTTAGTTCTGGTTCTAGAATCACTATGATCACACAATCTTTATTCAATGAAACATCGGTTGATGGACCTTTGATGCCACCTGATTGTTTCGTTCTCTCTCATATGAAGGTCGTAGAATTGAACTTTTGGGTTACATTGAGGATGATATAGAATTTATAGGTAGAAGGATCAGTGGTAAAATGTATGTTGCTGTCAAAGGACTTGACATCCTGATGTGGTTTATTTGATATGATATTGAAACCTGGAGCGAAAGAAAAGGCTCTAGTACTGGATTGTGAGGAGGATAGCCGAAAATTGAAGGTCAGGTTTTCGTCTGTGTTCTCGAATCATTTAGGTAAAATTTGTGGGTTGAAACATAGCATTAAAATCAGAGGCGGGGCTGTTCCCAATAAACACAAACTCAGGAGTGCCTAGGAAAGACTAAGAAAAGGAACTTATTAAGTTGTGCGACAATGGCATTATTGAGCCCATTGAGTCCTCATTATGGCTGTCACCTTTGGTTGTAGCTCACAAAAGGGATGGACAATTAAGGGTATGTGTTGAGCTTAAGTCCTTGAACAAGGAAATTGGGGTGGACTCACACCCTTTGAAAAGTTTAGATCATTTATTTGGGGAAGTAGTTTCAAGTTGTTAACTGATCAGAAACCCTTAGTCAGTATACTGGATAGTGGAGTGAATAAATGCTGTACCCCCAGAACTCTGATGTTAGTCTCAAAACATTTACAGTATCAGTTTGATATCGACTATATTAAAAGAGGAAAGAATGGATGTGAGAAACTGGGGCTGATTGCAGAGGCCCCCTAACTTTTTGCCCCCATTTTCCACTTTATGCTGGTGTTTTCCTGACTCTGATGGTGCCCTGGGTACTGCTAACCAGTCCCAGGGCCTGTGCTCTGTGTAAAATGGATATGCAAATTAGGCTAATTATAATTGGCTAAGTTAACCTACCTATAAGTCCCTAGTATATGGTAGGGCATGTAGGTTTAGGGACCACAGCATAGGTGGTGCACACCTAGGTGCATTGCTGAGGTGCCCAGTGTCATTTTAAAAGCAAGCCTGCCTTGCTGGCTGCTTTTAAATTAAAGTTATATGCAAATTCGACTTTGGAATTAAAGGTACTTCCAAAGTCTTAAACTACCTTATTTTTACATATAAGTCACCCCTAAGGTGTGCCCTATGTGCCCCTAGGGCTGGGTGCCATGTAACTATAAGCAGGGACTTTATAAAAATAGATTTATAAGCCCTGGTGAGGTAAAAACAGCCAAATTCGTTTTTCCCTCATTGAAGTAAATGGCCTTCATAGGCTAGAATGGGCAGACTTTATTTAAAATTTTAAAGTCTCCTTAAATGTTACATACCAAGAATTTGGTATCAAATTGATTGTTATAATAAATCCCACAACTTCCAGTTGTTGGATTTAATATAACTAGTGCAGGTAAAAAGTTTAGACTTTACCTAAAAAGTTGCCAATTTCAGCTCTGCATTGTTTTTGCTGCTGTGCTCTGATTGGCCAGCCTGCAGCAGCTTCTGCCAGGCTACTTTAATGAGGTGTGAAGTGGCCTGACTTCACACAAAGGAATGTGCTTGGGGGAGAGAATCTCCCCTCAGCAGATGGGGAAGCAGGAAGGGGGAGGGCTGCCAAACTGGTCTTCAAAGGCAGAGAAGGACATCTGGAGCACCCAGCAACATCCCCACATCCTGCAACCCCAGACAGCTAGGTGCCCCCTTGATTAGATTAGGAGAGGGCAGGAGAGGGGTGTGTTTATGATTTTTAGCCACACCAGTGGGTGGGCTCAGCCAGATCTCTCCTCTAAAAATCAGATTCATCCATTTTGGATTTTTAGAGACTGTTGCCTTCTGGGATGGATTTTTGCCACACTTCCTAGGAAGTGGTCATCACAGGGGGACGACCCTGTCCCTGATTGGAGGACCAGGGCCCCCCTGCTTTTCACCCAGGAGCAAGGATAAAACTGGCAGACCTGCACCCACGCCTCAGATCCCCTCCAGAATTCAAGAAGAAGGAACTACAAGGAGAAGAAGGACTGCCCTGCTGGACCCCTGGCCTGCACCTGGACCCTGCACTCAGAAAGACTGCACCAGCTGCACACTTGGGCTTCACCACAAGAAGGACTTTGCCTGGCTTCCACTGGTTCAAGGAGGGACTCCCTGTTTGCTACAGGTGAAAAATTGCTAACCAGAGTCCCCTGCACCAACTCCTGAAAAAGTGACCAGCTGACCACTGTCCAGTGGCCAAAAAGGAGTTTGCGCCAGGTGCATTCTGGGAGTTGAAGTCCGCACTTCCCAAGGACCATCACAGAACTTCTGGACCCTTGGGGTGAGCTGTGGACCCCAAAAGAACCTTAAAAGAACATCTGGGTGAAGCCCCAGAAGTTTGGAAAAGATTGGAGAATTTTTGGAAAAAAGCTCCATAAAGTGACCGACCCGACGCGGAAATTCTAGCCGGCTTGCCTCAACCGCGACCCGGCCTGACTTCGTGGTTCGTCCCGGTGAAGAAAAACTTCAAAATAAAGACTAAGTCAGAAGGTAACTTTTTAACCGAGGCCTCCTGCGACTTGTAGCCGAGCAGGGCTCCATCGCGGTCGGCCTGAAAGTTTGACTTTGCCCCGGTCCTGGTGCAACCAGATGACCCGATTGGCGCTTTTCGTTTCTGAGCGCTAGAAAATAATAATACTTTAAAAATTCATATCTCCGGTTCCCCTGAACCGATTTTAATCGTTTTTGTGTCATTTTAAAGATAAAAATATAAGCTATTTTTATAAATTGGTTTTGGATTTTTAAACTGTTTCCTGTGTTTTATTTAATTACTGTTTTGTGATATTTGAATGCTTTACACTTTGTCTCCTAAGTTAAGCCTTGACGCTCGATGCTAAGCTACCAAGGGTAGAGCTGGGATTAATTTACTGAGACCTAACTGTACTTTTGTGGAGGTTTGTGGCTTGTTGCTAGGTGTAGGTACCTACCTGCCCTATCAGTAACCCATTTACCAACATAATTGGAAGCAGCGACGGGATCCTGTACTTGTGTTCAATATCACGTTACAGTTTTAGATAAAACAAATTAAAAATCCTTTAAATTGTCCTAGTGCAAAAATTGTTTTTAATTTTTAATTTTAATTTTTTTTAAAAAATTAATTTGGATTAATTTCAATTATTGAATTTTTGTAATTTTTCTAAATTCTTGTTTCCAATTTTTGCAAAAAGTTTTTGTTGACACAAAACTAGGGAACCATGGAGCTTGATCTGGCTAGCCTACCCACACTGACAGTAGTCCATCTTAGGGGGTTGTGTATTGAGAGGGGGTTGCCTGCAACCACTAATCTCAGGAAGGAAATCCTGATTAAATCCCTGACAGCATGGGCTGAGGCCCAAGAGGTAGAGACAGAGGAAGCTCCAGAGAAGGAACCAAAAGAGGATGATGCTAACTCTAACCACTCAGGGGAGGAAAGGCATCAGACCCCAAGTGAGGAAGAGGAGGAACGGTCCTCACTGGACACAGTCACTAGGGGCAGACCCAAAGCTAGTGGTAGGAAGAGGGTCCTTTCAGGAGGAGAGAACCCATCCATCAGGGAGAGAGAGCTGGAAGCCCAGCTAGCCTACATAGCTTTGGAGGCAGATAAGCTTGCCCTAGAAAAAAAGAAGTGGGCAAGCAAAGAAAAAAAAGATGGAAGCAGCGATAAAGAAGCTGAGGTGTCCATGGGTGGGGGAGTTTGCCCCAGATTACCCAAGGGGGTGGTTCCTGCTTATGTAGAGGGGGATGACATAGATAAGTGGCTAGGGGCCTTTGAGAGGGCACTCCAAATGAGAAGGGTTAGGCCTCAATACTGGGGTTCCCTTTTGTGGGAGTTGGTCCCCAACTCAGGGAGGGATAGGCTTCTGACCTTAAGGGGGGAGGAGGCAGATTCATACCCTAGTATGAAGAGGTGCTTAGTCAAGAAGTTTGGTCTGACCCCAGAGCAATATAGAATGAAGTTCAGGGACACCCAGAAGGTCAGTACCCAGTCTTGGGTTGACTTTGTGGACACCTCACTAAAGGCACTAGAGGGCTGGATTATTGGCAACAAAGTAAATACTTATGAGGGGTTATACAATCTGATCATGAGAGAGCACATCTTGACCAATTGTATCCAAGAAAGGTTACGCCAGCATCTAGTGGACTCTAAGCTGACCAACCCTAGAGAGCTAGGGGAGGCAGCTGATGAGTGGTTGAGAACCAGGGTGGTTGTCAAGTCCCAGGGGGGAGACTCCAAGAAGGGGGGGACAGGTCCCCAAAAACCTAAGGAGGGAGGTGGTAAGCCCACCACAGAGACTCCCTCTGTACCCCAGAACCCTAAGAAGGAGGAGAGTAAATCCCACTCCCAATCTGACATGCAGAGACAGGGAGACCCAGGGTTAAAAAAGCTCTTGGACAGTAGGGCTTGCTTTGACTGTCAGCAGACAGGTCACTTCAGAGGAGATGCAGCCTGTTTAAAGAAAGTGGTTAGCACTGGGCTGTCCAGTGTAGCCATAGAGGAGGATTCCTCAGATGATGAAGTCCTCCTAGCATTGTGCTGGGAGACAGGACCAGATGGTAAGCTGGTGATCCCTGAGGGTGGGAGTAGGCACTTCCACCACATTCAAGTGAATGGGATCCCTACCACTGGCCTGAGAGACACCTGTGCCAGTCACACTGTAGTGAGTGACCGGTTAGTGACCCCAGACATGTATGTCCCAGGAAAGACAAAGAAAGTCAGGATAGCCACAGGGGAGGTCACCTCCAAACCTGTAGCCATAGTGCCCTTAGAGAGGGAGGGTATCCTTGACTGGATTAGGGTGGTAGTCAGTGCTGACCTCCCCCTAGATTGTATCCTGGGCAATGACCTCCCAGAGGTGAGTCTGGTCACAGATGGGGTGGTCGCCCAAGGCGCCCCCCCAACCCAAAGTCCTGGGGAGTCAGTCCCTACAGTTAGGAGACAGGGGTCCCCAAGAAAAGGAAAGAAGAAAAGGAAGGGTAGGCCACTCTTAAAGAGAGTTCCAGGGAGCCAAAGGCCTTCTGCCCCAGTAGGGGGGGAGCCCAGAGTTGGCACCGGTGAGGCCTCACCTGACCCCAAGGAAGTCCTGAGTAGTCAGGCAGCTGTCCAGATGCAAGGTGTTGCCCCTGCACTGACAGAAGGGAGAGTGGAAGGAGGGTGTCTGCCACAGGAGGTGGTAGCCCCCCACTCTAGACAGCAAGAGGGGTGCCAGGACCCTAAAGATGCCCCTAAAGCAGCTCAGCCACCTGTCAGTGGAGAGCTTAGGGTGTGGTTCTGGGTACTGACAGCTGTCAGTAGCCTCTGCTGGGTGCTAGCCTTTCTGGCAGCACTGTACTTGGCCTGGGAGGCAGACCCCAGGGCCAATAGCAAAGTAGGCCCCCTGACCCTATTGGTCATGGTGGGGTTGCTCAAGTGTTGGGTGACTTCTTTGGGTAAGCTAGGTGTTGCCCTAGCAAAGTTAGGAGTAAGGGAGGTGGGCACCTCACTACCCAAGTTGGCAGAGAGAGAGGAGGAAGACCCCCCTAGAGGGAAGTTTCAGTTTGGGTTGGGTCCTTTTACTGTTGGGATGGCTTCACTACCCAGAGGGAGTGACCCTGACAGGAGGATATAAGGCAGAGTAGGCCCTGCAAAGGGACAGCCAGTTTTCTTCACTGTCTTCCTCGCCTAACAAGCCAGGAAGACTCTCCCAGGGTTGGGCTGAGTCTCCTGGGCGTGTGGGCTGGGGGGGGGTTGTGTGAGAAACTGGGGCTGATTGCAGAGGCCCCCTAACTTTTTGCCCCCATTTTCCACTTTATGCTGGTGTTTTCCTGACTCTGATGGTGCCCTGGGTACTGCTAACCAGTCCCAGGGCCTGTGCTCTGTGTAAAATGGATATGCAAATTAGGCTAATTATAATTGGCTAAGTTAACCTACCTATAAGTCCCTAGTATATGGTAGGGCATGTAGGTTTAGGGACCACAGCATAGGTGGTGCACACCTAGGTGCATTGCTGAGGTGCCCAGTGTCATTTTAAAAGCAAGCCTGCCTTGCTGGCTGCTTTTAAATTAAAGTTATATGCAAATTCGACTTTGGAATTAAAGGTACTTCCAAAGTCTTAAACTACCTTATTTTTACATATAAGTCACCCCTAAGGTGTGCCCTATGTGCCCCTAGGGCTGGGTGCCATGTAACTATAAGCAGGGACTTTATAAAAATAGATTTATAAGCCCTGGTGAGGTAAAAACAGCCAAATTCGTTTTTCCCTCATTGAAGTAAATGGCCTTCATAGGCTAGAATGGGCAGACTTTATTTAAAATTTTAAAGTCTCCTTAAATGTTACATACCAAGAATTTGGTATCAAATTGATTGTTATAATAAATCCCACAACTTCCAGTTGTTGGATTTAATATAACTAGTGCAGGTAAAAAGTTTAGACGTTACCTAAAAAGTTGCCAATTTCAGCTCTGCATTGTTTTTGCTGCTGTGCTCTGATTGGCCAGCCTGCAGCAGCTTCTGCCAGGCTACTTTAATGAGGTGTGAAGTGGCCTGACTTCACACAAAGGAATGTGCTTGGGGGAGAGAATCTCCCCTCAGCAGATGGGGAAGCAGGAAGGGGGAGGGCTGCCAAACTGGTCTTCAAAGGCAGAGAAGGACATCTGGAGCACCCAGCAACACCCCCACATCCTGCAACCCCAGACAGCTAGGTGCCCCCTTGATTAGATTAGGAGAGGGCAGGAGAGGGGTGTGTTTATGATTTTTAGCCACACCAGTGGGTGGGCTCAGCCAGATCTCTCCTCTAAAAATCAGATTCATCCATTTTGGATTTTTAGAGACTGTTGCCTTCTGGGATGGATTTTTGCCACACTTCCTAGGAAGTGGTCATCACAGGGGGACGACCCTGTCCCTGATTGGAGGACCAGGGCCCCCCTGCTTTTCACCCAGGAGCAAGGATAAAACTGGCAGACCTGCACCCACGCCTCAGATCCCCTCCAGAATTCAAGAAGAAGGAACTACAAGGAGAAGAAGGACTGCCCTGCTGGACCCCTGGCCTGCACCTGGACCCTGCACTCAGAAAGACTGCACCAGCTGCACACTTGGGCTTCACCACAAGAAGGACTTTGCCTGGCTTCCACTGGTTCAAGGAGGGACTCCCTGTTTGCTACAGGTGAAAAATTGCTAACCAGAGTCCCCTGCACCAACTCCTGAAAAAGTGACCAGCTGACCACTGTCCAGTGGCCAAAAAGGAGTTTGCGCCAGGTGCATTCTGGGAGTTGAAGTCTGCACTTCCCAAGGACCATCACAGAACTTCTGGACCCTTGGGGTGAGCTGTGGACCCCAAAAGAACCTTAAAAGAACATCTGGGTGAAGCCCCAGAAGTTTGGAAAAGATTGGAGAATTTTTGGAAAAAAGCTCCATAAAGTGACCGACCCGACGCGGAAATTCTAGCCGGCTTGCCTCAACCGCGACCCGGCCTGACTTCGTGGTTCGTCCCGGTGAAGAAAAACTTCAAAATAAAGACTAAGTCAGAAGGTAACTTTTTAACCGAGGCCTCCTGCGACTTGTAGCCGAGCAGGGCTCCATCGCGGTCGGCCTGAAAGTTTGACTTTGCCCCGGTCCTGGTGCAACCAGATGACCCGATTGGCGCTTTTCGTTTCTGAGCGCTAGAAAATAATAATACTTAAAAAATTCATATCTCCGGTTCCCCTGAACCGATTTTAATCGTTTTTGTGTCATTTTAAAGATAAAAATATAAGCTATTTTTATAAATTGGTTTTGGATTTTTAAACTGTTTCCTGTGTTTTATTTAATTACTGTTTTGTGATATTTGAATGCTTTACACTTTGTCTCCTAAGTTAAGCCTTGACGCTCGATGCTAAGCTACCAAGGGTAGAGCTGGGATTAATTTACTGAGACCTAACTGTACTTTTGTGGAGGTTTGTGGCTTGTTGCTAGGTGTAGGTACCTACCTGCCCTATCAGTAACCCATTTTCCAACAATGGATGAGTGACTATTTGTCACGTTTTCCGCAAAAGAAAGAAGATGAGAAAGTAAAATTATATGATCTAGTGGCGGACGATTGTGAAGATTGTATGGTAGCAGCTTTGGATATACCTGATCTGAGGATATGCACAGAGAATGAATGGATGCTTGCTACAACAGATGATGATATTTTGCAACAAGTTTGCAAAACGGTAAGAAATGGGTGGCCCGTGAGAAAATTTTGTCTCCGTTGTTGCAACCTTACTGTAAAGTAAGTAGTGAGATTTATATTGAAGATGGAATTTTATTATATATGGATACGATTATTCCACCACACTCAGTCAGAGTAAATATTATCAAGAAGGCACAAGGGCCATTTGGGTATGTCCCTTACCAAACATTGTATACGTGAAACATTTTGGTGGCAAGAATGGATGTGGAGGTGGAGGAGGTAATTGGCAATTGTTGTGTTCGTGGACCGGTTGATAAATGTTTGAAAATGGTCACACCTCTTCTTATGCCCCTTGAGTGTCCAGACAGGCCATTGGAAAAGTTAGGGATAGACGTTATGGGACCTTATGATACGTTATCTTGTCATAATAAGTACATTTTGGTGCTGATTGATTATGGGTTTAAATGGCCTGAGATTAAAATGGGCTAAGTTTTGGCAGAAAGAAACATTGGAAATACCCAAGATCGTTTTATATTTCTAAAGCACTATGGGGGCAGATTTATGAAAAGTGGTGCTGCACTTAGTGCAGCACCACTTCTCTTGCACCCTTTAGCGCCCCCCCAACCCCTAATGTATTTAAAATACAGAACACCATGGAGGTGGTCAGGGTAACTAGCGTCATAATTGTTTACGCAAGTCCGGTGCTTTGCATGATTAGCGTAAAAAATTATGACGCTAATCCTGCAAAGCACCCAGAGGCCCATTGTAACCAATATGAGCCTCTTTTTAACACCTGCACATAGTAGGCATTAAAAAATGCAAATAAAAATTGCGCTAAGGAACTCATAGTTTCCTTTGAGCCATGTTTAAGGCCCCTCTAGCGCCAGAATGCCCTCCTTGTATAAATGATGCCTGGTGCAGGCATAATGTGGTGCAAAAGGTTATAAAGGGGGCAGTGCAAGCATTGCACCACTTTGTAAATATGGTGCAGTGTTTTTTGCATTCCAATGTCACATTAGTGTAAAAAAATATTACGCTAATGTGGCATTGAAATGATGCAAGTCCACCATAAATCTGGGCTTTTGTTGGTAATTAGTGCGGCGCTGTGTGCATTTTGTATCACGTATGTGCATGAGTAGTTGTTCAAATGTCTATAATCTAAGACAATTCTATATGAATGGTCTGGTTTTGCAATGGGGAATAATGGGTTTTTCATTGCAGAGACACAAGGCTGCATTACTCCTTGGTACTCGAGTTGAGTGAGGATCTCCCTCACTGGGGCTTTAGCCTCATGTTTGACTGGATATTGAGTTTGAGGCTGGATTGTAGACCTAATAGGTATTACATGGTAGGGGAAATCATTATCCCACCATACGTGGTTGCGGTACAGTACGGGTGCCTGCGTCAAAGCCCAGTCAACAGCAAAGGTTTCCTTTACCGCACCCGGAACAAAATCTGAGAAAGAAGGCAAAATTACATCTTCCCCATGTGGGAGCTTACAGACGTGCTCAGGTGGCCAGTCTTCTTCTGGCAATAGGATATCACAATTAAGTTCTTCCCCAAAAATTACACTAATACTGCGCTCTATGTCTCTCTCAATTTGGATATATAAATCATAAACCCTGTCCGTTGGGAGAGCACGCCCATCCGCAGTATTGACTACAAGACAGTTGTTAGTTGCTGCAACATACAGATGATCTTGCACACTGGTGACAAATTGGGACCTCTGCTGCGCTGTCTAGCAGAGTCTCTGCCCACGTCTTGTTCCACAACAACGTCCACAACGTTGCTGGCATGTTTAACTGTTAATGCAGCCACCTTTTTCTTTTTCAATTGGGGCTTCTGTTGAGGAGATTTGTCTTCTTTCTTGTCTGAGGAATGGAGCGAGTCTTTTCTGCTTCAAGTAGTCAGTTAGCTGCTCTGACTGACTGCTGGAATTGGGGTCTTTGGTTGGCAGTCAGGTTACACCTTCTCAAAAGCAAGAACCCTAACTCTAGTCAGGGTAAAGGATGTATCACCCTCAGTTAACCCCCGCTCACACCCTTGGTAACTTGGCATGAGCAGGCAAGCTTAGCTTCAGAAGCAATGTGTGATGTATTTTTACCAAAACGGCGGGAGCACCGCCAACAGGCTGGCGGTGCCTCCCGGCGTATTTTGACCATGGCGGTAGCGCCGCGGTCGCACCGCCTGGGCCGGCGGTATACCGCCATTTTAGCCCTGGCGGTGATTATCCGCCAGGGCAGCGCTGCAAGCAGCGCTGCCCTGGGTATTATGACTCCCCTATCGCCAGCCTGTTTCTGGCGGTTCGCACTGCCAGGAAGAGGCTGGCAGTAAGGGGACTCTGGGGGCCCCTGCACTGCCGATGCACTTGGCATGGGCAGTGCAGGGGACCCCAGGCAGAGCCCCGTTGCGCATTTCACTGCCCGAATTTCAGGCAGTGAAATGCGCGACGGGTGCTACTGCACCCGCTGCACATCAGCATTGCAATGTTGATGTGACTTTTCCGCTGGGCCAGCGGACGGTAACTCTGTTACCGTCCGCTGGCCCAGCGGAAATGCCAAAATAGGGAGCCAGCCATACCGCCAGCGGTATTCTGGCGCCCGCAACCATGCAGACCGCCGAGGTTGTAATGACCCACTTAATCCTTAGAAAACAGTGAGAATGCTGTTTTTACACAAAGTTCCTGGTTATCGTAAACAATAAAGCCACACGGGCGAGCGTGCGTTGAAAAAGGCAGCGATGCATCAATTCCTCCTCGCAAGGGAGGCCGTGCATCATTTTCTTCTCCAGTTGGTGATGCGTAATTTCTTTTCCATCGCAAGAGAGTGATGCATCGATTTCCAGACAGGGCAGCTCGGATCCACGAAGATTCAGGTTGACTTTGATGCCCAGAGACGATGTGTGGAAAATCCTGTTGCACGGTGTTAGAAAACCACGCTGTGTGGGGTATTCATCGTTATCAGCAGCCTCAAGTGAGTGTGGCGTGTCATTTCTCCAGCTACGATCCATCGATCTCCCTGCTGCGATGCAGGTGGATCACTGATTTTAGCCACGAGGCAGGCGGTGCATCGTTTATCAACCACGTTGCAGATGGTGCATAGTACACTTCCCAACACGGCGTTCTGTGTGTGAATTTTCAGCTGTTGTCTGCCAACTTCACCTTTCAAGGGCCCAGGGACTGAATAGGACACCACTTGGCAGGGCAGGAGTCTCAGCAGAGAGTCCAGTGGTAAGCAGAGGAAGTCTTTGATGGCCCTGGGACTTCAAAACAGGAGGCAAACTCAGTTCAAGCCCTTGGAGATTCTTCACAAGGAGGCATTCACAACAAAGTCCAGTCTTTGTCCCCATTTACAGGCATCAACTGCAGAACAGCCCAACAAAGCACAGTCACAGGCAGGGGCAGCAATTCTCCTCAGCTCTTTGGCTCTTCTCCTTGGCAGAGGTTCCTCTTGAATCCAGAAGTGATCCAATTTTCATGGGGGTTTGACTCCAATACTTATACCCCTTACTGCATTTGAAGTAGGCCTACTACGAAGAAAAGTATCTGCGGTTCACAAGGCCCCAGACACATTGTGACACACCGCCAGAAGACCGTACCGCGGTCAAGAGACCGCGGCGGTCATTCTGACTTTCCCGCTGGGCTGGCGGGCAACCGCCAAAAGGCCGCCCACCCACCCAGCGGGAAAGCCCCAGCAATGAGGAAGCCGGCTCCGAATGGAGCCGGCGGAGTTGCTGGTGTGCGACGGGTGCAGTTGCACCCGTCGCGATTTTCAGTGTCTGCCAAGCAGACACTGAAAATCTTAATGGGGCCCTGTTAGGGGGCCCCTGCAGTGCCCATGCCAGTGGCATGGGTACTGCAGGGGCCCCCAGGGGCCCCACGACACCCGTTCGCGCCATCCTGTTTCTGGCGGTGAAAACCGCCAGAAACAGGATGGCGGGAAGGGGGTCGGAATCCCCATGGCGGCGCTGCTTGCAGCGCCGCCGTGGAGGATTCCCTGGGGCAGTGGGAAACCGTCGGGAAACCGTCGGGAAACCGCCGGTTTCCCTTTTCTGACCGCGGCTTTACCGCCGAGGTCAGAATGGCCCCAGAAGCACCGCCAGCCTGTTGGCGGTGCTTCCGCGGTCGTTGGCCCTGGCGGTCCATGACCGCCAGGGTCAGAATGACCCCCACAATGTTTGTGGATTAATCATTTGCATACAAATAGTTGAGCAATGTTAAAAACAATTAATGTTGTAATCAACCATATATCAAATTCCATAAATGAATAAATCTTCATACAGTGTGTAATTTGTTTCTGGGAAAATGAAGAATCTTTATATATGCACTAAAACTATATCCATCAGTATCGCAAAGCAACAAAGAGATTTGGGTTTTTATACAAATGCACTGGTGACCCCTCTTGTCCACAATCCCTTTACAATCCCTTTACATCCAAGGGACATAAGGAGAGCACCAACCCTGCAGGCTCTCAAACCATAAAAGGTTTGAGTACTTGATGCAGTCTTTCAAACAATAAGAAATCACTCCTAAGGGACTTCAGCAGCTTATGCAAAGAATTGCGTGATGGAGAGTATAAGATCGGCGTTTCGGTCTCCCAAGGCTCAAATCGTCCATGAGACCATCCTCAGGACAATGTGTCAAAGTGGATTAAATAACAATAATTGTTGCTCTACAACATAATAAATAACCCACATTAACCCCTTCTGTGCTCAGGACGTAATGGTTACGTCCTGAGGCACAGTGCTGCTGTGCCCAGGACGTAACCATTACGTCCTGTGCACAGAGCCCAGAGGGAGCGCTAGCGCTCCCTCTGTGGGGTTCCCCCCGCCCCCCCAAGTCAGGCATGGAAGGGGAAGCCCTTCCCCTCCCACCCCGACCTCCCCAACCCCCCCTGTGACATCAGCACGCGAGCGCGCGCTGATTAGTCACAGGGTCTCCCCCATTGTGCTGGAAGCAGAGCTTCCAGCGCGATTGAAAGAGAAATGCTTTTGCATTTCTCTTTCAATCCCATGGGGGAGGCCCCGAGAGGCTTCAAAGGGAAGGAAATGTATTTCCTTCCCTTCCCTTTGAAGTCACTCACAGGGTTTCAAAAGCCGGATTGCTTGCAATCCGGCTTTTGAAACCCCACTAGACACCAGGGATTTTTTTTTTTTGCAATGAAACTGTCAAAAGGGAGCGACTCCTTGGGCAAGGGTCGCTTCCAGGGGGGGCATTTTTTTAGGAAGGCCTTTTCTGCCCCCTGGGGGCAGATTGGCTTATTATTAGGCCGATCTGCCCCCAGAGGGGGCAGAAACCTCTAGGAACCAGGGAGCTTTTTTTTTTTTGTGATGTTCTCTTTTTTTTTAGGTGGGGAGCGATACCTTAGGCAAGGGTCGCTCCCCTACGGGGCAATATATATTTAGGCCATTTCTGCCCCCCTTGGGGGCAGAGTGGCCTATTTTGATGAGGCCAATCTGCCCCCAAGGGGGGCAGAAACCATTAGACACCAGGGAGTTTTTTTTTTTCTCGCAAATTTCACGCAACGGGAGCGACCCCTTGGGCAAGGGTCGCTCTCAGGGGGGGGCATTTTTTTGTGAAGGCCTTTTCTGCCCCCCCTGGGGGCAGATCGGCCTATTATTAGGCCGATCTGCCCCCAGGGGGGGCAGAAACCTCTAGGCACCAGAGATCATTTCTTTTCTTTTTTCTTTTTGTTATGTTTTCTTTTTTTTTTAGGTGGGGAGCGACCCCTTAGGCATGGGTCGCTCCCCTAGGGGGCAAATTATATTTAGGCCATTTCTGCCCCCCTTGGGGGCAGATTGGCCTATTTTGATGAGGCCAATCTGCCCCCAAGGGGGGCAGAAACCATTAGACACCAGGGAGTTTTTTTTTTGCGTGAATTTCACGCAAGGGGAGCGACCCCTTAGGCAAGGGTCGCTCCCTGGGGGGGGATTATTTTAGGCCATTTCTGCCCCCCTGGGAGGTAGATCAGCCTATTTTGATTCGGCTGATCTGCCCCCAAGGGGGGCAGAAACCACTAGGCACCAGGGATTTTTTTGTTTTTTTGTTTTACAGATGGGGAGCGACCCCTTGGACAAGGGTCGCTCCCCTGGAGGGGCAAAATGTATTTAGGCCATTTCTGCCCGCTTTGGGGGCAGATCGGCCGATTTTAGGTCAATCTGCCCCCAAGGGGGGCAGAAACCACTAGGCACCAGGGATCTTTTTTTTGCGCCGTCACGCAAGGGGGCAAAATTATTTTAGGCCATCTCTGCCCCCCCTGGGGGCAGATCGGCCTATTGGTATTAGGCCGATCTACCCCCAGGGGGGGCAGAAACCTTCAGGCGCCAGGGCAAAACATTTTTTTGTGTTTTTTTTTTTGTTTTGTTTTTTTGTTTTTTGGAGATGGGGAGCGACCCATCAGGCAAGGGTCGATCCCCTGGGGGGAAAATTGTATTTAGACCATTTCTGCCCCCCTTGGGGGCAGATTGGTCGATTTTAGGTCAATCTGCCCCAAGGGGGCAGAAACCACTAGGCACCGGGGATTTGTTTTTTGTCGCCAATGTCACGCAGGGGGAGCGACCCCGTAGGCAAGGGTCGCTCCCGGGGGGGGGGGGGCTTTTTCGGGGGGCAAATTTATTTTAGGCCATTTCTGCCCCCCCTGGGGGCAGATCGGCCTATTATTAGGCCGATCTGCCCCCAGGGGGGGCAGAAACCTCTAGGCGCCAGGGCAATTTTTTTTTTGTTTTTTGTTTTGTTTTTTGTTTGTTTGTTTTTTTTAGAGATGGGGAGCGACCCATCAGACAAGGGTCGCTCCCCTGGGGGGCAAACTGTGTTTAGAGCATTTCTGGTCGATTTTAGGTCAATCTGCCCCCAAGGGGGCAGAAACCACTAGGCACAGGGGATTTGTTTTTTGGCGCCAATGTCACGCAGGGGGAGCGACCCCGTAGGCCAGGGTCGCTCCCGGGGGTAGGGTGGGGGTTGGGGGGGCAAATTTATTTTAGGCCATTTCTGCCCCCCCGGGGGCAGATCGGCCTATTATTAGGCCGATCTGCCCCCAGGGGGGGCAGAAACCTGTAGGCGCCAGGGCAAATTTTTTTTTTGTGTTTTTTTTTTTTGTTTGTTTGTTTTTTTAGAGATGGGGAGCGACCCATCAGACAAGGGTCGCTCCCCTGGGGGGCAAACTGTATTTAGACCATTTCTGCCCCCTTGGAGGAAGATTGGTCGATTTTAGGTCAATCTGCCCCCAAGGGGGCAGAAACCACTAGGCACCGGGGATTTGTTTTTTGGCGCCAATGTCACGCAGGGGGAGCGACCCCGTAGACAAGGGTCACTCCGAGGGGGGGGGGTGGGGGTTGGGTGGGCAAATTTATTTTATGCCATTTCTGCCCCCCCTGGGGGCAGATCGGCCTATTATTAGGCCGATCTGCCCCCAGGGGGGGCAGAAACCTCTAGGCGCCAGGGCAATTTTTTTTGTTGTTTTTTTGTTGTTTTTTGTTTGTTTGTTTTTTTAGAGATGGGGAGCGACCCATCAGACAAGGGTCGCTCCCCTGGGGGGCAAACTGTATTTAGAGCATTTCTGCCCCCCTTGGGGGCAGATTGGTCAATTTTAGGTCAATCTGCCCCCAAGGGGGCAGAAACCACTAGGCACCGGGGATTTGTTTTTTGGCGCCAATGTCACGCAGGGGGAGCGACCCCGTAGGCAAGGGTCGCTCCTGGTGGGGGGGTGGGGGTTGGGGATGCAAATTTATTTTAGGCCATTTCTGCCCCCCCTGGGGGCAGATCGGCCTATTATTAGGCCGATCTGCCACCGGGGGGGGGGGGGCAGAAACCTCTAGGCGCAAGGGCAAATTTCTTTTGTGTGTTTTATTTTTTTTGTATGTTTGTTTTTTTAGAGATGGGGAGCGACCCATCAGGCAAGGGTCGCTCCCCTGGGGGGCAAACTGTATTTAGACCATTTCTCCCCCCCTTGGGGGCAGATTGGTCGATTTTAGGTCAATGTGCCCCAACGGGGCAGAAACCACTAGGCACCGGGGATTTGTTTTTTGGCGCCAATGTCACGCAGGGGGAGCGACCCCGTAGGCAAGGGTCGCTCCTGGGGGGGGGGGGGGTGGAGGTTCGGGGGGCAAATTTATTTTAGGCCATTTCTGACCCCCCTGGGGGAAGATCGGCCTATTATTTTATTAGGCCGATCTGCCCCCAGGGGGGGCAGAAACCTGTAGGCGCCAGGGCAAATTAGTTTTTTGTTTTTTTTTGTTTGTTTGTTTGTTTTTTTAGAGATGGGGAGCGACCCATCAGACAAGGGTCGCTCCCCTGGGGGGCAAACTGTGTTTAGACCATTTATTGGTCGATTTTAGGGCAATCTGCCCCCAAGGGGGCAGAAACCACTAGGCACCGGGGATTTGTTATTTGGCACAAATGTCACGCAGGGGGAGCGACCCCGTAGGCAAGGGTCGCTCCTGGGCAGGGGGGGTTTGGGGGGGCGGGGGTCAAATTTATTTTAGGGCATTTCCCCCCCCCCGGGGCCGGCTGAGCTAGAGGTCAAAATCCACAGGTAGGCACTTTGCAAAAAAACACCTCTGTTTTCTGTGAAAAAATATGTTGTGTCCACGTTGTGTTTTGGGCCATTTCCTTTCGTGGGCGCTAGGCCTACCCACACAAGTGAGGTACCATTTTTATGGAGAGACTTAGGGGAACGCTGGATGGAAGGAAATTTGTGGCTCCTCTCAGATTCCAGAACTTTCTGTCACCGAAATGAGAGGAAAAAGTGTTTTTGGGCCAAATTTTGATGTTTGCAAAGGATTCTGGGTAACAGAACCTGGTCAGAGCCCCGCAAATCACCCCATCCTGGATTCCCCTAGGTCTCTAGTTTTAAAAAATGCGCTGGTTTGCTAGGTTTCCCCAGGTGCCGGCTGAGCTAGAGGCCAAAATCCACAGGTAAGCACTGTTTTCTATGAAAACATTTGATGTGTCCACGTTGTGTTTTGGGCCGTTTCCTGTCGCGAGCGCTAGGCCTACCCACACAAGTGAGGTATCATTTTTATCGGGAGACATGGGGGAACGCTGGGTGGAAGGAAATTTGTGGCTCCTCTCAGATTCCAGAACTTTCTGCCACAGAAATGTGAGGAACATGTGTTTTTTTAGCCAAATTTTGAGGTTTGCAAAGGATTCTGGGTAACAGAACCTGGACCGAGCCACACAAGTCACCCCATCTTGGATTCCCCTAGGTCTCTAGTTTTCAGAAATGCACAGGTTTGGTAGGTTTCCCTAGGTGGCGACTGAGCTACAGGCCAAAATCTACACGTAGGCACTTCGCAAAAAACACCTCTGTTTTCTTCCAAAAATTTGGATGTGTCCACGTTGCGCTTTGGGGCGTTTCCTGTCGCGGGCGCTAGGCCTACCCACGCAAGTGAGGTATCATTTTTATCGGGAGACTTGGGGGAACGCTGGGTGGAAGGAAATTTGTGGCTCCTCTCAGATTCCAGAACATTCTGCCACAGAAATGTGAGGAACATGTGTTTTTTTAGCCAAATTTTGAGGTTTGCAAAGGATTCTGGGTAACAGAACCTGGTCCGAGCCACACAAGTCACCCCATCCTGGATTCCCCTAGGTCTCTAGTTTTCAGAAATGCACAGGTTTGGTAGGTTTCCCTAGGTGGCGGCTGAGCTACAGGCCAAAATCTACAGGTAGGCACTTTGCAAAAAACACCTCTGTTTTCCTTCAAAAATTTGGCTGTGTCCACGTTGCGCTTTGGGGCCTTTGCTGTCGCGGTCGCTAGGCCTACCCACACAAGTGAGGTATCATTTTTATCGGGAGACGTGGGGGAACGCTGGGTGGAAGGAAATTTGTGGCTCCTCTCAGATTCCAGAACTTTCTGCCACAGAAATGTGAGGAACATGTGTTTTTTTAGCCAAATTTTGAGGTTTGCAAAGGATTCTGGGTAACAGAACCTGGTCCGAGCCACACAAGTCACCCCATCTTGGATTCCCCTAGGTCTCTAGTTTTCAGAAATGCACAGGTTTGGTAGGTTTCCCTAGGTGGCGGCTGAGCTACAGGCCAAAATCTACAGGTAGGCACTTTGCAAAAAACACCTCTGCTTTCCTTCAAAAATGTTGCTGTGTCCACGTTGCGCTTTGGGGCCTTTCCTGTCACGGGCGCTAGGCCTACCCACACAAGTGAGGTATCATTTTTATCGGGAGACGTGGGGGAACGCTGGGTGGAAGGAAATTTGTGGCTCCTCTCAGATTCCAGAACTTTCTGCCACAGAAATGTGAGGAACATGTGTTTTTTTAGCCAAATTTTGAGGTTTGCAAAGGATTCTGGGTAACAGAACCTGGTCCGAGCCACACAAGTCACCCCATCTTGGATTCCCCTAGGTCTCTAGTTTTCAGAAATGCACAGGATTGGTAGGTTTCCCTAGGTGGCGGCTGAGCTACAGGCCAAAATCTACAGGTAGGCACTTTGCAAAAAACACCTCTGTTTTCCTTCAAAAATTTGGCTGTGTCCACGTTGCGCTTTGGGGCGTTTCCTGTCGCGGGCCTGAGGCCTACCCACACAAGTGAGGTATCATTTTTATCGGGAGACGTGGGGGAACACTGGGTGGAAGGAAATTTGTGGCTCCTCTCAGATTCCAGAACTTTCTGCCACAGAAATGTGAGGAACGTGTGTTTTTTTAGCCAAATTTTGCGGTTTGAAAAGGATTCTGGGCAACAGAACCTGGTCCGAGCCACACAAGTCACCCCATCTTGGATTCCCCTAGGTTTCTAGTTTTCAGAAATGCACAGGTTTGGTAGGTTTCCCTAGGTGGCGGCTGAGCTAGAGGCCAAAATCTACAGGTAGGCACTTTGCAAAAAACACCTCTGTTTTCCTTCAAAAATTTGGCTGTGTCCACGTTGCGCTTTGGGGCCTTTCCTGTCGCGGGCGCTAGGCCTACCCACACAAGTGAGGTATCATTTTTATCGGGAGACGTGGGGGAATGCTGGGTGGAAGGAAATTTGTGGCTCCTCTCAGATTCCAGAACTTTCTGCCACAGAAATGTGAGGAGCATGTGTTTTTTTAGCCAAATTTTGAGGTTTGCAAAGGATTCTGGGTAACAGAACCTGGTCCGAGCCACACAAGTCACCCCATCTTGGATTCCCCTAGGTCTCTAGTTTTCAGAAATGCACAGGTTTGGTAGGTTTCCCTAGGTGGCGGCTGAGCTACAGGCCAAAATCTACAGGTAGGCACTTTGCAAAAAACACCTCTGTTTTCCTTCAAAAATGTGGCTGTGTCCACGTTGCGCTTTGGGGCGTTTCCTGTCACGGGCGCTAGGCCTACCCACACAAGTGAGGTATCATTTTTATCGGGAGACCTGGGGGAACGCTGGGTGGAAGGAAATTTGTGGCTCCTCTCAGATTCCAGAACTTTCTGCCACAGAAATGTGAGGAACATGTGTTTTTTTAGCCAAATTTTGAGGTTTGCAAAGGATTCTGGGTGACAGAACCTGGTCCGAGCCACACAAGTCACCCCATCTTGGATTCCCCTGGTCTCTAGTTTTCAGAAATGCACAGGTTTGGTAGGTTTCCCTAGGTGGCGGCTGAGCTACAGGCCAAAATCTACAGGTAGGCACTTTGCAAAAAACACCTCTGTTTTCCTTCAAACATTTGGCTGTGTGCACGTTGCGCTTTGGGCGTTTCCTGTCGCGGGCGCTAGGCCTTCCCACACAAGTGAGGTATCATTTTTATCGGGAGACGTGGGGGAACGCTGGGTGGAAGGAAATTTGTGGCTCCTCTCAGATTCCAGAACTTTCTGCCACAGAAATGTGAGGAACATGTGTTTTTTTAGCCACATTTTGAGGTTTGCAAAGGATTCTGGGTAACAGAACCTGGTCCGAGCCACACAAGTCACCCCATCTTGGATTCCCCTAGGTCTCTAGTTTTCAGAAATGGTTTGGTAGGTTTCCCTAGGTGGCGGCTGAGCTAGAGGCCAAAATCTACAGGTAGTCACTTTGCTAAAAACAGCTCTGTTTTCTGTGATGTGTCCACGTTGTGTTTTGGGGCATATCCTGCCGCGGGCGCTAGGCCTACCCACACAAGTGAGGTATCATTTTTATCGGGAGACTTGGGGGAACATAGAATAGCAAAACAAGTGTTATTGCCCATTGTCTTTCTCTACATTTTTCCCTTCCAAATGTAAGACAGTGAGTAAAAAAGACGTCTATTTGAGAAATGCCCTGTAATTCACATGCTAGTATGGGCACCCCGGAATTCAGAGATGTGCAAATAACCACTGCTTCTCAACACCTTATCTTGTGCCCATTTTGGAAATACAAATGTTTTCTTGATAGCTATTTTTTACTCTTTATATTTCAGCAAATGAATTGCTGTATACCCGGCATAGAATGAAAACCCACTGCAGGGTGCAGGTCATTTATTGGCTCTGGGTACCTAGAGTTCTTGATGAACCTACAAGCCCTATATATCCCCGCAACCAGAAGAGTCCAGCAGACGTAACGGTATATTGCTTTAAAAAATCTGACATTGCAGGAAAAAGTTACAGAGTAAAACTTAGAGAAAAATTTATGTTTTTTTCACCTCAATTTCAATATTTTCTTTTTCAGTTGTTATTTTCTGTAGGAAACCCTTGTAGGGTCTACACAAATTACCCCTTTCTGAATTCAGAATTTTGTCTACTTTTCAGAAATGTTGCGGTTTCTGGGATCCAGCGTTGGTTTCATGCCCATTTCTGTCACTGACTGGAAGGAGGCTGAAAGCACAAAAAATCATAAAAATGGGGTATGTCCCAGTAAAATGCCAAAATTGTGTTGAAAACTTGGGTTTTCTGATTCAAGTCTGCATGTTCCTGAAAGCTGGGAAGCTGGTGATTTTATCACCGCAAACACTTTTTTGATGCCCTTTTCAGGGAAAAAACCACAAGCCTTCTTCTGCAGCCCATTTTTCCCATTTTATTGAAAAAAAAGAAATTTTCCCTGTTTTTTGGCTAATTTCTTGGCCTCCTTCTGGGGAACCCACAAAGTCTGGGTACCTCTAGAATCCCTAGGATGTTGGGAAAAAAGGACGCAAATTTGGCGTGGGTAGCTTATGTGAACAAAAAGGTATGAGGGCCTAAGCGCGAACTGCTCTAAATAGCCAAAAAAAGGCTCGGCACAGGAGGGGGAAAAGGCCTGGCAGCGAAGGGGTTAATAAAATGCTAAACAACACTAAAAGGCAGCAGAATACCAAACCGCCCTGTACATGCAAGTGAATCGCCCACCTACAAGGCACCCCAATAAAACCAGCCTACATAAACCTCAGTGTAAACCGTGCACTTTTCACATTGTCATAAAATGCAACACCAAATTTATATACATATATATGCAAAAATACATACACACACATATATATACACATACATAAAATAAAATCACCCACAAGTGCTCCACAAACAACTGACAAAAGTTAAATACGTCCAAGCAAGTGAACACCCAATACCCGAAACCAATTCCCAAAATAAAGCAACACAGCATATTAATACTTGCTTCAACATCAACCTCCGATATCAGCACTGCTTAATCCTTTTTGTCTGGCACATTCACCTAAACAAAAAACATACCAAGTCAAGAGTCAAGCCCTATCTACAGTAGCAGGGCTCTCACAGGACCATGCTTAGTCAGTTACTCCAGTTTAAAGAAAGGACAATGTAATCTACATGAAGACAAACTAAATGCCAGTCCTTTATCCAGATTCCCACTAACACACTCAACTTTAAGTCTCTAAAGAACATAAATCCATTAGACACAAATATCACTTACTTCATCACAGATACGTAAACTCCCACCAGGCCGAAATCAATCATAAAGCTCAAGCACGCAAACAGTCCCTTTTAACCAAACGCCTGGAGGGCATACCCCCTTAGAAATCACATGACCTATCCACATAACTGTGGGGGCCATCTTTAAACAGAATATCTTTCAGCAAACCTATTGAATTCCTGATCAGTCCTAACATTCCATACAAAAATATGGGCAACAATGATGCATTCGAACATCAACGTGAACCCAGATTCTATTAAACACAGGAATACAGTCATAACTACCCTGGTGATTAAATGGTCCCTTTTTACCCAATGTTTGGAATGCCTTAACCCTTAAAAATCACATGACCAATCCACAAAACTGTTGTGGCTATCTTGGAATTGAGTATCTTTCTTCAGATTTAATCAAGAGATACCATCTAACAAATTCATAATTGGTCCAAAACATTCCATACAACATATGACCAACAATATAAAACACAAATCAAACCAATATCAGCCAGAGGCCTCTCAAACATCAAAGTAAATGTGGATCGTATTACAAACAGCTGTGCAGTCATACCTACTTCAGTGGTCAAATAGTCCAAGCCCTAATACTGAGACCGTTATATGGGGCCCCATAAAGGATCACATACCCGGAGCACATAAATACTGGATCTCACTCAAGAAAGCAAACTACCAGTAAGTGAACTACCAGTAAGTAAAGCCAGAGTCACCTCACTCAACCTATGTGTAAGGAAATGCCTTCCTTGGCATGATTACCCCCCTGACTTTTTGCCTTTTGTAGATGGCAGTTATCATTGAAAGTGTGCTGGGACCCTGCTAACCAGGCCCCAGCACCAGTGTTGTTTCCTTAAACTGTATCTTTGTTACCACAATTGGCACAGCCCTGGCACACAGACAAGTCTCTTGTAAATGGTACCCCTGGCACCAAGGGGCCTGTTGCCAGGGAAGGTCTCTAAGGGCTGCAGCATGTCTGATGCCACCCTGGGGACCCCTCACTCAGCACATGCACACTGCCTCACAGCTTGTGTGTGCTTGTGGGGAGAAAGTGACTAAGTCGACCTGCCACTCCCCTCAGAGTGCCATGCCCACCTCTCACTGCCTGTGACATAGGTAGGTCACCCCTCTATCAGGCCTTACAGCCTAAGGCAGGGTGCACTAGACCACAGGTGAGGGCATAGGTGCATGAGCACTATGCCCCTACAGTGTCTAAGCAAAACCTTAGACATTGTAAGTGCAGGGTGGCCATAAAGAGTATATGGTCTGGGAGTTTGTCAAATACGAACTCCACAGTTCTATAATGGCTACACTGAAATCTGGGACGTTTGGTATCAAACGTCTCAGCACAATAAATGCACACTGATGCCAGTGTGGGATTTATTGTAAAACACAAACAGAGGGCATCTTAGAGATGCCCCCTGAATACCAGTCCGACTCCTAGTGCTAGGCTGACCAGTTTCTGCCAGCCTGCCCCAACCAGACAAGTTTCTGGCCACATGGGGTGAGTGCTTTTGTCACTCTGTGGCCAGGAACAAAGCTTGTACTGGGTGGAGATGATTCTCACCTCCCCCTACAGGAACTGTAACACCTGGCGGTGAGCCTCAAAGGCTCATGCCTTTTGTTACACCACCCCAGGGCATCCCAGCTAGTGAAGATGCCCGCCCCTCAAGCCACTGCCCCCACTTTTGGCGGCAAGGCTGGAGGAGATAATGAGGAAAAGAAGGAGGAGCCACCGACCAGTCAGGACAGCCCCTAAGGTGCCCTGAGCTGAGGTGACTCCTGCCTTTAGAAATCCGCCATCTTGAGATTGGAGGATTCCCCTAATAGGAATAGGGATGTGCCCCCCTCCCGTCAGGAAGGAGGCACAAAGAGGGTGTAGCCACCCTCAAGGACAGTAGCCATTGGCTACTGCCCCCCAACCTAAAAACACCCCTAAATTTAGTATTTAGGGGTGACACTGAACACAGGAAATCAGATTCCTGCAACCTGATGAAAAAAGAAGGACTGCTGACCTGAGAGCCCCGCAGAGATGACAGAGACACCAACTGACGAGGCCCCAGCCCTACCGGCCTGTCTTCAGACTCAAAGAACCTGCACAGCGACGCATCTGACAGGGACCAGCAACCTCTGAGGACTCAGAGGACTGCCCTGAACCCGAAGGACTAAGAAACTCCTGAGAAGGAGCGTCACTGTTCAAAAACAGCAACAACTTTGCAACTTTTTAGCAACTTTGAAAGAACTCTCTTTTCCCGCCCCTGTGCCGCTGAGGTTGTGTTTTGTTTGCCTGTTTGTGTCCCCCTCCAGTGCTATACAAACCACCCCG
Organism: Pleurodeles waltl; assembly: GCF_031143425.1. NCBI lineage: Eukaryota > Metazoa > Chordata > Amphibia > Caudata > Salamandridae > Pleurodeles > Pleurodeles waltl. The sequence goes on along the minus strand of NC_090440.1, from coordinate 107,603,512 downwards.
GTCTGCTTCCCGAGAACACAGGTACTTACCTGCCAGCATAACGGAACCTGAGCACCCCTGTTCTCCATAGGCGCCCATGTGTTTTGGGCCCTTCTTTGACCTCTGCACCTGACCGTCCCTGTGTTGCTGGTGTGGTGACTTTGGGGTTGCCTTGAACCCCCAATGGTGGGCTGCCTATGCCCAGGAGACTGACTGTGTAACTGCTTTACTTACCTGAGAAACTTAACCAAACTTACCTCCCCCAGGAACTGTTGATTTTTGCAGTGTGTCCACTTTTAAAATAACTTATTGCCCTTAACCTAAACTGTGTGTACTACTGTTTTAAATCAAAGTTCCCTACTTACCTGTGTGAAGTTCCTTGCATTTTATGTACTTACCTCAAATCTTGAATCTTATGGTTCTAAAATAAATTAAGAAAAATATATTGTTCTATAAAAAAATCTATTGGCCTGGAGTTAAGTCTGAGTGTGTGTTCCTCATGTATTACCTATGTGTGTATAACAAATGCTTAACACTACCCTCTGATAAGCCTACTGCTCGACCACACTACCACAAAATAAAGCATTAGAATTATCTAATTTTGCCACTATCAACCTCTAAGGGGAACCCTTGGATTCTGTGCACACTATCTCTCACTTTGAGATAGTATATACAGAGCCAACTTCCTACACTATGCAACCCTCATAACCCTACAGCCAAAGGGTATTCAAACAAGGAAAAAGACGAATTGTAGCACATCCCTACAATCATATGCCATCAAGATACATGTCAAACACTATAAAGTTGCCAACACCTGCCATTCCACCTGTTGATTTAATCCTTCCTTCACAGTATTGGCCATCCAAATCCATCTATTTTCCCCCATTGTAAGCAGGCAATCCACATCATGGCTGTGCTTAGGGCATTTCACAACTTCTAACACCAATCATTTCATTGCATTGGTGCGTGAGACATTTTCAAATAGTGTTCAATAAGGAGAGCATTCTGTACTTTGCACAGAATGCGCAACTGATGTTAATCAGTAATGTACATGGGCATTCAATACAATACACCACATTTTTAGAACTACAATTAGAATGGTGTTTGATAGTCCAGTTAACATCATTAATCTTATATGTTTTCACTATTTCTGTTGTACCACATGCATTACAAATACCACATGGGTAATGTCTAATAACAGGTCCCAAACCCCATAATTGGTGCAGTAAAACTGGTTAAGAATCATTGTAGGCTCGGACTGTCACGAAGGCTCTCATTATTCTAATGAGACTACTGGATTCTGAGCTGCAGAATCGCCCGCGGAATGGGAGAATAAGACTAATCCACTGCGGGTGACACCTGTTGCTCCATTCTGGGTTTTGCTCCGGCTAACTAGCAGTGCCTCATCTCTACCCAAGGACAGGGATGACTGGGCAGCCGAGCGCATGACATAATTGGTTTCTGAGGGAAGCCATGGTCACTCAGGTCTCATCCGTTTCTCTCAGCTACCTTAGCCTCATATATAAATGACAAACAGAGGCAATATATGTTTTAATAATGGCTTTAATAAAACAACTGCATCTTAGATAGCAAAGCATGAGCTGCAATAACCAGGATAAGCATGACAGTATTAAAATTGTGACGAGGAGAGTGAAGCATTGAAATAATGCTATCATATTATCACTATGGTCAATAGAGTAACTCCTACCTAGGCTATGATAGAACACACCATGTTAAGCTCTAATTCTGCCCTTCAGGTTCCCCTGGGAAGACATCATCCCCCATACCTGTGCAAAGGCCTGCGGTCTGCATTAGCATCTGTTGCGAAGCATTCAGCAATCAGCATACAGTCATGGTTCTCTGGCTGGAATCTCCCTCTAACGTGTAAGGGACGTGTAAGTGTTTTTATAACAACACAGTTGATGTTCTGCAAAAATGTCCCTACGTAAGGATGTGTGTTTTCTACGAATGTTGGAAACTAAACTTATACCATGTTCACCGGCAATGTACCGTGCTGTAGCCTTGGAAGAAGCACAGAGTGAGCAAGAATGTCTTGTTTGTGAACAGAGTGCTGGCCTAGGCAAAAACAGTTAGATAAACAGAAAATAAAACAAGACCGTAAAAGAGGCTATTGTAACAATAATAAAGAAAAGCCGAATAAAATATATCTAGGTTAAAGTGCACAACAGCAGTGCCTTAAAATAATGTGCATGGAACTATAGCTAAAATGGCTACACAACGGGACTAGTCGATCCCTTAAATTCTTGCCTCTTTTAAAAGCAAATAAGGGTCTGTCCTGATACATCTGACCAGTACTCAACAAGTCCCATTATTTTAGGATAACTTGTTTGATCATATGATACTCTGTACCAAAGGTCTTTACACATGTTAGCTTAGACTGAACTTGTTTCTCCTTCACTTGTAATAGGGCCTCACAGTCATAATACCATGCTCTTTTCAATAATCTTTTAACCAATCAGTAGGGATACCCTCTATTGACCAATTTAGAACACAATGCTTTTGCTTTGTTAAAATAAACATATTTTCCTTGAAGCTGGTTTTGTATTTAAACTCACAAACAAATGACCATCTTCCTGAAAAAATTAATAGAACAATGATTGTATTCCATTGTAAAATGGAGATTAGTGTTCTGTACATTAAGCCACTTATGGAATTCCAAAAGAAGGGTCATAGAGCCATGCCATAATAATGAAACATCATCTCTGTATCTTAGCCAATGTTTCAAGTTGTTCAAATAAGGATTGGTTCTATTGTATATAACGTTTTCTTCCGATTCGGCTACATACAGGTTTGCAATATCTGAGGCAAAATAGCTCCTATATCCACCCCCTGAATCTGGCCCAAAAATTCCCCATTAAACATAAAAAAATTACACTCTGCAACCCAACTTCACTAAAAGATGTATTTTAAAATTGTGAGTTCAGAGGCCCTAAACTCCACATTTCTATCTGCTCTCGAAGGGAATCTGCACTTTAATAATATTTAAAGGCAGCCCCCATGTTAACCTATGAGAGGGATAGGCCTTGCAACAGTGAAGACTGAATTTAGCAGTATTTCACTGTTAGGACATGTAAATCACATCAGTACATGTCTCACCTTTAACATACACTGCACCCTGCCCATGAGGCTACCTAGGGTCTACCGTAGGGGTGCCTTACATGTACAAAAAGTGGGTACACTTGCCAAATTGAATTGGCAGTTTAGAACTGCACACACAGACACTGCAGTGGCAGGTCTGGGCCATGTTTACAGGGCTACTAATGTGGGTGGCACACACAGTGCTGCAGGCCACTAGTAGCATTTGATTTACAGGCCCTGGGCACCGCCACTGCACTTTACTATGGACTTACTAGTAAATCAAATATGCCAATCACGGAAATCCAATTAGACATACATTTTACAAAGGAACATTTGCACTTTAGCACTGGTTAGCAGTGGTAAAGTGCCCAGAGTATCAAAAACAGCAAAGATTTAGGGGAGACCATGTCAAGGATGCCAAGTCTAACATGTGTCCCCCCCCCCCAGCTGAAAGTGGGGAGAAACTACCCAACCTCATGGGAGTTCTCATCACTAAGGCTGAAGAATCTGGACAGACCATCTGCATTGACGTGTTCTGTACCAGGGTGGTGTTCCACTGTAGAGTCCATCCCCTGTAGGGAAATAGACCACCTCAACATTTTTAGATTCTCACCCCTCATCTGCATTAACCATCTGAGGGACCTGTGGTCGGTCTGAACCCGGAAGTGAGTCTCAAACAAGTAGGGTCTTAGCTTCTTCACCACCCAGGACACAGCAAAAGCCTCACACTCTATTGCACTCAACCTAGGTTTCCTGGGGAGCAACCTGCTAATGAAGGCTACAGGTTGATCTAGGCCCTCTTCATTTAGCTGTGATAACACTGCTCCTATACCATGCTCTGAAGTATCAGTTTGCACAACAAACTCCTTGGAGAAATCAGATGCCTTCAGCACAGGTGCTGTGCACATGGCTGCCTTCAGGGCATCAAAAGCGGTCTGGCAAGACTCTGTCCACATCACTTTCCTTGGTTTCATCTTAGAAGTCAACTCATTTAAGGGGGCAACAATGGTGAAATACCCCTTTGACAAAATATCTGTAATAGCCAGTGAGACCCAAAAAGGCCCTCACCTCAGTCTGGGTCTTGGGAGGCTCCCAAGCTAGAATGGTGTCAGTGTTTGTCTGTAGGGGTGCCACATGGATACTCCCTCCCTGGGGTCCCAAATATACCTCTGAACTCTGTCCTATCTGGCACTTTCTGGCCTTAATAGTGAGGCCTGCCTTTTGCCGGGCCTCCAACACTCTACAGAAGTATTGCAAGTGTTCTTCCCAAGTGGGACTGAACACTTCAATGTCATTCAGCTAGGCCACACTGAAATCATCCAGCCCAGTCAACATCTGGTTGACCAACCTCTGTAAGGTGGCAGGGGCATTTTTCACGACAAATGGCATTGCTTTAAACTGCACATGCAGGACCCTCAAGGGGTTCCTGGGGTTGCCAAGTTCACCAGGTAGGTGACTTTGCTCTTGCACTCCACTACCTCAAATGTCCCAGTCTACTTGTCCTGGAGCACCCTCAGCTCCATTGGAGTCATCACCCACACTTTATGTCCAGGTTGAAACTGAACCATAGTGGCATTCTGGTCATACCACTGTTTCATGTCTTCTTGCCTTGCTTCTAGGTTCTCTTGAGTGAGAGCTCTGAAGCAGACAGTCTGGTTTCCAAAGGGCAGAATGTAACTGACTACATCCTGGGGATGTTTGCTGAGGGCTTTCTCTAAGCCCTCCTTCACCAAACCCAAAGGTCTCCTGACAGGGTGGCAACACAGTAACTCAAAATAACTAAATCCAAACCTTTTTTGAGGCGCCTCCCTGTAGGCGAACAGCAGGCATGGCAAGAGGATATCCTACTTATGCCTCAAGGGCTCTGACAGGCCCACGATCATGCCTTTTAAGGGGCTGTCGAAGCTTTAAACTAGACCATTGCTTTGGTGGTGGTAAGGCGTGGTGAACTTATATGTTACCCCACGCTCCTGACAAAGAGTCTTCATATAGGTAGATATGAAGTTGGTACCCCTATCAGATACCACTTCCTTGGGGAACCACATGCAGGAAAAAAAAACCCATCAATGCACGTCCCACCACAGGTGAGGTAATTGACCTCAGCAGAATGGCTTCTGGGTACCGGGTGGCATACTCCTCCAATACTAGGATAAACCTGTTGCCCATGGCTGTCTTGGGATCCAGAGGCCCTACAGTGTCAATACCAACCCTTTCAAAGGGGGTACTAACTACATGAAAAGGTTGGAGGGGAGCCTTGCACTTCCCCCCACTCTTGCCACTTGCCTGACAAGTCTGGCAAGACTTACAATGGGCATCTGAGTGCCTCGCATCAGGAACCAGCAAAAGTGGGTGACAAGCCATTCAGAGGTCTTGTCCTGCCCCAAATGTCCAGCTAATGGCACAACATGAGCCAGACCCAGTAGTAAGGCTCTGAAGCACTGGGGTACCACCAGCAAATGGGCAGACCCAGGTTCGGCAGCCTGAGGCTATCTAAATAAGAAGCCATCCTCCAAATAGATTAGGTGCTGTAACTATATCATTGTGTATACTGCTGCAGACCCTCCAGAGTAGGGCATACTCTCTGTGCCTCACAGAATGCCTCCGGGGTGGGCCCCTCTTACTGCTGCCACTGTGACAGCTCAGGGACATCCCTCAGCTCAGCCACCCATTCCCCTGTAGGCTCCGGGGCATCACCCTCAGGTTCAACCTCCTCCCAGACAGTGGGAACATCTGGGGCCGGTTTCCCATGCCCCTTATCCTTCCTCTTACTATTGGACCCCAGGGCCACTGTATCAGGCTCCAGGGACTTCTAACCACCCTGATGGGCTGCCATTGACTGGGTAGATAAGCACACCCACCCAGGCAGACCCAATATCTCCAAGTGCGACCTGTGTTACACCTCCTTCCAAGGGGAATCCTTCAGGTCATTGCCAATCAAACAATCCACAGGCATGGTTGGACTCACATCTACTTTCATGGAACCTGAGACCCCCCCCCCCATTCAAAGGGAATCTGCACCACTCTGCACTGATGCTCTAAGTTGTCCATTGCAACTACTTAGTGAAGTACACGGGGATCTATCTGCTCTTCAGACACCACGTGACTCCTCACTGTAGTCACACTGGCTGCTATGTCTCTCAGAGCCTCCACCCTCTGTCCACTGATGGTCACCCACTGCCTGTACTTCTTAGTGTTCCCAGGCACTAGGGTTCTCTGGACCATCTCACTGTCACCAAGTGAGAGAAGGGTCATTTTAGCTGGCTCCCACCCACCTTGAACCAACTCCTCCCTAAGTGCTATAATGGCCAAACCCTGAGAATGAGCACCAGTGGGTGCCGGTGTACCCTTGGGACATTTGGGTTCTCCTCTCACATGACCCACCTGGTCACATCCAAAGCACATGCGGGGACCACCCTCCACAGGTTTCCCTTTGGAGAAACATGGTTTCTTCTCACTGGGGGGCTGGGAATCCTTACCCTGGGAACTAGGTTGGGGCCCTTAAGAGAACTCCCCCTGTTTACCCTTACCCCCTCTTTCTTCTGAGAGGGACTCTACCCACCCTTGGCGTGGTCTCCTCATACCTCTTTCGGACCCTGGTGCTCTCCCAGCGGTCCACTTCCTGCGCAAGGTTCCTGGGGTCAGTCAGCTTGCTGTCAATCAGATGCAGGCGCAGCTCTGGAAAACAAAGATTGTACAAGTGCTCCTAAGCAAATAAATTGTAAATCCCCTCACATGGTGTTACCTTACTACCCTTCATCCAACAATCCAGTGACCAGCAAAAAGAATCAACACATTCCAACCATGTTTGTGATTCCTTCTTTTTGTAGGACCTAAACTTGTCCTTCTGTTGCTCAGGGGTGATATTATACCTTGTGGGTAGGGGATCCTTCATGATAGAGTAAGTGAGCCCCTGAGGTTCCTCTAAGGATGTCAGAGTGTCCCTCAAAGTGCTTCCACAGACCCGTCCCCAATGTACCTCAGGAACTAGATTCATGTGGAAAGCAGACTCATACCCCTTAAACCACAAGCATATGTCATCCTCTCTATTGTAATCCTTCACTAGGTCTTTTGGAATGTGCACCCTCCTCTCCGGCTGCACTGTGGTGTTGCTACCACCATCTCTACTAGACTGGCTCCTCTTTTCCAGCTCACTCAAGCTGAGCTCATGAGCCAACGGTAACCTTTTCTCTTCAATGGCCAGCTTTCTCCCTTTCATCTCCATTTTGAGTCTCTCTAATTCCATCTGGTGGCTCCTCTCTGCCTGTCGGTCCTGTAACTCCTCAGGAGTCAGACTTTTGGATGACATACTTCTACCTGCCCTGGAGACCACCCCCCCAGGCCTAACAGGTCCATCCACTATACCATTGTGTATACTGTCCACCTCCTCATTCTCATCCTCATTCTCCTCCTCTGTGTGCCCCCCCCCCAGCCTCCTTGGCTGTCACCCAGGCCCTCAGCGCTTTTTGCAGCTCCTCCTTCCTGGTGGAGCCCTTAATGGGACAGGCAAGATTCTTACAGAACTGTTTCATTTGAGCAACTGTGTAACTTTCCAGTTTCCCTAAATCAAAAGCAGCTGGAACATCTCCAGATTGAGACATGATTGTAGATCAAAAGTGCAAAGTTCCACGCAGAAAAAGAGTTCCCAAAGAGAAATTAAAGAATAAAAAAAAAATCAACAAAAATATGGAAGTAGAAAAAACAAGACCAAAAAGAGCAAAAGCAAAAACAAGTAGTCTATGGTTGCATAATGGTCTGCACTGAAAACAGTATTGTACACTTAATCACTGTATGTCAAGCACAAATACAAGTCCAATCCTCACCGCTGATCACCAATGTTAGAAATTGATTGGCAGTCAGGTTACCCCCTGTCCAAGCAAGGACCCTCACTCTAGTCAGGGTAAAGGAGAATCACCCTCAGCTAACCCCCGCTCACCCTCTTGGTAGCTTGGTGCGAGCAGGCAGGCTTAACTTCTGAAGCAATGTGTAAAGTATTTGTAGCAACACACACAGTGATACAGAAGAAACACTACAGAATGGACACCACACCAGTTTAAAAAAAATAGGTAATATTTATCTAAATCAAACAAGACCAAGACAAACATCCAACATACACAAGTCAAGTTATGAATTTTAAAAACAATAAGGTGGTCATTACAACCCGGGCGGTCGGTGTTAAAGCGGCAGTAAGACCGCCAACAGGCTGGCGGAAACAAATGGAATTACGACATGGCGGAAACTGCCAACATAGATAGTCACTTTAACACTCCGACCGCCACAGCGTTACAAACAAACACTGCGGCGGTCACCGCCAACAGACAGGCGGAGGACAATGTACCGCCCACAGTATTGCAACCCATCAATCCGCCACCTTTTTGGGGTGGATTCACTGTGGACAAAAACACGGTGGAAACCGGACTTTAAAGGGAAACGCTCACCTCTGCACACCCCACGAGGAACCAGGATGCCATGGAACAAGAGCTCCAGATTTTCCCAGCCTTTATCTTCCTGCTCCTCTACCAGGAGCACGAACGCCGGCGGCGAAGACCACGGTGAATACTGCACCTACGACACAGGGGAGGCAAAAAACAGTGACACACACACGCAATACGCAACACCCCCACCCCCACCCTCACCCATGACATCACACACACCAATACATATTGATACATCACAGTTACACCCCTCCAATCCCCCCTTGAAGAATGCAAAGACTAAAGGAAATGAGTCGAATTATTGTAATATATTAAAATTCAGTATTCAAAAAAATATATACACTATTAACAAATATATACACCAATAATATAAGTCCAAGGTATTCCACCATTAAAGTCCGTGGACCACTGGGCCCAAAATGCATGGGCGAGGCCCACACAAGATACCCGAACAAGATGGAGAGAACATTGCAGGGGCATCAGATAGAAATAAAACAGGCACCTCAGGGGGAAGGGAAAGGGTGGGCACCTCAGCCGGTTGAGTGCACTACGCCAAATCCACGAGGGGGCCCCATGCCACTGTTCAATCCTGGGGAGTGCAAAGCCACAGTCTCTCAAGTCTCTACAGTGGGTGGTTTGCCCACTGTTCAATACTGGGGAGTGCAAAGCCACAGTCTCTCAAGTCTCTCCAGTGGGTGGTTTGCCCACTGCTATATCCTGGGGAGTGCAAAGCCACAGTCTCTCAAGTGGATAACAGTGGGTGGTATGCCCACTGCTCTATCCTGTGGAGTGCAAAGCCACAGTCTCTCAAGTGGATGTCAATCTCCACTTGTTCTGGAGGGGGCTTTGTGCCCAGAGTGCTTCATCCTGCCAAGGACTGAGGTAGTGGATGTCAATCTCCACTGGTTCTGGAGGGAGCTTTGTGCCCAGAGTGCTTCATCCTGCTTGTGGCGGCCTCAGTAGCGTCAGAGCTTTTGGCGCACATGGGCCTACGGTGCTTGTGGCGGCGGTGTCCTTTGCAGCGGTGCTTGTGGCAGCAGTGTACTTGGCAGCGGTTCAGCTGCTGGCGGTCCTGTCTGTGGCAGTGGGGCTGCTGGCAGTCGCCTCCGGGGCAGCGGGCTACTGCTGGTGGTCCTGTCTGGGGCAGTGGGGCTGCTGGCGGTCGCCTCCTGGGCAGCGGGCTGCTGCTGGCTGTCCTGTCTGTGGCAGTGGGACTGCTGGCGGTCGCCTCCTGGGCAGCGGGGATGATGGCGGTGTTCTCCAACGTTCTGATCTTCCCAGACTTGCCGGTTTTCTTGTGCCCCTTCCCCACCTTGGAAGGTGTCGCAGCTGACTCCACAATCCCAACTGTAGCCCTGGGAGCGACTTTGGTGGCTGGTGTCTTCCCCCTCTCCTGCCGGGCACTGGCCAACTTTTGATGCTTGACAGGTGGGGGAATGCCCGTGCTATAGCTCCCTGCCACACTGCCTGCCCTGCTGCCTGGTACACTCCATAATCCGGTCACTACTGGCACCACTGCTCCCGCCAATGTTGTGGCTGAGGTGCTAGGTTGGGACCTGAAGAGTCGTGCCCTAGGAGACTGACGGGGTGGGGGAGGTGAGGGAAAGAGGTCAAGGTTGGACAGTAAAAGTTTCTTAGGAACACTGGGACGGGTACATGGAGGGGGTTTGGGAGTGGAGGAAGAGGTAGTGGTCGTAGGAGGTGTACGTTTGCTGACTTTGGGTGAAGGTGCATGGGCTGGAGGCTGTTGTGAGGTGGATGGCTGTTGGGTGGGTGTGTGGCTGCGTTTGTGTACCTTGGGAGGTGGCCTAACAGACACACTGGGAGAGGACACAGGGGATGTGTGAATGGTAGTGGGGGTGGTGAGTGCACGTGAGCGGGGTGTGGTGGTGGGTGTGCTGGTGATGGACGTAGTGGCTAAAGATGTAGTGCATGCAGGTGTGAGTGGATACGAGACAGGGAGGAATGAGGGAGACGAGGAGGAGGGGGATGCCGTGGAGGCAGTGGATGTTGGTATGTCTGCATGTGTGTGATGCTTGCGTGAGTGCCTGTGGGATGTGTGGTGCTTATGTTTGCCTGAGCTTCCTTTGTGTGTTGAGGTGTGTGCATGCTGGTCTGATGGTGTGCTTGCGATAGGCTGAGGTACAGGGTTGTGGGTCTGGGTGGAGGTAATTGGAGGGGTAATTGGAGGGGGGAGGCTAGAGACAGGGACAATGGCTGTCATCAGTACTGAGGCCAGAGTCTGAAAAGCTCGCTGAAGGGCTGCCTGACCAGAATGAATGCCCTCCAGGAATGCATTAGTTTGTTGCAACTGCCGCTCTGCACCCTGGATGGCCTTCAAAATGGTAGACTGCCCAATAGTGAGGGACCTGAGGAGGTCAATGGCCTCCTCACTGAGGGCAGCAGGGGTGGCAGGGGCTGAGGTGCCTGGGGCGAAGGTGATGCCCACCCTCCTGGGTGAGCGGGCACGGGGCAAAGGCTGACGGGCTGCTGGGAGGGCGGTGCTGGACGGGGGGGTGGCAGCTGTACCTGTAGATGCGGGGGAACAGATGGGCCCGCCACCACAAGGGAGCTCCCATCAGAGGAGGAGTCCGTATCGCTGGTGTCAGCTCCTGTCCCCGCCGTGGAGCTGCTCCGGTGCCACTGCTCCTCCGCCTTATGATGCTAATGCACACAAGTACTGGGAGACCACAGGAAGGGGGGGGAGCAGAAGAAAGACATGTTGAGTGCATGCAATACCGCTACCGTTGGTGGACACGACAGACACAGAAGCCCCCTGCACTACGCCGCACACTTGGGGTCCACTTTTCAATCCCTGAGACATGGCTTACAAGGCTATGGACGATTTCTGCACACATGGATGTCACAGGAGCCTGACTAGGTGTAGTTGGCACTGTACCCAGGTGGGGTGGGGTGCCACAGGGTCTGCCTGAAAAAGGGGACTTAACTACCAAACTCGCCATGGCCTAGTGGAACCCACAGCCCACCTTTCCCACCCAGGCACCTACAATGTGCGCTGAATCAGCTGAATGAGAGTGTACTCACCCTCTTGTTGCTGCTGTGATGCCGTCAAGCGCCCATCCAACTCCGTGTACGCCACCAATAGGATCCTGAACATCAGGGGGGCCATCCCCAGCTGGGCCTCCGCCGTCTTCTCGCTCCAGCGGCGAATGTCCTCTCATCTTTTCCGGCAGTGGGTGCTCCGTCTGTAGTAGACCTCCAGGGTCCGGACTTCCTTGGCAATGGCAAGCCAAATATCCTTCTTCTGTTGGGCGCTGACCTACAGGAATTGTACAGGGGAAAAAGAGGAGTTACCAACTGCACCGTCGCAGTCATTGGCCCGCATCCCTACCCTTGCCATGTGGCACATGCACTCACCGTCGTTTCATGCATGGCTCATTCCCCCCCCATCCGTCATCCACACCACTTCACACAGGCATTGCCCATACAGCATGCTAACAGTGTACTTACCTGTTTGTCTGGAGGACCGTAGAGTAGCGTGTACTGGGGGAGGACCCCATCCACGAGTTTCTCCAACTCCTCCGTGGTGAAGGCAGGGGCCCTTTCCCCAGACGCACGAGCCATTGTCTCTTCCAGACTGAGGTCACAGCAGCACTTGCAGTGTAGGTCCTCTCCTGTCGAAGATCAGGTATTGAGGGATTGAACAGATAGAAAATGGCGGTCACGTCCGCGGCGGTGCGTACCGTCACAGCCGGCGTACATCGTCATTGGCTCCTGGGACCCATAGGGTCCAATGTTAACCAATGCAGAATTGCGCTGCGGTCTTCGACCGCCTACCACAACAGTGTATAACGCCAGCGCAGTTACCTCATATCCCATTGTCCCACTTTACAGGTCAGGCAGCTGCCATTTCAGGGGCCCACATGGCTTTATTTTTAACTGCGTCACACATACCTAGGCCTTGGCTCAACACTCATACAGGCAAATTTCGGGTTATGAATAGTTTTCTGAGTAAGCTGTGTTTACGTACCTCAGAGTTGGTTGACTCTGTGCTCGCTGTTCTCCTCCATAGGCACCGTCCGCTGGGGCATGTGAGGAGATGACGGCATCCTCCGGTGTACAGACCGCTGGTGGACCTGTCAACAATGGAGCACCTACAGGCTTGATCGTGCCACAATCCTGGAACTGTGTGCCCAGTTGGAGCCAGACCTTATGTCAGCTATCCGCCATCCCACAGGAATCCCCCCTCAAGTGCAGGTGCTGTCAGTACTCCATTTCCTAACAAGTGGGTCTTTTCAAACTACAGTGGCCATAGCATCAGGGATGTCCCAGCCTATGTTTTCCAACGTGTTGTCCAGAGTGTTGTCTGCCCTGCTGAAACACATGCGGAGCTACATCGTTTTCCCTCAGGTGGAGGATTTGCCTACAGTGAAAGGTGACTTCTATGCCCTGGGACATATCCCCAACATCATAGGTGCCACTGATGGGACACATGTGGCCTTGGCCCCCCCGCAAGAGTGAACAGGTGTACAGAACCGGAAGAGTTACCATTCGATGAATGTGCAGATGGTGTGTTTGGCAGACCAGTACATCTCCCATGTTAATGCCAAATTACCTGGCTCAGTGCATGACCCTTACATCCTGCGGAATAGCAGCATCCCTTATGTGATGGGGCAACTCCAGAGTCACTGTGTGTGGCTATTAGGTGAGCACCTGGAACCAAATCAGTGGGAATAGTTGTCTGGGTCTGGGGATATCCCTAAGAGTTAGTGTGTGTCTAACAGTTGTCCCTCGACATTTGCAGGTGACTCTGGTTACCCCAACCTGTAATGGCTACTGACCCCAGTGAGGAATCCCAGGACAAGGGCAGAGGAACGCTACAATGAGGCCCATGAGTGAAATAGGAGGATTATAGAGGGGACCTTTGGTCTCCTGAAGGCCAGGTTCCAGTGCCTCCATATGACAGGTGGTTCCCTATTCTACTCACCAAAGAAGGTGTGCCAGATCATCGTGGCCTGCTGTACGCTTCACAACTTGGCTTTGCAACGGCAGGTGCCTTTTCTGCAGGAGGATGGTCCAGATGGAGGTGTTGCAGCAGCTGTGGAGCCTGTGGACAGTGAAGACGAGGAAGCAGAAGAAGAGGACATTCGACAACAGGAACTCTGTGATCCTGCAATACTTCCAGTGAGACACAGGTAAGAAGACAAACCTGCCTGCTACATGTACTTTAACACTACTACCTCTCTACTGTCTGTCGTTTTCACCCAGTGTATGGGCATTGAGTTGTCACTTTCCCTTACGATTTCACAGATGTGGGTCCCACTGTGTGACATCTGCTTTGTTTCCTCATGGACTAGAGCTGTGTGACATAGGTATGGTGACATTACATTTGAAAGAGCATTTTGTCACTGTAATTGCTAATACACTAATACGAAATCACAGACAGACTCCAGATTGTTTTGTGCTTTAAGGGTGTTTATTTAAGTGCTCAATATTGGAGGGGGTTGTAAAATGGTGAGGGGTGATGGTGGAGGAATGTCCATGGCAGAGTCCAGTCTATTAGTCTAACCGGTCCATTGTCCAAAGGGGCATTGGAAGTAGAGCTGGGGCAGTTTGAGGATGGACAGCGTGACAAGGTGGGACAAAAGGATGACAATCAGGGTGGTCTCATTTCTTGGCGGGGGTCTTGGCATCGTTCTCTGTCTTTATCCTGGATCTCAGGGATCGTTTGCGGGGTGGTTCTCCATCTGCAGGGGTTGGGGTACTGGTGTGGTGGTCCTGTCCACTAGCGCCAGCGGAGGTGGTGGGCAGTTCATCATCCAGGCTAGTGTCTGGGGCCCCTTGTTGTGCCACAGTGTTCCTCCTGGTGTTGAGGACTTCCTTCAGCACCACTACGATGGTGCCCAGGGTGGAATTGATGGATCTGAGTTCCTCCCTGAAGCCCAAATACTGTTCCTCCTGCAGACTCTGGGTCTCCTGAAACTTGACCAGTACCCTTGACATATTCTCCTGGGAATGGTGGTAGGCTCTCATGATGTTGGAGAGGGCCTCGTGGAGAGTGGGTTCCCTGGGCCTGTCCTCCCCCTGTCGCACAGCAGCCCTCACAGTTCCCCTGTGTTCCTGGGCCTCTGTCCCCTGAACCGTGTACCCACTGCCACTGCCTCCAGGTCCCTGTTGTTGTTCGGGTGGTGGGTTAGCCTGGGTTCCCTGTAGTGGTGGACACACTGCTTATTGACGTGTCCTGGGGACAGAGGTATGGGCCCGCTGGGTGGGTGCTGTGCTGGTGTTTCCAGAGAGGGCAAGCTCTGTAGTGAACTGTGCCAGTGTGAGGGGAACCGACTGTCCCGAGGTCCCAGATGGGCCGGGCTGGTCATCTAGATCCAGTTGGACAGAGCTTCTGTCATCACTGTGGGCCTCTTCTGTGGGTGGAGTGGACATATCTGGACCCTCCTGTCCAGTGACGTTGGGTAGGGGTCATGCAGGGGTGTAAAGGCATGATTATTGCATCTGTATGTGCCATGGTGTGTGTTAGAAATGGGGTTTTTGGTTGGCAGCCAGGTTACCCCCTGTCCAAGCAAAAGCCCTCACTCTAGTCAGGGTAAGTCACACACAATCCAAGATTATCCTGTGCCCACCCTCTGGTAGCTTGGCACGAGCAGTCAGGCTTAACTTAGAAGGCAATGTGTAAAGTATGTGTGCAATAAATCATACAATACCACCATATAGCACCACAAAAATACACCACACAGTGTTTAGAAAAATATATATAATATTTATCAGGATAATTGTAGGTCAAAAAGAATAAAGTTGCAATGGGAAATTGTAGAGATATCACTGAAAAGTGATATAAAGGGGGTCATTCTGACCTCGGCGGTAAAAGGCCCTTACCGCCGGTCAGAAGACCGCCATAACACCGCCGCGGCCGCGTTTAACCGCCACGGTCATTCTGACCCACAACGGCCAAACCTCCAAAAATCGGGCAGCGAGAAACTGGAGATGACCAAACCTCCACCGTCACGCCAACAGAAATACGCCCATGCCATTACGACCCACGAATCCACACGGCGGTCATTCAAACGCAGTATTCCATTGGCGTTACACACCGCCGCGGTCAGAATACACACACAGCACCAAAACACAGCCACATTGGACAATTTGAAATACACACACCTGATACACATACACACACCACTCCCACACAATCAACCAACTATAAAACACACACCCACATCACCCACAAACCCCTGCGACCATAATTACTGAGAGAAGGAGAGAGAGACACAGCAGACAATCCATAGCAAGACACACTGAGGCACACTACACCATCACACACACCACATAGTAGCACAAAGCACCACTCACCAACATACTTATCATCACATACACCACCCCACACCACCCCATGGCACCCCAAAGGCACCCACGCTTTTCGGACCAAGAACTCCGGGTCATGGTGGAGAAAATCCTAAGAGTGGAACCCCAGCTCTTCGGCTCGCAGGTGCAGCACACCAGTATAGCTAGGAAGGCGGAGCTATGGCAGCGGATCGTGGACAGGGTCAACGCGGTGGGACAGCATCCCAGGAATAGGGAGGACATCCGCAAAAGATGGAACGACCTACGGGGGAAGGTCCGATCGATGGTCTC
The DNA here is from genome assembly GCF_031143425.1 of Pleurodeles waltl. NCBI lineage: Eukaryota > Metazoa > Chordata > Amphibia > Caudata > Salamandridae > Pleurodeles > Pleurodeles waltl. The sequence continues at coordinate 107,587,397 of NC_090440.1, read as the reverse complement.
CAGGCACAACATCGCGGTCCAGAAGACTGGCGGCGGACCCCCACCCATCCCTCCCGAATTCACATCGTGGGAGCAAGAGGTCTTGAACATCCTGCATCCTCAGGGCCTCGCAGGAGTAGCCGGAGGAATGGACTCTGGTAAGTCAAATCTAAACTACTATATCCCCCCCACCCCACCAGCATGCCAACCCACACCCCCACCCTCACCCCCAACCCCCCAGCACCCATCCTCCCTGACAATGTCTCACCAGCACAACCCACCCATCCCAACACCAACTCCTGCATGCCAACACAAATCATGGGCACCCATCACCTAAGCATGACCACTGCACTAACCCCCCCCCCCCCCACTAACTACCCTCACAACACCTCCCTCAAGGGAATGCCTGCACTGGGAGACAAGGGCACCCATAACACGCACGCTATTGCACACACAGAAACAATAACCAAACTCTCTTACCCCATGCAGGACCCGAACGACAACACACCAGCCAGGAGGGTCCAGAAGTGTCCATCCCACCACCGGAACAGGCCCACACTGAGGATAGCAGCTCTGTCGACAGTGAACCTGATGACCAGCCCGGACCATCGGGGACCTCTGGGCAGTCGGTTCCCCTCAGGCAGCCACAGGCCACACCAGACCCGACCCCCTCTGCCAACACCAGCACAGCTCCCACCCAGCGGGCCCATGCCTCTGTCTCTAGGACAGCTCAATCAGCGGTGTGTCTGGCACTACAGGGCACCCAGGCTAACCCAACACCCCAACAACAACAGGGACCTGGGGGCAGTGGTAGCGGGCACACCGTCCAGGGGACAGAGGCCGGGGGAAACCGGGCAGCTCGGAGGGCTGCTGTGCGACAGGGGGGGGAGGAGAGGCCCAGGGAACCCACTCTCCAAGAGGCCCTCACCACCATCATGGGGGCCTACCACCACTCCCAAGAAACGATGGCGACGGTACTGGCCAGGTTCACTGAGATCCAGGCACAGCAGGAGGAACGCTACATGGGGTTCAGGGAGGAGCTGAGAATCATCGGGACCGCAATGGGGACCATCGTCCTGGCCCTCCACAGGATAGAGGACGCGTTGCGGGACCATGGTGCACCACACAGGGCCCCTGTCACTAGCCCGGACCAGGAACAGCCTACCACCTCCGCCGGCGCTAGTGGACAGGAGGTCCCAACACCTCGACAGCCCCCCAGAACCCCACCTCCTGCTGAAGAACAACCACCCCGTAAGAGGAGCCTGAGACCAAAAAAAAAGACAGAGTAGGATGTCAAGACCCCCGCCAGCAGGACATACCCCCTCAAGTCTTCCCACTGTCCCACATTGCCACCCTGTCCAACCATGAACTGCCTATGCTCCATCCTTCCACAGGCAAAAGGACAATGCACCTGTGAGACTGAGAACTGGACTCTGCCATGGATATTCCTCCACCCCCACCCATCACCCTTAGAATCACATGTACCGATATCTAGCACTGTAAATAAATCACATTTTGCACACAAATCTGTTTTGAGTCATGCTGTATTATTAACAAATGTATTACATATTACTGTTCAATTTCTGTTCTGTTAATTAGTCATGACAACATACCAATGTCAATACGCTGTATTTCATGGGCGAACCAAGCAGAAGTCAGGTACTGAGTCAGACAGCACTGAGAAGGGAAGGGAAAGGCAAAACTTAATGAAAAACATCTGTGGGGAACTACAGAAAGTACAGATGCAGGAGGCTATAAGCAATTGTGAAATGGCGTGGGTGATTCTTACCTGTGTGTTACTGGAAATACTGTTGTATCACTCTGTCCCTATTGTCTGTGTCGTCCTCAGAGTCTTCCTCCTCTTCACTCTCCACAGGCTCCACGGCTTCTACAACACCACCATCTGGACCATCCTCCTGCAGGAAAGGCACCTGGCGTCGCAAAGCCAGGTTGTGGAGCATACAGCACGCCACGATGATATGGCACACCTTCTTTGGTGAGTACATTAGGGATCCACCTGTCATATGCAGGCACCTAAACCTGGCCTTCAGGAGCCCAAAGGTTCGCTCAATCACCCTCCTAGTACGCCCATGGGCCTCATTGTACTGTTCCTCTGCCCTGGTCCTGGGATTCCTCACTGGGGTCAATAGCCACGGCAGGTTGGGGTAACCAGAGTCACCTATTAGCCACACACGCTGTCTCTGTAGCTGTTCCATCACATAGGGAATGCTGCTATTTCGCATAACATACGCGTCATGCACTGACCCTGGGAACTTGGCATTTACATGGGAGATGTACTGGTCAGCCAAACAGACCACCTGGATATTCATTGAATGGTAATTCTTCCTGTTCCTGTACACCTGTTCATCGTCATTTGGGGGGACTAAAGCCACATGGGTCCCATCAATTGCACCAATGATGTTGGGGATGTGTCCAAGGGCATAGAAATCAGCTTTCACTGTAGGCAAATCACCCTCCTCTGGGAAAATGATGTAGCTCCGCATGAGTTTCATCAGGGCAGACAACACTCTGGATAAGATCTTGGAAAACATAGGCTGAGACATCCCAGATGACATGGCCACTGTTGTCTGGAATGAGCCAGTTGCAAAGAAATGGAGGACAGACAGAACCTGCACTAGAGGGGGAATTCCTGTGGGTTGGCGGATGGGGGACATCAGGGCTGGCTCCAGCTGGGCACACAGTTCATGGATGGAGGCTCGGTCAAGTCGGTATCGTAGTATTATGTTGCGTTCTTCCATTGTGGACAGGTCCACCAGCGGCCGGTACACGCGAGGATTCCTCCTTCTCATCGCTAGTCCCAGCGGACGGTGCCTAGGAAGGAGAATATGGAGTACAGAGTCAATCCACTCACAGGTACGTACAACACAGCTTGCACAGTACAGGTAAATGTATGGTTTGATATGTTTGTATGTGTGCCATTGCAAGGCCTAGGCCTGTGTGACGCATTAGAAATTAAGCCATGTGGGCCCTTGAAATGGCCGATGCCTGACCTGTGAAGTGGGACAATGGGATGTGAGGTCACTGCGCTGGCGGGGCACACCGTGGCGGTAGGCAGTCGAAGACCGCTGTGCGAAGACGCATTGGTTAACATTGAAGCCTATGGGTTTCAGGAGCCAATGACGATGTGCGCCGGCGGTCGCGGGACGCACCGCCGCGGTACGCACCGCCGCGGGCGTGACCGCCATTTTCTATCTGCTCAATCATTCGAGACCTGATCATCCACAGGAGAGGACCTATACTGCAAGTGCTGCTGTGAACTCGGTCTGGAAGTGACAATGGCTGCTGCTACTGGTGAAAGGGCCCCCGCCTTCAGTTCAGAAGAGTTGGAGAAGCTCGTGGACGGGGTCCTCCCCCAGTATGCGCTACTCTACGGTCCTCCAGACCAACAGGTGAGTACACTCAGTGCACATTGAATGGGTTATGCCTGTGTGGAGGGGGGGGGATGTAAGTTGGTGGGGTGTGGAGGGAATGAGGAGTGCAACGCACGACAGATGAGAGAATGGGAACCATGACAAGGTTGGGGAGGGGGGGCATGTACTCCAAACATGCAGATATGTGACGGTTTCTCTTTCCCACCCTGTACATGTCAAACAGGTGAGCGCCCACCAGAAAATCGATATTTGGCGTGCCATCGCCGAGGAAGTCCGGAACTTGGGGGTCCACAACAGACGGGGCACCCACTGCCGCAAGAGGTGGGAGGACATCCGCCGCGGAACGAGGAAGACCGCAGAAACACTGCTGGGGATGGCCTCCCGACCTAGGAGGGGTGCCAGTCGCACCATGACCCCCCTGATGTCCTGGATCGTGGCGGTGGCCTACCCTAATTTGGATGGGCGCTTGAGGACAGCACAGCAGACACAAGGGGGTGAGTATCCGCACATTCTCCTATCTGTATGCGCATTGGAGGCGTCTGGGTGGGGGAGGACGGCTGTGGGTGACATTAGGCCAGGGCGCTCTCTGTAGTGTAGTCCGCTCCCTTAGGCATGGCCCTGTGCCCCCGCCCCCCACCTCTGTAGGGTGCCAAGTGCAGCTACCCATGCTCCAGCATCACACATGTGCGCGTGTGTTGTCCCTAGACCTGTTTGCCTAGTCAGAAGTACTGAGTAGTGTACCCCAAGTTCGCGACTTAGTGCACGAGGCACCTGTGTCTGTCCTCTCCGCAAAGGGTATTGCTAAGGCATGCACTCAACTTTGTTTCATTTCTCCCCCCACCCTAAATCTTTGTCTTCTTGTGTTTTAGCATCATCAGGCGGAGGAGATTTGGCGTCGGAGCAGGAGGGAGCTGCAGGTCACCAGGCCCCGGTGGGCACTGACACAGACACCGAGGGCACCAGTGATCCGGAGGGCGAGGGGAGCACCACAACGGGGGCCGGTGGAGACACCAGCGACACGGACACGTCCTCGTTTGGGAGCTCCCTAGCGGTGGCGGCACCATCTGTGCCCCCCGCAACAACAGGTACAGCCGCCACCCAGCGCACCAGCACCGCCCTCCCAGCAGCCCCTCAGTCTTCGCTCCGTGGCCGCTCGGCCAGGAAGGCGCGCGTCTCCTTCGCCCCAGGCACCTCAGCCCCTGCCTCTGTTACCCCTGCTGCCCTCAGTGCGGAGCTCATTGACCTGGTGAGGACGGTCATTATTGGGCAGACTACCCTTCTGAATGCCATCCAGGGGGTGGAAAGGGAGGTGCATCGGAGCAATGCCTACCTGGAGGGCATTCATTCGGGTCAGGCTGCCCATCAACGTGCGTTCACTGCTCTGGCCTCAGCACTGACGGCAGCCATTGTCCCTGTCTCCAGTCTCCCTCTTCTATCTGCCTCCACCCTTTCTCTGTCTCCTGTACCTCAACCTATCCCATCCACACCATCAGACCAGCCTGCACACACCTCAACACCCAAGGCCAGCTCATCCAAACATAAGCACCACAGAAAACACAAGCATTCACCCACGCAACACACAGATGCAGACATATCAACAGTCACTACCACCTCTGTGTCCCCGTCCTCCTCGTCTCCCTCCTCCCTCCCTGTGACGTCTACACTCACACCTGCATGCACCCCAACATCAGCCAGTTCTTCCACCACCAGCAAACCCTCCACTACAGTCCGCACACCTGCAGTCACCACCCCCACTGGCATTTACACGTCCCCTGTGTCCTCTCCCACTGTGTCTGTCACCCCCTCTTCCAAGACACATAAACGCAGGCAGACACCCAAACAACAGCCAACCACCTCACCACAGCCTACGTCCCAGTCACCTGCACCCAAGGACAGCACACCTGGCTCTCATACAACCACATCCTCTTCCTCCACTTCTCTCACCACTACTCCTACCCCTTACCTTGGTCCCAAGAAAAATTACCTCTCCAGTTTTGACCTCTTTCCCTCCCCCGACCCACCCCCTCCAACTGGGAAAAGTCCCAAGGGCACCTCAGCCACCACCAGCCCAACTTCTACAGTGCAAGTGGTGCATGGCATGTGGAGTCCACCCTTTGGCGGCAGTAACACTTCGGTGAGCAGCAAGGGGACAGCCAGCCCCCCCCCAGGCAAGAGGACCCGGAAATTGAAGGGCCGCCGTGAGCGGACAGAGACGGCTGCCCCCAAGGAGGTTACTCCGGCCACTTCACCGGCCACAGCAGCCAGGGGAGGCAAGGGCCCAAGAGCCCCATCTAAGGAGCGGAAGGACAGCAGGGCGGAGAGGACAACCACCAGGAGCGCGGAGCAGGAGGGCCCCACAAGCCCCATCCCGGCTGCAAGGGACGACACCAAAGGGCCCAGGACTCACTCCCCGAAGGGGCCTGACACAGCACGGTCGGAGGGCGACTGAGCAGGGTGTCCAGGCCAGGTATGACTCCCTTGACATACTGCAAGAGCACCGCTGAACAGGGCCCCGCCGTGCAGAAGAGCACCGCTGAACAGGGCCCCGCCGTGAAGACAGGTACCGCTGAACAGGGCCCCGCCGTGCAGAAGAGCACCGCTGAACAGGGCCCCGCCGTGAAGACAGGTACCGCTGAACAGGGCCCCGCTGTGAAGACAGGTACCGCTGAACAGGGCCCTGCCGTGAAGACAGGTACCGCTGAACAGGGCCCCGCCGTGCAGAAGAGCACCGCTGAACAGGGCCCCGCCGTGAAGACAGGTACCGCTGAACAGGGCCCCGCCGTGCAGAAGAGCACCGCTGAACAGGGCCCCGCCGTGAAGACAGGTACCGCTGAACAGGGCCCCGCCGTGAAGACAGGTACCGCTGAACAGGGCCCCGCCGTGAAGACAGGTACCGCTGAACAGGGCCCGCCGTGCAGAAGAGCACCGCTGAACAGGGCCCCGCCGTGAAGACAGGTACGCTGAACAGGGCCCCGCCGTGCAGAAGAGCACCGCTGAACAGGGCCCCGCCGTGAAGACAGGTACCGCTAAACAGGGCCCCGCCGTGCAGAAGAGCACCGCTGAACAGGGCCCCGCCGTGAAGACAGGTACCGCTGAACAGGGCCCCGCCGTGCAGAAGAGCACCGCTGAACAGGGCCCCGCCGTGAAGACAGGTACCGCTGAACAGGGCCCCGCCGTGCAGAAGAGCACCGCTGAACAGGGCCCCACCGTGAAGACAGGTACCGCTAAACAGGGCCCCGCCGTGCAGAAGAGCACCGCTGAACAGGGCCCCGCCGTGAAGACAGGTACCGCTGAACAGGGCCCCGCCGTGCAGAAGAGCACCGCTGAACAGGGCCCCGCCGTGAAGACAGGTACCGCTGAACAGGGCCCCGCCGTGAAGACAGGTACCGCTGAACAGGGCCCGCCGTGAAGACAGGTACTGCTGAACAGGGCCCCGCCGTGCAGAAGAGCACCGCTGAACAGGGCCCCGCCGTGAAGACAGGTACCGCTGAACAGGGCCCCGCCGTGCAGAAGAGCACCGCTGAACAGGGCCCCGCCGTGAAGACAGGTACCGCTGAACAGGGCCCCGCCGTGAAGACAGGTACCGCTGAACAGGGCCCCGCCGTGAAGACAGGTACCGCTGAACAGGGCCCCGCCGTGCAGAAGAGCACCGCTGAACAGGGCCCCGCCGTGAAGACAGGTACCACTGAACAGGGCCCCGCCGTGCAGAAGAGCACCGCTGAACAGGGCCCCGCCGTGAAGACAGGTACCGCTGAACAGGGCCCCGCCGTGCAGAAGAGCACCGCTGAACGGGGCCCCGCCGTGAAGACAGGTACCGCTGAACAGGGCCCCGCTGTGAAGACAGGCACCGCTGAACAGGGCCCCGCCGTGAAGACAGGTACCGCTGAACAGGGCCCCGCCGTGCAGAAGAGCACCGCTGAACAGGGCCCCGCCGTGAAGACAGGTACTGCTGAACAGGGCCCCGCCGTCTCAAGCACCGCTCCGCTGGGCCCTTCCTGTCAAGCACCGCTCCGCTGGGCCCTTCCTGTCAAGCACCGCTCCGCTGGACCCTTCCTGTCAAGCACCGCTCCGCTGGACCCTTCCTGTCAAGCACCGCTCCGCTGGACATCGCCATGTCATGCACGGCTGCGCTGGGTCCCGCCGTCTCAGGCACTGTTTATGGTTCACTGTGCCCACCATGCCTCCTCCTTGACCAGTGGACTCTGTAATCCACCTGAGAGACTGTGGCTTTGCACTCCCCAGGATGGCACAGTGGGCAATCCACCCACTGTAGAGACTTGAGAGACTGTGGCTTTGCACTCCCCAGGATGGTCCAGTGGGCAATCCACCCACTGTAGAGACATTGAGAGACTGTGGCTTTGCACTCCCCAGGATGGTACAGTGGGCAACCCACCCACTGTAGAGACATTGAGAGACTGTGGCTTTGCACTCCCCAGGATGGTACAGTGGGCAACCCACCCACTGTAGAGACATTGAGAGACTGTGGCTTTGCACTCCCCAGGATGGTACAGTGGGCAACCCACCCACTGCAGAGACTTGAGAGACTGTGGCTTTGCACTCCCCAGGATGGTACAGTGGGCATGGTGGCTCCTCGTGGATCTGGCATCGTGGACTCATGTGGCTGTGGTGGCCCCCCCTTCCCTTCCCCCTGAGGTGCCTGTAGTTTTGACATCAGATGCCCCTGCAGTGTTCTCTCCAAAGGACTCAGGTCTCGTGTGTGGGCTTTGCCCTTGTTTCGCAGAACCTTGGCCCACGGACATGTTAGATTCGTAGGATGTGCAGGACTTGTTACTTCAGTGATACACTGATGTGTATATCTTTTTGGTTTTTGTAAATATTTTTCACGGTTGCTCAATTATTTCCAGGTGCTTTTTTTGTACATGAAAATGTATTCCAAATTTGGTTGTGTCATTGTATTTTTAAAGGGTCTTTGTGTGGTGTCACTGTGACTTCCTGCTCTGCATTGGTGTGTACATATTGGGGGGGAGGGGTGGTCGCATATGTGTATGCCCATAACCTTTCTTCCTCCCCCCTCCCGTGTGTCGTAGGTGCAGTACTCACCGTTGACGTCTGCGCCGGAGTTCGTACTCGTGGTAGATGAGCAGGTAGTCGAGAGCAGGTATGATGTTCAATTCGGGTTCCATGCTGTCCGGATTCCGCGTGGAGTGTCTCGAGGTGAGCGTTTTCCATTGGAAATGTCTGTTTTCGCCGTGTTTTTTTCGCGAGGCTCCCGCCCCGGAAAAGGTGGCGGATTGGTGGGTCGTGATAGGGTGGGCGGTACATTGTCTGCCGCCTGGCTGTTGGCGGTGACCGCCACGCTGTTTGTTTGTTCCGCCGTGGCGGTCGGAGTATTAATGCGGCGGGCTGTGTTCGCGGTTCCCGCCAGGGTCAGAATTGCATTTTTTTGTCCGCCGGCCTGTTGGCGGGTTGGCCGCCGCTTTATCACCGACCGCCAGGGTCAGAATGACCCCCAAAGTGTCTTAAGTCTTTAGAATATAAACAAAGTCTCTTTCAAGCACAAGTACCTGGTTTGGAGTGGTAAAATCTCCCCAGAGGGCCACAAAGGAAGAGGTGCGTGGAAAAAGGGTGTGTGCGTCGATTTCTCCCTAGCACACACGGACTTGCGTCGTTATTTTCCACGCGGGGAAGTCGTGCGTCGTTTTCCGGCGTGTGGACAGTCTCTTTCTGTGGATCGCAGGGATTATCAGATGTCCCGGGTCTGTGCGTGGATTTTCCTGCTTGTTCTCCGGCTGCGCGTCGGTCTGCGGGGCTGCGCGCCGAAATTACGATCTCACGGCAAGCATTGCGTCGATTTCTCCTCTAGACGTCGGTCTGCGGGGCTGCGCGTCGAAATTACGATCTCACGGCAGGCGTCGCGTCGATTTCTCCTCTAGAGGTCAGGCGGCGTTGTCCTTGTGAAGCCGTGCGTCGGATTTTCGGTCGTCCCAAGAGCGTCGCGTCGATCAGTGTCGGTGTGCGCCGTTTTTCTCGCCGCGGAACAAGCTGTGCGTAGAAATTTTCGCCGCACGGAGCGTCCAAGTGAAAAAGGGAAGTCTTTTTGGTCCTGAGACTTCAGGGAACAGGAGGCAAGCTCTATCCAAGCCCTTGGAGAGCACTTTCACAGCCAGACAAGAGTTCAGCAAGGCAGCAGGGCAACAGCAAGGCAGCAGTCCTTTGTAGAAAGCAGACAGGTGAGTCCTTTGGGCAGCCAGGCAGTTCTTCTTGGCAGGATGTAGTTTCTGGTTCAGGTTCCTTCTCCAGCAAGTGTCTAATGAGGTAGGGCAGATGCCCTGTTTTATACCCAAATGTGCCTTTGAAGTGAGGGAGACTTCAAAGAGTGGCTAAGAAGTGCACCAGGTCCCCTTTCAGTTCAATCCTGTCTGCCAGGGTCCCAGTAGGGGGTGTGGCAGTCCTTTGTGTGAGAGCAGGCCCTCAACCCTCCCAGCCCAGGAAGACCCATTCAAAATGCAGATGTATGCAAGTGAGGCTGAGTACCCTGTGTTTGGGGTGTGTCTGAGTGAATGCACAAGGAGCTGTCAACCAAGCCCAGCCAGACGTGGATTGTAAGGCACAGAAAGATTTAAGTGCAAAGAAATGCTCACTTTCTAAAAGTGGCATTTCTAGAATAGTAATATTAAATCCGACTTCACCAGTCTAAATATGACCTTCCTGCTCCTTTCAGATCAGCAGCTGCCACTTCAACAGTGTATGAGTGTTAGCCTATGAAGGGAGCAGGCCTCACAGTAGTGTAAAAACGAATTTAGGAGTTTTACACTACCAGGACATATAACTATATAGGTACATGTCCTGCCTTTTACCTACACAGCACCCTGCTCTAGGGGTTACCTAGGGCACACATTAGGGGTGACTTATATGTAGAAAAAGGGGAGTTCTAGGCTTGGCAAGTACTTTTAAATGCCAAGTCGGGGTGGCAGTGAAACTGCACACACAGGTCTTGCAATGGCAAGCCTGAGACAAGGGTAAGGGGGCTACTTGAGTGGGTGGCACAACCAGTGCTGCAGATCCACTAGTAGCATTTAATCTACAGGCCCTAGGCACCTGTAGTGCACATTACTAGGGTCTTATAAGTAGATTAAATAGTTCAATCAGGTATGATCCAAAGTTACCATGTTTAAAGGGAGAGAGCATATGCACTTTAGCACTGGTTAGCAGTGGTAAAGTGCGCAGAGTCTAAAAACCAGCAAAAATAGTATCCAAAAAGTTAGGGGTGACTACCCTAAGGCTGTCAGGTCTAACATGTGTCCCCCCCAGCTGAAAGTGGGGAGAGCTACCCGACCTCCTGGGAGCTCTCATCGCTAAGGCGGAAGTACCTGGAGAGACCATCAGCATTGGCGTGGTCAACCCCTGGGCGATGTTCCACCGTAAAGTCCATCCCCTGTAGGGAAATGGACCACCTCAAGAGTTTTGGATTCTCACCCCTCATCTGCATGAGCCATCTGAGGGGCCTGTGGTCTGTCTGAACCCGGAAGTGAGTCCCAAACAGGTAGGGTCTTAGCTTCTTCAGTGCCCAGACCACAGCAAAAGCTTCTCTCTCAATAGCACTCCACCTCTGTTCCCGTGGTAATAGCCTTCTGCTAATAAAGACTACCGGTTGGTCTAGGCCCTCCTCATTTAGCTGTGCTAGAACTGCCCCTATGCCATGCTCTGAAGCGTCCGTCTGCACGATAAATTCCTGGGAGTGGTCAGGGGCCTTGAGCACGGGGGCCGTGCACATGGCTTCCTTCAGGGCGTCAAAGGCTTTCTGACAAGCCTCTGTCCAATTCACCAACCTAGGTTGTTTCTTGGACGTGAGTTCTGTCAAGGGTGAAACAATGGTACCATAGCCCTTGACAAACCTGCGGTAATATCCTGTGAGGCCTAAAAAGGCTCTCACCTCAGTCTGCGTTCGAGGTGGTTGCCAGGCCTTGATAGTTCCAATCTTGGCCTGGAGTGGCTGCACCTTGCCACCACCCACTAGGTGTCCCAAGTACACCACGGAACCCTGCCCAATCTGGCACTTACTAGCCTTGATGGTCAGGCCTGCCTGTTGCAGGGCCTGAAGCACCTCCTTGAGGTGAAGCAGGTGTTCCTCCCAGCTGGAACTGTAGACAGCTATGTCATCCAGGTAGGCTGCACAGAAGGCATCCTTGCCAGCTAGGACCCCGTTAACCAACCGTTGGAAGGTAGTGGGGGTATTTTTCAATCCAAACGGCATCACCCGGAACTGGTAATGGCCATCAGGGGTTGAAAATGCGGATCTTTCCTTAGCCCCCTCAGGGCGATCTGCCAGTACCCTGAAGTAAGATCAAACGTACTCAGGAACTTGGCAGCGCCAAGCCTGTCAACGAGCTCATCAGCTCGGGGAATGGGGTGAGCATCAGTCTGTGTGACTGAGTTGAGACCCCGGTAGTCCACACAGAACCGGAGTTCTGGCTTCGCACCTGGGGCAGTAGCCTTAGGGACCAACACCACGGGGCTGGCCCAGGGACTACTGGATTTCTCGATAACCCCTAGAGTCAACATCTTGGAGACCTCCTCCTTGATGCTGGCCTTCACCTTATCTGACAACCTGTAAATTTTGTTCTTCACAGGGAGACTGTCACCGGTGTCAATATCATGAACACAGAGGTGGGTCAGTCCAGGAGTAAGGGAGAACAGGGGGGAGAACTGCTCCAACAGCTCATAGCAGTCTCCTTTCTGGTTTAGAGTCAGGGAGTCAGACAGAATGACCCCGCTTACTGACCCATCACCTTCATGGGCAGAGAGGAGGTCGGGGAGAGGTTCACTCTCCTCTTCCATTCCTCCATCTGTGACCAGAAGCATGTTGATCTCCGACCTCTCAAAATGAGCTTTTAGTCGGTTCACATGGAGCACCCTTAGGGGATTCCTAGGGGTTTGGAGGGCCACTAGGTAAGTGGCCTCCCCTTTCCGCTCCTTTATTTCAAATGGGCCAGACCAGCGGTCCTGGAGAGCTCTGGGCTCTACTGGCTCCATTACCCACACTTTGTCTCCAGGTTGAAACTCTACCAGGGTGGCCTTCTGGTCATACTAGTGTTTCATTACCTCTTGACTGGCCTCAAGGTTACTTTGGGCCTCTTTCCAGAAGCGGGTCATCTGGTTGCGGAGGGCCAACATGTAGCTGACCACGTCCTGAGGGGGTGTCTTTGGAGCTTTCTCCAATCCCTCCTTGACAATGCTTAAGGGTCCCCTGACAGGGTACCCATAGAGAAGCTCAAAGGAACTGAACCCTACCCCCCTCTGGGGGACCTCTCTGTAAGCAAAGAGAAGGCATGGTAAGAGGACGTCCCCCTTACGCCTCATGGCCTCAGGGAGGCCACCAATCATGCCTTTCAGGGTCTTGTTGAATCTCTCCACAAGACCATTAGACTGGGGGTGATAGGGTGTGGTGAACTTGTAGGTTACACCACACGCATCCCACAGAGACTTCATGTATGCAGACATGAAGTTAGTGCCTCTGTCAGACACTGTCTCCTTGGGGAATCCCACACGGGTAAATATCCCCATCAGAGTTCTGGTCACCACCGGTGCAGTTACGGTCCTCAGAGGGATTGCCTCTGGGTAACGGGTGGCATGGTCCACCAAAACCAGGATGAACCTGTTGCCTAAGGCAGTTTTGGGGTCCAAGGGACCAAAAATGTCGATGCCCACCCTTTCAAAGGGGGTGCCAACGACAGGAAGTGGAATCAGGGGGGTTTTAACCCTTTTTCCTGCTTTACCACTGGCCTGGCAGGTAGGACAAGATCTGCAGAACTTATCTGAGTGATTCCTCATTTTGGGCCAATAAAAGTGGGTGACAAGCCTGTTAAAGGTCTTGCCTTGCCCCAAATGTCCTGCCAGGGGAATGTCGTGAGCCAGACCCAGTAGGAAGGTTCGATAACATTGGGGGACCACCAGCGTACGTGCTGCCCCAAAGGCCGGAACCTTAAGCTCACTGTAGAGGAGATAATTCTCCCAATATAGGTGGTGATCGCCAGAGGTGTCACCTGCTGCCTGGTTTGAGGCTTGTTTCCTCAAACCTTACAGAGTGGGACATTCTTTCTGCGCCTTGAAGAATTCCTCCCTGGTGGGTCCACCCTCAACTTGCCAGCCAGCAAGCTCAGGTAAGTCACCTAGGGTGGCAATGTCTTCCCCAGTTGGCTCAGGAGCCTCCTCCTCAGGAGCCCCGTCAGCCACTGCGGGAACTTCTGGGGCCGGTTTCCCGCGCCCCTTGTCCCTCCTCTTGGCAGCTCTCTGGGCCATCGTTCCAGGCTCGAGATGCCCTTGACTTCCCTCTCGGTCAGCCATGGACCGTGTGGTCATGCAGACCCACTCAGGTAACCCTAACATCTCCAGGTGAGACTTGAGCTCCACTTCTTTCCAAGCAGTATGCTCAAGATCATTTCCTAACAGACAATCTACAGGCATGGCAGGGCTCATAGCTACTTTCAGAGTACCAGAGACCCCCCCCCCACTCAAAGGGAACCAGAGCCACCGGTAGGTGACTCTTGCGATTGTCAGCGACTATGACCTGGTGGAATGTATTAGGGACTATCTGCTCTGTTGACACCAGCTGACTCTTGATAGTAGTCCTACTGGCTCCTGTGTCACGCAGAGCCTCCACCTTCTGCCCATCAATGGTGACCCACTGCCGGTACTTGGAAGTATTTTTGGGCATGTGGGCCTTGGGCACCATTTCTCCTTCTCCCAGGGACACTAGGGAAATCTCTACCTGTTCCCCAAAGCTATCTGGGTCCATCTCCCCCCCGAGCGCTACACTAGTCAACCCAGGTGCCTGTCCGGTAGTGGACGGTGCCCTCTTGGGGCACTGGGGATCGCCTTTATAGTGACCATACTGGTAACACTCCATGCATTTGGGGTTAGATTTCCCTGACTTGTCATATGTCCCTGGCTTTTTCCCAAATCTGGAAAAGGAAGGGTTGCCACCCCCTCCCTGGGAATTCTTTTGGCGGCCTTTGGAGAATTCCTTATCTGCAAGTTTATCTCCCCCCTCTTTCTTCTGTTGGGAACCCTGACCACCTTTGTGGGAGTCCCCCCCAGGTACCTTCTTGGACACTCTGGTGCTAACCCAGAGGTCCGCCTCCTCAGCAAGCTTCCTGGGATCAGTCAGCTTATTATCCACTAAGTGCTGGCGCAACTCTGTATAAGTAGTATTAAGCATATGCTCTCTCAGAATCAAGTCATATAAACCTTTATAATCAGCTACTTTGTTGCCCCGCACCCTTCCATTCAGTGCCTTACTGGAGAAATCAAAGAAATCTACCCATGTTTGTGTGGTTTGTTTGGTGCTGTCCCTGAACCTCTGACGGTATCCCTCAGGGGTCAGCCCAAACTTGGCAAGTAAAGTGGCTTTCTGAAGTGGGTATGTGTTTTGATCAGGTGGATCTAATGTGAGGAGTTTATCCCTCCCCAATGGCGGTACATAACCCCACATAGCTACCCCCCATTGCCCTTCAGGAACCTCATGAGCCCTTAGTGCAACTTCATAAGCAGCTAACCATTTATCTATGTCATCTCCCACCACAAAACTGGGCACCACATTTTTGGGTATACGAACCTTCTTTTCTCCAGCAGGTCCTGTCAGTATGCTGCCACCATTATTGCTGGATTCAGACTGTCTCGCCTTGATCTCCAGCTCCTTGAGACTCAGTTCATGAGCCAACAATAGTTTCTTTTCAGCCAAAGCTCTCTCAGCCTCCACCTGTTTGGTTGCTCTTTCAGCTTCAGCTTGTTTGGCTTCTCAAACAGCTTCAATTTGTTTGGCTGCTCTTTCAGCCTCAGCTTGCTTGGCTTCTCTTTCTGCCCTTCTCTCCTCCTGTTGAGCCTCAATTTTCAGTTTTGCCATTTGCAATTGGAACTCCCTTTCTTCTCTCCTTTCCTCTGCGGTCAGGCTTTGCACAGAGACACTGCTCCCTGGTCTGGAAGGGGGCACAATTGCAGCGGTAACACCATCCACAGATAGTGAAAATCCCTCTGAGGGGCCATTTTCTGGCTCCTCTTCCTCATCATCCTCTAAATGGGCTTCTGCCCAGGCCCTCAGCGCCACTTGAAAGTGCTCCTTTCTGGAGGCCCCTTGGGTGGGTACCCTCAATGCCCTGCAGAATCCTCTTAGTTGTTTGACCGTATATGTATCCAACTGGACTAGGTCAAAGTCCCCTGTCTGAGACCCAGTCAGAGACATGTTGAGTGAGGATTTAGTTTTTGAAAATTGTCAGGAAAAAAAACGGATTTGCAAAAAGAGATAAAAACCAAGTTGACCTTCAACTGTGGGTAGGTAGTGAAATACTTAGCTACTGTATGTCACTGCACAAATACAAGTCCTATCCTCACCGCTGATCACCAATGTTAGAAATGGGGTTTTTGGTTGGCAGTCAGGTTAGCCCCTGTCCAAGCAAAAGCCCTCACTCTAGTCAGGGTAAGTCACACACAATCCAAGATTATCCTGTGCCCACCCTCTGGTAGCTTGGCACGAGCAGTCTGGCTTAACTTAGAAGGCAATGTGTAAAGTATTTGTGCAATAAATCATACAATACCACCATATAGCACCACAAAAATACACCACACAGTGTTTAGAAAAATATATATAATATTTATCAGGATAATTGTAGGTCAGAAAGAATAAAGTTGCAATGGGAAATTGTAGAGATATCACTGAAAAGTGATATAAAGTGTCTTAGGTCTTTAGAATATAAACAAAGGGGGTCATTCTGACCCCAGCGGTCATGGACCGCCGGGGCCAGGGTTGGTGGGAGCACCGCCAACAAGCTGGCGGTGCCCCGCAGGGCATTCTGACCGTGGCGGTTTTGCCGCGGTCAGAAGTGGAAAACCGGCGGTCTCCCGCTGGTTTTCCGCTGCGCTAAAGAATCCTCCATGGCGGCGCAGCTCGCTGCGCCGCCATGGGGATTCTGACACCCCATACCGCCATCCTGTTCCTGGCGGCTCGTGGATTTGTGGGTTATGATAGTGTGGGCGTATTCCTGTTAGAGTGATGGTGGAGGTTTTGTTTTCACCAGTTTATCACTGGCCTTTGGTGTGGCGGACCTGTGTGGGTGTCTAAATTTTGGCGGATTCCGAGCTGTGGGTCATAATGACCTTGGCCGAATTCGGCCACCGCGGCGGTGTGTTGGCGGTCTTCTGCATGGCGGTAAGCAGCTTTTACAGCCAATGTTGTAATGACCCCCTAAGTGTCTTAATCCTTAGAAAACAGTGAGAATGCTGTTGTTTCACGAAGTACCCGGTTAGCATAAAAAATAAAGCCACACGTGTGAGTGTGCATTGGAAAAGGCAGCCATGCGTCAATTCTTTCCTCACAAGTGAGGCCATGTGTCATTTTCTTCTCTGATCAGGTCGGCAGTGCATCTTTTCTTCTCCCTCGCAAGAGAGCAATGCATCGATTTCCGGACGAGGCACATCGGATCCACACAGAGTCGAGTTGACTTTGACACCCAGGGACAATGCGTGGAAAATCCTGTTGCACAGAGTTAGAAAAACACGCTGCGTGGGGTTTGTGTAGTTATCAGCAGCCCTAAGCGGGTGTTGAGTGTCGTTTCTCGAGCCTTAATTCATCAATCTCCCAGCTGCGATGAAGGTGAAGTGTCGATTTTAGCCACGACACGTTGCAGATGCTCTGTCGTAAATTTCTCCACACGGAGTTCTGTGTGTGGATTTTCAGCTCTTGTCTGCCAACTTCACCTTTCAAGGGCCCAGGGACTGAATAGGACACCACTTGGCAGGGCAGGAGTCTCAGCAGAGAGTCCAGATGTTAGCAGAGGACCTCTTTGATGGCCCTGAGACTTCAAAACAGGAAGCATGTTTAACTCAAGCCCTTGGCAATTCTTCACAAGAAGGAATTTACAACAAAGTCCAATCTTTGTCCCCTTTCACAGGCAGAAGCAGCAACTGCAGGATAGCCCAAAAAGCACAGTCACAGGTAGAGGCAGCACTTCTCCTCAGCTCTTCAGCTCTTCTCCTTGGCAGAGGGTCCGCTTGAATCCAGAAGTAATCTAATTTTCAGGTGTTTGGGTCCAATACTCATACCCCTTTCTGTCTTTGAAGTAGGCCTACTTCAAAGGAAAGTCTCTGTTGTTCACAAGATCCTGCCATGCCAAGGTCAGGTCACAGACACACACCAGGGGGTAGGAGACTGCATTGTGTGAGGGCAGGCACAGCCCTTTCAGATGTAAGTGACCACTCCTCCTTCCCCTCCTACCATCGATGGCTCATCAGGGTATGCAGGCTACACCCAAGCTCCCTTTGTTTCACTGTCGAGAGGAGATGCACAAACAGCCCAACTATCAAACTGACCCAAACAGGCGATCCACAAACAGGCAGAGTAACAGAATGGTTTAAGCAAGGAAATGGCTACTTTCTAAAAGTGCAAAAAGAACAGTTGATGGACGGAATGCAGAACAAATCCAACATTCACCCCCAGTCAAATATCTGGGTTTAATCCATCAGTTTTTTTGCTCACCATGCCATGCTGTTCCGTCCGTCATCTGTTCTTTTTGCTTTTGTCACCCCAAGTGGGAAGGGAAGACCCAGACTTGGGTCCTGTGCTCACTGCGGCACTGGAGTCAAGCTAGCCTAGCTGAAGAAGGGTGGTACCTTGAAACTGGTCCTGGGATGCTTGTTTTCATTCCAGGGAGGACCTAGCTTGGCAGTTTGGGCTGGACTGTTCCCCTGAGGATCAGAGTCAAGACTGATTTGCATATGGCTGGGTCCAAACTGGGTGGCATGGAGAGCTAAAAAACACAATGGATTATGCCCAGATCTTTGGGGGTGGGGTGAAAGTTTGCATTGTTCAGCATTCCGTCTATTATCTGTTCTTTTTGCAATTGTCACCCCATGTAGGAAGGGTATGCCCAGTGCTCACCTGGCCACTAGATTCAAGGTAGCCTAGCTGATGAAGGGTGATACTCTGAAACAGGTCTTAGGATAGTTGTTTTTGGTCCAGGGAGGACCTGGCTTGACAGTTTGGGCTGGACTGTTCCTATGAGGAACAGGCTCAAGATTGATTGGCATATGGCTGCGTCCAAACTGAGGTGGTGTGGTGAGCTAAAAACAATGGATTAAACCCAGATCTTTGTGACTGGGGGTGAATGTTTGCATTGTTCAGCATTCCGTCCATCATCTGTTCTTTTTGCATGTATCACCCCAACTGGGAAGGGTATGCCCAGACGTGGGTCCCGTGCTCAGTTCGTCACTAAATTCAAGCTAGGCTAGCTAATGAAGGGTGATACCCTGAAACTGATCCTAGGATGCTTGTTTTTGGTCCAGACTAATTTGCATATTGCTGGGTCCAAACTGGGGTGGCGTGGTGAGCAAACAAACGATGGATTAAACCCAGATCTTTGTGACTGGGGGTGAATGTTAGCATTGTTCAGCATTCTCTCCATCATCTGTTCTTTTTACTTTCTAAAAGTGACATTTTCAAACTAATAATTAAAAAACCAACTTCACTAAAAGGTGCATTTTTAAATTGTGAGTTTAGAGACCCTAAACGCCACATTTCTATCTGCTCTCGAAGGGAATCTGCACTTTAATAATATTTAAAGGCAGCCCCCATGTTAACCTATGCGAGAGTATTTCACTGTTAGGACATGTAACACACATCAGTACATGCACCCTGCCCATGGGGTGCCTTACATGTATAAAAAGGGAAGGTTCAAGCTTGGCAAGTGGGTGCACTTGCCAAGTCGAATTGGCAGTTTAAAACTGCGTACACAGACCCTGCAGTGGCAGATCTGAGCCATGTTTACAGGGCTATGTATGTGGGTGGAACAACCAGTGCTGAAGGCCACTAGTGGCATTTGCTTTACAGGCCCTGGGAACCTCTAGTGCACTTTACTAGGGACGTAATAGTAAATGAAATATGCCAATCATGGATAAGCCAATTTGCACATGTATTTTCCGAAGGAGAACTGGCACTTTAGCACTGGTTAGCAGTGGTAAAGTGCCCAGAATATCAAAAACAGCAAAAACAGAGTACAGCACACATCAACCTCCTGCGAAGGAGAGGCAGAAAGTTAGGGGAGACCACGCCAGGAATGCCAAGTCTAACACTGACCCTCTCTCTCACTCCATTTATTCGGCGTGTCCTGAAAGGAACAAGAGGTCAGGAGTCTTGAAAGTTTCTCTACTTCTGAGATTACATCTCTATTCAGAGCTCTCTGAATGCAGAGAGTTTGCTCTCTGATTTCTCCTGTCCTTAGTTTGCATTTGTTTATCCTGGCATTTTTTAGTACCGTCCATAAGGGTGGTACTCGGACTTTCAGGTTTTTTCAGCTTGACTCCCAAACTATCCCGGTCTATACTAGTATAGGTTTCAGAAACAAATTTTGGTAGTTGATACTCCTGTTCCAGCTGTGGAATATCCCAGAGCAGCTGACGTATAGCCAACGCTGCTGCTTCCCCTTTACTGTTACTGAGTATTATTGAGGATACTGTGTCAAAGTTGTCCATCAGTTTCATCCCGAAATCCAGGGCTGGTGCAGCCCTGTGTTCATTTTGAATTTGTTTCAACACTTCCAGTAAGTTGGCAATCGTCAGTTACCATGTGTGGTAGTGTACATTGCAGCAAGGACTGTACTTCATGTAGTGCAGTCATTAACTGAGGGAACCGTTGTGAATGGCAAGCACATTGTGAGAATTCTATGTTTATCTTGGGACCCCTCTGGGGAAACACTGTTTAAAGTTGGTTAGTTTTTTATGCTATCCAGAAAGGAATTTTTTCATGTTTCATGGGTACCTTGCCCTTGACTCCAGTAACAGCCAATTGGTGACCAACTGGTGCAGCTCGTGCTGAGGCGATGTTCAAGGTCCGCATAGCAAATTGTACCAATCATCTGAAAAGTGCTACTAGCTCATTATAAAGTGTGTGTATATCAGCTATTTGAATTGCCTGTACGCCAGGATGTGGAGTATACGTGGCAAATATGGGCCACATTAGTCCGTCATTACTTGAGAGACCTGATCTCACAGTTTGTATTGCATGTGGTAGGGCACCATTGTACTAGTTTTGATGTTCTTGATAAGAAAATGGTATCTCTAGATGCAGATAAGCTTGGTACCGCTGTGATACGTTTGCTATTTTGTATGTGTGAAAATTATATGTTGTAGTGTCTTCTTCAGGAAAGGTGACCCAAGAATAGAATGTTTCTGTTTGGTAAGCCTTGTGAGATTCCACTATAAATATGACATCCCCAACCTCATCTGTTAAGCCATTAGTTAGTAGATGTTGTGCTAATGTGTGTCTAACATTTTCTGAAATGTCCATGGCATTAGCCATGTTGAATAATGTGTACAGAGAAGGATCACCAAATGGGGAGTAACCTTTTCAACGTTCAAACTTGAGCAACCTACAGCCGATATAGGTATTCCTTATTCAGCTGAGGAGGATTACCCCTAAGACCACAGACGTCTCTGTATACTGGTACTTAGGGTACCAGCTCTATGTGAGCCTGAGATACTCAGATTATCCATACATTACTGCCATAACACCATCATTGGTGGTGCCATGTCGTAGTTGGACTCTTGCTCCTTAGTGAGACTACTGGTTTAGGGATGACAGCGCTTTTGTTTGTAGGGGACTGAGTCACTCCTACAACAAGTCAATAGTGTCGGCCGAACCCTCCTGGCTCACAAGCAGTACCTCACCAAAACTCAGACAGTAAAGGTGACTTTTGGCAGCTTTACGCATGAGCTTCAGATGAGACCTCTGAGGGAAGTCGTGATGGAACTGGTTACCCTTATCTTTCGTTAGCAATAAGTCTCATACACCATAGGCAATAAAGGAAATGCAGGAGAGTTTTCAATATATTTCTGAAAAAAAACAGCAACTAAACTAAAATGCATGAATTGCAATGATAAGGGTATTAGCAATAATAAAATCAAGATTGTGAAGATGAGAGTTGTGACTGGCCTGAAATCAGTCCTGGTGGCCCGCGGTGGCCTATGGGATCATCACCTCTCCACTGCACATGGGATCCGACCCAATCTGCAAAGCAGATTTCTTCATGGCGGCCCCTCCCGGTGTTCAGTTTTATTGGCTCACGTCGCACATGGGCTGCAGCCCACTCAGCACAGCAATCTCGTCACGGCAGCTGCTCCTGTCATGCAGGGTCACTGGCTTTCCCCTGAACATGAGGTATGGCCCACTTGGTACAGCAATCTCCTCACAGCTGTCCCTCCTGGTATCTGAGATCACAGGATTCTCACTGCACATAGCCAATGTCTTGTTAGGTACAGCAACACTAACGGCTTACTTCATGGCTGCCATCTTCTGCCATGCAAGAGTTGCTGAATTTCCCTGCACTTGGGTAATGACTTAATCAGTGAGCAGCCGTCTCCTCACTCAACAGGATTATCCACCGGGTCTCGCTCCCTCTAGTGCTTTCCTCTTCCTCACAGGGCACACTGGTCTTAGAAAGAAGGCAGGCGCTGGTGCCTCTGGCATCCCTAAGTGATGTGCCCTCACCAGCTGGGATACTAGCAGGCTTTGGCCCCCCAGTCCTGGTCAGAGGAAGAAGTCTTGCAGAGCTTGTCCCCCTCGAACTGCCGACTGGCTGCTTGACAGGTGACAGTTATGGTGGTCTCAAGCTCCCCTTTTTATAGTCCATTTACTGACAACATGTGATTTAGAGACTGAGTCCTTGAAGTTTATGGTGGGGTCCTCTTCCTTTTGAAGTGCCCACTACTCTACCGTCTCTTTGTCAAGAAAGTAGTCTGTCACAAGAAACAGCCTTAACAAGGCATCTCAAACCATGCTGTGCTTTTACAATGCGGCTCGTTGTTCCCCAAGGCAAGTCGTTGGAATGATAAAGGAATGCATTGTAAAGACTTGTTCGTGGTTTGGGCCACATTCTTAAGGCAGGTGTGGTAACTGCCTGCGCTGTTTCGACACACAACCTTCTGTCACAGCAGGAGTGTCTTCAAAGCTGATAGCCCCCCAACACATGCGATGGGAGTGAGTAGGGGTTCACACCTGGATATCAGCCACTGTGATATGTGTATCAAAAGGTTATCTCAGGACCTCGGCCCTACTTTTCATGATTCTCTTATCAGACTTATCAGCCCCATCTCTGTCTGGAGATGTGCACAGGCCCCTTCCTAGTGACCTCTCTGAATCAAAGAGTACTCTTTAAAGTGTACTGGGGGAGCCTGGCTTTCTCTCTCACATGTATGCCTCTCCAGACTACAGGAATGCAGCAATACACAAATCTGTCTTTGGGTTATTCCTCTACCTTCTCTCCTCGTGCTTCACCATGCAGCCCTGGATATCCCAAAATGGAAAGCAGAGTCATCCATACTGTACCTCTTGCAGGCAGACATACAGACATGCATATAACTTACATGCACTGCACAGCACTACAATCTTCATGTATAATACTACTCACAGGCACACATACGCCCAGCACATGCATGTAACATGCATGCACTACACAGTACTGTATAATCCCTATATTATACAATTTGCAGGTACATATAGACCCAGCACATGTACACAAAATATATATAATGTGGAGCACTACCTCCTTCATTTACAGCACGACTCACAGGCACACATATATCCAGCACATGTATATAATATACATGCAATGCACAGTACATCACCCATACACTATGCAGTACTACACACTAAAATGATGTAGGCCAAGGGAAAGTTAAGCACACAACCACAGAACTTTAAATGGGTCCACGTGTAGGCCTCACTTCAGTGACACTGGTAAAAAGATCCTGTTCACTACTACTGTTAACTACGTGGCATGCTGCCACCACCACACTTGTGCTGCTTAGCTCCTGGTAAAGGCAGTAGCCTTTTACTGCTATAAGGATAGTGCTTTCGGTGCCCCTCCCAGTCCAACAATACCACAATCTGTGAGGCAGACCTGTGTTATAGTGCACACACCTGATCCCTGTTTGCCTATGACAACAAAAATCAACATTAGGGATCCAGACATTTGTACAGTTGGGGCACCTGGGCCATGGTTGCTCGTCAATTACCATGTAGAGGACTTTTCTGTCCCAACAATATACCTGTTTTAAAGTAAATTATGTGTGATTATGTGTAAGTTTCATTGAACATTTCAATATTAAGCCTACTTGAACCTCAATAAATAATTAATTTTGTGGCATAATTAAAATTTCTGCAAGCTCCCAACAAATGCTTTAGTCTGGTCATACTTCCATCATATTGTACCATACTGTTATATATTATAACATTGTGTACCATGTTGTTCAAACAAATGTTCAAGGGCATATGAGATGTATTTAAGAGATACATATAAAATAAACACTGTAAATATCTCTGTGATCATGCATTATGTAGTGGTAAAGTAATTATATGCACAATTGTATCACTGTTTCATCAATTCTACTAAATTATTAAAATAAAATATAATATTTATATACTGATTATTTAAAAAGCACTTCACCTAATTCTCAAAACAGTACAGTGATTTCTAAGGACTCCTCCTAGCACAAATGGTAATCTGCGCATATGTTAAAATGGACTAAGAAGAGCCTTACACACCAATGGTGAAATCTGCATTGTAATGAGATTGCTGCCATCTAGTGGGAAGAGATATGAATGATGCGTGTTGCTAGAGTGACTGGCGATGGAAACTATCCTGCACAAAAAATAACACACTCTAGGTTTTGATCATGGGAGCTCCCCCATTCTTTCATTTTGGTGACCCGTCGTCTAGATTTTTTTTAAAAAAGGAAACCCTAGTGAACTACGTAAATGTAAAGTATAGTGTGGATGGTAATAAAGGCTTTCCATGCTTGAGATGCCTAGATGTGGGGATATGAGCAAGTCAATGTTAGGGGTAGAATGATCTCAAAATAACATGGTTTAAAGTGTATATGTCTGTTTTTTGGCAGCACCTTGGTAGGAATGAAATCAGCTCCACGGACCCAGTGTGGTACTGGTTTTGCTTAGTCCAGGAATGTGTCATAAATAGTTACCTATTGTTAGAAATGGGGTCTAAAGACCTCTTCAGTATGCAGATGAGTGCAGGTTTGACCTAGTATCCTGTGTTTGTGGTTGTCTGGGTGAAATGCACAAGGGAGCCGTCAATCTGCCCAACCAGACGTGAATTGGAGACAGGCTGTAAGGCACAGATGGATTGTAAGTGCAGATAAATTCTCACTTTCTAAAAGTGGTATTTCAACAATAGTAAATATAAAATCCAACCTCACCAACAATCAGGATTTTCTATTACTACCTATTACCATTCTGGCCATACTAAATATGACCTGGTTACCCCTTTCTGAACAGAATCCACAACTTAAACAGTATATGAGGGTAGCCCTAATGATATCCTATGAAAAGAGCAGGCCACACAGTAGTGGAAAACTAATTTAGGAGTTTTTCACTACTAGAACATATAAAACACAACTGTATTAGTCCTGCCTTTTACCTACATGGCACCCTGCCCTATGGGCTACCCAGGGCCTACCTTAGGGGTGACTTAAATGTAAAAAAAGGGGAGTTTAAGGATTGACAAGGACTTTCTAATGCCAAGTCGAAGTGGCAGTGAAACTGCCCACACAGGCTGTGCAATTACAGGCCTGAGACATGGTTAAGGGACTATTTATGTAGGTGGCACAACCAGTGCTGCAGGCCCACTAGTAGCATTCAATTTACAGGCCCTGGGCACATGTAGTGTACTTTCCTAGGGACTTACAAGTAAAACAAACAAATATGCCAATTGGGAATGAAGTAATGTTTAAGGGAGAGAGCATTTGCACTTAAGAACTGGTTAGCAGTGGTAAAGTGCACAAGTCCTAAAACCAGTGAAAACAGTGTCATAAAAGTGGAGGGAAGTAGGCAAAAAGATAGTGGATGACCATCCTAAGGCTGTCCCATCTAACATGTGTCCCCCCCCCAGCTGAAAGCGGGGAGAGCTACCCAATACCTTGGGATCACTCATCGCTAAGGCAGAAGAATCTGGAGAGACCATCAGCATTGGCGTGGTCAGGCCCCGGGCGATGCACCACCGTAAAGTCCATCCCCTGTAGGGAAATGGACCACCTCAAGAGTTTTAGATTTTCACCCCTCATCTGCATGAGTCATCTAAGGGGCCTGTGGTCTGTCTGAACCCGGAAGTGAGTCCCAAACAGGTGGGGTCTCAACTTCTTCAGTGCCCAGGCAATAGCAAATGCTTCTCTTTCTATGGCACTCCACCTATGTTCCTGTGGTAATAGCCTTCTGCTAATAAAGGCTACTGGTTGGTCTAGGCCCTCCTCATTCAGCTGTACTAGAACCGCCCCTATGCCATGCTCTGAAGCGTCTGTCTGCACGATGAACTCCATGGAGTAGTCAGGGGCCCTGAGCACAGGTGCCGTGGACATGGCTTCCTTCAGAGAGTCAATGACTTTCTGACAAGCCTCTGTCCAATTCACCAACATAGGCTGTTTCTTAGATGTGAGTTCTGTTCAGGGGGCCACTATGGTGCCATAACCTTAACTAATCTGCAGTAGTACCCAGTGAGGCCCAGGAAAGCTCTCACCTCAGTTTGGGTTCTAGGTGGTTGCCAGGCCATGACTGTCTCAGTCTGCACAAGGGAGCTGTCAACTAGCCCAGCTAGACGTGGATTGGAGACAGGCTGTAAGGCACAGATGAATTTTAAGTGCAGAGAAATGTTCACTTTTTAAAAGTGGAATTTCTAAAAAAGCAATTTGAAATCCAACCTCACCAATAAGCAGCATTTTCTATTACCATTCTGGCCATGATAATTGTGACTGGGTTACCCCTTTCTGATCATAATCTACCACTCAAACAGTGTATGAGGGTAGCCCTTATGCTAACCTATGAAAGGAGCAGGCCTCACAGTAGTGGAAAACGAATTTAGGAGTTTTCCACTACTACGACATATAAAACACACCTGTATATGTCCTGCCTTTTACCTACATGGCACCCTGCCCTATGGGTTACCGAGGGCCTAGCTTAGGGATGAAACTAAAAATAAAGATGATATCTCTACCTTGATTTTGGGAGCTGCTCAAGTACGGCAAACAGAATATAGTATTGATGATTGGTACTCTCAATTGAAGCAGCACTGTCATGCACTATGAGCCAAAAAGACAAAGTGATATACATGTGATGTGATAGAGTCTTGCATATTAGTTTGTCTTATAGATATAAACAACATCTTTGTGTGGCGTGACCTGCTGTGCTGAAAGATGATGCCCAAATTACAAAGCTTAACTTTCGGCACTGAGTAACCCACTGGATCCTCCCAGCTCTAACACCATCCATCAAAACCGAAGCAATTTGTGTTCACAGAGAACCTTGCTGATGTTGGCGATGCCTGTTAAGGCCCTGTGTTGATATCCACAACCAGTGGCTTAACAAAGGACCCCGCAGCACCCACGTGCAGGGGGCCCCTGAGCTATAGGGGGCCCCCTCAGCATAGTACACTGTGTAGGGGCAGCAGGTCCCTGACTTGGTACAGGGGGAGGGGGCCCCTTCAGGTACTTTGCAGGGGGCCCTCAAGTTTCGTTACGCCACTGTCAGCAACACGGAAACTGGCAGGGCTGTTTATGTGGACAGGAGAAGGCGCTGGTGGTTCATCGGACTGACGACCCTTGCTGCCCCTTTGACCAGCCCACCCTCCCCTGACAGGTGAGACACTGAGGACATACTACTGAGGGGCTTGGTCGGTGGCTGCCTGGTGGCAGGGCATACCATATGCAAGCAGTCCCGCTGGTGATTGCCTGCAGCAATAAGTGGGGCACAGGGCCTCATCACGCCGTGCAGAATAAGCAAGAGGGCGGCATACCTGTCCCTCTTCCATCTCCTGCGCTGCAACAAGTGATGGCCAGGAATTCTTAAAAATATGAAGTTTATACAAGTTCTTAAAAAAGAAGAGGGGGACTAACCAAGTTAGGCAGTATGCAAGTGACTGCATGGCACATGACATCATGGTTCATGACATCGCACATGGCATCACAGGAAGTGGCAACAAAATCCATAACCTTACAGGAAGTGGCTTCACAATCCATAACCTTAAAGGAAGTGACACCACAAGAAGTGACATCAGATCTTAACACCTCAGACATATGTAGAACAGTTCTATCATGAGTATATTTGAGTGCATTATGAGATTTAACAAGTGAGATTTTGCATCGGGTTCTGCAAAAAAGTGACGCAACCCAGACACAAAATTTGGACTGTAACTTATACATTTAGGGCGCTATTTACAAGGCCCATGTTGCAGGGCAGCCCTGCGCCACGGAGAAAGGGCAGAAATGCACTGTATCTACGCCATGGTGCAAGGGTGCCTGCATTGTGGGAATGATTGTTTTTGTGCAGAAATGGACACTTTCCTGCACAAAAACCATAAATGGAGATGATTTCCTCCTTCTATGTGTGCTGCAGAATGCAGAACACATAGTAAGAGGAAATAAAGAGAAGAAATAATGTTATTTCTCCCTGTTGCGCCACTTTTACTCCACCCCTGGGGAGGCATGGGCTTTAGACACATTCCCAGGTTACAAAACCTTGTAAATCTGGGAATGTGTCAAAATCCATGGGTTTTGCCTGGGAATACCCACGCAACAGCCATGAAAATGCCTCCCTAGTGCAAAGTAAGGCAACGCAGTGACTTGTGTTGCGTTGACTTACTCATTATCTTCAAGTCAACATAGAGCCTGGCAAATTGGCTTCACGTGGTCTTGTAGATATGGGTGTGCAGCCTGCACTGCCAGTGCATCACAAAAAGTGACACACAGGTGCCACAGGTCGCTTATAAATATGGGCCTTATTTTTTTAAAACTATGCCCCAAGGAAATTGACAGTAAGGAGGAATATGTCTGTAAATATGTTCTGCTTAATTGGTTGCAAAGTCTGCATTTTAAAATATCTTAAAGGCCCCGCCTGCTGCAGAGATCTTTGTGCGCCCTGTAAATCTAAGGGAGTAATAATAATGGTAAAATAACTCTAGAGGTTACAGAATTTGCTGGAGAGAGATGCGTTTTGTCTAGTCTCAGTTTTGATTCAAAGTAACATTGAAGTGACAGATTTTATTTAATGTAGCTAAGTAAGTGGGTTATTGCTTTTAACACAACCTTTTATTTTTTCCTTGCAGTTCATGAATTGCAATCCTTCTAATAGAGCACAGGAAGCTATGAAGGACTCCTATACTTTGTAACCCTCAGTGTCTCACGTAACACATCCTGTACCTTGATTTTCACATGTGATTTATTGTAAATGTATAATGTTTACATGTGATGTAAAGTCCTCTGACACCCTGAAGTGGGATGAGTAGCACTATAAAAGAAATAAACAATACAGTAATGTTTACATTATTATGTGTGTTAACCGCTTGAGTGCGGGCGTCGGCCACTGGCCGACGCCCACACACCCTCCCTGGTGCGGGTCACGACCAGTGGCCGACACCAGGAAGGGCATTCGCCCGAGGATTTATTATTTTTTTTTTTACTCCCCCCGGGAGACACGGAAGCTACCGTGTCTCCCCCCGCCCCCCACCCGCCCCTTTGTGACGTCAGCCCGCCGCGAGGCGCGCTGACGTTGCAAAGGTGTTTTCCCCATGAAAGCAGGAAGCAGCCTTGCGGCCGCTTCCTGCTTTCATGGGGAAAACGGCCTTTTAAACGTTCGGGAAGGCCTCGTAAGAAAGAGGAGAGTCTCCCCTTTCTTACGAGGCCTTCCTGAAAGTGTTTCCTGGCTCCCGGTTGCAGCTGTGCTGCGATCGGGGGCCAGGAAACACTTTCAGGTTTCCTGGCTCCCCCGATCGCAGCACAGCTGCGATCGGGGGGGCCAGGAAACATTTTGAAAAGGCCTCGTAAGAAAGGGGAGACTCTCCCCTTTCTTACGAGGCCTTCTGAAACTGTTTCTGGCCCCCGATCGCAGCACAGCTGCGATCGGGGGCCAGAAACAGTTTCAGAAGGCCTCGTAAGAAAGGGGAGAGTCTCCCCTTTCTTACGAGGCCTTCTGAAACGGTTTCCTGGCCCCCGATCGCAGCACAGCTGCGATCGGGGGCCAGGAAACCCCACTAGACACCAGGGATTTCACTTTTGGGGGGCGGCCCCCCCGGAAAACGGGCCGCCCCCCCCCGGCATAATTTTTTTTATTAAAAAAAAGGTAGGTGCCCCCTGGGGGGGGGGCGCGATCGCGCCCCCCCCAGGGGATTTAAAAAAAAAAAAAAAATGAAATGACAGGGGGTCGCCCGTGGGCAGGGTGACCCCCTGTGGGGGCAATTATTTTTTTAGATGTTGTAGGGTTTCCCTGGGGGCCATTTTGGCCCCCAAGGAAACCATACAGCAACTAAAAAAAATATATATGTATATATCTATATATATATATCTATGTAGATAGATATATCTAGGTACATGGATATATCTATAGATATATCTATGTAGAGATATATATATATATATATATATATATATATATATATATATATATATATATATGTAGATCTGTATCAAAGAGATTTATAAAGCGCGCTACTCACCTGTGAGGGTCTCAAGGCGCTGCGGGGGGGGGACAGGGGGAGGGAAAGGGGCTAGGAGGTTCACTGTTCAAAAAGCCAGGTTTTGAGGCCCTTCCTGAAAAGAAGTAGGTTTTTGGTCTTGCGAATGTGGGTTGTGAGTGCGTTCCAGGTTTTGGGTGCAATGTAGGAGAAGGATCTGCCCCCGGTGGTGGTGTGTTTGATGCGGGGGACAGAGGCGAGAGAGAGGTCAGCTGAGCGGACGTTTCGTGTGGGGGTGTGGAAGGTGACTCTCGTTGAGGTAGGCAGGGCCTGTGTTGTGGAGTGATTTGTGTGCGAGGATGAGGATCTTGAAGGTAATCCTTTTGTCAATGGGGAGCCAGTGGAGGGATTTGAGGTGTGGAGAGATGTGTTCGTGTCGGCGGAGGTCGAGGATGAGTCGTGCTGCTGAGTTCTGGATGCGTGTAGTTTGCACTTGAGTTTTAGAGTGGTGCCGGCGTAGAGGGCGTTTCCGTAATCAAGCCTGCTGCTGATGGGTGCGTGAGTGACAGTTTTTCTGGTCTCTGTGGGGATCCATTTGAATGTTTTTCAGTATACGGAGTTTGTTGAAGCATGAGGAGGTAAGAGCGTTGATTTGTTGGGTCATAGAGAGGGAGGAGTCTAGGATGATGCTGAGGTTGCGTGCGTAGTTGGCGGGGGTGGGTGCAGGGCCTAGCGTGGTGGGCCACCATGGGGGGTCCCAGATGTTTTTGTGTGGGCCAAAGAGGATTATTTCGGTTTTGCTTGAGTTGAGTTTCAGGTGGTTGGCTGTCATATATACATCACTTTTGTCAATATGTGTGTGGTTTCCCTGGGGGGAAAAGGGTCCGACTTGTCTAGTGGCAGTTTTAGTGCCATAAAGAAGCGCAGAAGGTGTATATGCCTACTGCAAAGAGCACATCTGTATTTTATGTAAATAGCTGAGTACATTAGTAAACTCTATGGAGAGATGAAGGGCACTTTTGCTGGGTGGTAATGAGGGAATCCGAGGAGGAGGGAGTGGGAGCACCAATAATGATTGTTGGACTGGGCGCAGGAGGTGCTAAAGACTGTGACGAATGGTATGTGACAAGGTGTTTTTTGAGTGTCTTGAAAGTACGTGCTGATTGAGGGAAGAAGCGCAGGTAAGGTGGCCTCTACTGTTGCACGTATCTCACACACACCATCGATTTTGTGACTGTCTACGTAGGCTAGTGTTTTAGAGCAACAGTTTAGCCAATAGCAGAGATGGCATCTTGATGGATGACTGCTGCCTGCACTTGGGTTATAGAGGACCGCTCTGACATAGGATCAGAGACTGAGACATCAGATACTGAGATAGCATCTGAGGGATAGGACAATGGCGCAGACTCTGGGAGTGATTTTTCAGTCAGAGGAGTCCCATTCGAAAACTCCTCTTCCAGTACATTATGAGGGAGGTGATGAGGACAGTCCTGCTGTCCCTTCGCAAGCTGTTCGTGCAACTGGGTAATAGTGGGTTAGGCCAACCCAGAGAGCAGGTGAATGCGGCGGCAAGCAGAGAGAGAGTGCTCTCTTGGGAGCTCACCAATTTAGTTCAGCCCCAAATTCCACCACCCAAATCATATTGTGGAAACATCAAAATTGTCTATGGCAAAACAAACTGGTTTTGTAAGGCAGGCACCTGTGTTTTTGGTCATGGATTCGGCGGCCATATAGAGAAACACACTAAACCCAAACATTTCTGGAAACTAGACATTCAGGGGAGTCCACAGAGGTGTGACTTGTGTGGAATCCCCAAAGTTTTCTTACCCAGAATACCCTGCAAAGCTGAAATGTTGAAAAAAACCTCTATTTTTCTCGCATTTCTGTCACACAAACTACAGGAATATGCTGGGATCCACAACATTCCTACCACCCAGTGACTCCTCACCTGTCCTGATAAAAACACTACCCCACTTGAGTGCCTACACCTAGTGCCTGTGTCAGGAATGGATCACCCCAGGGTCAACAGCTGCCTCACGTAAGGACCAACATTGACCGTTGTGTGATCTATTCCTGTCGCAGGCACCAGGCCTAACCACACAAGTGAGGTATCATATTTATCGGGAGACTTGGGGGAACGCTGGGTGGAAGGAAATTTGTGGCTCCTCTCAGATTCCAGAACTTTCTGTCACCGAAATGTGAGGAAAACGTGGTATTTTAGCCACATTTTGAGGTTTGCAAAGGATTCTGGGTAACAGAACCTGGTCCGAGCCCCACAAGTCACCTCATCTTGGATTCCCCTGGGTTTCTAGTTTTCAAAAATGTGCTGGTTTGCTAGGTTTCCCCAGGTGCCGGCTGAGCTAGAGGCCAAATTCCACAGGGAGGCACTGTTTTCTATGAAAAAATGTGATGTGTCCACGTTCTGTTTTGGGGCATTTCCTGTCGCGGGCGCTAGGCCTACCCACACAAGTGAGGTATCATTTTTATCGGGAGACTTAGGGGAACGCCGGGTGGAAGGAAATTTGTGGCTCCTCTCAGATTCCAGAACTTTCTGTCACCGAAATGTGAGGAAAACTTGTTTTTTTAGCCACTTTTTGAGGTTTGCAAAGGATTCTGGGTAACAGAACCTGGTCCGAGCCCCGCAAGTCACCCCTCCTTGGATTCCCCTAGGTCTCTAGTTTTCAGAAATGCACAGGTTTGGTAGGTTTCCCTATGTGCCGGCTGAGCTAGAGGCCAAAATCTACAGGTAGGCACTTCTCAAAAAACACCTCTGTTTTCTTCCAAAAATTTGGATGTGCCCACGTTGCGCTTTGGGGCGTTTCCTGTCGCGGGCGCTAGGCCTACCCACACAAGTGAGGTATCATTTTTATCGGGAGACTTGGGGGAACGCCGGGTGGAAGGAAATTTGTGGCTCCTCTCAGATTCCATAACTTTCTGTCACCGAAATGTGAGGAAAACTTGTTTTTTTAGCCACTTTTTGAGGTTTGCAAAGGATTCTGGGTAACAGAACCTGGTCCGAGCCCCGAAAGTCACCCCTCCTTAGATTCCCCTAGGTCTCTAGTTTTCAGAAATGCACAGGTTTGGTAGGTTTCCCTAGGTGCCGGCTGAGCTAGAGGCCAAAATCTACAGGTAGGCACTTCTCAAAAAACACCTCTGTTTTCTTCCAAAAATTTGGATGTGTCCACGTTGCGCTTTGGGGCGTTTCCTGTCGCGGGCGCTAGGCCTACCCACACAAGTGAGGTATCATTTTTATCGGGAGACTTGGGGGAACGCCGGGTGGAAGGAAATTTGTGGCTCCTCTCAGATTCCAGAACTTTCTGTCACCGAAATGTGAGGAAAACTTGTTTTTTTAGCCACTTTTTGAGGTTTGCAAAGGATTCTGGGTAACAGAACCTGGTCCGAGCCCCGCGAGTCACCCCTCCTTGGATTCCCCTAGGTCTCTAGTTTTCAGAAATGCACAGGTTTGGTAGGTTTCCCTAGGTGCCGGCTGAGCTAGAGGCCAAAATCTACAGGTAGGCACTTCTCAAAAAACACCTCTGTTTTCTTCCAAAAATTTGGATGTGTCCACGTTGCGCTTTGGGGCGTTTCCTGTCGCGGGCGCTAGGCCTACCCACACAAGTAAGGTATAATTTTTATCGGGAGACTTGGGGGAACGCCGGGTGGAAGGAAATTTGTGGCTCCTCTCAGATTCCAGAACTTTCTGTCACCGAAATGTGAGGAAAACTTGTTTTTTTAGCCACTTTTTGAGGTTTGCAAAGGATTCTGGGTAACAGAACCTGGTCCGAGCCCCGCGAGTCACCTCTCCTTGGATTCCCCTAGGTCTCTAGTTTTCAGAAATGCAGAGGTTTGGTAGGTTTCCCTAGGTGCCGGCTGAGCTAGAGGCCAAAATCTACAGGTAGGCACTTCTCAAAAAACTCCTCTGTTTTCTTCCAAAAATTTGGATGTGTCCACGTTGAGCTTTGGGGCGTTTCCTGTCGCGGGCGCTAGGCCTACCCACACAAGTGAGGTATCATTTTTATTGGGAGACTTGGGGGAACGCCGGGTGGAAGGAAATTTGTGGCTCCTCTCAGATTTCAGAACTTTCTGTCACCGAAATGTGAGGAAAACTTGTTTTTTTAGCCACTTTTTGAGGTTTGCAAAGGATTCTGGGTAACAGAACCTGGTCCGAGCCCCGCAAGTCACCCCTCCTTGGATTCCCCTAGGTCTCTAGTTTTCAGAAATGCACAGGTTTGGTAGGTTTCCCTATGTGCCGGCTGAGCTAGAGGCCAAAATCTACAGGTAGGCACTTTGGAAAAAACAGCTGTGTTTTCTATAAAAAAAATAGGATGTGTCCATGTTGTGTTTTGGGGCATTTCCTGTCGCGGGCACTAGGCCTACCCACACAAGTGAGGTATCATTTTTATCGGGAGACTTGGGGGAACACAGAATAGCAAAACAAGTGTTATTGCCCCTTATCTTTCTCTACATTTTTTCCTTCCAAATATAAGAGAGTGTGTAAAAAAGACGTCTATTTGAGAAATGCCCTGCAATTCACATGCTAGTATGGGCACCTCGGAATTCAGCGATGTGCAAATAACCACTGCTCCTCAAAACCTTATCTTGATCCCATTTTGGAAATGCAAAGGTTTTCTTGATACCTCTTTTTCACTCTTCATATTTCAGCAAATGAATTGCTGCATACCCAGTATAGAATGAAAACCAACTGCAGGGTGCAGCTCATTTATTGGCTCTGGGTACCTAGGGTTCTTGATGAACCTACAAGCCCTTTATATCCCCGCAACCAGAAGAGTCCAGCAGACAAAACGGTATATTGCTTTCAGAAATCTGACATCGCAGGAAAAAGTTACAGAGTAAAACATAAAGAAAATCGGCTGTTGTTTTCAGCTCAATTTCAATATTTTTTTATTTCAGCTGTTATTTTCTGTAGGAAAACCTTGTAAGATCTACACAAATGACCCCTTGCTGAATTCAGAATTTTGTCTAGTTTTCAGAAATGTTTAGCATTCCAGGATCCAGCATTAGTTTCACACCCATTCCTGTCACTAACTGGAAGGAGGCTGAAAGCACCAAATATAGTAGAAATGTGGTATGTCCCAGTAAAATGCCAAATTTGTGTTGAAAAATTTGGTTTTCTGATTCAAGTCTGCCCGTTCCTGAAAGGTGGGAAGATAGTGATTTCAGCACCAGAAACCCTTTGTTGATGGCGTTTTCAGGGAAAAAACCACAAGCCTTCTTCGGCAGCCCTTTTTTCCCATTTTTTGGGAAAAAACTAAATTTTCACTGTATTTTGGCTATTTTCTTGGTCTCCTCCAGGGGAAACCACCAACTCTGGGTACCATTAGAATCCCTAGTATGTTGGAAAAAAAAGACGCAAATTTGGCGTGGTTAGCTTATGTGGACAAAAGGTTATGAAGCCCTAAGCGCGAACTACCCCAAATAGCCAAAAAAGGACTCAGCACTGGGGGGGAAAAGGCCCAGCAGCTAAGGGGTTAATACTGGGACAGACCAACACATATGACATTCTTACAGTGCATGCATCTCTCTTATGTACAGGAACGGAACAAAGTCAAAACCATGCCTCTCTTGAGTACCTGTGAAGAGATAAGAGGTGTGCCTTTGTTCCCCTCCATTTCCTTTAGGTGTGAGGCTCAACATTGCTTCCAGCAAAGGTACTTGAACAAAAGGAGGTCTGATGGTCTCTTAACTGTGTTTAGGGCCAGCTGGAATTTAAAAAAAGAAAACCCCCTCCCGGCCTGCAGGTTGATGGTCTGAGCAAAAGCAGAAACGTGCAGGCATTGCTGAAAGTGTCCTGGTGTCTGAAACCTACACAGGGACAAATTCAGCATATTTTAGTGGGGCGTCCAACCTGTGAAAAAAGTGGATGGACGCCATCTACCCAGGTGTAACCCAGACTTGTGCGCTGCTTATGAGACTGCACTCACTGTTTGGATGGACATTCGAGTCTAAATGTCACAGTATCTGTCTGCTCCTCTAACTGAGATTTTCTGGAAACCATGGGATCAAGCTAGGTGAATGTATGCATTTTTATGATTCCTAGCCCTTCCTAGCATAACACCACATTTATAAACTTTCTTTGACTCATATTGCCCATGCCTTGAGGCACTGCAAGACCTGTTGGTCAGCAAGGGTCTGTTGGCTGCCCACAGGGGTTTGTGAGCAGGACCCCACATGCTGCATATGGCCAATGTAACATTTTAACTGTCATTTTCACCTAACTATAATGTCAGTTTATCTTATTTTTTTGGGGGGAAGGGGGTTCTCCCTCCCTCTCTCTCCCGCTCTCCACATATTTATATATATATATATGTATATATACATATGTATATATATATATTCACCTAAAAAAACAATGGTTGCAGGGGCATTATAGTTAGGCTCATGTTTGAAACATACAAAACCATAGAAATTCAGCTGTTATTCAGAGTTATTTCAAGTAACTATAACTCTTCCCTAAGGCAAGTATAACTTGTGTCCTTGCCATGCACAGTTTTCTCATCAATAATGTTGCTGCAAATGTTACAGTTTTATTATCAATGATGTCATAAAAGCTGTAATCGGTGCTCTATTATCTGGGGTAATTAGTAGTGCATGGCAAGGGTACAGTCAGACCCTGCGGCCAACCCCCTATAACCACACAACCCGGCGCCACACATGGCCTTTGGCTGCGTGCAGTGGGGGTTCACCACAGGCCCTAGCCTGCGACAAACCAGGACCTGCGACAAACCCCCTATAACTACCCAACCCTGCACCACGCATGACCTTTGGCTGTGAACAGCAGGGTATGGTGGGACCACCACCTGCCCGGGGCTACAAAATAAAATAAATGAGTGGGGACGCAACACCTCCTCTGGATCCTGAGGACCACCACCTCCCTGGGACAACATTAAATCAATGTAGGGGGGCTGTGCAGAACCCCCACACCCCAGGGACCACCACCTCCCTGGGTCTACTTGAAATAAATTGTTGGGGGCCACATGGCCTTCCCTGGGCCCCGGGGACCACCACCTCTCCAGGTCAATAAATTCAAAATACTTATGTGGGGGTACATGGACCCCAAACTCTCCTGGGCCATTTTTTATTTTTAAAATATGAGGTGGACCATGTGGCCCCCCCTACTTAGGCTTTTTTCAGCCCATGGACCCCATCCTCTGGGGCCCTGCCACATCCTTATGGGCATCCTTGATGGGAACCACAGAGGGAGGTTCAAGGGTCCTGTGGTCCCAGCCATCTCCCCGCCTCCTGCAGGAGCTGGCATTGCTCCCACATGCAGGGAGCTGTTGAAAACTCTGCTCAATCAAGCAGGAGCAGTTTTGATGCTCTTGCTTGCTGGGAGTGTAGTTATGTTTGCTTTTGCTTGGTAGGAGCTGTCAGCTCCCACCAAGCAAAATCAGACAGCTTCCTCCTGAGGTGAGCACCTCAGGTGGCAGCAGGAGCCGGCCCTGGGTGGTGGTCCCCAGGGCCATGTATGGCTACAGGAGTGGGTTGTGTGGAACCCCTCCTTTGATCAACACAGGCTGGCTCCACAGAGGTGGTGGTCCCTGGGGCCATATACCTTGCCCAGGAGGGGGGCCGTGTGGCCCCCATCCATGCTTTTTAAAATTTGTATTGCCTGGAGAGGTGGTGATCCCCGGGGCCAGAGGATCTGTGCATCCCCCTACAATATCCAGCATTTAGCGCCTGGGAGTTGGTGGCCCCCGGGGCTCAGGGAGGTCCGTGCAGCCCCTGTTTTTTTAATGATGATAGCCCTGGGAGGCGGATGTCCCCGGGGTTTCTAACAGCCTTAGCAGAGGGCCCTGTGAGCCCCCTTCCTTGATATTTGTATTGCACATGCCCCCGGGACCTGGCCCACCCAGAGGCAAAATTAATTGAAATTGTGGGAGACTGCATTATTTTTGAATTTTCAGGAAAATCCACAGATCCATCTGTGGATTTTTCCCCAAAAATGTTAAAACTACTTTTTAGCCCTGGTGGGGTGCCAGGAGAATCCCTGGACCAAGGCGAAGGGCTCAGGGTATTCCTTCCCTGGCCCCTTTTCTTTCTTTGACATTATTTTTGGGACTCGTCTGAGGCTGAGTCCCAAAATGGCTGCCAACACATCCTGGTTGAAGTGTTGGAAGCCAATCAGATCTCAGCATGAAATCTCCGGGATCCGCAGATCCTCAGCGGCCCTAGATAGCTATATTTTTAAACCTTTCATGTCTCTAAAACTACTGATTGGATTTACACCATGCACATTCTGGATATTAGATCAACAGTTATAGTTAGAGTTATTTCAAGTAACTATAAATCATGATTAAGATAACTAAAGCTTGTGCTCTTGCCATGCACTGCTAATTACCCCATATAGTACATTAGTCATGACATCTTCTATGGCATCATTGAAATTATCACTGCAATATTTACAATAAAATTATTGATGAGGATACTGTGCATGGCCGGGCACGAGTTATAGTTACCTTAAGGCACAAGTTATAGTTATTTGAAATAACTCAAACTATAACTGCTGAATTTCTATGGTTTTCAACATAACATTATTTTAAACAATGAATCTAATTTACCAGTTACAAAAATTGATTATTTTTTATAACATTATCTTTTAAATTAAGAAGAAATTATTTTGGCAAATTAATAATTAAATTAATGAGGAAATCAAAATGTATCACACAAAGAAAATGTAATAAAAAGCATACAAACCCAACAACCCACAAATAAATGAATACATTAAAATAAATTCAGACATATTTATTTAAATTCTTTAAACTATACGAAAAAATAATTACCCATAAACAATGAAATAATAACACAAAAAGTAATACAACATAACGAATTAATTAAAAATTCCATCTTGTACATATACATTAAAAAATTTAATAAACACTTAACTCATTAAAAATGTTATTCTTACCTGAGATATTCTGTCTCACAACATTTTTGACATCCCAACATGTTTTACATGCTGTATGTGTCCAACGACATCTTTGTGAAATATTCAGGTTACGCAGCCATTTCATTTTCAATCTCAATGTTCATAGCCTGCTTACCCCATTTAGTAAACAGTTGTACTGAATGGAGCACATTCTAGCTTCAGGTTCAACATATTGATAGATGTAATTCGTACGTCAGCTTCTACCTGGTGTTGTGTCCTTGGAATAAAGCTTTTCAAAATATAACATTTTATGATTTCCGTTTAATTGTAAAGAATTAATGTAATTTGCTAACGAAATGTACTGCATGATCAGTGAAGATGTGCATAAGATACTGTGTAAAACTTGATAAACTTGTTGTTTCTGCTGGAAATATGTTCTTAACAACCAGTGAATGCAACTCTGTTGAGCACTTGGTTGAATGAGGCTCGTTCTTAGCAATGAAACTATTCTTTCTTGTGTGTGGATGGTGAAAATGGCACGTATTCTTCTAATCAGTAACAAGGAGGACTATATTAGCTTAATCTAATGGAAAAGTTCTCTAGTGCACTGTGCGTGTATCTCGGAAAAGGCCACTTGCTTCTCGACACCAGATAATAAAGCGAATATTGCAAATATTACAACAGTAAGC
This sequence comes from Pleurodeles waltl, assembly GCF_031143425.1. Taxonomy (NCBI): domain Eukaryota; kingdom Metazoa; phylum Chordata; class Amphibia; order Caudata; family Salamandridae; genus Pleurodeles; species Pleurodeles waltl. The sequence goes on along the minus strand of NC_090440.1, from coordinate 107,547,994 downwards.
CCAAAGTACTAAAATGTGGTGTCTAGATTTGTTTAAAGCGGGTTTAAGCACAGTTTATAGCATAAGCCTGCACCTGCAAAACTACACAATGCAGGCCGTGTTTTTTGTTTTCGTGATTTCAACTCATTATCATACAATAACGCTCTTCTAAATCCAACTCACGCAGCTCTCTTTGATGTTTTATGATTATTGACTTAATTTAGGACATCTCAAGCTTTCTGCATGTGTTCAGGTACCAGGGTTCTATGCAGAACGGGTAGCCCGGGTTATATTAGAGTCAGGCTACAACGTCTATTTTCTTTATCAATTCCTATTAAAAAACTTTTGTGCTATCTGCAGAGCCTTTCAGTTTTGTTTGTGACTGTAGGTTGGGTATGTGTGTGCGTGTGTGTGTTGTTATGTATGCGTGCACATGTCTGGGTGTGCCCGCATGCATCTATTGTGTTTGCATGCCACTCTGTAGGTGCACGTGTGCGTACGTGCACTTGCATATATGTGTGCATTTTAATCCACCCAGCTACTCACATTTGTAGATGTTTGGATAGTTTTATATGGAACTAGAGAACTGAGTGCAGATGTGTGGATCGCCATATCTTACAGCGACTCCTCCTATTACCTTTATTTGGATCTGGGATAGGAAATGGATTACGTTTCCACACACCCCTGCCCTCTATGGGCCAACACCTACTCGTTTCGTTCCAAGTAATTAGCAACTTTGAGTTAGTGGTAAAATAAATGTGTGACAGACTAAAGAGTTAGCATCACTCTCTTTCTTACGTAGTTTCTTTACTGAGATACAAACTCCCATCCTGAGGTTATAGTAGGTGAGTTCATTTAATTATCACAAGATGTGTATATCCCAGAGGATATTTGGGTTAGAGTGGCCAATGTTCCAAAGTGGGTTTAAGGATGCACTTTTGTAAGTGACAAAAGCATATACTCCCCAGCAAAGGAATCTGCACTTAGAGATGACAATGGAGCATCAAAAGTGCTAGGCATGTCATCCTGGGAATGCTTTTACATGACAATAAGATTGGGAGCTGCTGCCTGCAGAGAATGACAATGATATGTGGTACATTGACCAATGCACTGCCCCAATGAGTTGCTTGCATGAGGTATGTGGTTGATCTGTGTTGTTGGCAAGCCAGAAGCTTAGGGTCCAATTCATAAAGGGACTTACGACTCATAAAGTTATGAGTGCCGAGTCTCCACACTTGGGACAGAAACTCCACACTGAGCCCTGCAGTGCAGAGATTCCACCCCGAGTATGGTGATTTCTCCCCAGAGTATGGAGACTCTGCACTCGTAACTGTTAGACCTGACAGCCTTAGGGAGGTCACCCTCAACTTTTTGCCTGCCTCCCTCCACTTTTTGACAGTTTTTTGCTGGTTTTAAGACTCTGCGCACTTTACCACTGCTAACCAGTGCTAAAGTGCATATGCTCTCTCCCTTAACAAATGGTGACCTTGCTTCATACCCAATTGGCTTATTTAACTTACTTATAAGTCCCTAGTAAAAGTGCACTACACGTGCCCAATTCTATGTCAGGACCGGAGGCGAGGATTATGCCTTGCTTTCTCCACTTTATTAAATGAGCAGCCAAGTAATTAACACAAACTACAAGTCCCATGAACAGTTGGGAAAATGAGTACAGTGATAACCAATGAACAGTAAGAATTTTATCCAATTAACAGAAGGCAGTCCATAACGTAGTCCCTTGTTTGTGTTGAGTCTTCCTCTTTCTTCGCTGCTCGCAGCCGAGATAAGTCGTTTTTTTCCAGCTCTCTACATTTTTCTCTCAGTTATCTATTTGTTTATGCTTATTTATTGTATTGTTACTTATTGTGTATTTATTTAGCTTTCCCGGGTTCGCGGGAGCGTTTATCGCCCCTTCGCGACCGTTTTTTAATGTGGTGCACATTCCTTCCCGACAACCGTCAGAGGGCGCTTGTCGGGAAGGCAACCAAGGTAACCTTGGTAACGAAAAGAGCGCAGCGCACATATTTTCTCCTCAGAGCGCAACGAGAGTGTTTCTCCTCGACGCGCGCTCGTTCGTTTGAACCAAATTCCAAACAGAATTTCTCTGCCTGGAGAACGACGCCCTGCTGGGTCCGTAATTACTTTAAAAAAAAAAAAAGAAGAAGAGAAAGGCTTTGACGCCCCTTACAGGGGTCAGTATTGCCACTATATATATATTTTTTTTCCTTCATACTTAACCCTTTGGGTTATTATTAGACTGCCTTTTTTTGGGACATTCTCCCAGGCAAGCAACGAAGGTTGCTATCAACCCCCTTTGATTATTTTGGTGCACTGGGGTGTAATTGTCCCTGGCTTTAGCCTCTCGCTCTAGAGTGCTCAGACACTCTTTTTTCTATCAACTGACACCCAGTTGTATACAGATATACGTATATATATATACTAAAAAATTAAAAAATTAAAAAAAATAAAAAAAAAGAAGAAGAAGAAAGAAGGAACTTCTGAAACTATTTTATTGTTTAATATTTTGCTTTATTGTTCCCATATTTTTTCTAAAATGGATATGGATCCTAATGAGGAGGAGGAATTCTTTGATGCGGTGGACGCGTCCATTTATAGGGCCGTCTCTGAGGCAATTGGTCCTCTTGAGGACAGACTGTCGCAACAGATAGCGCGCGAATGAGCAAAACTTTCATCCCCTCCTGTTATTCCTTCCGCTCCCCCTGCATCCAATGATACCTTGGCAGATGCCCCTCCAACTAAGCGTCCTCGTGAATCGGGTTTTGATGTGGACCTTTTCAATAGAGTTAGGAATTCTCTGAGTACTCCTTCGGATTCTTCTTTTCCTCTAATCTCTTCAAGGCCTCTGTCACCAACTCTCCTTCACAGTGATTCGTCGGGGGATCAAGAAGCGGTTGCCAGTCCATCCAGATCTTGGCTTCCTTCTGGATAGCAATCTGCTCCTCAAATCTCAGACATGTTGGATCCCGACGATATTATCCATCCTAGATCGTCTGAATGGGCGCCATCTGACAAGGTGGCACTTTATGTTGCGTCACGTATAAGGAAACCGCTGGAGAAGGATTCTCGTAATTGCCTTCGAGCAGAGTGTCCGCGACCATCTTTGGCAGACAAGGTAGCCATCACTCCAGATTTAGACCCCAAGATGTCTACCTTTCTGCAGAAATTTATAAAAGATCCTAAGAAAGGAATTGATAGGTCCTGGAGAGCATGTCAAGATAAACTACTGCATGTCTTGGGACCCTTGACAAAAATTTTGGACATGGCAGAAGATGCTAAGTCTTCTGATGCTATCATTTCTCCTGAGGTTCTCTCAGGTTGGGCACAACGCGCTATCATTTTTTTGGGAAATGCTAACTGCGCCCTTTCCACCGAACGCAGACGTTCTTTATTAATTAAAGTGGACCCCAAACTGGGGGATCTGGCTGATTCTGAAGCAGGTCCGATAGCGCAAGGAGGTCTGTTTGGTGAGCCTTTCATAAAAGAGTTAGGGAAGTTTGTTAATACTTTCACGTCCCTGGACAAGGCGCACTCTTCAATGAAAAAGGTTTTTCCCACTCGGATTTTCCATGGGGCCGGTCGAGGAAGGGGCCGCTCGTCCGGCCGCCCACATTCAACCAACTCCTTCAGGGGGCAAGGCTCCAGGCAAACTCAGTTCCAAGATCACAACCGATTTGCTAACTTCTATCCGACAAGGGCCAGACGTTTCAGACATCGTGGTGGCAGAGGATCTTCAGCAACAACCTCTTACGGTAAGTGTTCTCCCTTCTTCCCTTCTAAAAGTAGGGGGTCGTTTGGCGAGTTTTATCCACGAATGGAATCAAATTACACAAGATGCATTGGTCCTACAAACAGTTCAAGGTTTCCATATAGAGTTTGTGGGAACTCCCACACAAGTTTCGCTTCCAAAACCCCTAGTGTTCTCTTCGCAAGACTCCCTTTTAGTAGACACCGAAATTTCAGATTTATTACAAAAACAAGCCATTTGCCCAACAACCCCACATCCGAGGGGTTTCATAAGCAACATCTTTTTAGTGGACAAAACGGATGGCGGTCGTCGACCAGTCATCAATCTAAAAGAGTTCAACGAGTGGCTTGTGTATCGCCACTTCAAAATGGAAGGAATCCACCTTCTTCGAGATGTTTTGCGCCCCTTAGATTGGATGGCTCGCCTCGACTTTTAAGACGCCTACCTCACTATTCCTGTCTATCCACCCCACAGACGTTTTCTTCAGTTTTTCTGGGGCGATCAAACTTTCGAATTCACTACCCTTCCATTCGGTCTTTCCTCAGCCCCGTGGTGCTTCACCAAGGTTCTCAAACCGGTGGTGGAACACCTCAGGGCTCAGGGAATTCGGTTAATTGTTTACCTCGACGATATTTTACTTCTTGCCCAGTGTCCCAAACAGCTTTCAAAGCATCTTCAGACAACCGTCAACTTGCTCCAAAACCTAGGGTTCATCATAAACGAGGCCAAGTCACTTTTAATTCCTTCTCAAAAACAGTTTTTTCTAGGTTTCACTATCGATTCCATGTCCGCGACTCTAAGCCTTCCCACCCGCAAGATGACGAAAATACATCACGAACTTCGTCGTACCTTGGTCAAACACAAGGTCTCTCTACGTCAGATTGCCCGCCTCATAGGACTTCTCTCCTCCTCTATTCAGGCAATTTTCCCAGGCCCTCTGCATTACCGAGCTCTTCAACGGCTCAAGGCAGCCCACCTGCGCAAACGTCTATCGTATTCTCAAAAAGTGATTCTTTCACAAGAAGCGGTAGAAGAAATTCGTTGGTGGCTTTCACATATGGAAGCCTGTAACGGCAGAGCTATTTTCGGCTCGGCTCCAGATTTGGTTATAGAGTCGGACGCCAGCAGAGTAGGCTGGGGTGCTCGATGTGGCAATTTTTCTACCGGAGGGACGTGGTCACTGCAAGAACAGAATTTACATATAAACTGTCTCGAGCTACTAGCCGGCTCATTTGCAGTCAAATGCTGGACCAAGGATTCTATCAAGTCCAACGTCCTCTTGAAGATGGACAATATTTCGGCGGTCCGATATATCAATCATCTAGTTGGCTCTCGTTCCGAAACACTTTCCAATCTGGCGTCCTGTTTTTGGCAATATTGCCTAGATCATCAGGTTTCTGTGACAGCATAGTATCTCCCAGGAAGCCAGAATCAGATTGCGGACTTTCATTCGCGACACCTCAAGGACTCCAGTCTGTGGAAACTTCATCCAGACGTTTTTTCCTCTTTGTCCCAACTTTGGGGACCATTCTCAATCGATCTCTTTGCTTCCAGGTTGGATCACCAGATTCCCAGATTCTTCAGCTGGAGGCCAGATCCTTTGGCAACAGCTACAGATGCATTTCTACAGGATTGGAGTCAGGAGAAAGCTTATGCTTTCCCTCCCTTTGCGATGATTACTCGAACATCCGCTCAGGTGCGTCGTCAATCGGCATCCATTGCGATCATAACTCCAATCTGGAGGTCTCAAGTATGGTTTCCGGTTCTTCTGGAACTTTCTTGGGATTTTCCAATCCGACTCCCCCTCCTTCCCTCGCTTCTTCTCAGTCCGAATGGTACCCCTCATCAGATGGTCCTCGAAGGTTCTCTAGCCTTGATGGCGTGGCGGATTTCCGGGGACGCTGGTCGGTGTCGGGACTTTCGCAATAGGCTGAGGAATTATTATCCAAGACATGGGCCCCCAGCACTTGTAAACGCTACAGATCTGCGTGGGGAAGATGGTCCCGTTGGTGTTTGCGAAGGGGTTTTAATCCCGTGGAGACAGACATAGTTCATATCCTGAACTTCCTCGCTGACCTCGCTTCCAAAGATTTAGCTTATCGTTCTATTAATACTTATCGATCCGCGATTTCAGCTGGACACGTAGTAGTTGATGTTTCCCTGTCGGCGAACACAAACTGGTGTGTCGTCTTCTTCGGGGTATAAGACTTTCTTTGCCTCCGGAACCCCGGTATTCCTTCCTTTGGGATGTTAACCAAGTTCTGATCCTTTTCTTATCTTGGCAACATAATCACTACCTTTCCAGGAAGGAGCTGTCGGCTAAGCTAGCCATGTTACTTTGTCTAGTTTCTTGTAGAAGGGTCTCTGATGTTCGGGCTCTCGACTTTTCCCATAGATCCTTTTCTCCTTCAGGAGACTCGTTTACAGTAGGTAGACGTACAAAAACTAATACCAGGGTTATATCTTATCCGGCTTTTCCTGACTCTCCAAAACTATGTGTGGTTCAATGCCTTAAAGCATACGAGGACATGTTTTCCGAACTCCGTCCTCCGGGTGAAGATCAGCTCCTTATCTCTTTACGTAAACCTCATAGAGCTGTTTCTTCTCCTACTATTGCTCGCTGGGTTCGTTGGGTCATGCATGAAGCGGGCATTGATCTTTCCCTTTTTGGTGCACATTCTGCTCGTGGGGCTATGGCCTCTAAGGCATTCCACTTAGGTGCTCGTCTGGAAGACATCATTAATGCAGCAGACTGGTCGTCAGATTCTACCTTCAAAAAGCTTTACTTCAAACCAGTTCTGAACATAGCACAATTGGTTGTCAACGAGCTTTAAACTAGCATAATCCTCGCCTCCGGTCCTGACATAGAATGAAAAATTTCCTAGCTATCGTAACGGAAAGTTTCAATTCTATTAAGGACTCGGAGGCGAGGATTATCCCACCCTGATCACCTTTATAATACTACAAAGTTTAGGTGAGCCCACCCCATATTTAGTAAGTAAATTCTATCTTATATATTTCATATTTTTTCTCATTCTTATACTGAATTTAAAAAATAAATAAAAAAAAAATAAAAAAAAAAAAAAATGTATTGATTTAACTTAAACAACATCCTAATTAGTTGTTCTGAATGAGAGTTTTTCCTTAATCTGTTTTATTTTTCATAGGATCTGATACGACAAAACAAGAGGCTTCATAATCGTTCCTGACTGGCTCGCGCTTCGAAAGAGGAAGACTCAACACAAACAAGGGTCTACGTTATGGACTGCCTTCTGTTAATTGGATAAAATTCTTACTGTTCATTGGTTATCACTGTACTCATTTTCCCAACTGTTCATGGGACTTGTAGTTTGTGTTAATTACTTGGCTGCTCATTTAATGAAGTGGAGAAAGCAAGGAATAATCCTCGCCTCAGAGTCCTTAATAGAATTGAAACTTTCCGTTACGATAGCTAGGAAATTTTTAATTCCTGTTGATTAAATGCTACTAGTGGGCCTGCAGCACTGATTGTGCCACCCACATAAGTAGCCTCCTAACCATGTCTCAGGCCTGTCATTGCAAGGCCTGTGTGCGCAATTTTACTGCCAATTCGACTTGGCATCTAAAAGTACTTGCCAAGCCTTAAACCTCCCTTTATCTACATATGTCACCCCTATGGTAGGCCCTAGGTAACCCATACGGCAGGGTGCTATGTAGGTAAGAGGCACGACAGGTACCTGTGTAGTTTATATGTCCTGGTCGTGTAAAACTCCTAAATGCGTTTTGCACTGCTGTGAGGCCTGCTCCTTTCATAGGCTAAAATTAGGGCTATCCTCATATACTGTTTGAGTGGTAGATTCTGATCTGAAAGGAGTAATAAGGTCATATTTAGCATGGCCAGAATGGTAATACAAAATCCTGCTGACTGGTGAAGTTGGCTTTAATATTACTAGTTCAGAAATGCCACTTTTGGAAAGTGAGCATTTCTCTGCACTTAAATCCTTCTGTGCCTTACAATCCATGTCTGGCTGGGTTAGTTGACAGCTCCCTTGTGCATTTCACTCAGACAACCCCAAACACAGGATGCTCAGTAATACCTGTACACATCTGCATACTGAATGGGTCTTTCTGGGTTGGGAGGGTGGAGGGCCTGACATTTCAAACACATGTCAAAGGACAGTGGCGTGCCCTCACACATTAGACTGCCAAATTCCCTCCTGGCACCCTGGCAGATAGGATGGAGCTGAAAGGGGCTCTTGTGCACTTTTAAGCCACTCTATGAAGTCTCCTCCTCTTCAAAGGCACATTTGGGTATATAAACTGGGTCCCTGACCCTACCAACTCAGACACTTCTAGACCTTACCCTGCAACCTGCCAAGAGAAGCTGCCTGGCTGCCGAAATGACTCACCTGACTGCTTTGCTGTAAAGGACTGCTGCCTAGCTGTTGCCCTGCTGCCTTGCTGCCCTCTGGCTCTGCTGAGAAGTGCTCTCCAAGGGCTTGGATTGAGCTTGTCTCCTGTTTTCTGAAGTCTTAGGGCCAAAAAGACTTCATCTCTGCAAAGAACTCTTTGTGCAGTGAAAAATGTACGCACCGCCTGCCATAATCGTCACACAGCCTGCACTGCGATGAGAAAATCACCGCACGCAGAACCAGAAAGATGCAGCCTGACTCCTGAGTGAAGATCGACCGAGCGCTAGCGTTGCGACTGAAACCTCGACGCATGGTCCACCGGATCGACGCATTGCTGAAATGGAACGACGCAGCCTGACTTCCTGCGAAGAGGAATCAATGCAGCACCTTTTGTGCAACAGAAATTTCCCCACATCGCCCACTGGATCGATGCTGCTCCTGTGACTTTGTCCCGCATGCCCAGTATTTCTCTGCAACATCCACGGGGAATCCAAATACCCTGCAACCCAAAGAGGATCCAAGTCCATGAGCCAGAAATCGACGCAAGGCCCTTGCTGCGTGGAAAATATCGACGCATCGTCTGTGTGCACCTGGAGGAACCGACTCACACCTCCCAGTTTTCCACGCATCTCCTCCTCTGCAGTCCCTTGCGGATAATTTCGACACAATCCATGTACTTTGTGCATGCAAGAGACACTTATTGCTTTTAAGAACTTAAGACCCTTTTTATCATTTTCTAAAGTGATATTTCAATGTGTACTTATCAAATCTTGATCGTTTTGACCTGCATTTATTCAGATAAATATTCTATATTTTTCTAAACCCGTGTGGTGTATTTTTATGGTGTTTATACTGTGATATTGCATGATTTATTGCACAAATACTTTACACGTTGCCTTCTAAGTTAAGCCTGCCTGCTCAGTGCCAAGCTACCAGAGGGTGGGCACAGGATAATTTGGATTGTGTGTGACTTACCCTGACTAGAGTGAGGGTCCTTGCTTGGACGGGGGTAATCTGACTGCCAACCAAAGACCTCATTTCTAACAGTAACTTGAAGAGTCATAAGTCCCTTTGTGAATAGGGCCCTGAGATGAAAAGATCAGACTGTGATAAATAGACAATGGGAGAAGTGGGAGAAAAGAAAGTGAGACATAGGATAAGGGAGAAGAGCACTGCATTGTTATCTACAAGGCAAAGGCACTGCAGCACTATCATAGGTCATGCACTGCATCCCACTCTGAGGACTCACTCTGTCATCTCTTGACTTCAAGATCTAAAGTAGCTCCTGACGCTGGACCCTGGACTTTTTCCAGGATTTGAAAGGTACTCCAAAAGGTAGAGACCCTATCAGAAAATAAACCACGCAAGCTGTTGTACCACATGACCTTGAAGACAATTGCAGGGAAGCCCTCTCCCTGGCTTCACCAGAAATTGAATTCCCTCTTGCATGCCCGGAGAGTATCTCGCAACCTCAATGGATGGGGGAGTACAAGAGTTCATAGCTTCATTTAGGAGATGGAGGAAATGCTGCATTGCCCATGCAGAGTACAATGGCTTTAGGATCTGGAGGAGCAACAGAGCCATTTTAGCTTTCTGGAAAAGACAGAAATGGGTACCAAAGGGAGGCAAAGGAATGATTCCTTCTCTAGAGAGTAATATCTAGAAAGAGCTCAAAACTGAGAAGAGCAAGGAGGTTGAGGTGTTGCAAAAGGAAAATTCACATAAGTGTTCAGTTACACAAAATTCTAGGAAATCAGGACCACCCATCCTACAAGCTATGTGTACTGTTGTGAATCAGTACGATCACTTACACATCAAGAGCTCAGGTGATCTATAATACAGGGAGGGCCAAATAAATCACCAATATTCCTTGTGAGACTTGTCATCAACCTGCGCAGACCAGATGGACCCAGCGCATACAAGTCCTACAGCTATCAATGTCTGGGAGGCTAATATTATGAAAATGATGGAAACTATGAAAACAAAGGGAGACCAATGGAGTTTAGCCCTAGTATCATCTTTTCAAAAGAGCTATTAACTAGTTCATCTAAGGGCTGCAGGAACGGGGAAGGTATTTGTCAGACCAGCACCAAAGTGCCTTTTAGGGCCACTTGATGCTTTCCAGTACCTCAAAGCACCAGTATTTGCAAGAAGCTGGGTCACTGACATGAGCAAATATCTGGTCATTCTCTGGGCAGATTCCTCTTTATTAACATACCTCAATACAGCAATCAATCAATCAATCGATGTTTTCTAAAGTGCAAATAATCACCTTATAGGATATCAAGGCACTGTTTGTGGGGGTGCTGCTCAATCGAAGAGCCAGGTCTTGAGGTCCTTCCTGAACTGCTTCAGTAATGCGGTCTGCCTGAGTTTGAGAGGTAGCGTGTTCCATGTCCAGGCTGCTAGGAAGGAGAAGGTTCTTCCTCCCGCTGTGCTTTTTCAGATCTTGGTAGCAGCTGCCAGGGTGAGCTGGGAAGAGCGGAGATGTCTGTTGGGTACATAGAAGGTGAGGTGGTGGTTGACGTATGCCGGTCCTATGTTGTATAGTGCCTTATAGGTGTGGATCATGAGTTTGTATGTGATACGCTTGTTGACTGGGAACCAGTGTAGGCCTCTGAGGTGGGAGGAGATGTGGCTGTATTAGGGGATGTCGAGGATGAGTCTGGCTGCTGTATTCTGGATTCTTTGTAGACTTGATTGTAGTTTCTTGGTCATGCTGGCATAGAGTGTGTTGCCGTCGTCCAGTTTGCTGGTGACAAGTGGGTGACTGTCTTCTTTGTGTCGGAGGGGATCCACTTAACAATCTTTCAAAGGAGTCAGAGGGTGTGGGAGCATGACAATGAGACGGCGTTGACTTGGCGAGTCATAGATTGAGAGGAATCCAGGATGATGCCCAGATTGCATGCGTGGTCCGTGGGAGGGGGGTGTTTCCCAGTGCGGTGGGCCACTAGGAGTCATTCCAGGCACAAGGGGTGGAGACGATCATGAGGATCTCCGCCTTGTCCGAGTTAAGTTTGAGGCAGCTGGCTTCCATCCAGGTGGCAACTGCTCTCATCCCACTGTGGAAATTTCTCTTAGCCTTTGCAGGGTCATCAGACAGGAAGAGGATCAGTTGGTTATCATCATCATAGTATATGCTATTTGATCATCTTGGCAAGCGGGGCCATGTAGATGTTAAAAAGCGTCAGACTGAGTGATGATCCCTGGGGCACTCTGCAGCATGTGTCTTTGGGTTCTGACGTAAACGGCGGTACTCTGTCACTCTGTGTTCTTCCGGTGAGGAACGACCTGATCCAATCCAGTGCTTTATCTTGGATGCCAGCATTGTGTAGTCTGGCACAGAGGGTGGAGTGGGAGACGGTGACAAACGCAGCGGAGAGGTGAACAAACGATGAGTGTGGCCGTGGCTCTGTGGTATAATATGGTGCGTATGTTGACGGTGGCTGCTAGGAGTGCTGTTCCGTGCTGTGGCTGCTTCTGAATCCGGATTGGGATGGGACTAGACTTTGGTGTGTCTCCAGGAATTCGGTGAGTTGCTGGTTGATGGTCTTTTCCATTACTGGGAACAAGAGCAGAGAGATAGGTCTGTAGTTCCCTAGGGTCGGTGGTGGGTTTCTTGAGTAGCAAGTTGATCTAGGCGAGCTTCAAGCCTGATGGACAGGTGGTGGTCACAAAGGATCGGTTGCTAGCTCAGCAGAGGGATGGCCAGGTTGAAGATATGATGAAAGCACAGATCCAAGGGCGCTCCCGAGTGAATGGAGATCATGAGTCTTTGGGCGTCCTCTTTGGTGATGGGGGTCCAGGAGTTCAGGATCTGGTGTGTTGCTGGGTCCGTGGTGGTGTTTGTGGCGGTGCGGGTGGATTTTAATTCTTGAAGTCTTTGTCCTGTCCTGTAATTTTTGGTGGAAAAAGGTGGCGAGGTCATTGCAGAGGTCTTGGGAGGGAGGGATGGATGAGGTGTCTGTCCCGGGGTTCATGAACTCTTTGGCGATGACGAAGAGCTCTTTGCTGTTGTGAGCACTGGTGCTGAGGTGTTCCTTAATGTCAGCTTTTTTGGTGGCTCTGATGTTCTGGTGGTGCATGGTGACTGCGTTCTTGTAGGCTGGGCGTTCTTCGGTTGATTCGCTGTTCCTCCATTTCATTTCCAGTCATCTGCAGGAGCGTTTGGATTCTTGTAGGTCAACCATTTGGGTGTTTTCTTATGTCAGTTTCCTGCTGGTTTCCTTAGGGGGGCTACATTGTTGGCGCATTCTGATAACCAGCAGTACAGATTGCGTGTTGCTTCATTAGCATCCGCTGCGTGCATTGGGGGAGTGTTTACGAGCATTGGAGAGTTGTGCTTCTGTGACTTTGCCACAGCATCTGATGAGGGTGTGGGGGCATAGTGGCGTGCAGTGTTCTTTGTGTAGGCAAAGTGGACGCACTTGTGGTTGGTCCAATGGTGTTCGGGGGTGTGAGAGATGGTGATGTTCCCTGCTGAGAAGACGGGGTCGAGGATGTGTCTGGCTCTGTGGGTAGGGACATTGACAAGTTGTTTGAGGCTGAGTGTTGTGTGGTTGTCCAGGAGGTTTGTGGTGTTGGGGTCATCGTGGATATCAAGGTGGAAGTTGAGGTTGCCGAGTAGGATATAGTCAGAGGAGGGGAGCACTTGGGGCATCGAGATTAGTGATGTCTTCGCAGAATTGGGGTCCGGGTCATGTCAGCCTGTAGATGAGTGTGCCAAGGAAGGAGGTTTTTGGGTTGGTCTGAATCTGGAAGTGTAGGTCTTCATGGATTGGCTGAGACTGTGACTCATTGGTGATTGTCAGGCAATGGGAGTTCTTTTAGACTATGGCAATGCCTCCTCCAGGCCGGTTGGCTTTGTCCTTGCAGATGATATTGTAGTGACCGGGATGGCCGTTGCAATGTGTGGGGCGAGGTGTGGGTGGTCCATGTCTACGTAAAGAAGGCGACATCTGGGGTGGTCGAGGAGGTCCCAGTCTTCTACTACGTGCTTTACGAGGAAGCGTGTGTTGAGGAGTATGCACTTGTGTTGGTCGTCCATGCTTGGTAGGGGATCGTGAGGTGGTTCTTGGAGGGTGCGGGAGCATGCGCAGCATGAAAAAGGTCCATGGGTGTTCCCGGGGTCGGCTAGGTTGCAGGCTGAGGATCTTCCCTGGTTGAGGGCACGTAGAGTGTTGTTGTTGAACCCGTGGATGGAGCAAGGACCAGGGTCCGTGGCGCTGGGTGTGGTCCAGGCGTGGATGGGCTCAGTCAGGTGCAGATGGGCTTGCCTTTAGCGCGCCTTCAGTGCACCTGCAGCACGGCCACACAGCGGCTGGCATTAAGAAGGGGAGGAAGGGAGGGTCCGCTCAGCTGCGAAGCAGGAGGGCAGGAAAAGCGCTTTGCAAGGTGGGAGGGGGCGGGCCGCAGGTGCTGCAGGGCCAGCAGCAATGCAGGGAAAATGCAGGAAGAGTGAAAGGAGAGAGAAAGAGACAAGAAGGAAAAAAATTAATGAAAGACAGAAAATAAAACAGAAGTAAAGGCAGAAGTAAAAGCAGGAGTAAAGATAAACAGAAGATACTTACATGCAGATGGCCACTAGGCCACCAGGGATGAGATGCAGGCAGGAGCCTGTCAGTGGAGGTGGGCCTCGAACTGAGAAACTGGAAGGCTCTCAGTTCACTCGAGGCAGAGGCAGCAGCAATAGGTCGAGCTGCACAGAGGAGGGCAACAGATGCTACCCAGGAGGTCAGAGGAGTTGCCCTCTCAGTGGAAGCAGCTGTCATTGAGAAGGGGAAGGAGGTGGGGGTCCGGTTGCTGGGAGGCAGGAGGGCGGGAAAAGCGTGTGTCAGGGATAAAAAACAAACAGGGTTCAGTGAGTGTCAGGGATAAAAGAAGTAGTATCAAAAATCTTTAATACTCTTATGACATCACAAGACTGAGCCCATGTTCCACCATTGGCCTGTTTAATGCCGGTGGCCTATGGAATGAACAGGACACTGTAATGCACACTGCCTTTAGATCCATTTACTTTCTATTTGTTCCACTGCATTCATGAGCCCTGAGACAAGGAACAGCAGGGGCAGTGAGAGTCAGGGGCTCCAAAGGACAAGTCAGAGATAGCAGCGATGTGTATCAAATGGATTCTACTGTGATTTCATTTCCATTGATCACCGTGCTCAAGCAAATAACTTTTTTTTCTTGCTAGAGACACAGCAACACATGGTGTGATCCATCCCTGAAACTCTTGATGCGCAGTGGTAGCTGAGTCTAAGTGTGGCACAGAAAATTTGGAAAAATTAGGTTTGCATTGCTTGATGGCATAAAATAACACTTTCATTCTTGAACGTAGCTGCTAGAAGAAGGAAAAGTGAGATCCAGCAGTGTAAAGAGATGGTCTTCTTAATGTTTGCAACCAGCTCGAGAAAATGACTTAGAGAACCACACACAATTGGGAAGAGTTGTGCTAGATACTAAAGGCCATGTTTACAATACTTTGGTACAGGGCAGTGCTGCAAAGCTTCTTGCTGTGCTGCCCTGCGTCAAAAGAAAAGGGCAGGAATGCTCCGTATCTATGAGCTACACCGTATTTACGTCCTCTTCCACTATGCTGGTGCAAAATTGGCTGCCATGCACCAACTCAGGCACCCTTGCACCATGGTGCTGCGTTGTAGGAATGATTGTTTTTGTACAGGAAGGGACACATGAATGGAAGCACTTTCCTTCTTTTATGTGTGCTGCACACATAGAAAGAGGAAAAAACGAGGAGAAATAAAGTTGTTTCTCCTCGTTAGGCCTCCCCTGGGAAGGTGTAGCCTTTTGATGCATTCCCACATTAACAATTCCTTGAAAAGCTGGGAAAGCAGCAACATCTTTTGTCTGAAGAGCTGGAACAGAGATATTTTACGCGGCTGGTCATTTTTGTGCTTTTTGCTCGAAAAGTGACAGCATTTGCTGACATATGCAAAGTATCAAACATAATAACATCTGCACAGTAACAGAAATTAAAATTAAAACATAGGGTATCAAGAACTACGGTATAACATATCACATTGCAAAAATGCAGCACAAAAAAACAGCAACACATGACATAATAGGCTACAACAAATTGCCAAAAAACAAATATGCACAAACTTTTTTGTCATACATCACTTCCTCCAAAAAACCTACTTTCATAATACAATACTACCAAGCTATGCCTTAATTTACTATCGACTACATGAATTTGCAAATGTGAAAAACGTTTTGCGAACCAGCTGTGAGACACCGGCCATAGCGTTTCCGCCTAGTCATAACCAAATGAACCTCAATTGTGTGAGAGCTTCGTTCTCCTCGAAGGAAAGCCAGGGTAAAGATGGTCTTTCTTCTAAAATATCTCACACCTAGAATCTACAAGAAAATTAGTCTGACAAATGAAATCAGTATTTGATCTCAGCACAGAGGACTTTTTCCCCCCCTCCACCAAACCTAGATACGCAATCTTTGTTCTATTACACATAAGGCATCTAAACTCACCCAAATGAAATGCTGTCTGAAGAGCATACCAAATATAAAAAAACTAGAATGCCAAAACTCAGCCAATGTAAACAATGATGACTTTATTTCCTACACTTATAACATCATCTCTGGAAATACTTTCATCTTCAGTGCTCTTCAGAGCAAGAAAATATATTTATTTCTACTCATTCCTTCATTTTTCTATCCGTGCTGCAGCACAGATACAAAGAGGAATATGTCTCTAGGTATAGTTTTGTGCAGGAAGAAATACCTTCTTGGCCACAAAAATGACCCTGACCAAAACTGAGGCACCCTTGTGTCGACACACAAGTGTACCTGCATTGGCGCTAGGCTGCTACAAGTACACCAGCACACGCAGAAAGCAAAAGTACACCACATCTGAGTAATTATGGCACATTTCTTCTCGCTCTTTTACGAAACACAGCTCTGCAAGTTCTCTTGCTGCAGCTTATTCTGTGAAAGTTTAGTACATCTGGGCCCCACTATCTGCACACATATTTTCATTTTTCGAAATTACTTCCGTGCACACTGTTCTTTCAAAAACGCAAGAAAAACTGGGAAAGATATTTGCTCAATTGTACACTGGCTCTAAGTGATATTAGTCTCAGCATGAATACTTTCAATTTTCAAAGAACTTGTGTTCCTTACTGGTCAGATCTGTTGAGGTTGACAGCACACAATAGGAGATTGCCTTATTGCTGCATACTATTGAAATGAAACTTTGAAACACCCTCTGTGAGAGAGAAAAGCAATTTGCTAGCATCCCAGACTTCAGGTTGATATTAGTCTTTTTTCTAGACACTCATCAGATGTACTGTGCTTACAGATCACATTGATTGATTGAACTTTGCAAATTAAAGTGTGTGCTGTTGGATTTTGTGGATAGCAGCTCAGTGACTGAGTAGGACTTGTGAGGCAGAAGACAGGGTTAAGGCATATCGTGATTTGTTTCAATTACACTGAGCATTTACACAGACATGGGAAAACCAATACAGACTAATACAGTAATGAAAAACTTGACATTGAAACGGTAATTTCACAATCTTATACATTTGCAGTCAGGTAGTAATGGATTTATGTGACCATATCAACTACCCCAAAACATCAAAGGATGCTGATATTTCGTGCACCTCCGTAAAAGTCATTATTTATATGGGGCAATTGATTGATAATTTGCCATGCATAAATATATCCCAAACATGTCACACACGAACAATTGACAATAGACTTTTTGTCTATTGAAAAATTATAAATGTGAGAACATTTTACCAATTTCCTTTATTTTCCTACAGGGTTATAAACATGAGCATTGTAATGCCGAATGCCATCACGGAAAATGATATAACATACACTTTGATCACGGTTGCTATTTGAATTATTTTGTAAGCAATCCTTTACTGCAAACATTTATATATTACATTTTAAGAAGTATCAATTCATCGCAGAGACAAAAAATGTAGAACCAAACATTTAAAATGTTTGAGGTATATCATACAATATACTATCCCCGCACAAGTCAACTCAGTTAGCAGTGCATTTGGCAGTACAAACAAGCATTGACCGAGGCAATTGCTCTTGCTTTTTTTAATCAAGCACTGCCGAAGCCAACTGGTCTAGCTCGTAAATTCAAATTTAAACCAGCCCTATTAACATTTTGCATGCTCAGCCCATTTTCAGGTTGAGCGTGCAGGTGCTCTGAAGTGTTGTAATCTACCTGTGGGCTTTTAACCACACCCACCGTGTGTCCATCACTAGCACTCGTTCATGGGCATGCCTTTCAAAAATCCCTTGCTATCATTGGTAAATACTTTATGTTTGTCCCTTTTTGCGGCAGTTTTGTTACTGCCTTGGCCATCAACCCTGTTACATGGATAATTGCACATTTGCCAATACGTTTGACTGCAAGCGAACTTATTTTTCCTTTTGTGTCCCTCCTTCGCGCTCCTGCTCATGGTAGATGTGGCGCTTTGAATTGGCATGCTTATGTCAACTTTTTCACTTTTCATTTTTATTTTAAGTGGCAAGAAAAGACCAGTTAGGAATTTACAATGCTGATAGTTTTAACTTGAGCAAACGTGAGACCCATTGCATTTCAAATGCTTGTTTTAGTCTGCAACTGACAAACACACCAGTTTGCTCTGCACCTGCCAAAGACACATGTCTGAAATCAAAAGAAAACACACAAACAACTGTCACCAAATGTGGCACTGTAGGAAGCTGGCCTGGTTTGTAGTGGATACCAGAGGTATTTACACCTTATACCAGGCCCAGTTATCCCTTATTAGTGAAATGTAGTCAGTGTCTAGATGCCAGGCTGTTTAGGGGTAGCTGTAGCTGAGCAGCCAAGGCTTATCTAGGAGTCATGCAAAGCTCTTGCATGAAAGAAAATAGTGTTACAAAAATAAAGGTACTTTATTTTTAGTGACACAGTGCCAGAAATACCTTGGAGACTATACTCCCTTAGGGGTAAGTAATATACACAGTATATACACTGGAATGCAGAAATAGCTGTAAAACACTTGCACATAGTGAAAATCACAATAGGTTGCAATGAGCCTAGGGGTAACACAAACCATATACTAACATAGTGGAATGCAAAAGTCTGTTTCCCACCTAGGAAAGTGTAGTGTGTAGAGGGGTGCTGGGAGTATAAGAAAACACCAAAGGTAAGTAACAGAACCCACCCAGAGCTCAGGAAAACAGGAGTAAATCACAGTACGTTTCCTAGAACACACAAGAAGTCATGATAGAAGATTATGTTTGCGTGGGGAGGCATGCTCCTACCTCCACCAAAGTTGGACAGCTGGACAGCTGGACCTTAGGACCATCGGGACAACTTCAGTCCACTACTCGTGTGGTGACAGGGGACCTACGCGAAAGAAAATTAATCAAGAACCAGAAGAGACTGCAAGACACCAACGATGGATTCCTGGACATAAAGACCTGTGGAAGAAGGGGACCAAGTCCAAGAAGCACTGAAGAGTCCAGGGAGAACAGGAGCCCCTGCTAACCTGGATGAAAGTGCAAAAGAAGATCCACCAGTGAGAAGGCAAAGACAGTTCTGCACCCAAGAAGATGGATACGGGTTCCTGGTTGGTGCAAATGATGTCCTAAGCCGGATGAAAGATTGAAGTCTGGTTTGCGTTGCAGTATTCCGGCAACAAGCCTTGGCATATGCAAAGCTCGCAGTTAGCAGAAAATGGCGCTGCCCGGGACCAGGAAGGACCTGGTGGACTCTACCCAGGAGGGAGAGATAGAGAGGGCTCGCAGCAACTCAGAGAGCCCTCAGAAGACCAGCAGCATGCACAGGAGTCACACAGCATGGGGACCAGGAAGGTGCAAAAGAAGACCTATGCAGCACTACACAAAGGTATCCCACGCCACTGGAGAACCAGGCAGAAGGCTGTGCATCGCAGGGAGGAGTGCTGGGTGCCAGAGCTGCACAGTGCATGAAAAACTTTGTAGAAGGATGCCAAGAAGCCTTGACAACTGCAAAGCATGCAATTCACAGGAGTACTGTCTTGCGTGGGGAGGCAAGCTCTTACCTCCACCAAAGATGGACAGTTGGATGTCAGGACCATCTTGACCACTTCGTTCCACCACTCCTGTTGCTGAATCCATGCAATTCTTCAGGAGAGGGGACCCAAGCCACCATTCATCGCTGCAGAGGGGTAACTGCTGAAGCAGGGAGGTGACTCCTTCACTTCAAGGGAAATTTATTCATTATTCTGGTGCAGGCTGAAGGCAGGCAGTCCTTGGAGGATGCACGACCTGGAAACAGTTGCATTTGCTGGCAGGAGCTGAAGATACAATGTTGCAGAAGTCATCTTTGCTTCTTTTGAAGTAAAGGATGCAGAGGATTCCTGCTCTGGGCACCACTGCTGGGATGATGATGGACAGGTGAGTGGTCACTCCCCTTTCCTTTGTCCAGTTTTGCACCAGAGCAGGGACTAGGGGACCCTGAACCAGTGTAGACTGGATTATTCAAGGAGGGCACCATCTGTGCCCTTCAAAGCATTTCCGGAGGCTCTGTGGGACTACCCCTTCCTTGCTTGTAACACCATTTTCCAAAGGGAGAGGGTGTATCACCCCTCTCCTAAAGGAAATGCTTTGTTCTGCCTTCCTTGTCCTGAGCTACTCAAGCAACAGGAGGGTAGAAACCTGTCTGTGAGGTGGCAGTAGCTGGAAATGCCTGCAAAACCTCAGTAGGCTGGTATGGCAGTACTGGGGGTCCACAGTGGAGCCCCCGGAGTGCATGGAACTGTAAAACCAATAATAGAATCAGCATTGGGGTACTATTCCCAGATGTTAGACACCTTACATGGCCATATTCGGAGTTACCATTGTGAAGCTGGAAATAGGTATTGACCTACGTCCCGTGCACACATAAGTGGCGTCCCCACACTCACAAAGTCCAGGAAAATGGTCCTGGATTATGTGAAGGCACCTTTGCTAGTGCACAGGTACCCTCACACACAGGTACTTGGCACCTAGCCTTCAGAGTTGGAAGGCCTGACATATAGGTGACTTATGAGTGACCTGGTGCAGTGCAAATGGCTATGAAATGGTGCATGCACCATTTCACGCAGACTGCAATGGCAGTCCTGCAAAAGCCTTTGCATGGGCTTCCTATGGGTGACAAAAGTAATGCTGCAGCCCATAGGGATCCCCTTGAAACCCAATGCCCTGGGTACCTAAGTACCATATACTAGGGGCTTATAAGAGGTGACCAGTATGCCAATTTGGGGTGAAATACTGGGTTACCAGTATACAGTGACCATCTTTAAAGGGGAGATAGCATAAGCACTGGGGTCCTGGTTAGCAGGATCCCCAGTGACACAGTCAAACATACTGACAAACAGTAAAAGATACTGACAAATAGGCCACAAATTAAAGCACTGGGGTCCTGGCTGGCAGGGTTCCAGTGATACAGTCAAATACACTGACAAACAGACCAAATATGGGGGTACCCATCCCAGAAAGAGGCCACTTTCTCACAGGCATTTGGAAGGATTTTAAAGAATTCAAACCACCACTTCTTGATGCATGCTGGGGTACTTTATGCTGTTACTAGAGGGTGTTTGAGTCACACATGCAGCATTTTACGACACTCCTAGAGTTCACTTGATCAAGCATGTATTTTCTGTGTTTGCCTCAGTATCTTCGGCCTTGATTCAGATACAAGCCTTTGCTGTAAGAAGGCCGCACTAGAAGAAGCTTTAAATAGAGGCCCCTTAAGTCATACTGAAGACCCTGCTCTAAGTAGACTGCTGTCCAAGCTAGAGCTACTAATAATCACACAGACATCCATCACTCTCCCTCGATCTCAGCATAAACTAATATTGAACAGAACATATGTCCTTCAATGTCTCCTGCTGTTGAAAGTGGAATGAAGCAAGGGTAGAAAGTTGATTGTGCTTTTTTTTCAGCACATTAGGTTATGGAGATGGCATGATTCCAGCATGTATATTTGCATGCTCACTTTCACACGATCAGTGATGTTCGCTTGTTTTCTTATGTGCTGAGCAAATATGACAATGCTTAGTTGTGTTGATGCTAGTCATTGTCAAGGCTTTGGGTGCAGGTTGTATATGCTTGTGAAGAAATCTCCCCACTATTGATAACTATCATGCTTCATTTGTTTGTAGCTATCTTGAACTACTCCATTGCTTTTTTCTAAAAGGCAGTTTATGCAAGCTATGCAAGCAGAGCAGCCACCAGTAAAAAGGGCCTGAAAGTGTGAGTAAGGACAAAGTCCCTTTGACAAGCGAATGTGAATTCATTACAGAACATATTGATGGTGTGGGGTCATAATATCATGGTAGAAATATCCTGCAACTCTATTACATTCACAATATCGACTACCACTAAATAAAAATGTAGGTAAATATAGGTAAATACATATACCGTTAAGAATAGTAAATTTATGTTTCCCAGTAAGTGCTTACCTTGACCATACAGTGGTAGTCAATATGATGTGATATTTTTGCAGATCAATATTTTGAGCACAATATTGTGATATACATCTATGAGGGAAAGGGAGAGTGGAGTACATTTTGAACTCAATAGCAAATCATGAAAATACCTGAGAGCGAATGGGTGCACAGGGATAGCTGAAAATCAATCAATCAAGGCATTTGTAAAGCACACTACTCACCCGTGAGGGTCTCAAGGTGCTGAGGGGGGGCGCTGCTACTGCTCGAACAGCCAAGTCTTGAGGTGTCTCCTGAAGGTTAGTAGGTCCTGTGTCTGTCGCAGGTGGGTGGGAAGGGTGTTCCACATCTTGGCGGCGAGGTGGGAGAACATTCTTCCACCGGCGGGCGTTCTGTGGATGTGTGGGATGGTGGTGAGGGCAAGGTCAGAGGAGCGAAGCTGTCGGGTTGGGGTGCAGAAGGAGAACCATCTGTTGAGGTATTCTGGTCCGGTGTTGTACAGTGCCTTGTAAGCATGGGTGAGGAGTATGAACGTGGTTCTCTTGTTGACGGGGAGCCAGTGCAGGTCTCTCAGGTGGGCTGTGATGTGGCAGGGGATGTCCAGGATGAGGCGTGCCGGAGGCGTTCTGTATGTGTTGCAGTCTTTTCTGGAGCTTGCCCGTGGTTCCTGCATATAGGGCGTTGCCGTAGTCCAGTCTGCTGCTTACGAGGACTTGGGTGACCATCCTTCTGGTTCCATTTGGGATCCATTTGTAGATCTTCCAAAGCATGCAGAGGGTGTTGAAGCAGGAGGAGGAGACAGCGTTGACTTGCTGGGTCATTGATAGCGATGAGTCCAGGATGAATCCCAGGTTTTGTGTGTGGTCGGTGGGTGACGGTGCGGTTCCCAGTGTGGCAGGCCACCAAGAGTCGTCCCAGGTGGAGGAGGTGGAGCCGAGGATGAGGACATCAGTTTTCTTAGAATTCAGTTTCAGGCAGCTGATCTTCATCCATTCGGCGATGGCCTTCATTTCTTTACGGAGGTTGGTTTTGGCTGTGGCGGAGTCCTTGGTGAGGGAGAGGATCAGCAAGGTGTCATCTGCGTATGAGACAATGTTGAGGTTGTGAGATCCGACGATGTTTGCGAATGGAGCCATTTAGATGTTAAAGAGGGTCAGGCTGAGGGACGATCCCTGGGGTACACCGCAGATGATTTTGGTGGCTTCAGAGCGGAATGGAGGGAGGCGGACTCTCTGGGTACTGCCGGTGAGGAAGGAGGTGATCCAGTCGAGAGCTCTGTCCTGGATCCCTGCATCGTTGAGGTGTGTGCTTAGGGTATGGTGGCATACGGTGATAAAAGCAGCCGAGAAGTCCAGGAGTATGAGGGCCACGGTTTTGCTGTTGTCAAGTATGGTCCTGATATCGTCGGTGGTGGCGATGAGGGCAGTTTCGGTGCTGTGTTTGCTGCGGAATCCGGATTGGGATGGGTCCAGGGTGTTGTGCTCCTCGAGGAAGCGGGTCAGTTATTTGTTGACAATTTTCACAATGCCTTTTGTCGGTAAGGGGAGCAGGGAGATGGGCCGGAAGCTCTTGAGGTCCATTGGGTCTGCCATGAGTTTTTTGAGGAGGGCGTTGATCTCGGCGTATTTCCAGCTCTCCGGGAAGGTGGCGGTGTAGAAGGAACTGTTGATGATCTTCCGGAGTTGGGGTGCCATGACCAAGCTCACTTTGTTGAAGATGTAGTGAGGGCAGGGGTCGGATGATGAGCCGGAATGGATGGTGTTAATGATTTTGATGGTGTCGTCGTCGTTGACGTGGGTCAAGGAGAGCAGGAGGCTGTTGTGGCTGGGGGGCGATGAGTCTGTGGTGTTGGTGGTTGACGGGGTGGTCTGGGTATTAAAGCTGTCATGGAAGTCCCCAACTCTCAATATTCTTATTGTACTTTTTTCAGTGTTGAGGACGTCTCCCACTAAAAAATGAGATGTTCATCCACCATGTACATTAATATTTATCAACTTTTGGCAAAAATTGCAATTTATATGGAGGTTAATCATACAGTAAGATGAATACAGCATCAGATTTGTACTTCACAAAAGCCCATCAACTAAAGAAGGAGTCAGTTCCAGAGTGTTAGCAACATGGGTATCAGTAGAAAAAAAGAGTGGACTTTCAGATTAACTAAGCACAATATCTCTATGTCAGGTACATACCAGAGGTCCTAGCAGCCCCTGCAGTCCGGGGGGTGGCAGGCTTACTCATACTGGAGGAGGTCCCCTCAGGACCCTTCAGAAAATCTTGAGGTGAGGGGGCTCACGTTGTGTTTGGCCACTGCTCTATATGTAGGGACAGACTGTCTACAGGGTACCAGGAGTTTTGGTGGGCTGGCAGGGTGGTGGCCAGCTTCACTGCTGGTTTTGTTAAACTGGACCTGCAAGTCACATTCCTAACTACAGCACTTCTAACAAATGGTTTCAAAGCAGTCTTTAAGCATGCTTTAAAGCCACTTATTTTTACATTGTTTATGTAGAAGAACTGCAATCAGGACCTTAGCTGACAGGTCCTCACCAACAAAACCCACCCCCACAGTAGCAAAACCACCCCCACTGTACCAGCCCACCAAAACTGGTAGCCAGTCCAGCCCTACTCATTTTAAACATACTCTTGATGGTCTTCTAGGATGTTGAAGAAGCATGATAGTATTTGGATTTATAGTTGGTAATAGTTTCTGGTAGGTGATATGATGAGGTTCCCTTTAATTGTTCCCAGTTCTTTCCACAATTTTGCATCTCGAAGAGTTGGCACATATAAACATAAACATTAAAATGTTGTTATGAATTTGGGCAAATGTTTATATTCATTGTCATCTTATTACTTTTTAGTTGATATAGATGTGTTAATGGCTTTGTGAGTTAGGCTACAGACTCCCTCCTGTTTTAAAGCTGCAGACCAGAGAGAGTGGCAAACACATTTGGATCAGCGTGTGTCAGATGCACCAAGGATATTTGCCCTGGTCAAAGTTTTTACCTTCTCACATCTCTGACATGTTAGTCAGAATCCTCAGGGGGGCAAGGCAGCAGATTGTATCTGGCGAAGTCCCTTCAAAGTTGAATTGGCATTGAGTGAGCTTCCACTGAATCTGCTGGTTTGGGCAGAAGCATCTCGGAGTATGGAAAGTCAAATTTCAGAGAAGTCCTCTTGTCCACCTGTTACTTTTGGCAGTGTTGCCCAGTCAAGATTTCTACATTCGGACTTCGGGCCTGATTCAGAGTTTGGGGGAGGGGTTATGCGTTCAAAAACATGACGGATATCCTGTCCGCTACATTACAATCTCAATAGGCAATAATGGGATCATTTTACAGTGGACAAGATATCCGTCATGTTTGTGATGGAGTAACCCCCTCTGCCAAACTCCAAGTCAGGCCCTTAGTCTCTCTTTTTGTAGCTCAGATTCCTCCATTGGGGCAAAGCAGAAGGATGTATCCAGGAAGGTTAGACCAAAGTCTGTTAGGTTAAGCCCAAGGGTCCACTGATCTGGATTTATATGCAGCAACAAGCTCTGACCTGGATCAACCCTACTTTATTGCCCAATAAGGTTCCACCAAGGCAGATTGATTTGGGTGGTTGGACCTGGTCATCCAAAGATTTGAAAATCAAAAATGTTCCAAGTTAAAAAAAATTAGAGATTCCAAAATGCGCACTTCTGGACACCACTAAGGTGTCAATGACCTCATTAGTTCTCACTCCACAAGAGGCCCCCAGAATAGTCCTCTTGTCTTGCAGTCATAGGTCACTCCTGCAAAAAGTTAGTTTTAATGTCCCTGCAGCCACACAAGAAGTCACCCAAATGACCATTGGAGTCCACTTCTTAGTCCTGGGAAAAAGTGGGAGCATGTTAAGCTCTTCAGGTCTCCTCACAGGTTTCCAATAGGAGGTTCAATCCTTTTCCATTATTCTGCAGGTCCAGAAAGAATACTACTTAGCTGTGGCTGAGGTGCCACGATTATAGGATTTACTAGTGACTCCTGCACCAATGAGAAAAACATTTCCGGGGGCAACCGTTCCTACTTTTTCAGAACATACTGTGCACCTTGGTGCAAACTATCTCAAGGGAAATCCAAGATGGAACATGCCTGCTACCCCTGAAGGAAGCATGTGGGCCAGCCATGGGTTTATTTAGGGAAAGAAGCAGTTCTCTCTTCATCAGCTACACCAAACTGGTTCTGGGACCAGTTACCCTTCCCTCTGGGCTGGTGCGCAACTCACAAAAGATGGACAAAAGAAAAAAGGGAATCCCTTTCTCAGGTTTCTCCTTTATTCCACTATGGATGGATTAATGTATGTGCATCACCCTTCCCCGCTAAATTAAAGTGCTAAACCCTTCCACATGCTTTTCCTGGGAAGACAGGTGTTGCAGGCCTCACACGCAGCCAGTCCTGCCCAATAGCCTTAAACCACTGACCTGCTCTGAGGGTAGTTTCCCCCTTCATTAATTTAGTACAGGTCAAGCACTGGCAGGGGCAGTTGCTGGCAAGCGAATTCAAATAAGCATCCACAAGCCTTAGGTACAGAAACGTAACGTTCTAAAACTACTTTTCCTAAATAGTTACAAAAATCTAACTTTAATATTGTACTGCATTTTTAATAAATATTAAAAATAGACGTTGAACCATTTCCCTAGCTTGTACCAAACTGGAGCTAGCAAAATTAATCTATTAATTTGCATTTTAGTTTAGTTAGAACAGCCAGAGTCTTCCACTGTGAAAATAGCTTCACAGAGAGGCTTGTCATAGTAGGGATATCCCAACATTAAATTTCTACATGACAGGTCAGATTGCAGGTTTAATCTGCAGCAGTTAGACTACATTGGGAGGCTTAAAGCCATGCCTTCCTTGTCACACTAGTGGGTAGCACTATAAGTGCTGCAGTCCACTTGTGACATTTAACATTCCAGGCTATGGGTGAATCTTCTGCACCATATAATATGGCTTTAAAGGAGAGTTAAATATGCCAGGGATTATCAAACAGACACAGGGCGCTGGATGGCAATATCACAGTGCTCACAGTAAAAAAAACAGCACTAAAATTGAACAAAAAATGTTGGTAGCTTCACAAAATGGGTCATTTTCTCACACTAGTTATCTGCTTTACAATATTATGATGATGGACCTCATGGACCTCCTCAAAGAAGTAGCACTCTGTTTCAAGACTGAACTGGGCATTCTGCTACTCTAGTATTTTTTAGATTGGCTTTTGGAAATTATAACAGGGGGGTCTGGTTTCAGATCTGGATGAACTACTTTAACCCAACCATTCCACAATGGCCCTGTTTAACTTGTGGCTTCCAGCAGTGTGGGCTTGGTTTGAAAAGCTTCGACAGCTGATTCTAGTTTCTAGTTCTTGGGTGTTCTGTTTCCTCCTTTATGTAGAGTACGGCCAGTTGAGAGTTTTGCCACATGCCCGCAGAGAGTTTTGCCACAGTGTCAGAGGATCTGAACAAGTTGACAGAGTGAAAGAGGGTCAATGCCCTGAAGCTACATTAATGCTGCCATAACATATGTGCCAGTGTGAGGCACTTTTCATCTCAGTAATCTTTCTGCATTGCCAGTCCTTCATATCTGTGCTCTTGTACTCAGAAGGGAAGAAATAAGTGAACTCCTTGCATACATACCTCTGCTACTGAACATTTCTCCTTTTAATGCATTGGATCAGTGAGCATTCTTAAAATGTCCTCCTTATTGAACATAACCATGTACCAGAGGGCCCTTCAAAGCTAGTTCCTGGCTAACATAATCTATGCATCCCTTCCAGTGCTACAACTGTAGAGAATACAGGCAGTGCAGAGTTCGGCTGTGTGCCTGATGGGCAGTCAGTCCAAAGATGACCATGTACCCCAACTTTCAGTGCCTCTAGAATGTGCCTATGTGGAGCAGAGAGCAATGGCTGAAATGTATCACTTGATGTTTAAGTGTTTACAGGACTGCATTCTTCCTTCAAATTATCTAATTGCCAAGAGGTAACCAAGCTTCCTTGTATTTTAGAATGTATGTATAGGTATGTATGTGTAGGTTATTTCTATGTGTGAACCTAGCCAAAAGGCAGCGAAGTGATGTACATGGTCAAAGGCTTAAAGTCGGCTAGTAACAGGGCAGAAAGTTTTAGTGTGCAAAGGATACTTTTGCTGCCGCCTTCATAATTTAAACAGAGCATTAATTGGAGCTTCACTCCCAAAGCTCCAAAACGGTGCAATTCTATCATTATATTACTAATAACGTAGAGCAAAAAATGCAGCCCAGCCAACTGGTGCAACAGCATCAAATGGCATTTCTCAGAAAATAAAACTAAAAACATTCCAAAATTGCCACCAGCGAATGTGCCTGCATGTTGACACCGTATATATGTGCTTGATTTGCAAAAAAATATATCTGAGTTCTGCCACTGTTAATCTATGTTGGTCTTCCCTACGTTATTTCTGTTTGCATAACTAGTCCGTAACATCACTACGTACAGGTATTTTTAAAAGTTAGTTTGGGTTCTATGAGTAGGAGTTATTAAATTAGCATTATTGGACTTTTTAATACATATAAAGCATAAATGTGATTGGCCCTCTTTTGTCTATTTTCAACAGTTCCATCTGTTTGGAATTTTTTTAAATAAAATAGTACAGTCTTGAAATGAGAATATTATCGTATTTACCATCATGGTATCAAAAGGTTGCATCTGTATCACTGCATAATACATTCACTGTAATTATATAGATATATATGTAGAGAGACAGTACGTGCAGTGATTTAGCGTAGCCTCGTACTCGGATAACTAACAGACTTAGGAAATATGAAAATGTGCCGGGCGTAATGCCTTACACATAACGTCAGAATTCTGTAGTAACTTCTCAATTTATAGAGATTAGAGATTTAATCGATAGTCTTCACCAAGTGCTGGGTGATGGGCAGCTATCGACAATGAAGAGCTAACAATAGTCTTGCAGTTCATGACTTACTGAGAAAACATGAAAACGATGAGGCTTGCAGACATATATGACAGGTACAGACAATGCTTCCTGTCAGCCTTCTAGGGGTTTATCGCGAGGCGATCTCTTAGCATCACAAAAGGCGCGTCTGCTAGGAAACCGAGCCTGCCCTTCTTTACCAGAGGAGTATAGAGAGCCAACATCTGGGATGCGCAAAGGGAAGATATGGCATGCCAATCAACATTATGATTCAAAAGTCAAACGACAATAAAAGAAAAACATATATCAAAGAAATTATCCTTTTTGCTCGGAGAGATCACACCTGAATATGAAAATGTCGAGAGTTTAAAATGCACTTTAAAGTACTTTGATTTATTGCACAACGCAATACGTTGCCTTCCCTTCAACGCTATCTTGCATGGTATGTTTTTAGGCAGGGTGCTGAAGGGACTCGCGATAAGGCCGCAGCTCGGTGGGTACAGCATCTGCAGTCGGCAAGTCCATTGTTATGGGGCAAACCTCCCTTTGGCAAGGCGCCCACCAGAGCCTTAGGGGCAGTCTGGGCAGATACCAAGTTAACAGCTTACAAATTGAAGATGTGTTGGGTTAGACGGCTACAACCATTTACAGAGACGTTTTAAGGCATGGGGAAGTGGGCCCTTGCCTTTAAGGGGGCACCGATAGATCCAACGCTGTTCCGCAGAGAGTCTTGCCCTGATGACTTGAAAACATCTTAAAGAGATTGTTTTAAATACCGTCTTCCTTCAATTTATGTTTAATGTGGGTGATGTATTGGATTCTAGTATCATCATTTTGCAGAGAAAAGTTTATGTTTTTCAACACCATGCAATATCCGGAAAACTGTTCATTATAGATAAAAACAGGACCTCAGATATGAGAAATGGTGAGATGCTGCTGTTTTAAAATATAGAAAACACACAGCACTATCCATGAATGTTAGATGTCAGCACATCAGTGTGCCTGTGCACTGTCAGTGACCCGGTCAAAGAGTGGATAACATAGCTGTTTTGAGAATGGACCCCCAAAATACGTATTACCTAGGGCCCCAGAAATCTTTAAGTTGTCCCTGATTATTCAAAGAGGAGCACAGTCAAACCTAGATAATTGTGAGAGGGGGTGTGATACCATCCCCAAAAGTAGGAGGGACCTGTTAGCCTCAATCCAGTGCTATTTATCAACCCACCCCCTATCCTTCATGGACTCAACAAATATATCATTACCTGCCATTTCCCTACAGAGCCCGAGGAGAATTATCTAAACAAGGGTGATAAAGGGAACTGCTGCGCTACAAAGCATGACTTTGATTCACAAGGTGACATACTGGAAACTCCCTTGCTAACCTGCTAATAGACCATAGTTTATTGGATGGCCACCGCCACTATCCGTCACTGCAGCCCACACTCTCCTCTATGAGGCCAAACATATGCTTGTCTTGTGTGATTTTCTTTCGAACAAAGTAAAGTTAAAAGAAATGTCTACTTTAGGAACTACTTGAATCCTAATTACGGCAGTTCTTCAAACACCCTCGGTGGATGAAATCAGAGCTTCATCTAATTTTGAGAGCCTACCTTTCAGCCTGCAGTCCTACCACATATTGAGCCAACAGTAATGTCACAGTGCAATCTTTTCTGCCTCATTCCGACTTCACTACCAGCCCAGTAGGACAGGTGGTTTCAGATCTACTGAAGGTAGATGCAACTTTCTGCTGCAAACTTTGCCTTTCTGGACCCGTGTAATGTCCTAAGAAGCTAGAGCTACTGCAGGCATTGGTGACGTTTTTGAATACAATGGTAGGGGGTTTGGGGAGCCAACCATTACTTTGCAGGCCTGAAGAAAAAGGCAGGAGAACTCTGAAAAATATAATTTGTGCAAGAAGGCATATGAAGCCACTTTCCATACTTTCTCTGTATACTTCAGAAGTAGGTGCCATGACCAGGAGATGACCCTGATGAGCAGGGTCAGAATGCAAAGAAGAGACTGCAGAGATGTCAGCTAGAGACAGGGGGAGAGACACCTCAGCGAGGATCCACCCTAGACCCCAAGCTACAAATCAGAGTAGAGGTTGGTGAGTGGCTCTGGAGTAGTGAGTGGCAGTGAGGTCAGCCATTAGATGCAGTAGGTGCTAAGAGCACTGCCTTTATTTTTTCACAGGCAAGTACTTCCGCCCAGATGAGAGGTGATCAGGGTCAAGGGTGCCAAGTAAAGCAAGGAAAGCGAGTCAGAGGACCAGATGGTTTATTATGACCACTGCTTACTATCATTCCTAGCAGGGAATCCCTACCAAGACAACATGTAAGAGGACAAGGTTTTGGCTCTATGGACCGGTCCGCTAAACCTGCAATGTAAAAACCCAGACAAGGACTATTATATAAACTGAACATTGGGAGAGCAATTAACATCACTTAATGCTGGAGACGGTTGCATGTACCTAAAACATCGGACAAGCAATCCTTATCCTCATCACCCCATGGTTAATTAATAATACCCTGGTCCAAAACACCTCAAGGAAAACTCAAACTGAAGGTTTCTCCTGAGGTCCCCTAATGACGACGGCAACCACAACTACCAAGGTTCAATGAGTGAACCCCTCAACTGAGAACCCTGTGGTCTTGTCGTAATCTACCCTGATGGCTGGTAACTTTTGCGTGGTAGAAACCACGTCCATCCTTTCTCCTTGCCAGTCTTCTGGCAAATAGAAACTGCCATATTGTTTAATGCGAGTGTCCGACCACTCTCTGCATAAAGAAACTACCATTGTCCAATTAGCTGAATCCAATGTCTTGATTTTGCACTTCAAAGGCTTCAGCGCTCTAGGATCTATCAACTGAATATGGGAATTGTCCTGAGTACACTAACTAAAGATCAAAGTCCAGCATATCATTGTCTTCAGCCATCCAGGACCTGCCCTTGACTGCACAAGCCCCAAAATTACTATTCTGCTGTAAATTTGCTCAATTTCATGTGAACGCTAGGTCTGTCATTGAGCCCCAGGTGCGTCTGTCCAGTACTACAAAGAATATCTGTATTGTGAAATTAGGAAGAACAAGTATTGTACCAATCATAAACACCATATCGTGAATCTTAGGCTGCCATTAAAAGATGTCCAGAGCTAGGTCCTAGAGATACCAAGATCCAAAAGAATAATGATTCTAGCTCATATTGTCCATCAAAATGTACGTCCCTGGAACCATTTGGATCTAGTAATACCGGGTCCATTTCTGCATGTTTAGCTCTAATGCTGGAAAAATACGCACATTTACCACCTTCTCTGGAACAGAAGGTCTTCCAGAGGTAGGGAAGATCCTTGTCGAACAGGGGCTTCCCCTGTGGAATTTCAGGGGACTGTGTGAGGACTCTGTAATGCCTCAGCTCCTTCCACTTTACCAACAGTTTTACCACATGAAAATCCACATGGGGTTAACCTGCACCTGGTGTTCCAGATGCCAATCATCTGTGCTTGTTATAGGTGGGGTTAATGGTGCAATGGACTGTGACAGCAGAGGGATATTAGTACAACCCCAATAATTAGATGAGTCTCATGACTTAAAACATATAGTCACTCAGTTGGTGTGCATCTCACTCATTTTAGCACTGTATCACTCATATTCCAGCCTCACTAATTTAGTGTCAGTTTCACACTTTGATGCACAGTCTTGTTTGGTGCAACGGTCATTCCATGTTACAGAACCTTTCTATATGGGTGGAAGCATTACACTTCAATCAGGATTTGAATCAGGATTTATAAAATGATGCAAATCACCCATGAGTGTCTCAAGGCACTGGAGTTGCTAGCTGCCTTGCGGTCCTCTGTTAATTTGAACAGCAAGATTGTTACAAGCTTTGACTGACAGCTGAAAAAAGGAGCGTCCTCTGCTGTTGGATCAGCAGATCTAGGGGGTGTCTGCGAGGAAGAGGGAGATGGATTGCAGGTGTCTGGTCAGTTGGTGGAAGGTCATTCATTTGTTGATGTACGCTGGTCCTTCATTGTGAAGAGCTTTGTATGAGTGTCTAGCATCTTGAACTGGCATCTCTTATGGATCAGGAACCAGTGTAGCTTTTTGAAATGATGTGTGATGTGAGTCCGTCAGAGGAGGTCAAGGATGAGTCTTGTCACTGAGTTTTGTATTGTCTAGAGCCTCTTTAGGAGGTGTGTCATAATTCCTACTTAGAGTGTTACCATAGTGCAGCTTGCTGATAAGGAGGGCTTGAGTGACGGTCCTTCTGGTGTTGATAGGGAGCCATCTGAAAATCTTAAAGAGTATGCATAGGGTGTGAAAGAAGGCAGACAAAACTGCATTTCCCGGTTTCTGCATCAATAACTTGCTGTCCAAGATGATGCGGAGATTGTTGGCCTTGTCAGTCAAGGCAGGAGAGGGGCTGAGTTCAGCAGGCCACCAAGTGTCATTCCATGGCAAGGTGTTGTTCCCAAAGATGAGGACTTACATCTTGTCCGTGTTAAGCTTGAGATAGTTGTCCTTCAACTTTAGACCATAGTCTCACTCAGTGAGTGTGAGCTTCCCATTTTGGACCAGGATATTTATCATGTTTTGTAGGTATCCTTTCTTGCAACAACATCATTAGAGGGCATCAGTGAGATCACTAGGAAGCTGTGGGGAACAAGCAGGCTCTGAGGGGCTAATTATTGTGAAGAGAATGGGGAAAGTGGGGCAGGAAGGAGCAGGGAGAGCTAAACAGAGGGTAAGATAATATTTGCTCATGCATTGCAATGCAAGGTTATGTAATTTGCCAAAAAAGAATAAGAACTCATTCAATCAAAACACAGTGAGACCAATAAAGTCCTTTGGGTGGGACAAGAATATAAAGGAAATCCATGAAGCAGGGACCTGGGACAAGAAAGCAATCAAATCATGAGCAAGGGACAGCAAAAAGCCCACTTTGAATATATTTTGGAATCAGTAGGCCTGAAGCTTTCTGTAAATGAGACCTAAAAACTACTCTCGACCACTGTCACGAATGGTGGTCATTGTGCACAGAAAGTGACAGAAACAGGCTGTACTAAGTGTGAGGTAATTCATTCTTGAAGGGCAGATTAGATGAGAGGAAAGACATGAGAGTCAAAGAAAGAAATGCAACTCATGACTGCCAATGGAATACACAAGCAGGAGTTGGCAGGGAAAGCCTTCCCAGATAATGTGGAATAATGGGAGACAGAAAAGGACAAGCATGCTATAAAACACAGTAAGAAGACAATATGAATAACAAAAAGTGGAGTAGAAAGGAGAGCAGAAAGTAAATATATTATGCCACATCAAAAAGGAATGTCAGCTACTGACTTGAAAGAGCACTGATGAATAATCCTGTAGTATTGCTAAAAGAAATTGGACTATTAGTTGAGGTGGTTTGAAGTCACCTCAAATAATCAGACTGTACCCTGGGTCTCATGGCTAGGTGTAGCTGTCAGTTTGTCTTTGTGTATTGCTCCCAGACAGTGAGACAAAAGGGGAATATGTGTTGGCAGGCTGGGTCACCTCTGACTTGATAGGGAGAAAGCTGCACGTACCACACTTCACAAAGGCTCCGCCTGAGCACACTCAAAGACAAATTATTTGACACTAGTCCTTTGTGACCTCAGACAAGCTGGAGCCAGGGAAGAAGGCACAAATGTTCCAGACACTTCTGGGTTTGGGAAGCTCTAGAACCTTCTCCTACTCCAAAGTGGGCACCAAGTATATATAACAGAGCCTCAGACTAAACTCTTCAGTACTCTTATGGACCTGTGAAAAACTCAGAAGGACTGCTGTGCTGCTCTGCAAGAAGGACTGCTACCCTGTTTCCCAGCTGCCCTGCTGCCTGATGGAAAGGAGTGGGCCTGTATTTTGAACATAGGACCACCAGAGTGACTCCAAGGGACAGGTGTCTGGCCTCCTGATCAGAGCCTCAAGGACAGAAAAGGCTCCAGCCACCTTGAACCCAGCAATGTGACTTTGTCTGTTGTGAGTCTTACCCCACTAGTGGTGCCAGTCCAGTATTGGACCATTGGAAGTGGGCCTAAAGGTGCCCTTCCAGCCAAGCTGAACCTATGTAGTGCAATGTATCTCCTCACAATTCATCGGAATTACCACAGTGCGATGCATCCCAGATGCCGGACCTCCCATCACAGCACATAGTCTCCTCAAAACTCTTTAAAAGTACATATATCCCTATTATACTTATTGGATTTTTGTCATTTTTATCTCAACTAATTTATTACAATTTACACTATCTTTTTAAATTGGTGCAGGATGTTTCTTGTGTTCTGTGTATCATTGTTTGAAGTGCTGCATACATACTTTACACATTTCCTCTAAATTAATCCTGACTGTTTTGTGCAACCCGAGGTTTAAGCACAGGTTAATATGGGGTTTGTTTGTGTTTCACCCTGATAGGGATTGTGGCTTCTGCTTGAGTGCGGTTCATCACCCTCCACTAGTAAACCAATTTCCTAAAGATCATATCCTATTGGTTGCCTATATCAGCTATGATATTCCTGCCATTTAAGTCTTTCACAGTTTTACAAAACGCAGACCTTCAACTCATATTTGTCAGAGATCTTCATAATGTTAGAAGCTCTTCTGGTGCTGCTCTGACTTGCCATATGTCAGCATGTTGGACCAAACGAACATCAATCAAACACCCACAAATTCTGGTACTGGGAAACTTGTTGCATGACTATCGCCACTACCTAAGGGATGGAGGAAATGTGCATCCCATCGTGTGAATAGGAAAGTATACGTTCAAATATTAGGTTGCTATAGCAGAATATTAGTTTGCTATAGCAGAACGGCTTCGTCGATAGACGCAACTAATTTTCTTGATATAGAGATAAATATTAAAAAAGTTAAATGTGCAAATATTCTGCCATTTTGTTGATTTTGGATATCAGCTGCTGATCACACAAAGAATGTGAAGTCCTTCTCTGTTATAGTGGCCCCAGGATTCCCTAACACTATGAGCAGGAATGCAGGGACCATTCTAGAGCAGGTGAAAGGGTTTAAATGAGCAGGAAGAGGTGTGGTGCAGCTGAGGGGAGTGAGAGGCAAGCGGTTGGTGCTACTATGGATGAAAAAAGGATTCCTGGGGCAGATTTAAGAAAAGGGGTGCTACACTGCGCACCCTTTAACGTCCCCCTATGGCTACCCTGTGTGCACCATATTTAAAATATGGTGCACCATGGCACAGGGCAGGGGGCAATAGCGTCAGAATGTTTTTATGTAGATTTTGGTGCTAAACCTGAACAGTACATAGGGGCCCATTGTAACGAATGGTATGCCCCCATTTAAAGACTGCTCTGAGCAGGCTAAAAATGTCGTAAAAAAATGGTGCAAAGAATGGGCAAATGCCCCCCGCCTTGCATACATTTAGCCTGGCGCAGGCATAGTGTGGCGAAAGGGATTACAAAGTGGTGCGATGCATGCATTGTGTCACTTTGTAAATATAGCTCGGCATTTTTGCCATATCACCACATTCACGTAAAAAAAATGATGCTAATGTGGTGATATATGGCGCAAGAGGCTCTTAAATCTGCCCCTCTGTTTCTCTAGAACAAAGAACTGAGGTAAAACATGCATTTGAACTATGCACACCAGGCAGCATAAAGGCTATCTCAACCTTCTGTTTTAGTAATGATAAATGTGCTTAGATTGTGAAATGTGCAAATTTTTTGCTTGGATTCTGTGTGGAATAGTAATTATGCAGAATGTTCATGCATCTATGCTCGTAGTGCATCATGCTACAAGCAATGCAATGTGTGATGTACATGTCTCATGAGGTATTAACAGGAGATTTATTTAATCTCTTGCTGCATACATTTTAGAGCCCACTTGGTGGTGCTAATGTAGTACGCCATAGACTATTGTTATGTTCAGTGCTGAAGAAATGAAAGGTTAAAGACGTCGGTGGTAAATGCTGTAGTAATGTTCTACTTTTTAAAAATCAAAAATGTGAGCAAGTTTTAAATGAATCATCCATTGCAAGATGTTATTTTTTCATTGTTTAATGTGTGTGTGGGCCAATGTAGTATTAAATGGGGTATGATAAGTGATCATATGGGTGGGTCACATAGGTGTTTAATCATTACAATTTTTAGGGTCGAGTCTGCGTCGCATGCGCTTGAGGAAGCGTATCGCTTGCAAGACGCTTTAGTAGTTAGAAAAGGGCTCGGAGCCCCGTCCATGTCCCGTCAGTGTCTTTCATTGGTTTGTGGGCTTGCCTTTTAAAATCTGCTTGCTTTCATTAGTGGAAGGCATGCATAAGTCACGCCTTTTATGGTGGTTAGCCCTCCTTGAGTGCAGCGACCAAGTACTGAAAACATGCGAGGCTTGCTGTTTTCCATCCGGTTTGTGGACTACTACTGATCTTTTTTCGCAACGCAATCTCGCTTGGCAGAAATCGAGCGCTTTGCATGACATCGACCCTGTTACATAGATGATTGCACTTTTGCCGGTTACGTAGATAATTGCACTTTTGCCGATAGGTTTCACTATGAGTGAACTGTAGCAGCTCTTTTTTTCCATTTAATGTGGCAAGAAAAGTCCGGTTGGGAGTTTACAACTGCTAATAGCTCTAACTCGGAGAAATACGAGACCGTTGCATTGCAAATGCTTGTTTAAAGAGGCCAGGTGCTCACTCAAGGTTTCATTCATTCATTTGGACTAACTGTTAACTGAAGTCTGCAAGATAGGTTGTAAGTGCACAGATGGAGAGTGGCCATCGTAGGGAAAAGTCGAATGTTGTTCATGGGGGCGATAGATGTGCTTCTGTTATTATATTTTAACACCAACCAATCTCTATAATTAGGGGGTCCGATTCACAAAAGCATTTTTTGGTTATATAAAGTAGTACTTTTCACGTACTCGTCTTCCATGCCTTTGTGGATCAGCCCCTATACGTACAAATTCCTATTGGTAAAAAGTGATAATTGGTCAACTAGTTATGTTAATTGTATATTGTGCGTTGTATATTAATAATCCCTGAATATCCCCATTTTAGATGTTTTGGGGCCAATTAACATTCGAATGTAAAAAATGTACGAGAAGAATCCTACTTTGTGAATAAGCCCCGAAAAGCACACGTCTCACAAAGATGTAAATATGTGTTAGGCTGGTTTCCAGGGCTTCTCCCAGCCACGGTTGAAAGTGTTCCTCATTGCTGAGCACTGTGCGGCTCAAATGCTGGCAGGTGGACCAGACCAGTATCACTAACAAATCTCTTAAATGATTGGTCGTTCTCTATTTCCTAGATGCCAGCTTGTCCTAGAACCAAGCTAGTATTTTTAGGATTATAGACTCTAAATCCGGAACTACATCCACAACCGCAGAATCACATGACTGTTGCTCAAATGTTGGTCAGATGACTTCGAATGTCCATTGTGCAAAGCAGGGGTGCTTGAGTGAGATTCGATGGGTCAAAGTAACGTCGTAGATACAATGCAGCCCGCAAAATCAGTTTTCCCTATTTATTCTGAGTACCTCAGCAACGATAAAGATAAGCAGCTTTAGGAGGGAGGAGGGTGGGCGGGAAGCACACACACACTCATTCTTTCACACACATGCATGCACAGCCATTGAAAACACTCATAATATTCAAACATGCACTCATGCACTAAACATTCATTTTAAAAGATCATACACACACACACACTTAGCTTCAGCCTCGGAGGTCCCAGGAGGGTTGGGACTGCTGCCTTCCTCTAAGGTCAGCCAATGAGGCTGTGGTCTCCAAACTTTTTAATGCTGCGCCCCCTCCCCAGTTGAAAAATAAAAATCATTGGGGCCCCCCTCAGAATTTTTCACAAATATTTTATAAAGATGGCAATGTTTAAATAGTCAAGACGTATTTAAACATTGCAGTTAAGTACTGTTACCTTTTTAAAAATACAATAGCATGTTTCTGCTTAAAAGAAAACACTGTTATCTGTGTAATGCTTCTTTTGGCCAGAGTCTGGCGTCCCCCCTGGGATCACTTGAGGCCCCCCAGGGGGGCCCACCCCACAGTTTGAAGATCCCTGCAATGAGGGAAGGCAGCAGTCCCAGC
This sequence comes from Pleurodeles waltl, assembly GCF_031143425.1. NCBI lineage: Eukaryota > Metazoa > Chordata > Amphibia > Caudata > Salamandridae > Pleurodeles > Pleurodeles waltl. The sequence continues at coordinate 107,509,423 of NC_090440.1, read as the reverse complement.
TTCGTCTCAGAGTGGGATGGGGTCAGTGAGACTGCTGACCCCACCCCACTCTGTGACGAAGTGTCACTGATTGACACTCGCCCTGGGCGTTCAAGGGCTTAAACCTGAAGCACCCAGGTCGAAGTCAGTGGCTGACGCTTTCCTCGTCACCCGGGGAGGGCCTCGAAGCACCTTTGCTGAGCCGAGGAGGTTATGCCCATAGGAGCTGTGACTTCCTCAGCTCAGCAAAGTTCAGCTCAGGCAGCCAGTAGTCTGCGCAAATCGCGCATGTCTGCTCCTGACTGCCTGACCTGAACATGAAGAGTGTCTGTCAGGCTGACCTTTGTTCACCCTGATAGACACTCTTCATGAGGGGCAAAAGGTGGGGGAGGCGTGGCCCCTCTGCCCTAAAGGACGGGCCGCGCCTGCTGGCATAGTCCGCGCAAGAGATCAAAAGGTCTATTGTGTCATGCAAGGAAATCCAGTAAATGACGTTTTTCATGGATATCTGAGGGGTGCGAAGAAAGACCCGATCACTGGGTTGGCTTGAGGAGCCAAGGTGTGGCTAAATTCCAGGGTAACCTCCAGGTTCCTCACAGTTGTGGTTATGGTGGACAATTGACCCAGATGTCTTGACCGAGAGTAGTTGGTGTAGTGTTTGCAGCTGCCTAATAAATAAAAAGGTATTTTTGTGTAGCCAGAGCTCATCTAACTGATATAATCAGGATTTAAAGCAGTAACAACGAGTTCAAACACAGACTCCGGGAGTGGACGCATTACTCCAGTGAGCCACCAGACTTATGCTCAGGTTTCAAGTAGTGGTGTAACAAAGGCCCCCACAGCTCCTGCGGTAAGGGGCAGGGGGCAGGGAGGAGGCCCAGAGCTCGTGCGAGCCCCTTCAGAAGAGTACCCTGGCCTGAAAGCTCCCAGGTGTGTTTGGAGGGGAGCCCTCTATGTACTTTGCAGCCCCCCCCTCAAGTTAGGCTACGCCACTGTTTCAAAGCCCTGATATATGCAGAGTACATAGAGCTAGAAAATCAAACTGTAGGATTAAAGATAAACTGAAGATGCCAATTCTGTAGGACATAGTTACCGGGAAAGTACATTTTCACTTCAAAGTTTAAAAAAGCGCACATCCGTGAATCAGACCAGCAAGCAATGTCACCTCCAGGAAATATTACACACCGGTAGGCCACACTATGTAAACAGGTTTCAGCGTGGCACTTTTTCTGTTCTGGCCCTTGTTCTGGCATATCCTCAAAGTAATTGCTTTGGAGAGGGGAACATTTAATTTTTAAATGTGCAATTAAGGATTCCTCGTATTTAGGGCCAGATGTAGCAAAGGGTTTTACCCAGTCTGTGTCTATGGGAAAAGGTGTTTGTACATATGGCCCTTAGTTTTTTGTGCCTATTTTGAAGGTGCAGAATTTGGAGCCCTCCTTCCAGATTAATTTCCAAACGAGTGGGCTTTACTTGATGGAATGTCTAAAAAATACACCTGTTTTCTTTGTCCTCAGGGATTTCAGACAAAATATCTGGCACATGATGGAGCCTATGTTGATGTATACGATACAAAGTACCCCCTGCCGTACACTGTAAAGCTATTGCAAGTCACAGAGCAGTTACCTGACCATGTAGTGAAACAAGGCCGTAGGTTACTTGCTCTATCCTTATTATGGATGCCAGAGGGTACATTATTCCTTATGATACACAGTCACACAATAACTCTTCGTACAAGCCACTTGTATCGTTGGTGCAGTGCTCTTTCACGGGCAAGAAACAGGATGTTTGTAAACATGAAGACTACGATACAAATTTCTAGTGCAAAATTAAAAACATCAAATAGCAATTGGATATTTGTTGCAAAAAGATATTAGAGTATGTTTAAAAAAACACCTGGCTCAGGATGCACAGAAACATCCAGAAAGATTCTATTTTTCGTCCAATTCCCTAAAGTATGGAAAAACATATTTCCATAAACATCCATTTTAATTTCAATTTATCACTGTTCATCATGTTTTGTTTCTTAAAGTGCAGCTTTGATTATGCTCTGTGATCTCCCTTGTCCCTCAGCTGTTGGCTCTGGCTGAAAGCATTATGATGCCAGAATGCAACTATAATAAGTTATTACATTTGAGCGGCTATATAGGGATGTCAAAAGTTACCTAAATTAAGGAATTTTTTTGATAGGCTTTTATACGGGGATTACATGCCCCCAAGTATGATAATGTGAATACTCTGTATGCTGGTTTTTCCCATACATGATTTTACGCTGCTAGCAGTGTATAACTAAAGAAGAGTTTTTAATTTCTTTGTGAAAGATTCTGCTATGCGCCTAAATAACTGAAGATTTTAGAAATTGTTTTTGCCCAGAGCTCTACCCAAGACTCCAGGGAAGGCTATGGACTATGGGTGTTTGCGGACACCACGGGCCTAATTAGGAATTCGGCAGACGGGAGCACCCGTCTGCTGAACTTCCGACAGGGATGTTGCAACACACTGGCTACTTCGCCGACGGACCCATTAAGACTTTCCCGCTAGGCTGACTGGCGGAAACTGAGGTAGCAGCATTGTCTCTGGCTCATAATCAAGCCAGCTGCAGAGCTGTTGCCTGCAGGATGCAACAGCACCCTCGCAATGTTCACTGTCTACACAGCAGACAGTGAACATTGCGATGGTGCTCTGCAGGGTGACCCCTGCACTGCCCATGCCAGGTGCATGGGCAGTGCAGGGCCCCCCCTGTAGCTCTCTGCATTTCTTCTCCACCAGCCTTTTCATGGCAGTAAAACCACCATGAAAAGGCTGGGGGAGAACCAGGTCATAATCAGCAGGTTCTGACCTCTGCCAACGTCAGCCCATCAGGATCACTGATCTCGACAGAGACAGTGGAAACCTAGTGGTCTGACCACCAGGGTCTTAATGTGCTGGTTGGACCACCACAGCAGCGGTGGTGCTGACCTCCACTGCAAGTCTAGTATTCTCAAGACCGTCAGTCTCGTAATGTCGTAATGAGGCCTTAAGTCTATTCCTCAATTTTAACCTAAAATCACTGGTTTCACATCTTTTAGTCTAATTAGTTAAATGGAAGCAGGCCAATACTACAAATCTCAGAATACATTAGGCCTGGACTGGAAACAGGATCAATTATGGCCTGGAGGGTGTGGTCATCCTAGATGACAAGGAAGGATTCATGTTTGTAATCCCTATGAATGATCCATTGCTATAGAAGTAAGAATTTCTGTCTTGGAGGATTTCAGTTTTATTTTAATTTTGGCCAGCCGGTCATCAACTGCAAGATATCTGTGTAGTAGTAGATGAGGAAGGCATAACCCAGTATCAGTTGAGGAAGGAAACTGATGTACATCTCAAATAGAAGAGACCATGATGGATCTATAAGAGACCCCAGAAAAATAGGGAAATAAGGAGAATGCTAAAAAGTTAAAAAATATGATTTAGATGTGCTATGAAAGGAATTAGGAGATTCAGTTCATGGTTCTATTCTGTAACCCTATGGGCGAGAGCCATTACATGAAGGTAGAATAATGTACTGGATCATGACAACTGTTGGCTCCAGGAGTACATATATGGTTTTTCAATTTCTGTTTCAGTTTTGAGGTTTTCCTGTGTTGCTATGACATCTAAGTTCATCCCATATCCTGCATGGAAGCTGGCATTGTTCGTCCATGCATGTCATGTTCTTGATTGTTTTCAATTAATGTTATCAGCTGAAATTTGGCTATTTGTAGAAGTAGCTAGGCTACGAAAATATCCTTTGCGAGGAGTCTATAATCACTTCAGCTCTTAGTGTCACATACCAACGTCTTTGGTAGATGAGACTCTCATGTCCTTAAGATAGATTGCCCTTCAATTGAGGAATGGGGATCTTTCTGACTGGCAGTACTGTAGTTATGGCTTTCCCTGATGAGGGACTATTGGTAATCCAAACATTTGGCATGAACTGATGACATTGGGAGGTGGGTGACCTTTGAGGTAGTAGACTAAAGTCAAGGAAAGCAGGCTGAAGAAAACAATTTAGTAGCAAGATAGATGTCCAACTTATTATCTTTCCTATGAAAATAGATGACTATTTCATTTCTGTGCTGTTGAAAGGAGAACATTTAGGCGGTCATTCTGACCGCGGCGGGCGGCAATCGCCGCCCGCCATGCGATCACCACCAAATGGCCGCTCCGCGGTCAGAAGACTGCGGATGCCATTCTGGCTTTCCCGCTGGGACGGCGGGCGACCGCCAAAAGAGCGCCCGCCGGCCCAGCGGGAAAGGCCCTGCAACAATGAAGCTGGCTCCGAATGGAGCCGGCGGAGTTGCAGGGGTGCGACGGGTGCAGTTGCACCCGTCGCGATTTTCACTGTCTGCAATGCAGACAGTGAAAATCTTTATGGGGCCCTGATAGGGGGCCCCTGCGCTGCCCATGCCAGTGGCCCCACGACACCCGTTCCCTCCATCCTGTTCCTGGCGGTAAAAACCGCCAGAAACAGGATGGCGGGAAGGGGGTCGGAATCTCCATGGAGGCGCTGCTTGCAGCGCCGCCATGGAGATTCAGCCCATGCAGGGGAAATCCGGAGGGAAACCGCCGGATTCCCTTTTCTGACTGCGGCTTTAACGCCGCGGTCAGAATGGGCTGGGAAGCACCGCCAGCCTGTTGGCGGTGCTTCCGTGGTCACCGCCAGGGCCAGAATGACCCCCTTAGTTAGATATGGCCGTTGAGATCCTAAATTTTGATGTGTTTTTAAAGAAAAACTGAGGGGTGTGAGATACAGTCAAGACTTAAGATGTCATACCTCTAATTTTTGCCTTTACACTGCCTGCTGATGTTTGTAGTCTTGCCTAGTGATGCGTCCTACTTTTTCATTAATTTGCACTTTAAGGCATTTCTTGTCAGTTTGCAATGTGAAGCTCTTTAGTGGTCAAGATTTTCTTAATTAGGAGAAGATCATAACAAGTGTACCAACTGAGGTGGAGAGCAATTGTTAGAGGATTACAAAAGTAGTTGTTTGGCAAATGAGCTTGGCTAATGCTAGTGATGGATCCAATATTCTCATCCAGAAGCATTTTCCACATTGTTTAGTATTAGAAATTGGGTCTCTAGTTGCCAGAGGTATGCACCATGTCCAAGTAGGGGCTACAAACCTAGTCAGGGTAAGTCAAACACACACTTGTGCTCAACTTCTGGTAGCATGGCACAGAGTAAGCAGCTTAACTTAAAAGATGGTGTGTAAAGTATTTGTGGAACAAAAACACACACACACACACAGACACACACACACAGTAACTTAGTGAAAACACCACAAGGCCCCTTCAAAGTTTTAGAAAAAATATAGAATATGCACCTGACCAAAATGAGACGAAAATGGCAAAAATTAAATCAATAGAAGTTATTAATTTTCAAAGATTAAACTAAAAAGTGCTTAGAAGTCTCCAGCAGTCAGAAGGTTACTTGAGGTCATAAGGGACCATTGCAAAGCCAAAGTTGATGCCAACTGCGATGCAGGGTTGACCGGCTACAGGATCCACTCAGGGTCCACTGAAAAAGTACCTTGGATGGAGCAAGGTGATGCATCAATATTTTCCACGCAGTGAGGTCATTGTGTTGTCGTTGAGCCTCGCAGTATGGTCTCATGTCGGTATCAAACTCCATTGAGATGAATGCAATGTGTCATTGTTGAGCTGCGCAGAGGGTAGTGTTCGGGTCGCATAGGCTGTGGATTCGCTGTCATCGGACAGTCTCTGTGTTGGCATCGAAGGAGTGATAGTGATAGTTCTGACTGATGCAGTGGTGATGGAGCATTGTTTTTTGGCAGAAAGCAACTGCAAAACCCATGTCTGAGGCCCAAAACTGGAGGAGGCACCTCAGTCAAGGAAAGGACTCACAGATGGCAGACTTCAGCAGCATCAGGAGAGTTTCAAGCAGTCTTTCTTTGATGTCCCTGACACTGCAGAAAAACAGGGGGCAATCGAGGAAACCCTTTGAGAAACTTGGGATCAAGGATGTAGAGAGCAGGTCCAGTACCTCTCACTCCCAGGCAAGAAACAGCAGGCAGTAGGCGAACACAGCAAAGCAGGAAGCAAAGTAGCAGTCTCTCCACCAGCACAGCAGTCTTCTTCCATACAGGGGCTCTCATTACAACCCAGGCGGTCAGTCTAAAAGTGGCGGTAATACCACCACAGGCTGGCGGTAATTATCACCAAATTATGGCCATGGTGGTGGGAACTCAGATAAACAGCCACTTTACCACACAGGCTGCCAGGGCGGAAACAACAGTCACTATGGCAGTAGCCACCTACAGCCAGGTGGAAGTCAATGTTCTGCCCACCGTGTTAAGAAACAGGAAACCACCACCTTTTCCGGGGCGGTACCAATGAAATCAAAAGCCTGGCAGAAACACTGCACATAAGGGAAAGGGCTCACCATTGGAGATACAGGGAAGAACCACGCCGCCATGGGGCCCGATCTGCATGTCTTCCCCAATGATTTTCTACGTGCTGCTCCACCACGAACACCAACGACGGCGAAGACGACGATGGTGAGTCCAGCCGCCTAGCACATGGGGGGAAGAGAGTGACACACACGCACAACACCCCCCCACATCATACACACTAACAGCTGTAGTAATAAAACATAATTATCCTGTACCTCAGTTGAATAATGCAAGGACAACAGGAATTTACTAAAGTGAGTGTAATAAGATAAACACAGTATAAAAAAGAAATATAAAATGTAACTGGTATATACAATTGTACAGGTCAAGGGACACTGCCCAGTCCTCAGTGTGCGTGGGCCACAGGGCCACAGGCCAAAGTCCAAGGCCCCTCTTGTCACCTGCATCAACACAGAGAGAACACTGCAGGGCCATCAGTTGAAAAATAGGCAGGCACCTCAGGGGGACGGGGAACGGGGGGCCACCTCAGCCAGAAGATGGAACAAGACCAATGGTTCTGGAAGGGACAACATGCCCTGTGCTTGGTCCTGAGGAGTGCAAGGCCACAGTCTCTCAAGTGGGTGACATGCCCACTTCCTCTGGAGGGGGAAACATGCCCTGTGCTTGGTCCTGGGGAGTGCAAGGCCACAGTCTCTCAAGTGGTTGTCTTACCCACTGGTTCTGGAGGGGGCATTGTGCCCTGTGCTCTTGATCCTGGGGAGGCTCGGGTAGGTGGGTGTCTGACCCATTGGTTCTGGAGGGGTCATTGTGCCCTGTGCTCTTGATCCTGGGGAGACTGGGGTAAGACAACCGTCCGAGCGACCCCTGACCAGTTCTGGCCAGGTGAACACTCCCCGTGCGCACAGCTTTTCTTGCTAGTGCCTTGTTTTGCTTTTTTACCCGTTTTTCCTTCCCGCCGCTGCGTCCCTGTGTCCCCGCACCCCTCGTGCCCCCATTCGCCCACCCCTCCTGCCTCCCAGCTGCTCCTCCCTCCCTCCTCCCCTTCTTAATGGCAGTCGCTGCGCGCTGAGGTGAGTGACCCCTGACCTGTTCTGGCCAGGTGAACACTTCCCGCGCGCACAGCACCACCTAGCCGTGCCCGTGTCTCCCCACCCCGCCCTCGCTGCTACCAAGGAATCGAGGCCCTCCTGGTCCCGATCCGCCCTGGTGTCTAGTGGTAGGCGTTAGTGTGTTTTTCAATTTCAGTTAGTGTGTTTTTTTCAATTTCTTGTCACCTTGTTTTCTGTATTTTCACTTTCCTTGTTTTTCTTGCTTGCGCCTCGTTTTGCTTTTTTACCAGTTTTTCCTTCCCGCCGCTGTGTCCCTGCGGCCCTGCCCCCCTCGCGTCCCCATTCACCCACGCCTCCTGCCTCCCAGCAGCTCCTCCCTCCCACCTCCCCTTCTTAATGGCGGTCGCTGCGCACTGAGGTGAGTGACCCCTGACCTGTGTTGGAAAGGTGAACACTCCCTGCGCGCACAGCACCAACTAGCCGTGCCCGTGTCTCCCCACCCTGCCCTCGCTGCTACCAAGGGATCGAGGCCCTCTTGGACCTGATCCACCCGGGTGTCTAGTGGTAGGCGTTAGTGCGTTGTCCAATTTCAGTTAGTGTGTTGTTTCAATTTCTTGTCACCTTGTTTTCTGTATTTTCACTTTCCTTGTTTTTCTTGCTAGTGCCTTGTTTTGCTTTTTTACCAGTTTTTCCTTCCTGCCGCTGCGTCCCTGTGGCCCCGCCCCTCTCGCGCCCCATTCGCCCACGCCTCCCGCCACCCAGCTGCTCCTCCCTCCCTCCTCCCCTTCTTAATGGTGGTCGCTGCGCAACTGCGCAGCAGGCGTGCTACTGGCACACCGGAGGCACGCCAGAGGCAAGCCCCTCTGCTCCCATCCGCGCCTGGACCGCGCCCAGCACCAGAACCCCTGGAACCCGCAACCGCCATGCCACCAGACTCCGTTACATCACCAGCACCCTCCTCGCACTCAACAATGGTTGAGGCACCACCTGCTTCCAGGCCACCCCGACCATTCTCCTGCCGCACCTGTAGCTTCACCTGCGACAGAGCCACTAAACCTCCCAGGACTGGAATCAAGCACCTCCACTACATACTCCTCAACACCCGCTTCGCACGCAAGCCCAACATCGAACTCTGGGACTTGCTCGACACCACCACCCCTGACGTAGCCTTCCTGACCGGAATCTGGTGGAACGACTCCTCGGCACCCGACATCACCATAGCCATCCTGGACGGCTACAAGATCTCCCGCAGGGATCGCATCAACGGAATCGGAGGAGGTATAGCCATCGTCCACAAGGCCACCCTCGAAGTCCACACCCACATGGACGACACCCTCAAGTACGCCGAACACCTGCACTTCAGAATTCACACTGACCCCAACACCACCTTCAGAGGGATGCTCGTCTACAGACCCCCCGGACCCAGGGCACCGTTCAGCAATGCCATCGCCGACCTCACCAGCACCCACGCACTCACCTCCACGGATTACATCCTCCTCGGGGACCTAAACTTCCACCTTGAGAACAATAACGACGCCAACTCCACCACTCTGATCGCCAACCTCGCCAACCTCGGTCTCAGACAAATTGTCACCGCACCCACCCACGCCGCTGGCCACACACTCGACCCCATCTTCTCTACAAGAGCCCACGTCACCTTCAACTACACCACCGAACTCCACTGGACCAACCACCACTGCATCCACTTCACCTTCAAGAAACAAACCAAACACCACCACACCCATCTGCCGCCCCGTCGTTGCTGGAGCAAAGTCACCGAAGATCAGCTGACCAACGCCCTGGCCCAGAGACCGCCTACCGACCCCACCGGCCCTGACATCGCAGCCCACAACTTCAGGCAATGGATCAACGATTGCGCCAACCACCTCGCACCACTCAAGAAGCCCTCCAACAACCAAGCCAGCAAAAAAACCACCTGGTTCACCCACGACCTCCAAGCGCAACTGCCGAAAACTCAAGAAGAAATGGCTCCACGAACGCACACCCGACAACCACACAGCACTCAAGGACGCCACCCGCAGACATCATCAACTCCTCAGGCTGGCCAAGAGATCCTCCTTCAAAGCCTGTCTGGATAACAACGCACACGACAGCAAAGACCTCTTCAGCATCGTGAAGGAACTCTCCAACCCCAGCGCCAACGTCAACGACATCCCACCTTCCCAAGAACTGTGCGATGCACTGGCCACCTCTTTCCACCGGAAGATCACTGACATCCATGACAGCTTCAAAACCTTGACCACCTCAACCACACCAGTCTCCTCCCCCATGAACATCACCCGTACCAACCACCTGACTTCATGGACCAACGTCAACGACGACGAGACACGCAAGATCATGAACTCCATCCACTCTGAATCACCATCAGACCAGTGCCCACACCACGTATACAACGAAGCAGACACAGCCATCGCACCCCAACTACGGAAGGTCATCAACATCTCCTTCGAAACAGCGAGATTCCCGGGAAGCTGGAAGCATCCCGAAATCAACACCCTTCTCAAAAAGCCCAAGGCGGACCCCAAGGACCTCAAAAACTTCCGGCCCATCTCCCTGCTCCCGTTCCTGGCGAAGGTCATCAAGAAAATTGTTAACACACAACTGACCCGCCACCTCAAAGACAACAACATCCTGGATCCTTCCCAGTCCGGATTCAGACGGAACCACAGCCCCGAGACCGCCCTTCTCACCGCCACAGACAACATCAGAAGCCAACTCAACAATGGAGAAACATCAGCCCTCATCCTCCTAGACCTGTCTACCGCCTTCGACACAGTCTGCCACCACACTCTGAAAACCCACCTCCATGAAGCTGGAATCCAAGAGAAAGCCCTCGACTGGGCCACATCCTTCCTATCCTTTCTTGCCCAGAGAGTCCGCCTCCCCCCTTCCAATCCGAAGCCACCGACATCATCTGCGGCGTACCCCAGGGCTCATCCGTCAGCCCAATGCTGTTCAATATCTACATGGCCCCCCTCGCACAAGTGGCCCGCCAACACAACCTCAACATCATCTCCTACGCTGACGACACCCAGCTCATCCTCTTCTCCATCACCAAGGACCCACACACTGCCAAAACCAACCTTCACGAGGGTATGAAGGCCGTCGCCGAATGGATGAGAGGCAGCTGTCTGAAACTGAACTCAGACAAGATGGAGGTCCTCATCATAGGACCCACCCCCTCTGCCTGGGATGACTCGTGGTGGCCAACCTCGCTGGGTACCCCACTGACCGACCACGCACACAACCTTGGCTTCATCCTCGACTCATCACTCTCCATGTCAAAACAGGTCAATGCCATCTCCTCCTCCTGCTACAACACCCTCTGCATGCTCCGCAGGATCTACAAGTGGATCCCGACCGAAACAAGAAGAACAGTGAAACAGGCCCTCGTCAGCAGCAGGCTTGACTATGACAAAGTACTCTACGCAGGTATCCCAACCAAGCACCTGCAACGCCTCCAACGCATCAAAACTCCTCCGCCTGACTAATCCTCAATGTGCCCCGCCGCAACCACATCACCCCCACCTGAAAAACCTTCACTGGCTCCCCGTCGACAAGAGGATCACCTTCAAGCTCCTCACCCACACACACAAAGCACTCCACAACGCTGGGCGAGCCTACCTGAACAAAAGACTCAGCTTCTACACCCTCACCCGACAGCTACGCTCCGCCAACCTCGCCCTCACCGTCATCCCCCGATTCCAACGAAAGTCCTCCGGTGGCAGATCCTTCCCCTACCTCACCGCCAAGAGCTGGAACACCCTCCCGACCAACCTAAGACAGATCCAAGACCTGCTCCCCTTCAGTGCGCTTTACAAATACAATGATTGATTGATTGATTGACCCGTCTTACCCAGTGGTTCTGGAGGGGGCATCGTGCCCTGTGCTCTTGATCCTGAGGAGGCTGGGGTAGGTGGGTGTCTGACCCACTGGTTTTGGAGGAGGCATTGTGCCCTGTGCTCTTGATCCTGGGGAGACTGGGGTTGTTGGGTGTCTGACCCACTGGTTCTGGAGGGGGCATTGTGCCCTGTGCTCTTGATCCTGGGGAGGCTGGGGTTGGTGAATGTCTTACCCACTGGTTCTGGAGGGGGCATTGTGCCCTGTGTTCTTGATCCTGGGGAATGCAAGGTCACAGTCTCTCAGGTGGGTGTCATATCCACTGAATTTGCAGCCGGCAGGCCGCACAGCAGCCCATGGAGGCAGGACAACATACTGTCCACCGGATGTGATGGCTGCTCAGTGGTGGTGGTAGTGCTGCTGCTGCTGGTGGGTGGAGGCTCCAGCCCTTCCCCTGCAGCCTCGGATGGCTGCTCAGTGGTGGTGATGGTGCTGCTGCTGTTGGTGGGGGAAGGCTCCAGTCCATCCCCGCAGCCTTGGACGGCTGCCCACTGGTGGTGGTGCTGCTGCTGCTGTTGCTGGTGGGGGAGGCTCCAGCCCATGCCCTGCAGCCTCAGACGGCTGCGCACTAGTGGTGGTGTTGGTGCTTGTGCTGCTGCTGGTGCAGGGAGGCTCCAGCCCATCCCCTGCAGCCTCAGATGGCTGCTCAGTGGTGGTAGTGCTGCTGCTGCTGGTGCGGGGAGGCTCCATCCCATCCCCTGCAGCCTTGGACAGCTGCCCACTGGTGATGGTGGTGCTTCTGCTGCTGCTAGTGGAGGGAGGCTCCAGCCAATCCCCTGCAGCCTCTGGCGGCTGCTCAGTGGTGGTGGTGCTGTTGCTGCTGGTAGGGGGAGGCTCCAGCCCATCCTGTGCAGCCTCAGACGGCTGCACAACCATGGTTGGTGGTGGGGGCTCTGTCAGAGTCCCTGCCCCAGGCCCCTTGTCCTTCCTGCCTGCTGGTGCTGGCTTCCTGCTTTTCCTGCCAGCAGCTGGGGCAGGCTCCTTGCCCTTCCTGGCAGCAGCTGGGGCTGGCTCCTTGCCCTTCCTGGCAGCAGCTGGGACGGGCTCCTTGCCCTTCCTGGCAGCAGCTGGGACTGGCTCCTTGCCCTTCCTGGCAGCAGCTGGGGCTGGCTCTTTGCTCTTAAGAAAGCAGCTGGGGCAGGCACCCTTTCCTTGAGGCTGCCTGGTGCAAGCTCCTTCACCCTCTGGACATGTGCCCTGGATCCTTTCCCACCATGATTGGGCGTGGAGACTACTGGGCCCGTGGACTGGTTGGCTGAGGTGCTTGTTGGGTTTTTGCCACCCTGGCCAGATGTGAAGGATGGGGGGAGCAGTAGGAAAGAGGTCAGTGGTGGATAGGAAAAGCTTCTTAGGGACATTTGGGGTGGGAAGAGGGAGAAGGTTTGGGAGTGGAGGAAGAGGGAATGGTTGTAGGAGGTGTCTGTCTGCTTAGATTGGGTGCAGGTGCATAGGCTGGATGCTGTTGTGAGGTGGATGTCTGTTGTGTGTCTGAGTGCTTGTGTTTGTGTACTTTAGGAGGGGGCAGACACAGTGGGAAAGGACACAGGGGGCGTGTGCATGGTTGTTGTAGATGTGTCTTCAAGTGAGGTGGGTGTTCTGCTATGTGTGGTGGTGATGCTAGTAGTGGATGAGGATGTAGTGCATGCAGGCGTGAGTGTGGACGTGACTGGGATGGAGGTGGTGGTGGAGGCCGTGGATGTTGTAGTGTCTGCAACTGTATGTTGTTTGTGTGAGTGCTTGTGGGATGAAGTGTGGTGCTTGTGTTTGCCTGTGCCACTCTTGTGTGCTGTCCTGTGTGCATGCTCGTCTGGCTGTGTGCTTGGGATGGGTTGGGGTAGAGGAGAATAGGACTGGGCTGTGGAAGTTGGAGGGGGGACAGTAGAAACAGGGACAATGGCTGCCATCAGAGAGGAGGCCAGAGCCTGGATCAATCTCTGTTGGACCGCAAAGCCAGTGTGAATGCCCTCCAGAAATGCATTAGTCTGTTGCATCTGAGCTGCCATCCCCTGGATGGCATTCACAATGGTTGACTGCCCCACAGAGATGGATCTCAGGAGGTCAATAGCCTACTCACTCAGGGCAGCAGGGCTCAGTGGGGCAGGGCCTGAGATGCGTGGGGAGAAGGAGATGCCCACCCTCCTGGGTAAGCAGGCACGGGCAACTCACTGAGGGGCTGCTGGGAGGGCGATGCTGGTACGGGGGTGGCGCTGTATCTGTAGTTGGGGTAGTCACAGAGGTGTCCGCCACCACCAGGGAGCTTACATCGGAGGAGGTATATGTGTCAGAACTGTCCCCTCCAGTCTCCGCAGTGGTGCTCCCCTCACGCTCCGCCCCACTGGTGCCCTCACAGTCAGTGGACTCTGCCTCCTGAGTCCTGTAGGATGCAGCTCCCTCCATTGCTGGTTCCTCTGCTCCTCTGCCCGATGATGCAAATGCACATAAGGACAGGGGACAAAATAAAAAGGGTGGGAAGAGACAAAGGATACACTTGGTCAGTGGCGGCAACAACAAAACCGTTGGCATACACAGCACCCTCACACACAGGGAAGACACCTACGCACTATGCATTGCACTACCAGTGAAATGGCTAGTCACCAAGGCATGGGGAGGGGCACACACCGCCAAATGCAGCACGACTGGGACCCATGCAGCCCTGACCAGTTGTGGATGCCTACAAGCCAGGGAGCAGGATTATCCCTTCAGGACCCTTGCCACCAGGGGACCTACTCTGCCTTGTCAGGCCTGGGCAAGGGGCACCCACTGACCCACATCCCCCACCCGGCTACCACCCTACCATGTGTAAGTTGTACTGTACTCACCCTCTTGTGGCTGCTGTGATCCCCTCATGTGTCCATCCAGCTCAGGATATGCCACCGCCAATATGCGGTCCATCAGGGTGGTCAGGGTTTGACGGGCACCCCTTCCTCATTGGGAGGCCATCCCCAGCTGGCCCTCCACTGTCTTCTGTGCCCAGCGTCTCAGGTCCTCCAACCATTTGCGACAGTGGGTGCTGTGCCTGCCGTAGACCCCCAGGGTCCTCACGTCCTTGGCGATGGCACGCCATATACAGTTCATTTGATGGGCGCTGACCTGCAGAGGAAATACACACAGGAAAATAGTATCAGTCAGACATTCCTGCCTGTTACAATTCTGGACCACCATGCCCCTTCACATCACCACTTCTACACACATGGCCCAGCACACAACCAATATGCCGCCCAAAGGACATCCACCCACCCCCTACATTAGGCCTTCACACACCACTCCATGCATTCATGCCACATGCATCGTGCCCACAGTGTATTCACCTGTTGGTCTGGAGGCCATTACAGCAGTCCATACTGGGGTAGGACCCCATCCACCAGTCCCTCCAACTCCACCGAGGTGAAAGCAGGGGCACTTTCCCGAGTCACCTGGGCCATGGTAGGGTCCAGACATAGGTCACAGCAGCACATGCAGTGTAGGTCCTCTCCTGTTGAAGGTCAGGTAGCAAGTGAGTGATCAGATAGAAAATGGCGGTCATGTCCATGGCGGTGCATACCGTCACTGCCGGCGTACTTCACCATTGGCCACTGTACCCCATAAGGCCAAATGTTAACCAAAGAGGAGTTGCACGGCGGTTCACCACCAACTCTCGCAACGTCGCACAACGTCAGCAGAATTACCTCACTTCCACCTGTCCCTCCACACAGGACAGGCGGATGCCATTTCAGGGGGGGAGGGCACGACCTGGATAATAACTGCATCACAGTTAAAATTTGGACATACAGGACAAATCTCACTGACCCTTTACAATTGACATTATGTATTGTAGTGTTGTAGGCCCTTGTTCAGCTTGTGATGGGCTCCCACCCTGGTGGACTTGGCAACAATGGAGGACAGGCACATCATCCTCACCTATAGACTTGACAGGACCACAATCACAGAGCTGTGTGCCCAATTGGAGCCTGAACTGATATCTGCTATCTGCTATCCGTCACCCCATTGGCATCCCCCCTCTTGTGCAAGTTCTATCAGTGCTCCATTTCCTGGCAACTGGTTCTTCCCAAGTGACAGTGGGCTTGGCAGCAGGAATGTCACAGCCAATGTTCTCAAGAGTGCTGACAAAAGTGTTGACTGCCCTGATTAAACAAATGTGCAGCTACATTTTTTCCCCCCAGGTGGAGGATGTGCCCACAGTGAAGGCTCACTTCTATGCAATGTGACATATCCCCAACACAATTGGGGTGATTGATGGAACTCATATTGCATTTGTCCCCCCGTCAAAATGAACAGGTGTTCAGAAATTGTAAGAGTTTCCACTCAATGAATGTACAGATGGTGTGATTGGCGAACCAGTACATCTCCCACGTCAATGCTAAGTATCCTGGGTCGGTGCATGATGCCTTTATCCTGAGGAATAGCAGAATCCCAAATGTATTGGCCCAACTTCAGAGAGCACAGTGTGTGGCTAATAGGTGAGGCCTGGTTCACACCCAGTGTATGTTGGTGTATGGGTATGGTGAGGGCCATATTGGATAGTGTGTGGCTAAATGTTGTCCCTCTAAATTTGCAGGTGACTCTGGTTGCCCCACCCTATCATGGCTACTGACCCCTGTGAGGAATGCCAAGACAAGGGCAGAAGAATGTTATAATGAGGCACATGGGTGAACAAGAAGGATAATCAAAAGAACCTTTGGCCTCTTGAAGGTCAGGTTTAGGTGCCTCCATCTAACAGGTGGATCCCTGTGCTACTCGCCCAAGAAGGTCTGCCAGATAATAGTGGCATGCTGCATGTTGCGCAACCTTGCCCTGAGATGCCATGTGCGGTGGTGTTGATGGCCTGCAAGTCCTCCCTGATCCCCTGGTACTGTCCTTCCTGCAGCCACCTGTTCTCCTGCACATTGTCCAGGATCTGTCCTATCGTGTCCTGGGAATGTTGATAGGCTCCCAGGATCTCGGTGGGTGCCTCCTGGAGAGTCGGTTCTCTGGGCCTGTCCTCCCCCTGGTACACAGCAGTCCTCCCAGTTTCCCTGTTGTCCTGTGGCTCTGTCCCCTGAATGGTGTGCCCACTGCCACTAACCCAGATCCCTGATTGTCTTGGGTATGAGGTGTGCCATGGGGTCTCTGTAGAGGTGGACACACTGCTGATTGGCATGTCCTGGGGACAGAGGTATGGGTACGCTCGGTGGGTGCTGTGGTGGTGTTTCCAGATGGGGGAGGCTCAGTGGTGGTGTGTGACTGGGCTTGTGTAACCGACTGTCCAGAAGTCCGTGATGGGCCAGGTTGGTCATCCAGATGACCAGAGTTGCTGTCATCACTGTGGGCCTCTTCAGTTGGGGGACTGGATAGTGCTGGCCCCTCTTCTCTGGTGACATTGGCTGGGATACCTGTGGAGATGTAAATTATGTGTTATTGTTTCTGTGTGTGACATATTGTGCATTAGTGGGTTGCCCTATTTGGTTATATTTGCCCTGGCACCTTTAACTTGTGTCAGATGGTGGGCTAGCTGATTCTCTCTAGTGTGCAAGCTTTGGTGATAGGTGTCCATGCAGGGCTGTGAGAGATGTCCATGTATTGGTAGTGCATGCAGGGCTTGGTATTTGAATGAGTGGGATGTGATGGCGGGTGTGTGGGAGATGGTGGAGTGATGGTAGTGAGGGTGAGGGTGTGGGTGGAGGTATGTGATGGCATGCAGGTAGAGGGTGCCAGTAGTATAGAGATGACTTACCAGAGTCCAGTCCTCCTCCTACTCTGGCCAGGCCCTTAGGATGGATGATTGCCAAGACTTGCTCCTCCCATGTTGTTAGTTGTGGGGGAGGAGGTGGTGGTCCACCGCCAATCCTCTGTACAGCGAGCTGGTGTCTTGCTGCAATGGAACGTACCTTCCCCTGTAGGTCGTCCCTAGTTCTTGGGTAGTGTCCCACGGTGTTGACCTGGTCCACGATTCTCCACCATAGCTCCATCTTCCTAGCTATCAATATCTGCTGCACCTGTGCTCCAAATAGCTGAGGCTCTACCCTGATGATTTCTTCCACCATGACCCTTACCTCCTCCTCTGAGAATCGGGGGTGTTTTTGTGGTGACATGTTTGTTGTGTGAGGTGTGTGAGGTGAGGGTGTGTAGGGTAATGTGTTGGGGTGTGTGATGTGGGGTGCGTGAGTGGTGTATAGGTGTGAGTGTTATGTGGCTCTGAGTGTGTCAGTGGTCTTGCTTTCTCCATCTGGTGGCAATTGTTTGTAATGATAAAGGTTTGTGGGTAATGTGGGTGTGTGTTTTATAGTGGTGTGAGTGTATGGTGTGTGTATGGGTGTCAGGTGTGTGTTGTTTGAATTGTCCAATGTGGTGTTGTTTTGTTTGTGTGTGTGTATTTTGAGCGCAGTAGTATGTACCGCCAATGGTTTATCGCGGTTGAATGTCCGCCGTGGTGATTCGTGGGTCATAATGTCTGACCTTTGGTGTGGCGGACTTGTGTCTGTGGCTGAATAGTGATGGATTGTTGTGTGTGTGTCATAATATGGTGAACGGATATCCGTGGCAGCGACGGTATGTTGGTGGCAGTCAGCAATAGCTTTCAATACTATAGTTGTAAATAATATTTTTCTTTAATTATATTTGTGGGATTTAGTCATATTTTAATTGTATATGTTGTCTAATATTTGCATAATTGCTGTTAATATTTATGAATATAGTTTGTAATTTTAAGTTATTTCAAATTTTTTATTTAATTGTGAACAGTAATTTACGGTGTCATAGCGGGTTGTGAGCGTTGCAGGGGTATAGGGTGGGAAGGTAATTAAATAATACTTGATGATTATTTCATTATTAAGTTATCAGTAATTAATTATTTGATCATTAAATATGTTAATTGTATAATTATAATATTTTCATTTATAATTTAGTGGAAGGTTGTTCGGTTTCTAGGGGTATAGGGTGGGATATTATTTATGTGATAATTAATTTTTAATTTATTATTAATTTTGCATTTATTATTTCATTGATAATTGCATAAGTACATTGTGTTATTATTATTTATAATTTGTAATTTATATTTTAGGTGTGGGCTGTTGTGTTTGTAGGGGTATAGGGTGGGAAGTTAAATAATAATTAATTATAAATTAATTATTCATTTTTACTAAAATATTTAATTGAATTATACTTATATTTATGGTTTAATCGTTTTATTTTAATGTTATATATTAGTTGTTGATCATTGTAGGGTAATAGGAAGTTATTTAAGTAATAATTAATTAGCCATTCAGTATTCATTTTTAAGAATGTTGTTATTACTTAATATGTTAATTGTGTTTTAATCTGGGCTGCTAAGTTTGTGGGAGAATAGTCTGAACATTTAATTAAAATATCAATTAATACCTTTATTTTAGTTGATGTTAATTGTTACAAATGTAATATTTATGTAAAAAGTTTAATTTGTTTTTTGTTAAATGTATATATTTTTTATATTGACATTTTATATTTTTGGTTAATTAATTGAGTTATTAAGTTATTTTATGTGTTGTAAGTGAACTGCTTTTTTTTACTGTTGCACAGACTGACGTGGAAATAGTACATTTTAGGGGAAGGCGGTGAGCTCCGCTCCACTGGCAGAGTCAGCTGAGTTTTTGGCACTCCTCTTGGAGCACGGAGTTCAGCCAAAGACTCTGCTAGCCCCAGCAGCAGAGCGGAGCTCACTGCATGCGCACTGTGCTTGTGCTGTGTGGCTCATAACTGGACTGCAGTGTGCACTCGTCCCAAAGATGTCAGGCGTGGCTGTGAAACTGCTGCAATCTGCTGGTGAGGGGCTGCACCGGATCCAGGCCTCCCTCCTTTCACTGTTCTCAGCAGCCTAGGAGCAGGGGGCAGAGGGAGGCAGAGAGCTAGGCCGCTGGCAACTGTGACCCTGGAATCCTGGACCCAGATAAGACCCTCATTAGACTTTCTCTTCTATGTGCACATGGGGCCGACACTAGGCACAGACAGTATTTGCATATGAGGGGGGTGGAGGAGTCTGTCCTTGGAAAAAAGGAAACTTTCAGTCAGAGCTCCACTTGAAAAGATCCTAGCTCCCCAGAGTCCCTGGGGAAGCAAATGGTGTTACGGGGTATGGTTCTGAGGCCAGCAGGGAGAGCTGGAGACTGGGGTAGCTTCAGCTGTTGAGTGGTAGTCTGGAAGCCTCTAGCAGAAAGAGATGTGTGTGGCCAGTGACAAGCACGGCTAGGCACTTTGTGAAAATACCAAGCTACTAGTGGTGAGCTGGTTTGCTGCTTCTAGTGCTGGCCCTAAAGGAAGGGCAGTCTGAGGCTGTGTGCAAGTGCAGACAAAGCGATTGCAAGGCTAGTGCAAGAAAGGGAGTGTGTGTGGCCCTTTGTAGCAAGCTTGTGAAGGAGGGCAGTTGGTGAAGGGAAGTGTGCAGCTGTGGTTGAGAGCAGTAGGCTCCAGACTTGTGGGCTGTGTCAGCACAAGAGACCTGAAACAACACCCTTCACTGCCGGTTCAGCATACCCTGGCCTGAAAGTGCCCAATGTTGGAAGCACTAAGCAGGGTCGGGACTGGTTAGTACTACTAACCAGGTCCAACCCTGCTTAGTGCTTCTGAAATCAGGAGCATTCAGTGCCAGGCAGGGAGGGCAGGCAGCGCTGCGCCGCATGCAGAACTCCGTGGAATTCCACAAAGTGTTTACCAGGCTCCACAGAATTCCGCAGAGTAGAACTCTTTGAGTCCTGCCCACCACAAGTAAATGTCACCCCTCCAGAGTCTAACGCTTTCCCCACAAATGCATAGACTGGAGTGGGAATAGTACATTTTACCTCTCCTTAGTCCAACACATTCCCTGCTCTTGGACAGACTGGAGAGGGAATAGTATATTTTACCCCTCCTTAGTTCAACATTTTCTCTACTGTGGCATAGACTGGAGAAGAAATAGTAAATTTTCCCCCTCCACAGTCCAGCATTTTCCCTACTGTCAGAAATCGGGTTTCTGATTGGCAGTAAGTTTGCACTATGTCCAAGCAGGGACCCTCACTCTAGTCAGGGTAAGGGAGATACACACCTAGGATATCCCCTGCTCACCCCCTTTATAACTTGGCACAAGCAGCCAGTCTTATCTCAGAGGCAATGTGTATTTGTACCCACACACATAGTAACACAGTAAAAAACACCACAAAAGAACGCAAAACAAGGTTAGAAAAATAGTCAATATTTATCCGAGTACAACAAGACCAAAATAACAATAATCCAACATAGCCAAGTCAAGTTATGATTTTTTAAAGATTAAACTTCAATATAGCTCTTACAAACACAAATGCTTCCATTTGTGATACCACACCATCGTGATGGATTAGTTCCCAACAATCCGACGCTAATGGCACCGGTCACGGAGTTGCACGGACCCCCAGGTACAGTACCTTGTAAAAATAAGAAAACAAGCTGGTGCACGGAGTCGGGGATCGAGGTGTCGCTGGATCCTGTGCAGCGTTGGTTCCAGTGCTGTGGAGCAGAGGTGTTGGTGCGAGGTGTCGGGTCCTTGGTGTGGAGGTGAGGCGGCGCTGGTGGGACGCGTTGGCTCTGGGCACTTCCAGCTGGGTCGATATGCGGTAGTCACTGCATGATGTGGCGAAGTCAGGGGTCACGGATGTCTGTGACACAGCACTTCGGGACCCACAGAGTCATGGACTTCAGCAAAGCTGTGGCGGCATCAGGCCTGAGGGGTCGTCGCACTCCAGCAAGGACTATGGTTTTAGTTGCAGGCAGCGTCACAGTCTGAAGTTGGTGCACTTGGTTTTTCACCAGCTTCTCCTTTCAAGGCCCCTGGACTGGATTAGGCACCACTTGGCAGGGTAGGAATCTCAGCAGTGTCCAGGTGCTGGTAGAGGAAGTCCTTGATGGCCCTGATACTTCGGATCAGGGAAAATATCAATCCAAGACCTTGGAGACACCTCACAGTCTTTGCCCACTTCCAGGCAGAAGCAGCAACTGCAGGACAACCCAGCAAAGCTCAGTTACAGGCAAAGGGGCAGTACTCCTTCTCCAGCTCTTCAGCTCTTCTCCTTTGCAGAAGTTCCTCTTGAATCCAGAAGTAATCTAAACATTTGGGGTTTTGGGTCCACTACTTACACCCCTTTCTGCTTTTGAAGTTGGAAGACTTCAAAGGAAAGTGTCTGTTTTTCACATGATTGTACCTTGCCATACCTAGCTCCAACCTCACACCAGGGGGTTGGAAACTGCATTGTACGAGGGCAGGCATAGCCCATTCAGGTGTAAGTGTCAGCTCTTCCCTCCACTCTAGCCCAGATGACCCATCAGGATATGCAGGCTACACCCCAGCTACCTTTGTGTCACTGACTAGTGGAGATTCAAAAATAGCTCAACTGTCCATCTGACCCAGACGATGAATACACAAGTAGGCAAAGTCACAGAATGGTTCAAGCAAGAACAAGCCCACATTCTAAAAGTAGCATTTTCAAACTGACACTCTAAAAGCCAACTTTACCAAAAGATGTATTTTGAAATAGTGAGTTCAGAGACCCCAAACTCCTTATCTTATCCGCTCCCAAGGGGAAACTGCACTTAAAAGATATTTAAAAGGCAGCCACTATGTTAACCTATGAGAGAGATAGGCCTTGCAACAGTGAAAATCAAATTTGGCAGTATTTCACTATTAGGACTTGTAAAATAAACCAGCACATGTACTACCATTAACATGTTCTGGAAGCTGCCCATGGGGCCACTTAGGGGTGCCTTAAATGTATAAAAAGGGAAAGGTATGGGCCTGGCAAGGGAGTATACTTGCAAGTCGAATTGGCAGTTTAAAACTGCACACACAGACATTGCAGTGGCAAATATGAGCCATGTTGACAGGGCTACTCATGTGGGTGGCACAATCAGTGCTGCAGGCCCATTAGTAGCATTTGATTTACAGGCCCTGGGCACCTCTAGTGTACTTTACTAGGGATATACTAGTAAATCAAATATGCCAATAATGGAAAAGCCAATTTCACATATGATTTACACAGGGAGCACTTGCACTTTAGCACCGGTCAGCAGTGGTGAAGTGCCCAGAGTACAAAACTAGCAAAAAAAAAAGCCCAGCACACCATCAAAACATGGGAAGTAGAGGCAAAAATGACAGGGAAGCCTGTGTCAAGGATGCCAGGTCTAACACCTACCGTTACATAGACTGGGAGGGAATCGTAAATTTTACCTCTCCAGAGTCTAGTGCTTTCCCTACTGTTGCACAGACTGGAGTGGTAATAGTAAATTTTCCCCCTCCGTAGTCCAATGCTTTCCCTACTGTTGCACAGACTCAAGTGGGAATAGAACATTTTACTGCTCCTTAGTCCAAAACATTCCTTACTGTTGCACAGACTGGAGTGGGAATAGTAAATGTTACCCTTCCAGAGTCCAACACTTTCCCTACTGTTGCATAGAATGGAGTGGGCATAGTAAATTTTACCCCTACAGATCTAGCGCTTTCCCTACTGTTGCACATACTGGAGTGGTAATAGTACATTTTACCGCTATGGAGTCCAACGCCGTCCCTACCGTTGCACAAACTGGGATGGGAATAGTAAATGTTACCATTAGGAGTCCAAGACTGTCCCTAATGTTGCACCAACTGGAGTGTCTACACTAAGGGCTTGATTATGTTTGGTGGTCTTGGTACTGCTGTGGCATTGACAAAATCAACACCACACTGTTGGCGGTCCGACCACCCTATTACAATGCATGCGGTTACATAGATGAAAGAAATCTTGACCATGGCGGGATAAGCCACTGCTTCTGATGGAGGGCGGGCTGCCTCTGTTTCCGCTGATCCAATAACAAAGTACCTTCTGCTGACATGACTGTGGTGGTCCAACCATCACGTCTGAGCTTGCAGAAAGTGAGTTATGTATGCCTGACATTCACCTGTACTCAGCTTCATGCATCCTTTGCCGCTATGGAGCTGATTGTACACCTTCTGCCACTGCTGTTCCTGCTTGATGATGGCCAAAACCAACATCGTCTTGGACGAAACCACCAGTAAGCAAAACTCTTACCCATTTCCACCAATTCCTCAGCAAACTGATGACCCACCATGGGCCTGGCATGAGTTCTGTAGTCCGTGGGCCAACCATATTTTGTGGACCCCTGTCAGAATTGTTCTCAATGTATGACCCATTCACAGCTCTATGATGCCTTCTTTGGCTATGCCACCGACACTGCACAGGCACGCTGTATAAAAGTCAACATATGTGCACATCTCATAATCAGGGCTAGTGATGTGTGCGTTAATTTGTGTCACACAACAGCACCTACTCATCGACTGCACACCTATTAATCTCTGTGACACCCTCACATGCTCCACATGCTAGGTCCTGTTGTGACATCAAATGTACATCTGTATAGATATGTCATGAAACTAAAAACACACCTTCTCTGCTAAGTCTCTGTTATAGACTGTCACATATCACCCAGTTTTAAAAGTAATGTTAGGTAAATTGGATTCAAAATAATCAGTGTGAGAAACATTCAAAAGTCACAATGTAAAGACTGTAAGACGAATAGGTATGCCTCTACCAGGGGGCTCCTATAAAGCTGAAGCCCTGGGCCACAGTCCACTTGGCACATGCCTCAAAGCATTGATGTGCACAGGGCCTGTGGCTTTAAGTATATTATGGACAACCAGTACCATTCCCAAGCACCATGCATACGTGGGAAAAATGCCAGTGCAAGTCATGAAAGCAAACATAGCAGTAACAGCATTTGTCACACATTCAAATGTCTACAAAGGTATTAAAATGAAACACCCTCCATGTGAGGATAAACAAATCTATAGCTTGCACACATTAAACACATATCCAACCTATATCATAGGGAGAAATGCAACCCAATTAACATTGGCCAAGCCAAGATGAAATATATACGTATGAAATACCACCCAATGCTTTGTCAGCCCCAATTTGAATCCATCCCACATATCTATCCATTGAACTTTTCCCCTTGCCCTGGGTGACTCCAGCACTGGTTCCAAGGTCAGATCATACTAACCACATCACATGGATCATCACTCAGGGTGAAATAAACACAACTGTAGTCACACATCCGAAAATATCCTTGAACATCAAAATGGGAGAATAGTATTAGCAAAAGTATTCTGTACTAAAACTGGCATTTTTTCCAAACAATTAACATAGTAAAATAAAGGCCAATGGCCAGTCCAAGATTACAATATGTGGTCCAGCATAGTGCTGTGCCACAAAATGTGCCAATGTGCCTCTCCTGACACTGCATGGGAACCTCCCAAGGAAAGGGCATCTAGTGGGCAGTCCAGGCACCTCAATGATGTCAGTTGTAAGGGGTGGGGTTGTTTTTGGGATCGGTGGATTTGGTTTTTTGAAGGGTGGGCCTGACTTTGGGAGGGGTGTCCTTGGTTTTGGGAGGGGTGGTCCTGACATTGGGAGGAGTGTCCTTGGTTTTGAGAGGGGTTTTGGTTTTCTGTGGGGCATGATGTGATGGGGGAATCAGGTTTCTCAGAGGCTGATTTGGATGTGGAAGGGATGGGTTGAGGTGTGGAAGAGGTCCTTTTGGCTTTGGGAGGGGAGTTGATTTTGACCGGGACAATGGCAAGGGCAAATAACAAGCTGTCCTTGGGAAAATGGGTGGGATGTTCTTGAGGGATTAGGGAGTTGGGAGTTAGGGGGAGTGAAAGTAACAGGTGTGGGTGAGTACATTTTTGGTGCTGGTGTCTGTGTGTCTGAAGTATCTTGTTTGTGTTTTGTGGGTGTCTGTTGTGTGGGTGAATGCGCTTTTTTGTGGTGTGTATTGTGGATGTGATGGGTATGCTGTGTGTTGTGAATGGGTCTGGTGGTGCGAGTGTGGTGTCTGGGGAATGCTGGGGGTGCTGGATAGGTCTGTGGGTGTGGTGTCAGGGGTAATGCTGGGTGTTATGGATGGGACTGGTGGTGCAAGTGTGGTGTCTGAGGGAACGCTGGAGGTGGTAGATGGGTCTGTGGGTGTGGGAGTGCTATCTGGGGGTACGTTGGAGTGGTAGATGGGTGTGTGTGTGTGGTGTCTGGGGTTATGTAGGAGGTAGCGGTGAGTCTGGTGAGTGGCTGCGTGCTTGCATGTTTTGTGGTGATTCTGTTATTAACAGGGAGTGAGGTGCCTGTAGAAAAGGAGACGTTCCCCTCTTAGGTGAGCATTCCCAGCCAACTGGGTGGAGAGCAACAGGGAGGGCGAAGATGGTGGGGGGGTGGCGGACAAGGATGGCATAGGTACTCGTCCTGTGTGTTCCGCCACAACTAGGGAGTGTCCACTAGAGCTTGACTCCAATGATGACTCTGAGACATGAAGTCTGTGTCCTGCATGGCACACTCTTCACCCTCTAGGCCACTGACTCCCCCTGCGTCTGTTGTGTCATGACCAGAGATACTATGGCCAGCTGCTTTCCCACAGATGTCACCATGTCTCCACCGCTTGTCTGGGATGATGCTTGTTAGAAATGGGGTTTTTGGTTGGCAGTCAGGTTACCCCCTGTCCAAGCAAAAACCCTCACTCTAGTCAGGGTAATTAACACACAATCCAAGATTATCCTGTGCCCACCCTCTGGTAGCTTGGCACAAGCAGTCAGGCTTAACTTAGAAGGCAATGTGTAAAGTATTTGTGCAAAAAATCATACAATACCACCATATAGCACCACAAAAATACACCACACAGTGTTTAGAAAAATATATAATATTTATCAGGATAATTGTAGGTCAAAACGAATAATGTTGCAATGTGAATTTGTATAGATATCACTGAAAAGTGATATAAAGGGGGTGATTCTAACATTGGCGGGCGGCGGAGGCCGCCCGCCAATGTTCCCCCGACAAAATACCGCTCCGCGGTCACAAGACCGCTGACGGTATTTTGAGATTTGCCCTGGGCTGGCGGGCGGCCGCCAAAAGGCCGCCCGCCAGCCCAGGGCAAATCGACCTTCCCACGAGGACGCCGGCTCCGAATGGAGCCGGCGTAGTGGGAAGGTGCGACGGGTGCAGTTGCACCCGTCGCGTATTTCAGTGTCTGCTTTGCAGACACTGAAATACTTTGCGGGGCCTTTTTACGGGGGCCCCTGCAGTGCCCATGCCATGGGCACTGCAGGGGCCCCCAGGGGCCCCGCGGCACCCCTAACCGCCATCCTGTTCCTGGCGGGCGACCCGCCAGGAACAGGATGGCGGTAGGGGGTGTCAGAATCCCCATGGCGGCGGAGCGCGCTCCACCGCCATGGAGGATTCCCCCGAGCAGCGGAAAGTCGGCGGGAGACCGCCGACTTTCCGTTTCTGACCGCGCCCGAACCGCCGCGGTCAGAATACTCGAGGGAGCACCGCCAGCCTGTTGGCGGTGCTCCTGTGGTCGGTGACCGCCAGGGTCAGAATGACCCCCAAAGTGTCTTAAGTCTTTAAAAAGCAAACAAAGTCTCTTTCAAGCACAAAGTACCTGGTTTGGAGTGGAAAATCTCCTCAGAGGGCCACAGAAGAAGAGATGCGTGGAAAATTTCTCCCCAGCACACACGGACTTGCGTCGTTATTTTTCACGCGGGGAAGTCGTGCGTCGCTTTCCGGCACGCAGACAGTCTCTTTCTGTGGATCGCGGGGATTACCAGATGTCCCGGGTCTGTGCGTGGATTCTCCTGCTTGTTTTCCATCTGCACGTCGTTCTGCTGGGCTGCGCGTCGAAGTTTCGCTCTCACGGTAGGCGTCGCATCGATTTCTCCTCTGGAGGTCGGGCGGCGTTGTCCTTGCGAGGCCGTGCGTCGAAGTTCTGGTCGTCCCGAAGGTGTCGCGTCGATCAGCGTCGGTGTGCGGCGTTTTTCTCGCCGCAGAACAAGCTGTGCATCGAACATTTCGGCACACAAAGCGTCTAAGTGAAAAAGAGAAGTCTTTTTGGTCCTGAGACTTCAGGGAACAGGAGGCAAGCTCTATCCAAGCCCTTGGAGAGCACTTTCACAGCCAGACAAGAGTTCAGCAAGGCAGCAGGGCAACAGCAAGGCAGCAGTCCTTTGTAGAAAGCAGTCAGGTGAGTCCTTTAGGCAGCCAGGCAGTTCTTCTTGGCAGGATGATGGTTCTGGTTCAGGTTTCTTCTCCAGCAAGTTTCTGTTGAGGTAGGGCAGAGGCCCTGTTTTATACCCAAATGTGCCTTGAAGTGGGGGAGACTTCAAAGAGTGGCTAAGAAGTGCACGAGGTCCCCTTTCAGTTCAATCCTGTCTGCCAGGGTCCCAGTAGGGGGTGTGGCAGTCCTTTGTGTGAGAGCTGGCCCTCCACACCCCCAGCCCAGGAAGACCCATTCAAAATGCAGATGTATGGAAGTGAGGCTGAGTACCCTGTGTTTGGGGTGTGTCTGAGTGAATGCACAAGGAGCTGTCAACTAAGACCAGCCAGACGTGGATTGTAAGGCACAGAAAGATTTAAGTGCAAAGAAATGCTCACTTTCTAAAAGTGGCATTTCTAGAATAGTAATATTAAATCCAACTTCACCAGTCAGCAGGATTTTATATTACCATTCTGGCCATACTAAATATGACCTTCCTACTCCTTTCAGATCAGCAGCTACCACTTCAATACTGTATGATGGCAGCCCCAATGTTAGCCTATGAAGGGAGCAGGTCTCACAGTAGTGCAAAAACGAATTTAGGAGTTTTACACTACCAGGACATGTAAACTACACAGGTATATGTCCTGTCTTTCACCCACACAGCACCCTGCTCTAGGGGATACCTAGGGCACACATTAGAGGTGACTTATATGTGGAGAAAGGGGAGGTTTAGGCTTGGTTACTTAAGTGGGTGGCACAACCAGTGCTGCAGGCCCACTAGTAGCATTTAATCTATAGGCCCTAGGCACATAGAGTGCACATTACTAGGGACTTATAAGTAAATTAAATAGTCCAATCAGGTATGATTCAAGGTTACCATGTTTTAAGGGAGAGAGCATATGCACTTTAGCACTGGTTAGCAGTGGTAAAGTGCGCAGAGTCTAAAAGCCAGCAAAAACAGTGTCCAAAAAGTGGAGAGAGGCAGGCAAAAAGTTAGGGGTGACCACCCTAAGGCTGTCAGGTCTAACATGTGTCCCCCCCAGCTGAAAGTGGGGAGAGCTACCCGACCTCCTGGGAGGTCTCATGGCTAAGGCGGAAGTATCTGGAGAGACCATCAGCATTGGCGTGGTCAACCTCGGGGCGATGTTCTACCGTAAAGTCCATCCCCTGTAGGGAAATGGACCACCTCAAGAGTTTTGGATTCTCACCCCTCATCTGCATGAGCCATCTGAATGGCCTGTGGTCTGTCTGAACCCGGAAGTGACTCCCAAACAGGTAGGGTCTTAGCTTCTTCAGTGCCCAGACCACAGCAAAAGCTTCTCTTTCAATAGCACTCCACCTCTGTTCCCGTGGTAATAGCCTTCTGCTAATAAAGACTACTTGTTGGTCTAGGCCCTCCTCATTTAGCTGTGCTAGGACCGCCCCTATGCCATGCTCTGAAGCGTCTGTCTGCACGATAAATTCCTGGGAGTAGTCAGGGGCCTTGAGCACGGGGGCCGTGCACATGGCTTCCTTCAGGGAGTCAAAGGCTTTCTGACAAGCCTCTGTCCAATTCACCAGCCTAGGTTGTTTCTTTGAAGTGAGTTCTGTCCAGGGTGACACAATGGTACCATAGCCTTTGACAAATCTGTGGTAGTATCCTGTGAGGCCTAAAAAGGCTCTCACCTCAGTCTGAGTTCTAGGTGGTTGCCAGGCCTTGATGGTTTCAATCTTGGCCTGGAGTAGCTGCACCTTGGCACCACCCACTAGGTGTCCCAAGTAAACCACAGAACCCTGCCCAATCTGGCACTTACTAGCCTTGATGGTCAGGCCTGCTTGTTGCAGGGCCTGAAGCACCTCCTTGAGGTGGAGCAGGTGTTCCTCCCAGCTGGAACTGTAGACAGCTATGTCATCCAGGTAGGCTGCACAGAAGGCATCCTTGCCAGCTAGGACCCCGTTAACCAACCGTTGGAAGGTAGCGGGGGCATTTTTCAATCCAAATGGCATCATCCGGAACTGGTAATGGCCATCAGGGGTTGAAAATGCGGATCTCTCTTTAGCCCCCTCAGTCAGGGCAATCTGCCAGTACCCTGAAGTAAGATCAAACGTACTCAGGAACTTGGCAGCGCCCAGCCTGTCAACGAGCTCATCAGCTCAGGGGATGGGGTGAGCATCAGTCTGTGTGACTGAGTTGAGACCCCGGTAATCCACACAGAACCGGAGTTCTGGCTTCGCACCTGGGGCAGTAGCCTTAGGGACCAACACCACTGGGCTGGCCCAGGGACTACTGGATTTCTCGATAACCCTTAAAGCTAACATCTTGCAGACCTCCTCCTTGATGCTGGCTTTCACCTTATCCGATAACCTGTAAATTTTGTTCTTCACAGGGAGACTGTCACCGGTGTCAATGTCATGAACACAGAGGTGGGTCAGTCCAGGAGTAAGGGAGAACAGGGGGGAGAACTGCTCCAACAGCTCACAGCAGTCTCCTTTCTGGTTTAGAGTCAGGGAGTCAGAGAGAATGACCCCTTTCACTGACCCATCACCTTCTTGGGCAGAGAGGAGGTCGGGGAGAGGTTCACTCTCCTCTTCCATTCCTTCATCTGTGACCAGAAGCATGTTGACCTCAGACCTCTCAAAATGAGCCTTTAGTCGGTTCACATGGAGCATCCTTAGGGGGTTCCTAGGGGTTTGGAGGTCCACTAGGTAAGTGGCCTCCCCTTTCCGCTTCTTTACTTCAAACGGGCCAGACCAGCGGTCCTGGAGAGCTCTAGGCTCTACTGGCTCCATTACCCACACTTTGTCTCCAGGTTGAAACTCTACCAGGGTGTCCTTCTGGTCATACCAGCATTTCATTACCTCTTGACTAGCCTCAAGGTTACTTTGGGCCTCTTTCCAGAAGCGGGTCATCTGGTTGCGGAGGGCCAACATGTAGCTGACCACATCCTGAGGGGGCGCCTTTGGAGCTTTCTCCAACCCCTCCTTGACAATGCTTAAGGGTCCCCTGACAGGGTACCCATAGAGAAGCTCAAAGGGACTGAGCCCCACCCCCTTCTGGGGGACCTCTCTGTAAGCAAAGAGAAGGCATGGTAAGAGGATGTCCCACTTACGCCTCATGGCCTCAGAGAGGCCACCAATCATGCCTTTCACGGTCTTGTTGAATCTCTCCACAAGACCATTAGATTGGGGGTGATAGGGTGTGGTGAACTTGTAGGTTATACCACACGCATCCCACAGAGACTTCATGTATGCAGACATGAAGTTAGTGCCTCTGTCAGACACTATCTCCATTGGGAATCCCACACGGGTAAATATCCCCATCAGAGTTCTGGTCACCACCGGTGCAGTTACGGTCCTCAGAGGGATTGCTTCTGGGTAACGGGTGGCATGGTCCATCAAAACCAAGATGAACCTGTTGCCTAAGGCAGTTTTGGGGTCCAATGGACCAACAATGTCGATGCCCACCCTTTCAAAGGGGGT
Source organism: Pleurodeles waltl (assembly GCF_031143425.1). Lineage (NCBI taxonomy): Eukaryota > Metazoa > Chordata > Amphibia > Caudata > Salamandridae > Pleurodeles > Pleurodeles waltl. The sequence goes on along the minus strand of NC_090440.1, from coordinate 107,478,586 downwards.
GCAAACAACAGGAAGTGGAATCAGGGGGGTTTTAACCCTTTTTCCTGCTTTACCACTGGCCTGGCAGGTAGGACAAGATCTACAGAACTTATCTGAGTTTGTCCTCATTCTGGGCCAATAAAAGTGGGTGACAAGCCTGTCAAAGGTCTTGCCTTGCCCCAAATGTCCTGCCAGGGGAATGTCGTGAGCCAGACCCAGTAGGAAGGTTCGGTAACAGTGGGGGACCACCAGCGCACGCGCTGCCCCAAAGGCCGGAACCTTAGGCTCACTGTAGAGGAGATCATTCTCCCAATATATGTGGTGATCGGCAGAGGCTTCACCTGCCGCCTGGTCTGAGGCTTGCTTCCTCAGACCCTCTAGAGTGGGACATTCTTTCTGCGCCTTGCAGAATTCCTCCCTGGTGGGTCCACCCTCAACTTGCCAGCCAGCAAGCTCAGGTAGGTCACCAAGGGTGGTAATGTCTTCCCCAGTTGGCTTGGGAGCCTTCTCCTCAGGAGCCCCGTCAACCACTGTGGGAACTTCTGGGACCGGTTTCCCGTTCCCCTTGCCCCTCCTCTTGGCAGTTCTCTGGGCCATTGTTCCAGGCTCCAGACGCCCTTGACTTCCCTCTCGGTCAGCCATGGACCGTGTGGTCATGCAGACCCACTCAGGTAACCCTAACATCTCCAGGTGAGATCTGAGCTCCACTTCTTTCCAAGCAGTATGCTCAAGATCATTGCCTAACAGACAATCTACAGGCATGGCAGAACTCACAGCTACTTTCAGAGTACCAGAGACCTCCCCCACTCAAAGGGAACCATAGCCACTGGTAGGTGACTCTTACGATTGTCAGCGACTATGACCTGGTGGAATGTATTAGGGACTATCTGCTCTGTTGACACCAGCTGACTCTTGATAGTAGTCATACTGGCTCCTGTGTCACGCAGAGCCTCCACATTCTGCCCATCAATGGTGTCCCACTGCCTGTACTTGGAAGTATTTTGGGCATGTGGGCTTTGGGCACCATTTCTCCTTCTCCCAGGGACACTAGGGAAATCTCTACCTGTTCCCCAAAGCTATCTGGGTCCATCTCCCCCCAGAGCGCTACACTAGGCAACCCAGGTGTCTGTCCGGTAGTGGACGCTGCTCTCTTGGAGCACTGGGGGTCGCCCTTATAGTGACCATACTGGTAACACTCCATGCATTTGGGGTTGGATTTCCCTGACCTATCATATGCACCTGGCTTTTTCCCAAATCTGGAAAAGGAATGGTTGACACCCCCTCCCTGGGAATTCTTTTGGGGGCCTTTGGAGAGTTCCTTATCTGTAAGTTTATCTCCCCCCTCTTTCTTCTGTTGGGAACCCTGACCACCTTTGTGGGTGTCCCCCCCAGGTACCTTCTTGGACACTCTGGTGCTAACCCAGAGGTCCGCCTCCTCAGCAAGCTTCCTGGGATCAGTCAGCTTACTATCCACTAAGTGCTGGTGCAACTCTGTAAAAGTACTATTAAGCATATGCTCTCTCAGAATCAAGTCATATAACCCTTTATAATCATCTACTTTGTTGCCCCGCACCCATCCATTCAGTGCCTTACTGGAAAAGTCAAATAAATCTACCCATGTTTGTGTGGTTTGTTTGGTGCTGTCCCTAAACCTCTGACGGTATCCCTCAGGGGTCAGCCCAAACTTGGCAAGTAAAGTGGCTTTCTGAAGTGGGTATGTGCTTTGATCAGGTTGATCCATTGTGAGAAGTGTGTCCCTCCCCAATGGCGGCACATAACCCCACATAGCAACCCCCCATTTCCCTTCAGGAACCTCATGAGCCCTTATTGCGACTTCATAAGCAGCTAACCATTTATCTATGTCATCTCCCACCACAAAACTGGGCACCACATTTTTGGGTATACGAACCTTCTTTTCTCCAGCAGGTCCTGTCAGTATGCTGCCACCATTATTGTTGGATTCAGACTGCTTTTCCTTGAGATCCAGCTCCTTGAGACTCAGTTCATGAGCCAATAACAGTTTCTTTTCAGCCAAGGCTCTCTCAGCTGCAGCTTCAGCTCTTTCTGCTTCAATCTGTTTGGCTGCTCTTTCAGTCTCAGCTTGCTTGGCTTCTCTCTCTGCCCTTCTTTCCTCCTGTTGAGCCTCAATTTTCAGTTTTGCCATTTGCAATTGGAACTCCCTTTCCTCTCTCCTTTCCTCTGCGGTCAGGCTTTGCACAGAGACACTGCTCCCTGGTCTGGAAGGGGGCACAATTGCAGTGGTAACACCATCCACAGATAGCAACAAATCCTCTGAGGGGCCATTTTCTGGCTCCTCTTCCTCATCATCCTCTTCTAAATGGGCTTCTGCCCAGGCCCTCAGCGACACTTGAAAGTCCTCCTTTTTGGAGGCCCCTTGGGTGGGTACCCTCATTGCCCTGCAGAATCCTTTTAGTTGTTTGACCGTATATGTATCCAACAGGACTAGGTCAAAGTCTCCTATCTGAGACCCAGTCAGAGACATGTTGAGTGAGGATTTAGGCCCATATTTTACTTTTTGACGCAAAACTGCGCTAACGCAGTTTTGCGCCAAAAAAATTAGCGCCGGCTAACGCCATTATTGAATGGCGTTAGCCGCCGTTAGCCGACCGGCGCTGCCAGGTGTGCGTGAAAAAAAACAACGTACACCAGGCAGCGCCGGCGTAGGGAAAAATGCCGTTTGGGCGTCCCAAAATGGGGCAAGTCAGGCTGAGGCAAAAAAATCGTCTTAACCCGATTTGCGCTTTTTTTGGGGGCGCCCAGACGCCATTAACATGACTCCTGTCTTAGCAAAGACAGGAGTCATGCCCCCTTGCCCAATGGCCATGCCCAGGTGACTTATGTCCCCTGGGCATGGTCATTGGGCATAGTGGCATGTAGGGGGGCACAAATCAGGCCCCCCTATGCCACAATTTTTTTTAAAAAAATTACTTACCACAACTTACCTTTTCTTGCCTGGGGTGGGTCCCTCCATCCTTGGGTGTCCTCCTGGGGTGGGCAGGGTGGCAGGGGGTGTCCCTGGGGGCAGGGGAGGGCACCTCTGGGCTCATTCTGAGCCCGCAGGTCCCTTAACGCCTGCCCTGACCCAGGCGTTAAAAAGAGGCGCAAATGCGGGGTTTTTTGCCCCGCCCACTCCCGGGCGTGATTTTTGCCCGGGAGTATAAATACCACGCACATGCCTGGGAGTCATTTTTTAAGACGGCAACGCCTACCTTGCATCTCATTAACGCAAGGAAGGTGTTCACGCAAAAACACCTACAATCAGCTACACGAACTGCAGGAAAGTCCTGTGAGGCCCCACAGGGTCTATTTAGACTTTTTCGTTTGTTTGCATGTCCCGTACTGGGGGGCATGCATTTTGGATTTTGAAGTCACCACGCATAAGAAACACCCGGTATTGATTTGGAAGGAACACAGTTACAGTACTTTGGATCCTTTTACTTTTGTCAGGTCTATTTCATCGTGTGGATATCTAACTGAACACCATCAGCCATTCTTTACCTAAAAAATATATCTAGAGCCTTGACAAAGTCCGAGAGGACGAAACACGTGTTGGCTGTTTTGTTGCTCATCTATGCCTGTTCATTCTGAGGAGTCAGTTTGTTATTGTAACCTGCTATATACTTTCTCATATGTGGATTCAAACAATTTTGAACTATGATTCAACGACCAATTACTGAGGATTAAACTTTTTCCACACTAAGTCACCCGACTTTTGGACTCTCTTTGTTTGGAGTGCCCCGGTTTGCTCTTTTCTTATATAACGCAAGGAAGGTGTTCACGCAAAAAAATGACGCTAACTCCATGAACTTTGCCGCTAGACGCGTCTAACGCCCAAGTATAAATATGGAGTTAGTTTTGCGTCGAATTTGCATCGAAAAAAACGATGCAAATTCGGCGCAAACGGAGTATAAATATGCCCCTGAGTTTTTGAAAATTGTCAGGAAAAACAAATTAGCAAAAAGAGATAAAAATCAAGTTGACCTTCAACTGTGGGTAGGTAGTGAAATACTGAGCTACTGTATGTCACTGCACAAATACAAGTCCTATCCTCACCGCTGATCACCAATGTTAGAAATGGGGTTTTTGGTTGGCAGTCAGGTTACCCCCTGTCCAAGCAAAAACCCTCACTCTAGTCAGGGTAAATCACACACAATCCAAGATTATCCTGTGCCCTCCCTCTGGTAGCTTGGCACGAGCAGTCAGGCTTAACTTAGAAGGCAATGTGTAAAGTATTTGTGCAATAAATCATACAATACCACCATATAGCACCACACAAATACACCACACAGTGTTTAGAAAAATATATAATATTTATCAGGATAACTGTAGGTCAAAACGAATAAAGTTGCAATGTGAATTTGTAGAGATATCACTGAAAAGTGATATAAAGGGGGTCATTCTGACCCTGGCGGTCATTGATCGCCAGGGCCAACGACCACGGAAGCACCGCCAACAGGCTGGCGGTGCTTCCAGGCCAATTCTGACCGCGGCGGTTTCCCGCCGGTTTTCCCCTGGCCAAATGAATCCTCCATGGCGGCGCGGGGATTCCGACCCCCTTCCCGCCAGCCTGTTTCTGGCGGTTTTCACCGCCAGAACCAGGCTGGTGGGAACGGGTGTCGTGGGGCCCCTGGGGGCCCCTGCAGTGCCCATGCCACTGGCATGGGCACTGCAGGGGCCCCCTAACAGGGCCCCATTGAGATTTGCAGTGTCTGCCAAGCAGACACTGAAAATCGCGACGGGTGCCACTGCACCCGTCGCACGCCTTCAACTCCGCCGGCTCCATTCGGAGCCGGCTTCCTCGTTGAAGGCGCTTTCCGGCTGGCCCGGCGGGCGGCCTTCTGGCGGTCGCCCGCCGGCCCAGCGGGAAAGCCAGAATGGCTGCCGCGGTCATTTGACTGCGGTGCGGTCATTCGGCGGCTCCTGCCAGGCGTGCGGTTACCGCCACCGGCGGGAGTCGGAATGACCCCCAAAGTGTCTTGAGTCTTTAAAAAGCAAACAAAGTCTCTTTCAAGCACAAAGTACCTGGTTGGAGTGGAAAATCTCCTCAGAGGGCCACAGAAGAAGAGATATGTGGAAAAATGGTGTGTGCGTCGATTTCTCCCCAGCACACACGGACTTGCGTCGTTATTTTTCACGCGGGGAAGTCGTGCATCGCTTTCTGCGTGCAGAAAGTCTCTTTCTGTGGATCGCGGGGATTACCAGATGTCCTGGGTCTGTGCGTGGATTCTCCTGCTTGTTTTCCTCTGCGCATCGTTCTGCTGGGCTGCGCGTCGAAGTTTCGCTCTCACGGGCAGGCGTCGCGTCGATTTCTCCTCTGGAGGTCGGGCGGCGTTGTCCTTGCGAGGCCGTGCATCGAAGTTCCGGTGGTCCCAAAGGCGTCGCGTCGATCAACGTCGGTGTGCGGCGTTTTTCTCGCCGCAGAACAAGCTGTGCGTCGAAAATTTTGGCGCACGAGAGTCCAAGTGAAAAAGAGAAGTCTTTTTGGTCCTGAGACTTCAGGGAACTGGAGGCAAGCTCTATTCAAGCCCTTGTAGAGCACTTTCACAGCCAGACAAGAGTTCAGCAAGGCAGCAGGGTAACAGCAAGGCAGCAGTCCGTTGTAGAAAGCAGTCAGGTGAGTCCTTTAGGCAGCGAGGCAGTTCTTCTTGGCAGGATGCAGGTTCTGGTTCAGGTTTTATCTCCAGCAAGTGTCTGTTGAGGTAGGGCAGAGGCCCTGTTTTATACCCAAATGTGCCTTTGAAGTGGGGGAGACTTCAAAGAGTGGCTAAGAAGTGCACCAGGTCCCCTTTCAGTTCAATCCTGTCTGCCAGGGTCCCAGTAGGGGGTGTGGCAGTCCTTTGTGTGAGAGCAGGCCCTCCACCCTCCCAGCCCAGGAAGACCCATTCAAAATGCAGATGTATGCAAGTGAGGCTGAGTACCCTGTGTTTGGGGTGTGTCTGAGTGAATGCACAAGGAGCTGTCAACTAAGACCAGCCAGACGTGGATTGTAAGGCACAGAAAGATTGAAGTGCAAAGAAATGCTCACTTTCTAAAAGTGGCATTTCTAGAATAGTAATATTAAATCCAACTTCACCAGTCAGCAGGATTTTATATTACCATTCTGGCCATACTAAATATGACCTTCCTACTCCTTTCAGATCAGCAGCTACCACTTCAATACTGTATGAGGGCAGCCCCAATGTTAGCCTATGATGGGAGCAGGCCTCACAGTAGTGCAAAAACGAATTTAGGAGTTTTACACTACCAGGACATGTAAACTACACAGGTACATGTCCTGTCTTTCATCCACTGTGGCTCCTGCAATGTCTGCCCTTTGACTGACATGACCCGAGAAGTGGATATAGGCGAACACAAGACCTGGCAACTAAGATCCCATACCAATTGTCGGACTAAGAATTGTATTAACATGATTACTTGTCTGTGCAATCTGAAGTACATTGGTATGACGACCAGGATGGTGAAAGTTCGTATCAACGAACACCGGAGCACCATTAGGTGTAAAAGATCCTCCACCCAATTGACCAACCACTTTATTGAGAAACAGCATACACCTAATGATATCAAATGGCTTGTTCTAGAAACCATTAGAGATAATATTGACAGTGCGAAGAAGCTTTTTGAAAAAGAACAAAGGTGGGTCTTTAGACTTCAGACCCATGTAGTTGGTTTAAATGATGATATTCAATGGACTAATTTCATTCATCAACTATAAAACCCCCCCTCGCTCTGTTAATAATGGCCAATTACACATTTTGTCATATTTTTTCACAAAAGATCCTTACTTATACAGGTTCTGAACATATCTCCAAAACATTTACCATTATTTGGCTGTGACATTCTTGGCCTTCTCTTTTAGAAACTGTCTTGACAGCACTCACTTTTGATACCTTTGATTTTGTATACACTCCAATATGGCCGACACTTTTCTGCCTATTTTTATGTGAAACATTCAAAATGGCCGACATGTAGCTGTATTCTTGGTTGACAAGTCCTTCCTCTATTTTTGACTTTTTCTTTTCCTTTTAAACCCCTCGGTACCAGTATCTCCAGGGATACCGGGGTACTCGTTCCAGCGTAGGTTGACTGGCAGTGACCGTCAATTACCGAAGTAAGTGCTCCCGCTGTCAGGCGTAACTACTTGCTCATCCCCTTTTTGGCGCCGACCTCCATGTAATCAGTTTGGACGTTCGGCGGCTTCCCCTTTTGAGCACCCTTTATAATCTTTCTTTCTTCACCGCGTACATTGAGCGCCACGAGCACGGCGCTCTGTATAGACACGCTTCCTCCGCGCTCATTCACGAACATAAGAGGGAGTGACGCGGGTATTTCCACGCACTCCCCTCCTATTCCCCTATATCTTTATATCTTTATACGCGCATATATTAACTTGCGCCCCAGCCATCTCTGCCAATTTATATGTGGGCATTACCGTGTAGCACTTTGGTCTCCATACCTATTGTGATATGTTCTTTCTGAAATCATGCTCGAACCAGTAAGTGGCACTGGTTTACGAACTTGACGGTTTTTGTGATGGATTACTTTTACTTCTCACAGCTGATTTTGTGCTACTTCGGAATTTTTTCCGTAAATAGCTTCTCCGTGAATTTTAACATCTTTATAGATAATATGCTACAGAACTAGAGTAGTGAGGCTCCTATCTTCACAGTGACAGTCTTTCTTATGTCCCCTCTTTTGTGTGTATATATATGTATAGATCAGAGTTGATTTTTTGGTCTGGACTCCCCCGATGTGGCCCTACCCTAAATTTTTGGAGGGTAAGCAATAGAGATGTTTATCTGCCTAATTGGCTTTGTATTCCTTCTTGCACTAGACACGTTCATATACCACATGGCACCTGAGTGAATTTGCACTTCATTTTGGGGTGGCACCATGTAATTCACTGTGAATTTGTCTTTTATATGAATTATGTGATGCTAACTGTGGTTTTCTTTCTGTTTTTACATTCCCATAGGTTTCTAATTTACATATTTGTGGAAGTTTCCACGATTTAAAGGATTAGGTTTGTTATTAGGTCCTGATGAATCGCATAAGGTAATTCTTCTGTTACAAGCGAGAAACATGTTGACCAACTACATAGAGTGACACAGGGGATCCTGTGTGCTCCGTCTCTTATATGTTAAATTCTCTCTAAGAGACATTATTATACCTACCTATATTCCAATGGGGTTTGTGGTCATTACTCCACCGACTCCCCGTTTTTTTGGTTTTTAATCTTGTCAGAGGTATGAGCACGAGTATTAAAAATAATTAGTTGTTACCTCTAGGCATTTTTAATAGTTTTTTTTCATATACCAATCCTTCACTTCATTATTCTTGACTGGCTATTTACGATTCTCAAAAGACCTCCGGCAAACAGCCCCCTCGCGGGGCCCGTCAGGCATTGCAGTGCCGGCCTGACGAGGAGCTGGCCCTATGATGAAGCATGTCACCGGATGGTGAGTGAGGGCTCTTGCTTCGAGAAGCTTCGGTTCCTATCTGCTGACCAAGCTTTTCACTTGATTGAAACCTACAGCACTAAATGGAACCATGTGTAATCTTTTTTTATTTACTTTCATCCACAGCACCCTGCTCTAGGGGTTACCTAGGGCACACATTAGAGGTGACTTATATGTGGAGAAAGGGGAGGTTTAGGCTTGGCAAGTACTTTTAAATGCCAACTCGAGGTGACAGTGAAACTGCACACACAGGCCTTGCAGTGGCAGGCCTGAGACAAGGAAAAGGAGCTACTTAAGTGGTTGGCACAACCAGTGCTGCAGGCCGACTAGTAGCATTTAATCTACGGGCCCTTGGCATATAGAGTGCACACTACTAGGGACTTATAAGTAAATTAAATAGTCCAATCAGGTATGATTCAAGGTTACCATGTTTTAAGGGAGAGAGCATTTGCACTTTAGCACTGGTTAGCAGTGGGAAAGTGTGCAGAGTCTAAAAGCCAGCAAAAACAGTGTCCAAAAAGTGGAGGGAGGCAGGCAAAAAGTTAGGGGTGACCACCCTAAGGCTGTCAGGTCTAACAATGCTGAAATGACAAATACAGATTGATTTATTGCAAGTGCCAGAACACACTTGATCAATAGCTTTGATCAAAGAACATTACTTAATTGTACAGAAGACTCCAGCTACAAGGTCCACAAAAGTGGCTTCAACATTAGTAAGACCACATGCATGCATGCTATATGACCTGTAAACAGTTACTCACAGTAAAGCCATAACCACAGAAGCTCCAATTGCATGAGTGAAGTTATCAGATCACAATACCCATAAATCAAGTAGGATACCTCATCACCTTGTATTGTTTGGCTCTTGTAGTATACCTTAGTAACCTGAGTTATTAAATATACCCATCCCATATAACTATTTTCTAATACAGTTTGGCCTGTACACACATATGGGATGGACTCAACATATGAAGGCATGTATATTTTGTGTGAAACAGTAGTGTAGATTATACTACAAAAGGGAAAGGTACACATGCCAACATGTAGGCACTCATACTGATGGCACCAGTGATGTTTGCCATCTCATGTTACTGTATACCCCACTTACCAAGGGGAAGTATTGCTCAGTGACTACACCCAAAGTACATTGTATGCTATGTCACATGTGAGAGGGCCACCATCACATGAGACACAGTAGTGACGACAAGTGGTCTGTTGGGTACAAATGTCATTCACAACAAACAACATGAAGTCCACGCAAAATCAGTCTGGAGTTTGTGGGGGCACCTCTGCTTGTGCAGGGGTGCCCTCACACACAGGTACCTGCACCCTGTCCTCTGGGCTGAGAGGGCCTAACATAGGGATGACTTATAGTGACCTGGTGCAGTGATCTACAGTGAAAACGGGTGCATGCAGCCAGTTCATGCAGACTGCAATGGCAGGCCTGCAGAAACCTTTGCATGGGCTTCCATGGGTGGGAGAATACCTGCTGCAGCCCATAGGGATCCCCTGGAATCCCACTGCCCTGGGTACCTGGGTACCATATACTAGGGGCTTACATGGGGGCACCAGTATGCCAATTGTGGGGTGGAATACAAGGTTTTGGGAGAGAGAGCATAATCACTGGGGTCCTGATCAGCAGGATCCCAGTGAATACAGTCAAACACACTGACATCAGGCAGAAAAAGGGGGTACCCATGCCAAGAAAGAGGGTACTTTCCTAAATGGTGCACACCCCAACCACGTTGGGAGGAAAGCCCCAGCTGGTGCTCCGTGATCTTCTGGGTCCAGTGTCTCAGGTCCTTCCACCTTTTCTGGCAATGGCCAATGTGCCGGTGCTAGAACCCCAGTATCCACACCTTCAGGGAAATGGCTTTCCAAATGCCTTGCTTCTGATGGGCGTTGACCTGCATGGATGCAGTAGATGAAGAAACAGATCATAACTGCATATTGTAGGATATATGTTTAGTTAATACACATTGTGTATAAGCCTAGCACAAGCATTATCAAATTGTTAATACACTACATGTGTAATTTTCACATGCTGAAACTACAGAGAAATGAATACACACTTGTGTAGTCACCTGCTGACTATCCTCAACCCTGGCCATGTCCTACACTAACTAAGGCAGCCGACTAACATAATGTAGCCCAGAGCCAAACAACATGCATTGTGATGTGAGCTACTATGAAACACAACAAACCATTGTGACCTTCTGAAGGGCAAACTACTTATGCATGACTGTACAGATACCTTTACCTTTCCAGCCAGGACTATTGACTTGTTGCATACAGTCCATATAGGCTAGCACCACAATATAGACTAAATCCTAAGATTTAGATCACAATGAAAGGGCTGGAATATGTGCCTCTGGTATGTATGACTTGTGGACTACTTAATAGAACATCATACTATGTCTGATTGAGTTTGTGTGGTATGTACTGGCATCACAGGACATATGTGGCACTGTTACTGAGATGACTTTCAACATACCATTGTATGTCTTGTTTGTAACAAAGCTAGTTATTCACATATAATCTATTCAGAAGTAACCAACTATCTGCACTGTTAATTTGTCACATGTGCAATAGGCCTCTACATTGCAAACATGACCTATGTAAAAAATGACAACAGACCTGTGTGCGTAAGCACCTGTCTTTAATAAATGTCTCAAGTTGTCAATGTTGGTCAATGGATAGAAGTAGCAGGTCAGGGGGTATCTCAGTCATCATTCCAAATGTAGTTCATGTAAAAGCAATCAGGGCTACTATTGGTTCAGAAAACTCAGTTTGAGAACATCCAAGAATCTGCAGGGAGATTAGCCTGAGCATCAATTGTATTGCCACAGTAAATCAGCCCCAACTTGGGACATGGCCCAAAATGGGCACAACTCATTGTCAGGCTTTGCTCTCTGCAGGCTGAGCATACTGAACCCACATGAACATCACATTTCTATCACTTCAATACATAGGTCCCCACCAGCCCCCCGTGACGTCAGCGCGTGAGCGCACGCTGATTTGTCACAGGGCCTCCCCCATCGCGCTGGAAGCTCAGCTTCCAGGGCGATCGAAAGAGAAACGCAAAGCATTTCTCTTTCGATCACGTGGGGGAGGCAAGGAGAGGCTTCAAAGGGAAGGAAATGTATTTCCTTCCCTTTGAAGTCTCTCCAAGCGTTTCAGAAGCCTTGATTGCTTGCAATCCGGCTTTTGAAATGCCCACTAGACACCAGGGATGTTTTTTTTTTTAAAATAGAAATAAGGGAGCGACCCCTTGGGCAAGGGTCGCTCCCAATGGGGGTCATTTTTTAGGAAGGCCTTTTCTGCCCCCCGCGGGCAGATCGGCCTATTATTAGGCTGATCTGCCCCCAGGGGGGGCAGAAACCTCTAGGGCACCAGGGATCTTTTTTTTTTTTTTTTAGGTGGGGAGAAACCCCTTAGGCAAGGGTCGCTCCCCTAGGGGGCAAATTTATTTTAGGCCATTTCTGCCCCCGTGGGGGCAGATTGGCCTACTGTTATTAGGCCGATCTGCCCCCGAGGGGGGCAGAAACCTCTAGGCTCCAAGGCAATTTTTTTTTTTGTTTTTCTTTGTTTGTTTTTTTAGAGATGGGGAGCAACCGATTAGGCAAGGGTCGCTCCCCTGGGGGGCAAATTGTATTTAGACCATTTCTGCCCCCCTAGGGGGCAGATTGGCCGATTTTAGGTCAATCTGTCCCCAAGGGGGCAGAAACCACTAGGCACCAGGGATTTTTTTTTTGCCGCCAATGTCACGCAGGGGGAGCGACCCTGTAGGCAAGGGTCGCTCTCGGGGGCAGGGGGTGGGGGGCAAATTTATTTTAGGCCATTTCTGCCCCCAGGGGGGCAGAAGCCTCTAGGCGCCAGGGCATTTTTTTTTTTTTTTTTTTTAGAGATGGGGGGCGACCCATTAGGCAAGGGTCGCTCCCCTGGGGGGCAAATTGTATTTAGACCATTTCTGCCCCCTTGGCAAGGGTCGCTCCGGGGAGGGAGGATGGGGGCAAATTTATTTTAGGCCATATCTGCCCCCATGGTGGGCAGAAACCTCCAGGCGCCAGAGCAAATTTCTTTTTTTGTGTGTTGTTTTTTTTTTTTTTTTTTTTTTTTTTTAGAGATGGGGAGCGACCCATTAGGCAAGGGTCGCTCCCCTAGGGGGAAAATTGTATTTAGACCATTTCTGCCCCCCTTGGAGGCATATTGGGAAATTTTAGGTCAATCTGCCCCCATGGGGGCAGAAACCACTAGGCACCGGGGATTTTTTTTTTTGGGCGCCAATGTCACGAAGGGGGAGCGACCCTGTAGGCAGGGGTCGCTCCCGGGGGCAGGGGGGTGGGGGGCAAATTTATTTTAGCCCATTTCTGCCCCCCCTGGGGCTGGCTGAGCTAGAGGCCAAAATCCACAGGTAGGCCCTTTGCAAAAAATACCTCTGTTTTCTGTGAAAAAATGTGTTGTGTCCACGTTGTGTTTTGGGCCATTTCCTTTCGTGGGCGCTAGGCCTACCCACACAAGTGAGGTACCATTTTTATCGGGAGACTTGGGGGAACGCTGGCTGGAAGGAAATTTGTGGCTCCTCTCAGATTCCACAACTTTCTGATGTGACTTACCAACCAGCAGGCCTTTTTTTAGTACAGTTGTGACATCAGCTGGGTATGGTGCTGTTCTGCATTATGAAGGAATCGTGGGCTGTACCTGGATACCGGGCACACACATGTGAATGGAATGGAAGTTATTTCTGTTAGGGTATACTTGTTCATTGACCTGCAATAGGACCAAGCCAACATGTGTGCCATGTCATCCAAAATGACCCCCTGGCACATAGGGGTATTATTGACTGTCTCCGTCTTAGCCCATGGTGGAGGTGATGTTTGCCCAAGTGTAGGGGTGGTACTGGTTTTGTTTTTTACAGTGTTTAAAATCTCTGCTGAAGTTCCTAAATATTGCCAGAAAATGCTCTGGACGTTTCAGTTCCCTCTTATACAATGGCATGAGGTTATGTGTCTCACTGAGACTCCCTTTTGGCCATGCATGGGAGTATGTAGTTTTGTAACTATACACTTCTTGTCCTGGTCAGAGTAGTATGTTTATCCTTGTAAGAAAAGGGTGTGAGAGGTATATTTATTTACTCATCCTTGCTCAAGGACAGGAGTGTCCTATTATCTCCTTTCCCACCATCATCTCTGACTTGTCTAAGGGTAAGAGGGTATTGAAAGAAAGAGAAGTTAGAGAACAAGGAGAATTACATAAAGACCGCACAAGGCAGCTGGCAACGACTCTGTACCTCTGAGGACCACCAAATTCTGCATACCATCGAGGAACAAAGCAGCTTGCAGCAGCCCAAGAGGTCTGTTTGCAATTCTGAACTGAGAACTGGGAAAACTGTATTCTGCACTGTTCCTCCACTGATAGCAGCTTTTTGCTAGCAATAGAGATGTGAAGCAACTGAGAGATGTCCTTGCGCTCATTGCTTAAATGCAAACAAGGTGTGGAGGAAGCTGTGTGACCCCACTCCTCTGCAAACACATTATAGTGTGGGGCATGGAGGAGTGGGGCAATAGCCATTCTGTTTCCCTTGTGTCAGGGGTGGTTTCTTTATTTGGGATTGGGGGCGTTTGCAATTTATTTTGGATTCCCATTTTATTTTTAGCTGCAGTGCACAGCATGGCCAGGGCAAAGTTACAGGAAAGTGACTGATGAAGGGGGGATAGAGATGAGCCTCTGAGCTTGCTTAATAATTGACAGCTGCTGGGCCTCTTTGGGGTTGGATGGGTGCCTTGCTCTGACCGGCACGACATGCGCACTTGAACCCTCGCCTACTTCTGCAAAGTAGGAGCCCGGGGGATTGCTGCCACAGCCCTCAAGGATCCAAATGAGCGCTGGAAGCCCCTGCTTGAGTAAGTCCTTGTGTTGCTCTCTTGCTGTACTTAAAAGTTGTTGATCCTTTAATTAGTGGAAATGAGTTGTAATCACAAATTCCCCCTTAGCCACACGGTGTGATCCTGGGCAAATGTCCATATAATTTCATCATCTGTCACTACCATGGTTCAAAAGATTAAACTGCCCAAACAAAGCTCTACTATTATAATGTATCCACTGCATTAAGCGCTATTTGTAAACAGTAAATGTGCCTTTACGGGGGTGCAGCAGGAGTGCAATGGGCCTTAAGGCAAGCAAAACATTGGCATGGTAGTAATAGTAAAAGCTTTAATTGAAGTGTACGGGATCTTCACAGTGCTGGTGCCACTGCACCTGCTGCACTGCTCTGGTGCCACTTTGTGCTTCAGCTTGTCTCACCCTGCGGTACATTTGAAGTCTGGTTTCCAAAAGGATTTCTAAATGACACAGAAAGAACAGAATTATAAAGTTACTTGAACAAGTCTGTAACATTTACAAAAGGAGCATCTTAACATGAAAATCATAAATGGCAGCGGAGACAGCATCCTGCATTGTGAAGCGGCCAGGCACTTCCCTTAGTGCCTTTGATAGACGCACGGATGAATGTCTGTTGACGAGCTTCTTGACCGCGCAGGCCTTACTTCTAACCGGGCTTTTGAATCAAGCTCAAGCCCTCTGACAAAAACCTCGTCAATAACTACTTAAGTTATTTGGGAATGTCCTCCACTTTGGATAACATAGCTTAAATAAATTTAGCTCAGATCGATGTCATTGCTGCGTCCTCCTCCTCCATCATTTCAGATGCTTGCAGCCAGTCCTGTAACCAACTGAACTTTGCATTCAGCAACTGGCATTCATGGCCGCCAAGTATGTTGTGTGTAACTCTTCAGACAGTCTTGTTTCTGTCCATCACTGCTTTACTTAGTGGGACTTATAGTTTCTCTTTCGCATTATAAGTTTATGCATGGAAGGGTCTGTCTGAAGGTGGCACATGTGACAAAAAGTCACTGAGAAGCTATGGGGATTGTCTGTCTCCCTCTTTGTTTTTGATGAGGTGTGGCAAGTAATCATTGCAGGTGCCAGGTGAGCATCTCTTTTAAGAAGCTGACGCCTGCCTCTTTTTATTTTTTCATTCTGCTCCTTTTAATGGCAGTGAACCACTCATACCTGATTTGGACGGGGAGGCGGGAAGAGGAGGTACCACAATGTCATGATGCAAAGAACCATGTTTTCATAAGTTTAATGTGATAAAAAAATGCACATGTTGCCAGGACTCCTTGTGCATGGATTACTTCTGTTCAGGCCCTCTGCACCATCTGCATACTTTAAGGGCTGGACCAGTGATAGTCTGGGAATTACACCTCCGCATGCTTGGTCAAGGGGAGGTAATAGTGGCCCATCTGCCTCCGGAAAGGGTGCTCAGGCCCCCACTGGTCCGCTGGTGGCATCTGAACCGCACTAACAGACAAAGCCCAAATCAGCCATCACACTTCCCAAAAAAGCTCCCAACAGCTGCAACTCAGATCCTGGCACCGGAGCCAATTTTGTTTTTTTTGTCCTCTGCCTTGAACAACATGGCTAAACAAATAGCTTAGGTCGATGTCATCGCTGAGTCTTCTTCCTGAGTCATTTCAGACACTTCCAGCTAGCCGTGTAACCAAGTGAACTTTGCATTCAGCAGCTGGCACACACAGCTGCTACGTATGTTGTGTGTGACTCTTCAGCCAGACATGTTTTAAGCCACCATCCCTTTGCTTTCTGGGACTTGTAGTTTCTCTTTCCCATTAAAAGTTTATGCGTGAAATCATCTGCCTGAAGGTGGCACATGTGACAAAAAGTCACTGGGAAGCTATGGGTATTGTCTGCTTCCATCTTTGTTTTTGATGAAGGGTGACAAGTAATCATTGCAGGTGGCAGGTGGGCGTCACTTTTAAAAAGGGTGCCTTTTCTATCTTTTCGTTCCCCTCACTTTGATGGAAGTAAAAAGATTTTAAAAAATGCATATGTTGCCAGGACTCTTTGTGCATGGATTACTTCTGCTCAGGCTCCATCTGCATACTTCACCGGCAGGACCTGTGAGAGTCTAGGAATGACATCTCCTCATCATTGGTCAAAGGGAGGTAATAGAGGCCCATCTGCCTTTGGAAAGTCTGCTCAGGTCCCCACTAAACCATTGATGGCATCTGAAAAGCACAGATAGACACAGCCCAAAATCGGCCACCATGCTGCCCAAAAAAGCAACCCACAGCTGCAACTCAGATACCGGCCCAGGAGTCAATTTTGTTTATAGTCTGTTTGCACCAGCATCAAAATTTGTGGAAGTGATTTGACCTAGTTTATTTTCCCATTTTCTGCTTCGCAGAGTTTCTGTAACACTGCTTCATGGTGTTACTTGATTTATAGGATAGGGTTTTGCACTCACGGTCTTCTACCCACCAAAACCCTTCAAAAGTCCTCTAGAACTGAAATGTCACTAGCTGCCCATGTCGTGTCTGAACTGGCAGTGCCCGCTATGAAAAGGCAGTGTAATACGGCTTCTATGTCCATACTCAAACCCACTAGAATGGAAATGTATTTAACTCCTTGAAATACATTTGCCTGTATCTATGTCTAATCTACCATGACTGAGACGCAACTAAATTGTCAATGACCTGAACAGACCGGTTCCCAGATTACAATAGCATATGGTAGGTGTATGACGCCCGTGCACGAGAGATTGTATTACTACTCGCATGGCTCCTGCATGTTTGCTTGTCTGACAGGACGAACAACTGATTGCCTGACTGCTCGCATGATTGCTGTATGTCAGCATGTCTGACAGATTGCACAACATGATAGCACCAGTCCCTTACTCCTTTCACTTCAAGATCGTGCATAG
Source organism: Pleurodeles waltl (assembly GCF_031143425.1). Classification (NCBI taxonomy): domain Eukaryota; kingdom Metazoa; phylum Chordata; class Amphibia; order Caudata; family Salamandridae; genus Pleurodeles; species Pleurodeles waltl. The sequence continues at coordinate 107,461,348 of NC_090440.1, read as the reverse complement.
ATGCAGAAACAAGGACAGACAAGGATAGACATCTGTTCCCCATGGCACACACACTACCCTTACTAGCAATTTAAGACACACAATTCTCAGTCCATGGTGCCCATGCAGAAGTGTTCTACCCATCCTCAAGTACTTTGGCACCTCCAAGGGTAGAAAGTGCTACATGAATGCAGTTACAATACGAAACAAATAACAAGTTGTGACGATGATGTGCTCAGTTGCAACAGAATGTCAAATGCAACATGTCTGTGAGCTACACATATCTGGGCTGTGACAATCATGGTGAGATGACTGCAGTGAAACTCTCAACAAGGAGAGGCTCTTTAATTACAATAAAAGTCGAATTCATTTAATTGGCAGCATTCCTACAGGAGGAGGCAGTCCAAGATTAACTCTATGGCTTCCTGGCTGTAAGTGATGTGGTCCTTTTCTATATATAAAATGTTCTTAATACAAGTGTTTGCCTGCCCTTTACTCTCACACCTTTCTGTTTAGGAAAATGAGCAGAGGTACAGAAGAATACAGCAATGAACCAGGATGACACAAACACCGTTCAACAGGGTAGCTGGCACTAGAATTTACACCTACTGGTTCTGCAACCTTTTATGATGGCACCTCAATAACAATTTAAAGAGGCTGTGCAACAGAGTGCGGATTATATATGGCTTGGTGGCGTAGAAGGCTGGCTTGGTTTGTATTGGGTACATTGTAGCAGGTCCATTTATCCCTTATAAGTGAAATGTAGTCAGTGTCTAGAAACCAGGCTCTTTAGGGGTAGTGTGGATGAGCAGCCAGGGCCTAACTAGGAGACATGCTAAGCTCATGCAATACCACTGTAGTCACACAGTACTCACACACATGAAAGAAAATACTCAGTGCGACAAAAATAAAGGTACTTTTTTTTGGTGACACAAATGCCAAAAATAACATAGAGACTATACTCCCTTTGTAATACACAAATTATATACACTAGTATGCAGAAATAGCTGTAAAGCAGTTAAAAAACTGTGCAAATAGTGAAAATCACAATAGATAGAAATGGGCCTAGGGGGAACATAAACTATATACTATGAAAGTGGAATGCGAAAATTGGTTTCCCACCTAGGCAAGTGTAATGTGTAGAGGGGCAATGGGGACATTAATAAAACCCACCCCAGAGCCCAGGAAAGCAGGAGTAAATCACAGTAACTTTCCTAGAACACACAAGAACAAGATAAAGGAGATTATGCAAGAAACAGAAGAGACTGCAAGTCACCAACAATGGATTCCTGGACCTAAAGACCTGTGGAAGAAGGGGACCAGGGAGAACAGGAGCCCCTGCTAACCTGGATGAAGGTGCAAAAGAACCACTGGTGAAGAACAATAGTCAGTGCTGCACCCAAGAAGCAGATTCCTTGTTGGTGCAGGTAATGTCCCAGGCCGGATGGTTCATTACAGTCTGGTTTGCATCACTGGATTCCGCCAACAAGCCTTCGCACTCGCAAAGCATGTGATTAGTGGAAAATGGTGCTGCCCGGAACCAGGAGAGACCTGGTGGACTCTACTCAGGAGGGGGAGTCAGAGGGGGGCTCTCAGCAACTCCGAGACCCCTCAGAATACCAGGCAGCGTGCACAGGAGTCCCACGCAGCACTACACAAAGGGATCCCACGCCGCTGGAGAACCACTCAGGAAGATGTGTGTCACAAGATAGAGTGCTGAGGGCAGGAGCTGCGCGGTACACAAAGAACTTAGTGGAAGGATGGCAACAAGCCTTGGCAACTGCAAAACCTGCAGTGCACGGGGGTGCTGTCCTGCGTGGGGAGGCAAGCTCTTACCTCCACCAAAGTTGGACAGTTGTACATCAGGACCATTGGGACAACTTCAGTCCACCACCCATGTTGCTGGATCCATGCACTTTGTCAGGAGAGGGGACCCAGGCCACCGGTCATCACTGCAGAGGGGTGCCTGCTGAAGTAGAGAAGTGACTCCTTCACTTCAAGGGAGATTCCTTTGTTCATCATGTGCAGGCTGAAGACAGGCTGTCCTCTGAGGATGCACAACCTGGGAACAGTTGCAGTTGCTGGCAGGAGCTGAAGATACAATATTTCACAAGTCATCTTTGCTTCTTTGTTGCAGTTTGTAGAGTTCCTGGAGGGTCCAGATGCAGTTTCTTCGGTAAGAAGGTGAAGTAAAGGATGCAGAGGATTCCTTCTGGAGTCTTCAATCTGAATCTGAAGAACCACCCGAGAGAGAGACCCTAAATAGCCCTGAAAAGGGGGATTGGTCAGCTACACAGTTAAGCAGCTATCAGGGGCGGCTCTGTTGTCACCTGCTACACTGGCCACTCAGATGCTCCCGGAGTTCCCTGCAACCTTGGAATCCAAGATGGCAAAACCCAGTCACCCTCAGGAGGAGCTCTGAGCACCACCCCCAGGGTGGTGATGGGCAGGGGAGTGGTCACTCCCCTTTCCTTGGTCCAGTTTCACGGCAGAGCAGGGACTGGGGGTTCCTGAACTAGCGCAGACTAGATTATGCAAGGAGGGCACCATCTGTGCCCTTCAAAGCATTTCCAGAGGCTCTGAGAGGCTACCCCTCCCATGCCTGTAACACCTATTTCCCAGGGGAGAGGGTGTAACACCCCTCTCCCAAAGGAAATCCTTTGTTCTACTATCCTGGGCTTGAGGTGCTCAAGCAACAGGAGAGCAGAAACCTGTCTGTGAGGTGGCAGCAGCTGGGGTTGCCTAGAAATCCTCAAAAAGCTGTAATGGCAATGCTGGGGATCCTCTAAGGAGCCACCAGAGTGCATGGAATCATACAACCAATGCTTGCAAAAGCCTTGGGGGTATGATTCCAACATGTTTGATACCAAACATGGCCATATTAGGAGTTACCATTGTGAAACTGGACATAGGTGGTGATCTATGTGCAGTGCACGTGTAAAATGGCATCCCTGAACTCACGAAGTCTGGGAAAATGGTCCTGGAGGTCATGGGGGAACCTCTGCCATTGCAGGGGTGCCCTCACACACAGGTGCTCTACACAGAGCCTTAAGGACTGGAAGGCCTGCAATAAGGGTGACTTATAAGTGACCTAGTGCAGTGCAAATGGCAGTGAAATGGTGCATGCACCTTTTCACACAGGCTACAATGGCAGCCCTGTAGAAGCCTTTGCAGGGGCTCCCTATGGGTGGCAAAAGAAATGCTTCAGCCCATATGGATCCCCTGCAACCCCTATGCCCTGGGTACCTGGGTACCATATACTAGGGACTTATAAGGGGGACCAGTATGCCCATTTTGGGTGAAAAACTGGGTTACCAGTATGCAGTGAGAACATTTAGAGGAGAAAGAGCATACTCACTGGGGTCCTGGTTAGCAGGATCCTAGTGAACAAAGTCAAACACACTGACATCAGGCAGAAAATGGGGCTAACAATACCAAAAAGAGGGTACTTTCCTACAGGTGGGGGCTAATGCGCAAACAAAAAATATTCCTCGTCTGTTAGTTTATGACTGAGGCAGTTCCTCAGTATTGTAATATAAAAGATCTCATCCCTTCAGGAAGCGTGGACCTGTCCAGACCATGTTATAAACCTGTATAGACCTCACAGGCAGTGCACTGTGTATCACAAGGCATCATAAAACTCTATCCTATATTGACAAACTGCAGACTCTGGGTGTTAGAAATGGGGTCTTTGGTTGACAGTCATGTTACCCCCTGTTCAAGCAAGGACCCTCACTCTAGTCAGGGTAAAAGAGAATCACCCTCAGATAACCCCTGCTTACCCCCGTGGTAGCTTGGCAGAGCAGTAGGCTTAACTTCAGAGTGCTAGATGTAAAGTATTTGTACCAACACACACAGTAACTTAATGAAAACACTACAAAATGACACAACACAGGTTTAGAAAAATAGGAAATAATTATCTAAACAAAACAAGACCAAAACAACAAAAATCCACAATACACAAGTGAAGTTATCAATTAAAAATCAAAAAGAGCCTTTAAGTAGTTTTAAACACACACTAACACTGTTAGCATGAAAATGTTCCTTGGGTGCGTCAAAAATAACAACGCACAGGTGAGTGTGCGTCAAAAAGAGCTTGCGATGTGTTGATTTCACTCACAAGCGAGACCTTGCGTCGGTTCTCCTTTTGTCGGGTCATTTCTTCTCCGCAGGAGAGTGATGCATCGATCCAGTCAGCACTCTCGGGTCTGGGCAGGCCTTGCGTTGTTTTTACATGGCCAGCGGTTTCTGCATCAGAAATCCAGCCGCACGATGATCCGAAAACCACGCAGCTGGGGTTGCGATCTCTCAGCTTCCGTCAGCGATGCTGCGCGTCATTTCTCCTGCTCTGTACATCGATTCTTTGGTCGCGTTTCCGGTGAGCATCGATTTTCAGCCACGGAGCAGGCAGCGCGTAGTTTCTTCAGCCACAAATCGGAGTTGCGTCAATCTTTTCCCCGCACGGTGCTCTGTGCGTGTATTTCTTCCTCTTAGGCTACCAGCTTCTCCTTTCAGGGTCCCAGGAACTGGATGGGCACCACAGGGCAGAGTAGGAGTCTCTCCAGAGACTCCAGCTGCTGGCAGAGAGAAGTCTTTGCTGTCCCTGAGACTTCAAACAACAGGAGGCAAGCTCTAAATCAAGCCCTTGGAGATTTCTTGAAGGCACACAAAGTCCAGTCTTCGCCCTCTTACTCTGGCAGAAGCAGCAACTGCAGGATAGCTCCACAAAGCATAGTCACAGGCAGGGCAGCTCTTCTTCCACAGCTCTTCAGCTGTTCTCCAGGCAGAGGTTCCTCTTGGTTTCCAGGAGTGTTCTAAAGTCTGTGGTTTTGGGTGCCCTTCTTATACCCTATTTCTCCTTTGAAGTAGGCCTACTTCAAAGTAAAGTCTCCTTTGAATGTGAAATCCTGCCTTGCCCAGGCCAGGCCCCAGACACTCACCAGGGGATCGAAGACTGCATTGTGTGAGGACAGGCACAGTCCTTTCAGGTGTAAGTCACCACTCCTTCCCTCCCTCTAAGCACAGATGGCTTATCAGGAAATGCACACTACACCCCAGTTTCCTTTGTGCCACTGTCTAGTGTGAGGTGCAACCACCCGAACTGTCAAACTGACCCAGACAGGGAATCCACAAACAGGCAGAGTCACAGAAATGGTATAAGCAAGAAATGTCCACTTTCTAAAAGTGGCATTTTCAAACACGCAATCTAAAAATCAACTTTACTAAAAGATGTATTTTTAAATTGTAAGCTCAGAGACCCCAAACTCCACATGTCCATCCACTCCCAAAGGGAATCTACACTTTAATCAGATTTGAAGGTAGCCCCGATGTTAACCTATGAGAGGAACAGGCCTTGCAACAGTGAGAAACGTATTTAACAATAGTTCACTGTCAGGACATATAAAACACATTACTATATGTCGTACCTTAACCATACACTGTTCCCTGCCCTTGGGGCTACCTAGGGCCTGCCTTAGGGGTGTCTAACATGTAAAAAAAGGGAAGGTGTAGGCCTGGCAAGTGGGTGCACTTGACAAGTCGAATTTACAGTTAAAACTGCACACACAGACACTACAATGGCAGGTCTGTGACCTGATTACCGAGCTACTTATGTGGGTGGCACAACCAGTGCTGCAGGCCTACTAGCAGTATTTGATTTACAGGCCCTGGCACCTCTATTGCACTGTACTAGGGACTTTTAGTATATCAAATATGCCAATCATGGATAAGCCAATTACATACACATTTTGTAAAGGAGCACTTGCACTTTAGCACTGGTTAGCAGTGGTAAAGTGCCCAGAGTAACAAAAACAGAAAAATCAGAGTACAGCACATATCAATAACATGGGGAACAGAGGCAAGCAGTAAAGGGAGACCACACCAAGGATGAAAAGTCTAACACTGGGGCATATTTCAGAGCCATCAGAGCATTACTTTTCATGACGCTCGGGTGGCGCTTTACCCTGCTCCATATTTACAAGGTGGTGTTAAGCCACTTTTTGTTGCTTAATGCCACCTTGTAAATATGGCCCCTTCAAATGCAGCTCTTTGCGTGGAAAGGGCGTGCAATGGGTGTTGCTATGGCCATGCCATAGCAACACTCATTGCATTTTGACACTGCCCCAGATTTATGAATTTTCATAAACCTAAGGCAATAGCAAAATTTAATGCCACCCCAGGGGTGGCGTTAGCAGGGCGCAACGAGGAGAAATACTTTAATTTCTCCTCGTTTTTTGCTCTTACTATGTGTGCTGCTTTCTGCAGCACACATAGAAAGAGCAAATCGCCAATTCAGATTGTTTTTGTGCAGGAAGGTTCCCCTTCCTGCACAAAAACAATCTCCCCCTCAACGCAGCCATTCTTGCACCATGGCTCAAGGGTGGCTGCGTTGATGCTCACTTGCAAATTTAGCGCTGGTGCAGGGGACAACACAGGGGTGCGCTGTATTCTATTAAATATGGCACATTCCTGCGTTGTGAAAATGATGGAGCGCACTGCCAATTGTGACACAGCTTCGTGCTCCGTCATTTTCTGTTAATAAATATGGGCCTCTATGTTGTCTATGGTCTGTGGTGTGTCAATGCACCTGCTCTACAGATAATCAAGACACTCAAGGCCAGCAGTGTTGAGCCAGTTAGAGCTAGAGCTATACCTTCCAGAGTACAATGCATCAATCACTGTTTGACTAGATTATTATCGCTCAGGGGGGTCTCTGTTACCACTGTTTACCTTTGGTTTGCAGTTCACAGAATTTTGATTTAATTAAAAACCTAAAAACATATTCTTAAGTTACAACCGATAGCCTAGCCTCTCAGGTCTAAATACATCTTTCCACTGCATTTGTGTCCCTATAGTGCAATGTCATTGGCTTATCAGTTTGTGATTCTGATATTAAAAACCCTGGACACAAAGAAGCTTTTCTGTAGGTAGGTAGTAATAGTTGTTCTTGCCAAATTGATGCTTGGAAGACTGAGTCAGCTAGACAGTGATTTGAACATCTAACTTTCTGATCACTGCAAAATTCTCTCAGCCGACTCAGCTAAGGAGACTGCGAGCTTTTTACATTAGGTCTGACTCTTTTCACAACTGCAGGTGCATGCATAGCTGCACAAAAGTGCAAGACCGGAATTTCTCACAGTGGGTCAAACAGTGTTCAGAATTCTTACCCTCCCTGGCCTCTCTGCTGAACAAACAGAGCAATGGTCACTTATTCCATTTGCAATTGTGATTCTGTGCAACTGTGTGTGAAGGAGGTGCACAGTTGCCAAAATATTTAGAAGGCAAAAGTAAATGAAAATAAATACATTGCTTACAAGTGAGTCAGAAATGTGTGTGTTTAGGGGTTGTGAAGTGAAGGAGAAGTGAGGAAGTGCATTCAGTAGTCAGTGAAAGGAGGCTGCTGAAGATCAGATGTTCATATTGACAACATTGGGAGAGAAAAGGGTGCATGTGTCTAATGCAGAATGAGCTTACCAGCCATGAATGAGATATTCTGAGGACCACTACCCCTCGCACAGGCCTCAGTAATGTTCAATTCACCAATTCACAGTTTCGGAATTGAAACATTTTCAATATTATTTACAATAAAATCATTGTTACTCATTTATCTTAAACAGCTAACAACTATTGACAAAGCCAACAGTCCTGTCTGATTTAAATGTATGTCAGTTGCTGGTTTATATATCTGGAAGCAATAAATGAAATCTCAGACAGAAATCAAAATACTGGTCGGGTGGCACATTATAGGAATCACAGAAATGTAGTTTAGTTGCTTAAGCCATGCACTAAATTACATAGATCATACCCGTTTTCCTTTGGAAAATCATTGCAGAGACCCAAAACCCTTCTACTTGACGGACTAGATTCTAAATCTCCCAAAGAATAGCATGCATTAACTTGCTTTGTTGTATAAGTTATGTTTTTGGTTGCCACTGCTAATTATGTAATATTTTTCATTTCAGCATCTGGAAAATCCTGAAGACCCTTACATAAGTCTTCAACGGAGACAAAGGTTTACACAGAACCCAACCGCCTTTGCTGCTCTTGCACCACCACAACACAACCTCAGTGTTTATGGTAAGGAAACTGATGCTATATTATTTTACATGGTAGTTAAGAGCTATGTATGTGCAGTCATCTACATGTTGGGTGGGGGGGTCACATAAGTATCCACTTGAGGCATGGAACTGTGTAACAAATATTAAAAGAGTGGAATGTTGGGAGTTCCACTGAAGACAATGAATTGGCTCAGGGATAATAACAGCTGGTATAAGCAGTCTGTTCTAGCATTCCAATGGTTGTCTTTTGTTTCTCCCTTTTTAATTCAGATGCTACCCTTAGTGGATGAAATATAATAATTGTTAAAGGCCCCTCCCTTGCCTTTTTTTTTAGGCCCTCACCTGTGGCTCAATACTTATCTCTGCTTCAGGGCCCCCATAAAACCAGTATGGCCCACTGTGGCAGCAGGCAATAAGACTTTGGGGCATATTTACAAGCCCCTAGTGCCGCTGGAGCGTCATGTTTTGTGATGCTCAGGTGGCCCTGTACCCTGTACCATATTTACAAGATGGCGCTAAGCCACGTTTTGTGGCTTAATGTCGCCTTGTAAATATGGGCCCCTCCAATGTAGTTTTCTGTGGCAGAGGGGCGTGCAATGAATGTTGCTGTGGGCATTCCACCGAAACACCCATTTCTTTTGACAGTGACCCAGATTTACAAGGAGTCATAAATCTGAGGCAGCTCCAAAAACTACAGCCACCCCAGGAGTGGTGTTAGCATGGCACAACACGGAGAAATACTTTTATTTCTCCTAGTTTTTGCTTTTTCCATGTGTGCTGCATTCTGCAGCACACATAGAAAGAACAAAACGCCATGAAAGATTGTTTGTGTGAAGAAAGGTGTCCCTTCCTGCACATAAACCATCATTTAATAGTTATGATTTGCTACTTCTATGTGTGCTGCATTCTGCGATTCTAGTTTCTTGAACCACAGAAAAAACATCAGCTGTCTGGTCCAAATTGCAAAAGAAATATGTGACACTGTAGCTGTGTATGCAAAGGGACATTTGTCTTATACAAAGCATTTGGTGAGTGCCACATTACTGCAAAGTGATCAGTTTGCCAAATATATTTCATTCCCTGAGCAAGCACAGAATGAGGCTGGGGAAGCTTATCCTAAGCTCTAACAAAGAGCATCTGAGAACTAGTTAACTGTACTGTACGGAATGCATGTATAATAGCAGGCCACTTTTTAGTTTGCTCGCTTTAATTCTGAAACTTTTGGACATATTGATAAGCCCCTAGCGCCACCTTGCGGCACATTTGCAGAAACTATTTTGACGCAAATGTGACGTTAATGTGGCATTTCCCACACACTATATTTACAAAGTGTTGCAATGCTTGCATTGCGCCACTTTGTGAACCCTTGTGCCACATTATTCCTGCGCCAAGCATATTGTATGCAAAGGAGGCATTCCTCCTTTAGGGGGGCCAAAAAAATGGTGCAAGGAAATCTTAGAGATTTCCTTGCAATATTTTTTTAGCACTTTTAATGCCTGGGCAGAGCAGGTGTTAAAAGGGGGCTTCCATTATTTATAATGGGCCCCCATGTATATACAGGAGTAGAGCCAACATTTTGGTGCTACTCCTGCAAAGTACATCAATAGCATAAAAAAATGAAACTATTGCCTCCTACCCTGTGCCATGTTGAGCAGTATTTTAAATACGGCACACACATGGTGGCGGTAGGGGGGCGCTAAGGAGTTCAAGGAAAGTGGTGCTGCACTAGGTGCAACACCACTTTTCTTAAATCTGCCCCTTAATATAGTGAAATCACTTACAGAGACTGTGGCTTTACTAAAAATAGTAATTACCACTCCTATGACAACAGCAGAGTCAGAAAGATGTTTTTCAATTTTACACAGAATCAAGACATTCCTGAGGAACACCATGATTGAGGAAAGACTGAATGCTTTAGCAATGCTCTCTATAGAGAGAGACTTTGTTAAAAGAATCCCATACTTTAAAGTTCAAGTCATTGAGAAGTTTGCAGCTACTAAATACAAACGTGCTGATTTTGGCTACAAAAAGTGAGTAATGTGTTAATCCTAACATTTATTGAATGCTGATACGTTTGAGGTGCTCGGTTGTTTCTCCTCTGCTTTACAGCTATCGGAGTCACTGAAATCACTGGTTTATGCCTGACTTCAATCTGTTTAAGGTTTATCATATTTTTGCTCTGAAACTCATTACTGAAAATTTGATACATTGCAGAGTCTTTCATCTTATAATTTTGTTTTAGCAGCACCTCTCTCATTAGGTTGTGTGGGTTCATACAGCCTTCTTTGTAATTGATATCTGATCCAAAACACCTGTTTATAATTTAATAACCTTGTTATCCCTGTCAATATAAGAGTGGTGCTGCAGCAGGTCTTGAGGGCTTTGCTGGGCCACCACTGCTTCAATGATGCAGCTAGTTTTGATGATGTAGTGGACCAGCAAGGGGAGCTAATGGAATTCCATCATCAGGATGGGGTGATATGATCATATTTCTTCATCCCCTGAATGTGACATAGAGGTGGTCATTCTGACTTTGGCGGTCTTCCTTGAAGACCGCCAAAGCCGCGGGAGCCAAAAAACCGCAAGTGCTGGCGGTCTTCCGCCCACCATATTACGGGCACTGCTGGACTTCTGTCACACTTTGGGCGGAAATCCAGCAGTAGACGTGCTGGCGGGCGGAGGCGCATGTTCTACCACTGGCCTCACCCCACCAGAAGGTCACCGCCTGCCATATTATGTGCAATAATTCAGCGTGGCGGTGTCCTGATGGTGGGGCACTGCCAGAGGTGGAAGAGCCCCTCCCCGTTCTCTGCCGGACGACCTCCTCCCCGGACCAGGTAAGTTGATCGTCTGACAGGGGAGGGGGGTGGGAGGGTGGGGGGTGTGGGTGTTTGCATGTGTGTATGCATGTTTGGATGGGTGTGTGCATGCTTGGTTGAATGCATGTATGAGTGCTGAGGTGAATGCGAGTATGGGAGCGTGTGAGTGAATGTGTGTATGTAAGTGTAGGTGAATGATTGTATGTGTGGTTCGAGTGGGTGTCTGTGTGCGTGTGCATGTATGCGGTGATGGGGGTGCTGTACCTGGGGGGGAGGGACGTGCTGTACCTGGAGGGGAGCACTGTACCTGGAGGGGGGTAGGGTATTTTTGTACTTGGCGGGGGTGTGGGGGACTTGTCTACACAGTGACAAGGAAGAAATTCCCTGTCACTGTTAGCCATAGGTTTTCGTGGCGGAGCTACTGCCACGGAAACCCTGATGGAAAGGTGGCTCTTAATACGGCCGGTGGACTTCTGTGGACCGCAGGTTCAGAGATGCTCATCTCCGGCCCAGCGGGTCCGACCGCCATGGTGGTGTGAGTAGAGAAGTGGCAGGTTGGCAGAAGCCAACCCGCCACACTCATAATGTGGCGGTCTTTACTGCCAGCCTGTTGGCGGTGAAACCGCCACTTTTACCCCTGCGGTCAAAAGACCGTAAGTGCCATAATGACCACCACAGTGCCTTGTAGGGTGCCCTACTGCTTTTTAATGTTCATTCCTTGCTGTCTTATTGTGTCCAGTCCGACAAATCACAATAACGTGTGTTTCCTCAGTAGATTTAATTTGTGAAGGTATTTCCATAAATAAGGAAATCTGTAAGGTACTCAGCATTGTTAGTCAGCAAAGGCTGTTATGAAGTTCTGTGGTTATACTGAATAAGCAGCTGCCTATGTCATTATCATATGAAATATTTTTATTGATGTCATAACTATGCTTTCACAATTGCTTTATTAACCTTCTTGCTTTCTCAAATTTACTTAAAAATGCATCATTTGCCCAATCTTTTTTCAACATTTTCTTAGGGGAAGAACACACCAAAACCTCCTTTTGGCAGTCAGGCTTGCTTACTGTGCTTTTACACCCCACCACTTTCAAATGTTACCAGCTGCCCATGATGTGCATTGGTGCCTGATTTTCAGTAGTGTCAGAAGGTATATGTAAATATGTGTAATACCTTGGGCTGTTGGTTGACTGGGGGTAAGCCCTGGTCAAGCAGCAATCACAATCCTTGTTAGGGTAAGGCACAAGTAAAACCATTATTAACCACTGCTCAACCCTCTGGTAGCTTGGCACAGAGCACTCAGGCTCAACTTAGAGGCAATGTGTAAAGTATTTGTGCAACGCTTCAAACAGTAACACAATGAAAACACACCTCAAAAGGAGCCCCACAACGGAGAGAGATGAACAAAAAAGTTTTTTAATAAATCAAACAAGATCAGAACAACTAAAATCCAATCAGTATAATCGGAGATCTTGAATTTTAAACTTTTAAGTAAAAATAGAGCCAAAAGGCACAAATCGCTATTAAGGATATTTGTTTGTGCTGGACCAGAAAAAAGTCGCAAGTTTAAGCCCACTGCGATGAAGTACAGGCAGGTTACAAGAACCCAGTTAGGACTGCTGAACAAAGGCCCAGAATTTAGAAAAGTGTCACTACATCATATATATAGCGGTACTTTTCTTGTGGCCCCTTGCGTCCCCCCAATGCCACCATGTGTGCACCATATTTACCATGGGATGCACCATAGCGCATGTAAGGGACAATAGCATCATAATTTTTGACACTATTGTTGTACCTTGCAAGATTAACACCAAAAGTGTTGGCGCTAATCCTGCAAAGTACAGAGAGGCCCATTATAAATAATGATGTGCCTCCTTTTAATGCCTGCTCTGTGCAGGTGTTAAAAATGCTACTAAAAATGGCACAGTGGAATCTCTTAGATTCCATTGCACCATTTATGCAGTCCCCCAAAGGCAGAGTGGCCCCCTTGCATACATTATGCTTGGTGTTTGCATAAGTTGGGGCAAGGTGTTACAAAGTGGTGCAATGCATGCATTGCACCACTTTGTAAATATGGCGCAGCAAATTTGGCCTTGTTGAGCCACATTAGTGTAAAAAACAAAATGAGGCTTCAATCTGCATTGAATATGTGTCAAGCAGCTGAGGTGTTGCATCGGTTCCATGATGCAGTGACGCTGTGGTGCGAGGTCCTGTTGCATCGACATCAAGGATACCGCTGATAGGGTTTGAGTCGGTCAGTGTCGGGGATGTGATGGGTAGTCGAGGCAATGCGTTGAGTCTGAAGAACTGTGAAGGTGCATTGCAGAGGTTTAGTGGCGTCGTCAAGGCTGCCGTTGATGAGAAATGCAATACGTCGGACCCAACATGTGGGAGCAGTGGCGATGCAAGTCTTTGCAATAGGTCTGATCCACTGGCAAGGACCTTAGGCCCACTTACAAGTGTCCAGGACTAAGGTGGCACCACTTGGCAGGGTATACTCTCAGGTGGCAGAGTCCAGGTGCAGAAACAGGCTGGTTGGACGTCTGTTATGTCCCTGGGACTTCAGATCAGAGGGCCAGCTAACTAGCACTTGGAATCACTCTGGGTTCTGGGTTCAAGAGATGCAGTTCTAGTCCTTCTCACCCATGCAAGAAGACAGCAGGCAGCATGTCAGCACAGCAAAGCAGGAGCCCAACAGAGTGCAGTCCAGCAGAGTGGCAGTCGTTCAGCAGTACAGCAGTCCTTATTTCTGGGAGAGTATCAACAGGCCCAGAAGAGAACTGGAGTAATGGTGTTTAAGGTTCATCTTTTATACCCTGGTTCTGAAAGACAGGAAAAGCTTCTACACAGTGCCTTTGAAGTGCAAGGCTGTGTCAAGTCTGTGTCGGGCTCCTTTCTCCCATCCTGCCCTAGATGGCTCATCAAGTCACACCTAAGGTCCCACTGTGTGTGGCTGCCTACGAGGCATATGCAAAGCCCAAATGCCAACTACACCCAGTCATATGACCAAAGACAGGCTGTAGGCATCAAATTGCTAAGGGAAGAAAATGACAACTTCCTAAAAGTGGCATTTTCAGATTTGAAATTTAAAATCTGACTTCACTATTAGTTAAGATTTTAAATTGTAATTCCAGAGACACCAAACGTGTGTCCTAGTTGGAAATTACACCTATAGAGTGCAAAAAGGTAACTACAGCAAGCAGGCCTTGCAGTAGTGAAAAACGAATTTAAGAGTCTTTCACTTTCAGTACATGTCCATCTTAAAGGAATGTGTTCTACTTTTCAAATACATTGCAGCCTGCCTTGGGGCTGTACAGGGACTACTCTATGGGTGACATATGTATTAATCAGAAAGGTTTAGACCTGGCAAGACAGTTACTTGACCAGGTTCAAATGGCAGTTTAAAATTGCACACACAGGCACTGCAAGGGCAGGCCTGAGCCATGTTTACAGGGCTACTTAAGTGGGTGGCACAATCAGTGCTGCATGCCCACTAGTACCATTTAATTTACAAGCCTTGGACACATATAATACACTTTAATAGGGACTTATAAGTAAACTAAATATGCCAGTTGGGGATAAACCAATATTAACCTGTTTCTAGAAGAGAGCACAAGCACTGTAACACTGTCAGTCAGTCAGTCAAAGAACTTTATTCGGCGGTTGCCATAAAAGTGCATACAAAAGACACATATTACAAATCTATAAATAGTATAAAACACATTTAAATACCATAAAAACATTATCTAAAAACAACATATAAATGACCAATCCAGAAACCCCTTGACAGATGGCGAATAAATGTACTGGACACAATTTTGAGATCACAAAGAATACAGAATTTGCAGATGTTTTCTCGGAACAGCAACTATTAACAACTACCTTATAATGTTATGCAAAAATCTCTCACAAACGTATAGGGATTAGATCAAAGTAATCCTTTTCCTAATATATAAAGAAGCTTTAACAAAATTTAGTACATGATGACAGGTTGAATATCTGTCAATCTCTGAAAGTGTAATAAGGCATCCTTATAATGAATGGGTCTTAGATGACAGAAGATGGGTAAAATAAAAGCCTTTCTGGGAATAGCATATAAAGAACAGAAAAGAAAAAAATGGGAAGTACTCTGCTTTGATTTATAATCACAAGGGCAGGGTGGTAAATCCTTTTGCCAAATACATTGTTTAGGAAAGGCTATCTTAAAATGAATCAGATTAAATCTAAAAAAGGTTAAAAGAGAGCTAATTTTAGAACATAAAAACCAGATCAGATAAGGTTCCAGACATGGAGCCGTAGCAATCCGAATATAAGGATAAAAAGATTTCAATATCAGGGAGCTATAAAATCTCAAATCTGATGTATGCCCAGAATAAGTTGATTTCAAGACAGACTTAGAATTTATAGTTAACAGTTGGGGTTCTTCAAACATATACCTGAGCCCTAACTTCTCAAAAGATTTTCGCAAAAACGCAAGCCAGGGGATCCTATTTGAGTTGTCCAACTGTAAACAGTCAGAAATACAGTCTTGAACAAGTTTTGCCACTGGATTCAGCCAACATTTAATCCAGAGCAATAATGGGGCAATAGAAACCCTGTCCTCCAGAAAACATTGACCAATTTCCTCATGACTGATGATGTTTGCTATGCACTTTGGTACCATCAGTAGTCTACGCAGGAATTTATTTTCAGCACTTTGGAGGGAGGGTATATTGTTATAGCCCCAAACACCTGCCCCATATAAGACTGCTGCAATGCACTTGGAGTTATAAAGTGTTTTCATCTGAACAAGAGGTCTGTGACCTAATTTGCGAGTAAAGCGAAACATCGCTTCATTATTCCTTGTCATTTGTTGGAACTTAAAATTAAGGTGAGTGTTCCAAGACAAAGAGGAACTCATATATATGCCTAAATAACAAAAATTATTTACCTTATTTAAAATATGTCCACCCATAGTAAATTGTTTGGACCTTGTATTGCGTGGGCCGCATGTCATAACAAAAGTCTTAGCACTGGTTATCAGACCTAATCCAAGCAAAAACAAAGACAGAAAAATGGAGGAGGGGGCAAAATGTTGGGGGGGTTGAGATCATCCTACGTCTGACAAGTCTAACAGAATGCATGAATGAATGATGGTGTACTCGTGTGTGTGATGGCTTGCATGGATATTTATAGATGTATCTGATGCTGCATTTGGTGTCTGTATAGGCTCATGTTTGTTTGCTGGTATGCCTGGGCGTGTGATTATGTTTGCTGTTGTCATTTGGCATGGATAGGTGTTTGCTAGAATTGTTTTGGCAAGTGTTATTAAGTGCATAGGTGCCTCATATGTAGCAATGCATGTCAGTGTCTGACCATGTGTATATGTGTCTGTTGTATGTAGGCATCTGATGGCAAGTGTGGGAATCTGACTGTGTTTTTGGTTAGTGTGTGACCATTTGATGGTGATGTTTTGGTATACACATGTCTGATCATATGGATGGTTTTGTGTGTTAATCCAGCAGTAGACGTGCTGGCGGGCGGAGGCGCATGTTCTACCACTGGCCTCACCCCACCAGAAGGTCACCGCCTGCCATATTATGTGCAATAATTCAGCGTGGCGGTGTCCTGATGGTGGGGCGCTGCCAGAGGTGGAAGAGCCCCTCCCCGTTCCCTGCCGGACGACCTCCTCCCCGGACCAGGTAAGTTGATCGCCTGACAGGGGAGGGGTGTGGGAGGGTGGGGGTGTGGGTGTTTGCATGTGTGTGTGCATGTTTGGATGGGTGTGTGCATGCTTGGTTGAATGCATGTATGAGTGCTGAGGTGAATGCGAGTATGGGAGCGTGTGAGTGAATGTGTGTATGTAAGTGTAGGTGAATGATTGTATGTGTGGTTCGAGTGGGTGTCTGTGTGCGTGTGCATGTATGCGGTGATGGGGGTGCTGTACCTGGGGGGGAGGGACGTGCTGTACCTGGAGGGGAGCACTGTACCTGGAGGGGGGTAGGGTATTTTTGTACTTGGCGGGGGTATGGGGGACTTGTCTACCAGTGACAAGGAAGAAATTCCCTGTCACTCTTAGCCTTTCCGCCAGGGTTTTCGTGGCGGAGCTACTGCCACGGAAACCCTGATGGAAAGGTGGCTCCTAATACCGCCGGTGGACTTCTGTGGACCGCAGGTTCGGAGATGCTCATCTCCGGCCCAGCGGGTCCGACCGCAATGGTGGTGTGAGTAGAGATGTGGCAGGTTGGCAGAAGCCAACCCGCCACACTCAGAATGTGGCGGTCTTTACTGCCAGCCTGTTGGTGGTGAAACCGCCACTTTTACCCCGGCAGTCAAAAGACCGTCAGTGCCATAATGACCACCACAGTGCCTTGTAGGGTGCCCTACTGCCTTTTAATGTTCATTCCTTGCTGTCTTATTGTGTCCAGTCCGACAAATCACAATAACGTGTGTTTCCTCAGAAGATTTAATTTGTGAAGGTATTTCAATAAATAAGGAAATCTGTGAGGTACTCAGCATTGTTAGTCAGCAAAGTCTGTTATGAAGTTCTGTGGTTATACTGAATAAGCAGCTGCCTATGTCATTATCATATGAAATATTTTTATTGATGTCATAACTATGCTTTCACAATTGCTTTATTAACCTTCTTGCTTTCTCAAATTTACTTAAAAATGCATCATTTGCCCAATCTTTTTTCAACATTTTCTTAGGGGAAGAACACCCCAAAACCTCCTTTTGGCAGTCAGGCTTGCTTACTGTGCTTTTACACCCCACCACTTTCAAATGTCACCAGCTGCCCATGATGTGCATTGGTGCCTGATTTTCAGTAGTGTCAGAAGGTTTATGTAAATATGTGTAATAACTTGGGCTGTTGGTTGACTGGGGGTAAGCCCTGGACAAGCAGCAACCACAATCCTTGTTAGGGTAAGGCACAAGCAAAACCATTATTAACCACTGCTCAACCCTCTGGTAGCTTGGCACAGAGCACTCAGGTTCAACTTAGAGGCAATGTATTTGTGCAACGCTTCAAACAGTAACACAATGAAAACACACCTCAAAAGGAGCCCCACAACGGAGAGAGATGAATAAAAAAGTTTTTTAATAAATCAAACAAGATCAGAACGACAAAAATCCAATCAGTATAACCGGAGATCTTGAATTTTAAACTTTTAAGTAAAAATAGAGCCAAAAGGCACAAATCGCTATTAAGGATATTTGTTTGTGCCGGACCAGAAAAAAGTTGCAAGTTTAAGCCCACTGCGATGAAGTACAGGCAGGTTACAAGAACCCAGTTAGGACTGCTGAACAAAGGCCCAGAATTTAGAAAAGTGTCACTACATCATATATATAGCGGCACTTTTCTTGTGGCCCCTTGCGTCCCCCCAATGCCACCATGTGTTTACCATATTTACCATGGGATGCACCATAGCGCATGTAAGGGACAATAGCATCATAATTTTTGACACTATTGTTGTACCTTGCAAGATTAACACCAAAAGTGTTGGCGCTAATCCTGCAAAGTACAGAGGCCCATTGTAAATAATGATGTGCCTCCTTTTAATGCCTGCTCTGTGCAGGTGTTAAAAATGCTACTAAAAGTGGCACAGTGGAATCTCTTAGATTCCACTGCACCATTTTTGCAGTCCCCCAAAGGCAGAGTGGCCCCCTTGCATACATTATGCTTGGTGTTTGCATAAGTTGGGGCAAGGGGTTACTGAAAACACCTAGACGGTGTTCAGCCAAAATGGTGAGGAAGATTGATTTCTGCCAATGTTCAAGAATGTTGCAGAGATTAAAACCGAATTCTGTTTGGAGGATGTGTTTTATCCTTGCACGTTGCTCAATGCCAAGAGGGGAGTTGTTTTGTTCCTCTATAAAACTGAACTTTGCCAAAGGGCAATGATGTGTATTTTCAACTACTCCTATAACCCTACATTGGATAAGGGCTGGGTAGTGTGTTTCCCGCCTCCCTCAGCCAAAGTACAGAGGTGTCTTTTGTAGACGCTCAAGTGAGGGGGTGGGTTGGTATTGTGTTTCTCTCCCTACCCAGCTCGGTCAAAGGAAATGGGATGGAGGATGCACATGCCCTATGGTATGGGTAGGGCAGGTCCTCTCCCCCTCACACGTTCATTATTTTCATCTTCTCCAAGGATGGAGGGTGCCCCTGTGATACCCTTAGCACGATCACCCACTGGCAAGAGTAGATTAAAAACAACAATTTAAAAAAAGAGCAGGACAGGGTATTTCCTAGCTGCCCGCCCCTCCTAAGCCCACAAAATCACAAAATGCAGCAGGCCACGGAATTCCAGGTCAACTTATATCACTCAGTTTGAAGTTGATTACAGAGGACTGGAACAACTGAGCTGACATGATGCCCTGTGCCTAGTAACATCTGTTGAGCCCCAGAGGACAAGGATGCCTCAGTGTTTTCAAAGGTGACTGAGGGAAAATGCCACCTGTCCTAGTGTCATCTCATAGAATGTTACTATGGCACCAGATCAGCTGTTGGCTGAAACATTATATATATGTTTTTTTAATTCTTCCTCCCTCAACCCAAGAGTGACCAGCTTGCCCTTGGGAAAGGTAAGGGATTTCTAAACCTTCTCCCCGCGCTATATCTATTTAGAGTGGGGTAAAGGTTTACCACAGGCCCTCGGGCAAGGAATGGCGTGTAACAACCACCCCCTTACACTCACACATATTCAGAAAATGCTGATGTTTATTTGTATTAGAAATGTACTATTTCTTTTGTGCAAAGGAGATTATTGTCGCCCACTCTGCCAATGCTGGTAGGGAGAGTTAAGGACTTATGTTACTCCTGCACTTGAACCCCTTGGTCTTTTACAGTATGAGATGGGCTTAGAAGGTGGATATCTCCCCACTGATGAGCACGGTTATCACAGAATACCTCCTCCCACTTTTCCACAGTGCAGGAGAGTTTTAAGTGACCAAATATTCCCCTGCCCTAAGGGTTGTAACGAAATTCAACCCCTTACACTTGTACATGGCATGACGTTAATTCATGCCATGGGGGGTAATCACTGCCCTGAGCTTTCACGTTTTTAACCCTCTCTCCATTGGACAAGTAATGGGATTTGTTGGCATACATCTCCCAAGGCCTTACACACTTATGAAATACCACCCGCCACCATCCCCCCCCCCCCTACACACACACTGTTGGACAATGCTTTGAATGAAGGCCATCTCTTCCTCCTAAGCAAGGGCATGGAAAGTTTACATTTTGACATCGTGTGCCTAATATTTCTGGGGTGTATTTGTTGTCCATAGTCCACGGCAGGCCATGTGGTTTTGTGGGTGCGCCTATCTCAAGTGTTTGTCCCTCTTCGTCCCGCCCACTTCTGCATAATGTAGCATCAGTTCTCCCTCTGGTCTGAGTTCCTTTTAACACCGAACAATGTTAGCAAACATTCACAATGTATGGGTTCTGAGAGTCCCGGGCACGTGCCATATTGGTGCATGCATAGTTTTCTATGATTTCTTGTATTCAGGTGAACATTTAAGGACATATACATAATTAGAGCACGCACAGTTGATTGTTGCATTTTACCCACAAAATGGCTGTTCAGACGTCCACCAAACATGAGTAGCTGCCGAACACTCAACATTTGGTGAACCTTTATTCATCACTTTCAGAATTACAGATACATCAGAAATCATTCCTATGCGAACGTTATTAGAGAAAATAACAAGTTGTCTTACCCTGTTATGCCTTTATAATCATTTGAGCAATCTGTACAAATTTTAGGCCACTCATATTCTGGCTATTGGACATTGAGAGTGAGCTCTGCTCCTGCTTGTAAAGAGGGCAATAACAACAAAGGAAGCAGACTTTTCTGACTCACACAGGGCGTGGGACCATACCTGGCAACCTGGGTCGCATTTCCAGTTCCTGGTTTGCTCTGCCTAAGAGAGGGCCACCAACCTAAATTTAAAACATAGGAATTCATTTGTAGGGCAAGAATTTTAGCCATGCACAATTTTATCTGTAAGTTGCTTCTGGGCAAACATTGGTCCCCGGCACTTATACTTTTATAAATTAAGCACTAACTCTATAATGGAGCAATCATATGTCTAAAAACAAGTATGTTTTTTTTTTTTTTTTATCCAGATATGATATTCGCACAGGCAAAACGTAGACACTTAAATTCATTGTTCGCATATTACAACGCCAGAGTACACAACTCCTCTTCGGACAAAGCGTTTATATGTCTGGGCTCAAGCAACTGTAAATTAATGTCTCCTGGCATCAAATTAACGCTGAATTGATTTGCCGCAGCTATCACTCAATTTGTCCCCGTTCACTACACTGAACCTACTTTGTCCAGTGTCTCTTTTCCCTTTTACAATATGTGAACGTATAGGGGACAGAAAGGGCAAACAGTACACTGGAAGGCATGTGACAGATTCATCTTTTGTTGAGCCGGAGCTGATAAGGTTGTTAAACATATTGTTTGCGCATGAAGGAAGAGAGAATGTTCCAGGGTTTGGACTGATCTCACAGGTTTCACTTCAGCAGCCTTCCACGTTTCCGGTCACAACACATGTCCGAGCCACAAACTAGATATTTGGTTGTTTTAAGTAACTCCCCTGGTGAGTTTTTTAAAATCGAGGTGGGCTCCAGTTCACCGTGTCAGTGTACTGCCCTTGCTTCTATTTCCTAGTTAACTTTCTGGATATTGTAGCATTGATCCATTCCCCTTGATTACGCAAGATAAATAAATGAAAAACATCCTTTATAATGAGTTTTAGGAATAACCTAGTTACTGTCGTGGAGCAATCTCTGATGTAAGTGATGTGCCCATTATATCCCAATTTAACAAGAGTCCTTTAATTAATGGGCGAGCAATTTGCATCGGAGTCCCAGTTTCATACCTGAGTGGAGGAGTTAACCCTGTTGAACTGTGCAATTTTTCTTCTATTTGCCTGCACAATATTTACCACCTTGTAAAAAAAAAATTGGGAGCAGATTTGCCAACACTTTCACCCAGGTTTTTGTTGTAAAAGTGTGCAAAAAAGCTTTGTGCTATCTTATGTTAAGGTGGCGTTCCATGGGTGTAACTGGAATTGCTTCAATAGTCACTGCTTCTTCAAGGCAGGCATGAATTTTGAGATTTTATTTTCCCCAAAAGCGTTTTCATCACTTTGTGTTTGCTGGCCTGTACAGCTCTCATGCAAAGTGGCAAGGGAGTTAAACGCTGTCTCAGCATAATAGTTTGCACTAAAGGTGCAAAACCTATGCTTGTCGTGGCACACAAGCTCTTGCAGTATGTTTCAAGGTTGTGTGTGGTAACGCGCAATTTTGGTCGTTATCTTTATGCGTTACAAAGGTAACCTAAAAATGTAATCAACAGCATATGTATCAGGTGCTTTAACGTTACTAATGTAAAGTGAAGCACCCAAATTGTATTATTGAAGTTGTATTCAAGGTAGAAGACTAGCGACTCATGCGTGTGTGCTTTAATGTCTGACTTTAACATGCTAAATTGTAGCAGTACTCATACACATTAGTATCAAGGCATTTTAATTTATATTGCTTTGTTGAAAATGCATATATTCACAATTCATTTACAATTCCTTCCTTCATTTATAATAGTATAATGCACTTATAATAGTGCATTTTGAATGTGCATGGAATGTTTTATTAGATTAGCATAACCAAAAGGCCTTAAACATTGAGAGGCACATTTATGAGCCCTTGTGCCGCTGTTGCATCATTTATTGTGATGCAATGGTGGCTCATTCTCTGCAACCTTATCTAATAGGCCACGCAAACCCACTTTGATTGACTTTGGCCTCATAGATATAGAGTGAGGCAAGGCTGTGCAAATCTCTGTGTTGCCTTACTCTGCGCACGTGAGGCGTTCCATGGACATTGCGGTGGGTGTTCCCACAAAACACCCATGGATTTAAAAGCACCCCCAGATTTACCTACCCTAGTTAACCTGAGGATGCGCCAAAATCGTACGCCTCCCAAGGTGAGGCCAACAAGGAGAAATATATGTATTTCTACTTGTAAAGAAAGCTTCCCAGGATTGGTTTTGTGCAGGGTGGTGCCTCTTCCTGCACAAAACAATCCTCCCTGCAACACAGACACCCTTGCACCATGATGTAAGAGTACCCGCTTTGGTGCTAGGCAGCCCATTGTACTCCTTCAACGTGGGGTTTCGCTTGCGCTGCAATATTCTTTCTTTGCAGGTGGGCTCATGTCATTCTACAGTTAGTGAAAGGCACATTGTGTATTAGATAGTAAGGTTCAGGGAGGATACTTTAGCAAGGATGAGGAAGCACTAACAAAATAAGAAATGACTCCTGTTTGTATACTAGGCTCCTGGAGATGTCCAAGGTTGTCCTGGTGTTCATTTTGTGGAATGAGAGACATGAGGGGAGTTCCCCATTTCAACTTTAAGAAAGATGGAAAACTACCGACATGGAGTTCTCGAAGATTCTGTAGGTTTAATTGGTATTCACATAGTTAGGCCTGGGCAGATTCCCTTGAGACTTGAAGGGTACAGACCTCGTTTTCCTTATTCGTTTGTGTGGCTTTATGTTTTGCAACAACTCTCGATCAGAACTTGTACAGACGTCTCTGCTATCAATCAATCAATCAATCAAAAAACATTTATAAAGCGCGCTACTCACCCGTGAGGGTCTCAAGGCGCTAGGGGAGGGGGGTTACTGCTGCTCGAAGAGCCAGGTTTTGAGCTGCCTCCGGAATGCGAGGTGGTCCTGGGTGGTCCTGAGGTTGGCAGGGAGGGAGTTCCATGTCTTGGCCGCCAGGTAGGAGAAGGATTTCCCACCTGCCGTAGTGCGGCGGATGCAAGGGACGGCAGCGAGTGAGAGGTTGGCGGAGCGAAATTGACGGATGGGTGTGTGGAAACTGAGGCAACAGTTGAGGTATTCGGGTCCCTTGTTGTGGAGGACTTTGTGTGCGTGGGTGGGGAGCCGGAAGGTGATCCTTTTGTTGACGGGAAGCCAGTGCAGGTGTCTCAGGTGGGCGGAGATGTGGCTGTTGCGGGGTATGTCAAGGATGAGGCGGGCGGAGGCGTTTTGTATTCGCTGAAGACGTTTTTGGAGTTTTGTGGTGGTTCCTGCATATAGGGTGTTTCCGTAGTCCAGGCGGCTTGTGACGAGGGCGTGGGTCACAGTTTTTCTGGTGTCAGCGGGGATGCAGCGGAATATCTTTCGGAGCATGCGGAGAGTGAGGAAGCAGGAAGATGATACGGCGTTGACTTGTTTGGTCATGGTGAGAAGTGGGTCCAGGATGAATCCGAGGTTGCGTGCGTGGTCTGAGGGGGTTGGTGCGGTGCCAAGGGCCGTGGGCCACCAAGAGTTGTCCAAGGCGGACGGGGTGTTTCCGAGGATGAGGACTTCCGTTTTGTCTGAGTTCAGTTTCAGACGGCTGAGTTTCATCCATTCTGCGACGTCTTTCATTCCATCTTGCAGGTTGGTCTTGGCGCTGGTGGGGTCCTTGGTGAGGGAAAGTATCACCTGAGTGTCGTCGGCGTAGGAGGTGATGTTGATGTTGTGTTTGCATACGATGTCGGCGAGGGGGCTCATGTAGACATTGAAAAGAGTCGGGCTGAGCGAGGAGCCTTGTGGGACGCCGCAGATGATCTCGGTGGGGTCTGAGCGGAACGGAGGGAGGTAGACTCTTTGGGAGCGGTTAGAGAGGAAAGAAGTGATCCAGTCCAGGGCCTGTCCTTGGATACCGGTGGAGCGGAGGCGGGATATTAGGGTTCGGTGGCAGACGGTGTCGAAGGCAGCCGAGAGGTCGAGGAGGATGAGGGCGACTGTTTCTCCGTTGTCCATCAGAGTTCTGATGTCATCTGTGACTGCGATGAGGGCGGTTTCTGTGCTGTGGTTGGCTCGGAATCCAGACTGGGAGGGTCGAGTAGGTTGTTGGCGTCAAGGAATTTGGTCAGTTGCTTGTTGACGGTCTTCTCGATGACTTTGGCAGGGAAGGGGAGGAGCGAGATGGGGCGGAAGTTCTTCAGGTCGCTGGGGTCCGCCGTAGGTTTCTTCAGGAGGGCGTTGACTTCCGCGTGCTATGCTGACATTTTCCTATTTTCCCAAGAAATACATATAGTTCCCTTACTTAGTTTAGTTCAGGGTATTTAGTTTAACATAGGTTTAATCAGTGATTAGACAAGAAGACCAAAACTTGTATAAAGACCATCAAATTCTGTTTCTCATGTTTTGTATTGCTTCAAAAGAAATTCTCATATACCTAATGCTTATGCAATTTAATTTCATTCTACGCTTTAATTCACCTATGGTGATTTTGTACTTATATAGCATATTTCTGAGATTCATTTACATTAGTTTGGCTTTCAAACTGTAATAACCTTTTGAGCCTATCTACCATTTCCTGGAATTTACAGTGTAATCAAATAGACTGCACTGTAAATTGAATTGGAAGATTGGTTCTAACTTTCCTTTACCCCTTAGGCATCCTAAAAAGGTCTATCTCAGGAGGTGACGTAAGAACAAGGGCCAACAGCTCTATCATGTGCATAGGTGCAGGAGGAGAGCAAAAAGGAGAGCTACTCTGCATTAACACAGCAACTTTTCTTGCTGCTCTGCATGAAAACATAGTAAATCCTCACCATAGTCTGTAATTTGTTCCTGGGTTGCAATCACATTTCCAACATTGTACCCAGGTTGTAGTGGAGGCCTATGTCTATCTATGTTTTCAACAAGAAACTACCAGAAGCCAGACAGGGCAGCAGTTCTTGAACAGAGAAAGCAAATTATGAGGTAAGGTTGGAATTATCAAGAGAAGAGGGTGGAGAGTAAGTGAGGAAAACAAGGGTACAGAGGGAAGCTGAATGGAAACAAAATCTGGAGAACAAATCTAGAAGGACTGGAAGGCAGAGATGGGCAGAGGAGAGAAGTCAACATGAATTTGTGAGTAGAGGACAGATAGCCCAAAATATGAGAGAAATTCAAATAATGAAAAGATTAAAATGTTGTGTAAAATCAATGTAAACATAAGCTGCAGTAAAGAAAGAGGGAAAGGGGAAACAAGTGAGACTACAAACTTGGAATGAGAGTAACCTTGGAGAGAAGCATGTATGTGGTATTTCTGTAGTGCGAACCTAGCCAAAAGGCATTGAAGCACTATACAGGGTGAAAGACAAGCATAAAGTCAGCAAGTGGTTGGAGAGGTGGCTGATTTGTCGACAGTTAATGCATTGTGATATATTGTCCTTTAAAGAGGTTGTTTTAACACTCCTACATTGGAACAGCATTGGAAAGGAACAGCTGTCTTTTTTCATTTTTACACTTCTTAGTCTGCAGTAGGATGGTGTCTTGGCTACAGGTGTGCCTATACCCACCAGAGATGTGAACCTGTCTGGCATTTTAGCAAGACGGAGTGATGTGATCCTAAGGTTTTAGGCCCTGGATGAAACCTGCTGTGTCATGTAGGGTGCCCTTCATGGGGGCAGTGTGGAGTCTGGGAGACCATGGCTCAGGGCACTACCATCATCCAGATGCAAGATTACGAGGGCTTGGACAGAAGTTCTGAAGGAAACTTCTAATCTGCTCTTCAGAAAGCTAAGTGTAATGTACAAGACTACAAGGTGAGCCAGCCGGTCATGGAGGTAATGTGGAAGATAGCATGTGTTGATGCAAAGGCATGCATTTTGAATATGTCTATATCTGAGGCACTGTTCACACAGTGATACTGATCAAGAAACTTCACAAGAACTGTACCTCCCCTCACCAGAGAGATTAATTTGGAAGAAAGGAATAAAGAGACCTAATAATTTGGCAGATGCAGATAAAAAAACGTATTAATTTGGGAAAAGTGTCAGACAGCGTATATCCATTTGTAGGCCTAGGAGCTTTCTAGAGGTATATGGAATACTACATGGCTTGCATAAGGTAGTGCGGGGAAATCCTACTCAATAAGCTTACACCATACTTAGGAGGCTGAAAGAAAAAAAGATATAGGGGGTCATTCTGACCCTGGCGGTCTTGGACCTCCAGGGCGCAGAACGACGGAAGCACCGCCAACAGGCTTCCTGCCGGCTGGGCGAATCCGCCAGGGCAGCGCTGCAAGCAGCGCTGCCCTGGGGATTCCGACCCCCTTCCCGCCAGCCTGTTTCTGGCGGTTTACACTGCCAGGAAGAGGCTGGCGGGAACGGGTGTCCTGGCCACTGGCATGGGCAGTGCAGGGGCCCCCTAACAGGGCCCCAGCCTGCTTTTCCCTGTCTGCCTAGCAGACAGTGAAAAGCGCGACGGGTGCAACTGCACCCGTCGCACACCTGCAACACCACCGGCTCCATTCGGAGCCGTCTTCAATGTTGCAGGCCCCCTTCACGCTGGGCCGGCGGGCGATAACATTGTTAGCGCCCGCTGGCCCAGCGGGAAGGTCGGAATGCGGGAAGCGGTATTTTGGCCGCGTGGCGGGCAAATGGCGCTTCCCGCCTGGCGGGTGGCAACCGCCGCCCGCCAGAGTTAGAATGAGGGCCATAATGTTAGACAGGCAGTAGAATAATTGTTATAGAAGAGATGCGTGATATAAAACGCTTGGGGTTTTTCTAATAGTCATCTTTTTTATTGTATTGCTGCTGAGATGACAATAATAATTTCCATCACTCGTATACACAAGATTTATATGCTGATTGAACATAATAAATATCATTATAAAAACCAATTACTGTGTGTGTCTGTTGCTTTTAGAGATCTGCATAAGAGTCCATACATCTAGTTCTAAGTTCTACAGATAAGCGCTTTTTATTGTGTACCCCACAGTTTACCTATAGTGTGCATCCAATGGCATTCGACCACTATTTTGAACTGATTTAGCCTAGGGCATGCCTGTTGTTTTTGAGATCACACCTTACTCTGCTCCTGCCAATGTTTAAGCTTGTATGTGTGTGTGTGAAGGAATGTGCAGTTTATGTGTGGGATAAGCTTAAACTGCTCCTGCCCATACCATATCTGTTTTTCTGTCTGCATACCTGTGTTTGTCCTAAGGGAATGAGAAGCATTTGCCCAAACATGAGAAGCTTGTTAGGTCTGGTTTGACAGCATGGCTGTCGCCATACATAATGTAAGCAACCTAAATTAAGAGCTTTCAGGAGTACTACAGAGAGGGGCATTAGCTCTGACCACATCTTGGTAGCCAGGAGTATGTGTACTGATTGGCTAGAAGCTAGAAGCTGTGTGCTACCAGAGAACAGAAAATAAGTTTTTTCCTTTCACAGAGTTATGATTATTTTGATCATGTGGAAAGGAACCGAGAATTCAGTGCAGGAATTTTTGAGATGGCTGAACACACGCAACTACTTCCTTAAGTTCACTTGTGCTGCATAGCATTCCTTTATGTAACCATCTTCTGGGAAGGCAGAGGACTGAATATGAAGGCGTACTACAAAGCAACAGATAGAAATAGTCTTTTACTCATGCCCACTGAGGATGAATCTTCCCTACCATCAATTCCTGAAAATTCGTAGCAATTGCGGTAAAATACAGGATTACAACAGCCAAGCACACAACCTCACCAACAAACTAAGAGAGCGAATATACTGATCATATCATACAATAATGCTGAAAATGTCCCAAGAACCAGAATAGAGAGAAGCTCTTGGAACAAACGGACAGAAACCCTGATGAAGACATCCTCACATGTGTAACCACCGCGTGAAGAAAGCTATTAACATACACTGGAATAGTCACCTCAGGCACCCTGAACTGGCCGAAAACATACGACCTGCAATATGTCGCGTCATTTACTTGACTACTTGTCCCTGCTTATTGAAGGATATAGGCATGATATTCAGAAATATCAAAATACATATCGGGGAACACCGCAGCAACATTAGGTGTAAAAAAGCAACAACGTGCATGAGTAACCATTTCCTCACTTCAAAACATCGAGCCGACAAACTTGAGTGGGTGGTCTTAGACACACTACATCATTGTTGGACCTGGCTTTTTGACAGGGACATCCCCAAACTTTTTGCCTCCTTCCTCCTATTTTTTCTGACCTGTTGTTGTTGGCTTTTGACCTCTGGGCACTTTACCACTGCTAACCAGTGCTAAAGTGCATATGCTCTCTGTGTAAATTGTACTACTGATTGGTTTATCCATAATTGACTATTTAATTTACTTGTAAGTCCCTAGTAGAGTGCACTACATGTGCCTAGGGCAGGTAGATTAAATGCTACTAGTGGGCCTGCCGCACTGGTTGTGCCACCCACCGCAGTAGCCCCTTAACCTTGTCTCAGGCCTGCCATTGCAAGGCCTGTGTGTGCAGTTTCACTGCCACTTCGACTTGGCATTTAAAGGTACTTGCCAAGCCTAGAACTCCCCTTTTTCTATACATAAGTCACCCCTAGTGTGTGCCCTAGGTAAGCCCTAGAGCAGGGTGCTGTGTGGGTAAAAGGCAGGACATGTACTTGTGTGGTTATATGTCCTGATAGTTTAAAACTCCTAAATTCGTTTTTACACTACTATGAGGCCTGCTCCCTTCATAGGTTAACATTGGGGCTGCTCTCATACATTGTTGAAGTGGCAGCTGCTGATCTGAAAGGAGCAGGAAGGTCATATTTAGTATGGCCAGAATGGTAATATAAAATCCTGCTGACTGGTGAAGTCGGATTTAATATTACTATTCTAGAAATGCCACTTTTAGAAAGTGAGCATTTCTTTGCACTAAAACCTTGTTGTGCCCTTCAATCCACGTCTGGCTAGGTTTAGTTGACAGCTCCTTGTGCATTCACTCAGACACACCCCAAACACAGGGTACTCAGCCTCACTTGCATACATCTGCATTTTGAATGGGTCTTCCTGGGCTGGGAGGGTGGAGGGCCTGCCCTCACACAAAGGACTGCCACACCCCCTACTGGGACTCTGGCGGACAGGATTGAACTGAAAGGGGGTTGGTGCATTTCTTAGACACTCTTTGAAGTCACCCCCACTTCAAAGGCACAACTTAGTATAAAACAGGGCCTCTGCCCTACCTCATCAGACACTTGCTGGAGAAGAAACCTGAACCAGAAACTACATCCTGCCAAGAAGAACTGCCTGGCTGCTCAAAGGACTCATCTGTCTGCTTTTCTACAAAGGACTGCTGCCTTGCTGTTGGCCTGCTGCCTTGCTGAACTCTTGTCTGGCTGTAAAAGTGCTCTCCAAGGGCTTGGATAGAGCTTGCCTCCTGTTCCCTGAAGTCTCAGGACCAAAAAGACTTCTCTCTTCCACGTGGACGCTCCGTGCGCCGAAATTTTCGACGCACAGCTTGTTCCGCGGCGAGAAAAACGCAGCACACCGACGCTGATCGACGCGACGCCTGCGGGACGACGGAAACTTTGACGCACGGCCTCGCAAGGACAACGCCGCCCGACTTCCCCGGAGAAATCGACACAACGCCTGCCGTGAGATCAAAACTTTGACGCATGGCCTCGCAAGGACAACGCCGCCCGACTTCCAAGGAGAAATCGACGCGACGCCTGCCGTGAGATCAAAACTTTGACGCACGGCCTCGCAAGGACAACGCCGCCCGACTCCCCAGGAGAAATCGACGCGACGCCTGCCGTGAGATCGAAACTTCGACGCGCAGCCCCGCAGAACGACGCGCAGCCGGAAAACAAGCAGGAAAATCCACGCACAGACCCAGGACATCTGGTGCTCCCCGCGATCCACAGAAAGAGACTGTCCGTGCGCCGGAAAACGACGCACGACTCCCCGCGTGGAAAATAACGACTCAAGTCCGTGTGTGCTGAGGAGAAATCGACGCACACACCAGTTTTCCACGTATCTCTTCTCCTGTGGCCGTCTGAGGAGATTTTCCACCAGAAACCAGGTACTTTGTGTTTGAAAGAGACTTTGTTTGCTTTCTAAAGACTTAAGACACTTTATATTACTTTTCAGTGATATCTTTACAAATTCATATTGCAACTTTGATCGTTTTGACCTGAAAATACCCAGATAAATATTATAAATTTTTCTAAACACTGTGTGGTGTATTTTTGTGGGGTTATACTATGGTGTTGTATGATTCATTGCACAAATGCTTTACACATTGCCTTCTAAGTTAAGCCTGACTGCTCGTGCCAAGCTACCAGAGGGTGGGCACAGGCTGATTTTGGATTGTGTGGGACTTACCCTGACTAGAGTGAGGGTTTTGCTTGGACAGAGGGCAACCTGACTGCCAACCAAAAACCCCATTTCTAACAATCATGTTGACAAGGAAGCAAAACAAGTTCTTTAAAAAAAAAAACAATAATGGCTCTACCGTATGAAGATTTTCCACACTGGCCTGAATTATAACACCCCTGGCTGCCACTGAAGCAATGAGCCTAGAGGAAAAATAACTCAATGAGCAACTCTGAACGATGACCAAGTCAGTAGTCGGATGGAGAAGAAATAAGCAGATCAGTACACCTAACTTCACATCAACAAATATAGGACACAGCCAATGGCACACTAGCATTACCCTCCACATGGTTGCATTTGCTAGCAGTTTAGTATATCATACAAGTGTATGGATGCATTTGCCAGAAGCTTAGTGCACCATATAAACAATGAGTTTTCGTTTGTGAACAGTAGTCTGTCATCATCACCGCATAAACTCTGGGTTTCTCTTACAGTGTTATGGACATGGCCCCACCTCCCTGGATTCAGAGAATGACAATTCTATACATACATACATAGCTTTTGATTAGGAATAACGTCCATTTGGTGGACCCAACATCAACTCACAAAGACTAATATGATGCTGAACACAGCTATTTTGAAGATCCTCCTGATCCTGAGGCCTACTCATTAATTATCATCCCCCATGTTAGAAACTGGCCTCTCTGAAGGGTCACCCCAAACTTTTTGCCTTCCTCCTCTTCTTTTTCTGACCTCACTTTTGCTGGCTTTAGGACTCTGGACACTTTACCACTACAAGTGCTCTCTCCCAAAAAAACATGGTAACATTGACTCATACCCAATTGGCATATTTAATTTGCTTGTAAGTCCCTAGTAAAGTGCACTACAAGTGCCCAGGGCCTGTAAATTAAATGCTACTAGTCGGCCTGCAGCACTGATTGTGCCATCCACATAAGTAGCCCCTTAACCATGTCAAAGGCCTGCCATTGCCAGTCCTGTGTGTGCAGCTCCACTGCTACTTCAACTTGGCATTTAAAACTACTTGCCTAGCAATAAACTCCCCTTTTTCTACATATGTGTCACTCCTAAGACAGGCCCTAGGTAACCCATTGGGCAGGGTGCTATATAGATAAAAGGCAGGACATGTACTTATGTGTTTTTTCATGTCCTGGTAGTGAAAAACTCATAAATTCATTTTCCACTACTGTGAGGCCTGCTTCTCGCATAGACTAGCATTAGAACTGCCCACATATACTGTTGAATGTTAGATTCTGATCTGGAAGGAGTGGCTCTGTCATGTTTAGTGTTGCCAGAATGGTAATAGAAAATCCTGCTTACTGCTGAAGTTGGAATTAATATTACTGTTTTATAAATGTCACTTTTAGAAAGTGGGCATTTCTCTGCACTTACTGCCTTCTGTTCCCTACAGCCTGTCTCAAATCCACATCTGGTCTCTGCTGGTTGACAGCTCCCTTTGTGCATTCCACCCAGACAGCCATAAACATAGGACACCCAGTCACATCTGCATTCATCTGCATACTGAATGGGTCTCGCTGGGCAGGAAGGGCTCGCTCTTACACTTCAAAGGCCAGTGGCCTGCCCTCACACAAAGGACTGATAACCCACCACAGGGATCCTGGCAGAAAGGGGTACTTGTGCACTTCAAGACCACTCTTTGAAGTTTCTCCCACTTCAAAGGCATTTTTGGGTGTGTTGGACTTTTGCTTTTGCAGGGTCATCCCCAGACTTTTTTGCCTCCTGCCTCCTATATTTTTCTGACATGTTGCTGTTGGCTTTTCAACTCTGAGCCCTTTACCACTGCTAACCAGTGCTAAAGTGCATATGCTCTCCTGTTTAAATTGTATGTAAGTGGTTTATCCATGATTGGCATATTTGATTTACTAGTAAGTCCCTAGTAAGGTGCACTAGAGGTGCCAGGGCCTGTAAATCAAATGCTACTAGTGGGCCTGCAGCACTGGTTGTGCCACCCACATAAGTAGCTCTGTAATCATGTCTCAGACCTGCCACTGCAGTGTCTGTATGTGTATTCTTACACTGTAAATTCGACTTGGCAAGTGTACCCACTTGCCAGGCCTAAACCTTCCCTTTCCTTACATGTAAGGCACCCCTAAGGTATGCCCTAGGTAGCCCCAAGGGCAGGGTGCAGTGTATGGATAAGGTAGGACATATAGTAATGTGGTTTATATGTCCTGACAGTGAAATACTGCCAATTTCGTTTTCACTGTTGCAAGGTCTGTCTCTCTCTCATAGGATAATATGGGGGCTACCTTTAAATATGATTAAAGTGTAGATTCCCCTAGAGAAGAGATGGACAGGTGGAGTTTGGGATCCCTGAACTCACAATTTAAAAATGCATCTTTTAGTAAAGTTGATTTTGAGATTGTGAGTTTGGAAATGCCACTTTTAGAAAGTGAGCATTTTCTTGCTTAAACCATTCTGTGACTCTGCCTTGTTTGTGGATTCCCTGTCTGGGTCAGTTGACAGTTGGGTTGTTTTTCACCTCACACCAGACAGTGACACAAAGGGAGCTGGGGTGTGATCTGCATTCCTGATTAGCCATCTCTGCTAGGAGGGAGGGGTGGAGTGGTCACTCTCATCTGAAAGGACCGTGCCTGCCTCTGACAATGCTGTCTCCAGCCCCCTGGTGTGTGTCTGAGGCCTTGCCTGGGCAAGGCAGGATTTCACAAGAAGGTGTGAGTCCCCTTTGAAGGAAGGTGACTTCAAAGACTAAAATGGGTATAAGAAGGGCACCCAAACTTGCAAACTTTAGAAACACTTCTGGAATCAAGGGGAACCTCTGCCTGGAGAAGAGCTGATCGCTGAGGAACA
The DNA here is from genome assembly GCF_031143425.1 of Pleurodeles waltl. Taxonomy (NCBI): domain Eukaryota; kingdom Metazoa; phylum Chordata; class Amphibia; order Caudata; family Salamandridae; genus Pleurodeles; species Pleurodeles waltl. The sequence continues at coordinate 107,427,537 of NC_090440.1, read as the reverse complement.
AGTGCTGCCCTGCCTGTGACTGTGCTTTGTGGAGCTTTCCTGCAGTGCTGCTTCTGCCTGAGTAAGAGGGCAAAGACTGGACTTTGTGTGCCTTCCATCTTGAAGAAGAAATCTCCAAGGGCTTGATGTAGAGCTTGCCTCCTGTTATTGAAGTCTCAGGGATAGCAAAGACTTCTTCCTGCCAGCACCTGGAGTCTCTGGAGAGACCCCTACTCTGCTCTGTGGTGCCCTTCCAGTTCCTGGGACCCTGAAAGGAGAGGCTGGCAGCCTAAGGACAAAAATACACGCACCGAGCGCCGTGCGGAGAAAAGATCGACGCGAATCCGATCGCGGCTGAGAAAACGACGCGACGCCGGCTCCGCAGCTGAGAAACGACGCCGCAGGAAACGCGACCGAAGAATCGACGCCCGGAGCAGGAGAAACGACGCGCAGCATCGCTGACGAAGGCTGAGAGATCGCAACCTGCGCCGCGGGACTTTCGGACCGTCGCGTGGCTGGCTGTTTCGACGCGCATCGCCGTGCCGAGTTGTTTTCGACGCATATAACCGTGCAGGGTTATTTTCGACGCGCACAGCCCGTGCGGGGTTATTTTTGACGCAAACCAGGTACATTTACACGCTAGCAGCGCTAGTGTGTTGTTACAACTACCTAAAGACTCTTTTTATTTTAAACCTTTTAAAAATCATAACTTGACTTGTGTATGTTGGATTTTTGTCGTTTTGGTCTTGTTTTGTCTAGATAAATATTTCCTATTTTTCTAAACTGGTGTTGTGTCATTTTGTAGTGTTTTCATTAAGTTACTGTGTGTGTTGGTACAAATACTTTACGCCCAGCACTCTGAGGTTAAGCCTACTGCTCTGCCAAGCTACCAAGGGGGTAAGCAGGGGTTAGCTGAGGGTGATTCTCTTTTATCCTAACTAGAGTGAGGGTCCTTGCTTGAACAGGGGGTAGCCTGACTGTCAACCAAAGACCCCATTTCTAACATTGGTGACCAGCGGTCGGGATTTGGACTTGTATTTGTACTTGACATACAGTAATTGAGTGTACACTACTGTTTTTGATCTCAGACCACTACGTGACCACATACTACTTGTCTTGTGATTCTGCTTTTTGTTCTCTGATGTCCTCCTGGAAGTATTGCTAATATTTTTGGACTTTGGTTTTTGGTTGTGAAGCCTTTGCAGAAATGGAAGTCAATTTCTGGCACCTATCTATGTATAAAAAGTGGCAGCTTAAAGCATTCTGCATGGAAAGGGGACTGGCTGTGAACAAGGAATCCAGAAGGGAGGATCTTGAGTCAGCCCTGTTTCAGGATGAATTGAAACGTTGTCAGGCAACACCACCAAATGAGTCTGAGGAGGATAACTACTCTGAGGAGGAGGACTACTCCAAAGAGGAGGGCAGTGGCCCTGAGGAGGGAACAGAAAGAGATGATAGGCTCCTAGCTCGAATCCGGAGTCTGGAAGAGCTTAAGAGGGCCGAGGAGAAGAGAGCCTTAGTCCTGGCAGAAAGGAGGAGGGACTTAGAGATTAAAAAAATGATTTATGCTTACGAGCTTAAATTGAAAGAGCTGGAAGTCATGAGGGCTGAGTCCAGCTGGAATGGTGGCAGCAACAATTGTATATCCAGTGATGCTGCAGAAGTGCACATGCCCAGAGAGGTGGTGCCCTACTTGAAGGAGGGAGTTAACACACGCCAGGAGGTTCAGGGGTATGAGGTAGCTCCAGTGATGCACAGGGTCCCTGAGGTGGATTGGGGAACTGGCATGGGGAGTCATATTCCTACTGGTGGGAGGGACACTCTACTGACTCTAGGTGAGAGTGACAGGGAGAGGGGTTCCCCCCAAGTAGAAGTCCTGGTTATGGAGTGTGAAGACATCCCAGAAGAGTGTGGGTTGAGTGTCAGGGACAGTCAGGTACTGTCTCACCAGTCTCAGGAGGGTGATGTGGGGTGCTTTGTCAAAGCAGAGTCACTGGATGGTTGGGTGAAGGGTACTTTGGTTAATTCATGTGAGGGGCTGAGTGATGTAATTGCTGGAGAGCAGATGTCTAGTCCTTATTTTCCAGAGCTATGCCAACACCAGGTGGAGTGTGAGTTCTCTGACCCCAGGGAGCTTACAATGGAGGCAGACTTCTGGGTGAGTACCAGAGAGTCTGAAGAGGCATTTGGGGGTGCTCCTGAGAGGAGTGGTCTAGGTAGTTCCCAACCAGGTGAGGTAGGGAAGGATTGTAGTGTCCCAGGTAGGTCCCAGTGTAGTGGGATGGGTGAGGGACCCCATGTCCAGTCTCAGAGGAGAGGGAATGGGGATGGGTTGAGGCCCAAGGTGCCCGAGATCCGGTCCCAGGTCCTGGAGGGTTCCCTGCGGGAACCCCAGGAGGGGAGCCTAGCCTGTACCATAGGGCCATCTGTTGAGGGAGACCCCACAGTGTCAGGAGAACTTGGGGGGGCGGCTGTAGCCAGCGTCCCACCAGTTCTGGTGTCTGGCAGTACCACTCCTAGTGAGGGGTTGCAGAAGTCCAGACAGAGGGTTGAGAGGGGGTTGCGGACCCCAGTGGAGAACCTGGAGGGTCAGGGGTCAGCTCTGAGAGCAGAGCCCCCCATGAATGACCTTGGTGAGACCATTTCTGGGTTGGGGGGAATCCAGACTCTGTCAGATGGGCAGAGGTCAGGAGACCTGCGCCAGCCAGACTCTTGTGTGGCCCTTCGGGACAGTGTGTCCCTTGAGGGGGGTAAGTGTGCCCCCCTGGAAGTCCTGGTGTGCCAGGCAATGGTTCAACCGCAGGGTGGTGACTCTGGGTTGAATAATCAGGTTCAGGGGGTAAACTCTGACCTGATGGGGGGTAAGTGTGCTCCCCAGGAAGTCCTGGTGTGCCAGGCAGTGGTTCAACCGCAGGGTGGTGACCCTGGGTTGGATGACCAGGTTCAGAGGGTAAACTCTGACCTGGTAGGGGGTAGGTATGCCCCCCAGGAAGTCCTGGGTTGCCAGGCAGTGATCCAGTCTGTGGGTACAGGCCCTGGATTGGGAGGCCAGGTTAAGGGTGTCCCCCCTGACCTGGAGGAAGGGGCTACTGCTAACAGTGCCCCTACCATGTTGTCTTCTGGGGGGGCCGCTCCTAGTTGGGTGGTTCAGGACCCCAGAAGAGAGGGCAGGGGGAGGGAAGCCTCACCCCTGGCCCTGGTCCAACCTGAAGGTACAGACCCCAGGTTGGAGGATCAGTTGCAGGTTAACATCCCTGCACTGATGGAAGAATTGTGCAGGACTGCTTCTACAAGCACCCTGACAGTTTTTGACTCTGGGGGTGCCGCTTCTGCAGGGAGGGTACAGAGCCCCAGAGGGGAGGACCAGGGTCAGGTTGTCATCCCTGACCTGGTGGAAGAGAGAGTGGTCAAAGGGTGCCAGGCACCTGGGGCTACCACCCCCCACTCTCCACAGTCACAGTGGTTAGAGAGGCCTGAGGTCGGGCTCTCATCCCTGACAGTTGTCTGGGGCCACTGTGGCTTGCTGTCCTGGTGGACAGAGTTGCCCCTGGGGGGGGAAGGACGAGAGTCACACCCCAGGGGTGGAGTGGGCAACACCATTGTGTTGGCCCTGGTGGTACTATCTGCCCATTGCAATACATCTATGAGCAAAGTAAAGTTAGGTGTTGCACAGATGGTGTCTGTAGATGTGGAGAAGGGTTCCCCATGGGTTAGCTTAGCGGGCCCTGAGAGTATGGACAGAGGGATCCAACTGGAGTCAGGAAGGCGTAGAACTGGAGCATGCCCCTGCTGTTGTGGGCCTGGGTCCCTGTTCTATCGCCCCAATCAGGGAAGTACATCAAGGTATTGATTGTTCTCCCCTGGCTTTAGGCTGGTAGGGGGTCGTGTTGGACTTTTGCTTTTGCAGGGTCATCCCCAGACTTTTTTGCCTCCTGCCTCCTATATTTTTCTGACATGTTGCTGTTGGCTTTTCAACTCTGAGCCCTTTACCACTGCTAACCAGTGCTAAAGTGCATATGCTCTCCTGTTTAAATTGTATGTAAGTGGTTTATCCATGATTGGCATATTTGATTTACTAGTAAGTCCCTAGTAAGGTGCACTAGAGGTGCCAGGGCCTGTAAATCAAATGCTACTAGTGGGCCTGCAGCACTGGTTGTGCCACCCACATAAGTAGCTCTGTAATCATGTCTCAGACCTGCCACTGCAGTGTCTGTATGTGTATTCTTACACTGTAAATTCGACTTGGCAAGTGTACCCACTTGCCAGGCCTAAACCTTCCCTTTCCTTACATGTAAGGCACCCCTAAGGTATGCCCTAGGTAGCCCCAAGGGCAGGGTGCAGTGTATGGATAAGGTAGGACATATAGTAATGTGGTTTATATGTCCTGACAGTGAAATACTGCCAATTTCGTTTTCACTGTTGCAAGGTCTGTCTCTCTCTCATAGGATAATATGGGGGCTACCTTTAAATATGATTAAAGTGTAGATTCCCCTAGAGAAGAGATGGACAGGTGGAGTTTGGGATCCCTGAACTCACAATTTAAAAATGCATCTTTTAGTAAAGTTGATTTTGAGATTGTGAGTTTGGAAATGCCACTTTTAGAAAGTGAGCATTTTCTTGCTTAAACCATTCTGTGACTCTGCCTTGTTTGTGGATTCCCTGTCTGGGTCAGTTGACAGTTGGGTTGTTTTTCACCTCACACCAGACAGTGACACAAAGGGAGCTGGGGTGTGATCTGCATTCCTGATTAGCCATCTCTGCTAGGAGGGAGGGGTGGAGTGGTCACTCTCATCTGAAAGGACCGTGCCTGCCTCTGACAATGCTGTCTCCAGCCCCCTGGTGTGTGTCTGAGGCCTTGCCTGGGCAAGGCAGGATTTCACAAGAAGGTGTGAGTCCCCTTTGAAGGAAGGTGACTTCAAAGACTAAAATGGGTATAAGAAGGGCACCCAAACTTGCAAACTTTAGAAACACTTCTGGAATCAAGGGGAACCTCTGCCTGGAGAAGAGCTGATCGCTGAGGAACAAGTGCTGCCCTGCCTGTGACTGTGCTTTGTGGAGCTTTCCTGCAGTGCTGCTTCTGCCTGAGTAAGAGGGCAAAGACTGGACTTTGTGTGCCTTCCATCTTGAAGAAGAAATCTCCAAGGGCTTGATGTAGAGCTTGCCTCCTGTTATTGAAGTCTCAGGGATAGCAAAGACTTCTTCCTGCCAGCACCTGGAGTCTCTGGAGAGACCCCTACTCTGCTCTGTGGTGCCCTTCCAGTTCCTGGGACCCTGAAAGGAGAGGCTGGCAGCCTAAGGACAAAAATACACGCACCGAGCGCCGTGCGGAGAAAAGATCGACGCGAATCCGATCGCGGCTGAGAAAACGACGCGACGCCGGCTCCGCAGCTGAGAAACGACGCCGCAGGAAACGCGACCGAAGAATCGACGCCCGGAGCAGGAGAAACGACGCGCAGCATCGCTGACGAAGGCTGAGAGATCGCAACCTGCGCCGCGGGACTTTCGGACCGTCGCGTGGCTGGCTGTTTCGACGCGCATCGCCGTGCCGAGTTGTTTTCGACGCATATAACCGTGCAGGGTTATTTTCGACGCGCACAGCCCGTGCGGGGTTATTTTTGACGCAAACCAGGTACATTTACACGCTAGCAGCGCTAGTGTGTTGTTACAACTACCTAAAGACTCTTTTTATTTGAAACCTTTTAAAAATCATAACTTGACTTGTGTATGTTGGATTTTTGTCGTTTTGGTCTTGTTTTGTCTAGATAAATATTTCCTATTTTTCTAAACTGGTGTTGTGTCATTTTGTAGTGTTTTCATTAAGTTACTGTGTGTGTTGGTACAAATACTTTACGCCCAGCACTCTGAGGTTAAGCCTACTGCTCTGCCAAGCTACCAAGGGGGTAAGCAGGGGTTAGCTGAGGGTGATTCTCTTTTATCCTAACTAGAGTGAGGGTCCTTGCTTGAACAGGGGGTAGCCTGACTGTCAACCAAAGACCCCATTTCTAACAGGGTGTATATATATTCTGTGTCTCTGACCCCACCAAATCAGACACTTCTGGACCTACACTTGGACTCTGTCAGAGAGACTGCCTGGCTGCCTAAAGGACTCAACTGGACTGTTGTGCTGAAGGACTGCTTTCCTGCTTGTTGCCCTGCTGCCTGGTACTCCTGACTCTGCTGGAAGGACTCTGCCTTCCTCCTAAAGTGCTCTCCAAGGGCTTGGATTGAGCTTGCCTCCTGTTTCTGAAGTCTCAAGGCCAACAAATACTTCACCTCTTCAAGAAATCCCTGTGCGCTAGAAAATCGATGCAACACCTGCAGAAATCGACACAGCACCTGCATCACGGATGGAAAATCGTCGCACCACTGACTGGAATGATGCAGTGCTGGTCTAGCAACCGGAACTCTAACACAGCACCTGCCTCGCGCCTGAAATTTCACTGTATCACCGACCGGATCAATGCAGCACCTGCTCCTTCTCCCAGCGCATCAAGGATATTCAACGCAGCGTCTCTGGGTATCAAAGTAGCCCCGCATCTCAGTAAGGAAGCAAGGCTGCGCTCCTGGAAATCGATGCATCACGTTGCAGCATGGAAAGAAACAACGTATCATCTGTGCCACACTGGAAAATCCGAAGTAACACCATATTTTTCCAAGCATCTCATCCTCTGCGGTCCACATGCATTGTTATTTTTTATGCATTGCAGTTACTGTGTGCTACAAAGAAACAACAACTGATTCTTAAGGATTATGACTCTTTTAAATCTTTCAAAAGTGATATTTCAACTTGTGCTTATTGGATTATTGTTGTTTTGACCTTATTTTAATCAGATAAATAGTATCTATTTTTCTAACCCTGTGTGGTGAGTTGTTGTGGTATTTTCACTGTTATTGTATGAGTTACTGCACAAATACTTTACACATTGCCTTCTAAGTTAAGCCTGCCTGATCTGTACCAAGCTGCCAGAGGATGAGGACAGGATAATTTATGTTGTGTTGTGACTTGCCATGACTAGGATTGTGGCCCTACTTGGCCAAGGGTGTATACCTCTGCCAACTAGAGACCCCCATTTCTAACACCTCATAAGACTGGTGAACATTTGGTGCCTAGAATATCCACTCATGAAGAGCAACACAATACTGTACTTAGCCGTTTGGAAGATCCCCCTGATTTTGAGGTCTATATTTCTACATCCCCCACATGACAGGTAAACGATGACTGATAATAGATCTATATTTGCACTCTGCGTCACCAACTCATGGGGTGAAAACAGGCTTATTGTGTCAAATTCTATTAATTTATCATTTTGTTGACTACAGCCATCCCGGGGTCCAGTTTTTGACTTCTTTGGTTAGATGGGTATATGTTGTCATCGCATATCCACATTGGATTGAACAGCTTTTTCTTGTTTTAGAGATGTTATCTTTATCACATGTCATGGGGCAAGATAAAACACATACCTGATGATTCTGTGTCAGAACTGGAGGTGAGGATTATGCATTCCTTTCCTTCACTTTATTATTCAGCAGCTTTCAAAGAACATATAACAGGACAAAAACAGTATGGATCACAGATCCCATGAACCACTCAAGAAAGGTCTCCAAAGCAAACCAATGTCCAATCACATAACTATGGGATGTATACATATGCAAGACGTTCCTTCATGTTCCTCATTGTTCATCAGTTAAGTCACTGCCTGCTTTCTATCTCACGTATATTTTTCATTGTGCTTGGCATTTTAACATTGTACTGCTGGAGACTTGTTGATTACTGCATTGTTTGTTGTGTCTTTGTTGTTATTTCTGCCATACAGTTTATTGCACAATATGCTAATTAGCTTTCTGTGTCCTACAGGTGACGCCGTTTTGAGCCAATTGTCTGATTTGTTGGGTGGGTCGGGCCTGTCTAAGCAGCTCCACAGCTCTCTAACAGATTCACATGCGTGTTGGGAAAGCTCTGTTGAGGATTTCCCTTTGTGATTCTCTCAGAGTTCTTTCCTGCCAACCCTCATGTTGACACTGCTCCTGCAGTGTTTCCTCACATGCTCAGGCATTTGGAGCGCTGCTTTGTGGTTCTTTATCTAAACTGCACCCTTTTAAGGTTTGTTAGCACCAGCATGCGGGCTACCCAGTTATAAATATATATATTTGGGGGCACTTATTAGTTTTAGTTCTGTCATCTTCTCAAAATGTACTCCTTTAACGACCACAAATATTCCTCCTATCATGAAGTGGAGGAGGAATGAACCCCTCACTCCTTCCTGCATGAGTGGACAAAGAATCTTCTCAGTCCATCTGTAGAGTGCTGGCCCCCCACCAGGCCCAAATAGACAAATTGCACAACCAGGTACTGGGGTTTTTAGGACGTCTTTGCATGCAGGATCTAGTGGCCTTAATGCTGGGGTTAAAAAAAAAAAAAACTCCAAGCATGACACAGAGTACCTGGAAGGTTTCAACAGACTCTGAGAAACCTTCCGTAAGAGTGCATGCAGCTGAAAAATACACCCTACTGAGCGAACAACAGTCACAATCTGGTTGCACCAAATTCAGACCCTGACACTGGGGTTCCCTATAGAGAAGAGGGCAATTCTCATGGAGATATCTCCTGATGAGGGTCAGGATTAGGGTAGAGCATGGTGCCCGGGATATAATGCCTTGGATTTCCTAGGTGTGGATACCAGACACTCTGACATGTTTGAACATGAACAGTGTATATCACCCCAGATCTGTGGGGTGGACCACAGACCAAAAGGTGGTGGAATATGTGGCCAGCAAGATACACCAAAAATTAGAAAAAGAGGTCTGAGCTCACTTGAGGAAGGAATGCTCTCAGTAAGTGGGAAGGTAGCGGCCATCCTGATACAGATGCAAAGACGTGCACCGTCTTTTCTAAATACATGAAGGACCTTAAGAAGCACATAGATCGATCCTGGCGGGTGTGCCAGGACAAACTCCTGGATGTAGTTGGACCCCTCACAAAAATCATTGAGACGGTGGAGCAGTCAAAACAGTCATGCATTCTTATGTCTTCGGAGAGCGTTACAGGCTGGGCATAGAGAGCAATGTGCTTGCTGAGCAATGCAAATTGTGCGCTGGCAGCTGAACGGAGTCGATCACTATTTATCAAGATTAACCCCAAGCTGGGGGAACTTGCCATCTCAAAGGCAGGCACCATTGCCCAGGTAAGACTTTTTGGTGAGCCCTTTGTCAAGGAACTGGGAACATTTGTAGTTATCTTCTCTTCCCTCGACAAAGCCTGGTCATCAATCAAGAAAATGTTTCCTGGGAAGGTTTTTGCAGGGGCTGGACAAGGAAGGGGTCAGTCCTCTGGCCGACCATACCAACAAGGCCCCATTAAAGGCCAGTTGAAAATGGGACGACGGTCGGCAAGGAACCTTCTTCCACAGTAGAGGCAGATTCAAAGAGGCCGATCCAGCAGAGGAGGTACAAATGCACCAAAAAGGTAGTTCTGGTAAGCACAATCCTTGCTTTTCCTCAACACCTAGGGGGGGAGACTTCTAAATTATGCTCACAATTCAAAAAAATTACAGCAGACCCATGGGTTCTCCAGACAGTCCTGGGATTCTACATAGAGTTTTACAGATCCCCAACTCAGGTGGTACATCCAATTCCTCTGGTCTTCTCGAATGAGAAGATGATTCTGATACATGATACACTGGAAAAAGGGGTAATTTGCAGGTCAGTATTACACCGAATGGGTTTTTTGAGCAGTTTATTCCTTGTGGAGAAGAAGGACAAGGGCTTCAGACCTGCCATAAACTTGAAGGAATTCAATGAATGGCTGGTCTACCAACACTTCAAAATGGAGGGTATCCACCTTGTAAAGATGTCCTACTGACAGGGGATTAAATGGTAAGATTGAACCTCAAGGTTGCATGCCTCACAGTCCCCAACCACCATCCCCATCACAGATTTCTTCAATCCACTTGGACAGGGCAGATTTACAAGTTCTGAGCACTCCCCTTCATCCTGCCATCAGTGCTGTGGTGCTTCACCAAGCTCCTCCAGCCAGTAGTGGAAGTACTCCAAGGAATTGAGATAATCATATACTTAGATGACATCCTCCTGATGGATCAGTTGCGGTCACAGCTCATCCACAATTTGAACACAACTATTGAGCTCCTTCAGGAACTGGGCTTCGTCATCAACAATAAAACTTTGAACTGACCGCAGCCCAGCAAATGTCCTTTTTGAGATTTCTCATCAACTCTGTCACATTATCCCTGAGCCTTCTGGGATCAAAGGGATCCATGATTTGGAAGGAACTCAGAAATGTCTTGAGGAGGGACAGTCTCCTAATCCAATTGGCCAGGATTGTGGGATTACTATCCTATCCTCATCTATTCAGACCATCTTCCTGGGACCTTTGCACTACAGGGCCCTACAGAGACTGAGGGCAACTCACCTGAGGAGGGGGCTGACATATTCAGAAATTATTTCTTGATCGCCAAAGCAAGGATGGAGCTTCAGTGGTGGATAGACCATATGGAGGCCTAGAACGGCAGAGTGATTTTTGGGTGAACACTGGATATGATCACAGAATCAGATGTCAGCCATCAGGGCTAGGGCGCCAGATGTGGAGACATATCCATGGGTGGCCGTTGGTGGGAAGAGGAGTTGTAGCTTCACATCAATTGCCTACAACTCCTGGCCGGCTAATTGGTGATAAAGTCTCTCACCAGAGACAAGGTACCCTGATGTATCCTGTTGCGGATGGACAATGTCTCAGCAGTCCAATACAGCAACAGGTTGGGAGGTACATGATAGTAAATTCTGTCGGAGTAGGCAAAGGACTTTTGGGCACCATTGCCTGGAGAAGCAGATCTCGGTAATGGCAGAAAACAGATGGGAACCATTCAGTCTGGGCCTTTTTGCATCCAGACTAAACCATCAACTTCTGTGCTATGTGAGCTGGCGAACAGACCCAGACTTGGTGGCGGTAGATGCCTTCCTTCAAGACTGGTCGAGGAATCAACCTTATGCCTTCCCACCATTTATGATGATTTCCAGAGTAGAGACTCAGGAAAGATAGCAAACAGCATCGCTGGTGTTAGTGACACCGATCTGGAAATCGCAAGCATGGTTCCTGATCTTGATGGAACTCTCATGGGATCTCCCAATAGAATTGCCCTTCTTCCCATCGATACTCCAGGACCCTCAGGGTTACCAACACCCATTGTTGCTACAGGGATACCTCAAACTCATGGCTTGGAGAAATTCAGGTGCCACTAGCAAGGTGATCACTTTTCAAAAGAGGTTGCAAACCTCACACATAAAGCATGGGCTACAAGCCAGATCTAGAGACATGGCTTGACGGCAATGGTATCGTTGGTAAACGGGGAGATATCTCGATCCCTTGGAGGCAGAAGTTACTCATATCCTGAACTTTCTGGCAGAATTGGCAATGTCAGGACTGGCATACCGTACTATCAATTCTTTCAGGTCAGTCATCTCGGCAGGGTACGATACTGTTGACAACATGCCAGTAGGAGAACACCCCTGGATCTGTAAAGTGATTAAATGGATTAGGCTTACTAAACTGCCAGAAACCAGATATTCCAGACTTTAGAACGCTAATGTGGTACTGAGGCTCCTCACAAGTTAGCAAGTTAATCAATATCTTTCAAAGAAAGAGCTTTCGGCAAAGCTTGCTTCTCTACTGTGCCTCATCTCTTGTAAGAGAGTTTCAGATGTGAGAGTCCTAGATATATCGGCCAGAGTATTCACACTAGAAGGGGTGTCCTTCATTATCTCTAGGAGAACAAAAATAAATACCATGGTATTTATCCTGCATCCTATCCTGCTTTCCCTGGCAATCCCAAGCTTTTTCTGCTAAGATGCATTAAGGCATATGAGGAGATGACAAGCTTAATTAGACCTGCAGATGAGAAACAATTGTTGATTGCTCTAAGGAAACCTTTCAAGGTGGTATCATCACCATCTATTGCCAAGTGGGTAAGGTAGATCATGGCGAAAGTCGGAGCTGACATTCAAAGATTTGAAGCTCATTCCACAAGGGGAGCTGTGACATCTAAGGCCATTCCAGTAGGTGGTAGATTGGAAGATGTTATGAATGCTGCAGACTGGTCATCTCAGTCCACCTTCAAAACGTTTTACACTGGATGCTGCAGTGTTGGTGGTGAGTAAGATTTGAACTTGCATAATTCTTGCCTCCGGTCCTGACATAAAATGAAAACAATTCTAGCTAACAGGAAGGAAAGTTTCATTTTTATTAAGGACATAGAAGCAAGGATTGTCCCACTCAGAGATACCAGAGAGTGATCTCTTGGCCCTACCTGTCTTACTTTGTTAACAGTAAGTAAAGTAAAGAATGTTTATAAAAATTTAATTTAAATGCACTGATTGTTGAATGTATGCAATGTTCTGCCTGGTTATACAATTGTATTTGATGATAAATTGTCAGGCTAAGAATGGTATTCTGAAAATAAGTAATGTAATAGCTGGATAATGTAGATTATCTCATAGATAATGAACAGAAATTCGGATAGAGCAGACGGTTGAGGTTAACTTCCTCCAGCGAAGAAGAGAAACAGGAAGGGAGGTCACACTTATATATATATATATATATCGGATAGCTATGTGATTGGAGATTGGTTACTATGGAACCGTTTCCTGAGTGGTTCATGGGACATGTAGCCTATTCTGTTTTTTTCTTGTTATATGTTCTTTGACAGCTGATGAATAATAAAGTGAAGAGATGATTGCATAATGCTCACTGTCGTGTCCTTGATAGAACTGAAACTTTCCTTCTCGTTAGCTTGGACATTTTTCATTATTATTATTTCATGGCCTGTTACCATAGAGTGCCAGTCAAAACACTCCATCCACGTCATTGTAAGCAACCATCAGTTCTATTTCTTAATCCCGTACCTCCTTTATAGACACCATTGAGGTTGTTTTTTCAGACTTGAGGTCTATTTTTTCACCCAATGAGCCTCCACAAGCATTAGTCCAGGGCTCATGTGAAATCATGTGCTATGTAGTGTCATAAGGAGGCCCACCTATTTAAACCAAGGCTCTGGCAGAGTAATCAATATCCAGGATGGGGAGGTTGATGTAGGCTTATTGGTGATTTGTGGTTCTATTCCACAAATGCATAACTTTTGACTGCTATTTAAGCTGAAAGCAACAATATAAAAATGCCCACAGTATTTTTCTTATTTGAGTAGGATATGAGGAGACCAATTTCTAAGGGCACCACTATGTATTGGAAGGTAGAGAGAATCTCCAGTTTTTAGATATCACCAACACATGTACCACTGCCTGCAGGAATTATGACACATTGATTCCAGCCACTGTGCTGTGTGATTTGCAGACGGAATCAGGATATCGTCCTTGAACATAATAAACCTGTACAAGTATACTCTATAGATACCTCTTACAAATGGTGTTTAGCTACACATCGGGTATAAGATGGAAGTGACCACGGGCAAATTAACAATTCACATGCAAAAAGTTTTTGTATCATCCTCCTTTATGTATTTTTTGTTTTTTTGTTTGTTTCCTCAGAGATTACAGGCAACAACTATACCTGTGACAGTAAGCTCCACCATATAAAAACAACAAAGATACATAAATGATTGTACTTACCTGAGCACAGCGCTCTCTTTTGATGACTAACAGTGATCTGATCCATAAAGTCCTGATGAAGGCCAACTGACCCTCAGGGGCGTTTATGGGTGAAACATGTTGACCACGTTGTGTGATGTTTAGGACCTGAAATATGTCCGCAGAACATCACCTTCACTTGTTTAATCTTACCCATATCCCTTTTTCTTTGCAATAAACTTACTTCTTTTAGGTAGAGAGGGTAATTTTAACTCTTGTTCTGTACAGATCCCACCTTTTGTCTTTTTCCAGACACTCTCCCTCTTAGTGCAGTTGTCACTCACCTGGGGAAGTAAGTACCCAGGTGCAGAACTCAATGATGATGCTATCTACTATGTCACCACAGAGGAGATCATATATGCTGGTGGTGGTAATTAGTGGTTGAGGGTTTCCAAGACAACACTCATGAGACTCTGGCAATAAGACCGGTGTGGTTTACTATTCTTTTAATTTAGTGATTTTTATTAATTATTTTGTTTATCCAGCTGCTTGAGCCAACAGTATTATTGCTGCCTAAGCTTGAACGTTCCGGGTCATGCAGATTGCATTTTAATGCTGCTAAAGTGTCTTAGAAAGTTACATATTTTACATTATTTGTGTTTTTTTGTGTTAGAGAGCAGCATGGTATGCCCAGGGTAACACTAATCGACATGGATTTTTAAGTGCAGCTTGACAATGCACCTGTCGCGTGACCTTATATGATCAACAAAAAAGATCTTTCAGAATATAACTGTAAATGGGGCTTAGGCTCCGACCACTTGCTGGTTCCCCTGAGTCAGAGTATTTGATTGTACTGAATTTGTGGGCTTGCCCTTTGTGTTTTGGGAAAAGCTTATATTCGATACAGCAGGAATCAGCTGCTTATGATGGTAAGCCAATGATCAGGGATATAGGCCTGGTATGTTTAAATGAAATAGTATAATAAAGACACTAGACCTGGTGGATTTATTGTGAAAATCAGATGCTAAAGTCAATAGGCATTTAAGTGGGTTGTCATTATTCTATGTAAAAGCCAATAGATATGTATTTTGTTACATGGAACCTCACGGATTACTGTGGTAGGCAAGCATTCTGGTGTTGTTTACCCCATGGGACCAACCATGGATACAGAAGATTTGGTCTGTGAGAATCCTTAATAGGCGCTCTTAGGAGAGATAGTGTTGCTCAGCCAACTGTGATCTTGTATACATGTGTGCTTATGACTGTGTGCCTGAATGTTGCCCTGTGGAAAAGCCTATGCTCAATCCAGTAGCGCTAAGTTGGTTATTAAGACAAGCTATAGGCCTGATTGTTTCACTGGGAAATGGTATGTTGGATGCCATACATCTAGCCTTCTTATTATGAATGTGTTTCTAGGTAATTGAGTTACTGATCGAGAGTGATAAAGCCTTACTCAAGCAGCAACAACAATTCTTGTCTGGGTTAAACACAAGCAAACTCCAGATGAAACTGTCCTAATTCATGTTGGCCACCTCAAACTCTATTCTTGTAGGAGTGGTTTCATGCACAACAGTGGGAGAATTAAAAAAAACAAAAAGGCTAGTCAAGGAGAATTTAAACTGAGGGGTAGCGTTGTGTTTTGGCCCATGCTGCGGCTCCCCGTGATGGAACGGATTGCACTCCCAAAAATGATCTTCTTGTCCACTCCGCTCTATTTTTTCTGAAACTTACTGTTTGGATCCGGAGACCCTGGTTTCGGTCATTAAACACACTGGTGTGAGAGCTCATATGGGATAGGGAAGATATAGTGCATCACTGCATACCCTTCAGTGCCCGACCAGTGAGGGGGGATTGGGAGTCCATAACTTCGAGCTGAATCACACTGTAGCACAGGTGCAGTGGCAGGCCCATTGGCTCAACGGTTGCCACAGTGAGAAGCATGAGCTATATGGCACAGAGTCTGATTGTGGATGCTTGATAGCCCTCCTGCTGGGGAAGCACCCCACCCACGGAGCAAGCTGTTGCAAATCACGCTATGGTGTTGGAAGGAATTCGCCAAGTTATCAGGTCACATGAGACTTTTTCCCCAACACTGGTGAGCCTCCCAACGCCTATTTGCAGTCCCCTCATGGCCCAGCACTGCGGGCCTAGACTGCCGTGAACATCCTCATGGTGGGGGACTGTTATGTCAAGGATAGACTAAGAACCCTGGATTAACTCACAATGGATATAGGCTTGCCTGCCTCACAGTTTATCACGTCTGTGGCTGACGCCCCGCAGTCTATGTTTTGTGGTAACAGGGTCAGTCAGAGCCACCATTGCAGAAGGTTTTTTAGATTGTCATGTCTTTTGAAGAAGGTCCTAGGATAGTTTCATGGCCTCATAAAATGGCACTACTCCTGACACAGATATGGCTGACATGGCTAGATTTAATGTTACTCTGACATCAGTGGGAGCTAGCACTGGGCTAGCCCCGCACTGAGAGCCCTGGGCTGAGAGCTGTGAGGTGGGGAATGGTGTCAGGCCTTGGAACATGTTCCCACTGCATCTTGCAATATCCGATTTTATTACATCCATTCAACTTTCTACACATGATGTTTCTTACGCCCCACCATCTTAATGTATTGCTGGGTATGTCTGACAAGAAATGCCCCCGGTGTAGTGTATTAGATGCAGACTTCATACATATGACTTGGTCATGCCCAGTGGGTACATGGTTCTGGTGGAGGTGGTGTCTGACTTGGAGAACACACTGGATGGGGCTGACCTGTCAGGGATGGAGAAGTGTCTCTTGGGCTGTCCCCTACCCCAAGGCTAGCTACAGTCATGCACTGGAAATACCCTGGTGGGGAACCCCACCTTAGTTAGAGGACAGAGGTTAGAACAGGGTTCTGCAAAGTCGGTCCTGAAGAGCCGGGTCCATACCAGATTTTTAGCATATGTGCTGAATGTGATCCATTTGCACCTTCTGTGTCCCCGTCCTGTGGGACTCCTGTGAATGCTGTCTTTGCTTCTGTGGGCTCTCTGTGATGCTGGGGGTCCCATCTGACTCCCCTCCTGAGTTGAGTCATCCAGGGCCTTGCTGGTCTCCAGCAGCACCACTTTTAGTCAACCATGAATTTTGCCTGTGCCAAGGCTTGTTGGTGAAATTCGTACACGCAAACCTGACTGCAATCTTCCTTCCAGCGTGGGACATCACTTGCGTCCTCCAGGAACTCGACTCCGACTCCAGGGATGCAATGCTGACTCATCTTCCTCACCGTCGACCAACTCCTATTATCCTCAGCTTGGTGGGCACAAATTCGGCACAAACTTAACTCCATATTTATACTTTGGCGCAAGACCCGTCTAGCGCCAAAGTTATGGAGTTTGAGTCATGTTTTGTACGTGAAAACCTACCTTGTGCTAATGACATGCAAGGTAGGCGTTCCCGTGCAAAACATGACTCTAAGGCATGTGCGCCTTATTTATCCTCCGGCGTCAAAATTACACACAGGAGGAGGCGGGCCTTAAAACATAGTGCCCAGCCGGATTTGCGCAGTTTTTTAACACCTGGGTCAGGGCAGGTGGTAAGGGACCTGTGGGCTTATGTCCAGGGTGGGAGACCATGGAAGCAGTCCACCTGTGCCCTTCCCTGCACCCAGGGACACCCCCTGCCACCCTCGCCCACCCCTGGAGGGCACCCAGGGATGGGGGGACCCATCCATAGTGAGTGCAGGTAAGTATATATTTTATTTTTATTACGTGGCATAGGGGGACCTAACTTGGGCCTCCTTACATGCCACTGTGCCCACTGGCCATGCCCAGAGGTCCCCTGGGCATGGCCATTGGGCAGAGGGGCATGACTCCTGTCTTTGCTAAGCAGGTCCTTAAAGGAAAACGAGTTGCAAAATGAAACAAAATCCGAAACCATTTGGTTTCATTTTTTTCAGAGTAGGCAGTGGTCCATAGGACCACTGCCTGCTCCGAAAAAATATTTATGTCTATATTCACAAAGGGGAAGGGGTCCCATGGGGACCCCTTCCCTTTTGCGAATGTGTTAACACCAGTGTGACACTGGTGGTAACTGCGAGTTGGTTTGCGACTGCATTCGCGGTCACAAAGCAACTCTGCATTGCGATGTGAGTCGCAAATAGGAAGGGAACACCCCTTCCTATTTGCGAGTTGCATTTCCAAATTGCGAGTCGGTACCGACTTGCAATTTGGGAATGAGTATCGCGTGAGGCCGTTTGCATGGCGCAAACTGTGTTTTTCGCAGTTTGCACCATGCAAACGGCTTGCTACATCTGGCCCTAAGTACCTTAGGCACCTACTCCACACACTAGGCCAGCTTCCTACAGGTACTGCACAAACACAAGTCCTAAACCTCACTGCTGATCGCCAATGTAAGAAATTGGGTTTACCGTTTGAGGAGGGGTGAAACCCTACTCAAGAAGCAAACACAAATCTTGTCAGGGTAAGGCATAATCAAATCCCATATTAACCTGTGCTCACCCATCCAGTAGCTTGGTACAGAGCAGTCAGCCTTAACTTAGAGGCAATGTGCAATGTATCTGTGCAACACTTTAAGCAGTAGTAAAGTGAAAACACCACACAAAAGGTTCCCACAACAAGTTTAAAAAACAGAGCAATTTTTGATAAATAAAAGAGGAACTAAATGACAAAATTCTAACCGTGATTATCTGGTCATGCCGGACTAGGACAAAGTCACAAGTTTAGGCCACCTGCTGTACAAAGATCCTTAAAATCCTGGTTTGTGGAGCGTTGCGAGGGTCCGTGTTGAAAATGCATTCCACAGCCGAAGTGATGTGTCGGCTCCATGGAGTATTGAGGCTTAGATGCACGATCCTGCTTCGTCGTTGAGGATTCTGCCAACGAGGACTTCCAATGCGAAGTCTGGGGTTAAGAATACGTCGCACAGTCAGGGCAATATGTCAGTTCAGAGGAGTTGCGAGGCTGCGATGCGAAGTCCTGCATAGTCATTGATACTGTCATTGATACTGTCCTTGATGATGGATGCGAAGGCCTGTGCGAGGATGCCTTGTCCAGAATTAGTTCCAAGGGGTTTGCAGAATGCGAAGGCAATGTGAGTCATTTCAATGGGGAAGATCCACCCAGCAGCATTGATGTGTTGGTTCTGCTGGGTCTACAGAGACTGGCAGAGCCCCTTAGGCCTACTTCCAAAATAACTGAAGAGTTGGTTTTGGTGTATTTATACCTGGGCCGTCCTTTAATGTGTAAGAAGCTTGTGGAGGTTCCCCTTTGAAGTCCCCAGGCAGACTGTCCTGGCTCAAGACTAACTACAGGGGGTATGCAGTCCTTTGTGTAGAGACAGGAGACAGCCTATTCAAGTATAAGTAGGGCTGTGCCCAGCTCCTATCTCTCATCCTGCCAGTGATGGCCCATCCAGGCACACCTAAACTCTCTATTCTGTGACTGTAAATGAGGAATGTGCAAATCCCAATTGTCAGCTACACCCAGTCATGTGACCCAGAGACAGGATGCAGGCACCAAATGGCTAAGGCAGGAAATGCCAACTTTCTGAAAGTGGAATTTTCTAAATTGCAATATAAAATCGGATTTCACCATCAGTTAGGTTTTTGTATTACAATTCTAAGACACCAAACATAAATGAGTCACCTGTTCCCATTTGGAAGTTGCAGTTTATTAAATGTAATAAGTTAAATCTAATGTTATCCTATGGGAGAAAACTAATTTAAGAGATTTTCCGTACCAGGACATGTAAAACTTAGAATTACATGTCCAACATTTTAAATATATTGCAGCATACATTCCTGATTCTCCTGGGCCTATCCTAGGGATGTCTTATAAGTATTAAAAGGAAGGTTTGGGCCTGGCAAAAGGTTCATTTTGTCAGGCTGAAATGGCAGCTTAAAACTGCACACACTGGCTGCAGTGCAAACCTGAGACGTGTTGAAAGTGCTACTTAAATGGTGGCACAATTATTGCTGCAGGCCCACTAGTAGCATTTAATTTACATGCCCTGGGAACAGGTAGTGCTGCTTTACTAAGGACTTACAATTAAAATGAAATATGCCAATTGGGTATAAGCCAGTTCAGCCATGTTGTAAGGAGAGAGCACACACATCAGCACTGGTTAACAGTGGAGAAGTGTGCAGAGTCCTAAAGCCAGAAAAAATATGAAGTCAGGAAAACAGGAGATCCGAAGGCAAAAAGTTCAGGGGAAAACCACAGCAAGGATGACAGGTCTAAAACATAACAATACTACTTTTTAGGCTCTACCACAAATATGCATACATTTGTACTTTTTGGACTGTATGCCTGATGGTTGTCTAGTGGAAATCTTATGCTCAGTAAAGTAGTCTTAATTTGATTAGTGGAACAATCCAATGATAAAAGGTATAGGCCTGAATATTTATTATGAAATTTTATGATAAATTCAGTAGGCCTGGCATAATTGATTGTGAAAAGTATTTGTTACAGTCAATACGCATTTAAGGGTGGATTGTTATTACTCTGAATTAGAGCCTACAGGTTTTTTTGCTACATGGAATATCTCAGATTACCTTAGCAGGCAAGGGTTTTGGTTCTGATTACCCCCTCTGACAAACCCTGAGGATGAGAAGATTTGCACTGTGCAGTGTTTTGTTAATCCCTGTTAGGAAACATAATATTATGCTTAACAAAGCATAATTATGTATACATTTGCAATTTTATGTATGTGTGCCTGATGGTTGCCTTCTAGTAAAGCTTACGCTAAGTGCGGTAGGCCTCGATTAATTGTGGTGACAAGCCAATGAAAGCAGCTGTAGCCTAGGCTGGTGTTCAGTAAGATATTACGCCAGATGCCATTGGTCCAGTTTGTTTAATATGAAAAGTTATTATAAGGCAGCAGGCTTGGTTTACTGTTATGAAAAACAAATGGTAAAAACCAATAGGCCTCAAACAATAGATTGTTTTCACATTAAGGGCCAGATGTAGCAAAGGTTTAGCGACTCGCAAACGGCGAAAAATGCCGTTTGCGAGTCGCTAAAGCCACTTTGCTATGTAGAAATGAATTTTGCGAGTCGGAACCGACTCGCAAAATGCATTTCGGACTCGCAAATAGGAAGGGGTGTTCCCTTCCTATTTGCGACTCGCAATGCGATGTAATTCCATCCACTTGAAGTGGATGGTAACCCAGTCGCAAACGGGAATGGGTCCCCATGGGACCCCTTCCCCTTTGTGTCTGGCATTAAAAATAATTTTTCAGAGCAGGCAGTGGTCCAATGGACCACTACCTGCCCTGAAAAATACCGAAACTAAAGGTTTCGGTTTATTTTTCAAAGTGCAGCTCGTTTTCCTTTAAGGAAAACGGGTTGCACTTTGAAAAAAAAAAACTGTTTTATTTAAAAGCAGTCACGGACATGGAGGTCTGCTGCCTACAGCAGGCCTCCATCCCCATGAGTGCCCTGAACCGCCACGGGGTCGCAAATTGCGACCCACCTCATTAATTTTAATGAGGTGGGTCTTTGCAACTCCATAGCGACTCGCAGACGGTGTCTGAGACACCGTTCTGCATAGCAAATTGCGAGTTGCAATTTGCGAGTCGGAAGGACTCGCAAATTGCAACTCGCAATTTACAACCTACCTACATCTGGCCCTATGTTACATGCTATAGAAAGGTATTTGGTTACAATACAGATTACAAAAATAGCTGGGGGTTTTAGTGATAGCGGCCCACCCAAACAACCATAGTGTTGGAAATGGCCTTTTTGCAGGATCACCCCCAAACCTTTTGCTTTCCTCCTTCTCTTTTCTGACCTCATTTCTTCTGGCTTTAGGACTCTGTGCACTGCTAATCAGTGCTAAAGTTCATATGCTCTCTTCTTCAAACATGATGGCATTGGCTCATTCCCAATTGGATTATTTAATTTACTTGTAAATTCCTAGTCAAGTGCACTACATGTGTCACATGGCCTGTAAATTAAAAGCTACTATTGGGCTGCAGCACTGGTCGTGCCACCCACATAAGTAGCCCTCTAAGTATGTCTCAGGCCTGCCATTGCAGGGCTTGTGTGTGCAGTTTCACTGCCACTTCGACTTGGCATTTAAAAGTAATTGGAAAGCCTTAAACTCCCCTTTTTCTACATATGAGTCACCCCTAAGGTAGGCCCAAGGTAGCCCATAGGACAAGGTGCTATGTACGTAAAAGCAAGGACATGAACATGTGTGTTCTATATGTCCTGGTGGTGTAAAACTCCTAAATTCATTTTTGCACTGCAGTGAGACCCGCTCCTTTCATAGGATAACATTAAGGCCACCCTCACATTCTGTTTGAGTGGTAGATTCTGATCTGAAAGGAGTAACCAGTTCATATTTAGTATGGCCAGAATGGTAATAGAAAGTCCTGCTTATTGGTGAAGTTGAATTTACTATTGCTATTCTAGAAATGCCATTTTTGGAAAGTGAGCATTTCTCTACACTCAAATCCTCCTGTGCCTTAGAGCCTGTCTCCAATCCACGTCTGGCTGGGTTAGTTGACAGCTCCCTTGTGCATTTTACTCAGACAATCACAAACACAGGATGCTCAGTCACACCTGCACACATCTGCATACTGAATGGGTGTTCCTGGGCTGGTAGGGTGGGGGGCCTGACACTTACATGTCAAAGGACAGTGGCCTGCCCTCACACAATGGACTGCCAAACCCCCTACTGGGACCCTGGCAGGCAGGATGGAAATGAAATGGGACCTTGTGCACTTCTAAGCCACTCTTTGAAGTCTCCCACACTTCAAAGGCCCATTTGGGTATTTAAACAGGGCCTCTG
This sequence comes from Pleurodeles waltl, assembly GCF_031143425.1. Classification (NCBI taxonomy): domain Eukaryota; kingdom Metazoa; phylum Chordata; class Amphibia; order Caudata; family Salamandridae; genus Pleurodeles; species Pleurodeles waltl. Next base: position 107,405,178 of record NC_090440.1, on the reverse strand, counting down.
ACCCTACCAACTCAGACAATTCTGGACAAGATACCACTGGGGAAGAAACTCTGAACCAGAACCTGTAATCAAAGTCCGCGCACCGGAAATTGACGCAAGGCCCGTGCTGCGTGAAAAATATCGATGCATTGTCTGTGTGCACCTGGAGAAACCGACGCACACCTCCCAGTTTTCACACATCTCCTCCTCTGCAGTCGATTGCAGATAATTTATACGTAAACCATGTACTTTGTGTTTGCAAGCGACACATTACTTTTAAGAACTTAAGACTCTTTTTATCATTTTCTAAAGAGATATCTCAACGTGTACTTATCAAATCTTGATCGTTTTAACCTGCATTTAATAAGAGAAATATTCTATATTTTTCTAAACCTGTGTAGTGTATTTTTGTGGTATTTATATGGTGTTATTGTATGATTTATTGATTGCACAAATACTTTATACATTGCCTTCTAAGTTAAGCCTGACTGCTCAGTGCCAAGCTATCAGAGGGTGGGCACAGGATAGTTTGGATTGTGTGTGACTTACCCTGACTAAAGTAAGGGTCCTTGCTTGCCTGACTGTCAACCAAAGACCCCATTTCTCACAGTACCATTAGATCTCTCAGAATAAGAATTAGTGAACACTTTAGAGCTCTCAGACAGCGGGACAAACAATATCCCATAGTCACGCATATGTATCAATGCCCAAAACAGGGCCACAACCAGGTTTTTGAACTTTTTGGTTTTGAGACTGTACATATTAACCCACGGGGGCTGTTTTGTGTTCCATTAAAGATGAACTTTTCATCCAAAGGACTCCATTGCAACTCTGTCCATTTACACGTCTTACCTGAATATTACTATTGTTTTGCTATTATATTACTTATGAAGTATTGACTTTATGTTTATAATTCACGTGTGCCTTGGTCTCTGTAGCAATTTGTCTGTGTCTTTGTTGATACGTTATTGGAGGAAGGGGAAGATCCTCCTTGGCCTGGAGCACCGTGCTTGTAATTGGTTATATTGCTTATTACCAAAGAGGGGAACGTCGAGAGCGCTTCTTTTCCCTTAATTTTTCTTCCCATGTTGTTTAACAGTACGTCTGGGGACATGTCAACGGTAAAGGTTATAGTCCTGATTAGTTACATAATATGTTATGCTAAAAACAGTAGGACCTATATATTTATTGTGAAATCCATATGTTAAAGTTGAAAGGCATTTAAGGGCAGATTGTTATTAGTATAGCATTGTAGCCTGCTGCTGGCGGCTATACAAGTTGTTAAAGGCTACAAGGGGCCTTAAACCAGGGAGACGGCCTTGAGCAACAGGTTTAGCCTAAGGCAGAAGGGCTATAATGCTATTAGAACATTCTTCCACTGAGAGTAGAAGATTCTCAATTAAAAAGGGAAAAACAGAAAGAAAAACATGGGAATGTTGGATCCAGAGCCTTATACCAGTCATTAAAAGGCCATGAGCCATTTTATTGCTTTTAATGAAGCTCTCAGCATTTAATGCTCTAATATAGCCCACTGATGAGGGTTATACGAGTTGTTAAAGGCCCTGAACCCGAATTATAGGCCCTCGCCTGCGGGTTGGGCCTAAAACAAGGGAGAGGGTCTTTAACAATGGTATAGACTGAGGCACATAGGCCATTATGCTATTAGAAAATTCCACACATTAAGAATAGAATGTTCTACATTAAAAAGGGAGAAACATGAAGACAAACATTGGGATGTCTGAGCTCCGAACTTATACCAGCCATTATAAGCCCCGAGCTATTGCCTTCGTCTTCAATGGAGCTCTCAACATTCCAATGTTCTAATCTTTATTAAAGTCTGCACATAGGTATTTTGTTACATGGGATCTCCAGTGCTTAATTTGAGCCTGTGGTTTCTGGTGGGGGGGTCTAGCACTTATTTTTGAGGACCAGCACCTATTTTTCTGCATCAGGTATTTACTGTGAGCAAAAAGATGCATATGGGAAAGAGGAAGGAAGAGAAAAACAAAAATGTGTCACAAAGGGAGAAAGCAGAAAGTTGTAATAGTGTTCTGAAGGGGCAGGGAGTGGCATGAAATTGATTAAAGAGACCTAAGTTGGCTTTAGAATTATGCTGCCTCAGTGTACTGTGCTTGCACCTTTAATTGCAGCAGGTGCGAGCTTCAAAGGAGAGATTGGGGTACCAGCACCTTTTTATTTACACATTAAGCACTGGGGATCTCATACATTACTGAAGTAGAGCAAGGTTTTTGGAGCTGGGTACACCCTCCAACAAACTGTGGGAATAGAAGATTTACAATGTCAGCATCATTGACAGACCCTTTTGGGAGAGGTAGGGCCAGATGTACATAGATGCAATTTTGCATTTTCTAAATAGTAACTTCATAGAAATCGCTATTTAGGAAATGCAAAATGATATGTATCAAAATACTGATTTCTTAATAGCGATTCCTACTTTGTAGGAATCGCTATTAGGAAATCGCAATTAAGAAATCACATGCCATTTGTTGCAATGAGCCAGTTTTGCATTTCCAAAATAGGAAAATGCTTTTTTAGAAATGCAAAACTAAGGATGGCTATGGGCAAAAGGACCCCCATGATGCACCCATAAGATAGTGGTGCACATCTAAAGCATACATATGCCCTAGGGACATGTGTGCTCTATTTCACTTTTTTTTTTAAAAGCATCTTTGGGTGTTTTTTTTTTTTTTATTACACATGCTTACCATCGTCTTGGAGTCAATGGTAATTGCATTTCCTAAATGCCCAATTTGTAATTAGGAAATGCTTTGTACATCTGAATAGGAATCGGTCTGCTCTCTTTATTATGAAAAGTTTGATTGTGAACAGCATTTGTTAAAGTCAGCAGGGATTTAAGGGTAGATTATTTCGCTGAATTAAAGCTTACAGATAAGTATTTTGTTTTTTTTAAATGTCACAGTTTACCTCTGTAGGGAAGGAGTTTGGTGTTAGCTGTATTAGTTAGAAAAGGGCTCGGAGCCCCACCCATGTCACGTCAGTGTCTTTCATTGGTTTGTGGGCTTGCCTTTTAAAATCGGCTTGCTTTCATTAGTGGAAGGCATGCATATGTCATGCCTTTTCCGGTGGTTAGCCCTCCTCGAGCGCAGGGACCATGTACTGAAAACATACCAGGCTCGCTGTTTTCCGTCCAGTTTGTGGACTACTTTTTCTCTTTTTCAGCAGCGTGATCTCACTTGTTTAGCAGCGCGATCGTGCTCATTTTTTCCACTTAATGAGGCAAGAAAAGTCCGGTTGGGAGTTTACAAATGCGGAGAAATGCGAGACCCGTTGCATTGCAAATGCTTATTTTTACTGCCATCACTGTTCGGCTCTTGCTCGCCAAGAGGCTTTATTCCTACGGGTTCACTGAGGTTCTTTGCTTACGGCAGGGTCGTTCCTATTTGGCGACAGCAGACTTCTTTAAAGAATGCACCTTTCATTACGGCCTTTCTGTGTCTCGGGGAAAAAAATGACAACCACTGCAACACAGCCTCATTAAAAATTACAGAAAGGAAAACAATTATTAAATTACAAGAACGTCGTACAAGTCGAAAGGAAATGCCAGCAGGCACAGCTCTGTGCTAGGAGAGCTATTTTTATTAAGGTGATTTGCTGGCATATCTGGGGCAAATGTCTTCACCAAGTACAGGAATGTGGAAGAGAACGGTAGGCTTCCCGTTCCCAAACCCACCCATCCCCACACCTTTCAACATTCCCATGTTCCCAAGATCACTTTTCTTCAGAGAACACATTCTATTTCACTTTCAGAAAGCAAACTAAAAATCAGTTATATACAGTGTCTCTTAAAACAACATTTAATTGCATTGTGACAGCCGAGTTCCCGGACTCCTCCCTAAGAATTCCCACTCAAGCTACTCTTCTATAAACCCTCGCTCCCGTTTTACAACAATTTCACTATTGAATCACCCCTTCTGTATAGCCTGTTTCTTTCAGTGGCGTAATGACAAGGGGGTCCCCCAGCAAAGTGCATAGATGCCCCCCTCTGGACTTACTCAGGAGTTCTCAGGCCTGGGTGCTCTGCTCAGAGGCTCCCCTGCAGCTCGGCCCACAACTGCAGGGCCTGCGCCGGCCATTGTTATGCACTGGCTGCTTTGTAGCTAGATTCAATCAACATCAAATATTACCAATGCACTCAGTATCTTTCATCATTACTGTAGGCTGATTGTCGACTTTTGAAAAATTTTCATTGCACTTCTAATCAGATACAGAAGAAATGTGAATAAACACCATATTTGATAAGGTTTGACTTTTTTGCTGAATTGCAGAAATTAAAATACTTGATGGATTCCGGCACAAAAAATCAGCTACAAGTAACGGACGGGGCTTCAGCATACATTTATTCAAAAATGTATAGTAAATCAGCAACACTAACATACAATTGTAACTTCCATGAACAAGTAATTGCAGAATAAGGTGGTCATTCTGACCCTGGCGGTCTTTGACCGCCAGGGCGGAGGACCGCGGGAGCACCGCCGACAGGCCGGCGGTGCTCCAATGGGGATTCCGACCGCGGCGGTAAAGCCGCGGTCGGACCGGCACCACTGGCGGGGTCCCGCCAGTGTACCGCGGCCCCATTGAATCCTCCGCGGCGGCGCAGCTTGCTGCACCGCCGTGGGGATTCCGACCCCCCCTACCGCCATCCAGATCCCGGCGGTCGGACCGCCGAGATCCGGATGGCGGTAGGGGGGGTCGCGGGGCCCCTGGGGGCCCCTGCAGTGCCCATGCCACTGGCATGGGCATTGCAGGGGCCCCCGTAAGAGGGCCCCTACATGTATTTCACTGTCTGCTGCGCAGACAGTGAAATACGCGACGGGTGCAACTGCACCCGTCGCACAGCTTCCACTCCGCCGGCTCGATTCCGAGCCGGCTTCATCGTGGAAGCCTCTTTCCCGCTGGGCTGGCTGGCGGTCTGAAGGCGACCGCCCGCCAGCCCAGCGGGAAAGTCAGAATTACCGCCGCGGTCTTTCGACCGCGGAACGGTAACCTGACGGCGGGACTTTGGCGGGCGGCCTCCGCCGCCCGCCAAGGTCAGAATGAGGGCCTAAGTGTTCGGGTGTTAAAGCCTGCACCGCTTTCCGCAGTTGTACAACCTTCTGTTCTTCAGTTTGCTTTACATCCTACATTCTCATAGATGATCCTGTTTAACAAACACCTAGGGCATCAATTGACGGAAAATACCAATCCTAATCATTGACAAACAATCATACACAGCGACCTTTTTCAACAAAAGCGTGAACACTTAACATGGGTGTGCTACCCAATCAGTCAAGGTTTTGTTCTTGGAGGTGTTGGGAGGCTTTTTGTTAGCTCAGTAGAGATACTGTATAGTAAAAAGTAAGAACAGCTAAGGCTCACTTATGGACTGATCACGAGTCAGGCAGAATGAGATTACCATCTGGAATTCTGCTCTGACTGGTTTAGTGGGCCGGTGTCCCAGCACTCCAGAGTACTGGTGCAATGTCACCAATGTAAATATTGCATGCAGAGTTTGCACCACAGCAGTACTGTGTAACTTGTAATCAGGGCCTTAGTGGTTTTGCCATTGTTTCCACTTTTTAAAGAGAGCAGACAGACTCTGGTATTCACATAGATGTGTTCAAGGAGTGACACTGGCAAAACCTACTCCGTAGCTGCTCATTGGTACAGCTGGGATTTAACTAACCTGAGTGCTATAAGTAACCCGATGACACCTGCCATTTTAATCACGGGTTGTTTGTGTCTATTATTGTTGTTCTTTAACATGCTTCATTAAAAGATTGCTGAAAGAACATACAATGATGCATACAATGGCCTGCCATAGAGAGTAAATATCTTGTGAATTAATTTACTGTGTGGTGATTTGGGGTCAACAGGCATGTGCTTTCACTTTTGCTATCCCATGATTCTGGTGATATGTTGCGACTATGGGTGTCTCCTTAGTTAATGTTGAACCTTTTCTGCTTCAGAGATTCATAAATGGAGTGGTACACTATCAGTATTGATCGGATTACTCATCAAAGTACAATCGAAGAGACTTTTTACATATACGGAATTGATGATTATGTGAGCAAGAGAGTTTGCTAACACCCACACAAACATGGCACACCACAAGGAGCTGAGATCAGAACAGAAAACTGATTTGACAGAGGTCTTTTAATCATGAGCCAGGATTGTCATCTGCACCTATGAAGTTCGACTAGAAACACATCATCAGTTCACTATGTAAAACGTGGAAGCCATCATAACCAATGTTGAATTAAGTTATTCTCACTCTGCACCAAACTCTAAATGGAATGGATACCTGGACAACAGAACAAGTCTCCCCAGCTGGTCAAATACTTTGAACATCTTGGGACTAACCAGTGCTTAATTTGTAAATAAAAACATACTGGTGCCCAAAGCTCTCCTCTGAAACACACAGCTGCTGCAATTAAATGTGTGAGCACGGAATACTGAGGCAGCTTAATCCTGAAGTAATCTCGGGCCTCTTCAATCCATTTACAGCCACTCCCTGCCCCTTCAGCTCACTCTTACAGCTTCCTGCTTTTTCCCTTTCTGACACTTTTTTATTATTCTCTTCCACCGTCTTTCCCATATGTGTCTTTTGCTCTCAGTAAATGCTTGAGACAGAAAAATAAGTGCCAACCCTCAAAAATAAGTGCTGGTGCCATGCACCGGAAACCATTGGCTCAAATTAAGCACTGGGACAATTGATGAAGCAGTGATGAAGCTTAACAGGAGGGTATGAAGCCACCAAGTGGTTAAATGTCTCATTTGCGGAGGCAGAGAAGGAGTCTGTTGTACCTGATCTTGCATGCAGACACTGGAAATGTGGTACACTTTTACTTATAGTGTTGTGCTGCAGCCTGCAAGTCCAGCAAAATCAATTTTCTGTGAAGCATTTTGGATACTTTTATATAGTAGCCACCCCTTGGGTTTCAATGCCAAAAATGTGAGCCCTAGCCACTACTTACTTCTTTGGTAAACAAAACAAGCATTGGTAAAGTCAAGAGGTCTCGCCTATGCAAGCTATTGCCTTTGACAATGTTTTAGCCACGTTGCACAGCAACATTGCTGACAGTGTTAAAAAAAAACTAGGACCCAGGCAGTGCTGGCCGAGTTACAGCACTTTTTATTAAACTTGCTGGTGGGAGGTGTTAGAAATGGGGTCTTTGGTTAGTAGTCAGGTTACCCCATGCCCAAGCAAGGACCCTCACTCCAGACAGGGTAAGTCACACACAATCCAAATTATCCTGTGCCCACCCTCTGGTAGCTTGGCACTGAGCAGTCAGGCTTAACTTAGAAGGCAATGTGTAAAGTATTTGTGCAATAAATCATACAATAACACCATATAGTACTACCAAAAACACACCACACAGTGTTTGTAAAAATATACAATCTTTATCTGAATAATTGCAGGTCAAAAACGATTAGAATGCAATAAGTATACGTTGAAATATTACTGGAAGAGTAATATAAAATGTCTTTAGAATTGTGATTTTACTGCAAAAGCAATATAAAGCGTCTTAAAGTCTTCTAGAAACAACAAGTGACTCTTGCAAGGCAAAGTACCAGGTATGCGTTGAAAAATCCTCGCAAGGGGCCACAGAGGAGGAGATGTGTGGAAAACAGGTAGGTGTGCGTTGGTTTCGCCCCTTCGCGGGGAAGCCGTGCATCGATTTCCGGCGCACGGACTTGGATCCTTTTTGGGTTGCTTGGTTTTCAGACGCCCCGGGGTCAATGCGTGGAAAATCCTGGGCTTGCGTTGAAGTCACAAGCGCTGCGTCGATTCCAGTGGGCGATGCGTGGAAATTTTTCCCACACGGCAGGCACGGCGTTGATTCCATTCTGGAAGTCCAGCTGCGTCATTCTGGGTCAGCTGTGCGTCGATCCAGTGGGCCGTGCGTCGAAGTTCCGGTCGCATCGCAGGCGCTGCATTGTTCTTCCTGTTGCGGAGTCGGGCAGCGCTGTTCCGGGTTCGGCGTGCGATGATTTTTCACTGTGGTGCAGGCTGGGCGTAGTTTTTCACAGGCTGTGCGTCGTTTTTCGGTGCACAAGGAATTTCTTGCAGAGATGAAGTCTTTTCTGGTCCTGAGACTTCAGGGAACAGGAGGCACGCTCAATCCAAGCCCTTGGAGAGCACTTCTGCAGCACAGTAAGAGAGCAGCAAGACAGCAGGGCAACAGCAAGGCAGCAGTCGTTCACAGAAAGCAGTCAGGTGAGTCCTTTGGGCAGCCAGGTAGTTCTTCATGGCAGGATGCAGGTTCTAGTTCAGGTTTCTTCTCCAGGGAGAGTTTGTCTTGATAGGGCAGGGGCCCTGTTTTTATACCCAAAAGTGCCTTTGAAGTGAGGGAGACTACAAAGAGTGGCTCAGAAGTGCACAGGTTCCCCTTTCAGTTCAATCCTGTCTGCCAGGGTCCCAGTAGGGGGTGTGGCAGTCCTTTGTGTGAAGGCAGGCTACTGTCCATTGTCATGTAAGTGTCAGGCCCTCCACCCTCCCAGCCCAGAAAGACCCATTCAAAATGCAGATGTAAGCAAGTGAGGCTGAGTATCCTGTGTTTGGGGTGTGTCTGAGTGAATGCACAAGGAGCTGTCAACTAAACCCAGCCAGACGTGGATTGTAGGGCACAGAAAGATTTAAGTGCAGAGAAATGCTCACTTTCTAAAAGTGGCATTTCTAAAATAGTAATATTAAATCCAACTTCACCAGTCAGCAGGATTTTCTATTACCATTCTGGCCATACTAAATATGACCTTCCTACCCCTTTCAGATCAGCAGCTACCACTCAAACACTGTATGAGGGCAGCCCCAATGTTAGCCTCTGAAGGGAGCAGGCCTCACAGCAGTGTAAAAACGAATTTAGGAGTTTTACATTACCAGGACATGTAAACTACACAGGTACATGTCCTGCCTTTTGCCTACACAGCACTCTGCCCTATGGGTTACCTAGGGCATACCTTAGGGGTGTCTTATATGTAGAAAAAGGGGAGTTTTAGATTTAGCAAGTACTGTTAAATGCTAAGTCGAATTGGCAGTGAAACTGCACACAATGGCCTTGCAATGGCAGGCCGGAGACAAGGTTAAGCGGCTACTTAAGTGGATGGCACAATCATTGCTGCAGCCCACTAGTAGCATTTAATCTACAGGCCCTGGCACCTATAGTGCACTTTATTAGGGTCTTATAAGTAAATTAAATAGTCTAATTGGGTATGATCCCATGTTACCAAGTTTAAAGGGAGAAAGCATGTGCACTTCAGCACTGGTTAGCAGTGGTAAAGCGCGCAGAGTCTAAAAACCAGCAAAAACAGTGTCTAAAAAGTGGAGGGAGGCTTGCAAAAAGTTAGGGGTGACCACCCTAAGGCTGTCAGGTCTAACAGGAGACATCTTGGAGGGAGGGCCAGCAACTCTGTTGGTGGAGTGATGCAAGTGGTATTCTATTGGAATGAATAGGGTAGATTTAAATTAGGGTGATAAATAGCAACATTTTGATTGTTTGCTGCAGATAGAGAAAGAAGGTAAATGGAAGTGCTTTAGTTATATTCAGGGCCACTGGAATTATATGACAGGAAAAGACGAAATTATGAGTCCAGTTATGAATTTACAATGCTAATAGCTCTAACTCAAGAAAATGCAAGACTTTTTGCATTACAAATGCTTGTTTTTTAATTTGCTTTTTTTGTAGTTTCCTTTCATTTCTTTGTTTCTCCTATTTTATTTTAATGTTTCTTAAGAGGATACTATAGCTTTCCAAGCAATGCTAATGGGCTTCTTGCTTTCCATTTTTTTCATCTGCAGTGCATCGCACCCAAAGTGGCCACATCCTCTAAACCGGGAGACCAATAGGAAGGGCAGGTTACAAATGTCATTTCACCAAAGTAAGTGTCAAGGTCTCCAATCATTTATGTTTTTTTTTTTTTATTCAACTCTATTAAGAAGGCCTATGCACAGTAACAAGACATATTTGTATTCACAACCTTATCAATCTCATATTAAGGGCCTCATCTACAAGAATCTGACGCACAGCTATCGATGAGCCACATTTCTTGCACTTCCCGCACATCCCCTAACGATGCCTTGGATGCAATGTATTTACAATAAAGAGCTCAATGACGCACGTTTTCATGGATGCACCAAAAATGTTGATGCATCTGTTGGAGCTAAACTCACCAAAAGCTGGAGTAGCATAAAAAATGCGAGGAGTCTCCTATAGGAAAAAGCCCTGCATCAATTTTATGCCTGCTCTGAGCGGGTGGTAACATTTTGATGTAGTGAAATTGCAGAATGACTCAATTAAATGTTGTAAATTTCACTGCACCAGTACTGTGTGGCTTTTTCCGTGTAAAAGCCTACCATGCATATGTTATACATGGCACAGATATAATGTGACACAGGACTTTACAAACTGACGCATTGGGCCCAATGTGTCAGTCTGTAAATACGGAGCAGTGTAAGTGCACTCCTAGAACCACCGCTGCGTCAAAAAAAATGATGCACCGCTGGCACAAAAGGTTTGTAAATGAGGTCCTAAGTTTTTGCAAAGATTCTTCATAGAGAACATAATCTCAAGTAAAATCCAGGAGGTTATGTGTGAAAAGGCAGAGTATTAAAGGAAACAACTGTGGAGAAACATCATTTCTTCTAACCTGATATTCCAAAGGGAACTAATGGTTGGAGGAAGGTCAGCTAAAGATGGAAAATATTGAGACATGTTAAAGATGGAGATTGAATAGGGCATTTAGTGACTCAGCAAGCTAGGAAATGGGCAGATTAAATGGGATTTGTGGCCATTTTTGCCTTCGAATTCTTTGAATTTATACACACTCCTGGGTCTTTGCTACCTAATAAAGAATATGAAACAAAGAGGCTCCAAAACAGGGTATTCTGAAGTTGGTTAAAAAGTCAGATGCCATTACAATATTGTATTTTGTATTGCACTTTAGACTATGGCTTATGTAGCAAAGTTACCAATCCTGTACAAATCGTTTTATCACCCTGCTAGAAAGAAACAGTGAATTGGATGATTCGGGGTTTGGGTCTGCTGTTTTAATGCAAAGATCTCAGCGAGAAATGCATAACACAGAAAATGGAGCCCAGCATCCTAGTTGCAGTCCTTCAATTCAAGTCGGAGTTTGCAGTTTTTACAATGATGCATTCTATATTAAGCTTGTGTTACCGTATGCCAAGGTGTAGTAGGAGGGCTCTAAACAGAACATTTCAATGAAGCATTAGTTTGAAATGTGATATGCATATTTTAGGTACCTCAATTACTGGTGGGGAGGATGTCGCTTAACAGCCAGAGCTGCTGAGTTTGGACCTGGGGAACCAAGTCTGAGCCTCGGTGTGGGCTCAATATCCTGTGACTCTCTACAAATCACTTTATGTCCCGGTGCCTACAAAAAAAACAACTGCTGCTCATGTAAGAATTCCAATACTTTGTGGTTGAGTTCATGCTACATAAAACTGTACAAAAATAAATTAACTGGTGGAGAAATTGCTGTAAGTGTTCTGAGGTATGTCTATCACGTTACTGACTCTGCCCCGACTTTCTTCTTTCTGACATTTCAGAGGAACACCTGACTGATTCTGACCTGTCTGACTCTGTCTACACATCATTGGTTTCACTTAGATATAACTCACACTGTCCAACCCATTTGGTCTCTTATAATTTTTAAGTGATAATTTTCAGTAACAACACCTCCCCCTGGGATGACACCTGGTGGCCCTTCGTCAACCCCTGATAACTTCTGAGCATGCCTGCAACCTCGGCTCCATCATAGACAGCATAGTCACCTTCAAGTGACAGATGAATGCAGTAACTTCCTCATATTTCCATAGCCTTTGCATGCTATGTAAAATTGTCCCCATCCCCATCAAAGCCAGAAGAATGGTAACCCAAACCCTCATCGCCAGCAGACTAGACTACTGAAACGCCCCCTATGCCGGACTCCCCACCCAGCTCCTCCACTGCCTCCAAACCATCCAGAACGCAGCAGCTAGACTGGTCCTTGGCCTGCCCAGGTGGTCTGGAATATCGTCCCACCTCAGTGATCTCCACTGGCTGCCCGTGCCCAAGAGGTGCAAGATTAAGGTTCTCACCCTCAGGTACAAAGCCCTCCACAACATCGGACCCAATTTCATCAACCACAGACTCTCCTTCCACCGGCCCTCCAGAGAACTATGCTCTTCCTCCCTCACCCTTGCACAAGTCTCGAGAGTGTGTGGCAGTTGTGGCAGTGGGCGCTCCTTCTCCTACATCATCGCTAAGCTCTGGAACGACCGCCCTCCCAGCTGCATACCGCTTGCACCCTCCTCTACTTCAGGAGAGATCTCACGACATGGCTCTTTGATGAGAAACCACCACCCCACAGTGACAGCCCTCAGCACCTGGGTACCCCCTGGGGTGAAAAGCTGCACTTTATATGCACCTCTGATTGATTGATTGATTAAGTATTCATGGGAATGGTGCATCACATACATCATGGCTATTACAATGTTAGAGTCAAATTGGTTATCTTTCATTTCTGAGAGGGGATGTGTTCCTTATGGTTTTATTTTAATAAGAAAAAATCCCAGATGTTAACTGTGAGATGGGGAACGGATGAGTCCCTAAACATGTATAGAGCACTAAACCACAGAAGCAGTCTCTAGTCTCTGAGCCAGAATCTGAAGATCGACCTGTGAGCAGTGATTGTCCCTTCCAATACACTACTATAGATAGCTATTTTCTTACATGGTATCTCACAGATCACTGTAGTAGGCAAGGGTTTTGGTGTTGACTATCTCCTCTGACAAATGCTGTGTGTAGAAAATGTTTTCTGTGTTAATCCTTTACCCCATTTTAGGAAGGGTTGTACAATGTTTTTCGAACTGAAATTATCACATGTTTATAATTTTATGAACATACACCAGATGATTGCTCTGTGGGAAAGCTTTTGCTCAATGCAGTAGCTTGGAGTCGGTTATGGTAACAAACAAATGATAATTGTTATACATCGGATTGATTCATCATGAAAAGGTATGTCAGATGCCATAGGAAAGAGGCAAAAGGCCTGACGTATTTACTGTGAAACCCATGCATTAAAGGTAAAAGGTTTTTAAGGATATTACAATGCTTTAAAGCATACAGACACATGTTTTGATATGTGGACTTTCATAGATTACCATAGTAGGCAAAGTGTTAAGTGCTGATTACCTCTTACGACACATCCTTGGGATTGAGAATTTGTAATGTGATAATCCTTTTAGACCATTTGAGACAGGATGCATATCCAACTGTTATTCTGTAAAAATGTGTTATTTCATAACTGTATGCCTGAAAATTGCCTTGTTTATGCTCAGTATCGTGGGACTGAATTGGTGATAGAGGCAAGGCAACAGTGTGGGCTATAGGTGTCAAAGCCCAGCTCACCTGAGTCCTTGTTCAGTTCTGATGGCGGTTGAAGACAATCCGACCCCACCCTGAAACTGCTTGTTCCAGCACACTAATTTTTTAAAACAGTGCACTAAGAACAGAAGCTCAAGGGAAGGGGGGAAGTGGATAAAATAAAATAAAGAGACAACAGCGTTCTTGCGTTTCCACTGTTGAAGTGCTGCACAAATCTGCGGCCCTCTCTGACTTCGGTAGAAACTGGTGCCTAATGAAACATAAACAAAGAACAGATAAGTACATCCTATTCCTAACTGGGTTCCTGACTATCCCTTTATTTATTAGAAATGTTCTTCTAAAAGTACCTCTTGGATCCTGGTCTCTAGTTTCCAGGTTTGGAATGTGTTACTGCTCTGGGATGTGCTTTCTATTACTCTAAAGCTTCTAAAACATTAAACAAATACCGTTATCAGAATTATCAATATCAAACATTCATCTTAATGTAACTAAAGCCTAAATTGCCAATAGCAGACTCACTTTTCCCATATTTCCAGATTCTTTTATAAAACAAATACTGTACTTTTACGTCAAAATACAGCATGTAATTTGTGCAAGTCCTTGATTTACTGTTTGCCTTGCTGTTAATGGTTTCCACGGTTCGATTCTTAAAAGTTCCATAAAAAACTGTTTGCTTCACAAAGTTCCGCAAAGTATTGTTGTAACATTTGAATCACAATGTTCGTGGAAGGTATCTTGTTTCAAATTGTCTATACACGAATCCAGAAATTGTTGTCAAAGTTCTTTCAGGTAATAAAAGTTTTGCACATACTTGTTGCTGGCAAGAGATACTGATCAGTCTAACCTTGTCTTCTTTCTCTTTTGCAGGTTGCTTGTAGGAGAGAGGCTGAGGCAAGGAGGAACCGGAAACCGGAAGAAGGAAGAGCCAGCAGCTGCGCCCATTGAAGCCAATGAAAGTCTGTAGAGAGCAGGAGTGCCAGCGCCGAGGGATCTGTCCTCAGGTAAGCGGGAGGTAGACGAGCACAAGCACTGGGCGAGGCTCGAGGGCTGCCTTTTATAGACAGGGCTGGGTGTGGTCCTCACATGCTGCACATGTTCTTGAAAGGTGTGCAGAGCTGGGTGTGGTTTGAAGAGCTGGGTGTGGTCCTCACATGCTGCACATGTTCTTGAAAGGTGTGCAGAGTTTCAGTTATTATGCAAATGAGTTAAATTAACACATGGCCTAGAGAGGAGTGTTTTAAAGAAGCCTTGGTAAAAGCAAGGCCCAATGTGTAAACAAAACAGCACATTAAACAACATACACAGAAGCCTGGGGGGGGGAAGGTGAGATAACAAGAAAGGCTTTCAATAGTAAGTTTAAAAGGGAGCTATTACAGAACCCACTAGTGCAGTGAGAGGGGACATGCTCTTTGCTGTGCACAAACCCTAACAGTTGCCCCCCTCAAAGGCCCTCCTACAGGACGGGGATTTCCTAGATTTTTTAAATAAAACCGTCTAATCAGCTGTGGGGCATGTACATATGATGCTGGTTCCCATGAATTCTCAGATTTATCATATCCTTTCCATTCTACTAAATAAAACAGACGTCCACTAATTCTTTTTGAGTCTTTTATGCTTTTCACTTCATATTCTAGATTTCCCTTAATTGGTATGGGTGGAGGTGGTGGTTCAGGTCGGGTTTTTGGATTGTACGGCTTAAGCAAGGACACATGGAATGTAGTATGTACTGGATATTCTTTTGGTAAATCTAATTTTACTGTTACCGGGTTTACTATGGCAGTTATACTAAAGGGTCCAATGAAACGTGGTTGCAGCTTTCGGGATCCCTCTATGTTTAGGTTCTTTGTGGAGAGCCATACCTTGTCACCGATTTTATACATTGGGGCCTCAGATCTGTGTTTGTCTGCTTGTCTTTTCATGCTTTCCTTGTACTTTAATAAATGTTTCCTGGCTTTGTCTTGTATGTCACCTAACCTTGTTAGTCTATCCGTTACTGTAGGTAACAGAGAATCTTCTAACAAAATGGGTATAGCTCTTGGATGATACCCCTGCAAGAAATAGAATGGTGAGCAAAGTAGAGCTGAATGCTCAGTATTATTATAAACAAACTCCGCTACAGGGAGAGCTTCTAACCATTCACTAGAATAATCAGCCAATAAACAACGTAGCGTTTGAAGTAAGGTTTGGTTCAGTCGTTCAGTCTGTCCATCTGTCTCTGGGTGGAAAGCAGTGGATAATGCCACATCTATTTTCAGTTTTTTACATAATTTTTTCCAAAATTTAGAGTTGAACTAGCTCCCTCGGTCTGACACCACTTTGCTTGGCAAACCATGTAAACACACAATTTCCCTTATAAAAATATCGGCAAATTCTGCCGCCGTGGGTAATTTCCGTAATGGTACAAAATGTGCCATTTTAGATAAAGAATCCACTATAACCAACACTGTTGTGAAAGATTTTACAGGTGGTAAACCTACAATAAAGTCTACGCTCACAGTGTGCCAAGGTTGCTTGGGTGTTGGCATTGGTATTAACAAACCGTCAGGGGCCTTATGAGAAGATTTATGTCTTGCACAAATTGGACAGGTAGTGACAAATTGCTTAATGTCCTTTCTTATAGTGTCCCACCAAAAGTGTTTTTGCACATTTTCCAGGGTTTTTACCCAACCAGGATGACCTGCCAACGGTGAGGCGTGATGCCAAATTATCACCTGTGTTTGTAATTCAGAGGTGGGCACTAACAGCATGTTGTCGTGATACAATAAACCTCGTTGTATTGTGTTATGGGAATCTTTTAACCAATCCTGAGGTGCTATTTGCATGTGTGCATTATATAGATCTGTGATGAAATCCTTCTGTTGTACTGGTGCCAAAAACTTTTGGGGAGGAATAATGGGTTCTCCTATTTTATCTTGTTTCATGTCTGAAGTATGTCCGTATCTAGATAACACATCAGATTGAATTTGTTGTGCTCCTGGTCTATAGGTTATTACAAAGTCAAATGTGCTAAAAAAAATTAACCAGCGCATCTGACGTGGTGTTAGTGCTTTAAGTGATCCAAAAAACTGTAGGTTCCTATGGTCAGAAAAGATTGTAACTGGGTACTTGGCTCCCATTAAATGGTGCCTCCATTCTGAAAAGGCTACTTTGATAGCTAGTAGTTCCCTTTCAGCCACAGTGTAATTTTGTTCAGCTGGTAATAACTTTTTGGAATAGAAGGCTATAGGATGTAACTGGCCATCTACTGCATCTCGTTGAGAGAGAACTCCTCCTAAAGCTACTTGTGAAGCATCCGCTTCAACAAAAAAAGGCAAGTCAGGATCAGGATGTTTCAGAATTGGGGCTGAAGTGAACTTTTGTTTTAGGAGTTGAAAGGCGTGTGCCGCCTCATCAGTCCAAAGAAATCGTTGCCCTTTCCGCAACAAGGTAGTTATTGGGGCCGCAATGTCTGCGAAATGTGCAATAAACCTCCTATAAAAATTGGCGAAACCCAGAAATTTCTGAATATCTTTTACAGAGGATGGTTCTGGCCAATCAGCAATAGCACTGATTTTCTTTACATCCATAGTTATTCCTTGAGGTGACAGGCAGTATCCTAAAAAGTCCACCTTGCTGACATTAAAAGTACACTTTTCTAACTTAGCAAAAAGATTATTTTCTTTTAACTTTGATAATACTGCACGAACATGTTGGGTATGTTCTTCTGAGTTCTTAGAGTAAATGAGGATGTCGTCTATGTATACTATGACACAAACGTCCAGGAATTTGTGTAGGACCTCATTTATAAAGAACTGAAAGGCCGCAGGGGCATTACATAACCCAAAGGGCATTACTGTGTACTCAAATAAACCAAACTTTGTCTTGAAAGCTGTCTTCCACTCATCCCCCTTATTGTAGCCTTATTTAGTCCTCTATAATCGATACACGCGCGCAGGGATTTATCCGGCTTCGGGATAAAAAAGAGTGGAGATGACACCGGAGATGTGGAATGACGGATGAACCCAGACTGTAGTAGGTCATCTAGGTAGGTTCTTAAGTATTTGGTTTCTTCGTCAGTCAAAGCATATACTCTGTTATTAGGTAAAGGGGCCCCTGGGATAAGATCTATACGACAGTCATAAGACCTATGTGGGGGCAGCACACTAGCCTTTACTGGATCAAAGACGTCTTTAAAGTCAGAATATTCAGGAGGGAGACTTGGTTCATCTTGTATAACACTAGCACAGTGTAATACTGTGCTCTGTTCTGTACCTGCTTCTTGATAGCAATTGGTTCTACAGAAAGAGGAATCCAAAGTAACATTTCTATTCACCCAATCAATTTTTGGGTTATGAGTTGTTAACCAGGGTACCCCGAGAATCAAACCAAAATTAGGAGTATCTATCAGATCAAAGCTAATCACCTCTGTGTGCCCGTTCTGACAGACCATAACAAGTGGACTTGTTTGTTTTGTGATTAATCCAGAGGTCAATTCTGACCCATCCACTGCACATACTGCTTCTGGACAAGGCTTTAGGCACATAGGAAGTCCTAAGTTTTCAGCTAACTTATTATCCACAAAATTTCCTGTCGCGCCTGAGTCCAGTAGGACAGGGAGAGAATGCCTCACTTGGGTAGTAACAATTAAAACGACCTGAATTATGAAATGTCTAGGTATGTGCGGTACCATGAAGGCTGCAGCATTAGAGGTTTGATTAAGATGTTTTCTCGAACAAGTAACCTCTCCCCTTGTCGAGCTTAATCGTTTCCCGATTCAGTTGAGGAGGTGGAGGAAACAGCACCCTTTCGTGGATTTTTAGGCTTTACTGGACATTCTCTGGCAAAGTGACCTGCCCTTCCACAATATAAACATAATTGAAGTTTTCTCCTTCTTTCTTTTTCCTCTGATGTGAGTGAACCTCTGAGTGTCCCTATTTGCATAGGCTCAGGTTCAGGGAGTTTATTATCTGGGTCTTTCTTCTCGTGTCTAATACAAGTTAACCGTGATTCCAGTTTGTATTTATCTCCCTTTCTTTCTCCTAGTCTATGTTCTAATTTCACAACTAAATCTACAAAGTCTGAATAGTCTTCTGGCAAATCAACGATATGAGCCAGCGCGTCTTTTAACTCGTCTCTCAAACCTTTATAGAAAAGGGAGACACGCTTTTCTTCTGGCCAGTGTGTCTCGGTGAGTAAACGATTAAAACTAGTGAGATAGGTCAATAAATCCTTGTTACCTTGTTTAAGATTTAAAAGCTCATTATCACTTGCCTGCATGAAAGTGTGTTTTGCAAAAAGGCTGGTCATGGTACGTTTAAATTGATTCCAATTATGGAGGATGGGATCATCTCTCTCCACGAAAGGAATTGACCAATTGGCTGCTGTGCCACCCAAATAAGACAAGACGAATGCCACTTTCGTAGCATCAGTAGGGAACTGTTGTGGCTTACAAACGAAGTGTAATTTACATTGATTGATAAAAACATGGAATTTGTTACTATCTCCATGAAAACGTTCAGGTGCTGCTAAGGGCACAGCATTAGGAACATTAACAGTGACCTCAACTGGGGGAGGCAAAGTTGTATGTTTTGATGGCGCCCCTGTCTCTGAGGTTTTAAACAAAGGCGTAAAAGCTGTGTTCCACTGAGATACCCTAAATTTATACCTGCTTAAATCCTGTTTTAAAGAGGTATTCTCCATCTTTAATCTCTCTATTTCCTCTTGCATATGTTGCAAGATGCCAGACACTGATTCATTATGAGCCAAGTCCTCATTTAGGGCCTGCGCCATATCCGTGACGTCAATGCCCTCTATTTCTTCCCCGATATTCATCGTCCACCAGAACTGAAATTTTTTTTTTATTTAAGGCTTGTGCTTCTGTCAAAGCCCAGCTCACCTGAGTCCTTGTTCAGTTCTGATGGAGGTTGAAGACAATCCGACCCCACCCTGAAACTGCTTGTTCCAGCACACTAATTTTTTAAAACAGTGCACTAAGAACAGAAGCTCAAGGGAAGGGGGGAAGTGGATAAAATAAAATAAAGAGACAACAGCGTTCTTGCGTTTCCACTGTTGAAGTGCTGCACAAATCTGCGGCCCTCTCTGACTTCGGTAGAAACTGGTGCCTAATGAAACATAAACAAAGAACAGATAAGTACATCCTATTCCTAACTGGGTTCCTGACTATCCCTTTATTTATTAGAAATGTTCTTCTAAAAGTACCTCTTGGATCCTGGTCTCTAGTTTCCAGGTTTGGAATGTGTTACTGCTCTGGGATGTGCTTTCTATTACTCTAAAGCTTCTAAAACATTAAACAAATACCGTTATCAGAATTATCAATATCAAACATTCATGTTAATATAACTAAAGCCTAAATTGCCAATAGCAGACTCACTTTTCCCATATTTCCAGAATCTTTTATAAAACAAATACTGTACTTTTACGTCAAAATACAGCATGTAATTTGTGCAAGTCCTTGATTTACTGTTTGCCTTGCTGTTAATGGTTTCCACGGTTCGATTCTTAAAAGTTCCATAAAAAAATGTTTGCTTCACAAAGTTCCGCAAAGTATTGTTGTAACATTTGAATCACAATGTTCGTGGAAAGTATCTTGTTTCAAATTGTCTATACACGAATCCAGAAATTGTTGTTAAAGTTCTTTCAGGTAATAAAAGTTTTGCACTTACTTGTTGCTGGCAAGAGATACTGATCAGTCTAACCTTGTCTTCTTTCTCTTTTGCAGGTTGCTTGTAGGAGAGAGGCTGAGGCAAGGAGGAACCGGAAACCGGAAGAAGGAAGAGCCAGCAGCTGCGCCCATTGAAGCCAATAAAAGTCTGTAGAGAGCAGGAGTGCCAGCGCCGAGGGATCTGTCCTCAGGTAAGCGGGAGGTAGACGAGCACAAGCACTGGGCGAGGCTCGAGGGCTGCCTTTTATAGACAGGGCTGGGTGTGGTCCTCACATGCTGCACATGTTCTTGAAAGGTGTGCAGAGCTGGGTGTGGTTTGAAGAGCTGGGTGTGGTCCTCACATGCTGCACATGTTCTTGAAAGGTGTGCAGAGTTTCAGTTATTATGCAAATGAGTTAAATTAACACATGGCCTAGAGAGGAGTGTTTTAAAGAAGCCTTGGTAAAAGCAAGGCCCAATGTGTAAACAAAACAGCACATTAAACAACATACACAGAAGCCTAGGGGGGGGGGAGGTGAGATAACAAGAAAGGCTTTCAATAGTAAGTTTAAAAGGGAGCTATTACAGAACCCACTAGTGCAGTGAGAGGGGACATGCTCTTTGCTGTGCACAAACCCTAACAATAGGCCTAGATGATTTATTGAGAAACATGATATCAGATGGCATAGGTCTTGCCTATTTCTTATGAAAAGTTATGACAAAGGCAGCAGACCTGTATTATTTGTTTTGAGAAGCACATGGTAAAATCAATAGGCCCTTAAGGGCAAATCATTATTACACTGTTTTAAAGGCTGTAGATCAGTATTTCTTTACATGACATCCCATAGATTACTGTTGCAGGCAAGGATTTTGAAGTTGGTTACCCCTTCTTACCAACCCTTGGTCAGTGGTGTAATGTAAGCCCCCACGGTGCAGGGGCCACAAGCTCCAGGGGACCCCCTTCAGAAAAAGTGGTAGGTGGTGGGCCAGGGAGGGGGCCTCCTCCATGTACTTTGCAGGGGCCCCCTCACTTTTTGTTACGCCACTGCCCTTGGTGTAGAAAATGTGCACTGTGAGAATACGTGTTATTTCTTCTTAGGAGGAGTTATATATTGTTTTGTCATTTTGTGTATATTTGTAATTTTAAGATACTATGCTAGCTGGGTGCTCTGTTGGAAAACTGATGCTCAATACAGCTGGACAGACCTGGTTAGGGTAACAAGCCAATGATAAAACCTGTAGACCGGCATTTTGTTACAAAACATCGCAAAGATTAACTTAGTGGGCAATGGTTTGGTTACCCCCCTCTCACAAATCCTACAATTAAGCGTAGCACTGTGATAATCCTCTTAGGAAAGCTAGACAGATTTACAAGGGCTAGACAGATTTAGTGGTGTTACACACTCTTGTAATAAATATAAATCACAAAAAATACATACCTGTACAGCTTTGGTCAGCTCTCTTCTGCATTGGTGTGTTTATTTGCCATTAACATGCTCCCATGGCAATACACAGCATGGGGTAATATGTTAGCCCACTTCGGCCATTGGCTTTATTGTCTTTGAGTGACAGAACTTTGCCTGATCACATGTGCAAATCTGCCTAAAACTTAGTGTGTTTCTGAGACAGGGTTGGTGGGCTAGTCCTTTGATTTTTCATTTTCTGCATTATTAGGTCACCTTGCATTTACTTCCTACTTCTTTTTTATTTTGTTTTTCACAGTATCCTACAGCTCCCTGAACAGTGCTAGCAGGCTGCTTGCTACCCGCTCATTTCACCTGTAGTGTGCACATCAACATAAACCTGCTTTCAAACTAGCCGGCCATCTTAGAATGGTGTTGTCCATAGTGTATCATTGTTTTAGCATTCCAAGATGGCAACTGAATTTTGAAGCATTGTGTGGCCCATGTTGGATCAGTACAACCATGAAATACTAGGCATTATACCATTCTAAGATGACCTGAGCAGCCATCTTGGAGTGGTATTGTTCATAATGTCCTATTATTTTACCGCTCCAAGTTGACAAATACATTGCTGATTTGGCAATGCTGGATATTTAAAATAATGATACACTATGTATAATAACAATTCAAGAAGTCCTTTCAATGCTATGTTCAATTTTGATTTTTAGTGCAAACATGGCTGAGTCAATTTTAGAGCAGTGCACGTTTCTTTTTTCAACTTGTATTTTTTTACTTTCTCTTGTGTCTGGGTGTACATTTGTTGATGATGGGTAAATGAAAGGTCAGTCAAGGGAGTGAGTGGATGAATGAATGCATGTGCACAACAATGAGTGCCAGGGTGCACGTATGATGACTTATTGAATGGCCCCAACATTTGAATACATAATAGCATTCTGAGCTCTCAACAAATTCCAATCTAGTCAACAAAGAAGCCATGACCAGACGTGCTACCACCCAACTGATTTAATGATTTTCTTCCCATAGGTCAAAAAGTAACTTTTCACACAATGAAAGTCAATGTTCATTTAAAGTCTGGCGCTACTCCTGAGTTTAAGGACTTGAATTACGTTTGGACGAATCAGAGCTAATATCCCCTTCTTCTGTATTTGTGAACCGGACTCAGTTGCTGATTGCTTTCACCAGATAATCTTTCATCTAAATGTTTAAGTGTAATCAGGTGTTAATCTTACGTCATTCCAAAGTATGAAATAATGTTCAATTAATTTATGACGTCAACCGAAATAATTCTATAACATTTAAATTACACGTGAGCGCTTATTTGATTGGTGTTTAATAGAGATGCACGCGCAAAAGAGCCTCTTTTGATATTCCAGCGCTAATAAAAACACGAACACAGTTCAAAGCTAAATGCACAATTCTGAATTAGCTACAGAAAAAGTGCAATTTCATCGAGGAACAGTTGAAGAAGTACTGAAGAATAGACATAGTTCCACATTTGTATAGGTTTACTGGTTAATTAGGGTGAACGGTAGATCTATTCTTCCTCGCCCTCCAGGTGCCGATGTGTCCAAATGATGGCAAAAGCTTGCAAACTTGTTCTCGAAAATCACCACCACTAACGAAACAGAAAAGCGGGTTGATGCAGGTGTTGAGACTGCAGACCGCCATTTCGACGAAAAAGAAGGCGTCGGATTCCTCAATGGGAATGCTTGCATTGGGCCAGTAGGCTCTCAGGATGATGCAGGTGTTCCTCGAGGCATGGTACGGTAAGTAAAGAAGGCCAAAAATGATCAGAGCTGAGCACATGAGCTTTGTTAGAGTGTTTTTCTTCTGAAACCGACGGAGCTTTCCCTTCCGCAGCTCGCCAAGGCTGCTGCAGTAACAGTAACAGATGAACACAAAAGGAAGCAAACACCCAATGGTGGTTGTACACAAGGAAAAGGGAAGTGTGATGTAGGTGGCATTGGAGAAGACATAGAGAGAGCACGTGGTTTTATTGCTGTCACAAGTCTGAGTGGAGGCCAGGAAAGTAACGGGCGTGCTACATAGGACAGTGGATGCCCATATGGTGATGCAGATCAGGAGTGATTGATGCTTCTTTAGAACCAGGTAAGACTTGTGCGGGTGCACTATGGCTAGATAGCGGTCCACACTGAGGCATGTGACGAAGTAGATGCTGCAGTAGAAACAGGCGTGATAAACTGTTCTGGTGATCTTGCAAGCTGCATCTCCAAATATCCAGTGCAGGTGGTTGAAATGGTAATATATCAAGCAGGGAAGCGTTAGAATCCAGGTAATATCCGCCACGGCTAGGTTGCAAAGAAAGATTGCGGTGCGGTTCCAGTTCTTCACTCGGTAGATGAGGATCCACATCACTGAGAAATTTAGGATCAGCCCGATTACTAGGATGGACAAAAATGTGGCAGGGAAGACTGTCCTCTGGATGGTCCCCAAGATGGTCTTGGCACTTTCACAAAAGTCTTCTTCTGCTTTCTGTCAATTACAAATTAGAAAATAACTGTTCTTTCGAAACATAATTTGAAAGTGAACACAGCCTAAACTGTGTTCACTGTCATGTTTGGTAATATATTACATACCTATGGAAAAAGCATTATATCTTTCTATAACATTATTTAAACATCAGTATTCTGAGCAATGGCTATATAAGATCATATTTTTTCTAACATAATTTGTGACACTATCGATGTACTGTCCAGGGTTACAGCCAAAATGTTGGCGCTAACCCTAAACAGTATGTAGGGGCCCATTATAAATAACAGTGTGCCCCCTTTTAATGCCTGCTATGATCAGGCATTAAAAATGCTGCAAAAAATGGCGCATAGAAATCTTTTCGATTTCTTTGCGCCATTTTTTCGCCCCCTCTAATGGGGGAACGCCCCCCTTGCATACATTATGCCTGGCGCAGGTATAATGTGGAGCGATGGGTTACAAGTCGCACCTTGCATACATTGCGCCACTTTGTAAATCTTGTGTGATAAGAATGACCCTAATGTGGAGCAAGGAGGCTTAAATCTGGACCTAAATTTAGCACGATGGTCCTGTGCCAAGGGTTCTATCAGTGATTAAAGACCCCTTCATGAATTATAAGACCGAGCGACTAGCCTTATATGGGGTTTCCTAATATTAGCTGCACAGAGTACAATGTCGAGAGGTTTGGGTCTATCTGCTCTATAGAGGTGGTGTTGTGCTCATTTGCATGAAACTGATCCAGCTTTGTAACTCACAGAGGAACTAACAAGTGATGGATGCTTCTCAAAGAGAACAAACATAACAGTCCACGTTTATAATAAAGTTGCGCTACCAGTTTTGCAGTATATTTTTTTTTTGCATTTCCATCGATAGTTATCCATATTTACTTTTTGCTGATTTTATCTGTATTTATCCATATTTATTTTGTGCTTAGTGCAAAAAATGAAACTGCAATGGGTACATTTCCACATTTATTTCACCAACAAATGTTTACTCAAGTTTGAATGTCCAACTAATTTTAACCATTTACAGTAAAATTCAGTCATTTGATACCATTTGCATTGCAGAACAGCTTAAATAGCTGTACTGCTGCAGTTGCATAAGCTTCATTAGGATATCTTTTTAATTGTTTTAACTCCCTGGCCTGTCAAACTGCACAACTATTGAACACTCATGATTGACAGAAGTGTGAATCATCCAAAAGATAACATATTTTCCATATGTATCTATATTTAAAAATAAAAAAAAGACAGACAGACAGACAGAAAGTAATGATGGTTTTCTCTTTGTGTTTATCTGTAAAAATCAGTAAAAACTGAAAACTGGGAGTCTTGATAATAGGTGTTCCCTCAAGCTTTTTCACCAATGTTTAGTTTCCAGTGGTAACCATGTAGGGCAAGGAGTGCCAGATCAGAGCCCGTTTAGAACAGCATCATACTGTAGTAACTCAGTTAGTTCTCAACTTTTTTCAGGGAGGCGATTTTCTTTTGATTTTTATTTAAATATCCTGACACTCCAGCAAGGATCTACCCACAGGGAACCACATAAGCGGTCGTATTGTTAATGTGCTCATATATAGTGTACAGTTTTAATGAGTTGTAGGTTTATTTAACAACACCTTGGTAAGACTTACATTAAAGGAAATCCTGTGCCACCTAGTGACTTGAAACTCTGATTTGGCACATAGGGTTCTTACAGTGTGTGTGCATTGTGAAAGGGCTTATATGGAAGAACCAGTGTTTTCCACTGAATCCCTACTCTTTGTTCCTTCTTCAAGTTTTCGACAATATCTGTTCTCACAACATAAACCTATTGTACATCTAAAGATAAGATAAGAATTTAAGATAAAATGTTTACCTTTTGTCTCATCAAGAGACTCCCATACTTGGTCTGAATAAATGTAGGGCTTCATTTTCAAGAATCTGAAATATTGGCCCGATGTGTCAGATTTCTTTTGATGCCCTACCATCTCCAAATGATGCCATAGACATGCTGTATTTACAATACAGGGCTCCATGACACATGTTTTGACAGATGCGTCAGAAATTCTGTTGGCGCTAAACTCAAGCTTTGCTGGACTAGCATCAAAAAAATGACGCTACTCCTGCAATGCGAGGAGGCCCCCATAGAGAAAAGCATTGCTTCAATTTTAAGCCTGCTCTGAGCAGGCGGTAACATTCTGACACAGTAAAGTCGAAGAGTGGCGCAGTGAAATGTAAATTTCACTGCATCAGTTCTGCATGGCTTTTCCCGTAGGAACGCCTACCCTGCATACATTATACCTTGCACAGGTATAATTTGACGTAGGGCTTTACAAACTGATGCATTGGGCCCAATATGTCAGTTTGTAAACCTGGAACAGTGTAAAGCACTGCTATTGCCACTGCTGCGTCCCAAAAAATTAGTCAGTGGTGGCGCAAAGGCCTTGTAAAAGAGGTTCTTAGTTTCTAGGGAAAGAAGCTAGTTCAGACATACTGCACATGTCTCATGTGACCCACTCAGCTAAGAAAGCCAACAAACACTAAAGTCTAATCAGCTGTGTTGATGTCATAAGTTATGTGGACGCCTGTGCACTATTGTCCATAACGTCAACACTTCCTAATCAGATACACAAACATAAGTTATGTGTTGATGACTCATTGTATATACCACCCGGTAGCTGTGAAAAGGTCTATTTCAAATGAGTGACTAGACACTAGTGAGTAGGCTGTAGCCAGTGCCTGGATACCCTCGCCCGTGACAAGCAGTGCTCTACAAATCTACCTTCTGTCTTACGATATCAAGCATTATCACAGCTTGGACCTCTGATAGCCAGGCTGCTTGTTAAGCCCTTTATGCAGACCTGAGACTGTGTCAATGCACTGTATGGGCTGTTTGGTAGGAGAGGTGGCAAGGACCAGAAAATAGATACATAGTTGCTATGGAAGAAAGGAATGAGGGAGGGACTTGTTACTAAAATGATCTTCCTCAAAACCAACTCAGATAGGGGAGCGATAGTGCATTATGGGAAGCCAGCCTTAAACTTCAGTGTGCCTGAACAGGAAGAAGGGAAACGCAATACTTGGGGCAAATTAGGAAACAGGACCAAGACTGAGGGTGGAACGTAATCCGCCCTCTCCCTAACACATGTGGCTTTGTCAGAGTTTGGGATATACGGTAAAATACGACTTCTCACGGTGATTAGGTGCCAAAATTAGGAGTACCTGTGGGACCTCATTATTAGGATATACTATACCGGAGACTATGTGGAGGCTTTTTCATAACGGTTATACCCTCGTGACCAGACAACATTTTCCTTTAATTCAGCAATATATTTAAAAATGAATGCACAATAAACTACAGGCTTAACAATCATATGTAGAGTCTGTATCAGAATGACGCGTGAAAAGCTACTTTTTCATGATCTCGTTTGAAGTTGTACTTTTCGTTTCCTAATGTGAATTCTAAAACCATCAGCTCTCAATCATATGCTTCTGTTGCAATTGTATTCAGTATCTACTTTTTGTCTCTATCGAGCTAAAATCAAGCTCAAAATGTGCACCCCTCCAACCATTAATAAACCCAATAAGCTTATTTTCTACCGTTTCTGGAATACAGCTTTCACATTTCTGCATTATTAGGGAGGGCCGTTCCACACTTCCACTGAAAGCGCTTCGGAACCTCCTCAGGAGAGTGGAACGCCACATAAATACAATTGCAATACAAACCGATTCCAAATGGGGCATATGTCTGCTTTAGCAGCGTTCCTAGGGGGCACCACTGCAAAAGAACGCGACAACGTCACATTTCGGATATCGAACTATTGCAGTGCTGGCGTCACTACATCAATGGGCACACTCGCGAGCGATTATCTCTCTTCTAAATCCATATAATTTAAACTGCCGCAGACGCATTTACCTGCTCAGATGCCTCAGCCATCCTCTCCACACAGTGTGCGGCACACAGCGCGCGCATCCGCCGCCAAGCCTCCCGAATGCCTCGGAAGCTATGAGAGACTGCTGTTTACCTGCAAATATGTGGTGTGGCTGCACCGAGGGGCCAGGCTGAAACGCATGATATCTGTGATTGTCACTAATAGATAGTCCCAAGTTAGGGATTCCATGGTAACAGGCCTGAACGCATCATATTTTGTATTTGGAGAGAACATATGAATAATTTAGAGTGGATGGAAAAAATCTACCCGAAAAGCACCGCACCTTAGGTGGATGCACAAATCTGTGAGAAATGTAGCTTCACGTGGAGAAAAGAACACCCATGTGCGCAGTGTTATTCCTGGCCTGCAGCCAGTGCGCCCGCCGTGATTAATCTTCAAAAGCCCACAGCTACCATGAGGAGGACGCCTCTTTGTTTATGTGGAAGCTTCCCGTTGCAGGTTGCTAGTCATAAATATGGCTAGGAACCAGGTAGATGACACCAGCAAACAGAATGAGCTGGCGTCTCGCTGTTGACAGAGAGTGGACATATCATCCCGCTTTGACAACACTTTAATATAAAGGTGCCACCTACAGAAATTAATTTAAATACAGCGAGTAGATTCAGCCATCTGGCTGTCCTGTCATTCTCCAGTTTAATCATGCTGGTACAATTTTACTAAATTTCTAAGAGCTGCACGTGACCTGTAACCAAATTTCCTCCCTCTGGTATCATGTGTACACATGCTGTACTAATCAGTCTTTATCTTAGCGCATTATACATATATATATTCACTGCAAAAACAAAGGTTAAAGTCACCTTATAGTTGGGTGAACATTGTAGTGCAAATGTAACATTTTAAACTAAAAAGTACTGTAATTCTTCAGTTATAGTTATTTCGAGTATTATAAGTCGTGCCTCCTGCCTTGCACAGTCTAATCATCAAAGATGTCATTTCAGATGTTGAAATGATGTTTTCAATTATATGATTGAACATGTTATGATTGATGTAATGTGGGAGATAATTAGCAGTGCATGTGGATGGCCCAAGGTATAGTTACTAGGGATAACTATAACTGGTGAATTTCAGTGGTTTTTCAGACCTACCAACTCATACAGTGCCACCGTGTGTCACATCATTTCGGCTCCCTTTGCATGGTTAACTGGTGAAGAGCTGAAATCACACAGTGGCAGAGAAAACAAGCGGAAAATCATAGTAAACAGTGGATTTCTAACTTGTTCACGGAGGCAGTAAGCAGCTGATGTCCATTAGGAAGTGTGAAAACACTCCAGGACATCAGCGGCAGCCTCAATGACCCTTTGTGTTTTTTTTGTGTGTTTTGGGAGGGAGTGAGAGGCAGAGTGCCTCTTAGGTAGCTCTGGGCACAAGTTCCTTCCTCCTCCAAGGCCCCACCGCGTCCTTGCACTATAAAATTAATTTGTAAGCTGGCAGGTATGTGTTGTTTTGACTGTAAGACATTACACTGGCGCTGAGATTTTCATGTAACTGTAATGTCACTTTAACACTTGTTTTCTCAGTGAATTTCAAGGGTTTTTAAAGTACTATTTTATTACCATATGTAAAGCCAACAATATAGAAGAATGGCTGCTGAACCTGGCCTGTAACAAACCCCTCGCAGGCCCTGCATCCAACGCCCAGCAAGCAGCCAACCCCATCGCTGAGGGAGGGGAGGGTGCAGCCCCCTCCCCACGTGGCTATTGGCTCCAGGGACCCTGGGTCCCTTGGTTTTTACAAATACATGCATGAGAGGCCCCCATCCCATGCCACTATTGGCCCTAGGGACCCTAACGCTGTGGCCAAATACATTAATATTAGTGTCATTGGGCCATTTGTAGTTCCCTTCCACGGCACAGTGTTGGCTTAGCTTAGGCTTGCAGCCTGTGTCCTTTTAGCCATATAATATGCTCTGTATTGATTTAGTCATTTTTTATTCATTTTAGTTCAGCTTGTTTTAGTTGTAATGTTTTTATTTCCGTAATCAGTTGCTATTCTGCAACAATGTCACTATCAGGGTTATGTTAAAATATTCTGCATCGTGTTCAGTACCCCGGGTTAACAAGAACTTAATGCGTGGCACACAGGATAGTATTTTGTATTGTCACCACAAGACTACGTAAACTGTCCAGTGCTTAGGTACATACCCACGTCAGGCTTCTGTGCTAGAACATAAACATGTCCCCTATATAAACACCTTGTAGGACACAGGACATCCGAGGGGGTTCCAGCCAGGAATTGCCATCCATGCTGCATGCTGGTTTGCGGACGACCTCAGCCTTTGTGTCACTACGGAGCTTGATCTGGAGACTGGAGGCCTGACCTTGTACTAAGGTAACGGAGGTGCAGTGTGCTTTTCAAGGAGACTGCATAGACAGGATTAGCATACATCTCCATGATCTTGAAAGGGGTTAGAGATTAGGGCCCAGATTTAAGAAGCTCTAGTGCCACATTAGCATCATTCTTTTACTCTAATGTAGTGTTAGGCTTCACAAATTGCCACACCAGATTTACAAAGTGGCACAATGCATGCATTGCACCACCTTGTTACCCCTTGCGCCACATTATGCCTTTGCCAGGCATAATGTATGCAAGGGGGCATTCCCCCTATTAGGGGTGTGTGAAAAAATGGTGCAAAGAAATCCAAAAGATTTATTTGCGCCAATTGTTGTGGCATTTTTTTAATGTCTGATCTGAGCAGGCGTTAAAAGGAGGCACACCATTTATTAAAAAGGGCATCTATTAACTTTGCAGGACTAGCATCAATGTTTTTGTCGCTAATCCTGCAAAGCACCAAACTAGCATAAAAAATGTTGACGCTAGTTCCCTAACTATGGCCATGGTGCACTGTATCTTAAATACTGTGCACACATGGCATAGGGGGCGCTGAGGGGTGCAAGAGAAGTGGCGCTGCATTGGATTCAGCACCACTTTGCCTAAATCTGCCCCTTGCTACTAGGTTGGAATGATAGGTCCATGACATTGCAATATGTTTGGGTTGTTCATATTTACAATGCTGATTTTCACAATCCTGATTTTGTTAATTCTCACTTTTCTTATCACTGCATCTCAAGCATTTTATCGTAGATTGCAGTCTTTTCAATAAACGTACTGAGAACTTTCCTGCATCTCTTTTTTTGCCTTTGTGTGTGTAAGAGACTTGTATGTGGAGAGAAAAGGGTAAGACTTGTTTTCTCTGATTTCCCTGAGGTGTTTTCAGAGTTCCATGCCCTAGGCTGCCACCAATCACCTCTACCATTTGGGTTCGGGTGAAGTGCTGCTGGAGATGCGCAAGGGTTGGGCCGACAGCTGCCAACTGGTGTGGGAGTTACTCAGTCACCTACAAGAAAAGGTGCTGCCACCCCAAATCCAGCAGTCTTGTTGTGATATGAGTGTCTCCCTCCCCCAACCCAAATGAGTAACAGGGGCCGGATCCCAGGAGACATACTTTAAATATAGTGGAAGAGGTCGTGTGGAACCCCTTCTGTAAGCCTTAACAGGCCCTGAAGACTAAATCCCTGTAGACAAATACTTTTACATTAGTGGAGGAAGTTGTGTGGCCCGCAATTGGGCTCCAGGGGCCCAATGCCCTGGGGCCATATTTTAATTATAGGGAAGCGGCATGTGGTGCCCTTACCTGAGCCTTGAGAGCCCCCAGTGGCAAATATCTTACTGTTTTAGGAAGGGGCACATGGTCCCCCTTCTCAAGCCCAAATAGGCACCACGGGACCCCATGCCCTTGGTCCATATTTTAATAATTAAAGGGAAAGGGGCATGTAGTACCTGTTAAGCGCTGGTTATTAGTATGAGTAAGTATGCACCTACCATTTGCAATAATGCCCCCAGACAGTGTTAGGCTCAGTCAAGGTCTCAAAACATCAGCCCCTAACTCAACCCCTGGTAGCTTTGCAACGATCAGGCAGGCTTAACTTAGGAGACAGTTATGTAAAGCATTGAGGGGCATATTTATTCTCCGTTTGCGCCGAATTAGCGTCGTTTTTTTCAACGCAAATTCGGCGCAAAACTAACGCCATATTTATACTTTGGCGTTAGACGCGTCTAGCGCCAAAGTATGAGTAAAGAGCGTCATTTTTTTGCGTGAACGCCTTCCTTGCGTTAATGAGATGCAAGGAAGGCGTTCCCGTCTAAAAAAATGACGGCGACGCAAATGCGTCGTATTTATACTCCCGGGCAAAAATCACGCCCGGGAGGTGGCGGGTCAAAAAACCCCGCATTTGCGCCACTATTTAACGCCTGGGTCAGGGTAGGCGTTAAGGGGCCTGTGGGCTCAAAATGAGCCCACAGGTGCCCTCCCCTGCCCCCAGGGACCCCCCCTGCCACCCCTGCCCACCCCAGGAGGACACCCAAGGATGGAGGGACCCACCCCAGGGACATTCAGGTAAGTTCAGGTAAGTATAATTTTTTATATTTTTTAATTTTTTTTGTGTGGCATAGGGGGGCCTTATTTGTGCCCCCCTACATGCCACTATGCCCAATGACCATGCCCAGGGGACATAAGTCCCCTGGGCATGGACATTGGGCAAGGGGGCATGACTCCTGTCTTTACTAAGACAGGAGTCATTTAAATGGCGTCTGGGCGTCGAAAATAATGGCGCAAATCGGGTTGAGGCGATTTTTTTGCCTCAACCTGACTTGCCCCATTTTAAGACGCCCTAACGCCATTTTCCCCCTACGCCGGCGCTGCCTGGTCTACGTGGTTTTTTTCCACGCACACCAGGCAGCGCCGGTCTGCTTGCGCCGGCTAACGCCATTCCATAAATACGGCGCCCGCATGGCGCTTCAGAATGGCGTTAGACGGCGCTAAATTTTTTGACGCTAAACTGCGTTAGCGCAGTTTAGCGTTAAAAAGTATAAATATGGGCCTGAGGGGCATATTTATACTCCGTTTGCGCCGAATTAGAGTTGGTTTTTTCGACGCAAATTCGGCGCAAAACTAACGCCATATTTATACTTTGGCGTTAGACACGTCTAGCGCCAAAGTATGAGTAAAGAGCGTCATTTTTTTGCGTGAACGCCTTCCTTGCGTTAATGAGATGCAAGGAAGGCGTTCCCGTCTAAAAAAATGACGGCGACGCAAATGCGTCGTATTTATACTCCCGGGCAAAAATCACGCCCGGGAGGTGGCAGGTCAAAAAACCCCGCATTTGCGCCACTATTTAATGCCTGGGTCAGGGTAGGCGTTAAGGGGACTGTGGGCTCAAAATGAGCCCACAGGTGCCCTCCCCTGCCCCCAGGGACCCCCCCTGCCACCCCTGCCCACCCCAGGAGGACACCCAAGGATGGAGGGACCCACCCCAGGGACATTCAGGTAAGTTCAGGTAAGTATAATTTTTTATATTTTTAAAATTTTTTTGTGTGGTATAGGGGGGCCTTATTTGTGCCCCCCTACATGCCACTATGCCCAATGACCATGCCCAGGGGACATAAGTCCCCTGGGCATGGCCATTGGGCAAGGGGGCATGACTCCTGTCTTTACTAAGACAGGAGTCATTTAAATGGCGTCTGGGCGTCGAAAATAATGGCGCAAATCGGGTTGAGGCGATTTTTTTGCCTCAACCTGACTTGCCCCATTTTAAGACGCCCTAACGCCATTTTCCCCCTACGCCGGCGCTGCCTGGTCTACGTGTTTTTTTTCCACGCACACCAGGCAGCGCCGGTCTGCTTGCGCCGGCTAACGCCATTCCATAAATACGGCGCCCGCATGGCGCTTCAGAATGGCGTTAGACGGCGCTAAATTTTTTGACGCTAAACTGCGTTAGCGCAGTTTAGCGTCAAAAAGTATAAATATGGGCCTGAAATGCACCAATACAGTAAATAAGTAAGACAACACACAATGCAAATCCAACACCAATTTATAAAAATAGTATTTATTTTTATCTTTGAAATGATTCCAAAACAACAAGAATACAATATAAGTTGCTGGAGTTATGAATTTTTGAAGATTAAATAAAACATGTGCTTTCTAGTGCTTTGAAATCAATAGGAGATATCTGGTCGTGCTTGACCGGGACAAAGTCAAAATTTAAGGCCAACCACAATGAAGCCCTGCAGAGATACAGCCATGGTCAAAATTTTACCTTTGCACTTAGAAACTTTTCTGGAGGTTTTCTCTCTCGACGTCATGTGGTCCTCCTCATCAAGCCAATTTCGATGCAACATCATTGGAATGCCTTTCCACTGTGCCCTGGTCAAATCCTGGAAGTCTGGAGCACCAGAACTTTCAGTGGGACGATCCTGAAATCCTGGCTGGGTCGCAGTTGTAGGTAGTCAGATTGACTCACGATGGTGTTTTGATCCACTTATGGAGCTTTTTACAAAAGTTGCTCCAAACCTCTCCAAACTTCTGGAACTTCTTCCTGAAGTTCCTCTTGAGGGTTCAAAGTCCCCAAAACACACATCCAAGGGTCTAGAAGCTCTGAAACCGCCCTCATCACTGCCACCAATGACATCAGAACCATACTGGACAGCGGCGAAACCGCGGCCCTCATCCTCCTGGACCTTTTGGCCACATTCAACACCGTCTGCCACCACACCCTACGCTCACGCCTCAGCAATGCTGGAATCCATGGCAGAGCCCTGAACTGGGTCACCTCCTTTCTCACCAGCAGAACCCAGAGAGTCCGCCTCCCCCCATTCTGCTCAGAGTCCACTGAAATCATCTGCGGCGTGTCCCAGGGTTAGTCCCTCAGTCCGACCATCTTCAGCGTCTACAATGGCCCGCTCGCTCACATCATCTGATCCCACAACCTCAACATCATCTCAAACGTTGACAATGCCCAGCTGATCCTGTCCCTCACCAAGGACTCCGCCAAGACCTACCTCCACGAAGGAATGAAGACCATCGCCGAACAGATGAAGAGCAACTGCCTGAAACTCAATTCATCTTCGGCTCCACCCCCTCTGCATGGGATGACTCCTTGTGGCCTGCCACTCTCTGAACCACTCAGACTACCACCGACCACACACACAACCTAGGATTCATCTTGGACTCCTCACTATCCATGACCCAGCAAGTCAATGCCATCTCCTCCTCCTGCTTCAACACCCTCTGCATACCCCGAAAGATCTACAAATGGATACCCACCAAAACCAGAAGAACATTCACCCAAGCCCTTGTAAGCAGCAAGCTGGACTATGGCAATGCTCTCTATGCATGAACCACGGCCAAACTCCAGAAGAGGCTGCAACGCATCCAGAACAACTCTGCATGCCTCATCCTGGACTTCCATGCCACTGCCACATCACAGACCACCTGAAAAACCTGCACTGGCTCCCAGTCAACAATAGAATCACCTTCAAACTCTTCACTCACGCTCACAAAGCACTGCACAATACTGGACCAGAATACTTCAACAAGTGACTCTCCATCTACACCCCAACCCTGAATCTCCCCTCTGCCGACCTCACCCTCGCAACCGTTCCACGCGTCCGCAGAGCTGCAACTGGCAGTAGATCATTCTTACACCTCGCCGCCAAAATGTGGAACACTCTTCCCATCCACCTGCGTCAGACCAAAGACCTCCTTACCTTCAGGAAACTTCTCAAGACCTGGCTACTCGAGCAGTAGCAGCACCCCCCCTTCATCTCCCCTCCTCAGTGCCTTGAGACCCTCATGGGTGAGTAGTGCACTTTACAAGTTCCTGATTGATTGATTGATTGATTGAGATGGTGCTTGGAAGTTTAGGACTGGCCAGATCCTTAAAAGTCAACTGGACGCATTTCAGGCTTGGGACTTTTGTGATTGTTTGTGCAGGTAAGCTCTGTAAACCTGTTGCTTTCATGGAGTCCACTCATGAGTCCTTCTTTAATCAAGGTACAGTTCTTAGGCTTGTTGTTCCAGTGTGTAACAGTAGCAGTACTTCAGTGTGCAGACCTTGGGGTTGCAGACCAAGGTTCCATCAGTGAAGTCCTTCTTCTCATAGTGGTTTCAGGCAGCAGATCTCAGTTGCAATGCAGATAAGCCACTTTTATTCAATCATTTTGAGGGATGAGTGGAGGCGACACCCTTGTCCAATAAGCTGCAGGGTACCACCCAAAAGCATGATAGCTTTCTCTAAAGTGTGCCATTTTCTTGGCCCATAAAGCACTGCACTTTAAAATTCCAAAATGGTTGATTTTCCTCCTGAGGAGCAAGACCTGGCTAAACCAACCTACTGGTGTGGCTCATTTCCACCCCACCTTCTGGACATTTACAAATTCCTTTCTTGGGCTATCTATCTGTGGGGTACAGGGTGAGAGGGCAGGCCTGGATGGCATTCCTTTTTGTCCTGCTTCCTTTGAAGCTCAGTTTGATTTACCCAGCCCTTCTCCTGGTCTGGCCTCAGCATCTGTCAACCTCCTCCATCAGATTACCACTACTCAGTGCAGGCCACTGATCCCCTCATCAAAGCAACCTGGCTAATCCTGTTAAGGCTGACCAATCAGGAGAGGCCACTAGCATCCTGAAATTTGGCTTACAGAAAAGAAAGTCGTATAACTTGTTTTCTGTATTAGTTATGATAAGTTAGTTCTGATAAATTCAACAGTGGCAAGTTGTTGGATTTATCATTACCAATCATTTGGGTCCTTTCATGATACATTCATCTCCTTCCTAGCAATACTTATGCTCATGGAAAATATTCCCATGTTAGTTTATGGAGCAAAGGGGCAGAGTTATATTCTGTTTGCAATGAATTAGTGTAATTTTTTTACGCTAATTCAGCGCAAACTTAACTCCATATTTATATTTTGGCTCTAGACATGTCTAGCATCAAAATATTGGAGTTAAAGTCATTTTTTGCCTGTAGAAAACTACTTTGCGTCAATGAGATGCAAGGTAGGGGTCACTGGGCAAAAAATGGTGATATGGCCTTAGTGCAATATTAATTCTCCTGTGCTAAAATAAGGCACGGGGGCCTTAAATAATGACGCCAAGCTTGCTCAGCACCATTATTTAATGCCTGGGTCAGGGCAGGTGTTAGGAGACCTGTGAGCCTTTTTGCCATGGTCAAAAGGCTCAAAGGTGCCCTTCCCTAGCCCCAGGGACACCCACAGCGGAGGGACTGTGGAGGATGGGGGACCCCATCCCAGGTAAATATAGGTAAGTAGAGGTAAGTTTTTTAAAAAAATTTATGTAGTGCCATGGGGGGGCCTAACTTGGGCCCCCCTACATGGCACTGGGCCCAAAGGCCATGCCCAGGAAACATATGTCCCCTGAGCATGGCCATTGGGGTGGGGGAAATGACTCCTGTCTTAACTAAGACGGGAGTCATGTCCATGGGGTTTTAATGTCAGAAAATGATGCTTGTCTGGTCTGAGGCATTTTTATGCCTCTTCCCATACTACCATCATCCTTTGACGCTAAATCCCCTGTTCCCCTACATCTCCACCACCCGGCTAGCGTCCTTTTTTATGACGCTAGCCGGGCCTTACTGTCGGCTAACATCATCCCATAAATATGATGCCCGGCCCTTGTCTTGGGATGGGGCCAGCCAGCGGTATACTTTTTGCCACTAAACTCCGTTAGCGCAGTTTAGCATCAAAAAGTATAAATCAGAGCCTAGGGGCCATATTTATACTTTCTAACGCAAAACTGCGCTGCCGCAGTTTTGCGTAAATTTTTTTACCGCCGGCTAACGCCATTTCGTAGCACCATGCGGGCATCAAATTTATACTTTGACGCATGGCGGCACAATCAACAGGTGGGAGTCATTATTTTTGAAGCACACCGTGGCGTCAAGTCGTAAAGGAAAACGACGTTAACGCGGCGGAAATGACTGTGGGTCGATTTACGACACCGCAACCTGGATATGCGCCGTTTTTTGATGCAATAGCGTCAAAAATACCCGCGAAAACTGCAAGTGCACCAGAGGAGAGCCAAAATGGATCCCAGATGCCATTATAGACCCCAGGAAGATGACAGCAGACCAGGAACAAGCCAGGACGATCCATACAAGAACCAGGACATTTATAGAATGAAAAGAAAGTGTCGCTTCAGTGCAGAGGAGCAGGAAATCCTGGTTAAAGAGGTGACTGAACACCAGCACCAACTGTTTATCACCTCAAAGTTGCCAATCAGTAGGAGAGAGGCCATGGCAACAAATTGTTGACAAGATTAACAGTGAGGCTGAAGTACACAGGACAGTCACCGAGTGTAAGAAACGCTGGCATGACTGCAAACGCAGGACCAAGGAAAAGATGGCCCGGAACAGGAAGGCAGCACTGAAGACTGGAGGTGGGAGTCCAGCACACCAGGAGGCCCTGGACCACATGGAAGAGATGGTCGCAGCCGTCATCCCTGAGGAGAACGTCACAGGGATTCAAGGACAGGACCACGAGACAACGCACATGCAGGGTAAGTCGCATGGGGAATTAAAATACAATAATGTTGACTGCAAGCAGGGGGGGAAATACCTACTACACATTGCATGTAAGTCATCATATACATGGAGAGGCATGGGTAAAGGGGTACTGCAGGGGGGCATGGCCTGCACAAACAGAAGCTGGGGCACAACATTACACTACACCAACAACAGTCCCATGGGGGCAAAGGGAAAGCCTCGACAGGAGGGAAGGCCACTACGTCAAACTTACATCCTGACACTCGTCAGCCAACATATCTCCTACAGTAACTAGGGCCCTATTAGCAATCCTCTAGGCAAAACGACAACTGCAATGTAACTGCAACAACAGTTGCCACTACCACCTCTGATCTGTGTGCAGCTATAGTAGCCAATGGCAGTAACCTCCCCATGGAACATACATACCTAAATTATGGGGTGAGGATGACATCTGCAACAATCTCCTGAAACAAGACAAAGGCCCCAGTACACGCAAATGTCAATGCCCATAGGTGTCACAAACATCAGCCAATGTAAACAACAATAGGAGTGACACACCACCAAGGACACACCCATGCTGCATATGTCAGGGTCCTTCCCATGCCTGGCAAACAAGGAAACATCACAAATGTCATACTGCTCAGACAACAGCATTGAGGAGGGGACACATGGAACTGGTCACTGAAATACACCTGCACAGTCAGAGGACGAAATAGGACACTGAAACGACTATCAGGGCAATCCAATGTAACACACATTACCCAACATCAGCAGGACACATTAACAATATCAACATCCATATCACATCATAACATTGCCATGCATAGGATATGCTACATGTCAATTACAATTAAGTCAATGTGAACGCTCAGGGATTGGTGCAGGTCCTGAGAGTCAAGTGTGCTGCCAGGACCATCAGAACACCCGCAGCCAGTGAAAGGTCTCACCATGAGAATGGATATACACGGAGTGTCGAGTAGGACAAAAAGATGGCTATTCTCTATTTGACATAAAGCAACACCTAGAGGCGATGAGGTTGACAAGTCTGATAACTCAAGAACATACATGTGACACACAGGTGGGCCATAGGCCTGGAAGAATGCCCATCTGAAGGACAGCAGATAGCAATACAAAACAAGATCACAAAGTGAATTCATCAAAAGGCAGGCACGTCACATCAAAATTGTCACAACACAGACACACTAATTGTACCCTGTTTCATTGCAGAGGAAGATGGATCTCCTGCCGATATGCCTGCCCCAGATTTCCCTGATAACATGGATGACGAGCCCATAAACATTCCCCAGGAGACCATCCAAAAGGTCCTTGAAACCCTCCAAATCCCACCTTCAGTCACAAGGAGGAGCACAGAACAAGCAGCCAGCGCAGAGGAACCACCCCAATTGCAAGACCTGCCAGCTCCAATACAGCTGAGGACTCTGACGACACTGGCACCAGCTTTGAAAGAACTGTAGTTGGAGTACAGAGGGAGCTGGCCAAGGAGGTGCGGGTGGGGATGCAAACTATGGCAGCCAGCCTTGATGGGGTGCGCTCGTGCATGATGTCATCTGCAGATCAGGCAGCAGCTATGCAAGCCCTAACATCCATACTGCAAGGACTACAAGAAACTGTCAAGGAATTCACCACTGCAGTAAGGGAGTTGCCACAACACCTCGCACCCCGAACATTCCACTGCATGCACGAATGCAATCATGACTCCCTCAGGGCCGACCTGGCTGCCTACCATCGTGATGTGGCTGCTATTCTCAAAAACCAGCAGACCCTCCTTGCTGCAGTACTGCCCTTAAGACCTTCACAGGGAGCAGCGACCGGGATGTCTGACCCCACGTCTTCTAACACTGAGGTGTGTGCTGCCCCTTCACAACCAACAACAACAAGGACAAAGCAGGCAACACACACATCAGAAGAAGAAGACATGGAACAGATCACATTCACACGGAAGAGTACCCGGAAGCACTAGTTCCTGCACCATGGCCTACTTTGACCAAGGTCCTACGTTTTGTCAAATGCCAGTCTTACAACAACTATACTCAATGACTGTTCTGCAAACCACTGTATAACTTGTCAGCATGCCCAGTTAATGTCTCTCTCCTACTAATCGGAAAATCCTGTCCCTCTGCACTGTCTGTAACATCACCCCAGCATGTCAGTAGCATTATCTACACCCCTTCTGTAGGATCACCATGTAAGATTGCACTAGAACTGACTCAGCAAACATGGACAATGTACATATTGCACTACAGCACCTATCAATAAATAGCACTTGCACACCAAATATGTCTCTGTGTAATTTGACACATCAACTGTGCAGTAGATAACACAAATGTGCCTGTGTGACAATCATGTTGCTTATCAATACAACTGTCCTGACATCATGTAGTCAGATACATCTGTGCAGTGGGCAGGATTGCATCGTAGCCTGCCCATGCTGAGGAGAATAACTGATGAAGGGAGAAACCACACACCATCATGCTGTGTTGGACAGAATAATGCTTCATCAAGAGAAATCAAAGTCAACTAATAGTGCCTGATAAATTTTGTCACCATGCAATACTAACACATTGAACTATGCAGTCTAATCTAAGCAAACACGACAAAACACAGCATCAATCAACCTTTCTGAGTAAACATCCAAATAGGTAATCATGCTGAATTTTTGCACAAATGATCTCTGTCAGTTATGAAGACAAGAAGACAAGAGTGTTAACAAGACCTCATCTTCAAAGACGTCCCTGAACATCACACTGCAGTCCGACCTAAAAATGTCCCCACAATACCAAGTCTGGAAGCACACTTTGTGACGTAGAAAACATACTCATCGACACAAATCCTTTGTGATCCATGTCAACTCCGATTGGTGGTTCTAACAAATGGTGGATACTTACCAAGGTAGCACTGGGGTAGCTGCCATTTTACACCTCAGTTTGTTTTTGTTTGTAGCATAGGACACAAATGTCATAGAACAACAATCATCTACACTGATGCCAAGGCCATGATCAAGTAGCAGTTAACACATAATGCAAAGGTTTATCTATATATTTATTCCAAACTAATCACACCAGAGGCAACTAAGGGAAAAGTCATACCTACACTAATCTAACCTGACTACTCATTACCCACAACTGTCCCTAACTAACCTAAGCTAAACTTACTCTTCACATATAACGAATCGATCTAAACATCAACCCCACACCCACCATTATGAGACAGAACACATGCAGGACAACACATACTAACCTACACACATACTATACTATCCTAAACAATCATATATTTTTTTGATTTTTTTTTTAAATACATACAGTATATATATATATATATATATTTTTTTTTTTTTAAACACACAGGAACCCCAACATTGACCCCCACCCACACACTTAATAAGGAAAAGTAGAAAGAATCAGGACCCCCCCCACCCTCCTCCCTAACACTAACTAAACTAACAACCTATACTAACCTAACACTAATCCCCCAAGCCCACTAATCATGATAACAAGGAAAGAGGAGGGTGGGGAGGGAATAATGACCATTGAATATATCAGTCCTAGAGGTTGGCCCTCCGGAGGGTCCGCCTGATAGATCTGACCCGCTTCTTGATGTAGGCGACATCCTGGCTGAGATTGTCCACCTTCCTTATAACTTTGTCCATTTTGCGTTCCAAAGCCAGGAATACCGCAGGGTCGATTGGTGGTGTTGCTGCTGTTTGGGTCCCGGCAGAGGTGCTCTGTGGGCGTGTTGAGCCTAGCCCACTGGACTGTCCTGCTGCTGTCACAGTGCTGGGGCCTGGGTGTGCTGCAGAGGCAGGGACAACTGTCCCCGCTGTGGCTGGGGCCACTTGGGGAGAACTGGTGGTCGTGGTGGTGGTGGCTGTAGTGGGCAACCTTGGGCCACCCTGTGGTGAAGCCCACCATGCTCCGGAGGCCCGATCTGACTGGTATTTACGGGCCATCCTTCGGAACCCCGACTGCACCTGCAGGATGTGTCGGTACCTCATGGCCTGCCTCTCAAATTCATGCCTCTGTGCGGCAGTC
This sequence comes from Pleurodeles waltl, assembly GCF_031143425.1. Lineage (NCBI taxonomy): Eukaryota > Metazoa > Chordata > Amphibia > Caudata > Salamandridae > Pleurodeles > Pleurodeles waltl. The sequence continues at coordinate 107,362,919 of NC_090440.1, read as the reverse complement.
ATGTTTGCAGCTGTGAAGACAAAAGGCAACTATTTACCATAGGAACAGCATTGTGTGGAATAGCACAAGTGCTCAATCTGACAATACATCTACTGTACTTGTAACAGCTCATATCACCATACAGATCATTGAAAGTCTCAGAGGAAGTACATGGAAAGCCTGCCTACAAAGGTCATCTCACACATAGCACATACAAAATCTACATGATGGGTAACAACTGGCAATAACTTGTCATCAAAGTACTGACAGTTGCAGCTAACAATCATGCTGCACCTCCTCCGCCTATTGCCTGGATTACATATGTCAGTGTATGTGATAACAATCACAAACTTCAAGGTCTGCAATTTGTAATGGGATTTGTTAGTATAGTACTCATGTGCCATAACTGAGTGTGTACACTAGGTTCAAAACCATATTTCATATAATCACAAGTATGTGTAACATACTGGTTGCTTCAGTCCTAGGTACCCTATTCACAAACCCATGCCTGTGTTTGAGGGGGGGGGGGGGAAGAACAACAAACAATCCCAAAATACATGCACACCCAGGAGTGTATAGAAATCTCAACATGTTTTTGGCTCCACACACACACCACCAGTAAGGGCTATCAACAAATTGGAGTCAGCTAAACCTTGTCCTATCCAAGGTCCACACATGTCAAAATGTACTGACCTAGGGCTACATCACATACTTCCAGTGAGGCATAATTTTCAACAGACACAGAGGAGCAAGAACACCCATGATCATGAATAGCATGCACACCTAGGCCGTTGCACTCTAGTCCAACACACTTCTAGTACAACTTGTGGAAGTACATGCTCCCGGAAGATCCAACCTACAGTGTACTCAGTACATCGGTTAATAGGGAAGCAGCAGTCTTCAGACAAGCCATTTGCAGAAGCTATCTGGGAGAATGTCAGTCTGACATGCAGACTCAGTCCGAGACGAGTCACAGTGCAACTCTTATTGTAACTAGTGTATTCCACATGACTCACTCCAGTTCCCATAGCGGGCCCTACAGGAATGGCCTACAAACCCAAGATCAGACAAATGGATAAGCATTGGTCAACTCAAAATAATGTGATAACTGAAATCCCACTAATGGAACAAGACTAATGATTGGGCAGCGCATCACACCTTGCAATGTGTTCAACACACAGTAGTCCATCACACATCACGAGCAAACACAAAACATACCACACATGTCAACACTCACTGTAGGTGTCGGGGTCCTCAAAACGAGCCACCTCTCCCACTGTGTACGGTGCAGGTCCACCTGTAAAGCATGGAAGGAAGAATATGCTCAGAATCCGTGCACTGACAAACAATTTCAAATACAAATACAATGTGATAATCTGACATGAGTAATGAAACACTTTCAGACATGCTCCTACTGCATGGAATAATTCCTGGGCAACATTTACATAGGAAGGGTCTCCTGCTACAGTTACACACACTTCTACACACATGCAGTGGCCCTGACTGTCATGTGGTGGCAAACATGCACCTCCATTAGTGTGCAGCAACAATATAGGTGTGTATTCATCTCTTCATGTGCATCCAAGAGAGACATCCAAAAGCTGGTTACTTGAGGACTGCATGACCTGTCAAACAGCCTATGTGGTCATGACACATTTGTGACAGTTAGGTACATGGTACAGAGGGCCAGGTACTTTGGCAATACCTAATGTTGTTACAGTTTCATAAATTGATGTGCCCAAACAATGGTGATTGGCACCAAACATAGATGTTTGTACCCTAGTCCATACCTTTGGACTGCCATCCCTAATCGGATTTTGGCACAAGTAACAAAAAATACCTATCTAAGATGTTAGCTGAGGGCACCTGACTCCTTTACAAATATGGTTCATGTTCAGATCTGGCATGTATCAATAAAATGTGAAGGAGCACATTTATCCCGAACAGGCATGGCACTTCTGTGAACACTTTCCCTACAAACTAACCAGACACACATGAGACATATGTCTGGGCCACATTGCTATCATCAATTGACGTGACGGTCAGCATCATGTAGGGTTTCCAATGTCAGTCTAGCTATAGCGTCAACATATGTAGGTATGATGTTACTACATCCATACTTCACTGGCAATTGTGACCTGTAGAGTCCTGATTGCGTCATTAATGTGTCGCTTGTCTGACACAAAGGCGGCACTACATTACATTCTGCTACAAGCAACCTGTAAGTGTGGAAAACATGAGCAGTCTGACTGCAAGCATTTGTCATCCTTCACATAGTGCATCAATTACCCTGTATGTTTCCCTAGCATTACACACAGTCAGCTACTTATCTGGCAGATTGGGTACCAATCATCTCATGTCACTACACAGCTTTTAATTGTGTACATTTACATGATCTGTACTCACCAACATGGCCACCAATCATGATTCCCAGGTGGTCTAGCAGATCTTGCTCCCTGGAGATCAGGTCAGCCCAGCTGTGCTTCAATTGATGCTCATTACGTTCGCTCCCATACAGACGCACCAAGTGATGGCGCACCTTCCCCCACCAGACTTTTCGGGCCTCCGTGTGATACCCCTGTATCACCCTACCCCCAGCCTCCAGCATCAGTGGGAGTAAATGGCAAACCAGCCATATGAACCCCCCCCAATTCCTCCTCATCCATCCTGGAGAGACGTGGCCTACCAGACATTTAGGCACAGAAAAAGGGGAAAAAGTAGTAGTAAAAAAAGAAAGGAAAAAAAGGGGGAAATGGGGAAAGTTTGAGTGAGGAAATACAAAGAAAACTTAACAAATAGAAGAGCCTAACTATCCCCTATATAACAGTACCCACACCAGACTCCCACAGACAATAAATACAACACTGGACTGGATACATTTATACAACAAACACTCAGACAGTATTCTACAACACAATATTGATGACAAAACAACAAGTAAGATGGCACTCTGGACACAAAAGCACAAATTCACAGGACAACACTTTGCACACAGCCACACAGTCTAGAATAATCAGAGACTGCAAAGTGAAAGTGAAAGTACACCCACTGTACAGATTCTGTAAACAGGATATCCTATTACATCACTTCCTGCATAACATGGCACAATAAGCAGGTTTGAAGTTATTTGTATGAGAGCTGGAGTGAAAGTCTACTGAAGGGCAAGTCGGGCAGTGCACAGTTCCACCCCCCCATCCTGCCTGGGATGGCCCATTTAGATAACACCTATGGCCCCATTTATGAGGTTTTGGCAAAGGGCAACACCGCAAGGATTCCTGCTGTGCTGCCCTGTGTCAAAGGAAAAGGGCAGTAATGCACTGTATCTATGAGATACAACACATTCCTGTCCTTTCCCTCAGCACTGGCGCACAATGGGCTACCAGCACCAATGCAGGCACCCTTGCATTGTGTCCTCCTATGTGTGCTGCAGAATGCGTTTTTTAAACTGCTGCACTTGGACACCCTACCTTCTGCTGAGCTCAGTGAATACATGTTGAATCTCATAATTGTTATCAGGGTAATAGAAATCCAACCGCACCAATTTTTTTAAGGTGATCCACAGGCTGTTAATTTAGTTTTAGTAAACATTTGCAACTAAACATGTCAAGCTAAATATCACTTTACAGTTTATCTAGCAAGAGATAAGCTCTGTTAAAGAGGCTACCATGAAAACATGTAATCTAAAGTAACAATATTTTCTAGAAGGAGGTGGACATGTATGTACTTCATTCCTACTGTCCACATGAGTATTGTGCTGTGCCGCTGGTCAGGGTATCTGCCCACTGGCCTTACCAAATTGACAATTATGCAGAGCTAAATAAGTAAACATGATTAGGCCTCTTTTAGCACAATAATACAATAAATGTAGGCCTGCTACAACTTGATGAGTTTTAAATACAATATATAGAAAATGGCGAAAGGAGGGACCGGGAGGTTACGTGGTCCAGTGTACAGTCTCCCAACTATAGTACGATAAATAAAGATACACTGTTCCAAAACTGTACTGGCTTCATAGGGGACCTGAACTATCAGGAGCAAAAGCCCTCATGCATCACAATGGATGACAAGCATCATCATCGGGAAATGCTCCTCACCAGGCCGGCTCTGCAATGCCTGGCGGGCACCCCGAAGTGGGCTCTTATGCCGTATTGCTCAACTAGAGTAAGCGTAATAGTTTACGCTAGGAGTGCAATAAAAAATGGAGAGAGCAAAAAACTGTTAAAATTGGTTATTCATCATACCAAAACATCAAAAACTTTAATCAGTACAGGGTAGATGAAGACCAAGGTTAAAAAGAGAGGGTGAGGGTCGAATAAGAGTGCAGTGCTCAAGTGACTCTCAAAAACAAAGAAGTAGAGAGGAGCTATAAATTAAATAGTGCCTCTACATATAGAGTCCGATACTTTTGAGATTACACAGATGACCATCTGGCATTTTTCAAGTAACAACATTTATTGAACTCTACACATTACTTTTATTAGTGCTTCAATAAAGTAATTTACTTTCATAACCACCACAGTGTGTCTGATATGCCAAGCAGGCTGGCCACAGTCAAAGATTTTACATTAGGGTTTACCTCTGAAATAGAAGTCAAAATCCTCAAGCAGGGCAGGGTTGTCAGCTCTATCTGAGGAAATTCTCTTGAAGCCAGATAGCTGTTTGGCGGGATCCTGCTGAAGGTTTTAGTGGAAAAAGCTTTGCTTAGCAAATGTTACAATTTTGCACCCAGAGAGGTCGGCATGACAGCCGTATACTATTTGTTCCTTTGCTTAGTCAAGATATCTATGTTCGGACTTCGGGCCTGATTTAGAGTTTGGCAGAGAGTGTTACTCCATCACAAACATGACTGATATCCCGCCCACCATATTACAAACAATAATGGCCTATGGAGATTGTAATACAGCAGGCGGGATATCCGTCACATTTGTGATGGAGTAACCCTACCCCAAACTCTAAATCAGGACCTTAGACTCTTTTTTTGGACTTCAGAATCCTCCAGCCAGGCACAACTGCAGGCTCTATTTAACAATGGGTTTCACAATGCTTGATACTTTCTCTCCAAGTGCCTGCTGAAACACATTTGCTGCAGGAATAACTTACTATTCTTGCTCAGAGCCACATCTCCAGAATTTCTGTTTAAATAGAGATGACTAATAGCTACCGGTGACCTTCCTTACTGCAGGTGCCAGGAGGCCCAGTCTGGGCAGCTGATGCGCTGTGCAAGTGTTATGTCATTCATTCATTCATTCATTCAGAGGAGGAGGTACAAGCAGGAGGAACCGGTCTGTTTATCCCAGCAAAGCTGTGCCTTGGTTGGATCAGCTGGGGTCGTTGGTCCTGTTCCTGCAGGCAGGTGGAATCTCCAGTAAGTTTTCTAAGTCCCAACATTTCAGGAGAAGTCCAGTTACACACAGCCAAGTGTCGCAGGACCTCAGGGACAGCATCTAGGTGTCAGGATACACTCCTGGATAGGCTAATTGACACAGTCCATTTCAAGCCTAGTTGCAACTGGGTAGGTAGAGAACTAAAAAAGGGCCTCTAGTAGCATTTTGTGTCCCAATAGCCACACCAGAGGTCAGCCAACTGATCCTTGAAGTCCACCTTCTTGTCCTGGGTACAAGTGGCAAAATGTCCAGCCATTAAGGTCTCCACACAGGTATCAAACAGCAGGTGCAGTCCTTTGTCTCTTCTATAGGCCCAGAAAGTATTCAGAGTAGGGTGTCAAAGAAGGTGATAAGAACACCGACTTTGTGCTGTGTATTTTGAAACTTTAAAACTGCTTTTATCCTCAACCAGTGACTGTTCATATTGCTCTCTCGGTTTCTGTGCAATTTGTACTTTTAAAACTGCAGTTTTCCTAAACTCATGACTGTTTAAATTCCTCTCCTAGTTTTCCACTATACTGTGTTAAGGTCTCTTGAAGACAATCCACCCCACACCCTTTTTACAAGCTAAAAAGGTGCAATACACACCTGTGGCTAACAAGAGTGTGTTTAAGAGACTGCTTATCCTGTTTTGTGGTTAAAATTGTTTTTGGAAAATTAAGTAGCACTTGGTTTTGGCTAGAAAAGTGATTTGTTTAAGTGAGCAAAAGCAATATTTTTTGTGGATTTTGATTTGGGCCTTACCTGCAGGGTTGAAGAGGACCTACATAGTTTGGATTTTAGCCTGTTTGTATCCATGGAGATTCTTACTTCAGGAGCACATTCCTGCCCCACACACCAGTTTGTGTTTAAAGTCACATACTCCTTTTATAAGTTTCTTACTGGTTGTTGCATCTGTGCTCTGACTGGCTGCTAGGGATAGGGTCTCTATTGGACCTAGGTCATAGGGTTTGAGATCTGATTTGCTGATAAAGGTAAGGTTCTGATTGGTTCCTAGGGTTAGGGTTTCTACTGGATTTAGGGGTTAGGTTTAGAGTTCTGCTTGACTAATAGGTCTGTGGTTCTGATTAATTCATAGGGCTAGGGTTTATATTGCACTTAGGGCTTATGGTTAAAGTTCTGATTGGCTTATAGGTTTAGGGTTATGATTGGTTCCTATGGCTAGGATTTCTATTGGACCTGATGCTTTGGGTTTAGCTTTCAATTGGTTGTTAGGGCTAGGGCTTTGATTGGGTGAAATTGCCATGTCTCCCATTGGTCCTAGGGCTTAGGGTTCTGATCTGCGTGGTTAAGGCAGAGAACTTTGTGTGGTCTGGCTGTGTGGATAGGCAGAGAAGAACAGAAGAGGAAGAAACGGGAGAGGTAAGTAAGGCTGGGGCTGGGTTTGTGGGGTAGTTTTAGCAGTGCTTAATTTGTAAAGGAAAATGTGTAGGTGCCCAAAGTACTGCTCTTAAAGATGTGGCTGCTGCAATTAATTGTGAGAACACAGAATATTGAGGCAGCATAATCCTAAAGCCATCTCGGGCCTCGTTACTCGATTTAAAGCCACACCCTGCCCCTCCAGCTAACTCTTGCAGCTTTCTGCTTTCTCCCTTTCTGACGTGTTTTCGTTTTTCTCTTCCTCTGTCATCCCCATATGTCTTTTGCTTGCAGTAAATGCTTGAGGCAGAAAAATAAGCGCTGGCCCTCAAAATAAGTGCCAATTTTTTAGGGTGGGGTAGTTTTAAGGCTCAAGGCGGGTGGGAGGAGTCAGGGAGTTTTTTGTTTTTTTCTAAAGGGGGCAGTGTTTTACGGTTCAGGGTGGGGGTTTGGGGTAATTTTAAGGGGGAAGGGACAGTTTTTAGGGGTGGATGTCAGTGTTAGGGCTGAGGGTGGTGTGGCCTGGGGTCATGGCTGCCACCACCAGGAAGGACGATAACGGCGGGTGCGAGCGGTTCAGTTGCAGGTCAAGTATGCAATTAAAATTCCCGCCCAATATCCATGGGATATGGGCCCATCTGGTAAGAGTCGGTGATAATTTCACCAAAAAAGTTGGTTATCCCATGTTAGGGCTATATATGCTTCCCAGCAATACAGTCCTGCCATCCAGGATCCTCTCTACCAACACATAACGACCCTTGGAGGCCTATCTCAATCCCTGTGATCGAAAGGAAGGATGTTCCACGTCTTGGCAGCGAGGTGGGAGGACGATCTGCCACCGTCATTCTATGGATGTGTGGAACGGTGGCGAGGGCAAGGTCAGCGGAGCGAAGCTGCCGGGTTGGGATATAGAAGGTGAGTCATCGAAGTATTCCAGTCCAGCTTTGTGCAGTGTTTTGTGAGCATGGGTGAGGAGCTTGAACGTGATTCTATTGTAGACGGGGTGCCAGTGCAGGTCTCTCAGGTGGGCTGTGATGTGGCTGTGGCAGGGGATGTCCAGGATGAGGTGTGCGGAGGCATTCTGTATGCATTGCAGTCTTTTCTGGAGCTTGGGCATAGTTCCTGCATAGAGGGCATTGCTGTAGGCCGGTCTGCTGCTTACTAGGGCTTGGGTGACCATCGTTCTGGTTCCGGTGGGAATCCATCTGTAGATCTTCTGAAGCATGCAGAGAGTGTTAAAGCAGGAGGAAGAGGCAGCGTTGACTTGCTGGGTCATTGAAAGCAATGAGTCCAGGATGAACCCCAGGTTGAGTGCGTGGTCGGTGGGCGTCGGTGCGGTTCTCAGTGTGGCAGGTCACCAGGAGTCATCCCAGGCAGAGGGGGTGGAGCCAAGGATGAGGACCTCAGTCTTGTCAGAGTTCAGTTTCAGGCAGCTGTTCTTCATCCATTTGCCGATGGCCTTCATTCCTTTGTGGAAGTTGGTTTCGGCGTTGGCGGGGTCCTTGATGAGGGAGAGTATCAGCTGAGTGTCATCGGCGTATGAGACGATGTTGAGGTGGTGTGACCGGGCAATGTTTGCGAGTGGTGTCATGTAATGTTAAAGAAGGTCGGGGTGACGGATGACCCTTGGGGTACGCAGTAGATGATCTTGGTGGCTTCAAAGCAGAATGGAGGGAGGCGGACTCTCTAGGTTCTGCCGGTGAAGAAGGAGGTGATCTAGTCCAGGGCTCTGTCGTGGATCCCTGCGTCATTGAGGCGTGTGCGTAGGATGTGGTGGCAGATGGTGTCGAAGGTGGCTGAGAGGTCCAGGAGGATGAGGACCACGGTTTTGCCGTTGTCAAGTCGGGTCCTGATGTCTTCAGTGGTGGGGATGAGGGCGGTTTCGGTGCTGTGGTTGCTGGGGAATCCGGATTGGGACGAGTCCAGAGTGTTGTTTTCCATGGGGAAGTGGGTCAGTTGTGAGTTGACAATCTTCTGGATGACTTTTGCCGGGAAGGGGGGCAGGGAGATGGGCCAGACGTTCTTTAGGTCCTTTGAGTCCGCCTTGGGTTTCTTGAGGAAGACGTTGATCTCTGCGTGTTTCCAGCTCTTAGGGAAGGTGACGATCTCAAAGGAATTGTTGATGATCTTCAGGAGTTGGGGTTGGATGGTGAGTCGGAGTGGATGGTGTTCATGATTTTGATGGTCTCATCGTCATTGACGTGGGTCCAGGAGAGCAGAAGGTTGGTGTGGCTGGGGGGCGGTGAGTCTGTGGTGTTGGTGGTTGACAGGGGGGGTCTTGTTATTGAAGCTGTCATGGATGTCTGTGATCATGCGGTAGAAGAAGGTGGCTAGGGAGTCGCAGAGGTCTTGCGATGGTGGATGTCGTTGGTGTTGGAACCGGGGTTGGAGAGTTCCTTCACGATGTTGAAGAGCTCCTTATAGCTGTGTGTGTTGTTGTTGATGCGTTCTTTGAAGGAGGTTCTTTTGGCGGTTCGGATGAGTTGGTGGTGTCTGCGGATGTCGTTCTTGAGGGCTGTGTGGTTGTCCGGTGTCTGTTCTTGGCGCCACTTCTTCTCCAATCTTCGGCATGCCTTCTTGGATTCTTGGAGGTCAGCGGTGAACCAGAAGGTCTTTCTGTCGGTGCGTCTGTTTGAAGGTTTCTTGATTGGGGCAAGAGTGTTGACACAGTCGTCGATCCATTGCCTGAGGTTGCGGGCGGCTGTGTCAGTGGTGTCGATTGTTGGGTTCCGGGAGAGGGTGGTAATCATCTGGTCTTCGTGACCTTGTTCCAGCTGTGGTGGGGAATCCGCTGCAGGTGGTGGTGCGCTGTGGGTTTCTCGAAGGTTAAGTAGATGCAGCGGTGGTTGATCCAGTGGAGTTCAGTGGTGTCGCTGAAGGAGACGTGTTTGCTGGCAGAGAAGATGGGGTTGAGTGTGTGTCCTGCAGAGTGGGTGTGTTGTGACGAGTTGCTTGAGTCTGAGGTTGGCGAGGCTGTCGAGCAAGGTGGTGGAGTTGTTGTCGTTGATGTTCTCAAAGTGGATGTTCTCCAAGGAGTATGTAGTCTGTGGATGTGAGGGCGTGCGTGCTGACGACGTCGATGAAGCTGCACTGCTGTCAGGGTCTGGGGGGTATGTAGATGAGGGTCCCTCTGAGGGTGGTGTTTGGATCGGTGTGGATCTGGAAGTGTAGGTGTTCGGAGGCGCTGAGGGTGTCTCCAGTGCTGGTCATGATTCTGAGAGTATTCCTGTAGATGATGGTGATGCCTCCTCCTGGTTTGTTGGTGCAGTGCCTACGGGTGATATTGTAGCCATCCAGAATGGCTTTGGCGATGTCGGGCACTGAGGAGGCACTCCTCCAGGTCTCAATCAGGAGGGCGACGTTCGGGGAGGCTGAGTCGAGTAGGTTTCAAAGTTCGATGGAGTGTTTGTGGATGAAGCATGTGTTGAGTAGGATTCTTGCCCTGGCGGGTCGATCGCTGGCATGGATGCTGGTGAAGGTGCAGCTCCAGCAGGAGAAGGGTCTGCGGGTGAGCCTCCGGGTGGCCTGGCGGCAGGTGGATGAGCTGCCGGTGCTGAGTGCATGGAGGGTGATGGTGTTGTAGCCGCGTCATGCTTTGCAGCGGTGGGGGAACGAGAACCAGGGGTTCTCGTCCTGGGCACGGTCCAGGTGCAGACGGGCTTGCCTTAGTTGTGCCTTCAGTGCACTAGCGGTGCGACTGCTGAGTGCAGCCATTTTAAGTAGGGAGGGGGGAGGAGGGGACAGCTGAGAGACGGTAGCAGAGGAGGAAAATGGCACGAAAAAAGGGGGGGTTGCGGGGCAGCAGTGGGGGGGAGAGAGGAGGGAGAGCGAGAGCGGAGTGAGAGAAGAAAGAAATGGGGAGGAGAAAGTGAAACGCAGAAAGTGAAAGACAAAAGGAACACAAAAGGGACAGGACACAGAAGGAAAAGCACACGAAGATCGAGACAGAGGCAAAAGAGGAAAAAAGGAGAAGAAAGGCAGAGGGCAGCCTAGTAGAAGAGCAGAGCTCTCCCACTAGACACCAGGGATGAGGCGCAGGCAGAACCCTGCGGGTGGAGGAGGACCTCGTACTCCTGACAGAGGTCAGAATTCAGAGAAACGAAGGGTTCTACTTGCCACGGGAGCTACGAGAAGGCAGAGCAGTTCACTGACGAGGTCAGTGATATTGCTCATCCTACTGCGTAGTGGCCGCCATTAATTAGGGGGGGGGAGAGGGCAAGTGGGAGGCGGGAGCGGGGAGGAAAACGGCACGAAAAAAGGAGGCGTGGCATGGGGGCAGCAGCAGCAGGGATACAGCATAAGAGAGAGGAGGGGGTGGGCCTCAGGGGCAGCAGCGGCTGGGCAGAGAGAAAGAGGGGAGAGTGAGAGAGAGCGAAGTGAGAGGAGAAAGAAACGGGGAGGAGAGAGCAAAACGCAGAAAGCGAAAGACAAAAGGAACACAAAGGCGACAGAACACACTGAAGGAAAAGCACACAAAGAGTGAGACAGAGGCAAAAGAGGAAAAAAGGAGAAGAGGGGCAGAGGGCAGCCTAGAAGAGCAGAGACACTAGACACCAAGGATGAGGCGCAGGCAGAAGCCTGCAGGTGGAGGAGGGCCTCAAATTCCTGACAGAGGTCAGAGTTCAGAGAAACAAAGGGCTCTACTTGCCGGTGGAGCTACGAGGAGGCAGAGCAGTTCACTGACAAGGTCAGTGATGTTGCTCCTTTGCGTAAATGAGTAATATCATTGAGTTCCCAATGCAAATGGAGTGGGAAGAGTCAATATCAGAATACCCATCTCCTGAAGCAGTAATTGATGGTGATTTGTGCTCCTCCCAGAGATTGGCTGTGACCTTTAGGGCCTGAGCCCGTTCCTCCCTGGCCTGCTCTGGTGTAGGACCCACGTGAGCTTGTGCGCCATTTGCATCATGGGACTCATAGTTTCTACGGCATTGGTGCAGAGGCCTCATAACGTCTCTGTTCCACCCAACTCCAGACATCCCCAGGTTTGGTGAAAAAATAACTCTGGCGTCCAAACATTACCTTGAACTTGGCTGGGAAAAACAGAGAGTATCAGAGCCTGACCTGTCTTAGCTTGTGTTCCACTCTCAGAAAAAAAGGCTCTGTGGTGTTGCACTGGGAAGATGGTATTCTGGGAAGATGAATACTTTTACATTATCATATTGTAGTGGAGGGCATTCTCTGGCTACTTGAAGGATCACATCCTGTCGTAGTTTGGACTCTTGCTCTGAGCAAGACTGCTGGTCTCAGGATGACAGTGCTTTCGTTTGTAGGTGACTAAGGGCCATATGTACGAAAGCTTTTTCCCATAGACACAGAATGGGTAAAACCCTTTTGTACATCTGGCCCTAAGTCTTTTCCTACAACTAGTTGTAACTGTTGTCCAAACCTTACCAGCTCACTAGCAGTACCTCACCAGAAACCCAATAGTAAAACGTGATTTGTAGCAGTCGCTTACGCATTGGAATCAAAGTAAGATTTCTCAGGGTTGTTGTGGTTAAACGGAAATTACCCTTTTCTCACAGATATATTATGTCTCATACAAACAAAGGCAATAACATAGATGCAGTGAAGTTATAATAGTTTTTATTCAACGTAACTGCAATTTGCGATAAGTTGCATGAACTGCAATGATTAGGATAATGAATATACCAAGCAACAGTATTGTGAAGAAGAGAGTCATTGTTATGAAGACCCCCACCATTTTCAAATCTATAAAAGAAATATATATGTATGTATAAAATGGAATATGCCCTAATACCCTAATGAGAATAGGCCTAACCTCCTACCTAAAGGAGAGCTGGGTTCGTTAAACCTAATCTGCCAAAGCCGTGTCCATGAGAGGAGCCCCCAACCCTCGTTACCTTGGAATGAGGTCTCTATCTCAGACTCCGCAGGGACACGAAGACTGGGTCAGCGCCAAGATGACTGCGGCATCGGTATCAGCGATGGTGGCGATGCCCTCTGGTCGGAATCCCTCTGATTATCTGTCTAAAGTGTGATGTATTTATACAGATCTACAAGGTCCCCTGACGTAGGTGTAATTCAAAACAATAGATAACAGGCATGCTTGGGATGACAATTAATATCAACAATCCCTCGAAAGTATAGAGAGGGAAAATCCCTAAGTGTGAACACCTACTGTTTATTTGTCTTTCGTGCTTGATCTTGACGCCTTGGTGCGGTGACACTGATAATAAAACTCATAACAAGTGGCCTAACTATAAACAAGGCCGCCATCTTAAAGGAAATAAATAATTAAATGGACTAAGACAGAGCATGCTAAGTAGGTTAAAAGTCACTAGGTGACGGGGGCACGAGTTTACAAGCCTACGGCTAAGCTAACTCCTGTTATCCCGTTAAAACAAACTAGGATTCACTACAATCCTTATCCCTGTAGTTCATTATGTAAGCTACTATTGGGCGTGGCGGTGCCCCCACCGGAGGGCATCATGCTTGGACCCTGAGAGCACATTAGACCAGGAAATGGGCGGTCAGTCGGCCTGGATCTACTTCCTTTGAGAGCCAAGTTTCCAAAAACTGGATGGGGTCAGACCCCTCTGCTCCCTCTGGGACACCCACAATATGGAGATTGTTACAGTGGCAGCGTCCTACTGAGTCCTCCACTCGGGCCCCTAATTTCTGTATGGAGGCATGCCTGTAAACTCCTGCTTAGCAAGGGAGACACGTTCAGCCAACTTCTTTTGATCTTCACGGTCTAATTCCAGGGCGGATGCAGTGGCAATCGAACCGAACTAGCATCCAGAATGCTGTCTAATTTAAGGTTGGTGGAGGGATTGGTCCGTAGGGCCACAGAAGCAGAAGTATCATGTCTATCCTGATGGCAGTGGAGCTCAGTGCCTTCTCTTTGTCCCATGTTGCAGAGCAAAGTCTCCAACAGGCATGCTCAGACTCTGTAGGCCAAAGAATAAAGGAGCGTTGTTAGACTTTCCATCCTTGGCGTGGTCTCCCTTAACTTTTTGCCTCTGTTTCCCACATTGTTGATGTGTTCTGGACTCTGATTTTGCTGTTTTTGTTACTCTGGGCACTTTACCACTGCTAACCAGTGCTAAAGTGCAAGTGCTCCTTTACAAAATGTGTATGTAATTGGCTTATCCATGATTGGCATATTTGATTTATTAGTAAGACCCTTGTACAGCGCACTAGAGGTGCCAGGGCCTGTAAATCAAATGCTACTAGTGGGCCTGCAGCACTGGTTGTGCCACCTACACAAGTAGCTCTGTAATCATGTCTCAGACCTGCCACTGCAGTGTCTGTGTAGGCAGTTTTAACTGTAAATTCGACTTGACAAGTGTACCAACTTGCCAGGCCTAAACCTTCCCTTTTCTTACATGTAAGGCACCCATAAGGGAAGCGCTAGGTAGCCGCAAGAGCAGGGTGCAGTGTATGGTTAAGGTAGGACATATAGGGCCTGATTACAACTTTGGAGGACGGTGTTAAACCGTCCCAAAAGTGGCGGATATACCACCTACCGTATTACGAGTCCATTATTTCCTATGGAACTCGTAATACGGTAGGTGGTATATCCGTCACTTTTGGGACGGTTTAACACCGTCCTCCAAAGTTGTAATCAGGCCCATAGTAATGTGTTTTATATGTCCTAAAAGTGAAATATTGCTAAATTTGTTTTTCACTGCTGCTTTGCCTGTTCCTCTCATAGGTTAACATGGAGGCTACGTTTAAATTTGATTAAAGTGTAGATTCCCTTTGAGAGTGGATAGATATCTGGAGTTTGGGGTCTCTGAGCTCACAATTTAAAAATACATCTTTTAATAAAGTTGATTTTAAGATTGTGTGTTTGAAAATGCCACTTTTAGAAAGTGGGCATTGTCTTGCTTATACCATTTTTATGCCTCTGTCTGTTTGTGGATTCCCTGTCTGGGTCAGTTTGACAGTTGGGCTGGTGGCACCTCACACTAGACAGTGACACAGACGGAGCTGGGGTGATGTCTGCCTTTCCCGATGAGCCATCTGTGCTAGGAGGGAGGAAAGGAGTGGTCACTCACACTGAAGGGGCTGTGCCTGCCCTCACACAATGCAGCCTCCAACCCCCCTGGTGAGTGTCCGGGGCCTGGCCTGGGCAAGGCAGGATTTCACAATCAAGAGAGACTTCGCTTTGAAGTAGGCCTTCTTCAAAGGAGAAATTGGGTATAAGAAGGGCACCAAACCCAGACTTTGAGAACACTTCTGGAAACCAAGAGGAACCTCTGCCTGGTGAAGAGCTGAAGAGCTGAAGAAGAAGTGCTGCCCTGCCTGTGACTGTGCTTTGTGGAGCTATCCTGTAGTTGCTGGTTCTGCCTGTGCTAGAGGACAAAGACTGGACTTTGTGTTGCCTTCCTGCATGTGAAGATCTCCAAGGGCTTGATTTTGAGCTGGCTTCCTGTTGTTTGAAGTCTCATAGGCAGCAAATACTTCTCTCTGCCAGCACCTGGAGTCTCTGGAAAGACTCCTACCCTGCCAAGTGGTGCCCATCCAGTTCCTGGGACCCTGAAAGGAGAAGCTGGCAGCCCAAGAGTGAGAAATCCCGCACAGAACGCTCTGCGGGGAAAAGATCGACGTGACTCCGATCTGTGGCTGAAAAATCGACGCGCCGCCGGCATCGCAGCTGAAAATTGACACTCGCCTACAATGCGACCCGAAGATCGACTCCCAGGGATGGAGAAAAGATGCACAGAAGCTGGTGAGATCACAACCCGCACTGCATGGTTTTCAGATCATTGTGCAGCTGAATTTCCAACGCAAACACCACTGGGTGTGTAAAAACGACGCAAGGCTTGCCCGGACCCGAGAGTGCTGACCGGATCAACTTATCGCTCTCCTGCGGAGAGAACAAATGACGCACGCCGACCCGACTAAAGGAGAAACAGCGCAAGGTCTCGCTTGTGAGTGATATTGACGCATCGCAGGCCCTTTTTGACGCACACTCGCCCGTGCGGGGTTATTTTGACATGCACCAGGTGCATTTTCACGCTAGCAGCGCTAGCGTAGTGTTTAAAACTACATGTAGACTCTTTTTGCTTTTTAATTGGTAACTCGACTTGTACTGTGGATTTTTGTCATTTTGGTCTTGTTTTGTTTGGATAAAAATTCTCTATTTTTCTAAACCTGTGTTGTGTCATTTTATAGTGTTTTCATTAAGTTACTGTGTATTCACCTTACACCTAGCACTCTGAAGTTAAGCCTACTGCTCGTGCCAAGCTACCAAGGGGGTAAGCAGGGGTTAGCTGAGGGTGATTCTATTTTACCTTGACTAGAGTGAGGGTCCTTGCTTGGACAGGGGATAACCTGACTGCCAACCAAAGACCTAACTTCTAACAAGCATGATGAATGATTTGTGTGAACCTGCTAGACCCCCGTTTAACAGGTTGCGGGACAGCACAGGCCGTAGCACTCGGGATGGACAGCCAGGCAACAGTGGGTTGTTGCCTCTCTCCACATAATCTTGGTAGGCCAATTTGCCAAGCAGTCCACCCCAGATGTGCCCCAGATGTGCCTCACCCCAGAGGTGCCTCAGTTTAGGGTAATATCTCTCCAGACCGCTGAAGATATGAGCTACAGGTACAGGACCCGCCTCTTCCCTGGTCCTTGCACCAGAGGCGCACGAGCAGTCCTGGGGTTGTCTTCTCTGCACTGCCCTGAGCCCCGCGATTACCAGCACGAATTTAGGGAGGGGTCACCATATCATCAGTAGGGCTCAGGTATCAGGGTAACAGGGGTCCATCAGCCCCAGTTCCAGCACAGCATCCACCAAGTCTCAGTATGTCTTCCCACCTAAGGGCAGCATAGCCAGAACAGCCAAAGGGGAAAAAAGAAGAGGGAGAGAAGACAAAAGAGAGAGGGGGGACGGAAGGCCCCAGTCTAAATCACAGTCCTGGCCTCCAAGTCAGCCCTCTGCATACCAGAGCATTCTGTAGCACATCATAGGGCTGTGTGCTTGATGCTTTCCCCCATGTGCCAAGGCCTTATTTGTAGAGCTCCCTTAAAGAGGGCAGGGGGATGTAGAAGCGGGAGGAGAATCAGTTTGTGGGCCAGCTGCCTACCACTCACTGCACTCCATCGCTGTATGTTCATCCAAGCTCCTGGCCTCCAGGACCTTGTTTTTGTTACCCCCAACACAAGCTGCCAGAGCCACCTCAGTCCCCCCAACTTTGCAGGGGCCACAGCACCTTCTCAGTGACCACTCTGTGTGGCTGAGGACACCAGGCCAGTACCTCCTCTTTCTGTTGTCTCCCGATTGTCCCCCCATCACTGCTTGAAGGGAGCCCAGCTGAGGTCTGTGCCACGTTGCAGGCCTGGGGCCCATGCACACTCGTCTGGCCCATGCCGGGTTTATATGGGCACCAATTTGATTGATTTGCGGCTCAATCAGTTCCCTGTCCCCTTTGATCACAGAGTCCATGCCAGTGGGCTATGCAAAGGGCAGATGGCGGTAGGTGTATTCGGAAGGCGGGTCGCCCTCTCAGGGCTTTCCATCTTGCAACGTCTGGCCATAACCCAGGATAGAATTCTGATTGGCCAGGGTTAGGGCTAGGGTTTTTACTTAATTCCTACAAACACACACTTTCTGTTCATACAAAACACCATCTCTAAACCTATACTCAACCCTCTCTCATATCAAACACCAACACCATCCACCTCTTTCTATGAAAAACACACAAACAATCCTTACACCCAGCTCCAGCACACATATTACCTCTTCCTGCTATCAAATCAAACACAAACACTCATTATCTGTATCTATCTCCTCTCACACGCCACATATACTCTCCTCCAAAGCATATTGCCACCCCCTTTATCACTCAACGTCCACTCACAATACTTTACATCCAAATCCTTCACAGAAATTTACTATATCACTCCCCCACAGGGAGTCTCAGCCAAGGCTAAGGGAGAAGAGGACAATTGCAGCTGTCTGTTCGGGCCTGTTCAGGCCAGATCATGCTTGTGGCCCTTTTCACAATTCACCAGTCACCACCTTAACCTAAATAACACACGTTCAGCAAATGCATACTACTTATTTACAACCAGAAAACCCTAACCATACTTCAATGTTTCAATAACCACTACAAAACCCCACAAAACACATCTATACACCCTCCTACCCCAACTGCCACACAATAGCATCTTCATTGTCACACAAAACACCACTCTGTCCTATATCACTATAAAATCCACACATCACCAACATAACACAAACCCACACTATACTTAACCTTAATCTCTACAAACACACACTTCCTGTTCATACAAAACACCAGCTCTACACTCTACCTATTCCTGCCAGACCCCTTTACATTGCCACCTAACCTATACTTAACCCTCTTTCATTTCAACCACCAACACATCCACATCTTTCTATTAAAAACGTACAACCAAAACAATCTTTACATTCCACTCCACCACACATATTACCTCTTTGTGCTACCAAATCTAACACTAACACTCATAATCCCTATCCATCCCTTCTCACACACCACATATACCGTCCTCCAAGTCATATCACCGCCCCTTTACCACTCAATGTCCACTCACTAACAATACTTTACTTCCAAATCCTTCAAAGAAATTCACTACATCAATACCTCATCCCACTACCCCACAAAAACAAACATAAAGCACACACCAGCACATCGAAATATTACACACACAACTTCATTCTATATTCCATCACAAAACAGGAAAAAAGCCCACTACCACCCTCATGACTACAAAATAATACAAATCCTAAACCATCTTTGCTCCCAAGTCTTCTATCTTCACCAATACCCCCACAAACACCCCAACACAACAACATTTATCAACCTGCCTCTCATACATTGCACAATTTAGAGCCTTAAAACATGACCCACATGGTCCACCACCACCCCTAAACCATTCACCTAATATCCTGAACAAACATAAATAAAACAAAAATAAAATAACATTCTTCACAACTTTGCATCTCCATGCCTATTACACAAGGCTATGCTACAAAAATAACACAGCCCAACACCTCATTTTCAATCACCATCTCCACCACCTACATGAAGACCCAGCAAAATGCCTTCTAAACCTTCTGGATGAGAATTACAATACAGACAAACAACATTATGGTTATCTTCATACAGTTAATACCAACACTAATAATACATTTACTTACACAGTACTACTAACTCATCAAGCAAAAAAGACACACCACTACCAAAACACAGTCTCTGGACTGCCCACTTATAAATGCTTGATCACTGTCTAAAAGCAAGCACTACATCTCCGACCACCTCACTGACACACAACCTGGCTTCCTCTTCATAAGTGAATCATGTTTAGGGGATGATATGGCTCCAGTGTTGCATGAACAAATTCCCCAGGCTATAAAAACTGTCATGCAAAATTACATAGGCAAAAAAGGAGGAGGACTAGCTGTTGTAGTCAAGGAAACAATACATCTCACCAAAGCTGACAACATTTCCATACACGGTTGTGAGGCCATTATGACCAGATGCAACCCTCTCACAACTTCCTCCTGTAACTTCCTCCTTCTTTACATACCACCATCTAGCAGTCCAACATCCCCAGATGCATTTCTAGACACAGTTTCAAACCTTATGATACTACACATCAACTTATGCACCTTTGGGAATGTAAATATATGGTTTGACAAATCCAATATGCCAAATGCAAGAATGATCATCACTGGCCTAGACACAATAAACATCAAAACATCCACAAACCCACACACATCACTGGATACATCTTAGATATCATCTCTGCAAATCCAGAACTAGTTACCTTTCAAAGGATTACTCCAGTCACATGGTCAGACCACCATCTGGTAGCTTTCTAACTAACTCAAAACACTACTGATCAACATACCTAAGGCCAGCATACATGCATCCACCAATTGAACATGGAACATACTGAATTTAAAACACCTAGAAACACAACTAACTTCCAACCCAGTTCTAGACACAATTAATTCAGTTCCAAAACTTTATGAGTGGATCCAGGAAGCAATTAAAATCCTAATACCACTAAGAACAATGAAACAGAACAAAAGAAACAAAACACCTTGGAGGAAGGCAGAACTAAAAAAGATAAAACAACAAACTGTAAAGCTGCAACTCATCTGGGTCAAAACAAATAGCAATCAATACAAACGTCACTGACACAAACAACAGAATATACAAGTCAATAATCAATAAAGGTAAAAAAGTAGTATGCAGACAGAATTCAAATAAAGAATTTTATAAAATTCTCACAGAATTTCACAAAGTGCACAGAAGGAATTAATCCCATGACTCAAGATATTAAGAACAAACTGTCAAATCATTACACAATCAAAGCAGACATGTTGGACTCCTATTTAAAACAAAGGAAAACTACCATCACCAACCCTTTCCAACACTCTCCTCTAACAGTAGGATAGTCCATTCTGTGCATTTGTTCAAAGAACTATCACAAAGTGAATTTAGGTATCTGGTCAAAGCGAGCAGGCCAGCCAGCAGCCCTTCGGACCCTTCCTCACCACAATCCACATGAACATAACCATCTCTGCTGCCACACCAGTAAAAAAAATCATCAATAATTCCTTAACTACAGGAAACTTTCTAGAAGACTTAAAAAGCCAAACATATGCCCATTGTTAAAGAAAACAAACCTGGACCCACATGCACCAAACAGCTACAGACCGATTACAACTGTACTTTTCCTGGGCAAGAGCAGCATTTGCCAAGACGTCACAGTTAATTGAAGATGACTCTATACTTTACGACTTCCAAATAGGATTCTGTCCAAGGAGAGGTTCAGAATCTGCCCCCATTGGCATCTGGAATGACCTTATAAACACAGCAAACTGAAATGGTTTTTTGCACTACTTCTCTTGGACCTTTTAGCTGCCTTCGACACAGTTGACCATGAAACACTATCAATGAATTTAAACTCACATTCAATTGAATGCTTCCTAAACTGAAATACTCATAGGAGATGATAGGAAAAATTATGATCCACTCTGAGCCTGAAGGTCTGAGACCACCTCCTAAAGTGTCTAAGGAAGTAAGAAACTTTGTAACCATGGACTCCAAATTATCAATGAATGCCCAAGTGAACAAGTTAGCAAAATCAAGCTTCATTACTGTGAACATTATGTGATGCATCTTCCCCGAGCAAGGTTTTCCACAACAGGTCCAAGCAACTATCTCCCTTGTACACTCTGAACTTGATTATGTCAAGGCCTCTACCATGAATCATCTTTATCAACTATGAAAAAACTACAAAAAATTCAGAACCCTGCTGTCAGACTACTCCTACATGTAAAGCCACAGGACTACATCTCCCCTCCCTTTATTGGTTACCAGTTGCCTGACGATCCGCCTTCAAGCTGCTTTATGTCACCCACAAAGCAATACATGGAACAGGACCACTTTTTATCAGGAATAAAATCACAAAATACATACAACAAAGGAACCTCCACTCAAGATTGACACCCCGACTCAAAATCCCAACAGACAAGAAAAAAACTTGGGGAATGTGCATCTTTCTTTGCTTAAGTGGCCAAACTATGGAATGCATTGCCCTCAAACATAAGAACCATGGATAACTATCTTATCCTCAGAAGGCTACTTGAGTTGGCTCTGACCTACATGACCACCACTCCCTAACATAGATGAGGGGCAAATGCCTGTAATTATGTATCATTTGATACATTTATTCATTATTTTATGCTTAACGTGCATATAGGTCACTGCATAGTTTTCATATACGTTATTTGATTGTATGATTATGAGGCTCGTAATTTTATTTATCACCTTATATAAATATGATCATAACAACTGTATCTATAAGTATTTCAATATTGAACTGTACACAAATAAATTTGCTTTTTTCACAGAGCAACCCCTGAAAGTCTGAATTTCTAACTATTCTCTAAACTTAAATATATTGAATTTTATGCAATACAATTTTCTATCTCTTTTGTTAATTAGCTTACAAATGTGTATCCCTTTTTATGTGGTTATGTATCTATATATTGACATTATCCTCTACCTACACTCTCTGACTCAACCCAAACCTCATTCTATTACTATGATCTCCATAATATCCTTTCTTGACTTCCCCCCTCTATCCCTCCCTGAATCATCAGAAACCTCATTCTAATACTATGATCTCCCATATAACCCTTTCCCGATGTTCCATTCCCCTGCTTGACTAACCCCAAACCTCATTTTACTACAATGATCTTCCTAATATCCCTTTCTAGATTATTTCTCTCCTCTAAACCTAATTTATCCTATTCAATCAAACTAACAAACGTACATGTATAACATGTCAAGCCCTCAAATTAACTTGTTTTTCCCTATACTAATACACCACTAATCCTTGGGTTCCAATATAGCGTGCTATTCACCGAAAATCACTTAAATGCCTTGTCAGGAGTAGTAAGTGCTATATAAATACAATTACAATTAAATTATAGTCAACAATAAGCAATAATACTGGATTAGCCACTAACCGTCAGCTCTGGAGCAGCATGCTGCTACACATTCAGCGCTTCAACGCCTTGTCAGGAGTAGTAAATGCTAAATAAATAAAATTATAATACAATTCAGTGATAGGTACAGCTAGTGTTAAGGGGTGACACCTGGCACCTCCCTAATGAATGGGGTATAGGTTCCCAGGAACAAACCTGCCTACATTTTCAGCAGTTCCTGTTTGCTCTACTTATTATAGTCCCACCGTGCACCTTGCTCTTAAAATCCAAAATGGGGAAAACCTTTCTCCCTTGTGCAGGGCCTGTGTGGCCATCCAGAAGTGTGATAAGGGAAATTAGTAACTCTTTCTTTTGTGGTTGCATAAAACTGGGTCTGAGGGTATCTTCCCTCCCAATGGGGTTGAAGCCAGCCTAACTGGAGTAACAGATTTTGCCTTCCACAGTCTCACCTTGCATTTACTTGTAAAAGGGCAAACCCTTTACAGGTTAATGAGGTGCCAGGGTTCACCCTAACTGGTCTTCCTGCAAAGGTTTTGCAGCTTTTGATCACTTTGCACATCTCATTATTAATCATTAAGGTCAAGCACTGATACGGCTGCTGCTAGCAGGCTAATGGAACTTCAGGCAGGGAAAATGTAATTTTGTAAAAGTTAACTTTTATTGACATACCCTGAAGATGGCAACTGGAGTGTAATGAATCCTTGTCACTCCAGTCCTCATCCTTTTAGTGATATTCTACTGGGGGCCAAGGTTGCTGAGTAACCTGGCGGGAGGTGTCAGAGGAGCCCCTGGTCATAGTGGAGGGGTCTTAGGGAGACAGCAGCCCATGGCTAAAGCGATGTATGTAGTGACCAGGGCCCCGTCTGGTAAGCTTGCGAAAATAAATGGTGGCTGAGACCCACATGGCCTGGTTCCTGTAGGCCCTGTCCACGAGAGGGAATGTGGAGGCTGCAAAATATTGAAAAGAGCTGAGGGAGTCCATTGAGATGAGGCCAACCCAGAGGAGAACAGGGTCAATAACTCTACCAAGAGAGAATGATCTGGGGGACCTTTGTAACTGGGTGTATTGGGACCACAGGTGGCTTTTGCGTGGCACGCTGAATGAACAGCGGGAGCAACAGTGCTTAATTTGAAAATAAAAACGTGCCGGTGCCCAAAGCCCTCCTCTTAAACATGCGGCTGCTGCAACTAAATGTGCTAAAACGGAATACTGAGGCAGTGTAATCCTGAAGCCATCTTTGGCCTCTTCAATCCATTTAAAGTCACTCCCAGCACCTTCAGCTCACTCTTGCAGCTTTCTGCTTTCTCCCATTGTGACGCTTTCTCGTTTATCTCTTCCTCCGTTCGCAGTAAATGCTTGAGGCAGAAAAATAAGTGCCAGCCCTAAAAAATAGGTGGCGGTGCCGCGCACCGGAAACAACAAGCACAAATTAAGCACTGGGGAGCAACCATCTCAGTCCCCTCTTACATTGGAGCGCAGGCATTGTGTACTGCATGTCAAGAGGGTTGGCCCCTAAGCAGGCATGGGAAAGAAAACAAAAGAGGTGGTATGAATATGTATGTGCTGCTCAGCCCTTACTTATGTGACTTCTCAATTATAGAGAGGACATTGGCCCTGAAGAAAAGCGAGGCACAGAGCGAGAAGCAGAACTGTAGAGGCCATCCACGGAGGGATGGGTGCCTCTCTGAAACAGGGCAATTGAAGTGTGCTGTTAGTGTGGTGTAGGCCCAATGGGATGACCTGCTTTTGAACACTGCGGTTGAGCCTTCAGCATGCCTGGCACATGAAACTGTTCCTGCAAGGAAGGATTAAGCTATATTGGCAGCCTACATATTTCCCTGCCACCTCACAGAATTAACCAACAAAATAAAATAGACTATTAGTTATTGAGGTCTCAGCCAAATACTTTACAGTTTCTGATATTTTGGCCACAAAACACACAGGAACTTTGACAAAAGAAGAGCTGAAGACTTACCCTGCTGAATCAAAAGCAAGCATTGATAAATTACTTTTAGAAATTGCGGCCTCATTTAGGAGGTTTTGGAACAGGCTGCGCCACATGAATTCTTGGTGCATCAAAAGAAAAGGGCAGGGTTTCGTTGTTTATATGAGATACGACGTACTCCTGTCCTTTTCCCCTGCTCTGGCCACAATGGGCTGCCATGCACCAATGCAGGCACCCTTGTCCCACTGTGCAAAGGTGTCTGCTTTGAAGGAATGACTATTTTTGTGCAGGAAGACACACCTTCCGTCACAAAAGCAATCATGTGAGGACTTTTCCTCCATAGAAAAGGGAAACATTAGGATATATAAAGGTATTTCACACCTCCCTTGTGCCTCTCTTTGGGAGGCGTATGCTTTTGACACATTTCAAGGTTTACAAAATCTTGTAAATATGGGAATGCGTCAAAATCCATGGGTGTTGTGTGAGAACACCCACCACAACACCCATAAATACTTCTTTGCTGTAAGGTAAGGCATCGCAGCAACCTGTGCTGCGTTACCTTACTCCATATCTAGAAGGCCACAAAAAGCCACGCAAAGTGGCTTTGCGTGGCCTTCTAGATATAGGTTTGTAGCATGTGCCACTGGTGTGTCAAAAAAAGTGATGCAGTGGCAGCACAAGCCACTTTTAAATGAGGCCCTTGGCCTCGAGTTGGCAGAGGTATGCACCTTGTCCAAGTAGGGACCACAATCCTAGTCAGGGTAAGTCAAATACACAACCTAATTTAACCTGTGCTCACCCTCTTGTAGCTTGGCACAGAACAGTCAGGCTTAACTTAAGAGGCAATGTGTAAAGTATTTGTGCAACTGCCGATTACAGTAACAGAGAGAAAGACACCACAAAAGACACCACACCATTGTAGAACAATAGAGAATATTTATCTCAGTAAAACAAGACCAAAACTCCAAAATCCAATCAGTAGAAGTCAGGATATGAATTTTAAAAGAGTAAATGTAAAAACAGTGCTTAGAAGTTACCAGTAGTTAAAAGATTGCTTGAGGCAGTGAGAGAATGGTGCAAATCCAAAGTTCAGGACGACTGCGATGGAGGAAAGGCCAGCTACAGAACCCACACAGGGTCCGCTGAAACAGTACCCTGGATGGAGGAAGCATCAACATCGAGGAGCAAATGCAAAGGCAATACATATTTTCCACTCACTCATTGTAGATCCTCACAGTCGGGTCCTGCGTTGAACTTCGTTGAGATGAATGCGTCAACGAGCAGCATAGAGCATCATCGTCGAGCCAACGAGGCTGTGGATACACTGTCATCAAGCAGACTCTGCATCAGTGTCAGAGGAGCAATGCGCAGATTTTTCAGTCAAGTCGTAGCACCGTGTTTTGCAAAAAACAGCTGTAGAAACCACTTCTGAGGCCCAGGATTGGAGGTGAGGAAGGCTCCAAGGATGCCTTTGAAGATCACAAGGTCCCTGACTTTTCTTTCTTGGCTCCATACACTCTACAGGGGGTTATGCAGCCCTATGTAGGAGGAGAGGCACAGCCTTATTCAGGTTTAAGTGTCAGTTCTTTCCTCCTGTCTAGCCCAGGAAGACCCATTAGCCTGGTAATGGGCCATCAGGATGCAAATGTCACACTCCAGCTCCCTTTGTGTGTGACTGTCTAGAGGGAATGCACAAAGCCCAGCTGTCATCCACCCCAGATATGTATCCAGAGATAGACGGAGGCACAGAATAGTTAAAGTAAGAAAATGTCAACTTTCTAAAAGTGGTATTTTCAGAGTTATAATTTAAAATACGACTTCACCATAAGTTGTGATTTTAAATTGGTTGTCCAGAGATACCAAACTGCACATTTCTATTTTGTCCCAATTAGAAACTATACGTAAAAGATGTTTTAAGGCAATCACAATGTTAACCTATGAGAGAGATAGGACTTGAACTAGTGAAAAACAAATTTAACAGTTTTTCACTACCAGGATATGTTAAACTTAAAAGTACATCTCCAAATTTTAAATATTAAATACACTGCACCCTGCCATTGGGGCTTACTAGGGCCTGCCTTTGGGGTAACGTATGTGTAACGTATGTGTAATCAAAAGGAAGAGTTGGGTCTGGAAAATGGGTGGACTTGCCAGGTTGAAATGGCAGTTTAAAGCTGCGCACACAGGCTCTGCATTGGCAGGCCAGAGACTTATTTACAGGGCTACAATCAGGTGTCACAATCAGTGATGCAGGCCCACTGGTATCATTTCATTTACAGGCTCTGGGCATATGTAGTGTGCTTTACTACGGATTTGCAAGTAAATTAAATATACCAATTGTGGTTAAGATAATATTGGCATGTTTAGAGTACAGAGCACCTGCACTTCAGCACTGTGCAGCAGTGGTAAAGTGCCTGGAGTCCTAACGCCCCAAAAAAAGGTTTCAGCAAAAAGGGGAGGGAAAAGGCAAAATGCCTGGGGATGACCCTGCAGAAAGGGCCAGGTCAAACAATCGCTCACAGACAACATGATTATTCTGCATTACAAATTGGGTAAACAAATAACAGACAGCAAGGTAGATATTAGTGATTTGATCAAAGCCTTGTGAATACAGAGGTGTAATTTCAAACATTTTCAGGGACAGAGCATCTGCCCACCCCTACAATCAGACACACAAATCAAAGAGCTTACCTCTAAATGTGATGATTTGGGAAATAGATCTAGATGAACCAACATTCAGATCCTGAATTTGGCAGAAGAACAAGCATGTTGGAGCACTTCTCAAAATTGTTCTGAGTTCTTCTGGAACAGGATGTAAGTGACCTGTGTTAATTGCCCAAGTGCACAGAGAGGACAAAAGAGGAAAGAGGATCTGTGTCCAAGAGACATAGATGTAAAACCAACAAGCTAACCCTTAGAAGAAAAAATATTGGCTAGTGCAAAGAAGCACAGGTCACTTTTGTTTCAAGGTATTGAAGTATCTCTGTTCCAGGATTTGGCAGCCACCATGCTACATGGCCATAGAGACTTTCAGGAGCTAAGTCGGGGGATAGCAAACAAGCAAAATAAATATCAGTGGTTGTACCTGAATGACTTGCAGTTTGAATGGAATGGCAAGGAAACAATGATCCTGTAACCGAAAGAGACCTGGCGATGGCGGTGATGAGTCTTCAGATGCAGAGGGACTACGATCCTCCCAGGAGAACTACCTGGCAAAAGCATGGAAATGCAATACACAAGGGGGGTCATTACGACCTCGGCGGTCTTTTAGCAAAACCGCCAAGGGACCGCCGTGCGGAAGACCGCCTGTGCAGGCGGTTTGCCGCTCGGCGTATTATGACTGTTGGCTACTCCCGTCGTTATTCCGACGGAGAGCCGCCAACAGCCATACTTGCGGGCGGCGGGGAAGTGGAGGTTGCTCCACCTCCACCGCCACGCCAACAGAACACCGCCCAGCGAATCACATCCTGTGGTGGTGTTCTGTTGGCGGTGTGGTGTCGGAGGAGCTGCCCCCATGGCTCCCGTCCCCTCCCGGAGGATCGACGGACCAGGTAAATAGATCGTCCGTTAGGGGAGGGGGGTGGGGGATGTTGTGTTTTGTGTGCCTGCATGGGTGTGTGCGTGTGTGTATGTAGAGGGGGTGTGTGAGAGCGTGTATGCTTGCGGGGGTGTTGTGTGTATGGGAATGAGTGCGTGTATGGCTGTGGGTATGTCTGTATGGATGTGTGCGTGTATGTTTGAATGTGGGTGTGCGTGTCTGACTGTGTGTGTGGATGTAGGCATGTATGTTGGGGTGTGTGCGTGTTGGTGGTGCCTGCATACATGTCAGGTGTATGTGAGTAATGTTATTTTGGGGGTCGGGTGGGGAGGGGGGGCCCTGCCTCCTTTGGGGGGTGGCAGGGGTGGTGGGAGGTGTAGGGGAGGGAGTCGGGTTGGGGTTCGGGGGTGGGGGAGACCCCTATCAGTGCCAGGGAAAGAATTCCCTGGCACTGATAGTGCTTACCGCCATTGATTTCATGGCGGTTGAAACCGCTGGAAATCCACGGTGGTAAGCCGGGTCCAAATACCGCCGGCGGTATGATGACGGCTGCCGGGCTGGAGACCCAGGTCTCCAGCCCAGCGGTCGTATCCACCCTGGCGGGCGGGACAGAGAACCGGCGGTTGACCATGGCGGTAACCGCCATCGTCATAATACACCAAGGTAAGACCGCCAGCCTGTTGGCGGTCTTACCGCCGGTTCTCCGCCATCCGCCAGGGTTGTAATGACCCCCCATGTCACAGAGACAAAGAATCCTTAAATCTAAATCCAAGAGCAAAGTGACACAGAAATGTTGGCTATTTAGTAATCTGAAACTGAGAGGAAGTGTGTTGCTTATATTACATTTTAGTGGAATTGGTCACCAGGAGTGATAGACACACTCAATCTGAGCACACATGCATAATCATCCTGTGATGGGTGTTTGAAGCCTGGTGGGAATGAATTGAATGTGTTTTGGTTTTTTTTGGGGGGGGATTGGTATACTGAGAGCAGCGTGAAGCACAGTAGATGTGTACAGCAGTCTAGGAAACATTTTCTCAGATTCAACAACAGCAGCTTTTCCTTGAGGATTTGGTGCCATTGACAAGTCAATTTATTTAGGATATTTTGGGATCCAGCACCTATTATGAAAGTTAATTTGTTTGGAATGTTTGGTTGTGGGTTAAGATTTTTCTGTTCCTTTAATAGATTGGGGCACCTGAGAGAAGAATTCCAAGCTCATAAGGGGGAGACAAAGAGTGAATTATTGAATATTAGGAGCCTTAATAGTGTATGAAGATACATCAGACAGGCAAATCGAAATATAATCTTCATCCCAAGATCTTAGGGAAGATACGCACCAAATGAGGTATAGGTCCTATCCCCAGCTGTTTTGGGCATCAGCAAAAATCAGTTGTCAGGGGTAACAATTCCTGTAAAGGGACATTTTATTTTCCAAATGCTAATTTTCATCATACTTTTTGCTAAAGTGCATGGGGAACAGTATTTATTGATGAATATATATAGGCCCAATGCCCAGGATGACTTAAAACATGTATTTCTAGGGACAATATTGGCCAGACATCTGACTCAATCGTTATTGATGTAGATTTCAATTTGGTCTGGGATCTGGAGCGTGAAAGCTCAGCCTAGGCTTCTGTGCACATGGAAGATATGTCCCAAATATGAAAGGAGTATTTTAAGAAGCAGTGGTTGACAGAGATATACTCACCTCAACAAGATGGACTATTCCTTCTAATCCTCAGTCCATAGGACCTATACACACAATGACTATATTTTCCTCTCTAGAAATTTACTGGATAGGCTGGTGAGGATGGAGGATGGATGATGTATCTGATCATGCTAAGTTGGAGATCGAATCAGAAGAAAGAGACCGGAGACCAGTTGTGGGTAGCAGACAATGCAGATGTGATATTTTAGAGACCCAGTTTATAAAGAAGAACATAGAAATGTCATAATTACCTACATGGCAGAGAATGACTCAGGGGACGGTAACCTGCACACACACAGTGGGACAGTTTTAAGGTGACCATTAGAGGAGTAAATGGGATGATCAAAACAAGGACACAGTGTGATTATTTCCTGTTGGACGATAAATTGCCCAGCCAATTCTTTGACTTCCAATTCCAACATAAAATCTCCCCTGTCCTTATAGACATTAATACAATAAGAAGGCAGGTACAAGTCCTTGGAGGTAAAGCGAACGTTTTACAATAAGGGCAATATGGTGGACCATTTTCTTTCTATGAGACTCAGACCATAAAAGGCAAACTCTCCCATAGCAGTGGGAAGTGACCTTTTGCATGATGAAAGTAAGAAAAGAGATGTGCTCATCAAGTTCTATCAATCTTTATGTGCCTCTGAACAGACTAACAGATGCAAAATGTTCGCATTTCTCACCTAGGTATTTGATGCAAAAATCCCACAGCCAGGGATAGCGGAGTTAGATAAGCTAATGGAGGGGCAGGAAATCTTGGAAACCATGAAGACTATGAAACCAAAAAAGGGACAGGGACCCAGTTGTATCTGGGTAGCCTTCTATAGAGACAATGCTGCTGTTTTGCTTGGCTCATTGACCTCGTTGTTTACCACTTACACCCTTAATTAGAAAATAGAAGATTGCACTTATCCCTAAAGTGGGGAAGAACCCTGTAGACTGCAACTCACATTGCCCAATAGCTCAGTTGAATGCAAATGCTAAACTATTCACTAAAATACTGATCTCTAGGTTCGATAAAATCGTACCACTGATGGTCAACATGAACCACGTAGGATTTGTGCAAGGAAGGCAGGGCTCTGATAATGTATGACATATGTCCCATTTATTTAATAGAAAGGGAGAAACTCAAAAGGATCCCAGCCCATTGATTATGCTAGACAAAGAAAAGGGGTTTGACAGGTTGAACTGGGAATTCTTTGCCATTGTCCTAAGTAGAATAGAAATGGGGCCTACAATAGGGGGATGAAATCTGACTAACTATCAGAACCTGAGATCCATAGTGCGTCAGCTCTCAGGAGTTCCACTTGACAGAGGAGGACCAGGTAGGGCTGCCCTCTGTTGCCATAGTTATTGCCATTGCCATTGCCCTAAAGTCATGTATGCAAATATGGCTCTCAAAGAAAAACCTTTGATGGCTTCACCCCATAGCTGTTCAACTGAGCCAGATCCCTAAAATTCTACATCAACACCAACATCAGCTACAAAGAGCTCATTAAGAAAAGACACAAACCAGCTGGCACCATATTAACAAGCCTTTTCTCCATGAAGCAGACTTCAGAATGCCCTTGTCCTTTCACATCTTGAAGGGGTTCTAACTTGCTCACTAGCATCCCAGAACCACATATGACCCTTACACGCTATGCATCAAGGCTCACAGGAAGTTTGACAGAATCACACCCAACTTTGATGAATTCTATTGGGTGCCTTTCTTCAGGAGTACTTGTCCAATTACCTTTAGTGTCAGCTTCATCACATGTAAAGAAGTAAACTTGAGTGCTTCACCACATCTGCCAAATGAGATCAAGATCACCAGTGAGTGACATATCACTGACAGAATCAAGTCCAACAGGCTTGAAACACAATTATTCAGCAAGAAAGAAAGAAGATGAATTGCCATATATTGTTATACTCCTAAGACGTGGAACTCCCTGACTACCGGGATCTAGAAATTTCATTCAATCATGTTCTTTTAGAGGGAAATGAAGACACTGTTCTTCACAAAACTCTTCTTGAATAGTCTAACCATCAGGAAAATGTATTCAGGATTGTAATAGCCCAGGTCCTTCATCAGTCCCCTTCCTCATCCCACTAACCAGGATCCAACTTAAAAGACAGCGATGAGGTCGAAGGAGTCTGAAGCTGGTCTGCGGTTACCTGGATTTTCATCTACAGGGGCAGTAGACTGGAAATTCAGTTTGGTTGCTTTCAGGCTGGACTGGACTAAGGATCAAGCCCAATTTGCCTGTCTATATGGGCAGGATTAATAGGCCATGTGTTACCTTGGAGAAGACTGTGTTCTTAGATTGAAAAAAAAATCATCTTGGTCAATGAAGTTAGCAATGGAGTTAGCTTTGCTAGGCAGGTTAACACTACTGTACATATGTCTTAATTTCATTATACCTCCATACAATCCCATTATTTTTCTTAGTGTTGAAATGATTTGTGTTGCTGTCCTAGAATGGAATTCCTGATATATTCCAAGACTTGTCAACTACCTTGTTCAGATTTGGTGTATTGGGTGAGATTCCTTGATAATGAAAGCTTAATTTGTCTGAGATGCTTTACTCTTGCATAATGTGCTTTATCATTACTCACTGTTTATGTTTTAAAGAGTATACATCTTGTGAACTACATCCCATACTGGTATTGTTCATGCCTCAGAGCCAGTTTCCCCAAAATGGTTGCATCTAATGTCCACCAGTTCTGTTGATAAGCCAACCTCTTAAGACCCAGGGACATTCCCGGAAACTAGTCAGTTCCAAACTCTTGATAGCAGAGCTGACTGCAGTGTTTTGTTTTACTTTCCTAATCATTTCCCTTTTATCCCTGTAGGAATTGTGCATCACTGGTGTGTTTCCTGGTTTGTGTGGATCCCATAGTGTGGAGGGTTGGCAGATTAGTATCTGGGCCACTGCTTCAAATCCTACATATCCTCAGACTCGTTACAGCTCACTGGTACGTTGTGACTCCAGTAAATTGGACCAATTAGGGACATAATGTAGGGAGCAGTGATCAGTTCACTAGGGTGGGGACAACCCACTAGTCATTCTGCAAGAGTTCTGCAAAGTAAATAAGCAGACATGACCCTCCCAATCTTTGGACAGAGTAACTATGGAAAACAGATTGTCAAGACGCATATGCAGAGGAAAATTGCTGTGCTTGGGTACATATCAAGAGTACAGCTTATTCATCATTAAATAAGTACACAGCTCTACTAGAAGCTTGTAATGGGGCCCTATAAAACGGTTAGCTTCTCCATTTTATTTGAGTAGTACAGACTGTGTGGCAAGATATATAATGGCTTAAGGTAATGTAGACTGCTCTCAGTGATGACTGTTGATGCAAAGATATCCAGTGGAACTATTGCAAGGGAACTCTTGATGGTAATTTCAGACTAAATTCACCCATATAATCTGGTTGTATCAATTGACACAGTCTGTTATTTTATGTATATTTATAGAGCGCACTATCTCACAAGAGGGTATCCTAGTGCTGAAGCAGGAGCCATGTTGACCCAGCTGAGGGTAGGCCTGATTGAAAAGCCAATCCTTTAGATTCTTGCAAAATTCAAGAATGGAGAAGGCTGCTCTGATGTGCAGCTTCAGGTTTTTCCAGGCTTTAGGAGTGAGATAGGAGAAGGCATGACTGCAGTACTATATATAGGCCCTCATTAAGAAGCTGGCGGTCTTAAGACTGTTAGGCCCTCATTACGACATTGGCAGTAAAAGCCCCTTACCGCCGTGCAGAAGCCTGCCAAGACACTGCCGCGGCAGTGGAATTCCGCCACGGTCATTATGACCCACTGCTCGGAATCCGCCAAAATTCAGACACCCACAGAAGTCCGCCACACCAAAGGCCAGTGATAAACTGGCGAAAAGAAAACCTCCACCGTCACGCCCACAGAAATACGCCAACACTATTAAGAGACACGAATCCACGCGGCGGTCTTTCAACCGCGGTATTCCATTGGCGGTACACACCGCTACGCTCAAAATACACACAAATATACAAAACACAGCCACATTGGACAATTCGAAATACACACACCTGATACACATACACACACCACTCCCACACACCCATTACAATATAAAACACACATCACACACAAATCCCTACGACCACAATTACAGAGAAAAGGCCAGAGAGAGACACTACAAACAACTACCAAGCATCCACAAGCACACAATACCATCACCCACATAACTTCCATGCACCTCACACAACACACCACTAAATATCACCCCACTTATCACTACACACACTACCCCACACATCACCCACACCACCCCATGGCACGGCAAAGACACCCCAGGTTCTCTGAGGAGGAGCTCTGGGTCATGGTGGAGGAGATCGTTCAGGTAGAGCCACAACTATTCGGTTCACAGGTGCAGCACACCTCCATTGTTAGGAAGATGGAGCTATGGCGAAGAATAATGGACAGGGTCAACGCAGTGGGACAGCACCCAAGAAATAGGGATGACATCAGGAAGAGGTGGAACGACCTACGAGGGAAGGTGCGTTCTGTGGTCTCAAGACACCACCTTGCGGTTCAGCGGACTGGCGGCAGCCCCCCACGTCCTCCCCCACAACTAACAACATGGGAGGCGCAGGTCTTGGCGATTCTGCATCCTGATGGCCTCGCAGGAGTAGATGGAGGAATGGACTCTGGCAAGTCAAATCTCAACTATTACATCCTCCACCCTACTTGCATGCTATCACATACCCCCATCCTCACCCCCATCACTCCAACTCCTCACAAATGTCCCAATATCACAAACCACACATCCCAAGCCCAAGCCCTGTTTGCAACAACAAAGAATAGACACCCATCACCAATGCATGGCCACTGCACATACCCATACACCCTCTAAACCACCATCACACAAGGACCAACACAGCAATGCAAGCACTGGGGTACACGGTCACCCACCTATTGCACACCATGCCACACACATCCTTTTATACCCATGAAAGACACCTACCCAACGTCACAGGACAGGAGGGTCCACACATGTCCACACCACCAACAGAAGAGGCCCACAGTGATGACAGCAGCTCTGTCCAACTGGATCTAGATGACCAGCCCGGCCCATCGGGGACCTCGGGACAGTCGGTTCCCCTGACACAGTCACAGGCCACCACAGAGCTTCCCCCCTCTGGAAACACCAGCACAGCACCCACCCAGCGGGCCCATACCTCTGTCCCCAGGAACGTCAATTAGCAGTGTGTCCACCACTACAGGGAACCTAGGCTAACCCACCACCCCAACAACAACAGGGACCTGGGGGCAGTGGCAGTGGGCACATGGTCCAGGGGACGGAGGCCCAGGAACACAGAGGAACTGGGAGGGCTGCTGTGCGACAGGGGGAGGACAGGCCAAGGGAACCCAATCTCCACAAGGCCCTCTCCAACATCATGGGAACCTACCACCATTCCCAGGAGACGATGGCAATGTTATTGGCCAAGTTTCTGGACACCCAGCGCCTGCAGGAGGAACAGTATTTGGGCTTCAGGGAGGAACTCAGATCCATCAATTCCACCCTGGGCACCATCGTAGGGGTGCTGAAGGAAGTCCTCAACACCAGGAGGGACACTGTGGCACAACAAGGGGCCCCTGACACTAACCTGGACGATGAACTGCTCACCACTTCCGCCGGCGCTAGTGGACAGGAGGCACCGCCACAGGACCACCACACCAGCACCCCACCCCCTGCACAGGGTGATCAACGGTCCCTGAGATCCAGAACAAAGACAGAGAACGATGCCAAGACCCCCACCAAGAAATAAGACCACCCTGAATGTCTCCCTTCTGTCCCACTTTGTCACCCTGTCCTTCCTCAAACTGCCCCAGCTCCACTTCCTATGTCCATTTGGGCAATGCAGACTGGACTCTGCAATGGACATTCCTCCACCATCACCCCTCACCATTTTACAACCGCCTCCAATATTGAGCACTTAAATAAACACCCTTGAAGCACAAAACAATCTGGAGTCAGTCTGTGATTTCGAAATAGTGTATTAGCAATTACAGTGACAAAATGCTCTTTCAAATGTAATGTCAACATACCTATGTCACACAGCTCTAGTCCATGAGGAAACAAAGCAAATGTCACACAGTGGGACCCACATCTGTGAAATCGTAAGGGAAAGTGACAACTCAGTGACCCTACACTGGGTGAAAACGACAGACAGTTCAGAGGTAGTAGTGTTAAAGTACATGCAGTAAGCAGGTTTGTATTCTTACCTGTGTCTCACTGGAAATATTGCAGGATCACCGAT
Organism: Pleurodeles waltl; assembly: GCF_031143425.1. Lineage (NCBI taxonomy): Eukaryota > Metazoa > Chordata > Amphibia > Caudata > Salamandridae > Pleurodeles > Pleurodeles waltl. The sequence continues at coordinate 107,327,224 of NC_090440.1, read as the reverse complement.
TTCCTGTTGTCGATGTCCTCTTCTTCTGCTTCCTCGTCTTCACTGTCCACAGGCTCCACAGCTGCAACAACACCGCCATCTGGACCATCCTCCTGCAGAAAAGGCACCTGTTGTCGCAAAGCTAAGTTGTGAAGCATACAGCAGGCCACGATGATCTGGCACACCTTCTTTGGTGAGTAGAATAGGGATCCACCTGTCATATGGAGGAACCTGAACCTGGCCTTCAGGAGGCCGAAGGTCTGCTCTATAATCCGCTGAGTTCGCCCATGGGCCTCATTGTAGCGTTCCTCTGCCCTTGTGCTGGAATTCCTCACTGGGGTCAGTAGCCATGACAGGTTGGGGTAACCAGAGTCACCTGCAAATGGCGAGGGACAACTGTTAGACACACACTAACCTGTAGGGATAGCCCCGACCCAGACAACCATTCCCACTGACTTGCTTCCAGGTGCTCACCTAATAGCCACACACGGTGCCTCTGGAGTTGACCCATCATATAAGGGATGCTGCTATTCCGCAGGATGTAAGCGTTATGTACTGAGCCAGGGAATTTGGCATTAACATGGGAGATGTACTGGTCTGCCAAACACACCATCTGCACATTCATGGAATGATAACTCTTCCGGTTTCTGTACACCTGTTCACTCCTGCAGGGGGGTACCAAAGCCACATGTGTCCCATCAGTGGCACCTATGATGTTGGGGATATGTCCCAGGGCATAGAAGTCACCTTTCACTGTAGGCAAATCCTCCACTTGAGGGAAAACGATGTAGCTCCGCATGTATTCAGCAGGGCAGACAACACTCTGGACAACACGTTGGAAAACACAGGCTGGGACATCCCTGATGATATGGCCACTGTTGTTTGAAATGACCCACTTGCAAGGAAATGGAGTAGTGACAGCACCTGCACTTGAGGAGGGATTCCTGTGGGATGGGATAGCTGACATCAGGTCTGGCTCCAACTGGGCACACAGTTCCAGGACTGTAGCACAATCAAGCCTGTAGGTCATGATCACATGTCTTTCTTCCATTGTCGACAGGTCCACCAGCGGTCTGTACACCGGAGGATGCCGCCACCTCCTCACATGTCCCAGCGGACGGTGCCTATGAAGGACAACAGCGAGCACAGAGTCAACTAACTCGGAGGTACGTACCCACAGCTTACACAGAACACGAATCATAATCAGAAATTTGGCCTGTATGAGTGTTGAGGCAAGGCCTAGGTATGTGTGACGCAGTTAAAAATTAAGCCATGTGGGCCCCTGAAATGGCGGCTGCCTGACCTGTAAAGTGGGACAATGGGATGTGAGGTAACTGCGCTGGCGTTGTACACCGTCGCGGTAGGCGGTCAAAGACCGTGGCGCAATTCTGCTTTGGTTAACATTGGACTCTATGGGTCCCAGGAGCCAATGACGATGTACGCCGATGGTGACGGTACGGACCGCAGCGGACGTGACCGCCATTTTCTATCTGTTCAATCACTCGATACCTGATCTTCGACAGGAGAGGACCTACACTACAAGTGCTGCTGTGACCTCGGTCTGGAAGAGACAATGGCTCGTGCGTCTGGGGAAAGGGCCCCTACCTTCACATCGGAGGAGTTGGAGAAACTCGTGGATGGGGTCCTCCCCCAGTACACGCTAATCTACGGTCCTCCAGACAAACAGGTAAGTACACCGTTACCATGCTGTATGGGCAATGCCTGTGTGGAGTGGGGTGGATGAAAGATGGGGGGGGATTGAGGCGTGCATGAAACAACGGTGAGTGCATGTGCCACATGGCAAGGGTAGGGATGGGGGCCAATGACTGTGACAGTGCAGTTGGTAATAACTTTATTTTTTTTCCCCATGTACAATTCATGTAGGTCAGCGCCCACCAGAAAAAGGATATTTGGCGTGCCATCGCCAAGGACGTCTGGACCCTGGGGGTCTACCACAGCCGGAGCACCCACTGCCATTAGAGATGGGAGGACATTTGCCGCTGGAGCAAGAAGATGGCGGAGGCCCAGCTGGGGAAAGCCTCCCAACGTGGGAGGGGTGCCCGTCGCACCATGACCCCCCTGATGTTCAGGATCCTGGCGGTGGCGTACCCGGAGTTGGATGGGCGCTTGAGGGCATCACAGCAGACACAAGGGGGTGAGTACAGTCTCATTCTGCTGATTCAGCACGCAGTGGAGGTGTCTGGGTGGGGGAGGCGGGCTGTGGGTTTCCCTAGGCCAGGGCGAGTGTGCTAGTTAGGTCCCCTTGTTCTGGCAGACCCTGTGGCACCCCACCCCACCTGTGTACAGTGCCAAGTACACCTAGTCAGGCTCCTGTGTCATCCATGTGTGCAGATGTCGGCCATAGCCTTGTAGGCCATGTCCCAGGGATTGAACAGTGGAGCCCAAGTGCGCGGTGTAGTGCAGGGGGCTTCTGTGTCTGTTGTGTCCGCCAACGGTAGCGGTAATGCATGCACTCAACATGTCTTTCTTCTGTCGTCCCCCCCCTTTTTGTGGTCTCCCTGTTCTTGTGTGCATTAGCATCACCAGGCGGAGGAACAGTGGCACCGGAGCAGGAGGGAGCTGCATCCCACATGGTCCTAGAGGGCGACACTACGGACTCGGAGTTCACCAGTGGGACAGAGGGCGAGGTGAGCTCCATGGCGGGGACAGGAGCTGAGACCAGTGATACAGACTCGTCCTCTGATGGGAGCTTCCTTGTGGTGGCAGCAACATCTGTTCCCCCTGCGTCTACAGGTACAGCCGCCACCCCCCTACCAGCACCGCCCTCCCAGCAGCCCCTCAGCCTTTGCCCCGTGTCCGCTCACCCAGGAGGGTGGGCATCACCTTCGCCCCAGGCACCTCAGCCCCTGCCCCAGTCACCCCTGCTGCCCTCAGTGAGGAGGCCATTGACCTACTCAGGTCCCTCCCTGTTGGACAGTCTACCATTTTGAATGCCATCCAGGGTGTAGAAAGGCAGTTCCAACAAACAAATGCATTCCTGGAGGGCATTCATTCTGGTCAGGCAGCCCTTCAGCAAGCTTTCCAGACTCTGGCCTCAGCACTGATGGCAGCCATTGTCCCTGTCTCTAGCCTCCCCCTCCAACTTCCTCCACCCAGACCCAATCCCCTCTACCTCAGCCTATCCCAAGCACACCTTCAGACTAGCATGCACACATGTCAACACACAAGGGAAGCACTGGCAAACATAAGCACCACACATCCCACAGGCACTCACGCAAGCATCACACACAAGCAGACACACCAACATCCACTGCCTCCACTGTGTCCCCCTCCTCCTCGTCTCCCTCCTCCCTCCCATTCTCGTCTACACTCACACCTGCATGCACTACATCTACAGCCACTACTTCCATCACCAGCACACACACCACCACACACCACTCATGTGCAGTCACCACCCCCACTGCCATTCACACGTCCCCTGCGTCCTCTCCCAGTGTGTCTGTGACGCCACCTCCCAAGATACACAAACGCAGGCACACACCCACCCAACAGCCATCCACCTCACGACAGCCTATAGCGCATGCACCTTCACCCAAAGTCACCAAATGAACACCTCCTACAACCACAACCTCTTCCTCCACTCCCAAACCACCTTCAGCTACCCGTCCCAGTGTTCCCAAGAAACCTTTCCTGTCCAACCTTGACCTCTTTCCCTCACCTCCGCCACCCCATCCATCTCCTAGGGCCCGACTCTCCAGGTCCCAACCTAGCACCTCAGCCACAACATCTCTGGGACTAGTGGTGCCTGTAGTCACCGGAATCTGGAATGCACCGGCCACCAGGGCAGCCAGTGTGGCACGGAGCCACAGCACGGACAGTCCCCCACCTGTCAAGCATCAAAAGTTGGCCAGTTCCCGGTGGGAGAAGGGGATGACTCCAGCCACCAAAGCCGCTCACAGGGGTACAGGTGGGAGTGTGGAGTCAGCTGCGACACATTCCAAGGTGGGTAAGGGCCACAAAAAAGTCAGCAAGTCTGGGAAGAGCAGCACGGCGGAGAAGACCGCCATCATCCCCGCTGGCCAGGAGGCCACCGCCATCATCCCCGCTGGCCAGGAGGCCACCTCCATCTGCCCGATGCCCAGGAGGCCACCGCCAGCAACAGCCCAGCTGCCCAGGAGGCCACCGCCAGCACCAGCCCAGCTGCCCAGGAGGCCACCGCCAGCACCAGCCCAGCTGGCCAAGACAAGACCGCCAGCACCAGCCCCGCTGCCCAGGACAGGACTGCCAGCACCAGCCCCGCTGGGCCAGACAGGACCACCAGCACCAGTCCCGCTGGGCCAGACAGGACCGCCAGCACCAGTCCTGCTGGGCCATGAAGGACTGCCAGCACCAGCCCCGCTGGGCCAGAAAGGACTGCCAGCAGCTGAGTCACTGCCAAGGACCCCGCCGCAACAAGCACCGCTGAACAGTGCACCGCCGCCACAAGCACCGCTGAACAGGACATCGCCCCCACAAGCACCGCTGCCAAAGACTCCGCTGCAACAAGCACCGCTGAACAGGGCACCGCTGCCAAGGACACCGCCGCAACAAGCACCGCTGAACAGGGCGCCGCCACCACAAGCACCGCTGAACAGGGCACCGCGGCCACAAGCACCGCTGAACAGGACACCGCTGCCACAAGCACCGCTGCCAAGGACCACGCCGCAACAAGCACTGCTGACCAGGGCACCGCCGCCACAAGCACCGCTGCTAAAGACACAGCCGCAACAAGCACTGCTGAACAGGGCACCGCCACCACAAGCACCGCTGCCAAGGACCCCACCGCAACAAGCACCGCTGAACAGGGCACTGCCGCCACAAGCACAGCTGCCAAGGACACCCCTGCAGGAAGCACCGCTGAACAGGGCACCGCCGCCACAAGCACAGCTGAACAGGACACCGCCGCCACAAGCACCGCTGCCAAGGACCCCGTCGCAACAAGCACCGCTGAACAGGGCACCGCCGCCACAAGCACCGCTGCCAAGGACACCCCCGCAACAAGCACCGCTGGCCCATGAGCGCCAAGGGCACTGACGCTACTGAGTCCGTCATGAGCAGGATGAAGCACTCTGGGCACAAGGCCCCCTCCAGAACAGGTGGAGAAAGGCATCCACCTGAGAGACCGTGGCTTTGCACTCCCCAGGATGAAGCAGTGGGCAACCCACCCACTGTAGAGACTTGAGAGACTGTGGCTTTGCACTCCCCAGGATGGAACAGTGGGCAACCCACCCACTGTAGAGACTTGAGAGACTGTGGCTTTGCACTCCCCAGGATAAAGCAGTGGGCAGCCCACCCAGTGGAGAGACTTGAGAGACTGTGGCTTTGCACTCCCCAGGATTGAACTGTGGGCAACCCACCCACTGTAGAGACTTGAGAGACTGTGGCTTTGCACTCCCCAGGATTGAACAGTGGGCATGTGGCTCCCTCATGGATTTGGCGTCGTGCACTCAACCGGCTGAGGTGCCCCCCTTTTCCCTTCCCCCTGAGGTGCCTGTTTTATTGCTATCTGATGCCCCTGCAGTGTTCTCTCCGTCATGTTCAGGGATTGAGTGTGGGCCTCGCCCATGCCGTGTGGGCCCAGTGTTCCACGGACTTCAATGGAGCACTACCTGGACTACTATTCTTGGTGTATATATTTGTTTATAGTGTATATATATTTATGTGTCCTTGATTTTAATAGATTACAATGGTTACCCTCATTTGCTTTTGTCTTTGCATTCTTCCTGGGGGTTTCGGGGGTGTAAATGAGATGTATCATGCTGTATTAGTGTGTGGGTTGTAGTGGGTGAGGGTGGGGGTGGGGGTGTTGCATGTGTGTCCCTGTTTTTTCCCCTCCACCCTCCCCTGTGTCATAGGTGTAGTACTTACCGTTGTCTTCGCCGCCGGCGTTCGTGTTCCTGGTAGAGGAGCAAGAAGATGAAGGCTGGCAGGATCTGGAGCTCGGGTTCTATGGCGTCCAGATTCCTCATGGGGTTTATAGAGGTGAGCGTTTTCCCTTCGAAGTACTGTTTCTGCTGTGTTTTTGTCCGCGGTGAATCCACCCCGGAAAAGGTGGCGGATTGGTAGGTTGTGATACTGTGGGTGGTACATTGTCCTCCGCCTGTCTGTTGGCGGTGACCGCCAAGCTGTTTGTTTGTACCGCTGTGGCGGTCAGAGTGTTAAAGTGGCTGTCTTTGTTGGCGGTTTCCGCCACGGTCGTAATTGCAAATTTTTTACCGAAGGCCTGTTGGCGGTCTTACCGCCGCTTTAACACCGACCGCCAGGGTTGTAATGACCACCTTAATCTTGCTGAGGCAGTCAGGACCACCACTGACGTGGTGGTCTGACCGCCACATTAGGACCCCTGCCAACACCGCCTCGATCCATGATCCCGACAGCCTGGCAGTGGCGGAGATCGCAGACAGTCAGGGTGGCGCTGCATGCAGAGCCTCCCTGCTGATTATGACCTCATTCTCTTCCAGTCTTTTCAAGGTGGTTTTACCGCCATGAAAAGGCTGGTGGAGAACAGATGTAGGAGGCCACAGGCATGGACTGTACAGGAGTCCCCCTACCCAGCACCATCGCAATGTTCACTGTCTGCTGTGCAGGCAGGAAACATTGCAAATGTGTTAGTGCACCCTGCCAGCAGCAATGCTGCCGACTGTTTCCCGCAAGGCTGGCCGACAGACACTTCAGTTTCCGCCCACCAGCCCAGCGGGCAACTCTTAATGGGTCCGGTGGGGAGATAGCTAGTGTGATGGCAACCTCCCAGTCGGACATTCTGCAGATGGTGCAAACCGTCCGCTGAAATCCTAATAAGGCCCATAGTCTGTGCCAATTAGCACATGTAAAGTACTTCCTGGCTATGTCTGCAGAGGATTCCATGAATTTAGAGAAGGCATTTGACATGGTCTGATGGGGCTATAAGCTGCAAGTCTTTGGATTGTTTGATTTAAGATTCTATATTATTAGTTGGATTAAACAACTTAATAAAACGCCTAATGCTTGAGTAATCATTAGGAATGGAACTTTAACTATATGGATAGTGGAGTGGGGCACACTCCGAAGTTGCTCATCGTCACCTGTTGTACATGCCCATGTGAAGGAACCACTGACTAGTATCATGCAATGACATACTGTAGTAAAATGGCTCCCTGTTGCAGTTACCCCCCCCTCCTTTTTTGCCTGATTTTGATGCTGACTTGACTGAGAAGTGTGCTGGGACACTGCTAACCAGGTCCCAGCACCAGTGTTCTTTCACTTAAAATATACCATTGTTGCACAATTGGCACATCCCTGGCACACAGATAAGTCCCTTGTAAAAGTTACCAGTGGTACCAAGGGCCCTGTGACCAAGGAAGGTCCCTAAGGGCTGCAGCACATGTTGTGCCACCCTAAGGGACCCCTCACCTAACACATGCACACTGCCATTGTAGATTGTGTGTGTTGGTGGGGAGAAAAAGGCAAAGTCAATATGGCATCCCCCTCAGGATGCAATGCACATAAAATGCTGCCTGAGGCATAGGTAAGTCACCCCTCTAGCAGGCCTTAAAGCCCTAAGGCAGGGTGCACTATACCACAGGTGAGGGCATAGCTGCATGAGCAATATGCCCCTACAGTGTTTAAGTCTATTCTTAGACATTGTAAGTACAGTGTGGCCATATTAAGTATATGGTCTGGGAGTTTGTCAAAACGAACTCCACGGCTCCATAAGCTACACTGAATACTGGGAAGTTTGGTATCAAACTTCTCAGAATAATAAACCCACACTGATGCCAGTGTTGGATTTATTACAAAATGCACACAGAGGGCATCTTAGAAGATGCCCCCTGTATTTTACCTAATCCTTCAGTGCAGGACTGACTGGTCTGTGCGAACCTGCCACTGAGACGAGTTTCTCCCCCCTTGGGGTGAGAGCCTTTCTGCTCTCTGGGGCAGAAACAATGCCTGCACTGGGTGGAGGTACTTCTCACCTCCCCCTGCAGGAACTGTAACACCTGGCGATGAGCCTCAACGGCTCATGCTGTTTGTTACAGCACCCAAGGGCATCACAGTTACTGGAGATGCCTGCCCCTCCGGCCACTGCCCCCACTTTGGCGGCAAGGCAGGAGAGTATAATGAGACAAACAAGGAGGAGTCACCCACCAGTCAGGACAGCCCCTATGTTGAAGTAAGCCTCAGCAAGGCCTACTAGTGCAAGGGGTTCACCCTTCTCTGCACAAAGTCCTCAGACCATATAGGAAGAAGTTGGCACAGAAACTGAAATAAAAGAAAAAAGTTTATTAAACCTCATGAGGTGGTACTACAGTTCAAACAGTACCCTTTGGTAATGTTTGAAGTAGCACACTGAACTAAGAGAGCATGCTCCTTTTATACCCATGCAGGGGCTAAAAGAAGGTGGTACAATTATAGAAGCAAGACTTACATACATGTAAGGTCATATGGAAATGCACAGTCTACAGGTAGGAGGGGCTAACAGTTTCAAGGACTAGTTGACATATTACTGTCTATTACTGATTACTAACAGCTGCAGATCTTACTGGGCATGTGCGAAAGTGGGAGATGCTAAATATAACTTGTCACTAGACAGATTTTCAAGAGTAGTTAACAGAAAGGTAGGACAGAGCACATGGCGAGCACATGGCAGAGAAAATGTCTGCCATGAATACAAAATGGATTCCGCCAAATGTTCACAATAGTTGCTAAATACGAGATGTCTTCTGCTAATGCTTAATCTAATTGCTATTAAGTTACAACAGACGACCCTTTCAGCATTAGCTGAAGACATTCATCTTTCTGGGATAATCTAAATATTCATCTTGTATATTTATGCTCATCATTTCAGCTATTTCCTTATCTAACATATGTTGTGCTTTCATTTCTGTAATATTTCTTTTGGTAGGCATACAAACAGTAATACACATGGAGCAGAACATTGGACCACACTGAATACAGATACAGCATGTGAAAAATATTGCAATCATTACACACAGGATAGTCAGTAGTTTCCAGCCCCAAGCGGAAACAAGAGCCCAAAACCATCCAGAAAAAGCCCAAGTACCAGTCTCTGAGTGGATTTCTGCAGCAATTGTATGCAATTTAGATATTGCATCATATACTGAAGGTGAGTGATCTGGAACAAAAACACAGCAACTACTACCGATGATGCGACATGCACCACCTCCATCAGCTAATATCACATCTAGTACCATATGATTTTGGAGTGCTAAAATCCTCGCAATTTGGAGCTCCTCTGTAATATTCCCAAGTGCTAGAGCTGCCTGATTGGTAACAGCTTCCACAACCCTAGTCAATCGTCTCACTTTCCTACTGTTTAACGCAGCACCCACAAAGGAGAACAACCCTAAATTAAAATCAACATATTGTTGCAGGCTAGTATCCGTTTGGTCTACCTCATTTCTACTTATTGTCCTTTTATATCTATTTTTAATGATGTCATTGAACAGTTTAAAATCTCGATGATATGATGCAGGGGCCAAAAACACAGGGGGTAATAGAAAAGATACATAACCCACACCTGGCCACCCAACAAGTAGTTGGTAATATCCATAGTTACCACAAACAAAGTATGTATTATGTGAAGCTGTAAAACTACTATTATTTACACCCTCAATAGTTAAAATCAAGGTACAATCGCTTATCCCTACTGGAATTTGCCCAATGCTACGTATACATAAATCTGCTTTAGTTTTTGTAACAGAAATCACAAATTGTTCTTTCTTGTCAGAGTCTCTTATATTTGTGAAGACATATGGTGTTGAAACATTGTCCGGTTGATCCTCTTCCCATTCCCATTTAGTTCATTTGGCTTGGGGATACCCATCTTTGTCTTGGTAGCATACTTTATTAAGGAGAAAAAGAAGTCCGCCCTCTGTACGTTTTCCAGATGCAAACAAAAACGTATACCAAGCTTGACAAGAACCATTGTGTGAAAAAGGAAGAGGAATGAAAGGTGTTCCTCCTTTCTTTTGATGCGCAGGTATCATTCCACATACCCAACAGTTAGTAGTATTGGTAGCATTATGAGTATGATGCAACATCTGAATGAAAGTATTATTGAAGTACGATTGACGGTGCTTCTACTCCTGATAGGGAAGCGTAAAGTAATAGTGATCCTCTGGTACTGGAGTAGTGGCAAGAAAAAACTCACGAGCAGGAGCCTTCTTTTCAACATACCAGGTGATTAATTGCTATAACCACCAAAACAACAACAAACCCCATAGTACTAATGATCAGTTTGTTATTCATTTTTGCAACAGTGATAATCGACCCTTTCCAAAATTAATTAAAAACAATCGTTGGAGCTCTTATCCCTGGGCAGCAGCTGATTTCTTCACCACGGACCAAGACGGGTGTCTCTACTCTAATGCATGGCTGATCCCCCCCCCTTGCCACATTGGCTCTCCGTTTCACTAATCCAGGGCGGTAGCTCAACCAGTTTTCTCCAGCACTACGGGGTCTTTCCTCGGTCTCAAATTATATCGCAACACTCCAGAAATCGTATCGTCCTGGAAGATCTCTGCAGATTCGTCAGGTGATATAGCCCGGCCTTTCTCCGTGGTCAAAATCTCTCGATGATCGGTCAGCATAGCAGGTTCCACCAAGGTAGGTAGCACTCTCTTGCAGTGAGTACTATGGACCCAATTCTTTTGGTTCGTCACTCGAACTGCTGTCCTTGTCACAAGGAGCAACTGTTCTGGGCCTCGCCACCTTGGTTCCAAGCTGCTTGATCTTTCGAAGGACTTAATCATCACCTGGTCACCAGGTCGGAGTTAATGACCTTCACCTGTACATCTGTCAGGAAGTGCTTCTCGAACCTGTTGATGAATAGAAACCAAATTGTCGGTTAACTGTGCCAAATAATCATTCATCAGGACACAAGGTACATCATATACAGAATTTGGCTTAGGAACTCCCCAAATGTTCATTGACCTTCCAAACACCACTTCATAAGGACTAAGGCTGATTCGAGAGTGTGGCACTGACCTAATAGACAATAATGCCAACGGTAATGCATCCGGCCAAGTTAAGGATGTGGAAGCCTGTATTTTCGCTAACTTCAGCTTCAAAGTAGCATTATACCTTTCCACCAACCCTGCTGATTGTGGGTGGAAAACCACATGGAACTTCTGTTTGATCCCTAATCCTTTCAAGACATACTTAATAACTTCCCCAACAAAATGAGGTCCGTTATCATTCCATAAAAGTCTGCAAACACCAAACCTAGGGAAAAATTCTTTCAAAAGCACCTTCGCTGTGGTAATGACCTTTGTGGAGTACGCCTCTATCCATTTACTGAAGGCACATACCACCACCAAGACATACTTTAAATTGTTGCAGCGTTCAAGATGAATATAATCCATTTGTAGAACTTCAAAAGGTGCAGTCGGTGTAGCAAACCCTCACGCAGGAGTACGTGTCCCTTTTCCAGGATTGTATTGTAAACAGATCAAACAAGACTGTACTACTCTCTTAGCTGTACCGGAAATTTCTGGATGCTCCCAAACTTGCGTAAGCAACTTTGTTATTGTTGAAGCTCCAACATGTACCAGCCCATGTGCCATCTGAACCATAGGTTGTACAAAAGCTATAGGCAATTTCCATTTATCCATCTGCTTATTCCGCCAACAGCCCTCATCATCCAATTCTCCTTCTTCGGACTATTGCTCACGTTCTTTCACAGAAGCAGATTTCTGTATATCTAATACATCTTGTCTAGCATTATGCCAACGTTCAGCTTGTGACTTCACTACATACATAGAAGTAGTAGTTTGCTGCATCGCAGTCTCACGTGCTACACGGTCCGCAAGGGCATTACCTTGCCCTATCTTATCGGTCACTTTCTTGTGTGCACTACATTTCACAATAGCTAGTTTCTTTGGATATGTCAATGCAGTCAAGAGGTTATGCACTAATTCTCCGTGCATTATCTGCAGCCAGTGGGATGTGAGAAAGCCTCTCTCCTTCTAAAGCAAACCAAAATCATGAGCCACTCCAAAAGCATAGCGGCTGTCTGTATAAATGTTCATGCATAAGTCAGTACTAAGCTCACATGCTTGTGTCAAAGCTATTAGTTCAGCTGCTTGAGCTGACTTCTGTGGTATACGAGCTGTCTCCACTACCGTGTGTATTGTGGTGATTGCATATGCAGCTGAGGTCGTACTGTCTGGCAACTTCAAACAAGACCCATCAACCCACAATTCCCCGTCTACATCTGGAAGGGGCTTATCTTGTAAATCAATACGACCCTTTGTCTGTTCTTCGGTAAGGAATATACAATCATGTGTTTCTTGTGACTGAGGCTGAGTCACCGGATATGGCAACAAAGTGGCTGGATTTAGTGTTGCACATCTCTTCAGTGTAATGTGAGGAGCCAGCAATGTCAATTCATATCCTGTCAGGCGAGCGCTAGTTAAATGTTGTGTCTTTGTTTGATTTAAAAGAGCATCAACCGCATAGGGTAGTAACACCAACAGCTTATGTGACAAAACTATCCCTTCACTCTGAACGTATTGACACAGCTGTTGTGGCAACTGAACGAAAAGACCCAGGCAACGCTCGAGTGACAGGATCAAGTACTGCTGAAAAATATGCACAGGGACGCTGCTTATCGCCATGTGTCTGTACTAAAACTGACAATGCACATCCATCTTTCTCATGTACATAAAGTGCAAAAGGCTTCATGTAATCTGGAGTACCTAACACTGGTGCTGAACAAAGGGTTTGTTGTAGCTGCCGGAAAGCAGTCTCACATTCATCCGTCCATTGGAGGGGCATTGGAGTATCTTTAGTCAAAAGTGCTAGCAAAGGTTTGACAATTTTTGAAAAACCTAATATCCATTGCCTACAAAAAGAAGTAAGACCAAGGAATGCACGAACATCTTTCTGTATAGAGGGTACTGGTGTGTATAAAATTGCTTGAATCCGATCTGATGTAAGTGCACGGCCCTCCTTAAACAAAAGGTGACCTAAATAGGTTACCTTTGGTCTACAATATTGCAATTTCTTTTGTGACACTTTATGATGGTGTGAAGCAAGAAAAGAAAGTAAGGACAAAGTGCACTTTTCACATTGCTCAGGGGTATCAGCTGCCAACAAAATATCATCAACATATTGTATGAGAGCCACATCTTCAGGCAAAAGAATCAAGTTGTCGTTTTAACGCTTGACTATAAATACTTGGACTCTCAGTATAGCCTTGAGGAACTCTGCAAAATCTATATGATTGTTTATTCAAAGTAAAACCAAATAAATATCGGCTGTCAGGATGAATAGGGATCGAAAATAAAGCATTCTTCAAGTCTATCACAGAGAACGTAGTTGCTGTCGGGGGAACCAAAGTAAGAAGTGTCATGATGTCAGATACCACAGGATATTGTGGTATCACAATCTTATTGACTTCTCGTAAATCAATAATGAATCGGTAAATCCTAGTATCAGTATCCTTATTCAGAATAGTAAGAATCGGACTGTTACAAACATTATACGGAACTTCCTTAACAACTCCAACTGCAATAAGATCATGCACAATTTGTGTGAGTGCTTCTTCGCCCTCCTGTGAAATTTTGTATTGAGGCAAACGTGGCAATACAGCTCCCTCCTTGACACTAATATATACTGGTGGAATAATCATTTGTCCCACATCAGTATCTGAAGTAGCCCACCAAGTACTAGGGAGTGAAGCTAATGCAATATCCTCTTTAACAAGACAAACTCTTTCCATCACAGGATGATTATCATTTAAAATAACACGTACCCCTTCAGGAGAGCATCGTATTGTAGCCCTGAAATACTTGAGCATATCAAGACCCACAATATTGTCTGGTGTATTTGGAGAAAGGAAAAATGGACATGGAGCAGAAAATTTATCAACATGGAATGCAAGTGGTTGTGACAATGGGCTAGGGGAAGGTGTTCCATTGAAACCTATCGATGTAATGGTTAAGCCAGACAGGGGAGCCCTTGGAATCAATTGTTTAGACAAGGCGCTACGAGTAGCTCCTGTATCAACCAGAAACTGATCAGTAGAACCCAAAACATGTGCTGTAGCATAGGGACCCCTCTGATCTACTGGAACTTCAACTGATTCCTTACCCCATCCTAGGCAATCCTATGCATAAGCAGAATCTTGGAAATCAGGCTGCACATGGTTAGACATCTGGAATTGGTTCCGTCTATCAAAAGTGTTAAACCCATCCTGCCCTCGTACATTAGCATCAACCCTAGCATGATCATTTGTGCTTCTTCTAGGCCCTGAATATCCTGAGCGATTTCTCATTTGTCCCCGACCACGTGAACACTGCTGAACACGTAGTGCTGGACAATCAGCAGCCCAATGCCCAAATTTCTTACAATACGCACACTGATCAACAGACAAATTCGAATGAGTGTAAGAAGAACCATAAGATCCACGTCCACCTCTATCACTACCTCTAAAAGGCAAACCATAAGCTTCAGCCAACATAACCTACGTCTTTAATTCTTTAATCTTTTTATCCTCGCTACCTTTTGCTTCTAATTCCTGACGTTCATAATACTGAGCCATAGTCAAAAGAGAAACCGGAGTAGAGGTAGTCCATGAACTTTCACTAGCTTTTAGAAGACTAGCTATTCCTGGTAACAGATTTGAGACATATTTATAGACAAACAAATGTCTGCCCGTATCATCTGCCAATAACTGGCCGCTAAAATCATGAAATGCTTCTTCAAAGCGTGTAAAGAAATCAGAGACCGATTCATCTGCCCTTTGCTTACAAGACACTAAAACAGTCCAATCTATCTTTTTAGGGGGAAAATCGTTTTTAACTTAACTATATATGACTGCAGGAAGATCTAGAATCAACTGATATGGCTTTTTCGCAGGTTCCCTATCCCCGTCCATCTGTTCTAATTCTTTCCATGACACCCCAAAAACTTCACAATCATCAATTTTATGAACAGTTCTCCACATATCTGGCTGTAATATCAATCCAAAAAATAAATCAATGTCAGCCAAAGTCATAGTACAAGAACTAATTGCTCCCTCACCTTCCTCATAAAAGGCGGCTGGATTTTTCCACGGGTCAGGTAATGCTGTTTTAAGTACCATTACATCTGCCCTATTCCAAGGAGTATACACCCAATTATAAATAAAATAACCCTTAGCATCAACAGAAGTTTTATCATCACTTGTACCCAATCCTTTAGGAGGAACATACAAAGGCGCGGCCTCCCGCATTGGTTTCGCGTGAACTGTCATAGTCTTATCTGTTCCGAAGATGGAAGCTTGCACCCCGCCGGTCTGAGATGTCCGTGCAACTACGTCCACAGCCCTTTTCTCCTCTTGCAAACGGACTGCCACAACACATAATTTCATCAAACGCCTGATTGCATCAGCCACCTGGGAGAAAACAAAAAGACCATCACGCATTTGCTTATGATCAGCTGCTACATCATCGAGCTCTAACTCATCAGAATATTTCCCATACAGTTCAATAACTTCTGTGCCAAATGCCTCAGTAAAATATAGCTGCTCCTTTTCCGTCCACCCTTTCATGTTGTCTAAAAGTTCAGAAGCAGAGACAACGCTACAAATTGTTTTACAAGCAATAGATCTAAGCTCAGACGCACGGTCAGCAGGCAGCATAGAGCGACTGTCTCGTATCTTCTGTTGCTCCGAACCGGAGACCTTAGCTAACTCATGAGGGGCAGAAGGAACGACATACGGAGGTGGAGGGCGATCTAGTAACAAAAAATCATTGTGTGGTTTATTAAGGATAGGATAGAGAGGTTGCCTAACGGTGTATTGGGCAGTTACCTTTAATTTACGTTCTGCCTCTTCTAGCTCCTTTAAGTCATTTATTTATTTATTTCTCATTTCCAATGCTTTCATATATACCTTCTTCCGCTGCTCTTTCTCAAGCAAGGCTTGCTCACGCTTCACTCATCCACGCACTTCTTTCTCCCACATTCGTACACAGTCAAACATATCTTGCCTAGACTTTCGCTTACACATACATTGTTCCACCTACTCAATCTTTCACAAATCAAATGACCCATGCATAGGCCAACGTAACTCAGGATCCGCACGAGTGTATTTATTCCATAATGTGCTGTACATTATAGAAGAAATACTATGTTTAACATACATATCTCTATTGGGCGTCCCCTCTGGGGGTGCCGGTTGCGATTCTTCCAGTCTCAAATTGGTACCATTACAAAAGCAACACATCCTACGAAGTGCAAAAACAGGCATGCCAAAAATAGTGCAGAATATGCAATATTATAATCAAAGTAGCACTTAACCCCTTCGCTGCCAGGCCTTTTCCCCCTCCTGTGCCAGGCCTTTTTTTGCCTATTTGGGGCAGTTCGCGCTTAGGCCCTCATAACTTTTTGTCCACATAAGCTAACCAAGCCAAATTTGCGTCCTTTTTTTCCAACATCCTAGGGATTCTAGAGGTACTCAGACTTTGTGGGTTCCCTTGAAGGAGGCCAAGAAATTGGCCAAAATACAGTGAAAATTTCGTTTTTTTCAAAAAAATTGGAAAAAGTGGCTGCAGAAGAAGGCTTGTGGTTTTTCCCCTGAAAATGGCATCAACAAAGGGTTTGCGGTGCTAAACTCAGCAGCTTCCCAGCTTTCAGGAACAGGCAGACTTGAATCAGAGAACCCAATTTTTCAACACAATTTTGGCATTTTACTGGGACATACCCCATTTTTGAAATGTTTTGTGCTTTCAGCCTCCTTCCAGTCAGTGACAGAAATGGGCATGAAACCAATGCTGGATCCCAGAAACCTAAACATTTCTGAAAAGTAGACAAAATTCTGAATTCAGCAAGGGGTCATTTGTGTAGATTCTACAAGGGTTTCCTACAGAAAATAACAACTGAAAAAGAAAAATATTGAAATTGAGGTGAAAAAAACATAAATGTTTCTCTACGTTTTACTCTGTAACTTTTCCCTGCAATGTCAGATTATCTAAAGCAATATACCGTTACGTCTGCTGGACTCCTCTGGTTGCGGGGATATATAGGGCTTGTAGGTTCATCAAGAACCCAAGGAACCCAGAGCCAATAAATAGCTGTACCCTGACGTGCGTTTTCATTCTATACCGGGTATACAGCAATTCATTTGCTGAAATATAAAGAGTAAAAAATTGCTATCAAGAAAACCTTTGTATTTCCAAAAAGATAAGGTGTTGAGGAGCAGTGGTTATTTGCACATATCTGAATTCCGGGGTGACCAAACTAGCATGTGAATTACAGGGCATTTCTCAAATAGATGTCTTTTTTACACACTCTCCTATATTTGAAAGGAAAAAATGTAGAGAAAGACAAGGGGCAATAACACTTGTTTTGCTAATCTATGTTCCCCCAAGTCTCCCGATAAAAATGATACCTCACTTGTGTGGGTAGGCCTAGCGCCCGCGACAGGAAACACCCCAAAGCGCAACGTGGACACATCCAAATTTTTGGAAGAAAACAGAGGTGTTTTTTGCGAAGTGCCTACCTGTAGATTTTGACCTCTAGCTCAGCTGGCACCTAGGGAAACCTACCAAACCTGTGCATTTCTGAAAACTAGAGACCTAGGGGAATCCAAGATGGGGTGACTTGCGGGGCTCGGACCAGGTTCTGTTACCCAGAATCCTTTGCAAACCTCAAAATTTGGCTAAAAAAACACATGTTCCTCACATTTCTGTGGCAGAAAGTTCTGGAATCTGAGAGGAGCCACAAATTTCCTTCCACCCAGCGTTCCCCCAAGTCTCCCGATAAAAATGATACCTCACTTGCGTGGGTAGGCCTAGCGCCAGCGACAGGAAACACCCCAAAGCGCAACGTGGACACATCCAAAAGTTTGGAAGAAAACAGAGGTGTTTTTTGCGAAGTGCCTACCTGTAGATTTTGGCCTCTAGCTCAGCCGGCACCTAGGGAAACCTACCAAACCTGTGCATTTCTGAAAACTAGAGACCTAGGGGAATCCAAGGTGGGGTGACTTGCGGGGCTCGGACCAGGTTCTGTTACCCAGAATCCTTTGCAAACCTCAAAATTTGGCTAAAAAAACACATGTTCCTCACATTTCTGTGGCAGAAAGTTCTGGAATCTAAGAGGAGCCACAAATTTCCTCCCACCCAGCGTTCCCCCAAGTCTCCCGATAAAAATGATACCTCACTTGCGTGGGTAGGCCTAGCGCCAGCGACAGGAAACACCCCAAAGCGCAACATGGACACATCCAAAATTATGGAAGAAAACAGAGGTGTTTTTTGCGAAGTGCCTACCTGTAGATTTTGGCCTCTAGCTCAGCCGGCACCTAGGGAAACCTACCAAACCTGTGCATTTCTGAAAACTAGAGACCTGGGGGAATCCAAGGAGGGGTGACTTGCGGGGCTCGGACCAGGTTCTGTTACCCAGAATCCTTTGCAAACCTCAAAATTTGGCTAAAAAAACACATGTTCCTCACATTTCTGTGGCAGAAAGTTCTGGAATCTGAGAGGAGCCACAAATTTCCTGCCACCCAGCGTTCCCCCAAGTCTCCCGATAAAAATGATACCTCACTTGCGTGGGTAGGCCTAGCGCCGGCGACAGGAAACACCCCAAAGCGCAACGTGGACACGTCCAAAATTTTGGAAGAAAACAGAGGTGTTTTTTGCGAAGTGCCTACCTGCAGATTTTGGCCTCTAGCTCAGCCGGCACCTAGGGAAACCTACCAAACCTGTGCATTTCTGAAAACTAGAGACCTAGGGGAATCCAAGATGGGGTGACTTGCGGGGCTCGGACCAGGTTCTGTTACCCAGAATCCTTTGCAAACCTCAAAATTTGGGTAAATAAACACATGTTCCTCACATTTCTGTGGCAGAAAGTTCTGGAATCTGAGAGGAGCCACAAATTTCCTTCCACCCAGCGTTCCCCCAAGTCTCCCGATAAAAATGATACCTCACTTGCGTGGGTAGGCCTAGCGCCGGCGACAGGAAACACCCCAAAGCGCAACGTGGACACGTCCAAAATTTTGGAAGAAAACAGAGGTGTTTTTTGCAAAGGGCCTACCTGTAGATTTTGGCCTCTAGCTCAGCCGGCACCTACGGAAACCTACCAAACCTGTGCATTTCTGAAAACTAGAGACCTAGGGGAATCCAAGGAGGGGTGACTTGCGGGGCTCGGACCAGGTTCTGTTACCCAGAATCCTTTGCAAACCTCAAAATTTGGCTAAAAAAACACATGTTCCTCACATTTCTGTGGCAGAAAGTTCTGGTATCTGAGAGGAGCCACAAATTTCCTTCCACCCAGCGTTCCCCCAAGTCTCCCAATAAAAATTATACCTCACTTGCGTGGGTAGGCCTAGCGCCAGCGACAGGAAACACCCCAAAGCGCAACGTGGACACATCCAAAAGTTTGGAAGAAAACAGAGGTGTTTTTTGCGAAGTGCCTACCTCTAGATTTTGGCCTCTAGCTCAGCCGGCACCTAGGGAAACCTACCAAACCTGTGCATTTCTGAAAACTAGAGACCTAGAGGAATCCAAGGTGGGGTGACTTGCGGGGCTCGGACCAGGTTCTGTTACCCAGAATCCTTTGCAAACCTCAAAATTTGGCTAAAAAAACACATGTTCCTCACATTTCTGTGGCAGAAAGTTCTGGAATCTAAGAGGAGCCACAAATTTCCTTCCACCCAGCGTTCCCCCAAGTCTCCCGATAAAAATGATACCTCACTTGCGTGGGTAGGCCTAGCGCCAGCGACAGGAAACACCCCAAAGCGCAACGTGGACACATCCAAAATTATGGAAGAAAACAGAGGTGTTTTTTGCGAAGTGCCTACCTGTAGATTTTGGCCTCTAGCTCAGCCGGCACCTAGGGAAACCTACCAAACCTGTGCATTTCTGAAAACTAGAGACCTAGGGGAATCCAAGGAGGGGTGACTTGCGGGGCTCGGACCAGGTTCTGTTACCCAGAATCCTTTGCAAACCTCAAAATTTGGCTAAAAAAACACATGTTCCTCACATTTCTGTGGCAGAAAGTTCTGGAATCTGAGAGGATCCACAAAATTCCTTCCACCCAGCGTTCTCCCAAGTCTCCCGATAAAAATGATACCTCACTTGCGTGGGTAGGCCTAGCGCCAGCGACAGGAAACACCCCAAAGCGCAACGTGGACACATCCAAAATTTTGGAAGAAAACAGAGGTGTTTTTTGTGAAGTGCCTACCTGTAGATTTTGGCCTCTAGCTCAGCCGGCACCTAGGGAAACCTACCAAACCTGTGCATTTCTGAAAACTAGAGATCTAAGGGAATCCAAGGAGGGGTGACTTGCGGGGCTCGGACCAGGTTCTGTTACCCAGAATCCTTTGCAAACCTCAAAATTTGGCTAAAAAAACACATGTTCCTCACATTTCTGTGGCAGAAAGTTCTGGAATCTGAGAGGAGCCACAAATTTCCTTCCACCCAGCGTTCCCCCAAGTCTCCCGATAAAAATGATACCTCACTTGCGTGGGTAGGCCTAGCGCCGGCGACAGGAAACACCCCAAAGCGCAACGTGGACACATCCAAAATTATGGAAGAAAACAGAGGTGTTTTTTGCGAAGTGCCTACCTGTAGATTTTGGCCTCTAGCTCAGCCGGCACCTAGGGAAACCTACCAAACCTGTGCATTTCTGAAAACTAGAGACCTAGGGGAATCCAAGGAGGGGTGACTTGCGGGGCTCGGACCAGGTTCTGTTACCCAGAATCCTTTGCAAACCTCAAAATTTGGCTAAAAAAACACATGTTCCTCACATTTCTGTGGCTGAAAGTTCTGGAATCTGAGAGGAGCCACAAATTTCCTTCCACCCAGCGTTCCCCCAAGTCTACCGATAAAAATGATACCTCACTTGCATGGGTAGGCCTAGCGCCAGCGACAGGAAACACCCCAAAGCGCAACGTGGACTCATCCAAAATTTTGGAAGAAAACAGAGGTGTTTTTTGCGAAGTGCCTACCTGTAGATTTTGGCCTCTAGCTCAGCCGGCACCTAGGGAAACCTACCAAACCTGTACATTTCTGAACACTAGAGACCTAGGGGAATCCAGGGAGGGGTGACTTGCGGGGCTCGGACCAGGTTCTGTTACCCAGAATCCTTTGCAAACCTCAAAATTTGGCTAAAAAAACACATGTTCCTCACATTTCTGTGGCAGAAAGTTCTGGAATCTGAGAGGAACCACAAATTTCCTTCCACCCAGCGTTCCCCCAAGTCTCCCGATAAAAATGATACCTCACTTGCGTGGGTAGGCCTAGCGCCGGCGACAGGAAACACCCCAAAGCGCAACGTGGACACGTCCAAAATTTTGGAAGAAAACAGAGGTGTTTTTTGCGAAGTGCCTACCTGTAGATTTTGGCCTCTAGCTCAGCCGGCACCTAGGGAAACCTACCAAACCTGTGCATTTCTGAAAACTAGAGACCTAGGGGAATCCAAGGAGGGGTGACTTGCGGGGCTCAGACTAGGTTCTGTTACCCAGAATCCTTTGCAAACCTCAAAATTTGGCTAAAAAAACACATGTTCCTCACATTTCTGTGGCAGAAAGTTCTGGAATCTGAGAGGAACCACAAATTTCCTTCCACCCAGCGTTCCCCCAAGTCTCCCGATAAAAATGATACCTCACTTGCGTGGGTAGGCCTAGCGCCCGCGACAGGAAACGCCCCAAAACGCAACGTGGACACATCCCATTTTTTGAAAGAAAACAGTGCCTACCTGTGGATTTTGGCCTGTAGCTCAGCCGGCACCTAGGGAAACCTAGCAAACCTGTGCATTTCTGAAAACTAGAGACCTAGGGGAATTCAAGGAGGGGTGACTTGCGGGGCTCGGACCAGGTTCTGTTACCCAGAATCCTTTGCAAACCTCAAAATGTGGCTAAAAAAACACATGTTCCTCACATTTCAGTGGCAGAAAGTTCTGGAATCTGAGAGGAGCCACAAATTTCCTTCCACCCAGCGTTCCCCTAAGTCTCTCAATAAAAATGGTACCTCACTTCTGTGGGTAGGCCTAGCGCCCACGGAAGGAAATGGCCCAAAACACAACGTGGACAGAACCTATTTTTTCACAGAAAACAGAGGTGTTTTTTGCAAAGTGCCTACCTGTGGAGTTTGGCCTCTAGCTCAGCTGGCCCCGGGAGGTGGGGGGGGGCAGAAATGCCCTAAAATAAATTTGCCCCCCCAGCTCCCACCCCCCCCCCCCCCCGGGAGCGACCCTTGCCTACGGGGTCGCTCCCCCTGCGTAACATTGGCGCCAAAAAACAAATCCCAGGAGCCTAGTGGTTTCTGCCCCCTTGGGGGCAGATTGACCTAAAATCGGCCAATCTGCCCCCAAGTGGGGCAGAAATTGCCTAAATACAATTTGCCCCCCAGGGGAGCGACCCTTGCCTGATGGGTCACTCCCCATCTCGAAAAAAACAAACAAACAAAAAAAAAACACAACAAAAAAATTTACCCTGGTGCCCTGAGGGTTCTGCCCCCCCCTGGGGGCAGTTCGGCCTAATAATAGGCCGATCTGCCCCCAGGGGGGGCAGAAATGGCCTAAAATAAATTTGCCCCCCCAACCCCCACCCCCCACCCGGAGCGCCCCTTGCCTACGGGGTCGCTCCCCCTGCGTGACATTGGCGCCAAAAAAGCAAATCCCAGGTGCCTAGTGGTTTCTGCCCCCTTGGGGAAGATTGACCTAAAATCGGCCAATCTGCCCCCAAGGGGGGCAGAAATGGCCTAAATACAATTTGCCCCCCAGGGGAGCGACCCTTGCCTGATGGGTCGCTCCCCATCTCGAAAAAAACAAACAAAAAAAAAAAAACACAACAAAAAAATTTGCCCTGGTGCCTAGAGGGTTCTGCCCCCCCTGGGGGCAGTTCGGCCTAATAATAGGCCGATCTGCCCCCAGGGGGGGCAGAAATGGCCTAAAATAAATTTGCCCCCCCCAGCCCCCACCCCACCCCCCCAGGAGCGACCCTTGCCTACGGGGTCGCTCCCCCTGCGTGACATTGGCGCCAAAAAACAAATCCCAGGTGCCTAGTGGTTTCTGCCCCCTTGGGGGCAGATTGACCTAAAATCGGCCAATCTGCCCCCAAGTGGGGCAGAAATTGCCTAAATACAATTTGCCCCCCAGGGGAGCGACCCTTGTCTGATGGGTCGCTCCCCATCTCGAAAAAAACAAACAAACAAAAAAAAAACACAACAAAAAAATTTACCCTGGTGCCCTGAGGGTTCTGCCCCCCCCTGGGGGCAGTTCGGCCTAATAATAGGCCGATCTGCCCCCAGGGGGGGCAGAAATGGCCTAAAATAAATTTGGAGGGGCTAACAGTTTTAAGGACTAGTTGACACATTACTGTCTATTACTGATTACTAACACCTGCAGATCTTACTGGGCATGTGCGAAAGTGGGAGATGCTAAATATAACTTGTCACTAGACAGATTTTCAAGAGTAGTTAACAGAAAGGTAGGACAGAGCACATGGCGAGCACATGGCAGAGAAAATGTCTGCCATGAATACAAAATGGATTCCGTCAAATGTTCACAATAGTTGCTAAATACAAGATGTCTTCTGCTAATGCTTAATCTAATCGCTATTAAGTTACAACACCTAAGGTGTCCTGAGCTGAGGTGACCCCTGCCTTTAGAAATCCTCCATCTTGAGATTGGAGGATTCCCCCAGTAGGATTAAGGATGTGCCCCTCTCCCCTCAGGGAGGAGGCACAAAGAGGGTGTAGCCACGCACCAGGACAGTAGCCATTGGCTACTGCCCTCCTGATCTAAACACACCCTTAAATCTAGTATTTAGGGGTGATCCAGAACCCAGAAAATCTGATTCCTGCAACCTACAAAAAGAAGAAGACTGCTGACCTGAAAGCCCTGCAGAGACGATGGAGAAGACAACTGACGAGGCCCCAGCCCTACCGGCCTGTCTCCAGACTCAAAGAACTTGCACAGCGACGCATCTGACAGGGAGCAGCGACCTCTGAAGCCTCAGAGGACTGCCCTGAACCGAAGGACCAAGAAACTCCTGAGAACAGCAGCACTGTTCAAAAACAGCAACAAGTTTGCAACTTTCTTGCAACTTTCAAAGACTTCACTCTTCCCACCGGAAGCGTGATATTTCACACTCTGCACTCGATGCCCCCGGCTCGAGCTCCAGGAAACCAACACTGCAGGGAGGACTCCCTGTTGACTTTGACCTTGTGAGTAACCTGAGATGATCCCCCTGGACCTCCACAGTGACGCATGCAGAAAGGATGCAGAGGCTCCCCCTGTCCGTGACTGCCTGGAACAAAGAACCCGACGCCAGGACCAAGCACTTCACCCACAGCCCCCAGGACCAGAAGGAACCAAACTCCAGTGCAGGAGTGACCATCAGGCAACCCTCTGCCTAGCCCAGTCGGTGGCTCCCCCGGGAAGCTCCCCTGTGCCCTGCCTGCACCACTAGAGTGACCCCCGGGTCCCTCCATTGATTCCTATTGAATACCCGATGCCTGCTAAGCACACTGCACCCGGCCACCCCTGTGCCGCTGACGGTGTGCTTTGTGTGCCTACTTGCATCCCCCCAGTACTCTACAAAACCCCCCTGGTCTGCCCTCCGAAGACGCAGGTACTTAACTGTTGGCAGACTGGAACCGGAGCACCCCTGTTCTTCATAGGTGCCTATGTGTTTTGGGCACTCCTTTGACATCTGCACCTGACTGGCCCTGTGTTGCTTGTGCAGTGACTTTGGGATTGCCTCGAACCCCCAACAGTGGGCTGCCTATGCCCAGGAACTTGAACTTGTAAGTGCCTTACTTACCTGAAAAACTAACCAATACTTACCTCCCCCAGGAACTGTTGATTTTTGCACAGTTTCCAGTTTTAAAATAGCTTATAGCCATTTTAACTAAAATTGTGTATGTTACTGCTCTAATTCAAAGTTCCTTACTTACCTGCGTGGAGTACCTTGAATTTTATGTATTTACTTCAAATCTTGAATCTTGTGGTTCTAAAATAAATTAAGAAAATATATTTTTCTATATAAAAACTATTGGCCTGGAGTTAAGTCTTTGAGTGTGTGTTCGTCATTTATTGCCTGTGTGTGTGTACAACAAATGCGTAACACTACCCTCTGATAAGCTTACTGCTCGACCACACTACCACAAAATAGAGCATTAGTATTATCTAGTTTTGCCACTATCAACCTTTAAAGGGAACCCTGGGGCTCTGTGCACACTATCCCTCACTTTGAGATAGTATATACAGAGCCAACTTCCTACACATACCTTGCTGACTAACAATGCTAGACAGCTAAAGAAAACTCACATGCCCTTTCTATGTCTGACATGAAATAATGTAGCTGCTTTTCTGAGTCTGGGCTTACAGTGATTGGAAGTATTTGTGAATTAGATTATAACTGTTAGAAATGGGGTCTCTGGTTAGCAGTCAGTTTGCCCACTGTCCAAGCAGGGACCCTCACTCTAGTCAGGGCGATGGAGATACACACTTAGATTACCCATGCCCACCCCATGGTAGCTTGGCACAAGCAGTCAGGCTTATCTCTAAGGCAATGTATAAAGTATTTGTACCAACACAGACAGTAATACAGTGAAAACACTACAAAATGGACACCACACCAGTTTAGAAAAGTAGGCAATATTTATCGAAATCAAACAAGGCCAAAATCACAAAAATCCAACACAAGTTTTACACAAGTAAAGTTATGAATTTTCAAAATAATAGTCTTACTCCAAAGAAAACAATGGACACATTGCTTGCACACAGAGTACCCAGTTTGTGTTGAAAATAACACCGCATAGACGAGCGTGCATCGGAAAAGTCTGTGATGCATCAATTCCTTACTCACAAGTGAGGCCGTGCGTAGTTTCTTCTCTGGTCGGGCAGTCGATGCGTCGCATGAGAGTGATGCGTCAATCTCCAGACAGGGCACCTCGGATCTGAGCTGCGTGGGGTTTGTGCTGTTTTCAGGAGCCGCAAGCGGGTGTTGCATCATTTCACCAGCTGCGACGCAGGTGATGTGTTGATTTTCCAGCTGTGATGTAGGTGGTGCATCTGTTTCAGCCGCGAGGTGGGTGGCATTATATATTTACAGCTGCGTTGCAGCTGCATTGAAATGTTCCCTGCACGGCTCCCTGTGCATGGATTTCCATTCTTGTTCTACCAGCTTCACCTTTCAAGGGCCGAGGGACTGGAAAGGGCATCACTTGGCAGGGCAGGAGTCCCAGCAGAGAGTCTAGGTGCTGGCGGAGGGAGTCTTTGATGGCCCTGAGAGTTCAAAACAGCAAGCAAGCTCAATCCAAGCCCTTGGAGATTATTCACAATCAGGAACATACTACAAAGCCCAGTTTTTGTCTTCTTCAGGCAGAAGAAGCAACTGCAAGCCAACACAGCAAAGTACAGTCACAGGGAAATGCAAGTACTCCTCCACCAGCTCTTCAGCACTTCTCCTTGGAAGAGGTTCCTCTTGGTTCCAGAAGTAATCTAAAAATCTGGGGTTTTAGATAAGGAAACTTCAAAGGAAAGATCCTGCCTTGCCCAGGCCTGGCTCCAGACTCACACCAGGGGTTTAGAGACTGCATTGTGTGAGGGCAGACACAGCCCATTAAGATGTAAGTGACCAGTCCTCCCTCCACTCTAGCCCAGATGGCCCATTCGGATATGCAAACTACACCCCACCTCCCTTTTTGTCACTGTCTAGAGGGGATTCAAAACCAACACAACTGTCAGTCTGATCCAGACAGAGAATACACGAACAGGCACAGTCACAGAATGGTTTAAGCAAGAAAATGCACACTTTCTAAAAGTGCCATTTTCAAACTGACTCAACAGGGAGTCCTCCCTGACTATTTAAAAAACAACTTTATCAAAAGATGTATTTTTAAATTGTGAGTCCAGAGACACCAAACTCCAAATTTCTATCTGCTCCCAAAGGGAAACTGCACTTAAAAGATATTTGAAGGCAGCCCCCATGTTAACCTATGAGAGGGATAGGCCTTGCAACAGTGAAATCCAACTTTGGCAGTATTTCACTGTTAGGACATGTAAAACACATCAGTACATGTCCCATCTTTAACATACACTGCACCCTCCCATGGGGCTACCTAGGGCCAACCTTAGGGGTGCCTTACATGTATAAAAAGGAAAGGTTTGGGCCTGGCAAGTGGGTACACTTGCCAGGTCAAATTGGCAGATTACAAATGTACACACAGTCACTGCAGTGGCAGGTCTAAGCCATGTTTACATGACTACTCATATGGGTGGCACAACCAGTACTGCAGGCCTACTAGTAGCATTTGATTTATAGGCCCTAGGTACCTCTAGTGCACTTCACTAGGGACTTACTAGTAACTCAAATATGTCAATCATGGAAAGTCAATTACACATACAATTTACACAGGGAACACTTACTCCTTAGCACCTGTCAGCAGTGGTAAAGTGTCCAGAAAAAACAAACAGCCAAAAAAAGAGTCCGGCACACAGAAACAATCTGGGAAGCAGAGGCAAAAAAGTTAGGGGAGACCAGACCAAGGATGCTAAGTCTAACAATTAGTATGAGTTAATTTGAGGAGAGGGTATGTGAGTTTGTTGGTTGGATTGACTAGAGTAATGGAGGGATAGAGGAGGTAAGAATCCAGAAGTGTTAATTGGGAGTGTATAGTAACAGGATGAGGCTTGGGATGAGTAAAGGAGAGATGGAGGTGGGAAGAGTCTGTGGAATGGGGTTAGGGAGATCATAGTAGCAGAAGGGATTTTGGATCAGTCAAAGGTGAGAAAAATAAGGGAGAATTTAGTAGGGTTGTTTGGGAGATCATAGTAGAAAACTGAGGTTCAGGGTGAGCAAGATGCGGTAGAGGAGGGAAGAGCTTACGCAGGGATATTTTGGAGATCAAAGTAGTAGAATGGGTTTGAGATGAGTCACAGTGGAGATGGAGGATAGATTGATAGAGACATAGGGTGATGGGGACACAAAGTAAAGCTTACAAGAGAGTAAAATTATTATTTATTTTTTTATTTAATTATTTATGTTTTGAATTTTATTTATAGATATAATTTTATTTTTATTTATTTATTCTCTAGTACAGTGGCACTAGAGAATAAATAAATAGATATGTAAATACATAGTAAGGGAATATATGTGCAAGGAATACAATAATGGATATAATAATATGAGAAGTACAGTTGTATTGTATAAACACAGGCTTCCAAGATTTGTAATATTTGATGTTAATTAATAAGAGTAGTTTCTTTTATCTTGCATCAATTTTTCAATAGCCAAACACTTAGGGCCGTATTTATACTTTTTGGCGCACAACTGCGCCAATGCAGTTGTGCGTCAAAAAATTTAACGCCGGCTAACACCATTCCAAAGTGCCATGCCTTATTTATGGAATGACGTTAGCCGGCGGAGCTGACTGGTGTGCGTCAAAATAAATGACTTACACCAGGCAGCGCCGGCGTAGGGGAAAATGGAGCTTGGGCGTCAAAAAATGGGGCAAGTCAGGCTGAGGCAAAATTTTGGCCTCAACTCGATTTGCGCCATTTTTTTTTACTCCCAACCCCCATTGAAATGACTCCTGTCTTAGCACAGACAGGAGTCATGCCCCCTTGCCCAATGGCCATGCCCAGGGGACTTATGTCCCCTGGGCATGGTCATTGGGCATAGTGGCATTTAGGGGGGCACAAATCAGGCCCCCCTATGCCGCAAAAAAAAAAAAAAATACTTACCTGAACTTACCTTAAGTTCCTTGGGATGGGTCCCTCCATCCTTGGGCGTCCTCCTAGGGTGGGCAAGGGTGGCAGGGGGTGTCCCTGGGGGCATGGGAGGGCACCTCTGGGCTCCTTCTGAGCCCACAGGTCCCTTAACGCCTGCCCTGACCAGGCATTAAGAAATGACGCAAAAGCGGCTGGACGTCATTTTTTTTTACCCGCCCACTCCCGGGCGTCATTTTTGCCCGGGAGTATAAATACGGCGCACATGCCTCGGAGTCATTTTTTAGAAGGGAACGCCTACCTTGCATATCATTAACGCAAGGAAGGTGTCCACGCTAAAAAATTACGCAAACTCCAAGATCTTTGGCGCTAGACGGGTCTAACGCCAAAGTATAAATATGGAGTTAGTTTTGCGTCGGATTTGCGTTAAAAAAAACTACGCAAATCCGACGCAAACAGAGTATAAATATGCCCCTTACTGTTAAAATAGTTAAGATAACATTTGCTCATAGTGATATTAAAAAAGGCAGGGATTCCTAAGTATTCAATATAACACCTTATCTAGGAGCTATGCAATGACCTATGAACATGTTAAGCATAAAATAATATACACATTTATATGTATATACACACACACACATATATATATATATATATACACACACACACACACACATGCATACACACACATATATACATATATTTAACTGTGAGTAAATATAAATGTGTTAAAAAGGCTTAAAGAGTATGTGTATATTTTATTATTATGAAATAATAATTATACATATTTCTTAAAAAACTATACATATCGAGAATATAAACATAATCAGATTATAAATATTTATAAACACAGGCATATGAAGTCCATTGCTGTTCGAATATGGTGGTTGTGAGAGAAAGAGCCAACTCTTGAGTAGTCTTCTGAACATAAGATAGTTATTGTGGATCTTATATTTGGGGATAATGAATTCCATAATTTGGCTGCTTCACCAGAGAAGGATGTATCACCTACTGGCTTTTTCTTGTATGGTAGTGTTATAAGGCAGGGTGCCAATCTTGAGCAGAGGTTTCTTTGTTGAATGTATTTGGTTATTTTGTTTCTGATGAAAAGCATTCCTGTTCCATGTATAGCTTTCTGCGTGATACAAAGCAGCTTGAAGGTGGATATTCTGGCAACCGGTAACCAGTGTAGTGCTCTCATGGCAGGGGAGATGTGGGCTTGTGGCTTTACATGTAATAGTAGCCTGGCAGCTGAGATTTGAATATGTTGTAGTTTTTTCATAATAGATAGAGATGATCATGGTAGAGGCCATTGGCATAATCGAGTTTAGATAGTACAAGAGAGATAGTAGCCTCCACCTTGTGTGGAAATCAGAGGTAGGGGAAGATGCATTCAAGGTGATGGAGCATGATCATGCTAATTTGTCCACTTTGGCATTCATTGTTAACTTGGAGTCCATGGTAATTCCAAGGTTTTTAACTTCCCTGGATTCTTGAGTATGTGGTCCCAGATCATCAGGCTAGGCGCACAGTGGGTCATAATTTTTCCAATCACCACATGTGAGTATTTCTGTTTTGGAAGCATTCAGTTTGAGATGGCTCCAAGTCATCCACTGATCAGCTGCTCTGAGGCAACTGAAGATTTGAGTTTTCAATGTCCTTGGGACATTCCAATTTAAGTAGTATTTGTGTGTCATCTGCTTAGTTGTAGCATGTGAGTTGAAAATCATTGATCAATTCTGGTAATTACATCATGTAGATATTGAAAAGCATAGGTGAGATGATCGATCCTTGTGGGACCCCTGCTTTAGTGAGGTAGGGTTTGGACAAGAAGGGGGGAGAATAGATAATATTAGTTCTGTTTTGAAGGTAGGATGTAATCAAGTCGAGAGCAGTCCCTTCTATGCCGACTTTGTGAAATCTTTGAATTAGGGTGTCATGGTCAATAGTATCAAAAGCAGCTGCGAGGTCCAAGAGAAGTAGTACAACAACTCCATTGCAGTCAACTGTGTTTTTAAGATCATCGCAGATTGCTGTGAGTACTGATTCAGTGCCTCCTCCTGGACGGAATCCAGTTTGGTAGCCTGAAAGTATGGAGTTGTTATCAATGAATTGAGACATCTCGGCAAATGTTGCTCTTTCTGTCAGTTTGCCCAGGAAAGGACCATTTGAAATTGGTCTGTAGTTGTGGGGGTCATGCTGTTCTAGGTTTGTTTTCTTTAATAACAGATGTATGTATGCCTTCTTCAAGTCTACAGGAAAAGTTCTCATAGTTAAAGAGGTATTGATGATTCTTTTTACAGGTGTGGCAGCAGAAGTAAATAAAAGAATGTTTTTGAAGACGTGTGGAGGACAAGGGTCAGAAGGGCAGCTGGAAGGCCTGCTTGTTTTGGCCAAATCCATGAAATCTTCTTGTGATACTTGTTTGAAGGAGTGCAGAGGCTGGGTTTGTTTACTCTTGGAGGGGATTTTAGGAAACTGCTTGGTGCTGATGGGTTTCTTCTGTTTTAAATAGGAGTCCAATGTGTCTGCCTTGGTTATGATTATTGTAACAGTGGCAAGGTGTTGGATTTTTCATTATCAATCTTTTGAGTCATTGAATGTCACATTGAGCTACTTCCTAGCAATATTTATGCTTATATGAAATATTCCAATGTTAGCCTATGGAGCTCACTGTCTACAATGGTGACAATGAAATGGGTAGTTTTTCCCTTACCAGGCATATATAAAACACATTTTATAATGTCCCTGCTTATAGGTACATGGCACCTCCCAAACCCCCCAACCATCACTTTGGGAGTACCTTTAATTTCAAAGTTGAATCTGCACACATTTTACTTTTTTAAGACAGTTTGCAATGCAGGGCTGTCTTTAAAATGACAGCAGGCAACACAGCAGTGCACACTCCAGTGCAAGAAATCTACTAGGCCTCTAAACCTCCCTTCCCTATTATATACTAGGGACTTATGGGTAGTTTGAATCCCCCTTCCTCTATTATATACTAGGGACTTACAGGAGTCTGTCATTCCAAATTGTAATTGTACCACATACTTTTCGATTTCCTGGGACTGGTTAGCAGAGCCCAGGGCACAGTTAGGGTCAGTTACCACCAGTATCAGTCAGCAAAAATGGGGGTGCACATGCTACAAGGATGACTTCCTCACAAATATAATCTTTTATCTGTCATGACACCCAAACCATAAATACATTGTCAATATTGGACTCTCCAATGAGAGGGAAGGTCTAGGTCTAAATGTGCTAAGTATGGAATGTTACTACTTGGCCTCCTGATTACATCTCCCTGTATGGCTGGAGGAAACACCTCCTAGAGAGCAGGTATTAATGATAGACTGGTTGCAATATGGACTTCAAGCATCAGATTATTTTCCCATTGAAGGTAGGCTCTGGAATAGCTCAGCAAGTCTCCCTGATGCCAATGGCCTGGAACCATAATGTCAGACAGATAATAAATACAGTTTAATGTGCTGATCAGATGCTGCTTCGAGGGTTGAGGTAATTTCGAAATATCTACTCAGAAGCTAGTCCAGAGGGCTGGCTAGATGATAAATGCACTAAGATTGCTGATCACTACAATTGGGACATTCTATGTCTGTTTGAGGCAGAGACCCAAATCGTAGTACGTACAGACAGCGTAATTTTCTATGCTCAATTATCTGGGGCAAAACACAAAGCATGCAAGAGGATTTCTGGCAGGTCAGTAAAATCTGCAGTACTTAATGACAGGTGTAGGGCTATAGCTTTCTCCAAATAGGCAATGAGCTGTGCTCGCTTGTGCAGTGTGGTGAGACCTAGACCTAGCCCATGCAAACCACAAGAAGAACCAAATAGAATATTACTTAATGGTATTAGCTCCGACATTATCAAAAAGATGTATAGTAGTTTATTGGATAGAAGAGAAGGAGCCTGCTTATCAAGTGGGTGGGGTATGGAGGAATGGTCACTAGCTGAAGAGCTGGGAATTGATTGCTCGTTGAGCAGATCCTAAACTATCCAATGCCCCGTTCACGTGGGGGGAAAGAGGTGGACTGCTCAGTGACCATATTGAGACAGGTCAGTCAGGCTGAGACACTGCTTGGGAAGAGTACCTGTCAGAGTCACCAGATCCTCGGGGTCCGTGCACGTTCCCAACACTTCCACCACAAGACAGCTCCAATACTCTGATTAGATTTATCACAGAGTCTAAGAGAGTCCAAGTGGGGAAAAGGGGATTAGGACGGGAACAGCTGGGAAGGAGACGTGTAGGAAGCAAAAGGTTAAAACACAACATCAAAATTACATCTCATGAAATCAGTACCATGCTACAACTCTAAGCTTCGTCTTTTCCGAAAAAACATGAACAACCCTAGAATAATCCTAAAACTGACTAGGCTTTAGATGACCGAATACCTGAGGAGGAAACAGGAAAAGTTAAATAGGACTTTCAGATTCAAGTACTTTCTTTAACATGAGAATCAGGAAACACTCTGAGCAATTTCTAAACAACCATATGAATCTCCTTTTAGGAATACATATCAGGAACACACAGCATTACATCTAGAACTCTGGTATTGCTGTGTCCATCTCAGAAAAAAAAACATTGGGAAGTAAATTGCGCACATTGCAGATTTTTATATGAGTATTAAACACCATAAAGGTTTGTGCACCATGAAATCACACAACGTAGATTCAAGAAATAAATCATGCGACGTGTCAACTTGAAATGCTACCAAGAAAATGTCTTAGAATGGTAGCGCACAGTAACTTACATTATTTATACACGAGGAAAGAATTGCGTGTCTTTGACGATTCAAATGCCACCATACAAAAGCCAAGAAATGGTAGCGCACAATGAATAACATGAAAAAACACTCAAGGAAAGAATCGCACGTGTTGCCGATTCGTATGCCACCATGTAAATGCCAGAAAATGGTAGCGCACAATGAACAGCATAAATTACACACGAGAAGTGAATCGCGCGTTTCGCCGATTCAAATGCCACCATGTAAATGTCAAGAAAAGATAGCGCGCAATGAACAACAAAGTTAAATGCTCATGAAACGAGTTGCACGTCTTGCCAACTCGTAAAACATCATGTAAATGTCAAGAAATATCAGCGCGCAATAAACAATAATGTAATAACGAAGTCAAATCTTTATGGAATAAATTGCGCGTCCTCCCTATTTGCAAACCACCATACAAATGTCAAAAAATGGCAGCGCACAAGTAATCTGTTATTCATTTAAGAATTAAAATCAAAAATATGAAGATTCTCAATTACGGTGTTGGGAAATGTCCAAACACCGTCTTACTGCCTGGAAACAGTGATCACCAATGAGAGATGAGTGCAGAAGACTGGAAAATCCAAATAGGCCGCCGGGACAGGAGCTCATTAAGAAGCTGCTGCTCTGCACCAGGACCTCTGAATAGTGAGCACTGGAAGTTGGGCTGACTCTCTTTTATAGAGTCTTGGCCCAGCCTAGAACCACGCCCAGGCATGTTGCAGGGAAAGTCTCCAGAAGGCCCTGGAAAGGGACCACACCCTAACACACTTTGAATGTCTGCAGCAATACATTGTAAATGTTCAGTATTTATAAGCACCTTAAAAATGAATCTTTTGGATGGAATTCTGCAATGCAAAAGTTTAAACAATAACATATCATCACAATGCATAAATTACTTTATCTTGTGAGTGTTGGGTTTTTGCATTCTAGATGCCCGTAGAGCGCGCACTGTCCTGGTGTTGACAGTACTCCCCTCTCCCAGGCGCGCTCTAGGGCCTGGTTTATCTGGATTGAGACGATGAAAGAGTCTCACAAGTACTGGAGCATGAACATCAGATGCGGAAACCCATGAATTACTTTCAGGGCCATAACCTTTCCATGAGATTAAGTACCATAGGTTACGCCCTCTCAGTTTAGAGTCCAACACTTTCTTGACTTCATATTCTTCTTCCCCCTGTACTAGAACAGGAGCTGGATGAGGGCGGACCTTTTGGACTGCCTTTTTTAAGAGGGAAGTATGGAACACTGGATGAATCCGTAATGATTTTGGCAATTGTAGTTTATAGGTCACAGGATTGATTTGATGAAGAACAGTGTAAGGACCTATAAATCTGGGGTTGAACATGTGCTTCGTCTTGAAGTCTATATGTTTTGTGGAAAGCCACACTTTGTCACCAGGTTGATACTGCGGTCCCTCACAATGTTTCTTGTCATAATGCTTTTTGTATTTTTGTTTGGCTTTTTCTAAATGTTGTTGAATCGATTTCTGAGTTTGATGCAAATGTTGAATGATTTCTGACACAGCTGGAGTGAGAGAGCTTTCTTGAGGAATTGTGATGGGCAAGGTGTCAGGATGATAGCCAAACAAACCAAAGAAGGGTGTAATGCCAGTAGAAGTGTGGAAGGAGTTGTTGTAGGCTAACTCAGCTAACCAGAGCATTGATGTCCATGAATTAAGTGCTTTTTCAGCGTAAGCACGTAGGTATTGCTTCAAAGTCGGATTTAGTCTCTCCGTTTGACCATCTGTTTGAGGATGGTGGCTAGTAGATAGGGTAGATGTCACTTGGAGTGTTTTACACCATGTCTTCCAGAAGTTGGAGGCAAATTGCGATCCCCGATCGGAGAGGATCACTTTTGGTAGGCCATGATAACGAACCACTCTATTCAGTAAGATAGTTGCCAGTTCACTAGAGGTGGGTAATTTCTTACAGGCAATGAAATGTCCATATTTCGTGAGACTATTTACTACCACCAGAATTATTGAATGCTGTTGAACCACTGGCAGACCTGTAATAAAGTCTAAAGAGATGTGTTCCCACGGACGACTTGGGGTTGGGAGTGGGTGTAACAACCCTTTCGGTTTTGAATGACTTGTTTTAGTGCGAGCACAGACTTCGCAGTTGTTTACCATTGTTTTTACATCCTTTGTTAAGTAGGCCACCAAAAATAGTGTTGGATTAATTCAAGAGTTTTAGGAGTACCAGGGTGACCTGCTGTAGGTATAAAATGCAACCAATGAAACACTATCTTGTGAAGTTTGGTAGTGGGCACGAACAAACGAGCATCGTAAAAGGGTAATCCTTGCTTGATTGATCTTTTTGGATCTGCTTGTGCCCACGCCTGCCATTTTTCAACAGTGAATGAATTGCGGATGTCTTCAAAGAAATCTTCTGTTTTTATGATACATAGGACCTTGTCAGGAGCAATGATAGCTCTGGAGATTTGAACTGCAGGCAATGTGGTAGACTCTTGGTGGGACAAAGCATCAGCTTTGCGATTATCTTTACCAGGCCGGAAGGTTACCACAAAATCAAACTCGGCAAAAAACAGCATCCAGCGTAATTGCCGAGGAGTCAAAAGTCTGGCAGAACTCATGAATTGAAGATTGCGATGATCAGTATATACTGTGACAGTATATTTAGCTCCCAACAAATGATGTCTCCATTCTTTAAAGGCGTCACGAATCGCCAGAAGCTCTTTTTCAGCAATTACATAGTTCTGTTCGGCTTCGTTCAACTTCCGAGACATGTAAGCTACAGGATGAAGCTGACCAGTGTCTTTGTTTCGTTGTGACAAGACTGCTCCTATCGCCACATCTGAAGCATCAGCTTCCACTATGAAAGGTCGATCCGCATCTGGATGAGTCAAGACTGGGGCAGTGGAGAAAGCTTCTTTCAAAGTTGAAAAGGCTTGGTCTGCTTCTGGGGACCATACAAATTTTTCTTTCTTTCCTAATAACTTAGTAATTGGAGCCACTGTCTGGGAGAAATGATTGAAGAACCTCCGGTAAAAATTTGCAAAGCCCAGGAAACATTGTACATCACGAACAGTCTTTGGGATGGGCCATTCAGATACGGCTTTTACTTTCCTTTCTGCCATCACCATACCTTGAGGGGTAAGGATAACCCCTAAAAACTCAACTGTGGTAACATGAAACTCACACTTGGTTAGCTTGCAATATAAATGGTGTTTACGAAGGGCTGCCAAAATGTTCTTGACATGTTGAACATGTTCATTCTCATTGTTTGAGTAGATCAAAATGTCATCAATGTAAACTATGGCAAAGATATCGAGGTACTCTCTAAGAACGTCATTTAAGAAAAATTGAAATGCTGCTGGAGCATTGCACAGACCAAAAGGCATGACAGTGAATTCAAAAAGGCCATATCTTGTTTTGAATGCCGTTTTCCATTCGTCACCCTCTCTCATTCTGACCAAATGGTAAGCACCTCGAAGATCAAGCTTCGTGTAGATTTTTGCTTTCTTTACTTGTTCCAGTAAGACCGGAATTAGAGGCAAAGGATATTTGTTCTTGATGGTGATTTTATTCAAGCACCTATAGTCGATACAAGTTCGAAGCTCTCCATTCGCTTTTGTAACAAAAAACAAAGGAGAAGCTGTGGGAGACTTAGAGGGGCGGATGAAACCATTCTCTAAGAATTTATCCAAGTATTTTCGTAAATGTTGATTTTCATGTTCTGACAGGGCATACACACGACAGTTGGGAAGTATTCCCCCTGGGACTAGATCAATTTGACAGTCATAAGATCTATGAGGAGGTAAGTTCTCTGCTTCCTTCTCATCAAATACATCTTCATAAGACGAATACTGTTTGGGCAACTGAACTTCTTTCTCTGCTGCGGTAGCTATGTAAGAATGGCGAACTTCCGATTCTTGAGTCCTTTGGACACAATGTTCTTTACATAGCACTGATGAGAACACGATCTTTCGTTCAGCCCAATTAATCTCTGGATTGTGATGAGTTAACCATGGCAAGCCAAGGATGATCCCATACTGGGGAGCATGGATCACGTCAAGGATGAGTTCCTCTTTATGTTTCTTTCTTTGATTTTTACCTTCACAAATTATTGTCAAGGGGACAATCTGAAGAGTTATCGGACCTCCAGTCAAGAGTTTTCCATCAAGTGCCTGGATGGTTTCTGGAGTCTTCTTTTCAATACATGAGATTCCCCATGCACGAACCAATTGAGCATCAACAAAGTTTCCTGTAGCCCCAGAGTCGACTAGAGCCTTCTTGAAATATGTATTTTTCTTGACCTGAACTCTTATTCCCAATTTTAGATGTTTGGATTGTGAAGGATCCACGGTGACACCCAAGAGCAACCCTTCTCTGCAACTTGGGTGCTTTAGATTTTCCGACTCGACTGATGCATTGGTTGCAACTTTCTGAACTGGGCCTCGCTTGCTCTTTGTTTTGATTGGACAATCTTTGGCGAAATGACCTTTCCGCCCACAATAGAGACATTGCCCATTTTTTCTGCGTAGGTCCTTTTCGTCTTTGGTCAAAGGTCTCCTGATGGTTCCAATTTCCATCGGTTCCGGCCTTCTTTCTCTCGGAATTCTTGAGTCTTTGTTATCATGAGCATGCCAAGAATGTTTTTCAGTCTTTTTACGCGTTCCTTTTCATACATTTAAACGATGATCAAGCCTCAAGACAAGGTTTATTAAATCTTGACAGTTTGCAGGTTGTGGGTCGATTTGCGCTAAGATGTCTTTAGCTCCTCTTTGAGTCCCCTGTAAAACAAGGCTGC
Organism: Pleurodeles waltl; assembly: GCF_031143425.1. Classification (NCBI taxonomy): domain Eukaryota; kingdom Metazoa; phylum Chordata; class Amphibia; order Caudata; family Salamandridae; genus Pleurodeles; species Pleurodeles waltl. Next base: position 107,289,030 of record NC_090440.1, on the reverse strand, counting down.
TTGTTTTTCTTCAGGTCAGGATGTCTCAGCGACCAGCCGATTAAAGTTGGCTAAATATGACACTAAGTCCTGATTCCCTTGGCGTAAGTCTAATAATTCACGATCTGCTGACTGTGTTACAGTTCTACGATCGAAAACTCTCTCAAATTCACGAACAAAATGTTTCCAGCTGTACAACAGGGGACTATTTTTACGCACAAGAGGAATAGCCCAGGTAGCTGCATCTCCAGACATATATGACAACAAGAAAGCTACTTTAGACTGGGCATCGGGGAAAGTATGTGGTCTGCAGGTGAAGTGAAGTTCCACTTGAACCAGAAAAGATTGCGCTTTCAAGGGATCACCTGAGAAGCGTTCTGGGGGAGCTAAAGGAATGGCTGAAGGAACACTGAGGGAAATGTTAGTCGGACTACCTCCAGAAGTCTGAGAAGAAGTACCTGGCCAAGACACACCTGTGGGACTTTGTTTTTTCTTCTCAACCTTATTCTGTAACTGACTCACCCTCTCAGCTAGACTATTTGTCAAATCCTTTGATGATACCACTTCTGACTGGAGCTGGGTGATAGCCTTGACTATCTCGTCCAGTGTGGCCATGCTGAGAACATACACAAACCAGGAGGATAATAATTTGTGGGCTCACTATTCTGTCAGAGTCACCAGATCCTCGGGGTCAGTGCACGTTCCCAACACTTCCACCACAAGACAGCTCCAATACTCTGATTAGATTTATCACAGAGTCTAAGAGAGTCCAAGTGGGGAAAAGGGGATTAGGACGGGAACAGCTGGGAAGGTGACCTGTAGGAAGCAAAAGGTTAAAACACAACATCAAAATTACATCTCATGAAATCAGTACCATGCTACAACTCTAAGCTTCGTCTTTTCCGAAAAAACATGAACAACCCTAGAATAATCCTAAAACTGACTAGGCTTTAGATGACCGAATACCTGAGGAGGAAACAGGAAAAGTTAAATAGGACTTTCAGATTCAAGTACTTTCTTTAACATGAGAATCAGGAAACACTCTGAGCAATTTCTAAACAACCATATGAATCTCCTTTTAGGAATACATATCAGGAACACGCAGCATTACCTCTAGAACTCTGGTATTGTTGTGTTCATCTCAGAAAAAAAACATTGGGAAGTAAATTGCGCACATTGCAGATTTTTATATGAGTATTAAACACCATAAAGGTTTGTGCACCATGAAATCACACAACGTAGATTCAAGGAATAAATCATGCGACGTGTCAACTTGAAATGCTACCAAGAAAATGTCTTAGAATGGTAGCATACAGTAACTTCCATTATTTATACACGAGGAAAGAATTGCGCGTCTTTGCCGATTCAAATGCCACCATACAAAAGCCAAGAAATGGTAGCGCACAATGAATAACATGAAAAAACACTCAAGGAAAGAATCGCGCGTGTTGCTGATTCGAATGCCACCATGTAAATGCCAGAAAATGGTAGCGCACAATGAACAGCATAAATTACACACGAGAAGTGAATCGCGCGTTTCGCCGATTCGAATGCCACCATGTAAATGTCAAGAAAAGATAGCGCGCAATGAACAACAAAGTTAAATGCTCATGAAACGAGTTGCACGTCTTGCCAACTCGTAAAACATCATGTAAATGTCAAGAAATATCAGCGCGCAATGAACAATAATGTAATAACGAAGTCAAATCTTTATGGAATAAATTGCGCGTCCTCCCTATTTGCAAACCACCATACAAATGTCAAAAAATGGCAGCGCACAAGTAATCTGTTATTCATTTAAGAATTAAAATCAAAAATATGAAGATTCTCAATTACGGTGTTGGGAAATGTCCAAACACCGTCTTACCGCCTGGAAACAGTGATCACCAATGAGAGATGAGTGCAGAAGAGTGGAAAATCCAAATAGGCCGCCGGGACAGGAGCTCAGGAAGAAGCTGCTGCTCTGCACCAGACCTCTGAATAGTGAGCACTGGAAGTTGGGCTGACTCTCTTTTATAGAGTCTTGGACCAGCCTAGAACCACGCCCAGGCATGTTACAGGGAAAGTCTCCAGAAGGCCCTGGAAAGGGACCACACCCTAACACACTCTGAATGTCTGGAGCAATACATTGTAAATGTGCAGTATTTATAAGCACCTTAAAAATTAATCTTTTGGATGGAATTCTGCAATGCAAAAGTTTAAACAATAACATATCATCACAATGCATAAATTACTTTATCTTGTGAGTGTTGGGTTTTTGCATTCTAGATGCCCATAGAGCGCGCACTGTCCTGGTGTTGACAGTACCACAACACAAACCGTTAAGGAAAAGTCATCCGTGGCCCCTCCCAATGTCCCATCATGAAACCACCAAATATATACCAACTGCAGTGCCTGGATCACCTAAACGTGCTACTCATTACATTTGTATTGGTAAAGCACACATTCATCCGAAAAGGCAGCTTAACCTTGAAATAATAGATGTTTTTTACAGCCCAGTGGTATGCATTGTTATGCATTTTCTCAATTGCTTCCTTTCTGACATTGCTCAATGAATCAATACGGTTCATTCTAAAACAATAACAACATAAAAATGTACATAGGATTTCTTCATTCAGTCATGGCATCAATGAATAAGCAAACTATCCTAAGTACTGACAGCACTCGCAACCCCCTCATGTAGAAGCAGTCTTGCACCACTGTGACACTCAAATCAAATCAAATCAAAGAGACTTATAGAGCGTGCTACTCACCCGTGAGGGTCTCAAGGCGCTGGAAGGGGGGGGGGGGAGGGGAGATCACTGTTCAAAAAGCCAGGTCTTAAGGCTCTTCCTGAAGAGTAGGAGGTCCTGGGTCTTGCGGAGGTGGGTGGGGAGGGAGATCCAGGCCCTGGGGGCTAAATAGGAGAAAGATCTGCCTCCAGTGGTGGTGTGTTTGATGCGAGGAACTGTGGCGAGAAAGAGGTCGGCGGAGCAGAGGTGGCGTGTGGGAGTGTGGAAGGTCACTCTTTCGTTAAGGTAGGTTGGGCCCGTGTTGTGGAGGGATTTTTGTACGTGGATGAGGATCTTAAAGGTGATCCTTTTGTCTATGGGGAGCCAGTGGTGGGATTTGAGGTGTGGTGAGATGTGTTCATGTCGGGGGAGGTCGAGGATGAGACGTGCTGCTGAGTTCTGGATTTGCTGTAGTTTGCGCTTGAGTTTTAGTGTGGTGCCGGTGTAGAGGGCGTTGCCGGAGTCAAGCCTGCTGATGAGTGCGTGGGTGACGGTTTTTCTGGTCTCTGTAGGGATCCATTTGAATGTTTTTTTCAGTGTGCGGAGTGTGTTAAAACATGAGGAGGTGAGGGCGTTGATTTGTTGGGTCATAGAGAGGGAGGAGTCCAGGATGATGCCGAGGTTGCGTGCGTGGTTTGCGGGGGTGGTTGCGGGGCCTAACGTGGTGGGCCACCAAGAGGAGTCCCAAGTGTTTTTGTGTGGCCCAAAAATGATTATTTTGGTTTTGTTGGAGTTGAGTTGAAGGTGTTGAAGGTGGTTGGCTGTCATTCAGGCAGCGGTGTCAAGGAGTGCAGAGTGTAGGTTTGATTTGGCGGTGTTGGGTTTGTTGGTGAGTGAGAAGATGAGTTGTATGTCATCAGCGTATGAGAGGATGGTGATGCCGTGTGGTTTGAGGATGTTGGCTAGTGGGGCCATGTAGATGTTAAAGAGTGTGGGGCTGAGGGAGGAGCCTTGTGGGACTCCGCAGGTGATTTTGGTGGCGGAGGATTGGAAGGGTGGGAGACGGACTTTTTGGGTACTGTCGGTAAGGAAGGAGGTGAGCCAGTCCAGGGCTTTGTGGCGGATCCCGGCGTCGTGAAGTCGTGTGCGGAGTGTGTGGTGGCAGACAGTGTCAAAGGCTGCGGAGAGGTCCAGGAGTATGAGTGCTACGGTCTCGCCTGTGTCGACTCGGGATCTGATTTCGTTGGTGCATGCGATGAGAGCGGTTTCCGTGCTGTGGTTCTTGTGGAACCCAGATTGGGAGGGGTTGAGTGTGTGGTTTGTCTTGAGGAAGTGGGATAGGCGGGAGTTGACTATTTTTTCGTGACTCGCACAGCAATTCGAGTAGTAGTCACATACTACCAGAAGCATGGCCACCCCTTTCACAGTCTACTAGTTACACACAGAATAGCTGTGTGACCCTACTAACAGCATTCTCACTGCCTTCACAGACCCCTCACGGTCTAGCAGTCACACACTGCCAATAGGACTATCAGTCTCCCATGGACCGGCAGCTACATACAACTGGAAGCCCTCTCAAGCCCTCACAAACTAACAGCAAACCCATAACTGAAAGTGCATCTTCACTGATTGGTTAGTTTGTGTGTGTGTGGTATTGTGGAAGGTCGAGTGGGTGACTGCAGGAATGAGTCAATGCATGGATAAATAGATCTGTGCATGCAGGGGTGAGTGACCGTGTACATGAATGATAAGCAGTTGAGTATATGAACCGCTGGATGATCGACTGTATCCATGGAAGCACCAATGCACTCTCAGTTATAAGCCTGTCCTGTTACAGTTGCCAGTGAACGGTTTTATTGGAAGTGTTTAGGTGATTTAAAATTTGAATGTCTGATTGTGTGGACTGGTGAGTGGGTTAATACAGGAGTGAATGTGAAAAAATGAGTGACTGAATGCATGGAAGAAGAATGGTTGACTGATTCACTGCATGAATGAATGGAAATATTAATGACTGGATGGACATGTGAGAGCTCGGAGATATGTATGAGTAAATGACTGAATAGATGCAGAGTGGATGAATGTGTGTCAGCTTTAGACCGATGAAAGAGGTGCAAATGAGTGAGCCAATGGACGAATGAATGATTAAGATTAGCAAATGCATGGATAGTAGAAGCCAGAATGCTGGAGACTTGATCAGTTATATTGTTGCAGAAGGCTACTCCACCATTACCTGCTGCTCATCTGTCCATATGCCCAGTTACTGACCCATTAATCTTTCCATTCACAAATGTATCTCTCAGCTCATCCCACCCTTCCTCTCTCTCACTCACCGACCATACACTCAGAATATCCAATCAACGCAGAGGCATCTTCACATACATAAAATCCATATCTACTATGTTTCCCGATACATGTTTACAGTACTCATTTGTGTGAGCCTCGAGTAGACTCCTACCTAAATATATTATCACAGGTGTCATTTTTGGCCTACCCCGTCTGCCTATTTGCTTCCTTTTCTAACATCTCATCACGAGGACACAATCCTCTTCCTCAGAGAAACTAGACCCCTCAGGATGATTTGCTCAAATTACTTTTTTTGGCATCTGGCCACTTACTTTAACTCAATAGCATATTGACTTTTGCTTCTTGTGGTTTGCATCTCCAAGAAAGCTGCACATACAATTTTCATATGGTGTTATCTTTTTGCATCATTAGAGTGCATGCCTACACTCAGTATTTTATTTTAAACTTTAAAAGTTTTGTAAACTCTTCTCTGAAAATTTAGTGATGTTTGTGGGCGGCACATTTTTTTGTGTGTGTTTGGGAATGTGTTGGGATTGGAAACATGAGCGTTTTTTGTGTATAATGCTCTCCAATTTACTTCTACTCATGTTTCACTCAGCGTTATTACTAAAGGACTCACTACTTCGTCCTTTGTATTTAGAGGTTACAGGGATCCCTACAAGGAACTGTTTATTTCCTCCCATCGGGCAGATTTACACATGCTCAGATTTTACAAAGCCTTCCAAGCAATAGTGCTGAAACAAATGTCAGAGTCTGGGTGCTTTCCATCAATGTTACGTCAATAAAGGCATATGCTTTGTGGAAAATTCAAGCATCACACAAGAACAACTGTAGCAAATGAGCACCCTCATTCAATAGGCGAGTGCTAAGGGTGTGGTGTGTAGCTGGTAGTGTATTTTGGAGCTCACTCAAATCAAATCAAATCATAAACATTTATAAAGCGCGCTACTCACCCGTGCGGGTCTCAAGGCGCTAGGGGGATGGGGTTACTGCTGCTCGAAGAGCCAGGTCTTGAGTTGCCTCCGGAATGCGGAGTGGTCCTGGGTGGTCCTGAGGTTGGTGGGGAGGGAATTCCATGTCTTGGCCACCAGGTAGGAGAAGGACCTCCCACCCGCCGTGGTGGGCAGATGCGAGGGACGGCGGCGAGAGTGAGGTTGGCGGAGCGAAGTTGACGGGTGGGTGTTTAGAAACTGAGGCGGCGGTTGAGGTATTCGGGTCCCTTGTTGTGGAGGGCTTTGTGTGCGTGGGTGAGGAGTCGGAAAGTGATCATTTTGTTGACAGGAAACCAGTGCAGGTGTCTCAGGTGGGCGGAGATGTGGCTGTTGCGGGGTTTGTTGAGGATGAGGCGGGCGGAGGCGTTTTGAATTCGTTGCAGACGTTTCTGGAGTTTAGCGGTGGTTCCTGCGTATAGGGTGTTGCCGTAGTCCAGGCGGCTCGTGACGAGGGCGTCGGTCACGGTCTTTCTGGTGTCGGCGGGGATCCAACGGAAGATCTTTCGGAGCATGCGGAGGGTGAGGAAGCAGGAGGATGATACGGCGTTGACTTGTTTGGTCATGGTGAGAAGTGGGTCCAGGATGAAACGGAGGTTGCGTGCGTGGTCTGAGGGGGTTGGTGCGGTGCCAAGGGCCGTGGGCCACCAGGAGTCATCCCATGCGGTCGGGGTGTTTCCGAGGATGAGGACTTCCTTTTTGTCTGAGTTCAGTTTCAGACGGCTGAGTTTCATCCAATCTGCGACGTCTTTCATTCCATCTTGCAGGTTGGTCTTGGCGCTGGTGGGGTCCTTGGTGAGGGAAAGTATCAGCTGAGTGTCATCGGCGTAGGAGGTGATGATGATTCTGTGTTTGCGTACGATGTCGGCGAGGGGGCTCATGTAGACATTGAAGAGAGTCGGGCTGAGCGAGGAGCCTTGTGGGACGCCGCAGATGATCTCGGTGGGGTCTGAGCAGAAAGGTGGGAGATAGACTCTTTGGGAGCGGTTGGAGAGGAAGGAGGTGATCCAGTCCAGGGCCTGTCCCTGGATCCCGGTGGATCGGAGGCGGGTTATTAGGGTGCGGTGGCAGACGGTGTTGAAGGCAGCCGAGAGGTCGAGGAGGATGAGGGTGACTGTTTCTCCGTTGTCCATCAGGGTTCTGATGTCATCTGTGACTGAGATGAGGGCGGTTTCTGTGCTGTGATTGGCTCGGAATCCGGACTGAGAGGGGTCGAGTAGGTTGTTGTCTTCAAGGAAGTTGGTAAGTTGCTTGTTGACGGTCTTCTCTATGACTTTGGCAGGGAAGGGGAGGAGCGAGATGGGGCGGAAGTTCTTCAGGTCGCTTGGGTCCGCCGTAGGTTTCTTCAGTAGGGCGTTGACTTCAGCGTGTTTCCAGCTCTCGGGGAAGGTGGCAGAAGAAAAAGAGCTGTTGATGATGGTCTGGAGATGCGGGGCGATGATGTTGTTGGCTTTGTTGAAGATGAAGTGTGGGCAGGGGTCCGAGGGGGCACCGGAGTGGATGGAGTTCATGGTGGCTTTGGTCTCTTCCGTGTTGATGTGAGTCCAGGCGTTGAGGGTGATGGCTGGGGTTGTAGGTTCTGTGGTGGGATGGCTGGGTTTGGTGTCCGAAGCTGTCGTGTAGGTCGTGATCTTACGATGGAAGAAGGTGGCGAGGGAGTTGTAGAGGTCTTGTGAGGGCGTGATGGCATTGGCGTTGGCGTTAGGGTTGGAGAGCTCTTTGACGATGTTGAAGAGTTCTCTGCTGATGTGACTGTTTTTGTCCAGTCTGTCTGTGAAGGAATTTCTTTTGGCGGCGCGGATCAGTTGGTGGTGTTCGCGGGTAGCGTTCTTGAGGGCAGTCATGTTATCTGCGGTGTGGTCCTTGCGCCAGGCTTTCTCCAGGGTGCGGCAGGTTTTTTTTGATTCCTTGAGGGCATCAGTGAACCAGAGAGGTTTTTTGGTGTTGGTCTGTCTTGGGAGGCATCTGAGGGGAGCGAGGTTGTCTGCGCAGTTGGTGATCCAATGCGTGAGGCTGAGGGCTGCGACGTTGGGGTCGGTGGAGAAGGTGGTTTGGTTGTCACTGAGAGTGGAGAGAAGCTGTTCCACGTGGATTTTGTTCCACTGTCGGCGTGGGATGGGTTGTGTGCGGAGGTGGTGAGTCTCGCGTCGGAAGGTGAAGTGGACACATCTGTGGTCAGTCCAGTGTATAGCGGAGGAGTGGCTGAAGGATACGTGGTTGCTGGCGGAGAAGATGGGGTCGAGCGTGTGTCCGGCGATGTGGGTGGGAGTGTTCACCAGTTGCTTGAGACCGAGGTTGGTGAGGTTGTCGAGCAGGGCGGTGGTGTTGGGGTCGTTGTTCTGTTCCAGGTGGAAGACAGACAGCATCGACAGACCAACACCAAAAAACCTCTCTGGTTCTCTGACACCCTCAAAGAATCAAAGAAAACTTGTCGCGCCCTTGAGAAAGCCTGGCGCAAGGACCACACCGCTGACAACATGAACGCCCTCAAGAACGCTACCCGCGAACACCACCACCTGATCCGCGCTGCCAAAAGGAACATCTTCACCGACAGACTGGACAAAAACAGCCACAACAGCAGAGAACTCTTCAGCATTGTCAAGGAGTTCTCCAACCCCAGCGCCAACGCCGTCACACCCTCACAGGATCTGTGCGAATCCCTCGCCACTTTCTTCCATCGCAAGATCAGCGACCTCCACGACAGCTTCGGACACCAGACCCAACCAAACACCACCGAACCCGCACCCCCGACCATCACCCTCAACAACTGGACCCACATCAACACGGAAGAAACCAAATCCATCATGAACTCTATCCACTCCGGCGCCCCTTCGGACCCTTGCCCGCACTTCATCTTTAACAAAGCCGACGACATCATCGCCCCGCACCTCCAGACCGTCATCAACTCTTCTTTTTCTTCTGCTACCTTCCCCGAATGCTGGAAACACGCCGAAGTCAACGCCCTACTAAAGAAACCTACAGCTGACCCGAGCGACCTGAAAAACTTCCGCCCCATCTCTCTTCTGCCTTTCCCAGCCAAAGTAATAGAGAAGACCGTCAACAAACAGCTGACCACCTTCCTGGAAGACAACAACCTGCTCGACCCCTCACAAACCGGATTCCGAACCAACCACAGCACTGAAACCGCCCTCATCTCAGTCACAGACGACATCAGAACCCTGATGGACAACGGTGAAACAGTCGCCCTCATTCTCCTCGACCTCTCGGCTGCCTTTGACACCGTCTGTCACCGCACCCTAATCACCCGCCTCCGCTCCACCGGGATCCAAGGCCAGGCCCTGGACTGGATCACCTCCTTCCTCGCAAACCGTTCACAAAGAGTTTACCTCCCTCCGTTTCGCTCAGAACCCACCGAGATCATCTGCGGCGTACCTCAAGGCTCATCACTCAGCCCGACACTCTTCAATGTCTACATGAGCCCCCTCGCCAACATCGTACGCAAGCACGACATCATCATCACCTCCTATGCCGATGACACCCAACTTATACTCTCCCTCACCAACGACCCCGCCAGCGCCAAGACCAACCTACAAGAGGGTATGAAGGACGTCGCAGATTGGATGAGGCTCAGCCGCCTAAAGCTGAACTCTGAAAAAACGGAAGTCCTCATCCTCGGCAACACCCCGTCCGCCTGGGACGACTCCTGGTGGCCCACGGCCCTCGGCACCGCACCGACCCCCACAGACCACGCCCGCAACCTCGGCTTCATATTGGACCCTCTTCTCACCATGACAAAGCAAGTCAGCGCCATGTCCTCCGCCTGCTTCCTCACCCTCCGCATGCTCCGTAAGATCTTCCGCTGGATCCCCGCCGACACCAGAAAAACCGTGACCCACGCCCTCGTCACGAGCCGCCTGGACTACGGCAACACCCTCTATGCCGGGACCACAGCCAAACTCCAAAATCGCCTGCAACGCATTCAAAACGCCTCAGCCCACCTCATCCTAGACGTACCCCGCAGCAGCCACATCTCCGCACACCTGAGACACCTGCATTGGCTCCCAGTCAGCAAAAGGATCACCTTCCGACTTCTCACCCACGCACACAAAGCCCTCCACGACAAGGGACCGGAATACCTCAACAGACGCCTCAGCTTCTACGTCCCCACCCGCCACCTGCGCTCCTCTGGCCTCGCACTTGCTGCTGTCCCTCGCATCCGCCGCTCCACGGCGGGTGGGAGATCTTTCTCCTTCCTGGCGGCCAAGACCTGGAACTCCCTCCCCTCCAGCCTCAGGACCACCCAGGACCACTCCGCTTTCCGGAGACTCCTAAAAACCTGGCTGTTCGAGCAGCATTAACCCCCCCTTTTTTCCCCTAGCGCCTTGAGACCCGCACGGGTGAGTAGCGCGCTTTATAAATGTTAATAATTTGATTTGATTTGATTTGATTTGATTTGATTTGAAGTTGAGGTCACCGAGGAGGATGTAGTCCGGCGAGGCAAGGGCGTGCGGGGAGATGAAGTCAGTGATAGAGTCGCTGAAGAGGGCGCGTGGTCCAGGGGGTCGGTAGATGAGCGTTCCACTGAGGGTGGTCCTGGGGTCAGTGTGGATCTGGAAGTGCAGGTGTTCGGCGGCGAGGGGGGTGTCTTCGGTGGAGGTGGTGACGTTGATGGAGTCCTTGAAGACGATGGTGATTCCTCCCCCTACTTGGTTGGTGCGGTCTCTCCTGGAAATCTTGTAGCCGTCGGGGATGGCTATGGCGATGTCGGGGGCTGAGGAGGCGTTCATCCAGGTCTCAGTGATGAAGGCGACGTCCGGTGCGGTGGAGTCCAGGAGGTCCCAAAGTTCAACGGCGTGCTTGTGGACGGAGCTTGCGTTGATCAGGATGCATTTGAGGTGGTTGTTGGCGCGTGGGCTGGCGGGCGTGGTGGTTTCGTGGTGGAAGGTGAGTTTGCAGGTGTGACATACGAAGGGTCTGTGGGTACGTTTCGGGTTGGCTTGGAAGCAGGCGTTGGAGCGCCCCGGGTTGAGGGCGTGGAGGGTGATGGGGTCATAGCGGTGCTGCGGGGTTTGGGAGTGCTGGGGGCCAGGGGTCATGACGCTGGGCGCGGTCCAGGCGCGGACGGGCGCGGACGGGCGCAGACGGGCTTGCCTTTGGGGTCAGCTGGGGCGGGGGCGGGAGTGGGGCGGCGAATGGGAGCGGGGGCGGGGGCGAGCAGGAGGTGGCGGCGGGAAAGCAGAAGGTGGGGGGTCAGGTAGAGGGGAGAAAAGATAGGGGAGGGGGGGGTTAAGGGTGGAGGGGAGTAGGGAATAAAGATAGGAAGATAGGGGAGGGGGGGTTACAGAGGTGGAGGGGAGTAGGGAAGAAAGATAGGAAGATAGGGGAGGGGGGTTACAGAGGTGGAGGGGAGTAAGGAAGGACAGAGAGAAGAGTCAGGAGCAGAAGAACAGAAGAGAGAAGAGCCAAGAAGAAGGTGAAGAAGAAGAGGAGCGAGGAGTCAGGAGCAGAAGAGCAGAAGAGCAGAAGAGAGAAGAGCCAAGAAGAAAGAAAGGTAAAGAAGAAGAGGAGCGAGGAGTCAGGAGTCAGGAGCAGAAGAGCAAAAGAGAGAAGAGCCAAGAAGAAAGAAAGGTAAAGAAGAAGAGGAGCGAGGAGTCAAGAACAGAAGAACAGAGGAGAGAAGAGCCAAGAAGAAGGGTAAAGAAGAGGAGGAGAGAAGAGTCAAGGAAAAGGAGTCAGGCAGAAGAGGAGATACCTGAGAAGCAGAGGATACGAAGAACACAGATGAAGAACACAGAAGAAGGACCAGGGAAGAAGAGAGAACACGCAGGACGGGGTGCAGGGAAGAGAGAAGAACACAGATGAAGAAAGAAGAAAGCACACGCAGGTTGTGGTGCAGAAGAGAAGGAAGATACACAGATGAAGTACACAGAAGAACACAGATGAAGTGCACAGAAGAAGAACACAGATGAAGAATACAGATGAAGAACACAGAAGAAGGACAAAGAGGAAGAGAGAACACGCAGGACGGGGCGCAGGGCAGAAAGAAGAACACAGATGAAAAATACAGATGAAGAACACAGAAGAAGACCAAAGATGAAGAATGAAACAGGAAGAGAACGCGGTGAGGAAGAGGAGCGGGCCGAGGAAGAGCAGAGCACGCAGCAAGAGGGCTGCAGCAGAGGAGCAGAGAGCGAAGGGAAGAAGGACGGCGAAGGAGCGGAGAGAGGTAGGAGGGGAGAGCGGAAGGCAGAAGACAGAGGCACAGGAGAAGAGGTGAGTAGCATGGGGCAGGGCGAGGGGCTGGGCGGGGGGAGTACTTACTGAATTTTCGCAGGACTTGCTTGGAGGTTTCAGGAGCCTGGGCTGGTGGAGCTGCAGCAGCAGGGGGAGCGACCTACCCTTGGGTCAATGTCACACATATATCACTATATCATTGTATGGTACCACACAGTTACAGATAGCACATATTCCATCGAAATGACAGACATGCAGTTTTACTGATAAAACTATATTTCACACAAATGATAATCTGTGCAAAACAGGTTCCACGAATATTTATCATTTGTGCTTCATCAAATAAAGGTCCTTGAATAAAAGGACTTCATTAGTGATTTATTAACTGTTGATATATCTAATATTTTGTGCAGTTCATTTACAGGTATTTGAAATTGGTTGTGTGTTTTTTAAACTGACATACTAAGAAAACGCTCATTAAGAAAATGCTAAAAGAATAAGCAACAATTTGACAGAAGACAACCTGGTATTTGATCTCTGTGTTTGCAGGCAAAGCAAATGTGGCAAAACTAAAGTTAGAGGCTTCCCTACTGTGCATTCACCTTCTGTACTCCATCACAGTGGTGTAACATTAGTCTCTGCAGTGTAAGAGGGTCATGGCCTCCAGGGTTCCCCCTCAGCACAGTACACTGTGCATGGGTGGCAGGCCCCTGGCCTGAAAGCTTCAGATAGGGTCGGGGCCCCCTCGATGTATTTTGCAGTGGGGGGCCCTCAGGTTTTGTTAAGCTATGTTCAAGCATGATTATTTTAGGGGTCCTGTGGTACCCCCATCCCCTACTTCTAGCACCTATATTTTCAAGATCATCCCTGCAATTATACGAGTCACAAATTTCCAAACATTTTCCATAGAATTCCAATTGCGCACATGCAAAGACAGATCTGCATAAACATTTGTAGATAGTTTACAATTATGGATGTGTTAATGATTTACTATCATTGCAATTGCGCTTTTTTTTCATTTCAAGGAAACATATTTGTGTAGAGAAAACTCTGACCCACTACCCACACTAATTTTCAAGAGGGTCCAATCCTATTCCCACCAAGGAAACATATCACTTCTCTTATTGACAGGAGCAAATCTTTGACAATTTCCAAGGTAGATATAGGTCGTGGAAGAGTTTGTGGACATCCACGGAAACAATTTTCACATGCACCCAAACAGGCCAAGGTATCCGAACCCTATTTTGCCCAATCTAATGGGGCTAAATATGGGGAGATTATTTTTTCATGCTCAAGTATTAAACTAGGCAATTGTACAATTACAAATATGTAATTCATTTATAAGTCCAGAGTCACTATTTGTGAGTTACAAAACTCATAGGTCAAGACACTGGTATTGGCAGTCGGGCCTTAGCTGTTCAATCTACGAAGCAATTTTATGATCATACCAGTTAGAACACTGGGATCTAAGATCTGCATTGAAGTAGTAAACGGATGACATATGTCTTCTGCTCCGTCATTCTAACGTGTGTTCTTCCTTGTTTAATTTACAGTATTTGTCGGCGTTGGGGGACATTTTCTAAAAGCAGCATAGCTCTTCTGCCTCGGGCTATACTGGTCAAGAAATGCCTCCTTTCTTGTTTCAAGCCCTAATGTTCAGCCTATTGCTCTGGGAAGAGGACATTTAACGTCTTGGTATCCAAGTTCACTGGAGTTCTGCGGCCACGTTGATTTTCACATAATGTTGGCACACAATGCACCATCAGCTGCTTAATTTGCAAATTTCACCAACAGAAAATGTTTCTACTTCAAACGTAAAAAGGGTTGCTATAAATGCTCAAAAACAAAACTGTGCACAATAAGACCCCACAAAGGGGTAATTTCTATATCCAGGTGCTAAACTTGTGCTTCTGCGGTAGAGGTCTTCCCTGAAACAAACATTGGATAAGAAGATAGGCCTGTCTCTTCTTAATATTTTAATAGCTAAAATGTGTTATTTATTTCTTTGTAAAACTATGTTTGGTTACATGAATGAGTGAATAGGTGAACGTGAACATGATGTAGTGAAAGGGTAAATGGATGAATGAAATGATAAGAGAGTGTACGGATTGGCAAATGGGTGAGTGACTAAGCAGATATATGAATGATCGCTGGTATCCTTACTTAAATGAATAATTGAGTAAGTGCATAGATGAGTGAGTGAACACCAGCAGTAGAAGAAGAGTGTACCCTCCTTTCACCAAAGGGAGCTCTGCCACCCACAGAATCGTGCCCTTGTCCATCCAAGGACTCAATCCACTTATTCAGCAATTCATCCATCCAAACGCTCATTCAACTATTCATCAATGTATGCACTGCTCTAATAATGTAGGCATCTTTCCAAACATTCTCTCATCTATTCATACATTTAACTATTCATTGATGCACTTACTCAGGCACTCACACCTACATGTACCTATACTCGTCTGTCCATGCATCTATTCGTCTATATCCTTACTCATCCATTGATTTACTCTTTGATTCATTCTCTCATTCACCCACTGCCTCATATGTGCACACAAAACTACGAATCAATGAATAAGTACTTTCACTTTTTGTTAATGCTTGTTTGGATAGGTAGAGGAGGACTTTGGGTAGTGCCAAACTGTTGCATTCAGATAAGTGGTTTGTCCACAAGCACTCCTGAGTTCATAGCTTGATCTTTAATGGGTAGTGATGTACAGTTTGAGATTAAATAGGACTTGTTACGGAAGTACGAGGATCCACATGAAGGCTTTTGGCTTAAATTTAAAGTTTTTAGTTTCTATTGGCCACAGGACTTGTTACATATCTAACTCCAAATCATGTTTTCTTAGGGTATACCAAAGTAATGAGAATGATTCAGGCTTCCATCTGGTCTCTCCAGCAGAGGAGCACATGCTTAATTTTAAGATCCTTAAGATATGGTAGATAGATAGCTGAGTTCTTCTTGCCTACGCCCAGGCTCTAGCCTCCACTTCTGCCTGTTGCTGCTTCTTTCGGAATGCAGCTCACTTCCTTTCCTGCTCTCACTAATCTACCATTTGCAGGGCATGAAAGAAGGTTCTGCTCTCCAGCATGATAGACTTTCTGCAAACCGAATGGATGTGATGGTAGACCAATGCTGATCCAATCTTATGCGAAAGAGGATGAGAGGGAGCCTACTGTGAATTGTAGTCCAATGGTCCGGAAGGAATTTGGAAGTAGATTGAAATGAGCCGGGAGCGAAGCTGTGACGTGAAGCTGCTACCGCCATGTTTACATCTCCTTCCTGGGGACAGACTATGGTGCTCAGGCTGGATAGTTCAGTAGTGATACAAAAACGGATTTGGCTAATCCCTAAGGAGACACATCTACCGACTGCACCAATGAAATGGCTGTAAAAGGGCACACGTTCTCATGTCATGACGTACAACACCAACATGCTTAATGTAGGCTGACCCAAAATGTTAATGGTACTTGCAATAAGCCATGAATGCAGTACTGACCCATTGCCCCTGTCTCTGTGTACTATTATGTAAGGACTTCATATAACGTGCTCAGAGCTAAAGCTATAACTGCCATACCTAGAAAAGGGTAATATTTTTCTACTGCTGCTGATTTAAAACTCTTAAACACATTTCCAACAATTATCCTTGTTATTCAGACTAAATCCATAAACTAGCAAGCAATGTTTATCCATTATTGTAAACCCGCAGCTTTAATAAATCACTCAGTTACCAGTGTGTTTGCCTGGGTGACTAAACTGTTTTGCTACAATAAGATTACATAATATTATTATATAGTCATTTATTCAGTTACCTGAATTCAACTTTAATTAAATGGGCTTGTCTTTCAAAAGCAGATATTATTTTCACAAACATTATTTCCCTGTGTGTGAGGTTTCTGAACAAGAGCCAGGCTCCCACTTAGTTAAAAAAGAGCTATATATTTTATTTATGACAGTTACCCATGTGAGTCACCTTAATTTATCTTAGGTTACATTGCGATTAGACATTTAAACTTGAAAGCAATTTGACAGTGTATATTTTTACAATCGCTAATCAGGAACACGTGAGGACTTGGGGCCAGATGTAGGAAGACGGCAAATTGCGACTTGCAATTTGCTATGCAGAAAGGTGTCTCAGACACCGTCTGCGAGTCGCTGTGGGGTCTCAAAGACCCACCTCATTAATATTAATGAGGTGGGTCGCAATTTGCGCCCCCATAGCGACTATGGGCACTCACGGGGATGGAGGCCTGCTGGGAACAGCAGACCTCCATGTCCGTGACTGCTTTTAAATAAAGCAGTTTTTTTTTTCCCAAGTGTAGCCCGTTTTCCTTAAAGGAAAACGAGCTGCACTTAGAAAAAAAAAAAACGAAACCTTTAGTTTTGGATTTTTTCAGGGCAGGTAGTGGTCCCTTGGACCACTGCCTGCTCTGAAAAAATATTTTTGGGTCCACTCACAAAGGGGAAGGGGTCCCATGGGGACCCCTTCCAGTTTGCGAGTGGGTTACTATCCACTTCAAGTGGATGGTAACTGCGACTCCATTTGTGACCGCGTAAGCGGTCGCAAATGGAATTGCATACCACTGCGAGTCGCAAATAGGAAGGGAACACCCCTTCCTATTTGCGAGTCGGAAATGCATTTTGCGAGTCGGTTCCGACT
The DNA here is from genome assembly GCF_031143425.1 of Pleurodeles waltl. Taxonomy (NCBI): domain Eukaryota; kingdom Metazoa; phylum Chordata; class Amphibia; order Caudata; family Salamandridae; genus Pleurodeles; species Pleurodeles waltl. The sequence continues at coordinate 107,272,185 of NC_090440.1, read as the reverse complement.
CGCAAAATGCATTTCTGCATAGCAAACACACGTTTGCGACTCGCAGACTGTTTGCTACATCTGGCCCTAGGTTCCTTGTTTGGTATATGACTGAAAATGCAAGTTTATAAGGACATATTGTACAGGTTGTCATTTGAATCTTAGGGGCATATTTACAAGAAATTGGCGCATTGGTCCAGATGTGCCACTTTTCTTGCGTCGCCCCTGCCCCACATAATGACATCATGGTTGCGCTGTATTTAGAATGAGGTGCACCATGGCGGTCGTTAGGACATTAGCGTCAAAAGTAAAGCAGAGGAAGGCCCATTGATTAAAATGGGTGCGTCATTTTAACCCGTGCTCTGAGCAGGGGTTAAAAATGACCGAAAAAATGGCACAGGGGCGGGTGAAAGGCCTCCTTAAAGCCGCCTTAGCGTGAAAAAAAAATGACGCTAGGGTGGCGAAAGGTGGCACTAGGGGCTTGTAAATATGCCCGTAATACCTATTGCTCTAATGTATGTCTGTGAATGTGTTAAGTTAATCCTGGTCTGGTTATCAATATTGCCAATTTCAGTTGCATAACAGAAAAGGATTGGTCAATAGAAGAACCAGTGGTACTCCCTCATTCCCACCCTTCTCGGGATTGTTAAAGACCTATGTCCGGAGCCAAAACAGCACTCAGTACACAAAGCTGAGGAACATTCATCACGCACCGCACATGTTGTTTAGTTTTGTTCTTGCGACTGAAGGTCTCAATTCATTGGTATTCTCAGGCATGTTTTGGTTTGAGAGCAGTGATCAATACGTTCTTAGGTTCCAATTTAGAGTAAGCCAGGCCAGCCGCCATATGGCTAGGCAAGAGAGACCAGCCCGGGAACGGCCGTGCTTCCTTAACTACAATTACTGTCTTTGATAGTGTGTGTTTGTTTCTCTTGCACACAGGGAGGGATCCACTTTAGCGTTCAGAGCCACCACGGTCTACATATTGTAAAAAAAACCAGTTACCATGGGGTTGGAGCTATGAAGAAGGCCGCGCTGCTATTGGCATCCTAGTTGTTGGTGAAACCACCATCTCATGCAATGTAAATGAGGCAGATTAAATCAGTTATCAGATATGACGTGTGATTTTTGGTCAGGTGTACTCTTCTCAGCAGCCTCTAAATGAGGCCTTCATCTATGCAATGCAGTGGTGATAATGTCATCTCACAATCACTTGAATGTGTACAGGCTCTTAATCTTTTATTTTTTCTTTTAATCTGTTCTGTGCACTTCAGACAAATGTGTTTGAAAAGGCAGAGATGCAGCACTGGAAAGCAGTCACTGCAGAAGCTGCATGCTGGAATGGAGTCAACGTCAGCTCAGATATGAGCAGCAGATAGCTCCTTATTTTGAAATACAGGCCTGATTTAGAACCTGGTGGGTGGTGTTAGGGCATCTTGGGAACCTTAAGCAATTTCATTCAATTTATCCAGAAACATGAAGTTCCTGCACCAACTAGGCCCAAGAGGGTGGACCTTTGTCACGAGTGGGAATTAATCAGGAACTGCTAACAATTTATATATTGTTACAAATCATTTACATTTTACGGGAGTCAATAATGAGATTTTTATATGAGTTTCAAAGCTTTATTAAATCTTTTTAATGATTATTTCTTTATTGAAAGTCATAAATATTAGTCAATGGAAAATAGCAATAAAATACTGTTAGAAATGGGGTCTATAGTTGGCAGAGGTATTCACCTTTGTCCAAATATGGACAACAATCCTAGTCAGGGTAAGTCACACACAATCCAAATTATCCTGTGCCCACCCTCAGGTAGCTTGGCACTGAGCAGTCAGGCTTAACTTAGAAGGCAATGTGTAAAATATTTATGCAATAAATCATACAGTAACACAGTGAAAACACCACAAAAATACACCACACAGGTTTAGAAAAATATAAGATATTTAGCTGGTCAAATTAAGGTCGAAACAATAAAGATTTAATAAGCACAACTTGAGATATCACTTTTGCAAGATTAAAAAGAGTCTTAAATCTTAGAAATAAATAGTTGTCTCTTGGTTTCACAAAGTACCTGGTTTGAGTCCAATCTATCATGCATGGAGACCGCAGAGGAGGAGATGCGTGGAAAAATAGGGTGTGTGTAGGAATTTCTGGTGCGTCACAGATGATGCGTCATTTCTTTCAATGCTGCAAGGTGCTTTGCATCGATTTCTGGCATGCAGTCTTGGTTCCTCACCCACTGCGATGCGGGGATCTTTTTGACACTCAGGGACAATGCGTGGAAATCCTGGGCATGCGGGATGAAGTCACTGGCATTGCGTCGATCTGGAGTGGCAATGCGTTTAATTTTCTGTTTCACAGTCACAACAGTTGATTCTTCACTCAGGAAGTCGGGCTGCGTCGTTCCGGTTCGGCTGTGCATGGATCCGATAGGGCTGTGTGTCGAACTTCCGGTCACAAGGGAGGCGCCTCGTCGAATCTTCACTCGGGAAGTCGGGCTGCATCATTCCGGTTCAGCTGTGAAGTGATTTTCGGCACACAAGGAGTTCCTTGAAGAGAAGACGTTTTTTTTACCCTGAGACTTCAGAAAACAGAAGGCAAGCTCAATCCAAGCCCATAAGAGCACTTCTCAGCACAGTCAGAGGGCAGAAGGGCAACAGCAGGGCAGCAGGCCTTCTCAGCAAAGCAGTCCAGATGAGTCCTTTGGGCAGCCATTTCCTCTTGAAAGGTTGCAGGTTCAGGTCCAAAAGTGTCTGAGTTGGTGGGGTCAGAGACTCAATTTATGTACCTAAAAATGTCTTTGTAGTGGGGGAGACTTCAAAGAGTGGTTGTTTTGAATTGTACAAGTTCCCCTTTCAGTACAGGTCTGTCTGACAGGGTCCCAGTAGGGGTTTGGCAGTCCATTGTGTGAGGGCAGGCCACTAGTCTTTAAAATGTAAGTGTCAGGCCCTCCACCCTTCCAGCCCAGTAAGACTCATTCAGTATGCAGATGAGTGCAGGTGTGACTGAGTGTCCTGTGTTTGTCTGGATGAAATGCATAAGGAAGCTGTCAACCAGCCCAGCCCAGATGTTGATTGGAGACAGGCTGTAAGGCACAGATGAATTTTAGGTGCAGAGAAATGCTCACTTTCTAAAAGTGGCATTTCTAAAATAGTAATATAAAATCCAACCTCACCAATAAGCAGAATTTTCTATTACTATTCCGGCCATACTAAATATGACCTGGTTACTTCTTTCTGTTCTGAATCTGATCAGAATGTACCACTCAAACAGTATATGAGGGTAGTCATAATGCTATTCTATGAAAGGCGCAGGCCTCAAAGTAGTAGAAAACTAATTTAGGACCTTTCCGCTACCAGGAAATAAAACACACATGTACATGTCCTGCCTTTTACCTACATAGCACCCCACCCTATGGCTTACCTAGGGCCTACCTGAGGGGTGACTTATATGTAGAAAAAGGGGGGTTTAAAGCTTGGCAAGTACTTTTAAATGCCAAGTCGAAGTGCCAGTGAAACTGCACACACAGACCTTGCAATGGCAGGCATGAGACATGGTTAACGGGCTACTTATGTGGTTGGCACAACCATCGCTGCTGGCCCACTAGTATCATTTAATTTACAGGCCCTGGGCACAGGTAGTGCACTTTGCTGGTGACTTACAGGTAAATTAAATATGCCTATTGGGTATGAGCTGATATTACCATGTTTTTAGGGAGAGAGCACATGCACTTTAGCACTGGTTAGCAGTGGTAAAGTGTCCAGAGTCCTAAAGCCAGCAAAAATGAGGTCAGAAAAAGAAGAGGAGGAAGGAACAACTGTGAGGGTGACCCTACAGAGAGGCCATTTCCAACAAATACAGAACATAACATGACGTGTGTTCCATACAATTTAGCCCTAATCTAAACTAGGACAAATTGGAGAAAAGTATAAATCAGAGCCTATGAAGAGCTCTTAAGTTTGACAGGTGAAAGCATGAAGCTTTTTAGTATATATTTCAGATCCTTAGCAGAACTACCCACTGAAAGAGGTCCAAGAAACTAAGTAAAGCCTGAGAGGAGCATAGATTCAGGCAGGAGAAAATAAAATAATCTCTCAGAATGAATCTGAGAAGCTCCAGCAAAGAGTCTGGGTCAGAAAGGAGAATGAATGCATGATTGTTCCCTGTCTGTCTAGACACTCACTTAACATGTTTCCTATCTGTGGTTGAAACCATTTCTATCATTCTTCGTTCAGCCCATAAAGTCAGCTCACATTGTCATCAAGGCAACAGGACAGCTTCTAAGCAAACTAAGATAAAGAACTTCTCAAAGTAAGACTTGCAGTACACAGATTGTAACATGACTATCAATTCTGGGTGGTTTTCCAGCATCTTCCACTATAAGGCAAAAACAGTTTCTGGTTAGTGCATTACATTGCTAGGTGAAGTAATTGCCTTTCCCGTATGCTTCTATTGACAAAGCGTATTCATAAAGAAACATTCTATGGAAATTAAATAACATTTTAATACACTATTGTATTCTTATGAATGTTTTGAGGGTGAGAAAGCTGTCGTACAATACGTAGTCTACTCATTATATGGTCTCAAAAACATTTATATTCCTGACATAGATAAGGATGAGGAAAAGAAAGAAAAATGCATTTGTCCACAAATTAGGCTAAATACATGGCCAATATAGAAGCTTGTTGTGCAAATTCACATTCAAAATATAAATCAAATCAAATCAGGAGTTATACAGCGCAACTACTCATCTGTAAGGGTCTCAAGGAGCTGAGGGGATTTGTGCTCTGAACTTCAGTTGAAGAGCAAGGTTTTAAGGTCCTTCCTGAATTGAGGTAGCGATGGTGACTGCCTCAGGTGCAGGGGCAGAGTGTTCCAGCTCTTTGCCGCGAGGTAGGCGAAGGATCTTCAACCAGCCGAGGTCTTCCATATGCGGGGTACTGTGGCTATTGCTTGTTGAGCAGAGTGGGGAAGTCTGGAGGGTGAGTAGAAGATGATGTAGTGATTGAGGTAGGCAGGTCCTAGGTCGTAAAGGGTCTTGTATGGGTGGATGAGGAGTTTGAAGCTAATTCTTTTCTCAGTAGGAAGCCAGTGGCGGTCTCTTAGGTGACTGGAGATGTGTTTGTGGCAGGAATGTCCAGGATGAGTCTGGAGGAGGCATTTTGGATGTTCTGTAGTTTCTTCAGGTTCTTCTGGGTGGTGCTGGTGTAGAGGGCGTTGCCATAGTCGAGTCTGTGGTAACCAGGGCATGGGTTATGGTTCTGTTGCATTCTTTTGGGATCCATGTGTAGATCTTCCGTAGAAGTCAGAGTGTGTGAGAGCAGAACGATGCAACTGATTTGACTTGGAAGGGTCATGGTGAGCGATAAGTCCAGGATGAAGCTGAGGTTGCGTGCATGGTTTGTACGGGTGTGGGCAGGTGAGGGTGGATAGATACCAGGAGTCACCCCAGGTTGATGTGGAGCATCCCAGGATGAGGATCTCAGTCTTTTCAGAGTTTAGCTTGAGGCAGCTGTCCTCCATCCAGGCGGTGACAGCTTCTATCCCATTGTGGAAATTCTTCTTGGCAGTTGTGGGGTTTTCTGTCAGGGAGATGATCAGCTGGGTATCTTCAGCGTAGGAGATGATGTTCTGCCAGTGGTTCCTGACGATGGATGCGTGCAGGCCATGTAGATGTTAAAGAGTGTGGGTATCAGGAAGGAGCCCTGTGGTATTCCGCAGCTGATCTCCATAAGTTCTGATTCTTTGTTCTGCCAGACAGGAAGGAGCATATCCATTGTAGGGCCTTTCTGTGTATGCCAGCTGCATGGAGTCTGGAGCAGTGGGAGAGGTGCAAGACTGTGTCAAAGGTGACCGATAGATCCAGTAGGATGAGGTTTGTTGTATGGCCATGGTTGAGGAGTGAGTAGATGTCATCTGTGGCTGTGAGGAGGGCAGTCACTATGCTGTTATTGCTCCTGAAACCTGATTGGGAGATGTCCAGGATGTTGTTGTCCTTGATGTGCTAACGCAGCGTTGATGGCCTTTTCAATTACCTTGGCTAGGAAAGGCAACAAAGAGATGAGGTGGTAATTATTGAGCCGCAGGGGGTCGGCCTTGGGTTTCTTCAGGAACAGGTGGATCTCAGAGTGCTTCCAGTCCTTTGGAAGGTGACTGTCTCTGTGGAACAGTTGAGGGTGTGGTGGAGCTTGGGTCTGATGGAGGTGTTGGCTTTGTTGAAAAAATAGTGAGGACAGGGGTCCGTGGGGGCTCCGGAGTGGATGCTGCTCATGGTGGTCCCGGTCTCATTCACGGTGAGAGTGGTCAATCAGTGCAGAATCTGTGACGGTTTGGTGGGTCAGAGCTTTGGGGTTGTTGGAGGGCTCGGAGGGTCGTGGGATCCAAAGCTGTCGTATATGTCTTTGATTTTCCAGTGGAAGAAGGTCTATCACAAAGGTCTTGAGATGGAGGGATGCTTGCTGTTTCCGATTGAGGTTTGGCAAACTCTTTGACCACAGTGAAGAGCTCTTTGGTGTTGTGAGCGGTGGCACTGATAAGGTCCTGCAAGGCGCCTTTCCTGGTGACTCAAAATGAAATAGGGAAGAATGGAAAGTCACCCCTAGTACAATTAGACCTAACCTAGGTTTGGCCCCTCAAGTGGCAAATTACAAGCTCAACCAGTGGATTAAACTATCAATTGATCTAGCTATTCCCATAAGAACTCTAACTTCATGCAAAAAAACTAAATCCATTCTTTGGTATACCCACACCTCCTTACACTAAAAAAAAGAGTGGAAAAAAGCAGAAATTGGGTGGATTAAAGACATTGGGAAAGCTAGTAAATACAAAATACAGTACAGTGCTTCTGAGAGGCTACCACTCTGAAATAAAAAATAACTCAAGCACCATATTATGAAACCAAACTCAATAGTTCATCCAACTCTCCACAAGAAATGTTTGAAATAGTGAAATCAATATGGGCACCTTCCCCAACCAGCTGATCACCTGAACCCGCACAAACTTGCTGTAACAAATTAGTGCATTAATTGCAACAAAAAAACGAATTAATGATGTTCCACAAGTCAGATACAAACTCAGCCCACCAGTCCAAATAACGGTAAGCAGGGAAAGGAGGTAAGCAGTCTCACAGACTTCATCCTCCTAACCCCAGAAAGCTTTGCAACTATATTCAGCAAAGTCAAATCCAGATCCCTTTGTGATCCAGCTTTGCTGCACATTCTCACCACAGAGACTAATACCATTCTTCCCAGTATGTTAGAGTTGGGTAATCTTTCCCTTGCAAAGAGAACAGTATCCTCTGATGGAGACCTGCCATGGGGAAAGTCCTCTTGTAAAAACCCAATCTGGATCCTCTTTGCCCGGGAACCAATAGACCCATATCACTTCTTCCTGGCCTGAGCAAACTACTGGAAAAACACATAAACCAATACCGTTCAGATTTCCTATGGTAAACAATGTTTTCCAGCCCACCGAGACTGGGTTTTCATGAAACTGCAACACAGCACAGAAACTGCCCTTATGGCAATAGTAGAGGAATCAAAAATTCTGCTTGATCGAGGAGGTATGGAGGCCATCATACTCCTCGATTTAAGTACAGCTTCAATTTATAAATGAACCCTCTCTCAGACATTGCACTATCACACAGCATCTCCACTGTATCATGTGCCAATGACACCCAACTGGTATTCTCCCTTACCCCTGGACTTGAGCCCCAGTCCCCCCATTGGGAGCCTACATGGGGAAAGTAGTAAGCTGTATGGCTGAGCCTTGCCTCAAAAAAAAAGGGAACAAGACCAAACTCATGGTATTAGGCAGCAACTTCAACCCTCTTCTAAGCTTAGGTTGACTGGATTGTCTGGCCATGCCTCCAGCACCCAAGACATTTATCAAAAGTCTAGGAGTATTGATAGACAATTCACTCACAATGGAAGCTCAGGCAACAAAACTTTCGACCAGCTACTGCAGCATCCTCAGATTACTGTGTAGGATCCCTCATTTGCTTCCATTTCTTGCTAGAAGAATAGTGGTCCAGGCACTAATTCTCTGCTACTTGGACTATGGGGCTTCCCTAAATTTGGGAGCATCAAAAGATGTACCCCAAAATCACCAGGTTGTACAGAATGCTGCCGCCTGAACCTTGTCCAACATCCCTAGACACAATTCTCCCTGGAAGGCTTTAGCCACTCTTCATTGACTCCCATTTGAGCAGATATTCCAATTCAAGGCCCTATGCGTAGCCCATAGAGCATTTTAATTAAAGGCGACCCATCCTCAGACCTCTGCTCTCATCTTGTACCCCCAGTAGGATTCTTAGATCCAACATTGCAAGATTTACCACAGCCCCAACCATCCCCAGAGCTAGAAGCAGAGGGCGCTCCTTCAGCTACAATGTGGCCAAGCTACGGAATGCCCTTTTTCACAACATGAGGATAATGGACAATGAGCCGGCATTCTAGATATCGCTAAAAACTTGGCTTTTTGAAAATTAAAATGTCCCAAACCTTGTTAAGCATAGTGGGGCAATCTATGTTGCGTTTTTAGCACTGGGATGCCCAAGTGTAGGCATGCGCTCTACAAATGTGCATAAGATAAGATAAGGAAACATTTGAGGGATGTTTTCATATTTTTATGTTTAAGGCTAAGACAAAGTACCCACACTCAAATAGTTGTAGATTTGTCTTTCTTCGTGTCAGCCTACTTAACAATCGTTTAGCTGAAAGTGGTTTCCACATGGTGACATTCCACAGCCATTTCAACAGACATTTATTTCCCCATTTCCCAGAAAGTAAAGATTTTTCACCCCCTAAAATCATGGACTTTAAGCTCTGACAGGCCAGTGGTGGATGGGAAAATGGAGCATCTTGCAAGAGTATTGCCCTGACCCATTGGCCCTACAACACCATCAACTATAGGTACTCCAAGATATGACCCCTATTCCATTGTCCTTTTAGTGTATGGGTCAACCCTTTTGGATTCACATGCTGTTGTATGGGTGGCAAATAGATTAACCTGTTTCACTGGTTATAATCTATGTAATTGATATAATTATTACTATTACCATCCCATTAAAATACAAAAACAACTTTAGACATATTGCTGCAAATATTTGCTGAGGTGAAAGAGCAACAATAAATTGTAGGTCTGATGTAAATTCTAAAGCAAATTTTATCAAAATAGTATGTAAGATATCTTTGCAGCATATGTGAAAGTTGCAGGAATATTGATTTCCACAATTATAAAAGGTTGATTGTGCAAATGGAATAACTTTCAAATCTAAATCCAAGTCTCAATGCCAAACATCGTTTGAGCTGTAATCATTACTATTTGCTTGAAGTGAGGAATTTTATCTGATTAGTTAGCACCATGGTGAAGGGTAAGGGCTTATCTATCAGGAAAGCCTGTTCTACAATGGACATTTCAAATATTCACCGGCGTGTATTATTCAATGTCATCAGATAGGGATTTTCCAGTAGAAATGTTGGATTAACAGTGTCATAATAATTGGATTTACCATTGTTTGTTATACAGGCTATCCACCTCATTGTTTGGTCTTCTAGGCTGCTAATAAGGTGCAATGGATGTCTGCTCAGTTCCCCCTGAAGGTCACTGTGGGGATGGCCCTTTTTGCAGGTCAGCCCCAAACGTTTTGCCTTTACCTTCCTGTTTTGCAATCCGATATTGTTGGCTATGAGGACTGCTAATCAGTGATAAAGTGCTTGTGCTCTCCCCCTTTAAACATGGTAGAACTGGCTTACACCCAATTGGCCTATTTAATTTGCTTGTAAGTCTCTAGTAAAGGGGTCCTACATATACCTAGGGCCTGTAGATAAATGCTACTAGTGGACCTGCAACACTGATTGTGCCACCACTTAAGTAGCCCTTTAAACATATCTCATGCTTGTCATTGCAGCCTGTGCTCACAACATTGGCACCATCCTGGATAGCAAGCTTTCCACAAAGAAACAAGTTAAAGCGGTCCCATCCACCTGCTTCCATACAACTTCACATACTCCACAAAATCTTCAGGTAGCTCCCAGTCAACAACACCGTCATGCAGCCCTTTTATTACCAGCAGAGTGGACTAGAGAAACACACTCTGTGGAAGAACCACTTCATGCCTCCTTAGGAGAATCCAGACAATACAAAACTCTCAGCTGCAAGACTCATATTCAACCTCCCCAGAAGGACCCACATAACACACACCTCAAGAAACTACACTGGCTCCTGATTCAGAAGAGATGCCAGTTCATGATGGTGACTCACACTTACAAGGCCTTGGGCAACAAAGGACAGAAACAAATGCCTGGTTTTACACCAACTATCCAGACATCTTTGATCCACCTCCCTCTCCCCCAACAGAGGAGAATGCTCTTTCTCGCACCTGGCAGCTAAAGCATGGAACAAGCTTCCCCTGCATCTCAGGACCGCACCAGCAACTCAGGAAAGAACTAAAGACCTGGTTGTTCAACTGATCCAAACACAATGCAGCAGCCAATAACCCCAGTACCTCAAGACCCTCATGGGTGATTTGCTGCACTTCATAAATCCCTGATTGATTGACTGAGTTTTAAACTGCCATTTGGACCTGGCAAGATAAACCTCTTGCCAGACCCAAATCTTCCTTTTTAATACTGTACACATGACACCCCTAGAGTAGGCCCTGAACAGCCCAGAGGGCAGGGTGCAGTCTATGTAAAAAGTTGGACATGTACTTTTAAGTTTTAGATATCCTGGTAGTAGAAAACTCTTAAATTTGATTTTCACTCGTGCAATGCCTACCTCTCCCAAAGGATAACATTGAATTACCTTATTACAATTAGTAAATGACAAATTTCAATTCGGAGCAGGTACACAGATCAAGTTTGCTGTCTAAAGAATTGCAATTAAAATCCCTCCTTAATGGTAAAGTCAAATTTGTAATTACAACTCTGATAATGCTACTTTTAGGGAGTGAGAATTTCATGTCCTAACCATTTGATGCCTAATCCTGAGTCAAATGACTGGGTGTAGCTGGCAGTTGTCCTTTGTGTATTGGTTCCAGACAGTGAGACAAAGGGATTGTAGATGTTGACAGGATGGGCCACTCTGAGTAAATTAGGGGGTGAAGCTGTCACCTTCCACACAAACATCAGAAAGGCTCTGCCTGGGCACTCTCACAAAGGGTTTGTGACTGGTGTTTTCTGACACCAGACTAGCTGGGACTAGGACAGGGAAAGATGGGATGTCTGACACCTGAGGTGTTTGTGAAAGCTCTAGAAGCGTCTTCCACTTCAAAGTCGGTACCAGGCATAAATATTGCACCTCAGACCCAAACTCTTCTGTACACTTCTGTACCTGTGGCCTCTGTCAGGAAGTAGGAGTGCTGTGTTGCTGAAAGGACTGCCACTCTGCTAGACTGCTGTTCTGAAGGACAGCTGCTGTGCTGTGCTGCCCTGCTACTCTATTGCCTGGGGTAGAAGGACCTCCATCTCTAGCCCAGGATCCCAGAGTGACTCCAATGGCTAATTGAATTATCTCCTGATCAGAAGTCTGAGAGAAATAACAGGGTTTCAACAAACCTTGAACCCAGCATCTGAACTCTGTTTGTGAGTCCTGCCTTTTCAAGCAGTGCCAACCCTGGCCTTGGCCCTTGGAGGTGGGATTGAATTTGCTCTGCCAGCCCATCTGTGGATCCAGAAGACCTGACACATCTCCTCTGTGGTGTAGTGCATCTCCCACAAAACTGGTGCATTGCCTTAGCTGTTGGACACATCACCCTCAGAACCAATGAAACACCTCTGCTGTGCAGACTTTGCATCACCCATTGAGCTGGTTCTGGCCAGGAGTCCACTTGGCTCCACCAGCATGCCTCCGTGCCACTGTCTGTTGCCAAGAATAGGAGTTTGAGGCCCTCCATTACCTGCAGGCACCCGCCTGCGCCTCATCCCTGGTGCCTAGTGGTAGGCATATCTGGTTGTGCTCTGTTTTGTTGCAGTTCATTTTATTTAGTTTTTTCAATTCATTTTTTTGTTTTCTGTACTGTTATCTGCCCCTGTGCCCTTTTTGTAGTCTGCTTCGTTTTGTGCCCTCATTGTGTGCTCGCCCATTTTCAGCCAGCTCTCGCCGGTCTCCTGATCCATAAAAGTCATAAAAGCCAACACCACCCTTAGAGGAACCCTCATTTACAGACCACCAGGACCCTGTCCCCCTTTCTGTGACGCCATCGCTAGTACCATCAGCTCCCACACCCTCACCTCCACAGACTATATACTCCTTGGTGACCTCAACTTTCACTTGAAAAGCACCCACGACCGCAACTCCATAACCCTGCTAGACAACCTCATGAACCTAGGACTCAAGCAACTGGTCACCTCACCCACTCACTCAGCAGGACACATGCTTGATGCAATTTTCACCTCCAGCAACCACATCACTTTTACCCACACCACCGAACTCCACTGGACTGACCACCACTGCGTCCACTTCTCCTTCATGAAACCCCCCACCCACCACCTACAACACACCACACCCTACGGAATGTGGGACAAGGACCCCATAGAACACCTGCACGCCAAACTCACACAAGCTCCACCCCCATCACCAACAACCCCAACATTGCTGCCCACAACCTCACACGTAGGTTAACAACGTGCGCAGACTCCCTCGCCCCACTGAAAAGTAACAACAACACCCACACTGTCAAGACCACCCCCTGGTTCACCACAGAACTCCAAATGTGAATGCTGCAAATTGCGAAAGCATGGCGCCAAGAGCCCTCGATGAGCAATTTCTCCGCCCTCCAAACAACCATACGCAAACGCAACCAACTCATCCGGACCACCAAACGGTCATTCTACAAAGAACAGATAGATAATAACTCACACAACAGCAAGGAACTCTTTACCATCGTCAAAGAGCTCACCAAACCCAAATCCAGCACCATCGACCCCCTCACACCCAAAACCTTTGCAACTCCCTCCCCAACTACTTTCACCTCAAAATCTTAGACATACACAACAGTTTCATAGCATCTGCATCCACCGTCACCACCACTGACACCACCAACATGACCAACAGCACAACGCCCCCCACACGAACCAACTATATACCTGGACCCCAACCAACGACGAAGAAACCGAAAAAACCATGAACTCCATCCACTCAGGCTCCCCCACAGACCCCTGCCCCACCACATAATCAACAAGGCCAGCCAAATCATAGCTCCCCAGCTCTGCACCGCAATCAACAGCTAATTCGATGCCGCAACCTTCCCAGACACCTGGAAGCACGCCCAAGTCAACGCGCTACTCAAAAACCCAAAGCAAATACACAAGACCTCACAAACTACCACCCCATCTCTCTTCTCCCCTTCCCCGCCAAGGTCGCTGAGAAGATAGTGAACGCCCAACTGTCTCATTTCCTAGAGGAAAACAAAGCACTCAACGCCTCCCAGTCTGGATTCCCCAAGAACCACAGCACTGAGATAGCCCTCATCGCCTGCACAGACGACATCAGAACCAGAGTGGACAAGGGTGAGACTGTCGCTCTCATCCTTCTGGACCTCTCCACAGCTTTCGACACTGTATGCAACCAAATCCTCCGTGCATGCCTTTTTGATGTAGGAATCCAACACAAGGCCCTAGACTGGCTCACCTCCTTCCTCGCCGAAAGAACCCAAAGAGTTTGTCTCCCTCCTTTCCAGTCCCCAGCAACCAAGATCATCTGCGGGGTCCCCCAAGGATCCTCCCTCAGCCCTACCCTACCCTCTTCAACATTTACATGGCCCCGTTTGCCAACATCCTCCGCCCCTGCGGAATCACCATCATCTCTTACGCAGACGACACCCAGCTCATCATCTCCTTCACCAGGAACCCTTCCACCGCCAAGACAAACCTCCACGCCGGACTCCTCGACATCGCCAAATGGATGACAGCAAGCCACCTCAAACTCAACTCCAAAAAATAGAAATCATCATCTTCGGCCCCAACAAGGCAGTATGGGATGAATCCTGGTGGCCCACCGCCTTAGGACCACCCCCAACACCCTCCACCCACGCACGAAACCTCAGCATCATCTTAGACTCATCTCTGTCCATGGCCCAGAAAATCAACACCATATCGTCCTGCTGTTTCAACACCCTTCGCATGCTACGGAAGACCTTCAAATGGATTCCCCTAGAAACCAGAAAAACAGTCACCCATGCACTCATCAGCAGCAGACTGGACTACGGCAACGCCCTCTACGCTGGTACCACAGCCAAGCTTCAGTAAAAACTCAAGTGAATCCAGAACGCAGCCGCACGTCTCATCCTCAACCTCTCCCACCATGAACAAATCTCTGCTCACCTCAGATCCCTTCACTGACTGCCCATCAGCAAAAGGATCATCTTCAAAGTCCTTATCCACGCTTACAAATCCCTCCACAACACTGGACCAGCCTACGTCAACGAACGAGTAAACTTCCACGCACCTACTCGACTTCTCCGCTCTGCTGACCTCACCCTTGCCACAGTCCCCCCCATCCAACACACTACCTCCGGCAGCAGATCCTTCGCCCACCTCACCTCCAAGGCCTGGAACTCCCTCCCCACCAACCTACGCAAGACCCAGGACCTCCTAGCTTTCAGAAAGCACCTCAAGACATGGCTTTTTGAGCAGTCAACGGCAACACTTTACCCCCCCCTCTGCACCCTCCCATAGCTCCTTGAGACCCTAACGGGTGAGTAGTGCGCTTAATACATTTTTTGATTGATTGATTGATTGCAGCCTACTGCAGCCAGTGCATCTCCACGTGAGGATATTGCCTCACCCAATGCAGCCCAGAGGAATCACCTGCTGCATGACACATCTCCACACAAGGACATCACCTTGCACTTCGCAGCGCCCTGGTTGTCTGGATCTTGCATTGCATCTGCTGTGGTACTCCTCTTTGAACCAGAAATCTGCATCTCTTTACAACCAGGATTAAGGTACTGAGTTCAATAGACCAAAGTAGGTCCCTGTAGCTGGCCTGCACTCCATCACCTGTGCACTTCAAATGTAATCCCCCAGAAGCTTCTTCCACTTCAAAGGAGGCACCAAGTATAAATATTGGACCTCAGACACCAACTCTTCAGTACACTTCTTGACCTGTGGAATCCTCCGGCAGGTAGAATGACAGTCGTGCTGCTGAAAGGACTGTCACTCTGCTGGACTGCTGCCCTAAAGGACTGCTGCCTGCTGCACTGACCTGCTACCCCCTTGCCTGGATGAAAAGGGCTGGACCTGTAACCTGTACCCAGGACTACTAGAGTGAATCCAAGGGCTAGTCTCTCGTAACTAGCACCTGCACTGTGAATCCTACACTGCCAAACAGTGCCATCCCAGTCCTCAACCCTTGAAAGTGGGCCCCCAGTTGCTCTGCCAGCCCATCTGTGGAAAGCAGAACTGACACATGTCTGCTGCACAGTGCAGCGCCAAACAGAATTGACACATCACCTCTACTGCTTGGACTTTCCCATAGCAAGGACCTCACAGAGCATGATTCATCCTCAATGGAGGCCCTCGCATCCCAGGCCCCTTGTAGACAGCAGCCTCGACAATGATCCAGTATTTCCCATTGGAAGCCACGCAGGCTTTTTAGAAACAGCGACGCAGATTCAATTCAGGGTTTCAAATAGTAAGCTTCCATTGTCAAGAGCCTCCTCAGCAGTGAAGGAGGACCTCACATTGTAGCCTCTGAGCTGGACTTGGCATCAACTCTGCTGTGTGGTGCATCCTTGACATGGGTCCTCGTAATCCTCCACAAACCAGGATTTTAGGTATTCTTGCTCAGTGGGCCTAACTGTGTCCCTGGAACTGGCCCGTGTTCTAAGCTGGCACGAAACCCCTTTTTGTGAGTATTTTCACCTTGTTACCATTTGAAGTGTTGCACAAATACTTTACACATTGCCTCTGAGTTAATCCTGACTGCATTGTGCCAAGTTAGCAGAATGTTAAGCACATGTTAATTTTAGGCCTGGGCATAGAACCCTGCTCAGTCGGAGGAATTTGCGGAATTCAGGCACTCTGTAGTACACGAAGTGGCGCAGAGTTCCTGAATTTTGGCTCTGGCGCAGAGTTAGTTTGCGCTTGTGAGATTGGGCTATGGCACTCTCTCGCAATGGCGATGATTCTCCTGGGATGCTAGCGCAAGCACAAGGCCACTCATTCTCTCACATTGCTTCCAGCCATGCCAGCTTCCAAAATGGGATGCTTGCGAGCGCAAATTCACTTCTGATGTAGATTTTCTACTCCAGAGTTACTAAATCTAGTCAATAAGAGCTTTTTTTTTTACTGAATTTGTTTTTCAGCTTTTTTTTCAAACATGAAGAAAGTGTGTCAGAGACTTCAACTTTCTGTTCCTGTCCAGCACGCTCCTCTGAGTGCTTTGTCCTTCCCTGGTTACATTTCACTTGGATTTCAAAGTGGAAGGATCACTCTCTTTTTCTCCTGGATATACTTTTGGGTTTAAGTACTCTGTTTTTATGAAATCATCACACTAGCAAGTTCTAAAACTATGAATACAGGTGTTGTTGTTTGTTTGCTTGGCCATGCACCAATTGAGCAGTATTCCTTTGTACTTTAAATTTAAAACTGTAAAGTGGTTGTGGGTGGCCTGGAGTTTCAGTATGGGCCTAATTATTATTTATTTTACAATTCATTGATTTTCACATTTTGTGAAGGAAAATTGTTCCACAGCTCAGTACCTTTACTACATGTTTCCATTTGGAATATTATTTTAGAATGTGGCCTAGATTTCCAAAGGGTCATTACACCTGTCATCCCAGGCCAGTGCTAGTAGTCATCAGTGCATGAAGTAAATGTTTCAGTGGTATATGTTTTTAAAACTTCATTCAGTGCTGGGATGTCATTGGATTAGTTTAAAATTTAAAATGTTGGCTACTGTTTGCTTTTCATTTTTTGCAAAAAGTTTACATATTGTGGGTAGTAATATTTGAAAAGATAGGAAGATGTGGTTTGACAATGTGGCTGGGTGGTAGCAATTTTGTCCATCCAGCCACTGTCCTTTGCCATATACTTGCATGTGTTCTTTGTTTGCCATGCCTCCTTGCCCCATATTGTTGTTGTTTGACCATGTGGATGGCTGGCAGCCATTTTGTTCACGAGGCCAGTGTCCCTTGCCAAAGGCTTGCATGTGTTCTTTGTTCTCCATGCTTTCTCCTTGCTCCTTGTTTTTGTTTGACCATGTGGCAGACTGGCAGCCATTTTGTCCATGCAGCTAGTGTCCCTTACCATAGGCTTGCATGTGTTCTTTGTTTGCCATGCTTCCTCTTTGCTCCCTGTTATTGTTGTTTGACCATGTAGTTGGCTGTCTGGTAGCCATTTTGTGTGTACACTGTGCACTCAGTGCGTCTTTGAGTTGACATAGGCTTACATACAATCATTGCTGGTTATGGATTTGTTTTTGAAGTTTCTATTTTTATTTTTTCTATTTTATTTTTAATTGTATCTAATTTTATGCCATTTCTATTTTTTACTTTTTTATTTTAATGTTTATGTTTTAGTTTTTCTTTTTTAATTTTAATTTTTAATATCCTTTTTCTTTTATTTTTTATTTTTTGTTTTTATTTTTAATTTCATTTTTTTATTTTTTTTATTTGTATACTTTAATTGTTTTATCTTTTTATTTTTATCTTTTTTTAAATTTTATTCTGAATTTTGCTTTGATCCATCCATCCGATTCATTCTATTCCTCCTTCCATCCATCCACCAAAGCATTTCTTCTGGACCACCTTGCCACCATAGGTTATGTTTATTTGAAGGATTATTGTATTTACCAATGCTCCTCTCCCTGACTATCCCAGGTGTCTCCTAACACAGATGTAAATAATGCAAAGAGCCAGATCTGCCTGTTGGGATTTCTGAATTGAAATTTCATTTTTGTATGATGTGGTGGTGTGGTTTGCCTTTACAATAAATACAAGGTATAATACAGAAGTAAATAACTGCACTAAGATTGCATTTCTCTGTGCTATTTTCAACCTGCTGCAACAATGGCATGCTACATGTTTTTCTTGCCTGGTTGTTTTTAGGTTTACAAGAGAAGAGACCCCACATCACCCGCAGTACTACCAGAGAAATGGCCCTACAGTTACTTCAAACCACAGGGACCAAACTCTTTCAATTGTGCATCTTAGTGCCACTGCCAACCCAGAGCAAGTTAAGATGGCAGAAAAGAAAGTTGCTCCCAAGAAAGTGGCCAGTAAAAAGAAGCTTTCACCAAAGGAGACAAGGGAAAAGAAAAGTTCCAGAAAGCCTAAGAATTATGGAAAGGGATGTTGATAAAGATGATGACAATGACACAGTCATTGTAGAAGCTGGCACAGCAGAGTATGAAATTTATATCCAACCTGGTCTGAGGGATGTGGCACAGACAGCACCGGCCGCTCCCATATGTGTAAGGCCCCAGCAGAGACCTGCACCAATCCCTACCTCAGTAAAGTATGCACTGCAGAGATGCAATCGACACACCCATGACCACCTACCTCCAGTTCTTCTTCATGAATTGGAAGTAGCCCAATAAAAAAATGCACCTCCCGAATTTGGGACATTTTTACAATTAGCAAACAGGAGGAGAACATTGCCATATGCTCCATATGCTACATGAGTGTTCGTCGAGGAAAGCCTGGTTCACATTATGGTACTGGAGGCCAGGCGACCATATGAAAACACTTGATATCACTTTTACAGTGATATCTCAACATCTACTTATTGCATTTTAATAATTTTAACCTGCATCTTATCAGATAAATATTATATATTTTTCTAAACACTGTGTGGTGTATTTTTGTGTTGCTATATGGTGTTATTGTATGATTTATTGCACAAATACTTTACACATTGCCTTCTAAGTTAAGCCTGACTGCTCAGTGCCAAGCTACCAGAGGGTGGGCACAGGATAATTTGGATTGTGTATGACTTACCCTGACTAGAGTGAGGGTCCTTGCTTGGACAGGGGGTAACCTTACTGCCAACCAAAGACCCCATTTCTAACACGGCCATTTTGTACATGCTGCCAATGTCCCTTTGCCATAGGCCTGCATGTGTCCTTCTTTGTTCTCTTTGCTCCTTGTTGTTGTTGTTTGACTAGTATGCACTGCAGAGATGCAATCGACACGCCCATGACCACCTACCTCCAGTTCTTCTTCATGCATTGGCAGTAGCCCAATAAAAAAATGCACCTCCCCAATTTGGGACATTTTTACAATTAGCAAACAGGAGGAGAACATTGCCATATGCTCCATTTGCTACATGAGTGTTCATCGAGGAAAGCCTGGTTCACATTATGGTACCGGAGGCCAGACGACCATATGGAAAAACATCATGCAATCCAGTGGGAGCAGCACCTTAAATAAATGCCTCAAAATGGTCGCAGGGATGAAGGTGAAGAGAGACAGGAAACATCCGTTGCACCTGGTCAAAACACAGTGGATTGTAAGGAAGAAGAGAGTGACATCATCCTCACACAAAGCAGCTCTGTCCCCAACAGTGCAACAGAATCACCCCCCTCAGCAACCTCACAATGGCACAGGAAGACTCTGAGTCAAATGGAGACTCCACAGCACATGGTGACTGCAGCACCACGATGTACATTGAGTCTACCACCACCTACATGTGAAAAGTCGCCTGCGTCAGTGGCCCCATAAAAGAAGAAAATCCAGGCTACAATTACGGGCATGTATGGCTGGAGAGGCCATATGACCGCAACAACCCAACGGCACGTTTGTACAATGGCAAGCTGACAAAAATGTTAGCACTGGACCGCCTTCCTTTTTCTTTTGTGGAAGGAGTGGGATTCTTAGTGCTTGTGACAGCCCTCTGGCCGAAATGGAAGGTTCCAAGTCATACCTATTTTGCCAGAGTTGCTGTTCCAGCATTGCATTATGATGTGCTGCAATTTGTTGGACAAGCTTTGTAGCAAACTCTTGTCCACACTATCCACCTGACGACAGACATGTAGACCAGTAGTCAGGTGACTGAGTACATGTGCATCACTGCACACTGGATCTCTTTTCTGGGGTAAAGCAAAAGCTATCTACAAGCCTTGGCCCTGAAGATCTTTTGTAAGAACATTCGGCAGCATGTCATGGAGAAGTCGCACACATCTGGAAACATCTTGGAGGAATTTATTAGCAAATTGTCTGAATGGCTGTGACCCATAGGTCTTCGAGTTTGATTTGTTGCCACGGACAATGGCAGTAAGATAGTCAAGGCTATGGCAGACAGTGGCTATTTCAGGGTGCTGTGTTTTGCGCATTGCATCACCCTGGTTGTGCAATACCAACATACTGACCACCTGCAGCCACATCTGCACTCATTTCAGCCATTCTTTTAAAGCCCCAAAATTCTTCCCACTATCATTCCTTTTTCTGAAAGGAATGTTTCACAATACAAGAGGTGGATTGTTGAGCAAGAAGAAGAACAGTAAGAAGAACATCTAGAATGTAGAGTATTACTCCAAGGTTCTGGGGTGGGCAGTCTTGTTTCACATCTGCCAAACCCACCAACAGGAAACATGGAGACAACAGCAACAGAATAATCGGACCCGACCTCTGCATTGACTTGGTTTCAAGTGGCAAGTCTTAAGTCCAGTACAGAGATGAAGGAAAAAGCAGTTGAGCATGTGGCAGCACCAATGGCCATTCAGAGGATGTTCCAGGAGTATCTGGATGACCCGAAAGAAGTGTATGTGGATCAAAACCCATTAGTGTATTGGTATGGGGAGATGCAGCAATGGCCAGAACTGGCAATAACGTTTCTGGCTTGTCCTGTAGCCAGCGTTTCTATGTGTGTTCAGTGCAGCTGGTGCACTTGTTACAGTGAGAAGAACCAGTCTCTCTCCTCAAAATGTGGAGAGATTGACCATGATCAAAGTGAACCAGCATTTCATACCATGAGATTACACCATTCCTGAAACACCACAGGAGGAGAAAAAGGATGATTGGTCTGGAACAAGTGTATTAGCTGACCAACTTCTGGGTGAACCACCAGAGTTTGAGGACAAACTCTATTTCCCGGATTGTGTATACCAGTGCCACCACAACTTTTTCATTATTACTCATTCAGCTTCTTTTTCGCTATCTTTCTTTAAAAAAAAAAATGCTAGTGCAACATTATGTTTGTGTCGGATTTATGCTGATTGATTTTATAGTCACATAAAAGCCCTAATTGGAGTTGGGCCCATGTGCAGTGAAGAAGCCCCCACATATCCTTCAGGACGTTGGAGATGCTGCCTCCCTTCCTCCCATGGCATTGCCTAGCCCGTACATCACCCAGCAGGGCTGCCCTAGAAGATCATTGAATGAAAGACTGCCAGTGCCAATGTCTAATTACATTTCAAAGAGGAGGTATTTTGTTCGACCACCGTGCTTGGATTGGAAGGGGTAATTAAGTAACTATTGCACCAATGAGTGATCATATATTGATCGATTGTGATTGTGAATTTGTGAGTTATAACTGATGTATGTGATGGCTGACAGTGAGGGAGCGAGTTCAACAAAACTTGTTTCTGATCTTTTGCAATGTCTGGGGGCTGATGGGTGACAATTGTCTCCTGAACTTGAATGGCCTTTCAAAAGTAGTGAAATTTACTTGCAGGGTCTACTTTTTTCTGGTTCCTGGTAACAAACCAGACACTTTACTGACAAAATACAAATCTACACAAAAAATATTCCAGTTCTGTTTCTCTATTTGTTCTTCAACAGTAGTGCACTTCACAAGTCTACCTTGCTCGGTTTGGGACTGGGATGGAGTTACTCTGAATCTGAAGGAGGAAGGTGGAAGGACTCAGGGGGGGACTACCTCAACAGCTAGAGAGGAGAAAGTTTTCTGCTTCAAAGAGAACCCATAATCATAATGAAGACTCTGAGACCTAATACTCACTCAGCTCTGTGAACTGGAGAGAGGTGTGTTGATTTGGAAATGCTGCTGAGTATGTGGTTGCTGCATTGCTAGCTCAAATGTGAAACTGCTCTTATGTTCTTACTCTGCCTTTGAGTCTTCTTTGAATACTTCTGAGTCCTCCTGACTCTTCAGGAAGCTTTCCTTGCTTTCTTTTGTCCTTTTCCTTTATTATGTAATTCAGCTACTGTTTTGTCAATACACAGGCCTTCTCCTAGTCTTCTCCTGCACAAACAAAACTAGCAAAGCTCAAGACTCCAGCTTACCTACCAGACAGGTACCAGGGTGATGGACATTCCAAGAAGAATGAAGATGCATCACCCAATTTGGCAGTACAATATCATTTTGATTTTAACAATCATAATGTTTAGAACTGGGTGGGTTACATTCAACCTTCTATATTTTAAAACTAGAAGACATAACATTTAGGATATACTATCTGGGGTCTCTCTGGGGCAAAATGACTGTTTCCACTTAATTTACAGAACTGTGTCATACTTTCTTACTTATCCCTTTGTTTCCTTTCACAACAGATTGATGATGGTGTGCTGCTCAGCGGTCTAACAAATATTGTTGTTGTTTCTTTTGTGTAGTGTTTGTCTTTATCACACCTTTCCCCAAATCCTCTTTCCCATCCATTCATTGAGTCCCTAGCACTCTTCCCCCAGTCTGTGATTTTTATTGAGGTGTGACCTAATTTTATACCATAAATAAATCACACACTTGCTGGGGCGGATGTGGTGAAACCAAGTAAGCAACACCAACTCACTGCATGACCTTCTACCTTCTATTACATGAGCAATATTCTGCACCGGCCCCATCAACATATTTATTCATGCCTTGTGTGTGTTCCGTAAATGTTAAACTGGTCCAACACTCTTGAGACTGGGCCCACTTCTGGCTCCATGATCTAATTTCCTAATTTTAGTTTTATTATACTATAGCTCCCCAATTTTGCCCAGAAGAAATTGATATTCCTATATTTTATTATCATATCAGGTCTTCTTCTTTGCTGTGTGTCAATACTGTAATTGTGGTAGTCTGGTCTCAGTCTTCCTATGATATATAATGATGACCCACTAACTCTCTATTTTCTTTCAATCGAGTTAATAGTGATGGATAACCCTTTGATTACTCCTGTAGTTGGAGTTCGCATGTGTGGGAATGGCACTTTCTGTCAAGTTCTGTCTTTCCTGTTGGCGTGCTAGCCTGCTACTTCTACTGCCTACCTACCACCCCTTAAGATACCATCTTGGGAAAACCCTACAGTAAGAAGAAGACTCTCTCACTTCGTCTATTCAGGTAGGAGTACTAGGGATTGAAGTGAGCTTGTTTAGTTAGTATTTAACTCCTACTGAAGATGTTGTCTGTGTGTATTCGGTTTTTGTAGGCAAAATAGGCAAGGGCAATCATCCCCTAGTGGTCAATAACATTTGCAGAAGGCAATAGAGCAAGGGTCTAAGTAAATGATATACACTTTTTTAGCAGATTAAAAATAACAGGCTACACTAAAAGACAGGAGTGCAAACTAAACGTCTAAAACTCTGCAATAAAGAAGTCAAAACATAATATGCCCTTTATTCTTTATAAAAATGAACCCTCCCTCTCCACCCACAACACTTACACCCCTCTCCCCAAATAAATATAAACCCATCCCCAAAAAGTCCAATGAAAAGTCCAAACTTGAAGTCCATCCCAACTTCCTCCGCACACTCTCCACCTACAACAAGTCCCTTACACCAAAAACATTGTTTGTTTGTAAAGGCTTAAAAAAGGTCACTGTCTATATGGGTCCAGAGCTGGTTGATGCTCTGCTCTATCCTGACCCATCTGCTGCAGGATGGGTCTTTGAAATGCCCTGGTGGAGCAAGAAGGTGAAGCAGCAGGTGCAGTCAGGGACCCTGACTATGGCAGCGGCAGCAGCAATGTAGTGACCGGGAGCCTGGGGGCTGGCGTGCTCTTCTGCTGGGTTCTGGGTCTGAAGCAGCTATTTTGTCCTCTTTGTCCTCCAGGATCACCAAGAGCTGGTTCTCGGCCCAGATATGCCATGCCCTCTGCTGCCGCAGACAGGCTGCTATCTCCTGCCAAGGTGGTGGTGGTTATCGGGCAGGAGTAGCTGTATCATGAAAAAGAAGAATATCAAAAGACAAATTATAAACAATGATCTGAACAAACAATTGTTCAAATGATCAATAGTGGGTAGCACAGTAACACCACATTGCTGATCCCTTAGAAATGATGGAATTTGATGTGACTATTACCTACACTTGTCTCACATAAGAAGCACTAACTGTCTGGTAGACAAGAATTAAGGCAAAATAAGACCAGATTCAAAAGCTGGTCATTTCATATTTCTTCTTTTAAATGCTTTTCTAGTAACTAATTAGACACATTTAGTGGAAAAATAAAAAAAGAATTACCTCTCATTATGATGAGTAAGGCATAATGCACTATGGAGTACAAGTTGCTGTGCCATGTTATTGGAGGCATGCTAACCAGTGCTTCAAGCATGTTGCTGCTGTCTGTGGCTCGAGCAGCTGTAACTGACAATTATCTATCTTTAATTCCAAAGGCCCTGCTCTTCCCCACATGCCTTTCACTTAGTTTAGATTCTACCTTGACTCCAAAGAGACAGATATCATGTATAAAATGTGGATATATCAGCCATAAGTAGATGGGGGGACATGATACACTGCACTACATGGAAAAGTATGGGCTATATAGATTGTATTTGACACATTTGTCACAGAGAATTGCCTACTTCAAACTTGAAATCAAATCAGGCACTTACTAGTCCCACTTTACTCACTGGTTTTTGCCACCAACACAAATTCTTTCCAACAAATTGATTCGCTGGGCAGTAAGGAAAGTAAAGAAACTTGACTTACTGTACCGCAGAGTGAGACAGATGGATTAGGCAAGTAGGTAGAGCTTCCATGATAGAAGAATGGAGGGGCTTCACAGATCTATCTACAAAAGAAGAGCTCCCTTCTTTATTCATGCAAGCAATTATTCAATTGTCCTTTCATTCTTCCCCTATACACAGTATACAACCATTCCCACCATAATTTAAGCTTTACATTCTCTCATCCAGTCTTCCACCCAAATTCACAATCTTTTATCCATCCATTCAGTACCCACAATATCCACCCTTTCTTTCAATTATCCTTTCACCCAGCCATCCATTTACCCAATACCAATGCTCACCCACACATCTTTTTTCATCCACCCACGCATCATTTCATTTCACTCTTTCCACCCATCCTTTTCTTTTAACCTTCCTCTCTTTCCATCAAACCATCATCTTTAGCATTCATTATGTGCACTTTTGCTGAGTTGCAGGTAGAAGAGGCCTTAAGTAACCCAACCACCCGCTGTAGCTAGAAAGCAGGGGGTTCATGAATCCACTCACGAAAACCCCCTTGTAGCTAGTGACATTAATTGTCAATAAGCAAGCAATTTGGCTTACCAGCACCCATCCCTGCTGATGCATATCACCCTGCTCCATCTGCTCCTGCAGTGGTGGAACTTGAACTGGCTCCTTCTAGTCTAACAGTGGTTGGTGTGGCTATAAAATAAGTATGCAACTTTTAGATGCCAGATCCCACTCTTCATTTTTAAAATAAAAAAAACATGCAACCACAATCATTACAGTTCAGTTAGCACTGCAGTATTTTCTGTCAAAAATATCACTTTGGGCATTTTGTTGGAATTGTAGAAAAGCTAGGTAGACAAGCCAACCAAAAGCTTCCAGAAATAGAGGGGCAAACAAGCCAACCAAAAGCGTCACGTAATAGAGTGGCAGAGCTATAGCCTATAATTCACGTTGACTCCAAATCATTGAAGAGCAATGAATCGGAATTAATTCAACAAAACCTGGATAGGGGAGTTGGAAAAAAAGAGAGACAGTTTAGAAAAGGTAAACAAGGAAAAGTTACATGCAGTATAAAATTGGGGAAGAGGTCAAAGTTAAGGACATAATAATAATAACAATAACAATAATAATAATAACAAAAACAATAACAATAATAATAATAACAAAAACAATAACAATAACAATAACAATAACAATAACAATAATAATAATAATAATAATAATAATAATAATAATAATAAATAATATGACTTTTTGGGATGAGCAGAGCTATCAACATTGGCGCTGGCGATCGGTGCCTTCCCAGCTCCAGCCAGACCCGCCAGTGCAGTGTTCTTCTTCTTGCCCTTGGGTGCTGATGTAAGATTAGAAAGAAGATTTAAAAAAAATACATTAGTGGTACTGTTGCTCTCCACAAAGTTATTATATAACAGGCAAATGCAATAACAATGTACATAAATCAGATCGCCTATGATACTATACTAGTCTGATCAACTATCATTGAGTTGGCTATGCTCCTAAAACCCCTATTCTAAATTTCCTTAAGAAGATCTACATTTAGAAGTAATGCCTTGCAGTGAATGATTCTTCGTTCTATTCTCATTTCTCAAGCCCCTTGATGGACCAACTCTGTCTCCCTTTTTAGCAATACAGGCATACTTGCATCAACGTGAAATTTTTGGGACTGTACGTCCTTCATAAAGAATGGTAACTCAGTGATATCACTAATTCACTATGGAGTTAGGAGGACAGAGGAGTCTGCATTGCAATGGCTTCTTAAATAATCAGCCAAAGTGAGTGTCTATCTACGACTATGAAAATAAATGATGTAGCACCGAGCATCTGGCTAGCTCTAACCGGATCACATAATAAATAATAATCTAACGTAAACTAAACATAATTTACCTCTGAGTGGAGACGCATGCTATTTGGAAACAAAAGTTTGTAGAACATAAACACAATAAAAATGTAATACTCACTAAGCCCCAAGTTCTCCACGCCTAGCAAGTCAAGCAGGTCCAGCTTACAGTCGATGATATCCATCCAGTGGTATGTCAGCTGCTGGGTGGTGCGCTGGACCTGGGTGGGGTCCCTGACCAACCGTCGTACCCTTGCCCAGCGCTGCCGATGCTTCCACATGGGTTACTCACCTGTACCCACTTCCGGGCCTGCCACCTGCTACAAGCATGAAGGGGAGGTGGCGCTGCCCACAAAAAAACAAGTGCTGCCTCCTCCTCGCTGTAGATTAGCTGAGGCTGCACCCCTTGACCGTGATGCTGCCCACAAGGCATGCAGCCGCTGTTACCCCGCTGTTGATCTGCCAAGCTGCTGGGTGGGTAGGGTAGGAGAAAAGAAAAAGAAACAGGAGGAAAAGGAAGGAAAAAGGCATAAAAATAAATAAAAATGCAAAAAAGTCACACAAAAATAAAACAACATAAAAATAACGAGACACAAAAAGAAACACTAATACAATACATAAAAAATCTTGGTAGACGAAGTATGGGGTAGAGGATTGCACAGATTGAGGACAGATAGAATTAGAAGCCCCAGCAACATAAACAGAGTGAAAAACAAGATGGCCGCACCCTTGAGAACCGCGTGGTGCCATTCGTGCAAGATTTTGAACACGAGTACGCACTTCACATTTCATATGACATCAAATGCAACATGAACATGCGTAATGAAGAACTCTGCCCACCAGCGGAACTCAGTGTAGCGCGGCAGAGTTTTGTCACTTTGCGGAGTTCCACATATCGTGACTCTGCGCACTTCACCCAGGCCTAGTTAATTTAAGGTTACTTCAAGGTTTGCTAGAGACTTCAACCTGACAAGGAATAGGGATCCTACTTGAGTAAGGTTTCACCCCTTCAACTAGTAGCTCACTATTTTTATACTTGTGAAAGTCGCCAAGGTCCTATTTTAGGTCTTTTGTCTGAAGAATGTCTCCTACAATAATGAAGAGGACACATATTCCAACAGAGTTGTGTGTATGGAAATGAACCATAAGGCAATGAATGCAGCATCAGTATGTCCAACCTAATGTAGGTCAAAGGACCATGGCTTTACCTTGCATGTACCGGTGACTTCACATCCTAGACAAAAAAGTGAATACGTTGCTGCTACCTTTATTTACCAAGCAGAAGAATGTCCCTCAATAACCGTGGATTCCAATTACTTTTCACGTAGGAGTACACAGGAGTTTGAACCAGAATGCCCACTTTTATTACTTAAATAATCTAGTTACTGCAATTTATATCATAATGGATTTTCCATCAGGCCATCATATACAGTTCAAAACTTATGTCTAACACATGAAGAAAAAAATACCACATGAGAATACATGAACAATTGAAGAATTTTTGCAAAAGTTTTTAGTGCCACTTAAATATATTTAAAAATCCACAAGACTCTAAAGGAAATTACAGGAAATCCAAAATACTTTAACGAAAAGAGTATTTCAAATTGTCCAACATACATAAATACAATTATCAATCTTAAGTTTATTTTGATCCAAACAATTAAATGTATCCCGTCTTAAAAGTTAGTGCTAGCCTTTTTTCCATGTAGGGATCATTCTATAACTGGACCTTACTCTTCTCAACGTTCTACATGGGCCAACCTTCAACTATGAGACATTTAGCTTAACAGAAGATCTTCCTCAGGGTGGTACTTCAACTGTAGGACACTAAACATAAATAAGGATATCACCAACAAACTAAGGGCCATATGTACAAACACATTTCTCCATAGACATAGAATGGGTAAAAACCTTTCAAACATCTGGCCCTAAGTTGTGTATATAATCATATTTTTAATAGAGTCAATTAGTAGTTTATTGAGTATGGCCAAGCACTTCAGGATGATCATTTCCTATTACATCAGGACTAAGGCTGAATTACATATGATGAAATATGATGAGTCACTATGTATGCTGTCACAATGAAAGTGTTACACTACTTCATGAGCCATTGTGACTAACGAAGGTTAAATTTAATGCAAGCATTTATTACACTATCTTTTTTGCTTTCCTTTGCCTGTGCAGCATACCTGCTCCGACTAGCTGATCAGGAAAAGATCATTTACATGTGGGGGCATAAGACAGCCCTGGCTGCAAGTTGGCTGCCGCTTAGGGAGGCTCTCCCAACTGAAGAATTAATCCTGCAATAACAGAGGCTGTGAGGGTGTAATTTCCCTATCCCCCACCAGTTTCTTGCCACTGGTGGTGGTTGGACGCTGCTGGGCTTCTTCTTTGTCCATTTGGAGACCATTGGTGGTAAGAGATGGTCACTGGGCCCCGTGGGCCTGGTTGCAGCCTTTTAGGTATTGAGGAGGAAGAGTTGGGCCTGCTGTGCGGCCTAGCCTAGCAATTTCCTCAGTGCTTGTCCCCCCGCTGCGGGGCAGCTGCTGGCTCTAGGTGGCTGGTGGGCCTATGGAATAGGTTCTGCTACAGGACGGATGCGATGTTTGAGTGACATGCCGATGAGGCACAAACAAAAAAGGCTGAGAGGAGAGGAGAGCAGAGTTATATGGGATTGGTGCAAGGGAGCCACGCACATCCCGACTTACATGGGGAGCCCCGACGTACCCCAAACCACGATTAAAGCAGTAAGTGGTCCCTATAGCCTGCTCTTTTCTCCTTCAGCAACCAATGGGCTAAGCGACACTGCTTCCCCCCAGGTGACTACACACGTTCCTGCTACTTATCGGGCCTGCTCACACCCCAGTGCCTATCTGTGAAGGGTAGGATGAGGCGGGACCCTAAGGACTCAATAAACAAGCAGGCTTGCTGTGTGCACCAGAGCGAGGAACCCACGTTGTGTCCACCACACACCTCTTCGTAATTGGCAAACAGGACCAGAGGCAGTCTAAAATAACATTTGACAATAAGCGAAGCCCACATGCAGCTGACCAGGAACCAGGGACACTTGACCCCACAACATCTATGGTTCCAGATCAGGAAATACAAGAGATGCTGACTCAAAAATGTACCTCCTCATTAACAGAATTGGTCACATTAAGGAAACAAACATGGAGACCTCATTGATCAGTTAGAATTTTGCACCTCTGATCTTGAAGACACCAAAACGTCTGCAGGTGAACACCTTCTCCATATGGAAAAAGTTCTGGAAGTCATCAAGAATAGAAACAAAGGCTTTGAAGCATGCTCCAGATGCAATAACCTTTATATCCTCAAAATCCCTTAATTGACTGCCATTGACAAATGGAAACATTTGTCGAAACCATGCAATGCTTCCTGTTTGGCGTTCTGGGTTTGAGTCCAGCTGAACCAATTTTTTTGGTGCAGATGCAGGTTGACGTTCTCCAGCTTGCTGATGTATTCGTTAGTAGAGGGAATAACCCTAGACTGACAGAGATATGATGTTAGCCCCTAAGCAATGTCTGTCACAACTCGCTGTATTCTAATGTGGATGTGATGCAGCTTCACCAAAGACATGGGGATTCGTGAGTAGAGTGATTACCCTCAGACTGACCAAGATATGATGTTTGTCCCAAAGTAATGGCTTTTATAACTCACTGTATTCTAATTTGGACATGATACAGCTTCGCCAAAAATTGGTGCTACCTACAAAAATACCCTGTCCTGATGATGACCCATTGTTGATTGAATCTTCAGGTTGGGTCGAAACGTCGACATATCATTTACAAAAAAACACAGTCCATGTAAAAATTAAGTGGCTTCCAGACAAGGGTCATTTGAAGACCACTTGTATTTTTAGCCACACTTTTATAAATATTGTATATAACACTGGTGCACTCTGATTTTTCATTTTATTCACATTCACTGTGCCATTGTTTTAGAAGCACCTCCATGGAATGAATGTAATGCATTCTGATTTTGAACCAATATTAAACTATAAATTCAATCAAATTACTCAGCAATCTTATTGTGTTGAAAGATTTATTGAAATATTGCTGTGGGTGTTAAGGACTACACTTCCCCCTTGAGGACCAAGAACTTGTGGGTTTGCTCCTTTTGTTTAATTATACTGAGAATTGACTATTGGCTGGTCAAACAGGATGTTCACACTTGGGCCACTGATGTCACCCACCTTCCAATGACCCTGTCAGATTATGCCCTGGTTCTGCTGGACCTTTCCTCTCATCACGCTGGCCCAGAGTGTTCTCGTGGAGACTACCACCACACGCACTCTGAGACTCAGTATTTTGTAACAAGATCCACACAGAGATACTTGAACATTTCACTCGGAATGATTACTCAGTGGACCCCACATCCACGCTATGGGAGGCATTCAGGGCAATTATCTGCGGTGCCTGCATTGCCAAACATTCAGGAATACTAAAGACACTGCATGCACACTTGACCCAACTGCAAACCGAATAACCCTTAATTTGAGGTTAGGGATCCTAGGATGCTAGCAGCAAATATAGAAAAATTATCAGAATACATAAAGGCACACTTCCTAGGTAGAAAGGCCACTAACAGATGCTATGGAGAGGGAGATAGGTCTGGGAAGACAATGGCTGGTCTCTTTAAGCTCTGGGCCAAGGAATACATCACAGACCTCAGAGTCCACCAACACTCCAATCACACAAGACTGAACAAGATCATATGTATCATGACAACCTTCTATAAAGATTCTCTATTGTACAACATCGACCCCAGATTCAGATGCCTTAAATGCTCTCTGACACAATTCAACTCCTCTGGCTGGAGGATGCGCACCGCCAATACCTTGCGGGGAGTGACATAAGTCAGGTCATTCAAACCCTGCCTGTTGGCAAAACATGTGGCCTCGGTAGTCTCACTGCATCCTTTTATAAGGAAAATGTTTCAATTCAATCCTATCTTCCCACCTACAGGCAATGTACGAAGAATCCCTATCACTGGGCACACTGCTAGCCTTCTTGCGCAAAGCAGTCATTGTCACCATAAATAAACCTGGAAAGCGGGCAAACAGCTGCAATTCCTACCGACCACTATTGATGAATAAAGTCAATAACAAAATATTGGCAAATTTGATAGCCAAATGCCTAGGTCCTCTCCTGCCAGAAAAGTCTAGATTCATTCTAAAGCACATAGGCGGTCATTCTGACCCTGGCGGTCAAAGACCGCCAGGGCGGAGGACCGCGGGAGCACCGCCGACAGGCCGGCGGTGCTCCAATGGGGATTCCGACCGCGGCGGTAAAGCCGCGGTCGGACCGGCACCACTGGCGGGCTCCCGCCAGTGTACCGCCGCCCCATTGAATCCTCCACGGCGGCGCAGCTTGCTGCGCCGCCGAGGGGATTCCGACCCCCCCTACCGCCATCCAGATCCCGGCGGTCCGACCGCCGGGATCCGGATGGCGGTAGGGGGGGTCGCGGGGCCCCTGGGGGCCCCTGCAGTGCCCATGCCACTGGCATGGGCATTGCAGGGGCCCCCGTAAGAGGGCCCCTAAATGTATTTCACTGTCTGCTGCGCAGACAGTGAAATACGCGACGGGTGCAACTGCACCCGTCGCACAGCTTCCACTCCGCCGGCTCGATTCCGAGCCGGCTTCATCGTGGAAGCCTCTTTCCCGCTGGGCTGGCGGGCGGCCTGAAGGCGACCGCCCGCCAGCCCAGCGGGAAAGTCAGAATTACCGCCGCG
This sequence comes from Pleurodeles waltl, assembly GCF_031143425.1. Taxonomy (NCBI): domain Eukaryota; kingdom Metazoa; phylum Chordata; class Amphibia; order Caudata; family Salamandridae; genus Pleurodeles; species Pleurodeles waltl. The sequence continues at coordinate 107,239,798 of NC_090440.1, read as the reverse complement.
GTCTTTCGACCGCGGAACGGTAAGCTGACGGCGGGACTTTGGCGGGCGGCCTCCGCCGCCCGCCAAGGTCAGAATGAGGGCCATAATTTTCTAACAATGTTTGCTCTTATGGACACTATAGACCCCCCAGATACAAGCTGCAGCTTTACAAATTGACGCCACCAAGGCTTTTAACTCCCAGTGTCCAGAGCTTCCAGACATGGATGCCCCCAGTCACCAATCTTATTTGTGGTTGCAGCGGAGCCCTTGTCAGCCCGGCTGTGCAAACACCACGCTCACAGAGGCCTATTCTTTTACTTCCAGGAGTATTTTGGTGTCCTTCTATGGAGATGATGTCACCCTCTACATTGGCTAACCACAGACTAGCATTCCCCAGATTATACAAGAGGTGATTCACTTCCGCGGACATAGCGGGTTCTCTATCAACTGGTCTAAGTCAGTCCTATTGCCAGGCACCTTAGTAACAGAACAATTTGAATCTGAAAACCTGCTCCAATGGACAACAGAATCAGATCATTCCCTAAGTATATGGCTCAGCAGACACTTGGATGAACTCTGGAGGGCAAATTATGGAGAGCCATGATGTGGATGGAGGAATAGATCCAAGTCTGCTCAAGACTTCCCCTATTTTGAGGGAGGCAGAATTGCCATTGCCAAAATGGTTGTCCTCCCTAAGTTCCTCTACTTTTTCACCAATATTCACATCCCTCTCATGAGGCACTTTCTCAGGAGGCTCTGATCTAATCTGAAGGCACTGGCATAGGCTGACAGGAAGCGTGGGAAAGAAACACTGAGTCTCCCCTTCTCTCAGGGCAGTTTTAGTCCCCCCGATATGGAGTTATACTTCTATTGCTCACTTCACCCACTTCATTTCAGCTGCATACTGGCATAGAAGCGGACAGAGTGGCCACTGCACAATAGCTGATAGTTAGCTAATCTCACCCTGTAATAGACATGGTGACCTGCTCACTATGGCCGTGGGATGGCCTAAGGCACCATGGCTAGATGCGCTGCAATTACGTGCTCAGCGTGCCACTGGCCAGGAACCCTACCCTCCCAGTCATTTAGGATGAGGGGGCCTGACATCGAGGTCACCAAAGGGTGCTCGACACGTTTGGTGACCTCTGTCTAGAGGAGCATTTCCTCTGCATACCCAGTTTAGTAGAAAATCCTTTACATACAAATCAGAATATTTTATTTTACCACCTATTTCACACGTCAATACGCCCCTTACTTAATTCCTTTCTGAACCACCCCCAACAGTGCATGCACTAGACAATATGCTCACACATTCGTCACCATGCAAGCTTGCCACCCGACACTATGTAGAAATGCAAGAGACAGCCCTAATGATTGTCCTGGAGCGCCAGATTGCTCTCCCACAGACCTAGATGAATTTATTTCAATTTTTTACACCGGACAATCCGTAAACCTACCAAAATACATAGACTGGGACTTGTAGCAGAGGTAGGTTGCTTGGGGTGTGCAGCTCCCACAGCCACATTTCTGCACCGCACATGGCACTGACCTGCTATAGCTCTGATCACAGGTCACTGCCCACAAGAGCCGCCCTTTGTTGCCCTACTGGGCTTTGTAGATTAGGTTCTCCTGATGACTGACCGCAATGCTGCTTCTCCTGGCTAAGTACAGAGTGACTTAGCATTGGGGCAGGCTTCAAGGCCCACATATAAACAACTGGTTGTAGGATGTGACATAATGCCTGGAGCAGATTGCTGCTTATTGGGAACTCATGCCAGCACAATCATGCCCCAAAGACATTTGGAGCCCACTGACCACCTATTTGATCCTACAAACTCTAGTTGAAGCTTGCAGCACAGCACCCGACCGTGTAGGCCAGGATGAGTCACCTAATCATCTGAATCTTAATCCATGCAACTCTGAATGCTCCTGGATCACTACGGACGAGTAAAGGCTGCTCCAGCTCAGAAGGTCCCCCAGTCCGTGGTCCTATGTGGAACTGACTGTACACATGCTTTACACCAGTGGCTAATACCCTGTAATCTTTAATTTGCAATGTAACCTTCAATCAGATTTATGCACTTTGTGGTTGTGGTCTAGCCCCAGACATCTCCACTCTCCTTTCCCTGATTTGTTTAATAATTGTATGTTGCAAACCTGAAAACAAGTAGTTTACATGTGTGTGAATGTTCAATCTCTGTTTGGAAAGCAAGTTCATAACTCACTTCAGTTGATTCAGCCACATACAAAGACAGCATGTTGACTATCTTAATTGCATTTAGGAGATACCATGTCAGTCATCCAGACCCTGATCATCCGGATGTGAGGCTCTCCCAACCACCATCTAAAGTAAGGCTATTCCAGCCACCATGTGCAGCCACAGTGTACAAACCACCTGTTCCCAATCAAGGCATTTGTGGGCTACCCAAGCCATGGTACAAAAGCAGGGTAGTATACCATGACTCCACCTGGACTTACTGTTACATTTTTTACATTAGCCATTGGTGGGACTCTGAAGCATTTGTTGGCAAGGTAAAGAAACTCTTCAGACAGATTTTTGATGTACATTGCGATATTTGGCCAAACCTTGCAGTTCACAAAGACAGCCCCACAAGCACCTCCAAGGAGGAATCTCCAGAAGCACCTTAATGTGTTAGAGGAGGGTGTATTGCTGATACTTATGGAAGTGACAGATAAGGTGCATAAACAACAAAGGAACAGTGTGTTCTACTCAGTAGACAGTCATAAGAAAGCGACCCCTGGCAATACCTCCTCAAGCTGAATATGCTTCACAGGAAACAACTGATCAAGATGGTCACACTTTATGAAATCAATGCCATGCTACAGCAAGTTAAATATTTCACTGCTGTCAGTCTACAAGATACACACTTTTGTATCTCCAATGATGCACACCTGTGGCCAATTGTTCTTATTATATAATGGGATGAGAAAGTCCTCTGCATGATAAACAGGCATGTTCCCTTACACCGAGTACCTGATAGCTGACTTTTTTATTTTTGGCCCTTGTGCCACAGTACTCTAGCATGTGTGCAGAGGCATAGGGCTTTCCCCTGACAGTTGGGCCTGGCACTTTCTGCAGGGTCAGCCAGAGTTTTGCCTTCCTCGGTCTTCCTTTGTCCACCTTTGCTAAACACATTTTCTGTTGGCTTTAAGGGCTCTGTGTACCTTTTCCTTGCTAACCAGTAGTGAAGTGCTTGAGCTATCTCCTTTAAACACAGTAGAATTGGCTTACACCTCATTGGTACAAATAATTTACTAGTAAGTCCATTGTCTATGATACTACATATGCCCAGGGCCTGTAAATGAAATGCTACTCGTGGCCAGCAGCATTCATTGTGCCATCCACTAAAATAGCCTTTCAAAACATCTCAGGCTTGCCACTGCAGCTTGTAATGCAGTTTTAAACTGAACTCTGTTCGGATGCACAGACCAATCAAGACTGCCTTCCAGTAATTGACACTGACTCACCATGGAAAATGCTCTAAAATACTATTACAGCTTTTGTGCAAAGCCTGACAACATTTGATTTGGATTGGATTGGATTGGATTTATCAGACTCCAGCCTGTGAATTACCTATTGATGTGAAATACTGTGAGAATGGCTATTTACTTTCTCACTTCACTCTGAGTCTTGAAAAGGCCCTGTGCCCCACTATGGGCCGAAACACATGTTGAACACAGAAAAACTACCTTTTTTGATCTCTGTCATAATTTCTGATTTAATGGATGTTTTCATATATGTAGTGAATGAATGTTCCACACTGTCATTAAAGGATATACGAACAAATGTTTGGGCTATTTAGTATACATTTACTAGATTTTGTGCAACAATGTCCCCACGCATTAACTTGACCTTGGTACTTCGCTGTTTGAGGGCTGGGGGGCTGGGTCCTTATCCCTCTAAGGGATAAGCTCACTTACCTTAACTCCGAAGACCACTTTCTTTCTGATTATTAAACTGCCATTTTGACCTGGCAAAATAAACCTTTTGCCAGGTTTAAATCTTCCTTTTTAACACTTATAAGTCACCACTAAGGTAGCCCCTTTAGGCTCAAAGGGCAGGGTGCATAGTGTTTGAAAAGTAGACATGTAGGTTCAATTTTTACATGTCCTCACAGTGCAAAACTCCTAAGTATGTTTCTTGCGTAGACTAACACAGTGTTATCTTATCACATTTAAAAGATTGGGAAGAAATAGAGATATTAAAGTTATATTCAAATAAATTGTAATTTAAAATCTTCCTTAACTCCTCCACTGCCAGGCCTTTTCCCCTTTGGGAGCCAAGCTGTTTTTTGGCTATTTGGGGTAGCTTTCCTATGCCCCAATAACTTTTTGTCCACATAAGCTACTCACACCAGATTTGCGTCCTTTTTTCCCAACAACTTGGGGATTCTCAAGGTATCCAGAGTTTGTGGGTTCCCCTTGAGGAGACCAAGAAATTAGATAGAACACAGCTAACATTGTTTTTTTCAGGGAACAAAATGGGAATAAAATGGTGCAGAAAAAAGCTTCAGACTTTTTCCTGCAAACGGAATCAACAAAGGGTTTGCAGTGCTAAAATCATCATCTTCCCAGCTTTCGGGAACAGGCTGCCTGAATTGAAAAACCAAATTTTTCTACACATTTTTTACATTTTACTGGGACAGACCCCATTTTTACTTTTTTTGTGGTTTCAGCCTTCCAGCTAGTGACATAAATGGGTGTGAAACCTATGTTGGATTCCGGACAGCTAAACATTTCTGAAAATTCAACACAATTCTAAATTTAGCAAGGGGTCATTTGAGTCGATCCTTGACGGTTTTCCTATAGAAAGTAATATTTGAAATTAAAAAAAATATTGAAATTGAGTTGGAAAAAACAGCCAGTTCTGTTTCCGTTTTCTTCTGTAATTGTTTTCCAACTATGGCAGATTTTTTAAAGCAAAATACTGTTATGTCTGCTGGACCATTCTGGTTGCGGGGATATATAGGGCTTTTAGGTTCATTAAGAAACCAAGGTACCCAGAGCCAATAAATGAGCTGCACCTTGCAATGGGTTTTCATTGTATACTGGGTTTATAGCAATTCATTTTGTAAAATATAAAGAGTAAAAAATAGGTATCAAGGAAACATGTATTTCCAAAATGGACACAAGATACAGAATTTAGCAGCAGTGGTTATTTGCACATCTTTTAATTCAGGGTTCCCCATGCTAGCATATGAATTACAGGGCACTTCTCAAAATGACTTATTTCCTACACACTGTCTTACATTTGGAAGGCAAAAATGTACGGAAATCAATTGGCAATAACACTTGTTCTTCTATTCTGTGTTCCCCCAAGTCTTTGATGAGTTTTATGCCAAGTGCCTATCTGTCAATTTTGGGCTGTAGTTCAACCGGCACTTAGAGAAACCTACCAAACCTGTACATTTTTTAAAACTATACTCCTAGGGAAATTCAGGATGGGGTGACTTGTTGGGCTTTCACCAGGTTCTGTCACCCAGAATCCTTTCAAGCCTCAAAATGTGGTTAAAAACACTTTTTCCTCACATTTCAGTGATGGAAAGTTCTGGAATCTGAGGGGGCCCACAAACTTCCTTCCACCAAGCATTTCTCAAAGTCTCCCGATAAAAATGGTACCTCACTTGTGTGGGTGGGCCTAGTGCCTGCAACAGGAAACACCCCAAAACGCAACATGGAAACATCACATTTGTACACTGAAAACACACATTTTTTGCAGCATGCCTACTTGTGGCTTTTGGGCTCTAGCTCAGCTGGCACCTGGGGAAACCTACCAATCCTGCACATTTTTGAAAACTAGACACCTGGGGGAATCCATGATGGTGTGACTTGTGCGCCTCTCACCAAGTTCTGTTACCCAGAATCCTTTGCAAACCTCAAAGTTTGGCTAAAAACACTTTTTCTTCACATTTAGGTGATGGAAAGTCCTGGAATATGAGGGGAGCCACAAACTTTGTTACACCTGGCATTTCTCCAAGTCTCACAATAAAAATGGAACTTCACTTGTGTGGGTGGGCCTGGTGCCCACAACAGAAAGTGCCCCAAAAAGCAATGTGAACACATCACATCTTGATTCTGAAAACTGATGCATTTTTTGCAAAGTGTCTAGCTGTGGACTTTGGCCTATAGCTCAGCCGGCACTTAGGGAAAACAAACCAACCTACACATTTTGTAAAACTAGACACCTAGGGGAATTCAGGACTGGGTGACTTGTGTGGCTCGCACCAGATTCTGCTACCCAGAATACCTTGCAAACCTTAAAAATATGTCTAAAAAAACATTTTCTTCACATTTCAGTGATGTAAGGTTCTGGAATCTGAGGACAGCCACAAACTTCCTTCCACCCAGCATTCCCCCAAAGTCTTCCGATAAAACTGGTACCTCACTTATGTGGCTAAGTCCAGTGCCCGCAACAGGGAAGGGCCCATAACACAACATGGACACATCAAAATTATCTATTACACAACTACCTGTTTTTGCAAGGGGGACTTTGTGTTTTTGGTCCTGGGCTTGACAGCCATCTAGGGAAACTTACCAAACCCAGACATTTCTGAAAACTAGACACTCAAGGGAGTCCAGGGTGGTGTGACTGACATGGGTCCTCCAGCTTTTTCTTACCCAGAAGCCCTTGCAAACCTCAAATTTAGCCTACACATCTAATTTTCCTCACATTTCTGTGTGGGATCACCACACTGCCACACATTTCCTACCACCCAACGTTCCCCTCAGTCTCCTAATAAAAATGATACCTCACTTGTGTAGGTAGGCTGAGTGCCTGTGACAGGGGACGGGCCAAACATGTAGAAATTGAGGGTAAATCAAAGTGGGTCCAAAAGGGCAGTTTGTTTTAAAATGTTTTTAGGGCTGACTCTACTTTGGGCACCCAAACAAGTGGGGCAGAATTTTTATCGGTACAGATGTGACAATGCTGGGTAGTAGGAATTTTGTGGATTTCTGCTGATTCCAGAAGGTTATTTCACAGAAATGTACAGAAAATGGGTGATTTCAGGCAAAGTTGGAGATTTGCAGGGCATGGTGGGTAAGAAAATAGTGTAAGGTGCATGTGAAGCACACCACCCTGGACTCACCCAGATGTTTAGTTTTCAAATGTGTCTCGGTCTGGTAGGTTTTTTAACGTGGCAGCGTATCAAAGTCCAAAAAGTGCAGCCGCTCACCATTGAAAGTGGGTTGATATTGAGTTAGCCAAGCTTTCTTGGCCCATATGTAAAATCAAAACCCAAAAGAGTCAAATGTCTTCCTGCTTTTCATTGGCATAAAAATGCTTCAGTTTGCCGGGAGAGCTGAAAGACTTTTACCCCCTTTAGTTGGAGTGGGGGGGCATAAATATGCCCGTAGTGGTCGGCAGCCCCCACCCCTCTATTTTTTTTAATTCCCTGGCATCTAGTGGGCTTTCTGTCCCCCACAGGGGGCAAATTGAGGGCAATTACCCCATGTGCTCCCCCAGGGGCAGAAAGACTGTGTCCCCATTTATTTGGGGTGGGGGAATGGCCATACTCCCACCTGCTTTTTAAAAAATATTTCTTTGCTGGTGTCTTGTAGTTTCCCTTTGGTTTCAGATGGGCCTAACATAAAGAAGCCAATCTGCCAAATGGGGAGAAACGGCCAAAATGAATGCCTCCCAAATGGGAGTGACCCTTGCCCAGGGGGCCGACTCCCCCAAACAAAAACATACACACACAAAATATTCCCTCATGCCTAGTAGTTTCTGCCCCCCTTAGGGGCAGATGGGCCTAACATAAATAGGCCGATCTGCCCCCCAAACGAGGAAGAAACATCCAAAATTAATGCCCCCCGCCGCCAAAGGGGAGAGGCCTTTTCCCAAGGGGCCACCCCACAAACAAAAAACATACACACATTATAATCCATGGTGCCTAGTGGTTTCTGCCCCCCTTGAGGCCAGTGCGCCTAACAAGAAGGCTTACAGCAAAGACCAGCCAGGCCAGTTGAGGAATCCAGTAGCTGGAAGACATCCAACTACCTTGGCCAGAGGTGGTACCGGTGGGAAGAAGGAGAAGATGCATCTTATTGGGAGCAAGGAAAGTTGGCAGAAGACACTTGCTTGAACTGACAAAGTATTGGTATTCACTGGAGCAAGAACATGATGTGGAGGAGAGACTTGGCGCACAGGTGAGGCGGCAACAACAGGCTCAGAGGTTTGGGTTTAGTGCTTTCTGTTGCATCCATATTGGTATCCCACTGCATTTTGAACCAGGGTTGTTGCTGAGCAGGATTTGGAAAGGGCCTTGCCAACTGGCAAAAGGGAGGTTTTCTACTGGTGGTTTCACACATGGACCCAATTCCCTGGCTGCAGATTGTGGTAGGCTTTAGTCAGGCAGATGGGTACCATAGCCCAGACCAGAGAACAAACATTTTAGAGATAGGAAAAAAACTGTTTGCAGTATTAAAGGGTAATTGTATTGCCTGGATGCAAGTCAAGGAATGCTGGGGATATATAAGGATTTGATAGAAGCGGCAGGTGTCGCCCTAGTACTATTGCATTTGCACTTAGCTCAATGCTTCAGCTAGGGGTTGTTTCTGGTTGACAAGAGTGTCATGGAAAGGGTGAATGGCCACTTGAGACCTGACTTGGTACAAATCTTAGCTAGTTTATTTTTTCAAATTGGATTTGAAACACTCCACCTTGCCTGATGACTTAGGCACAGTGGAAGTGTTACTTGATCCAAAAAGCCCAGCTCAATTCTTGTGCTACGGTAGCCACAGAATAAGCTCCCTTTGTAGTGTTGTATGATTTATTAATGATGGGGCCATTTTAGCTCCTGATGGACTCCGTAGAACTGTGGCATAACTATTAGAGCATGGTGAAGTGTATGCAAGTTTAGAATGTTGGTTTCGCGGTTGCATGCAGACGAATAAAGATGTGCAATACACAGCTCTGTGTGTGGCTTAGTCATTGATGGGTACCCAGGCTGGGGAAGACCCTACAACTGGCGAAGATATAGGGGGTAAGTAATCCGAAGATCCCAGTGCACTCCCAGAGAGCTTGCCATGGCTCAAACAAACTGCTTGTGTGTGCCACGTGTGCCTCTGTTGAAGTGTGCAATCTATGTTTGGTGTATGTGGAGTCAAAGCACAACTCAAGCCAGTGTAAAGCACTTGAAAATAACAAAAGCTTCACTGAGAAGTCTACACATTGGTGGCCAAGAACCTGCTGGCAAGGCCGTAAAGAGAGGTACTGCGCTACTACGCAACATAAAGTTACACAACATACAGAGTGATAAGACTGAAGGTGGATACAACCAGGTTTTGAAAGTGCAGCAAATAGTAACAGTAAATTGCAGGATAATGCTGCAATCAGACGCCTGTGAGGCAGAGATCAACCAGGTGTCAAAAAGGACATATTGGACATGGCTTTCCTTGGGGAACAATCCTGAAATATTTTGCTTTTTTCCCACTTGCCTATGCTGCCTCTTCGTGCTGTCCCACCCTACCTGTAGTAGGAAGTGGTGGGGAAAAGTACGTGGTGGGCACCACAGCCCGGTTAACCCCAAAAGAGAGGTATACTAGATATTTGGGGTGGGTGACCCTGGGTGCCGGAAGGAGTATGGGCACCACTGCTTCCCTGATTGGCAACACCAATAGCCACATCCATGGCCTATCAGAGTAGGTCTGCAGTCCCTATTGGCACCTGCACTCAGCATGAGTACCCCCTCAGAGGGGAGCCATCCTTGACTGGGCCCTACTCGTCCCCAGAGGGACCTGATAGAGAGGTCAGAGGGTGAGGTAGAGCCAGACGGGTGCATCCTACAGGATGTGCCTGGGTAGGGACGGCCTCCTAAAAAGGGGGCCCTCGACTGGAAAGAAGCCAGCTGGGACCCCAAGGGGTGGGAGCCAGATCCCAGACATGTGGTTGTGGGCCACAGGCCCTGAATCTCTGTGTGGGCGGGGACAGGTGCAAATGTGGGTGCTCCCCAAATGTGGAGACTTTGCTGACCCACATATGGAGCCTTGGGCCCTGTTGGCTCTGGCCAGACCCTGGTAGGTCATTCACCTATGTCTAGGTACACTGGGGAAGGCTGACTTAGAGGCCTGGCCAATGCATAACGCTGCATCTGGGCACCAATACGACCAAGAGCCTAGGGTGTGGAGCCCTTCCCTCTTGCAAAGCATAGTGAAAGCGTGCACACCATCTATCTGGATTGATACTAGCCCTGGTGCCCGTGGTACGAGGTTAGCATACCCAGGCAGAGCCAGTTATGGATGGGGGTTAGCCTCTCTGACCCCTGTGTGCATGGTCAGGGCATGGCAGAGTGGTTTCTATAGGAGGGCACACATGGCCACCACGATCATGGAATGCCTGTTCATACCAAAGTATTTCATAATAGGAACAGAAGTACACAACTGTACCTGAAGTGTCGCCTGCATTAGCAGGAAGGTGCGTGCACCAGGGCATGCGTGCCTGTGAACTGCTGAACACCCACACTTGTTCACACTACCCATGAGAGTTTCTCTACCCAAATAGTAATATGGGAAGCTGATGATTATTAAGTCTGGTTGCACAATTGGATTGTAGGGGAGCAACCTCATGCTGTTTGGTATTGTTGAACTCGGGATGACAAACCCACACCTTTGATAACAGTAGTTCAGTCATCCCTGCCAAAAAGGTGCTACTTTGGGAAGTGGATATTTCTAGTCCAGGACTGGTTCTGGTGCCCTGTAAATCAGGGTTCATTCCATTGGTCCCGGGGGAAGAGCACATCTATGCATTTCCCAGATGACCGCTATAAAACTAGGCATCCAAAACAACAGGTTCCTGCCATTTGTGGCCTGGTCAGATAGATGGGCAGAGAGGTTGTAACACTTGGCCTCCCTGTGCCAGACCCTGGCACCCATAACGATACAGATCTACATTCCAGGACAGACAGGGAGGAAATTTAGGGAAGACATCTGCAGTTCAAAAAAATACCCTTTGAACCAACCCAACTTCAAAGCATTTACCTAGTATGAAAAGGGGTACTCAACTTTTGCAACTCAGAGTACCACCTACAGATATGCGAGACTAGTGCAGCTGGACCATGTCAATGCTATGGCAGAGGAATTTGGGTGCCCAGGAGGATAACTGTCCAAGGAAAGGATCCGCACACTCTTCCATAATAAGGGTGTGGCTGATTGTCTGCTGCAATGTGGCATCCTGAGAGTGGCTGTCCAAGAGCAGGCTGGCTTACCCTCTGGTTTTGGCAGAGGACTTAGGGACATCAAAGACATCCGGAGCGGGACTACATCCTAATTGGTAATATCTGGACAGTGGTGCCCTCTCTTTTATGTACACTGTGCCGGATTCCACCTGGCAGGAGAAAAGTGTGTGTGTGGCCTAAGGAAGAGGTCTGGAGACTGGGCACATCAGGTGTGTGTTCCTCAAAAGTGAGGACCACTGCATCCTGAGATGGCTGAAGAAGTAAACTGATCACTATTTTGGAACCCTGCTTGGGCTTCATTTCTCTAATGAAAAACCTTGACTACAGTATTTATTATCATGTTTTGTATGCTCATTGACCTACTAACAAAGATCACATTGTAATGGAACTGTGTTGGGCATGTGTGTGTATTGAGTACAAGTTTTCTATACCTACAACCCCTGTGACGTCTCTTTTTGGGATCATTCAACTGGTGGGTTGTGGGGACGTGCTATGCTATTGCTTTACACATTGCCTCTGAGATAAGCCTAAATGCTCTGTGCCAAGCTACTTAAGGGTGAGCACAGATTATCTAGCAGGTGTACCTGAACACCATGGACAGAAGTAGCATGCTCCAACTGGCTTGGCCAATGCCTTAGCCAACCAGACCTACCTGCATCCAACATTTGGTGGTCAAGCAATGGGATAGGACTTGCAACTGCACAGCACTACACAATACCCCATTGAACATTGCAACTTCACGTGGTGAAAAGTGTTCTTTTATTCCTAAGTTACTAGAGGAACGGAGTGCTTTGGGTTGTGCTTACAGAGTGGTCCACACCTGAAGCGGCACGCTATCAAAGCTGCTGAAAGCGGCTCAGAAAACTCCACAGGTCTTCAAAGACAGAAAGGCTGAAAGCAGTGATCAGAATAGTGAAGGACTCCCTCGAAGACCAAGGAAGAGGCCACAGTTCCACAGACTGTCCAAGATGACCCAGGGGCCAGCATATGACAGGGCCTTAGAGATGGCACAGAGAAAGCAGGTCCTCGTGGACAGCAGACAGTTTCAGAGATAACTCCATTCTCAATGTCAGCCAATGCTGGCAATTGTTATAATGCCACCACATTCCTGAAACCACCCATTTAATACCGCCAAAAAGCTGAATATTGACAATAGATGGACTGCTTGGATAGTGACATTAGATGTCCTTGATGCACTAGAAGAAACAGACCACAAGAAGATTATCAAATACTTTAAGAATCTTGCTGGTGAGGGTGTTAAACAAGTCATAATGAAAATGCTACGAGCTGACAAAGTTAATACCTTCAAGTTAAAGAAGCCTTGAATTTCAAGTTCAATCCAATGCAGAATAGAGATCACTAAAGGTACATTTTCAGTCAAAAAAGACAGAGTTGCTGAAACCATAAATTAATTTGTTGAGAGACTGGATATGCTTATCAAACACTGTAAGTTCAATGAATTTAATGATGAGGAAGCAATGCATTTCAGTTAGTGATGGATGTCCGTCATATTCTTTCAGACAATTAATGTTGAGAGAAACTCTCTGGGCCTGATTTAGAGTTTGGCAGAGCGGCTACTTCATCACAAATGTGACAGATATCCCGTCTGCCATATTACGATGTTTATAGGCCATAATGAAATCATAAAATGGCAGACGGGATATCCACCATGTTTGTGACAGAGTAATCTTAGTCTGGAGTGAGTTGTCATGGATACAAGAGCTGAAGAACGTGCCGATCTGCAAGCTGCTGACATGGAGGCCAGAGGTGCCCAAAGTGAGTCAGTCATGAACATGAAAAAAGTAAGCAGAAGCAAAAGGCTGAAGGACACAAAGTGATGTCTCCACTAAAAAGAAGTTGTGTTTCAGGTGTGAAGTTTTGTTTCCACATGAAGGTAAATGTTCCGTCATTGGACAGATATGTAAAGGTTGTGGGAAGGAGAACCATTTTGTAATGATTTGCAAGGTGAAGAAAAAAGTGTGTCACAGCGAGAAGAAAAAATGGCTGCCTGAACGTTCCAGAAGTGATGTTTGACACACGCCATGTGACATCAGTGGAGACAAATCACCACCAAATGAAGCTGATCGCCATCGTAATCATCTTAAAAAAAAAATGTCAGTAACAATATCAAGTGAAAGGGAAGAAGATGGTTGTGCAATGCTGATGTTTTCCTCAGAAAAATATGTGCATGTTGGACTGGCTGCATGTGGAGGAAAATATCAGTTAAAGAAAGGTTAACATGAAAAACCTTATTCAAACATTGTCTGAAGACTACACTGAAAGCAAATGGTTGTTCAAAATACCTTTCAGTACCAACAGTGGTGCATTAATAAACATTAGGCCCGAGGAGAAATATAATGATTTATCTCCTTTGCTATGGCGGATGCCATTGAAAACTAAAGTATATACATGGGCTGCCTCAATGCAACTGAAAAGCCAAGGATCATTCACAGTGATTATGACACACAAAACAAAAAAAGTACAAGTGCCCATTCATGTGCTTCAAGGTACGGTGACAAGTGCCTGTTTACTCATTTTCAGCACAGCTGCTGTTACGGATTGATCTCAGTGAATTACAACATGAATGCACATCAGGAAATAGTAAGTCAGTTCCCTTCATTATTTGATGGGTTACAAAAATTAAGGATTGAATTGCATTTTGATTGCAAGAAGCTCTTGAAAAGGACTTCAAATCATTACTTAATTATGATATCATTTAGCATTCTCCTGCTCCAAAGTCATGGGTTTCTTCTATAGTGGTAGTACTGAAAAAGGACAGGGAAGGAGCTGTCTGCATCCTTGTGAATATGCTTCAACAGAGGAAGGCAATTGAAAGAGAACAACATCCAGGTCCGCACATTGCTTACAAAATTACACAACTGAATGGTACAAAGGTATTCTCTCGCCTTGATTTTAATAAAGGATATGATCAGTTGGAACCCGAGGAGAACTGCAGTTACATTACAATCTATTCTACACATATTAGTCTATTTACATATAAAAGACTAAGTTTCGGTGCATCATAAACTGAAGGCTTTTTGAAGATGTCGTTTGATGTATCATACAGTCTGTCTTGAAAGGTTTCAACTATAATGATAACATATTCATTTTCGGAGCTACACAGAAGGAGCATGATAATGCTCACAAGCAAGTGATGCAGGTTTAACTTTGAATGATGAGAAATGTAAATTCCTTAAGATAAAGCTAAATTTCTTTGGCTATATATTTTCTGATGGGGGTATGACACCTGATCCAGCTAAAGTCACAAGGTGTTTCCATATTACTTTCATTCCTTGCCATAGCCAGTTACTGTTCTAGATACAAACAAGACTTTGCCAATTCAAGTGGTCCATTGAGAGTCTTGACGAAAAATAATGTTTCATTTCATTGGTCACATGAAAGCAAGCAAAGCTATAAGAGAATTAAACAAGCTATTGAAAATGCTACTGAAATGGCATATTTGAATCCAAAGTTTCATACAGAAGTTGTTGTTCATGTTAGCCCAGTTGGGTTAGGTACAATCCTTGCACAGTACAGCGGACACCGAAATGCTCAAAGAAATATTGTGGCATATTCAAGCATTTGGCCAAAACTGAATGTGCTAATTCACAATCTGAGAAAAAAAGTTTAGCAGTGGTGTGGACTTGTGAACATTTCCATCTGTTCTTATATGGAAAGCCTTTTATGCATGTGACAGATCATCAAGCATTGTTGACCATCTTTGGCAATCCGAAGGCCAAGATGCTTCCTCGCACTGAACGTTGGGGTCTACGATTACAAGAATACAACTATACTGCCATGCACAATCCACGGAAAGATCAAAACCCTGCTGACTTTTTCTCCAGAGTACCTATACAGTGTCATGGTATCCCCTTTCAAGACGGCTGAAGCCTACATAAATTTAATTGTGAAATCAAACACACCAGCTGCCATTGCATTGGAACAAATTGTCAGTGCCATGAGTCAAGATAGTGACATGTTAAAACTGAAAGACATTATTACACATCAGTTTTGGAACCAGCATACTCGACCCCTTGCCAGTGACAGTGAATACCAGAAGTTTAAAAATGTCAAAGACAAAATGTCCATGACTCAAGAAGGCATTGTTCTAAAGGTTTTGAGATTTGTGATTCTGGAGAGTCCCCGACAACAAATAATTGAAGTGGCTCATGAAGGACATCGTGGAATTGTTGCCACAAAACAAGCTCTCCAAAAGTCTGGTTTTCTCATCTCTATGAGAGTTGAAAAAGAGTTGAAAGGCTGTCAGCTATACAACTGCCTGTCATCAAAACCTACTCAACACACTTTAAGCATGTCGGAGTTGCCAAAAGAATGTATGGGAAAGAATTGCTGGTGAGTTTTTCAGTCCTCTTGACAATGGGCATCACCTGATGGTAATTATTGATGAATACTCCCTTTACCATTAATAGAATATCTCTCATCTGTCACTCATGTAAGAGTCTTTGAGAGATTAGACGCTATCTTTGCAACATGGGGTGCTCCTGTGATTTTAAAATCTGACAATGGCCCACCTTTCAACGTAAAAAAATCAAAGATTTTCTCAGTCTTCTCATTGTGAGGTATCAGAAGAAGACACATCTTTGGCCAAAGGCAAATGGCCTTGTCGAACGTTCCATAAGTACATTGAAGAAAAATGTTTAGTGTGCTCTATTGGAAAGGCTCGACCTTAAAACTGTCTTGAATTCTACCCTGCAAATTTAATGTTTGACCCCATAGGTAAAAGCCCTGCAACTTTTATGTTCGGGGGAGCCATGTAGACCAAGTTACCTCAATGGACAAACAAAAGATCAAGTACTGAGGAAGAAACCCGTACCAAAGACTTGGATCATAAAAGCAAAATGAAGGCCAATGCAAAGAAGCAAAGACATGCAATAAACATTGTTTTCACTAGGGGAAATTGAGTCCTTGTTCAATATTCAAGAAAAGTTAAGGCTGATGCTCCATTCGATGCTGAGCCATTCCATATTGTAACCAGCAAAGGATGCATAGTGACTGCCGAATGTCCTGGGAAGTCCATTACACAAGATTCCTTGCATTTCTGACGTAACTCACCACTCATCAGATGCTGATGTCAATGTAGAGACTGGTTCCGAAGGGACAATTGAAAAACCCCTTAGTGCTTTTGCTCTTGAATCGCCAATGCAGCTTGTGAACACTTCTATTGCCAGTTCCTAGTTTCCCACAACACGATCAAGATGAGTAATCAGAGCACCACCAAGGTTCATCAAAGAACTATGATTGTGTATATATTTGTAAAAAAATATATATTTTCTGTTTAACAGCGTGGGAGATTTAGTGTTATGTGAGTTATTAATAACGGATCCCATTTGGATCCTGATGGACTTCCTAGAACTGTGACATAAGAGTTAGAGCATGGTGAAGTGAATGCAGGTTTAGAATGTTGGGGTTGCGGTTACATGTAAATGAATAAAGACGTGTATTACACAAATCTGTGTGTGGTGTAGTCACTGGCAGGTACCCAGGCTGTGGAAGAACCTATCCTGATGACTTAGAAGTAGGCACAGTGGACATGTTACTTGATCTATAAAGCCCAGTGCAATTCTTGTGCTAGGGTAGTCACAGAATGAGCGCCCTTGTACCTTCCTATCCAAACGGGATCCCAAACCTACGAATGCAATCCTTAATTAGCCATTGTACTATAATCTCATTAGCAAGTGTGCAGGGACATGCTGCAATGCAGCTAGAAAACATACAGACTACAACAAGAAAAACATAAATGAGCAACATGTAGGCATGGGGATAATGTCCAAGTGAATGTGGTGGAATGGGCACCATTAGGTGCAGGGGGTGTTCATTAGGAGCCATTTGGTACCCTTTCTGATACTGTCGGCTCAACAGATGTCTCCTCTGCTGAAGTGGATGATACCATTGTACAGTCATGCAAAGTTGGGGAGAAGAAATGTCAAGGCAGCCACTCTCCAGTTGCTGTCCTTTCATATTCCATCAGAATTGCATTTATAGACCTGTTTCATTCAAGCCTACTTCTCCTCCTAAGAGGCACATTGCTGCACTTATGACATCTTTTATGGGTGGCATAAGAAACTCAGCTGTTTGAAACCATACAGAGTGACTTCAGAACTTAGGGACAAAGCAGTCTTTTTGCAGTTTCATCATCAAACGTATTTCCTCTCTGCACTTCACCTTGAGATGTCTGATGTACATACAATCACAAGTTTATATGGCAACATGAGATCATCAAGCAGTTGTTTAAATAAGTAGTTTTAATTGGGGTTATGGCTGATGTGAGGAATCACCATTGCACCCAGAGGAATCCAAAATAATTGGCTACTCCAAAGACATATTTAGGATCAGCAAATATAGTGACAATCTTTTGGGCAGCAAGAATAGAAGAATGTGGAAGAGGGACAAATTCAGCAATTTGAACAGAGAACTTCATATCAGGCAGGCACAGCTTTCATAACTCGCTAGTAACAAATATTTCTGAGACATGATTTATCAACATATTTCACAGAATCACAACTGGGTATTGGTTCATCAGGGAGATCAATACACAACTTAGTCAGTTGGGCAGACACAATGATAATAATAGGTGGCTCACCATCCTGAGCTGTGGGCAGTTTGATGGCAGGATTTAGGACTGGACATCAAACTAGTGAATATGAGAAGTAGAAAACAAAAAGAATTTCATAGAGTGATAGTTTTACCATGAACATAGTCTGGGTTTTAGTACTGTGCAAATGAGCAGCTACAACATGAGGATAGCTACTGCGATGGTGGAGCCAAGGACAAAAGAAGTGGAGGCTTCTACAAGACAGACAGCAGCCATTATGTCTCACAAGTGAGGACAACTCATGCAGTGACTGCATTGAGTGAAGAACAGTAGTATACAACAGGTTTCCTCTGATCTCCGTGGGGTTGCACCTATTCTCCTGACACAAACCCATCTTTTTCTTGCCAGTACAAAATTAACAATTTGTTATCATCAGTTAGCCCTCATATAGGCGCAAAAGGGCAGAGTGGTTTAACAACTATATTTTTGATGAGAGCTTCTTTCCCCCATCTGAGATGTCATGACCTGGAAAGCAAACACAGAATTGTAACTTTTCCTCCAGAAGCCTTGAGCCCTTTCTTTGCTAGCTGAGTAAAGAGATAAAGTCAGTCAGGTCTAATTCCAGCTTCAATGTGTACCAGGGTGATAAGGGACAGTGGGGGCAGTTTCTTCATTGGATTTTCTCTTATCTTTACTGGCTTTGCAATCATTACACATCCAACAAGGTTAGCATGTTCAGAGCATATGGTAAAAGACACTTGATCAAGTATGTCAAAGGTAGATTTTGGTACACCATTTTTTCATTCAACTGCATTAGTACAATAAGATAAACAACATCACTAGTGCAAAAGACTGTACAGTTTAACTGACACAAATGAACTCTCTTAAATATGCTTTCAGGTGGGGATGGGACAAAAAGGCATGATCTGTTATAGGACCCACAGTTATGGAAACAGCATCAGTAACATGGTGAGGGACATAAGTATTTGAAATGCCAACTGCATCAACAAACAAGCCAGAGAGAGGTAATGAGGGAAATACAGTGTTGTAAGGAAAATTGTCTAGCATCAGTGTCCTTGATTGTTTCCAGCTGACACATTTTTCATATGGAATATTCTATGGTCAGTCATTATCAAAGTTGAAATGCCAACTGCATCAATGAACAAGCAGGAGAGTGGTAGTGAGGGAAATACAGAGGGTATTTAGGAAGACTGATTAGCATCTATATAAACAAGTGTTTCCAGCTGACACATTTCTCATATGGAACATTCTACTCAGGGGATCCCTCATCCACAGGCCCCCCGGACCACACCATCAGTTCTGTGACTCCATTGCTGACCTTGTCAGCGGGCACGCCCCAACCTCCACTGACTATGTCCTCCTCGGCGATCTGAACTTCCACCTAGAGAATAACAACGACCCCAACTCCACCACCCTGATCGACAACCTCGCCCCCCTCAAACTCAGACAACTCGTCACTACTCCAGCACACTCCGCCGGCCAGACGCTGGACCCCGTCTTCTCCGCTAGCCCCCACGTCACCTTCAGCCACACCACCAAACTGCCATCTACTTCACCTTCCTGAAAACCACCACGCACCACCACACCCAACAGATCCCCACCGCAACTGAAGCAAAATCAACCAGGACCAGCTGAACACCAGCCTCGCCCAAAAACTACCCAACGAACCCACCAATCCCAACATCGCTGCCTGCAACCTCTGGTGCTGGATCGACGACTGCGCCAACACACTCGCCCTGCTCAACAAACCTTCCAACATAGCTGCCAGCAAGAGAGGCAGCTGGTTCACCCCGGACCTTCAAGCCTCCAAGCAAACCTGCCGGAAACTGGAAAGAAAGTGGCTCCTCGAACAGACACCGGACAACCATGACGCCTTCAAGAACGCCATCCGCAATCACCATCACCTCATCAGATCTGCCAAAAAAACCTCCTTCAAAGACCGCCTGGACAACAACGCACACAACAGCAAGGAGCTCTCTAACATCGTGAAGGAACTTTCCAACCCCACCTCTAACACAAATGACATCCCACCTTCACAAGACCTGTGCAACTCCCTCGCCGCCTTCTTCCAGCACAAGATCACAGACATCCATGACAGCTTCAGCAGCCAGATCACCCTGCCAATCACCGACGCCCCAGACTCTCCAACCACCCTCAACTATGACCCTCTGCTCGCCTGGGCCAACCTGAACGAAGATGACACAATCAATACCATGAGCACTATCCACTCTGGATCTCCATCAGACCCATGCCCGCACCACATCTTTAACAAAGCAAGCGCCACCATCGCACCCCCCCTCTGCAAAGTCATCAACATCTCCTTCGAGACCGCAACCTACCCCGAAAGTTGGAAGCATGCTGAAATCAAACCCCTACTCAAGAAACCCATGGCTAACCTGAGAGACCTCAAGAACTTCCGCCCCATCTCCCTACTCTCATTCCCGGCCAAGGTTATTGAGAAGATCGTCAACAGACAACTGACCCACTACCTCAAAGAAAACAACATCCTGGACACATCCCAGTCAGGGTTCCGCAGCAACCACAGTACAGAAACCGGACTCGTCGTGCCACCGCCGACATCAGGGCCCTGCTTGACCACGGTAAAACCGCAGCTCTCATCCTCCTGGACCTCTCAGCTGCCTTCTACACCGTTTGCCACTGCATCCTACGCGCACACCTCCACAACGCAGGGATCCGAAACAAAGCCCTAGAGTAGTCACCTCCTTCCTCTCCAGCAGAACCCAGAGCGTCTGCCTCCACCCTTTCCGCTCCAAAGCCTCGAAGATCATCTGCGGCGTTCCCCAAGGATCGTCCCTCAGTCCTACACTGTTCAACGTCTACATGGCCCCGCTCGCCAACGTCGCCAGACTACATAACGTCAACATCATCTCCTACGCCGACGATACCCAACTGATCCTCTCCCTCACCAAGGACCCCCTCACCGCCAAATCCAACCTTCACAATGGAATGAAGGCTATCACTGAATGAATGAGGAACAGCAAACTGAAGTTGAACTCAGATAAGACAGAGGTCCTCATCCTCGACACCAACCCCTCAGCCTGGGACGACTCCTGGTGGCCGACTGTTCTAGGAGCACCCCCAACACCCATCAACCAAGCACGCAACCTGGGCGTCATCCTTGACTCAACCCTCTCCATGACCAAGCAAGTCAGTGCCGTCTCCTCATCCTGCTTCAACACCCTCCGCATGCTCCGCAAGATCTACAGATGGATCCCCACAGATACAAAAAGAACATTCACCCAAGCCCTCGTCAGCAGCAAACTTCACTACGGAAACGCCCTCTATGCAGGAGCCCCGGCCAAACTCCTCAATCATCTGCAACGCATACAAAACGCCTCATCACGCCTGATCCTTGATGCCCACCACCACAGCCACATCACTCCCCTTCTGAGAAACCTACACTGGCTCCCTGTCATAAAAAGGATAACCATCAAGCTCCTCACTCACGCACACAAGGCGCTCCACAACACCAGGCCAGCCTACCTCAAGAGACGACTCAACTTCTACACCCCGTCCCGCCAACTCCGCTCAGCCGACCTCGCCACCTTCCCCCGCATCCGAAGAGCGACTACCGGAGGCAGAACCTTCTCCCACCTTGCCGCCAAGACCTGGAACAACCTTCCCCTGTCCCTACGACAGACTGAAGACCTGCTAACTTTCAGAAAGCTGCTCAAGACCTGGCTATTTGAGCAGTAGCAGCACCCCCCCCCCCTCAGTGCCTTGAGACCCTCACGAGTGGTAGCGCGCTTTACAAATACACTGATTGATTGATTGACAACGAATATGCCTTTACCATGCATGCCTTTACAACAAAATGTGTTGTAATGGCATGCATGGTAAAGGCAAAACATATTCGCTGCTGTGAAGGCATGCGTGGTAATGTTGCATGGGTGGTTAAGCCTTCATTGCATGGGGGTACAGGATTTGTTGTAATGCTGTTTTCAGTTCATGGCATGCAGTGTGGTAAATTAGCATGCTCTACATACTCCTGTCATCTAGTGATGAAGTCTGGACGTGTGCAACTTGCTTTTCTACGAAGTCTTTTGAGTGACGAGGTATAGTGACTCTATTATTACTGGTAACACACATGGGATATGTTGTTAGATTTTTTCCCATACAAAGGTCACATGAAATGGAGCAACAAGAAACAGAAGCTGTCCATGCAACAATTTAGAAAGAGAATGCATCTACCTGAGGCTTGAAGTGAGGGAGGGTGGGTACATTTGAATCTACAGCTCTATATGCCGCGAACAGATGTTTACAAGGTAAGTAACATTTTACGTTCATGTCATGTGTATTTATGGATATCAATCCCCTGCATAGAGTGTAAAGCAGTTCTCTCCTCAACAGTGATAAGCTGGCGGATGTCGCTAAAGGCTGGTAAATTGTACGCAGGCAGCCTAGCCAATGTTAGCTAGTTAGTGAAATAACAATTCCACACAGTAATACCTGGTGAAAGTTTGTGGGGTGGATCAAGTAGCTTATTTACATATGCCACCTTACGGGATGTTACACAGGAATGTCAAGGATGCCCTCTTTTTGTGGGTGGAGTGGAGTCTGTGTGTGGCAGGAAACTGCCTCTTGGTTTTAGATTAACAGGTTTAAAGGCATTTGACCAAACTCCAGGCTATGGCCACTTTAAAGATGCAGAGTTTTGTGAAGGGCTTTGTTCTGTCAATGTAATACGAGGGCTCTCTTGATAACTAGGTCCATTTTTGCCACTGAGTCCCACTAGGGGAAGAACACCAGGAGTTCAATGGGTGGTTTAGTTGTAAAGAAGATACCACCGTAGGAAGACATTTTGGAATGTCCAAAGGACAACCTTCTCATTGTGGAGATGAAAGGAAGGATCCTGGAGGGTAAGAGCTGAAGGCTCACTACATACCTGAGGGAGGTTAAGGCTACTAGGAAAGCCACCTTCAAGGAGAGAAACTGTATCCTGCATGAATAGAGGGTTTCAGAAAGAGGACACGAGTTGTCTGAGACCTGTATTAAGGTTCCAGACAGAATCCGGGGGTAACCTGGGTGGGATGACTCATTTAGGTACCTCCTGAAGGCCCTAATGACAAGGACCCTGAATAGTGAAATGGGTTCCCCGTTCTGAAGATAGGCAGCAACTGCAGCCAAGTGCAGGCATATAGATGTGCAGCCAAAATGGAACATCTGTAAGTGAAGCATATAGCAGACTACAAGCCTGATTTAGATCACAGCGGATGGAATACTCTATCACAAATGTGATGGATATTCCCTCCACAGCATTATGATCTCCACAGTATATAATGGGGTCAAAATGACAGAGTATTCCCCTCCATCAAGATCGAAATCAGGCCCTATGTCTTGGACAATCAGCTTGAGAGGATCATCTGTTGTCGTAGGACTCCCATTGTTAGAACAAGACTGCTGGATTAGGGGCGGCAGCACCACCATTTGTGGGTGTCTGAATCTCACACCTTCTTGGCTGCTGTTGGCCCAACCCTTTTGGCTAGCTAGCAGCTCCTCACCAAAACCTGGGAGAAAAGGTAATTTGTGGCAGCCTGAAACATGGCACTCTGTGAACTTCTCTGGGGGAGTCGTGGTTGACAAGTCTTGCCCCTTTATCTTGTTAGCAAAAGGTTTCATACACACACACATAGGCAAAGAATGAGATGCAGCATGGTTTTCAATACATTTATTGAAAGGACTGCATTCTGCAAAAGAAAGAAAATAAACCGTCCCAACATATTGGAATGCCAATGATAAATGAATTCTACCTAATCCCTAACTCCTAAGTGAAAGCACAGCAGTGATAGCCCAGTCCATACTTAATCCATGAGAGGAGCACCCACCCCCCATTACCTGAAGAATAGGGGTCCACCTGCGGTATCCAAGGGGTTGGCTGTAGAAACTGGGCTGAGGTCAGCAATGAAATGGCATGCAGAATGACCTCCCTGTTGTCCCTTGCCCTATACAATGTTTTTATGAGAAACATATTTTTGTTCCATTAAAAGGCCTGACGTGGGCAAGTGCCTGAGTGTCAGACTGATTACAAAACTTTTGTGGGTATAATTACTATCTGGATTACCATGCGCTCGGACTCTCCAACCTTGGAGAGAGGTACATGGTGAAATGTCGTCCAGAGAATAATAACAATGCTTGTGCAGTATCACAGTTACAGATGATTAATAAAACATCCTTGTTGAAGCAGGTTGAGAAAAAGGAATAAAACTGAATAAACGAAATCAGAGCACTTATGTAGGTAAATGGGCACAGGCCACAGGATTAAGCCAAGCTAAGCTAAGCTATTTGTGCCCGAGCAGAGTGCAAAATGAACCCACAACACTGTTTGGGGAGACAGTAATGGACAAATTCTTTCCAAATTGAGCTTCCTGGAGTTCAGATGCTTGATTGTGCCCTAGTTCTTGGTATGGAGATCTGGTTGGTTGGGAGCTTCTCATGGTGCACTAGGGATAGGAGAGCACAGCGGTGAACCTGGGGTTGTTTGGCCCACATGGGAGCCAGTAGCATGAGAGTGAAGATTGTTTGCTGAAGCCCTCAAACCATGAATGGAAGGAGTGGGAGAGGCAGAAACACGTAGACCAATATCTCTGACCAGCTCATCAACATTACATTGTTCATGGACTCTGAATGAGGGAACCTGGAGGTGATGCTTGGGCATTTGGTGTTTTTGGAGGTGACTAAGAGGTCTATGGCAGAAAACCCCCAACACAGGACTTTATGTAGAATTCCAACTCCTGGACTTGTTGCTGCATCCTGCTAAGATGGTCGGCAAAGTAGTTGTCTGCTTCCAGATTCCACTGAGTGGTTGTCTGCTTCCAGCAAGTAAAGTATTTGTGCAACACTTCAAACAGTAAAACATTGAAAACACCAGACACAAATGATCCCACACTAATTTAGAAACATAGAACTTAATCAGCAGAACCAGAGATATACATTTTTTTGTAACAAATACCACCAAAAAGGGCAATGCAACTGTGGATATCTGGTTGCACTAGACCAGGGAAAAGTCACAAGTTCAGGCTGACTGCAATGAAACACAGGCAGGCTACCGGAACCCAGTTAGGCCAGCTAAAAAACATATCTTAAATCGTGGTTTGTGGAGCGTTCTAAGGATCCTCGTAGAAGATGCATTGGAATGCTTCAGTTCCGAGACGCTACAGTGTGAGGGCCATCGTTGTTGAGAAACCTGTTGACGGGGCTTGCGATGCAAAGCTCAGCATCGAGGATGTGACACGCAGTTAGGGAAATTCATGGAGGAGCTGCAAGGTGGAGTCCGGTGTCATCGTTGAGGCCGCCATCAGAGAAGAATGAGAGCCTGCGCTTAGGATACATCACACAGTGTCAGTTTTGAAGGCTTTGTAGAATGCAGCAGTGAAGCAGGTCTTTGCAACTGAACCAATCCACCCAGCAGTGGAGATGTGTCAGTTTTGCTTGGGGTTGCACTGTGCAGCAGAGGAGATTCGTTGGTTCTGCTGGATCCCCAGAGGCTGGCAGAGAACCTTGAGCTAACTCCCAAGGGTTCAGGAATGAGGTGGCATCACTTGGCACATTAGACTCACACATGGCAAAGTCCAGGTGCAGATGCAAGGTTGTTGGAAGCCTATGTTCCTGAGGCTTCAAATCAGAAGGCCAGCTAACTAGCCCTTGGAGTCATTCCGGGTTCAGGGAATAAGAGATGCAGATCCTGTCCGTCTCACCCAGTCAAGAGAGCAGCAGGTCAGCACAGCAGGGTAAAAGTTTCTTCAGAGCAGCAGCCCAGAAGAGTGTCAGTCCTTGTAGCAGCACAGCAGTCTTTTCCCCTGGCAGAGTAACCGCAGGTTCAGAAGTGTACTGAAGTGATGGTGCCTGAGGTCCAGTATTTATACTCAGTTGTACCTTTGAAGTGGGGGGAAGCTTCTAGAGGCACGCTTTTTCAGGCTACAGGCACCCTGCTCTCATCTCCCTGGTTCCAGAATAACTACAGGGGCTTTGTAGCCCTTTGTGTGGAGACAGAACACAACCTATTTAAGTATAAGTGGGGCTGAGCCCAGCTCCTCCCTCCGATCCTGCCAGTGATGACCCATCTAGTCACAGCCTAAGCTCCCCATTGTGTGTGGATGTCTAGGAGGGATACGCAAAGCCCAACTGACACATGTCCAGTCATGTGACCCAGAGACAGGCTTCAGGCACCAAATGGGTAAGGCACGAAAAAGCCAACTTTCTAAAAGTGGAGTTTTCAAAATTGTAATTTAAAATCCGACTTAACCATTAGTTAGGATTTAAAATTCCAATTCCAAAGACACCAAACATGAAGGGGTCCCCTGTTCCCACTTAGAAATTATACGTATAAAAGGTAATAAGATAACTCCAATGGTATCCTATGAGATAGGTAGACCTTGCAGTAGTGAATAACAAATTTAAGAGTCGATCACTACCCGGACATGTAAAACTTAAAAATACTTGTGTATTTTTTTCAATACACTGCACCCTGCCATTGGGCTGTCCAGGGCCTACCTTAGGGGTAATGTATTAAAAAGGAAGGTTTGAGTCTGTGAAATGCTTTGTTTTGCCAGTTTGAAATTGTAGTTTAAAACGGCATGTCCACAGGCTGCAGTGGCAGGCCTGAAATTTGTTTAAAGGGCTAATTAAGGGCTGGCACAATCAGTGCTGCAGGACCACTAGTAGCATTTAATTTACAGGCCCAGGGCACAGGTAATATGAATGTACTAGGGACTTACAAGCAAATAAAATATGCAGATTGGGTAAAAGCCAATCTAATATGTTTTATGGAGAGAGCACAAGTACCTTAGCATGGGTTAGCAGCGATAATGTGTGTAGAGTTCTAAGGCCAGCAAAAAGAAAGTTAGCCAAAACAGGAAGTCTGAAGGTAAAAAATTAAGGGAAAACCACGCCAAGGATGCCTGGTCTAACAACATTCCTCTGCAGCGTTGGTGTGGTGGCATGGACTCTATGGCCCCTTGTGCATGAGCGCCTGAGTGGAAGAGAACTGATGTTCTGGGGAGAGGGAGTGTTTGCATGAAAATATTTTTGGTGGTAGTTTAGTGAGTTCTAAGCACTAACTCTGCCCTATAATGAGGACCCACTGATCTGAGGTGATCTCTTGCCACTGGTTCCTGAACCCCCCTGAATTCTTCCCCCTGACAAGTGTAGTGTGATCGTGGGAGAAGGGAACATCAGCCACTGTTGGCATCTCTTAGCCTCTCTGCCATTCCCTCGAAAGTTGTTCCTCCTACAACCTCACCTTGAATAACCACACGAAGGGATCTGCTGTTGCTGTGACCTCTGATTGTAGGTAGTGACTATGAGTGAGGTGGTCTTAGTTCTCCCTCTATACTGAGTTCTCTGAAAGGAAACCAGAGGAGAAGGCATTTGAAGAGCTCTCATAGCATTCACAGTATTTGTGTCCTTTTTGATTTTTTGAGTATCTGGTCAACCTGCGGTTCAAAAAGATGCTCCTCATTGAAAGGTACTGTAGTACCTGTGGCTTAAAGCCAGTGATATGCAGCCATAAAGGGTGGTGAATAGGGGCGACAGAAGCAACAGATGCATCAATGGCTCACCAAATGGTGATGTTGAAAATAAATCTCCCCTAAGAAATGAGCTTGTTGTCCCATTTCTTGTACTGGTCTTAGATGAATTTGGGAAGCACCTCTATCTCATCCCAGTGTGCCCAATCATACCTGGAGAGCAGGTCGACTGAGTTGGTAATGCGGGTCGCTGACTGATCAGCAACTCCCTTACCTTCCACATCTATCTTCCTCCTCTCCTAGTCTGGTGGGGAATATCACCAGTGGCCTGGGCATGGCTTTAGAATTGTCTTGTGAGGGAAGCAGGGTCTGAGAGTGTGGGTACATATATTTCCTATCCCCCTGGCGTTGATCACCCTGGCTTTATCCGGCTCCTTAAATACCTCAGGAACCATCGTTAGCATTTCCTTAAGTGTAGGGAGAAATTGTAAGGAGTGCTGTGTGGAGAACAGCGTCTATACAATAAAGTCAACATCCTTCTGAACCTTAGCATTTCCACCTGCTGAAAAGAGACAGCAGAATGTTAAACCTCATGTTATGTGGTAGCATAATCTGGTGTGGATGGTTGGATCAGTACCCCCGGGTAGGTCAACATCATAATCATCCACTGGTCATCCTTTAGTCAGGGAAAATAGGGGTATCATAGGGATCCAGTAGGTAGCTAGGACTAGCCCAAAATGGAAGAAAGTAGGGAACCTTCTAGTGATTGAAGTAAAGGGGCTGAGGTGATGTTGGGAGGGGAGAAGGGGGAGGGGCCGAAAGAGGCAGGGTGAAGAAAGAGGACGAGGAGGAGAAGAAGGAGGACAGATGCTGAGAGGGCTAGTGCCTCGGTCCTGGTGCCTCTTGATCTTGGCTGGTGGCTCAGGCTACAGGTTCAGAGGCTCTTCAAAAGTCAATCTCCTTTTAGGAGGAATGGGTTTTTCTGTTTTTAGTGGGGGTTGGATGAGTATCCTTCCAGTTTGTGGGTGAGTGAGAATCAGTTTCTGCTGGGCATCAAGCTTATTCTGAAGGTGATGCAAAATGGTCTGCTCTTGGTCCTCAGATGAAGTGGAGGACAGGGTTTTTGGCACTGGGCTCTTCAACGCAAAAGCTGATTTGTGGCTTGTCGGTGGCGAGGAAGGTCAAAGACAGCGTAGTTGGCATTTTTGATGCTGACGGTGTTTCATTGCTGGAGACTGGTTCGGGCTTCAAAGCAGAAGCTGCTTGACCGAGTGTAGCCGGCTGTCGGATATTCCGGCTACTGGAGTTACAGAATTGGGAACGGTGTCCAGATTCTCCTTCATGGACGACGCCCCGCCCGGGCGTCATAGCAACGTCGACGCCGGTAACCTCACAGGGAACCCGGATATCTGGGTTCCCGAAAGAGTAGAAAGGGAGAACAGGAAAACGCCGACAGAGGAGAAAGAAGACGGGACGAATGACCGGAGGACACAGGACGAAGACTGAACATGGAGATTGGGGTCACTAGGGGAAGAGTCTTATGTACAGGTGGGGGTGATCCCAGATACAGACAAAAAGTTAAAGTAAACAGAAAGGTGCTCCTAGCCCTGATAGACTCAGGATGCAGCCAATCCGTGGTAAGAGCTGATGTGCTGAGCCTATCAGGACAAACCACCTACCAATGGGTATCAATCTGCTGTATACACGGGGACAAAGACAATTACCCCCTTTCCATCGTGAGAATAGAGTGGGAAGATAAACATGACCTACTACCAGTAGGGGTTATGGATCGCTTGGTGGAGGACTGTATATTGGGAACGGACTATGGCGGTCATTCTGACCCTGGCGGTCAAAGACCGCCAGGGCGGAGGACCGCGGGAGCACCGCCGACAGGCCGGCGGTGCTCCAATGGGGATTCCGACCGCGGCGGTAAAGCCGCGGTCGGACCGGCACCACTGGCGGGCTCCCGCCAGTGTACCGCCGCCCCATTGAATCCTCCACGGCGGCGCAGCTTGCTGCACCGCCGCGGGGATTCCGACCCCCCCTACCGCCATCCAGATCCCGGCGGTCCGACCGCCGGGATCCGGATGGCGGTAGGGGGGGGTCGCGGGGCCCCTGCAGTGCCCATGCCACTGGCATGGGCATTGCAGGGGCCCCCGTAAGAGGGCCCCTACATGTATTTCACTGTCTGCTGCGCAGACAGTGAAATACGCGACGGGTGCAACTGCACCCGTCGCACAGCTTCCACTCCGCCGGCTCGATTCCGAGCCGGCTTCATCGTGGAAGCCTCTTTCCCGCGGGGCTGGCGGGCGGTCTGAAGGCGACCGCCCGCCAGCCCAGCGGGAAAGTCAGAATTACCGCCGCGGTCTTTCGACCGCGGAACGGTAACCTGACGGCGGGACTTTGGCGGGCGGCCTCCGCCGCCCGCCAAGGTCAGAATGACCGCCTATATACGGTTCCCCGAGCTGTTAAAAAGGGTAAGATCACAAACTACTTCAGAATCCTGGTGGGCAGAAGCCCCGTTTTACGGTAGTTATATAGAAGACAAACCATGTCGTCCCAAACCCACTAGACGAGAGAAGAGACAAATAAAACAACAGTATTGGACTTCTGGAAAAGGAAAGAACATAGAGAAGGTAGTGGCCAACATTACAGCTCCTCCTCCTTCCTTCAGAGTCAGCCAACGAGAAGATCCATCGCTACGTAATGCTTGGAGAGCGGCCAAATCTGAGTCTACTAATGAGGTGGGTCCCTACTTCATTGTTCAGAAAAATCTCCTTTACCATGTCGTAAAACGCGACAACATCGAGAAACAACAGTTAGTAGTACCTGAGCCCTATCGCTTACAGGTACTCTTTTTGGCCCACAATCAACAGGGAGGGGGACACTATGGTAGGGAAAAGACTGAAGAATATTTACTAAGGAGATTTTATTGGCCCGGAGTTTATGCACAACTTCGGCAGTATTGTGCCCAGTGTCCCCGGTGCCAACTAATAGATCCGGGACCCCAAAGAAAAGCACCCCTCCAACCCCTTCCTATCATTGAAGTTCCTTTCTCTCGGACCGGCATGGATTTAGTAGGTCCACTTCTTCCCTCCACAAAAGTTCACACATATATTCTAATTTTGGTGGATTATGCTACACAGTATCCTGATGCTATACCCCTTTCTAGTATGACCTCTAAAAATGTAGCACAGGCTATGATCACTTTCTTTTCTAGAGTCGGGTTTCCCCAGGAAATCCTGACTGATCAGGGAACACCCTTTATGTCTTCACTAATGAGTAATATTTGTAAGATCCTTGGGATCAAGCAAATCAAGACCTCAGTTTATCACCCCCAGACGGATGGCTTGGTTGAGCGGTACAAACGCACTATAAAAACACTGTTACGGAAAACGGTCTCTGAATCTGGACGAGATTGGGACCAAAAGCTTCCTTTAGTCCTGTATGCCATAAGAACACATGAACAGGCTTCAACAGGACACAGCCCCTCTCTCATTTCCTTCTGTACTATCAATATTAACTGTACATGTACACCATCCCAACTTACCCATATCTCCATTCCTCCTTTTTCCGGTGCGTCTGGGAGCCCAAGAGGAATATCTTTGCCAGTCAAGAGGAGACCTGGAAAGGAGAGAAGAGACATTCTATTACGGAGAGCCCATAACCCATATAATATTGAAGACTTTCTCATATCTTTAAAGAACTTTAAATAAAGTCACTAATTCTAACCCACGCGAGCATCCTAGTCCTTATTATCGCCACACCCACTGCCACATTGAGGTCCAAGTGTGTAGTTCCTCTTGGACATCTTGATCCCTGAAGAGGTTGGGGGGGTGTCATCTCCCTGCCACTGCACCACAGGTCTTCGAGTAATATTGTGTTTTCTTTGAGTGAAAGGTGAGGCAGATGGAGCAGGAGGGACAGAGGTTGTAAATCTGGTGAAAGTCTGTCCAGAGATACTTCACTCTGACCTGCAGAACGTTTTAGAATGGAGTCCTTTCCATCATAGATTGGACATTCTCAGGGAAGAACACAATTAGAAATGGGGATCTGGGTGTCAGAGGTATGCCCCTGATCAAGCAGGAACCGCAGTCCTAATCAGAGTAAATCACAAACACACTTGCTGCTCATCCTCTAGTAGCTAGGCACAGAGCAGTCATGCTTAACCTAAATGGCAATGTGTATAGCATTCAAAGAGTAAAGCAATGGAAACACTGCACAAAAAGATACCAAACCTGCTTAGAAAGAACAGACCTTAATTCAATAAATAAAACAAGACTAACTTGAAGAAAATTAAATAAGTAGAACTTGAGTTGTGAATTTTGGGAGTTTAAACTGTAGAAAAGTGCTTCAAAGCATAATATAAAACTATCTGGTCGCACCACACATGGACAAAGTCAAAGGTTCAGGCCTCCCGCGATAAAACATGGACCAGCTACAGGGCCCTGTTGGGCCAGCTGAACCAAAGTTATCTTAAATCCTAGTGCATAAGCATTGTGCTGGTTCGAAACCACGCAGTCAAGTAGATGCGTCAAAGTTCCCCATACAGCAGTGGTGATGCGTCAGTGCAGAGATGAGATGGAGTTTGGGTGCTGGCTGCATTGACATTGGTGTAATGCACTGATTCCAATGAATGCAGTCACTGGGATGCAGAGTTTGGTGTCATCATTGAGGCTATCCTTGATGGAGATGCTTGTACCTTGCACCGGGGAAAACACCACAGTGCCAGTTCTGAATGTGATGCACTGGTTTTATCCACGCAATAGCAGGGGTGTTACGGTTCTGTTCACTCAAAGGTGGAGATATGGTGGTTCTGCTGGAGTAACACCTGAAGATCTACCTCCATGGGTCCATGACTGGGATGGTACCACTTGGCAGGCCAGGCTCACAGCTGGCAGCATTCAGTTGCAGTGTTGGGTTGGTTGGAATTCTTTTATGCCCCTGAGTCTTCAGATCATGACAGTCAGCTGGCCTTTGGTGTCACTCTGAGTTTTGGGTTCAAGAGTTGCAGGTCCAGCCCTTTGCATCCAGGCAGATATGGCAGCAGGTCAGCCCAGGCAGGCAGCAGTTCTTCCAGAGCAGTAGTTCAGCAGAGTAGCAGTCCTTGTAGCAGCACAGCAGTCCTTCTTCCTGGCAGGGTATCCACAAGTCCAAATGTGTACTGAAGTGGTAGGGTTTGAGGTCCAGTTCTTATACTCAGTAGTGCCTTTGAAGTGGGAGAGACTTCAATGAAGTCTTTGACGTGCACAGAGGCCCTCCCTTCCTAGCTCCAGACTCACCCCACGGGGTAGGCAGCACTTTGTGTGCGGCCAGGACACAGCCTATTTGGGTGTAGGTGTGTGGCTGTGGCCAGCTCCTTCCACCCATCCTGTCAGGATGGCCAATTAAAGCCCATCAAGGCACACCTAAGCTCCCATTGTGTTTGGCTATGTAAAGCAAATACAAAAAGCCCAGCTGTCACCCACCCCAGGCAAGTGATCAGAGATCGGTTGCAGTCATGCAGGGCTAGGAGCAGGAAAATATATCATCATAGAATGTTGCTATGTCATAAGGACCATCCCAGCCTCAGCACAGCTAACATTGCTTAAGCACAATATAAGACAACTTTCTTCTTTGGTAAAGAAATAAATCAATGAAAGAGACTCAACATTAAACAACCAAGCTCATCACACAACAGAGAACTTCAACACTTAGAAGGAAACCAAAAGCAGATCAACCACGCAACACACTGGGTAAAGACGAAACTTTATACTACCTTAGTTCAATACAAATACACACATATCTTACTGACAAGAACTACACACTTCGGTATGACCACATTTGTAAAATATAGACAACAAATCAGATGTCTTCCAAAAGTACAGCATAAATCTAAACACCTAAACCACACGAACCCTCAGAAAAAACACCTAACCAAACAGATAATCCCCCAAATACCCTGGGGGTCTTCTTGCCCTCACCTCCCTTCCAATTCATACACTCACATCACTCCCAGCACAGCTATCTCTCAAATAACCTGGGAATCTCATCTGTCTTGCACCCTGAAAAGGTACACTACTCCCATAACAGCCACTACTGCTACTAGCTAGGTTATTTGTAAACTCATTGACTTTAATAAAAATCCAAGTCGAACATGAGTCCGTCTTTTCAGGCTTCTCAACCACCTCTCCCTGTCTTTGGTACAAAGCAACTATCCTCAGATTTCAGGCTTGCTTGTTTTTGAACTTGACCCAATTTCCACCTAAACTCCTGACTCTATAGGCCCCCCGAAACTTCGGCAGACCTTTGCCAACTCCACCTGGCCTCACTCAAAACCCATTCTCACACATCAATGAACCCCTTCTGCCGAGTCACATCCTGAGTCAACCTTTTTTTTTTTTTTTTCACAACCATTATGCAACCATAATGACACAAACTTAGTTACAACCTGCCTAACGCACATCTCAAACTGAGTTTTTCCAGTACTGGCATTGACTGTGGTACGATAGGCTCAAAGCATATCTTTGACAGCATACTGTACAGACAATCCTGCACTAAATGCTAATTGCATCTCTCCCTTGATGAATTGGTTGATTCTCTTGACCAATTCCTTGGGGATTGTACAATGAAGTACAAGCATGTCTTACTCCAAGTGTGGCTTAAAAACATTTTCTTGGGAAGTGAGTTGTGTGCCGTTGTCTGTCAACACACTGAAGGAATATCTTCACTCCTAAATAGTTCCCCCAACACCGCTATTGTCCAATTAGTGCTAAGGCACTTCATAAACACCACCTTGAACTGTTTAGATTTAGCATCAACAAAGATAGCAGCAAATCTTTCTTGCTTAAGAAGGAACCCAAATGGCCTATTAAACTCCATGCAAACCATCTCTCACACCAGTTTAGCTTCCATGACACACTGTTCTCCTTTCAAACTGCCTAGCCCAACTCCCACCTTTTTTTCAGAATCTTTGCAAATGCCACCCAGTCTTTCACTTGATTATCCATGAGTGGCCACCAAAAATTCTCCCTGTCTTGATTGTAAATGTCTGATCAAGATGCGCTTCATATGCTATTCTCACAAGCCTTGGTCTAATGGTACTAGGCGATAGAAACCTCTCTCTCCTCTCATTAGCAAGAATTCATCTTGAACTGATAACTCATCCAGAATTTTGAGGAATGGGATTACTGTGTCAGGCAAAGTACCTTCTCTCCTCATCACTCCCTTAAACTTTAGAACTGCTTTAAGAGTATTATCCTGCTCGATAGCTCTAACCCAATCTTCTTTGGAAACCTAGCCTCCCAACTCTTCCGTCGTCTCATCCATATCTGCCACCCCCTCCTCCATGGTCAACTCACACTACTTATCTGCTTTGTCTGCAAGTCTTGATAAACAGCCAGCCACCTTGTTCCTCTACCCTGGCACGTACCCCACTCAACAACATCACACTCAGCGTCCATCAGGGACCAAGAAACAAAAGCTGTCATCTTCCCTAATATCTACAGAACTGGCATCCATTGTGATTATGGTTCTCAATCCTGTTTGAAAAGGTACCAATACTTCAGCCTTAGCAAAGCAAGACTAACAAGAGAAAAAAGCCATTTGCTTTTGTTCAACCCAGATAAATTTCTTATCCTTTCTCAGTAAGGCCCTCAGCGGTTGAGCCTTATGGGCAAAATCTTGAACAAATTTAAAATAGTAAAGTTTGGCCCTGTCATTTGGCATGTCAGCATTCACAATCATACTTACCAAGTTTACTTTTGGTTTTATACCCTCTTTAGTAATAAGTTAACACAAATGCTCTATCTCTTGCAACAAAACACATACTTCTCCGTTCAGTTAACTGATAAGTTGACCTTAAAAATTCCAGTATTAAACCTCCTTTATATCACTGGTTTAATTCAGCCTGCACAGTCGCACATAAATACCTGAAAGCCACTCTCAATGCAAAGCCCTGATCCTTACCTCATGTCCAAAATGTCAGACATCTTTAGAAGACTACATTGGAAGACAGGAAACGTAAGCTAAGAAATAAAGAGTGGGAAGATCTTTTAGCTACAGCAACACTAAGAGATAGTACCACATTTTGGGAAGTTGTTAATCACCCCTTTTTTTACCAACCCTGATAGGACAAGGTTTGAATACATGAATCTGGCAGGTAAGTCACTTCACTGGGGTGTTTCAGGCAAATTAAGGGCATCCCACCAGTTTATGATGGCCTAAGTAAGAATTACTCATGTGGAATAGTTCAACAGAGGCCTGATAATCCTATTGAGGTAAGCTAAGTGGTTCAGGCAATAAATCAACCTACCTCAGGGAAATCCCTGGCCCAGTTAGGGTCTCAGTGGATCTTCTTAAATCTGACATTAAATTATTGGTCCACCTACTAACAAATGTATTACTTAGTGCGATGGTCGGTCTTATCCGAGTCCTTGAGGGTAGTTATTATAGTCTCCATTAAAAAAAAAAAAAAAAAAAGGAGACAAATCTTTCCCGGCCTGTTACAGAGCAATCTACCTCAAAGACTACTGACTCGTCTGGAAATTTGGGTGGTAGAAAACAACATTCTGACCAGTGTCCTGTTTGAATTTAGACCAGGGATTAGTACAGTGGCACAATTCAATAAATCTTTACCTTATTGCAAGTTAATATGTGACCGCTAAGAAGGGAGCTCTGCATATGACTTTTACCAACCGAACAAGCACCTTCAATTTAGTGACTCACGAATAATTATGGAAAATAATGAGGGATTTGAATATCGAGGCAGATCTTCTTAATCTTATATGGTGCCTACATCAGGATTTAAAAGCCACAGTGCGATATGGCCCACAAGGTGAAACTACCTCTCAAATTCACCCAACAACAGGAGTAAGACAGGGTTGTTTTTTAGTCCCTTACCGCTTCCTGTTCTATATTAATGGTATAAGTAAGTGTTTGATAAACTCAGGAAGATACCCGCCTAGAATGGGAGGTCAATCAAGACGGATCCTGCTTTACCCAGATGATGCGGTATTGGTTGCCCACAAAGCAAATGGTCTTCAGAGGCTACTGGATAATTGCATGGTATTTATGGAAGATTTAGATTTAAAAGTAAACTATTCCAAATCCTACATAAAGACCTTTGGGCACCCAAACACCAAAACAAAGCACTTTACAATGGGGATGGGTCCCCCCAAAGAAGACATTACATTTTAACTACCTAGGGGTAACATTCAGTTTATCTCTCTCGTGGATATCTCTTGTCACAGGGAAAACACAATATTTGGAAAGGAACACTGAGTCGTTTTTTCAGTTTGCTAGGAAATTGAAACATAAACCATTGAGAGATATGTTAACCATGTTTAATAATAAATGTATTTTGGCAGCTTTGTATGGTGTAGGAGTCTGAGGTTATTTTAAAATAGATACACTCCAACAGATGGAAAATGGATTTACCCATAGACTGCTGCCATCCCTAAAAACTCTGCAAGTTTTATTTGTCATGAGGAATTAGGCTTTCTTTATATAGAGGATCAGATTGGCATAGCCCCACTTCTTCTATGGATTAAGTGTTGGCAGATGTCGGACGCGGATTTGGTAAGGACATGTGCCACTTACTGTCTATCTCTAGAAAACATTGATAGAATTCCTTGGTTTGCTTACATATAATAACTTTTATAAAATTAGGATTGCAGGACGTTTACCAACCCAGAAAATGCTGCTGCAAAGATCAAGAACACTGTAATGCAGCACTTTCCTGAGCATCGTATGGATGGAAAGATTATTGAGTGAACATAACATGTGTACCATTGTAAATTATCTACAGGTCATAACTATCAGTAATGTTGAGTCCTACCTAATGTGGAATGAAAATTCTATTTAATTATAGAGTTGTGTTTCAACTTTAATGTGTTTGGCAGCATAAACTGGCCCCTTGCCATTGTAATCAGAAAGTGAAACAGAGCACATCACATTATTCTGTTCTGCCCGTTATACTCAGCCCCAAGGTCCTTCTTTCTACCCCCCCGAGTAACATAAAACTAACACTGGATTGTTCCAGTTAGGCCTGGAATTTCTGCAAAAACTACTGTCTGTAGATATCTGTTATGCAGTTTAGAATTTTATTCGGAGTGTGCTAGCTATCAGGAAAAGTTATGAACTTTTCAAATTCTGAAGACTATCTTCTAAGGAATCTGTAGCGTGAGCTTTGATACCTGGCTAAATCTCCACAGGAAGGCTTAATTTTATGATTAATTTTATGCTTGAGTGATTTAAGGCAATGAGCTGAAGCAGTATGTTTTATCTCTTTTGCTTGGTCTGAGAAATCTTATCTTTTTCTGTGAATAACTTATATATAAACATTATTGTGTCCTTGTTGATGCTTTAATGCTTTTATGGTGACTGCCGAAAATAAATATTTTTTAACTGAACACATACTTCTCATTATGCAATATCAACCCAGCCCCTTAAATTCTCATCAACACTTTACACAAGGTTTTGTTTGGTTCCTCTACATTTTATGCAAACATCAGAATGTTGCCCTGAAAGAAAACAACATTGTTGAAACCTGATAGGACCTTGGATATCAACCTCTGAAGAAACTAGCCATAGAAGACCAACCAAATGGTAGTCCACACAGCTGAAAAGTACCCTCAGAAGTGATAAATTATGTAAGGTGCTTGGAATCTGGATGGAGCTTCACTTGATGATGTGCACTTTGTATATCAGGTTTTGAAAAATATTTCCGCCTGACAACATGAGAACCAGTTCTTTAATATTGGGCAAGGGAAAACAATCAATAACCACATTCTCATTGATACTGCGCAAGTCAATGCAAAACCTGAGCGAGCCGTCAGATTTCTTTGTGATTATCACTGGAGACAGACACTCTGTAGCCTCCACTTTCACTTCCAACTTTAACTTCCAAAAGGAAATTGCTCAGGTACGTACTACCTTTTACGGTGGCTTAGAATGCATATTGCATATGGGATGCAGTACACCACCTTTCCAACTTAAGTGTTTCAAATATTTGCCTAC
This sequence comes from Pleurodeles waltl, assembly GCF_031143425.1. Lineage (NCBI taxonomy): Eukaryota > Metazoa > Chordata > Amphibia > Caudata > Salamandridae > Pleurodeles > Pleurodeles waltl. The sequence continues at coordinate 107,201,567 of NC_090440.1, read as the reverse complement.
ATTTCAAAACTAATGCGTTTGTTTTTATTCTTACCTATTATGAATTAAGGTAGCTGATTAGACATAAAATGTACCCATTTTTTTAAACAACTCTACTAAAATCCTTTACTAAACTCTACTAAAATTGCACTACATCTGTTTCCCCCCATTTTCCTTATGTGTAGGGGCCATATGTTCAAAAGTATGTTCCCTTTTGCTACTAGATAGAGTCATATCCCTTGGTGTCACCCATTTCAATGTCACTTTCAAAAACTTTCCCATCTAAATACTTTTCAAGTAAAGATTAAGCTATTGACATTCCTCCTAGAGCAACATCTGTTCCTAAGAGACTCTGGGCCTCATTATGACCCTGGCGGGCGGCGGAGGCCGCCCGCCAGGATCCCGCCCTCCAAATTACCGCGCCGCGGTCAAAAGACCGCGGCGGGTATTACGAGTTTTCCCCTGGGCTGGCGGGCGGTTCCAGTTAAACCGCCCGCCAGCCCAGGGGAAAACGACCTTCCCACGAGGATGCCGGCTCGTAATCGAGCCGGCGGAGTGGGAAGGTGCGACGGGTGCTACTGCACCCGTCGCGTATTTCACTGTCTGCAAGGCAGACAGTGAAATACATTTTGGGGCCCTCTTACGGGGACCCCTGCCATTGGCATGGGCACGGCAGGGGCCCCCAGGGGCCCCGCGACCCCCCCTACCGCCATCCTGTTCATGGCGGCTTTCCCACCATGAACTGGATGGCGGTAGGGGGGGTCAGAATCCTCATGGCTACGGAGCGCGCTCCGCAGCCATGGAGGATTCCAATGAGCAGCGGAAAGTCAGCGGGAGACCGCTGACTTTCCGCTTCTGACCGCGGCTGAACCGCCGCGGTCAGAATGCTCATTGGAGCACCGCCAGCCTGTCGGCGGTGATCCCGTGGTCGGTGGCCCTGGCGGCCACCGGCCGCCAGGGTCAGAATGACCCTCTCTGTTTCAAATTGGATGGACCTTTTGCTCAGATTAGACAAATAAGAGTATACAAGTAAGGGAGAAGAGCTAATACACTTTGCTACAGATGAAGCTTTGAATTATTGACTTGACTCCATGTCTGCCTTGTAAGAAAATGAGTAGTTAGTAATTAGTTGGGAAGGATGTGAGTCCTACCCAAATAATAAGTCCCACATTCCTATATGGTCAATTACAAAGTTTCAATAACTTAAACTTGCGTTAAGCCCCTGGTAGCTATGACACAGAGCTTCCAAACTTACCCTAGGAAAATATGCAAACTTTTCTGCAAAACTAAAAACAGTCAAAAAGTCAAAACACATCACAATAAAAATCCTACAACCAATTTCTAAACAAGAAGAAGAATCTAATAAGAAAAATGACAACAAAATGACTAAAATCTAGTAGAGGGGAGAGAAAGATGATTTTTTGAGGTTTTAAAGCAAAACGCACTAATAAAACTCTTTTGCACAATTTCAGGCATAGGGTTGGTGCGAGGAGGGCATATAAACCAAACTTGCTGGCCCAGTTAAGTTGTTAACTTATGGCAGTCTTTTTTTATGAAGTTAAAATCCTCCCTCCGGTGGCACCAGGTTGAAGGCTGTATCCTGGAGAGCCAGAGACCTGTCAAGGACATTTTTAATTTTGCAACAGCAAAAGTCCTTTCATCAGGCAACTACTTTTTACACCTTCACCTGGCATTGTAACTATGCAGATCCCTTCTAAGTCATAAAGCCAGGCATGCCTTTTTGAGCCACTACTCTTTCTGTGCCTTGCTGTTCTGGCCTACATAATGCACGTATGACTCACTATGTTACAGTGGATGTGAGGAGGGACCCAAACAAGTGCCATTCACCAACTTTCCAAGTGAGTGATAGTGTATGGACGCAGGTACAGAGTGGTTTAAGGACAAAAGGAAATTATAATATAAAGATTCTAGAGTGGAGAAGAAGGCACCAGGGGATCATACCTAACAAAAATGTGGATAGACAACTTGGGTCAACTCACACATGGAATATCCTCTAATATGTAGTAAATTGGCATAACCATCCTCTAGATGTAGACACAATTGGTTAGAGCAAACTTACAAAAAGCAGGAAATTTGCTTCTTCTGCAGGACTGATGCTGTAGAGTTGCAATCCCTGTGAGCTGGTGTGGGGAGGGATCTCTTAATGATATCAATTGTTCACAAAAGATCTTGTCTTTTAATTAAATCATGTAGAATTTTAATTAAAGGTGGACACAATGTTAGAGTTGCACTTTTTGCATACTCAGGTGAATGGGAAAGCAAAACAAATTGTATATTGCCTATCTGCCTTAAAATGCAAAAATCTAGCCTTTGCTATATGAAACTGTTGGTGCCAAGTCTAAAGTGTATGCGTCTCATGCAGTTACAGCTCTATGTGCTTATATGATACTGAAACAGTGAGTATAATACAGTAATATGTTTATTTATTAACATATATGGAAATAACTAGGCAATACAGTTGAAAAAGGAGCACAATACATTCATTTATCCACAGACCAGATAGAAACTCATTTAACTGAATATTAAGTAAATTAATGCAAGGCTTTATTTGTAAATTATTTAAAGACCATCAATAAATATCATCTCTTCATATACATATGTGGCATGCCAACCTGGCCAACCGCATAAATGCACAGCTTTGCACATACGAAAAAGAAGGAGAAAAGATGTGGAGTTAATTCTGCATCCTCCACTAACAGGCAGATTTCACAGTTTCAAACAGCAATACTCACTGAAAATGTATTTACATGTTTTAATAAAACCAGTAAAAAATAGAAACAGTGTTTCAAGGAAATGTTATCCTTCATGATTCCGTGGCTAACATGGAACAACAATAAGCATTTTATTTTTTGGATCTGCAAAATCAATTCAAAGATTATTAATGAATGTATTACTGTTACAACTAAAACGTAAATGTAGGCCAACATTAAACCCGAAACTCTTCATAGCCCAGATTCTCATTTTTTAACAACAAAATCTGCATAAATGACATTTGCTCTTTGTATGCATTTAAATCTAACATCACGTTTACTCATCATTCAAAATGGGTGTTACGGAGGAGTGTGGCAATTTCTTCTTGAATGCAATATTGTGTACATTTCATATGCCATATGTCATTGGCGGAAAGCAATAGGTTATTTTTTACATTTTAAGCATCAGCACAGAAGAATAAACAATGCCACATTTTGACATTTTCAACATTGGCTATCTCCATTGCCAAAATTCAAACGTATAATTAAAAAATGACAAGTAGAGATTGTTCGTCACATGACATTATACTACAGATTTTCTCTCAAAGAAGTTTCTGTTTGACTAATGTGCATGAAGGAGTGATTTGCTGATGATGGAAATTGCCCATGTTATACATTATTACTGTTTACATCAAAATAGACCACACATCATAAATAAAACATTCCACATTTCAAAAATAATAGACATAAGTATACAACGTTTTAAGAGGAATTCAAAGAACTGTGTAAGATTTAAAGATAAACATATTGCATCCACTTGCTTACTTGCCACCTGGAAGGTCTCCAATTAGAGTAGTCTTTTTCATGATGCATAAAATAGTTCACAAACCTATATTTCTATCAAAACAACGTCCACTACTATGTGAAATTGTATAAGGTATCTACTTGTTCAAGGGATGGGATGCTTCAGAAATCCAGTTGGTCATATAGGTGCCATGCACACCTTAAGGTGGCAAACCATGGTAGCTTGGACATATCAGAACTTTGAAAACAGCCTCTCTGGAAATGTTAGTACTTCTCGAATCTTTTCCCATATAGTAATAGATTTGAAATTTACTCCTGCTAAGGGCAGGAGTGAAACAGTTTCCAGGGTCTGAAAAAAGTTGGTGTACGTAAAGTGAGTTTAAAATCACTCAGCAGTTCTTTGCATGGGCAAATATTCACATGTATATTTGCTCAGGCAAAATGGAATTCACAAACATTTGATACAGTTTTGTAGGCCTTCTGTAAACTATTTTGAATTTCTGAAAGCCGAAAATGTGCATTAATGCAAAGACCTATAGCAGCAACTTTTGTTACTTTCTTTAAGAATCGGGCCCCCAATTTTTTAACATATTGCCCATAACGGTTTTGCGCAGATTCTCCATTATTGTTTTTGCAATATTGGCATGCATCAAATGCGTTTTGCTGAATACTAGCATTTAAAGTTGCCCCAGAGATCAACAAAAATAGTTTTTCAAGTTGTACTTTTTTTGGGGTACGTTTTCTTTTGAAAGTAATCATCAATCTTGCTTTTATGACTATTCATGTGTCAAGGAGCATTATAAAGTGATTCAAATTACTAAGTATTGCAATCATGTACTGAAATCATTCAAAATATAATGAATGTTGAGCTCCCATCCCATTGTATTTCCTATGAACAATGTTCATAAGTATAAAGGCTTTGCATTAACGAAACATATATACACTTTTTAACAACTTAGATTTGGAGATATGAGCAAAGCCTTAGTGATGGATAGTACTTGTTCACAGATCAATATTCTGGAACTCTAAAGAGGAAGTGAAAGGGTCTGTGCTGATGCAAGGGGCTACAGTGGACAAAATGACCATGCAAACATGTTGGCTTGACCCCAAACAATATGTCCTTGGCATCAGTTGATAGGACTATGGAGCTTTATGTCTTCATTACAGTGTTTTTACAGTCAATCCTTTTTCAATTCAGGTTTGTTGACTTAAATATGACATACAGTTTGCAGCTGAGACTGTGGTGGCTAGCATGGGCATTTGGGGGCAAATACTGCATCACAATGTCTTACAGCGCAAGTATAGCATGGTTTGTAAAGGAAATGCCATTTGCTATAAGTTTACACTGTTGGAAAAATTGCAGGTCCGAAAGTAAAATATTCTAAACAAGAGTGCACAAATATAAGTTGACATCGTAGCTTTCTATGTGAACTTAAATGTGTAAACTTATTAATGAATAGACAATGTCATGATTACAATTTTAATTTAAATATCAGTGGCTTATCATCTGCTGCTAACCTCAGAAAAAAAATGCCTGAGATTTTCAAAGGTTGAAAACCTCCATTAACAACAAGGTCTCAGTCATATTTTGTGAGTCGTGAATAGACATTAAAATGTTTGCATAGCAGAATTAGAATGAAACCCATTCTTCTGAAAGTGCCATTGATGTTTAGACTGGTAGGTAACCATTCTAATTTCAGGAAACGTGCAATTTTAAATGAATGTTTATATTAAATTAAATCTGCACGTACATTTACATGATCAGCTTTGATCTTTGATTTAATGCACTTCATGTTTCTGCAGTTTTCACTGATAAATGGTATTTCCAATGTTTTTACATAACAAAATGTCACTCACATGACAGAATATAACTCTTTGAGGAAAACAGATTTTAATTTGCAGATTGTTCTTCACAAAACACATTATGCTATGGCTCTCTTAATTAATAAAAAATACTGACACCCTGATTAATAAGAAAAACAACTGCATACAAAGGCAGAAATGTTTAGAAAAAAAATGGATTGCATGTCTATGTGGATCTCAGGTATGTTTACTAACATTTAATACTGGGTGCAATACTTTTGTAAATATCTCGACAATGCTCTACATATTTTAATTCAGTGCAGGATTTTGAGACTATTTGCTCAATGTAAAATGTGATAATAGATAATGACTGGAAGCAACAGTATTGGAAGATTGAAATTTAATGTGCAAGCCTTCTTTTTGTTGACATATACATTATCAGTTAAGGGAATGATAACGCTGGGAGGATTATGGATCATTTACACTGGAAAGGCACCTATCAAGGCTTAATTCTCAAGTTAAAAAAAAACCTGTAGAATAATGGACATCACCAATTTAAATATTTGCATCAGCTTGTCAGGTTTCACAAATCTGCTCATGCATTCAATAATATATATGAAGGATTTAAATAAATAGAATAGCCACTGGACAGCTGACCATCAAGTCTAGAAAATTACAAAGTGAAAATATAGGTTGGGCATCAATATATTAGGGAAATTCATCCTCGGTTTGCCTTTTAAATTGAGGAGGTCTGTGGAGCAAGCTGACAACATAATTTCCATAATACTGACTCGCTGAAGAATTTAACAGCAAAATGTCACTTTTTGGATAGCATAGTGTAAATACTTACTAGCTACTGTGTTTAGAGAGTTCTACATATAAGTGAACATCTTTCTGCAAGCAAAATGCATAGCAGTGGACCTAATTTTACACAAATAGTTGTCCAATGTATATAAACAAGGCACTAAGCAGTGAGCAGTTTGTACATGAGTAAAAAAGTCATAAAATCATAAAATATGTTGGTTACAACTGGAGAACAATATAAAATGAGGACGGTTTATAAAAAGCACACATTAATTTCTCGAACACAAATAACACATCCGGCTAGTTCCTTGATTCTATTTAGCACAAAGACTTTATGGATCAAAATAAATCAATAAAAAATATTGGTTAAAAAAGTCAAGGGATTTCATAATAGAGGGCATGATTAAAATTATACTTTACAGTAAAACACAACCAATGCGCACTATATTTGCACAGTGTTCAATACAAATACAAACACACACATTATTGGTATGTTTCCCAAAATGGCAAGCACACTGAACAGGCTGCTGAGTATAACATTCTACACCTGAAACAGCCAAGGAAAAACAATGCATCAAGACAAAGTATGATTTAAGCACGTTTAACATTTGTCACAAAACCTGCCAGTTGAGAACTTGAGTATTCATACTGATGTGGAGGAACCACTTTTGAATATGTCATTTTGAGTAATTTTGAACTTTGCAGAAATACATTTAACCAAAATGACCACTCCTGATTTTTCTGAGTAATAACATGGTTTGATATCATGGTTTACAGCACTCTGGCACCATTTCTAAGAGCCGTCAGTAACAGATGTTACTACCAACTAAATCAACTGTTCTAAACTTACTAACCCTGAGGTGGGAGATTGAGTAGTCTTCACCAGGATTCTAAAGTGTGATTGGCAGATCACCGGGTGTCAGTGACAAGTTTTTTTGTCCAAGCCATCTTTGCAGCATACTTGGCACGATTACATTATTAGAGTTTACACAAGCATTCAAATATATTTTAAATATTAAAACCATCTCTGAATTTTTAAAACAATAGTTTAGGTTCCATGGATAGCTAGCCACGTGAGCTCAAACTGTCTGTATGTAGAAAACAGTGTCAGATATTTCAGGATAATGTTCAGCCTAGTACAGATGAATATTGTCCCTCACCATTGGACAAGCCTTTTCCTGGTCCAAATATGAAATACTGCCTCTACCATGACATACCTTCAGGGTGTGTCTTAAGATTTAATATGTGGAATTAAAACATTCTTTATAGGATGGTGGGAAAATGCAGCCTCCATCTTCAGATTTCACTGAAAGCACCAAGCATTTGGGAGCATGGTGGTCCATTAACTAGTTGGGAATTAATTGAACAAGAAATTATAGCCTGGGGCAAACAGGCTTTTTTCGATCACAAACAGAAGGTGCTGAAAATCAAGGTGGCCACCCAGAATACTAGTTGTCCAAAAAGTGGAAAAACAATTATTGGTGGACAACTCAACAAAATCAACTCAAGTGTTTTTTTTTCTAGCAGAGCCCCTGCTAAAATGCAGTTGCTTATTGAACTTAGTCACGTCTTGAATTGTAGTTACTTTGAAAAAATATATTTCCTTCGTACATTATCTTAAATAACTGGCAAAAAAAGGTTTAAACTTTCATATGGCTTTGGGTATATTGCACAGACAGGTATAAGGTAAGGGCTGAGGTTTTACAGGCAAACCAATACACTGGATGGAAAAACTTGTTACATCAGTTCAGACAACTGAACTTTTCCTTCAGTGGCAATGACCTCCTTTTCAATATCCACAGTACATTCCCTTTGCATTAGCTTCTCCTTCAGTTTATAAAGTTCGTATTCATGTAGAATTTTTTGTGTCAAATATTTTTCACGTTTGATTCTGGCTTTCACTTCTGAAGGTACATCAGGAATCATCCACGCCACAAAAAATTTGACTAGAAAGACAACATGCTGAAAGAAATGAAAATATATATATTCAGTATATTTAGTTCTTTATTAAGACTATAATTTTCAGTACAACTCAAACAACACCCGCTCTCTCACCTAAAAAAAAAAACTACTTTGAAAGTGTTTATGATGTACTATGAGGATGTCATAACAGTCACTAACAACATATTCAGCAATAAAAATGGAATAGGCAAACAACGCCAGCACTTGTGATACAATTAAGGACTATAATATTACAATACTAAATTGACTCCAGAGCAACTAAAAGGGCTACTTCAAACTAAAAGCAACACTGTCAGTCTGCATACTTGTTAGACCTGTCAGCCTTAGGGCGGTCTTCCCCAAACATTTTACCTTCGCCCTCCTATTTTGCTGAATTGATTTTTATTGGTTTTAGGATTCAATGTACTTTACGACTCCTAACCAGTGTTAAAATACTATTGCTACCTACCTAAACATGGTAAAATTGGCTTACAAAAAATTGACCTATCAAATTTACTTAAATTTCCCTAGTAAATTGATATTCCATATCATGACCTTTAAGGACAATAGGATTAGGATTGGTTTCCCCATTGTCTTCTAAATCTACCCAGCAAGACTCAAACTACATACAAATGCCAATGTATACATTTAACAAACTACAAACATTCGAAAATATCCCATACTGCACCTGCAAATACCACGTGTTTGCTTATTTCAAATTAGCTATTAGCTATTTTTCTTACAATGGTCTGGCTACTTTGGAGCACTTAAAGTTTATCTCAAGGTTCTGTAATCTCTTTCTTTGGATGGGGCTATTTAAAATGCTTATCTTAATGGCATGCCCTGGAGTAGATTTAACATCCAGTGTGGTTCAAACAGTTACCTTTTATCTTGCCACATGTTATCTTCCCACTGTACACACAATGCATGGCAGAATCATCTATTTTTATGAGACTATCACATGGTGCAGAACTAATAAAGCAAATACGGCTACCTTTTTTTAGACTGGATTGTGCTTGAACAAGACATGTGTAGAAACATTTAGAAAGTTTTGACTGATATAAAAACACATATACACAAACAACAACAGTTACCTACCTCCATAATAATGATAAAGGCCATTTTAGCAGCAAGAATATGCCAGAATTGCATACTGTGTAAATATCTCCTTTCATGGTCAGGGGGATAGCGATAATCTCTGTACCTGTGAATTCAATAATGTCAAATGTTTATGAGCCATTGGAAATCAAATACCCTTCAAATATACCATTAGTTCATTTAGAGGAATTTAGGGAGATTAGCCATCAAAAAACTTTTAATACTAACATTATTTACTTTTTGTCTGCAATGTATTGTAATTGTAAATGTAATTATTGAACAGGGAGCTAAAACTGAGAAACATTTGAGGTGAGTGACAGTGAACACAAAAACAAACAAATTTTAGTTATGCATTATCTAATTAGGTTACAGCTGTAAATACCCATATCATAGGACAATAACACAAAATGAGTATGCTGATATTATAGATGTCTATGTTTAAAACAATATAGTGCTAGCAGGCTTTAATCACAATTATAGTTCCAATGCCTGAACATTTCCATGTCCTTACACTGAACCCATATCTGCTGCTCCCCCAGACCTCTTCATTCTTCACTGAGCCAAGAGTTCAGTGAGGTACATGTAGATTAAATATTGACTGGATCATTACATTTGTACACTACAGAATAAAAATTACAGCAAGCTTGGCCCCTTGGCAAGCTTGGCCACTGCTGTAGCTCCTAGGTTAGTAGTGAACACAGCACGTGCAAGGAGGCAGACGTCACTCAAAGCTGATATTTTAAAAAGAACATGAAGGAAATGGGGTTATTAGTTGTGTGTCTGCACAAGTAACAGGTCCACATTGTTCATACTAGGAAATACGCATCTCATTGTAGCACTTGACTCTCTCAGGGTAGAGCAGCGGAGCACTGAAAGGCCTACTCAGGGGAGATAGTGTGGGCTAGTAATCACCATTCACTGGCAGGCAGTAATAACACTGAATAAATGTTTGTCCAGTCAGTACTTTTTCTTTAGAAAAAGAAGTACATTTGTTACACACACACTTCTAAATACTAGGCAATAATTTACAAATATGTACATTGGCAGATGGAAACTACTGTATGTGACACCTTTGACCACCCTAAAGGGGTCATCCCAACATATCAAGGGAGTTGGGTGGCTATGTCATGGATTAGGAGCAACAAACAACATGTTAACATTGTCATTGTGTACCTAGATGCAATTAGCAAAAATAATAATACTCCAGCATGAAACGCACTTACTAAGGATAATAAAACATACATACTGTGAGCAGTAATCATTGACATCATAATGGGAAAAAAATAAAGCATTTAAAATCCTTATAATGATCCAATAAAGCATTTGAAATCCTTATGGTGAACCAATAAAGCATTTGAAATTAGTAAAACTTGTGTCTGTGTACTTTTTATATATATTTCACCATCAACCTACACTTACAAAAGCAGCCCCTAGAGGGCGTCACACTATAATGACAGTGCATTGCAACCATACACTTGGCCGCTAGAGGGCAGTTCAATACATGTACTGCCTTTAATCACCTTCAGGCCATTCAGGCCATAATGACTGCAACCATACACGTAGCTCCTATAGGGTGCAGCGCTACCAGTTGTAGAGAAAAGCTCCAGCCTTGGTAGTGTTTTAGAATGCAATGAAAACCAGGGGTGGTGAATGATTTTGAGTCTCACCCCACCAACTTAGGGTGGGAACTCCTCAAAGTTGTCCTGGGGAAAGGCTGCGCTTTCCTAAGCTTGATGGTGGTGATCCCGTCATCCTGGGGTCAACACAAAGGGAGAAATAGACACAAATGTGGACAAAACAATGTGGCACGCAAAGCAATATGGAGCACTCCTCAGAGAGTGCAGTAAATAACATAATATTGGCTCTCCCGCTGAGCTGGAAGGGCTGCAATGCTTTTTCTCCTTTGTTTTTAGCTTGCAGCTTTGCGCCTCAGTGTTTGTCTTCATGCCATGACACTGGGGCCCATCAATGGGGTCCTTGGACTCTTTCCACTTCTCGCAGGGAGCGCAACGGTGCTCCCTCGCGGTCTGTGTTTGTTCTCCTGTTTTGGGGGAGATTGGGGGTTGGGATCCTGTGCCCTTGGAAAGAAATACGTCTGGGGAAGGGATCCGCGGATGAAGGGAAGAAGCGGGAGAGGGGGGCCCAACACAAGCCCCTCTCGTGACTGCACTTTATTTAATATCTTTTTTGCACCTTCCCTCAGACCCTGGAACATTCCACGAGGAATATACCAGACCTGCAGTGGAGCCCAATGTGCTCAGTAGCAGAAAAGGTCAAAGGTCACTACACTTTAAAATACCACAACTCGTTGGCTGATTTGGCTGATCCTGGGCTCATTTTACTACTGTTGGAGAGTTCTAGCCACCAGGGGATGTTGCAGCAAGCCTTCCCACCTCCTAATTGGTGCAGTTCTCAAAAGAGCTGGTCCTTCTGTTAGCTGTGCCAGCTCTCCTCCTGATTTTTTTTTCTGGGTGCATAAAATGTTCAGGGCTTTATCCCAGCTGGTCTTCAGAGGGACACCCACTGGTCCTGGGGTCAACTGGGCAGAGTCCTTAGACCTGAGCGGGGGGACATGGGGTTCCTCAATCCAGTTCACCTTGGCAGTCCCAGGATCCAGCAGCGAAGTGTAGAAAAATCTACAGGCAAGAGAGTCACCCCTTTGTGAAAGGGGAGAGGAGGATTTCCAGAAGTCAGGCACTTCTAGCCAATCCTAAGGTGTAACACCACCTCTCTACCCCTGTCCAAACCCTCCTGCACAGCATGGTGGGACAGTTTAAAATGGTGTCACCCAGGAGTCACTGGTCTCATTAGCTCCTGGGGTCTCACCTTCACCCCTTACTGATATCACTGCAGGCCTTGCGCACCAAAAGTTCAAAGCATGCCAGGCTACCTGTGAGCAGCCGGCGAACTCCAGTATTCTCCCATGTGCAGCCAACACGTGTTCACATGTAACCATCAAAGTGCTTCTTCTCCTTGCTCAAAAGGACAGACACTGGTGGTAAACAAGTGCATTGCATTTCCCATGTGCTAATTGTGGCTGGGACACCAGTAGTGAGACTCACCCACAGTAAAAAGTCCAAAACCAGGTGATAAAAATAAAAAATCTGGGTGTACTGAATGGGCAGAACCCACTTGCAACAGAACATATCGCTGTCAAAGCACAGAATACTTTAACAGCCTTATAGGTTGGCCCTCTAAGTTGTACAGGCTGTATTTTCCCTTCCTTTATTAAGAGAAGTGACTATTTTATTGGACCAAAATCATATTTTATAGTGAATTGTAGTTCTTTGCGGATGCTCTAAAAAGGAAGGTGGCGGCTAATTTATCTACAATTGACTAATCAATATAAATGTTGGACACACTGTAGTCTCATTTTGCATTGATCACTTTTTATTTAATATCTAGTTCCTGTATGGGAAGAGTAGCTGCCGGCTCCGGCAGTAGGTGTGGGAGCCAGCAAGGGCAGCTGGGGTCAGCACCCCCGAGCTGCGTTCCAACCAGACCGCACCACAAGGGGGTGTCTGGGTGGAACCATAAACCACCCGAGCACGAGGGCAGCCGGGGTGGGCTCCCCGTGCTGCCCTCCAATGAGGCCGCCTTGCAGGGGGTGTCCGGGTGGGACCGGACACCCCCCAAACAAAGAAAAATGCAGCGTGAGCCCGCATAAACTAAAGCTTAGCGGCTCTCCCCGGCACAGTGGGAGAGCCGCTCATTACAAATGCATCCCGACCCACATTGCCTTGCGAGGCCCAACGTTTTCAGCTCGTGGTGGCCGCAGAAAGACTGGGCCACCACCAACCAGATGCCCGTTGACAGGGGGACTGCAGGAGCAGCGCAGCGTCCCCCCAATCCAATGTTTGTGACCCCACCCAAGGTTGGGTGGGACAAAGGAATCATAACCCCTAAGGGTTCCAACTCAATGTGGAACACAAGCTTCTTGGAAGTGATGTTCCTTTGCTTGTGGGACTGCACACTCTAGGGGTGTAGGATGGTATTACATCAAGTCAATCAAGGAAGTAATCTTAGAATAATGTAAAAGTAATCCTAATCTTTAAATTACATGCCTTTACATGTTCCTTGTTGATGCAGATTTGAGTAATGAGACAGCCACATCTCATCAAAGTAGATGTACTTATTTGCCAGATTTAGGTGCTCTCACTCCAAATTACAGTCAAATAATGCATCGAGATACCAGGAAATGTTTTGCCATGTGGGTTGTTGGATTATATTTCCCCTCAGGGGAGACAAGAATGATTACACAATGGCATCCAAGAGTAATTCCATATATGTGCGTCTATTTGTAAATTGTTGATGTTAGACCTGACAGCCTTAGGGTGGTCACCCCTAACTTTTTGCCTCCCTCCCTCCAATCTTTTGCAACTGTTTTTGCTGGTTTTAGGACTCAGTGCTAAAGTGTATACGCTTTCTCTTTTAAAACATTGTGACATTGGATCATACCCAATTGGCTTATTTAATTTGCTTATAGGTCCAGAGTAAAGTGCACTGTAAGTGCCCAGGGCCTGTAGATTAAATACTACTAGTGGGCCTGCAGCACTGACTGTGCCACCCACATAAGTAGCCCTTTAACCATGTCTCTGGTCTGCCATTGCAAGGCCTGTGTGTGCAGTTTTACTGCCACTTCGACTTGGCATTTAAAAGTACTTGCCAAGCCTTAAACTCCCCTTTTTCTACATATATGTCACCACTAAGGTAGGCCCTAGGTAACTCATAGGGCAGGGTGCTATGTAGGTAAAAGGCAGGACATGTACCTGTGTATGTTATATGTTCTGGTAGTGTAAACCTCCTAAATTCGTTTTTCACTGTTGTGAGGTCTGCTTTCATAGGCAAACAGGGCTACCCTCATATACTGTTTGAGAGGTAGATTCTGATCTGAAAGGAGTAACAAGGTCATATTTAGCATGGCAAGAATGGTAATACAAAATCCTGCTGACTGGTGAAGTTGGATTTAATATTACTGTTTAAGAAATGACATTTTTAGAAAGTGAGCATTTCTCTTCACTTAAATCCTTCTGTGCCTTACAATCCACATCTGGCTGGGTTAGTTGACAGCTCCCTTGTGCATTTCACTCAGACAACCACAACCACAGGATGCTCAGTCACACCCGCACACATCTGCATACTGAATTGGTCTTCCTAGGCTGGGAGGGTGGAGGGCCTGACACTTACATGTCAAAGGACAGTGCCCTGCCCTCACACAATGGATAGCCACACCCCCTACTGGGACGCTGGCAGACAGGATGGAACTGAAAGGGGACCTTCTCTACTTCTAAGCCTCACTTTGAAGTCTCCCCCGCTTCAAAGGCACATTTGGGTATTTAAACAAGGCCTCTGACCCTACCAACTCAAACACGTCTGGACAAGATACCACTGGTGAAGAAACTCTGAAACAGAACCTGCAACCTACCAAGGGGGACTGCCTGGCTGCCCAAAGGACTCACCTGACTGCTTTTCTGCAAAGGACTGCTACCCTGCTGTTGCCCTTCTGCCTTGCTGACCCTCTGGCTCTGCTGAGAAGTGCTCTTCAAGGGCCTGAATATAGCTTGCCTTCTGTTCCTTGAAGTCTCAAGGCCAAAAAGACATCACCCTGCAAAGAACTCCTTGTGCGGTCAAATTTGAAGCACAGCCTGCCAGAAATGATGCACAGCCTGCATCATGGTGAGAAAATCACTGCACGCCCAACTGGAACAATACAGCCCGGCTCCCCGAGTGGAGATCGACGCAGCGCCAGTGTTGTGATGGGAGCTTCGACGCATGGCCCACTGGATCAACGCACAGCCGAAACGGAACAATGTAGCTCGACTTCCTGAGAGAAGAATTAACACAGTGCCTGCTGTGCAACAGAAATTTCCCTGCCATCACCCACCAGATAGCCGCAGCTCCTGTGACCTCAACCTGCATGCCCAGGATTTCTCTGCATCGTCCCCGGGGCATCCAAATACCCCACAACCCGAAGAGGATCCAAGTCTTCATGCCGGAAATCAATGCAAGGCCCTAGCTGTGTGAAAAATATCAACGCATCATCTATGTGCGCCCGGAGAAACCAACGCACACCTCCCTGTTTTCCACGCATCTCCTCCTCTGCGGCCCCTTGCAGAGAATTTAGACGCAAACCAGGTACTTGGTGCTTGCAAGAGACACATTGTTTTTTTTTTTTTAAGACATAAAGACTCTTTTTTTTAAATCATTTTCTAAAGTAATAGTTCAATGAGTACTTGTGTGGTGTATTTTTGTGGTGTTTATACTGTGTTATTGCATGATTTATTGCACAAATACTTTACACATTGCCTTCTAAGTTAAGCCTGACTGCTCAGTGCCAAGTTACCAGAGGGTGGGCACATGATAATTTGGATTGTGTGTGATTTACCCGGACTAGAGAGAGGGTCCTTGCTTGGACAGAGAGTAATCTGACTGCCAACCAAAAAACAGTTTCTAACATTGGTGATCAGCTGTGAGAATTTTGAGGAGGATGGTCCACAGGAGCGCCCCTCAGAGGGTTTTTTGCTAGTAGTGGGGGATGTTAACCCTTAAATTGTGCCCCTTGCTAAACCAGTAACTATAGCAATGGCCTGACTGCAGAGGAAAGGAGGGAAGAGAGGGAATGTCAACTACAAATGGCAAGGTTAAAAACTGAAGCTCAACAGGAAGAGAGGAAGGCAGAAAGAGAAGTCAAACAGGCTGAGGCTGAGAGAGCACCCAAGCAAATTGAAGCTGAGAGAGGCTTGGCTGAAAAGAAACTTTTGCTGGCTCATGGGCTGAGTCTCAAGGAGCTGGATATCAGGGCAAGGTAATCCGAGTCTAGCTGTGATGGTGGCAGGATACATGCAGGACATGCTGGGGAAAGGAAGGCTCGTATACCCAAAAATGTAGTGCCAAGTTATCCAGTGGGAGATGACATTGATAAGTGGTTGGCTGCTTATGAAGTTGCACTAAGGGCTCATGGGGTTTCTGAAGAGCAATAGGGGGCAACCCTGTGGTGGAATGTACCAGTAGTGGGGAGGGATACACTTCTTACACTGGATCCAAAAGATCAAAACGTATATGCCCCCATGAAAACCGCTTCACTTGTCAAGTTTGGGCTGACTCCTGAGAAATACTGTCAGAGGTTCAGGGACAGCACCAAACTCTCCACACAAACTTAGGTAGGCTTTTTGAATCTTTCCAGTAAGTTTCTGAATGGATGGGTCCGGGGCAGCAAAGTAAATGATTACACAGGGTTCTAAAATTTGATTCTGAGAGAGCATATGCTTAGTATTTGTTTCACAGAGTTGCACCAACACTTGGTAGACAGTAAGCTGACTGATCCTAGGAAGCTTACTGAGGAGGCGGACCTCTGTGCAAGCACAAGAGTGTCCAAGAAGGTATCTGGGGGATCCTACAATGGTGGTCAGGGTTCCCACCAGAAGGAGGGGGGAGAAAAACTTAAAAATAAGGATTTCTAAAAAGGCCCCCTGTTGGAAAATGCTACGGTTGGCATGGTTACCCCCTAACTTTTTGCCTTTTGTTGATACCAGCTTTGATAGAATGTATGCTGGAACCCTGCTAACCAGGCCCCAGCACCAGTGTTCTTTCCCGAAAACTGTACCTCTGTCTCCACAATTGGCACAGCCCTAGCACACAGATAAGTCCATTGTAGATGGTACCCCTGGTACAAAGGGCCCTGTGGCCAGGGAAGGTTTATAAGGGCTGCAGCATATATTATGCCACCCTGGGGACCCCTCACTCAGCACATGCACACTGCCTCACAGCTTGTGTGTGCTTGTGGGGAAAAAAAGACTTAGTCGACATGGCACTCCGCTCAGAGTGCCATGCCCACAACCCACTGCCTGTGGCAAAGGTAAGTCACCCCTCTAGCAGGCCTTACAGCCCTAAGGCAGGGTGCACTCTACCACAGGTGAGGGCATAGCTGCATGAGCACTATGCCCCTACAGTGTCTAAGCCAATTCTTAGACATTGTAAGTGCAGGGTAGCCATAACGAGTATATGGTCTGGGAGTTTGTCGAAGACTAACTCCACAATTCCATAGTGGCTACACTGAATACTGGGAAGTTTGGTATCAAACTTCTCAGCACAATAAATCTACACTGATGCCAGTGTGGGATTTATTGAGAAATACACAGAGAGGGCATCTTAGAAATGCCCCCTGCATGCCAGACCAACTGCTAGTGCTAGGCTGACCGGCCTCTGCCAGCCTGCCACTTCCAAGCTAGTTTCTGGCCACATGGGGTGAGTGCCCTTGTGCACTCTGTGACCAGGAAGAAGGCCTGTCCTGGGTGGAGGTGCCTCACACCTCCCCCTGCAGGGACTGTAACCCCTGGTGGTGAGCCACAAAGGCTCAAGCCTGTTGTTACAATGCTCCAGGGCACTCCAGCTAGGAGAGATGTCCGCCCCCCGGACACAGCCCCCACTTTTGATAGGAGATAATGAGAAAAACAAGGAGTCACTCTCCAGCCAGGACCGCCACTAAGGTGTCCATAGCTGAGGTGAACCCTTCCTTAGAATATCCTCCATCTTGCTTCGGAGGATTTAGCCCAATATCATTAGGGATGTTCCCCCTTCCCCAAAGGGAGGAGGCACAAGGAGGGTGTAGCCACCCTCAGGGACAGTAGCCATTGGCTACTGCCCTCCAGCCCTAAACACACTCTGAAATCTAGTATTCAGGGGCGAGCCTGAACCAAGGAAATCAGATTCCTGATGACCTAACAAGAAGAAGGACTGTTGAACTGAAAACCCCACAGAGAAGAAAGGGACGACAACTGCTTTGGCCCCAGCCCTACCGGCCTGTCTCCAGATTCTAAGAACCTGCAACAGCGATGCATCCAGCAGGCCTAGCGACCTCTGCCGACTCAGAGGACTGCCCTGCCAACCCAAAGGACCAAGAAACTCCTGTGGACAGTGGCTCTGTCCAAAGCAACAAAGAAGAAACCATCTTTAAAGGGACTCCCACCTCACTCCTGAAGTGTGAGTCCGCAACACTGCACCCGATACCCCGGCCCGTGTTCATAGAAACCAACACCGTAGCAAGGACCCCCAAGCGACTCCCACGGCGTGTCCACCCTGAGACGGCCTTCCTGCACCCCCATGGCGAGGCCTGCAGAGAGAATCCAGAGGGTCCTCCTGACCGCGACTGCCCAGTAACAAAGAACCCGACGCCTGGAAGAAGCACTGCACCCATAGCCCCCAGGCCCGAGAGGAACCAACTACTGGTGCAGAAGTGACCGGCAGGCATCCCTCATCTTTCCCAATCGGTGGCTGGACCGAGAAGCCCCCCTGTGCCCTGCCTGCATCGCCAGAGTGACCCCCAGGTCCCTCCATTGAATCCAGTACAAAATTTGATGCCTTGTTTGCAGACTGAACCTAGCCGCCCCTTTGCTGCTGAGGGTGTATTTTGTGTGCCTGTTTGGGACCCCCCCAGTGCTCCACAAAACCCCCGTAGTCTGCTCCCCGAGGACGGAGGTACTTATCTGCTAGCAGACTGGAACCGGAGCACCCCTAGTCTCCATAGGCACCTATGTTATTTGGGCCCCTCTTTGACCTCTGCACCTGACCGGCCCAGTGTTGCTGTTGCTGGATGTTTGGGGTTGACTTAAACCCCCAGCGGTGGGCTGCCTATGCCCCGGAGACTAAACTTGTAAATGCTTTACTTACCTGACAAACTAACCTTTACTTACCTCCCCAAGGAACTGTTGAATCTTGCAAAGTGTCCACTTTTAAAATAGCTTATTGCCATTTATGCTAAACTGTGTACATTACTGTTTTCATTCAAAGTTCTATATTTACCTATGCCAAGTACCTTACAATTTTTGTACTTACTTGATATCTGAATCTTGTGGTTCTAAATCAAATTAAGAAAACAATATTTTTCAATATAAAAACCTATTGGCCTGGAGTTAAGTCTGAGTGTGTGTTCCCATGTATTGCCTGTGTGTGTACAACAAATGCTTAGCACTACCCTCTGATAAGCCCAACTGCTCGACCACACTACCACAAATAGAGCATTAGTATTATCTATTATTGCCACTATCAGCCTCTAAGGGGAACCCATGGACTCTGTGCACACCATCTCTTACTTTGCAATAGTATATACAGTGCCAGCTTCCTACACCCCCAAAACAATTTGTGGGCACTTGGGGGGGTTAGGGGTGGTACCCAGTCCTAGTGGAGTCTGAGAAGAGGCCAGGATTCTTTGACAAGAATAAAGAGAGTTTATCCCCAAATCCTTAGAGAGCTTCAAGTTTGGACACTCTAAGGGTGACTCCCAGAGTCCCAACAAGGCACAGCCCACAACTGGAGGGCAGACAACTGGGTTGGCTAGTGTAGCGCTCTGGGGGGGATGTGGTCCCAGTTAGCTTGGGGGAACAGATAGAGGTATCACTAGTGTCCCTGGGAGATACGGAAATGGTGCCTAAAGCCCACATGCCTGCCAATACTTCCAAGTATAGGCAGAGGGTCACCATTGATGGGCAAATGGTGGAGGCTCTACGTGACACAGGAGCCAGTATGACTACTGTCAGGGGTCAGCTGGTATCAGTAGAGCAAGTCATCCCTAATACATTCCACCAGGACATAGTCGCTGACAATCGCAAGAGCCACCTACCGGTAGCTCTGGTTCCCTTTGAGTCGGGGGGTGGGGGGTCTCTGGTACTCTAAAGGTAGCTGTGAGTCCTGCCATGCCTATAGATTGTCTGTTAGGCAATGATCTTGAGCACCCTGCCTGGAAGGAGGTAGAGCTTAGATTCCACCTGGAGATGTTAGGTTTGCCTGAATGGGTCTGCATGACCACACTGTCCATGGCTGCCCAGGAAAGGAGTCAAGGGTGTTGGAGCCTGGAACAATGGCCCAGACAGCTGCACAGAGGAAGAGCAAGGGGCGTGGGAAACCGGCCCAAGATATTCCTGCGGTGGCTGACGGGGTCCCAGAAGAGGAGGCCCCTGTGCCAACTGAGGAGGATATTGCCGCCCTAGGTAACCTGCCTGAGCTTACTGGCTGGCAAGTGGAGGGTAGGCCAACCAGGGAGGAATTCTGCAAAGCGCAGAAGGAGTGACCCACTCTTGAGGGTCTGAGGCAACAGACCTCAGCCCAAGCAGCAGGAGAAGCCTCTGGCGATCACCACATATATTGGGAGAATGATCTTCTCTATAGTGAGTCTAAGGTACCGACCGCTGGGGAAGCACGAGTGCTGGTGGTCCCCCAGTATTACCGGGCCTTCCTACTGGGCCTGGCTCACAACATCCCCCTGGAAAGGCATTTGGGACAAGACAAGACCTTTGCCAGGCTTGTCACCCACTTTCATTGGCCTCGTATGGGGGTAGCCTCAGATGCTTTCTGTAGGTCTAGCCCTACCTGCTAGGCTTGTGGGAAGACAGGGAAAAGGCTCGATACCCCCTAATCCCACTCCCAGTTGTTGGCACCCCTTCGAAAGGGTGGGCATCAATGTCATTGGTCCATTGGGTCCCAAAACCGCCCACTATCCAGAGGCAATCCCTCTAAGGACAGTGACTGCACCGGTGGTGACCAGAGCTCTGATGGGGATATTTACGCATGTGGGATTCCCAAAGGAGGTTGTGTCTGACAGAGGCACAAAGTTCATATCAGCTTACATAAAGTCCATGTGGGATGAGTGTGGGGTAACATACCAGTTTACCACCACTTACCATCCTCAAACCAATGAACTTGTTGAAAGGTTCAACAAGACCCTGAAAGGCATGATCACTGGTCTGCTTGAGGCCATGAGGTGTAAGGGGGACATCCTCTTGCAATGCCTTCTCTTTGCTCATAGGGAGGTGCCCCAGTAAGGGGGGGGAAATCAGCCCCTTTGAACTTCTCTATGGTTACGCTGTCAGGGGACTCCTAAGCATAGAAAAGGAGGGATGAGAGAAAGCTCCCAAGAAA
This sequence comes from Pleurodeles waltl, assembly GCF_031143425.1. NCBI lineage: Eukaryota > Metazoa > Chordata > Amphibia > Caudata > Salamandridae > Pleurodeles > Pleurodeles waltl. The sequence goes on along the minus strand of NC_090440.1, from coordinate 107,180,517 downwards.
CCTCCCCAGGATGTGGTCAGTTACATGCTGGCTCTTCGCAAGCAGACACAGTGTTTCTAGAAACAGGCCAAGAGCAACCTTGAGGCCAGTCAAAAGGTGATGAAGGAGTGGTATGACCAGAAAGCCACTCTGGTAGACTTCTCACCTGCCGACAAGGTAGGGGTGATGGAGCCAGTAGAGCCTAGACCTCTCCAGGACTGCTGGACTGGCCCATTTGAAATCAAGGAGCGAAAGGAGGAGGCCACTTACCTAGTGGACCTTAAGACCCCTAGAGACCCCCTGAGGGTTCTCCACCACAACAGACTGAAGCCTCATTTTGAGAGGTCTGATGTCTTTATGCTCCTTGTAACAGATGAGGGCATGGAAGAGGACAGTGAGTCTCTCCCCGACCTCCAGAGAAGGTGATGGGTCAGTGTAGGGTGTTAATCTCTCCGACTCCCTCACTCTAGATCAGAAAGGAGACTGCTACGAGTTGTTGGAGCAGTTTTCCTGCCGGTTCTCCCTCACTCCAGGACTCACACACTTGTGTGTCCACGACATTGACGCAGGAGACAGTCCACCTGTAAAGAATAAAATTTACAGGGTGTCAGACAAAGTGAGGTCCAGCATCAAGGATGAAGTTTCCAAGATGCTGGCTCTTGGGGTGATAGAGAAGTCCAGCAGTCCCTCATCCAGCCCAGTGGTATTGGTTCCCAAGGCTGCTGTCCCTAGTGCCAAGCCAGAACTTAGGTTCTGTGTGGACTACCAGGGTCTCAACTCTGTCACGAAGACAGATGCTCACACCATCTGCAGAGGTGATGAGCTTGTAGACAGGCTTGGTGCTGCCAAGTTCCTCAGTACCTCTGACCTCACATCAGGGTACTGGCAAATCGCCTTGACTAAAGGCGCTCAAGTAAGATCCCCTTTTCTACTCCTGAGGGCCATTACCAGTTCAGAGTAATGCCCTTTGGACTGAAAAATGCCCCTGCTACCTTCCAACAGTTGGTTTGTGGTCCTAGCAGGCAAGGATGCCTTCTGCGCAGCCTACCTAGACGACACTGCGGTCTATAGTTCCAGCTGGGAGGAACACTGGCTCTTGATGGTCTTGAAGGCCTGACCATCAAGACCAGTAAATGCTAGATTGGGCTGGGTTTCGTGGCGTACCTGGGATACCTAGTAGGTGGTAGCAAGATGCAGCACCTCCAGGCCAAGATTTAAATTATCAAGGCCTATTAACCACCTAGAAGGTGAGAGCCTTCTTAGGCCTTACCGGATATTACCGCAGATTCATTAAGGGATATGGCACCATAGTAGCCCCCTTAACAGAACTGGCATCCGAAAAACAACTTAGATTGGTGAATTGAACAGAGGCTTGTCAGAAAGCCTTTGACTCCCTGAAGGAAGCCATGTGCACGGCCCCTGTGCTCAGGGCACCTGACTACTCCCAGGAATTTATTGTACAGACAGACGCTTCGCAGCATGGCATATGGGCAGTTCTAGCACAGCTAAATGAGGAGGGCATAGCCCAACCAGTAGTCTCTATTAGCAGAAGGCTATTACCAAGGGACCAGAGGTGGAGTGCTATTGAGAGAAAAGCATTTGCTGTGGTCTGGACACTGAAGAGGCTGAGACCATACCTGTTTGGGACTCACTTCCGGGTTCAGACAGACCACAATCCCCTCAGATGGCTCATGCAGATGAGGGGCGAAAATCCTAAACTGTTGAGGTTGTCCATTTTCCTACAGGGAATGGCCTTTATGGTGGTGCATCGCCCGGGGATTACAGCCAACACTGATGGTATCTCTAGATACTTCCACTTTAGCGATGGGAGCTCCCAGGAGGTTGGGTAGCTCTCCCCACTTTCAGCTGGGGGGGACACATGTTAGACCTGAAGTCCTTGAGTGGTAACCCCTAACTTTTTGTCTTCCTTTCTCTACTTTTTCAACACTGCATTTGCTGGTTTTAGGACTCTGCACACTTTACCACTGATAACCAGTGTTAAAGTGCATATGCTCTCTCCTTTAAAACTTGGTGACATTGGATCATACCCAATTGGCTTTTCTAATTTTCTTATACGTTTCTAGCAAAGTGCACTATAAGTGCCCAGGGCCTGTAGATTAAATGCTACTAGTGGGCCTTCAGCACTGATTGTGCCACCCACAAAAGTAGCTCCTTACCCATGTCTCAGGCCTGCCATTGCAAGGCCTGTGTGTGCAGTTTTACTGCCATTTCGACTTGGCATTTAAAAGTACTTGCTAAGCTTTAAACTCCCCTTTATTTTTACATATATGTCACCAATAAGGTAGGCCCTAGGTAAACCATAGGGCAGGGTGCTATGTAGGTAAAAGGAAGGACATGTACCTGTGTATGTTATATGTTCTGGTTGTGTAAACCTCCTAAATTAGTTTTTCACTGCTGTGAGGTCTGCTCCTTTCATAGACAAACATTAGGGCTACCCTCATATACTGTTTGAGAGGTAGATTCTGATCTGAAAGGAGTAACAAGGTCATATTTAGTATGGCCAGAATGGTAATACAAAATCCTGCTGACAAGTGAAGTTGGATTTTATATTACTTTTTAACAAATGCCACTTTAAAAAATGAGCATTTTTCTGCACTTAAATACTTCTGTGCCTTACAATCCACGTCTGGCTGGGTTAGTTAACTGATCCCTTGTGCATTTCACTCAGACAACCCTAAACACAGGATACTCAGTCACACCTGCACACATCTGCATATTGAATGGGTCTTCCGGGGCTGGGAGGGTGGAGGGCCTGATACTTACATGTCAAAGGACAGTGGCCTGCCCTCACATAATGGACTGCCACACCCCCTACTGGGTCCCTGGCAGACAGGATGGAACTGAAAGGGGACTTTGTGCACTTCTAAGCCACTCTTTGAAGCCTCCCCCACTTCAAGGGCACATTTGGGTATTTACACTTCTGGACAAGATACCACTGGTGAAGAAACTCTGAACCAGAACCTGCAACCTGCCAAGGGGAACTGCCTGCCTGCACAAAGGACTCACTCACCTGACTGCTTTTCTGCAAAGGACTACTGTCCTGCTGTTGCCCTGCTGCCTTGCTGCCCTCTGGCTCTGCTGAGAAGTGCTCTCCAAGGGCTTGGATAGAGCTTGCCTCCTGTTCCTTGAAGTCTCGGGTCCAAAAAGAATTATTCCGGCAAAGAACTCCTTGTGTGGTGCAAATTTGACACACTGCCTGACAGAAACTACACACAGGCTGCATTGCGGTGAGATAATCACTGCACACCGAACCGGAACGACGCAGCCTCGCTCCACGAGTAGAGATGGATGCAGCGCCAGCAGGGCGACTGGAGCTTTGACGCACGGGCCACTGGACTGACGCATATCCGAACCAGAACGACGCAGCCCGACTTCCTGCGAGAAGAATTAACGCAGCACCTGCCGTGCAACAGAAATTTCACTGCATTGTCCACACGATCGACGCAGCTCCTGTGACTTCGTCCTGCATGCCCAAGAATTCTCCGCATTGTCTCTGGGGCATCCAAATACCCTGCAACCCGAATAGGATCAAAGTATTTGTGCCGGAAATCAAAGCAAAGCCCTAGCTGCATGAAAAATATTGACGCATGGTCTGTGTGCGCCCTGAGAAACCGATGCACACCTCCCAGTTTTCCACGCATCTCCTCCTCTGTGGCCCCTTGTGGAGAATTTAGACGCAAACCAGGTACTTGGTGCATGCAAGAGACACTTGTTGCTTTTTTAAGACTTAAAGACTCTTATTTTTATCATTTTCTAAAGTAATATTTGTACTAATCAAATCTTGATCATTTTGACTTTATTTTATCCAGATAAATATTCCAGATTTTTCTAAACCTGTGTGGTGTATTTTTGTGGTGTTTATACTGTGTTATTGCATGAATTGTTGCACAAATACTTTACACACAGCCTTCTAAGTTAAGCCTGACCAAGCTACTAGAGGGTGGGCACAGGATAATTTGGATTGTGTGTGACTTACCCTGACTAGAGAGAGGGTCCTTGATTGGACAGGGGGTAACCTGACTGCTAACCAAAGACCCCATTTCTAACAGTTGCATAGCACAGAGTAGTGTGTGTGTAATAAATGTACTTTTAGTTTATCAAAAGAAAAAGCCCAGACTGGACAATCTTTTATTGAGTGTCATGCTTATGTGCTCGTGAATGGGGATGACTAGCCCACACCACCTCCCCTGAGTAAGCTTTGGACTGCTCTGCAATGCTACCCTATGAGAGTCAAGCTTTACAATGGGGTGTTTGTTTCCCAGTGGTGGTGGTTTGCGGACCCATTACTTGTGCAGACCACATATATAATAATGACCCATCTTCCAAAAAATGTGAATGTTTGAAAGACTAGGTTTGCTTATTAAAACATACTTTTCAAGTAATGCTAAGTCAATCTGGTTTCAAACACCATCTGCCTTGAAAGATACACTCACGAGCAAGACCATTTCACCTGCAAGGAATTTCTTGTTTAATCATGTATGGCGAAAACAAATATTTTTTGTAACAGAGAAATTATGATCACTATAACCTACCTGCATATAGTGTGATTCATAGGATTCTCAAGTGGCCGGTTAATGGGATGGAAATCTGAGACATTAAAGACAGATAGACTGCTGTTAATATAGCCAGCCATCGGCGAGTCTTCATTCGGAGAATAGGCATAGTAATAGACTAAACGAGGAATCATGTCTGACGTGAAGGCCACAATAAATGCCTGGAAGAAAAATAGTTAAAACCTTACAGCTATAATCTCACTTTGTACATATTTTGTTGGTTAAGTAGGAGCAGACTTGTTGAAAAAATCGTCATTTAGTGGTTTAATTAATCAATTATTTTGCTTGTAACATTAAAAGCACTCTACTAAATAAAAGTTACAGGTTGCCAATAGAATGGGGTAAATAGCTATGCCAAATAATGAATCAACATTTTCTGAAATACCAAGAGTGGAACAAAGACGTATCAACTAATAATGAGGTACTTTAGTAGATTTTTATTGGGCAAATTATATAATGTTTACTTCCTGGTGAATGGGTGTAAGGAAATGCCTCCTTGGCATGGTTACCCCCTGACTTTTTGCCTTTACTGATGCTATGTTTTGAATTGAAAGTGTGCTGAGGCCTGCTAACCAGGCCCCAGCACCAGTGTTCTTTCCCTAACCTGTACTTTTGTTTTCACAATTGGCACACCCTGGCATCCAGGTAAGTCCCTTGTAACTGGTACCCCTGGTACCAAGGGCCCTGATGCCAGGGAAGGTCTCTAAGGGCTGCAGCATATCTTATGCCACCCTGGGGACCCCTCACTCAGCACAGACACACTGCTTGCCAGCTTGTGTGTGCTGGTGAGGACAAAACGAGTAAGTCGACATGACACTCCCCTCAGGGTGCCATGCCAACCTCACACTGCCTATGCAGTATAGATAAGTCACCCCTCTAGCAGGCCTTACAGCCCTAAGGCAGGGTGCACTATACCATAGGTGAGGGCACCAGTGCATGAGCACTGTGCCCCTACAGTGTCTAAACAAAACCTTAGACATTGTAAGTGCAGGGTAGCCATAAGAGTATATGGTCTGGGAGTCTGTCAAACACGGACTCCACAGCACCATAATGGCTACACTGAAAACTGGGAAGTTTGGTATCAAACTTCTCAGCACAATAAATGCACACTGATGCCAGTGTACATTTTATTGTAAACTACACCCCAGAGGGCACCTTAGAGGTGCCACCTGAAACTTTAACCAACTACCTGTGTAGGCTGATTGGTTCTAGCAGCCTGCCACACTCGAGACATGTTGCTGGCCCCATGGGGAGAGTGCCTTTGTCACTCTGAGGCCAGTAACAAAGCCTGCACTGGGTGGAGATGCTAACACCTCCCCCAGGCAGGAGCTGTAACACCTGGTGGTGAGCCTCAAAGGCTCACCCCCTTTGTTCCAGCACCACAGGGCACTCCAGCTAGTGGAGTTGCCCGCCCCCTCCGGCCACGGCCCCACTTTTGGCGGCAAGGCCGGAGGCAATAATGAGAATAACAAGGAGGAGTCACTGGCCAGTCAGGACAGCCCCTAAGGTGTCCTGAGCTGAGGTGACTAACTTTTAGAAATCCTCCATCTTGCAGATGGAGGATTCCCCCAATAGGGATAGGAATGTGACCCCCTCCCCTTGGGAGGAGGCACAAAGAGGGTGTACCCACCCTCAGGGCTAGTAGCCATTGGCTACTAACCCCCCAGACCTAAACACACCCTTAAATTTAGTATTTAAGGGCTCCCCAGAACCTAGGAACTCCGATTCCTGCAACCTAAGAAGAAGAGGACTGCTGAGCTGAAAAACCCTGCAGAGAAGACGGAGACACCAACTGCCTTGGCCCCAGCTCTACCGGCCTGTCTCCCCCCTTCGGAAGAAAACTGCTCCAGCGACGCTTTCCCCAGGACCAGCGACTTCTGAATCCTCAGAGGACTGCCCTGCTCTAAAAGGACCAAGAAACTCCTGAGAACAGCGGCCCTGTTCACCCAAGACTGCAACTTTGTTTCTAAAGGAGCAACTTAAAGGCAACAGCGTTTCCCGCTAGAAGCGTGAGACTTGCAACCCTGCACCCGACGACCCCGACTCGACTGGTGGAGAAACAACACTTCAGGGAGGACCCTCCGGCGACTCAGAGACTGTGAGTAACCAAAGTTGTCCCCCCTGACCCCCCACAGCGACGCCTGCAGAGGGAATCCCGAGGCTCCCCCTGACTGCGACTGCCTGACTCTAAGATCCGGACGCCTGGAAAAGACCCTGCACCCGCAGCCCCCAGGACCTGAAGGATCGGAACTCCAGTGCAGGAGTGACCCCCAGGAGGCCCTCTCCCTTGCCCAGGTGGTGGCTACCCCGAGAAGCCCCCCCCTTGCCTGCATCGCTGAAGGGACCCCTTGGTCTCCCATTGATTCCTATTACAAACCTGACGTGTGTTTGCACACTGCACCCGGCCGCCACCGTGCTGCTGAGGGTGTACTTCCTGTGCTAACTTGTGTCCCCCCCCGGTGCCCTACAAAACCCCCCTGGTCTGCCCTCCGAAGACGAGGGTACTTACCTGCTGGCAGACTGGAAACGGGGCACCCCCTTCTCCATTGAAGCGTTTTGGGCACCACTTTGAACTCTGCACCTGACCGGCCATGAGCTGCTGGTGTGGTAACTTTGGGGTTACTCTGAACCCCCAACGGTGGGCTACCTTGGACCCAAACTTGAACCCCGTAGGTGGTTTACTTACCTACAAAAACTAACAAATACTTACCTCCCCCAGGAACTGTTGAAAATTGCACTGTCTAGTTTTAAAATAGCTATATGTGTTTTATTTGAAAAATATATATGCTATTGTGATTATTCAAAGTTCCTAAAGTACTTACCTGCAATACCTTTCATGCAAAGTATTACATGTAGAATTTGGACCTGTGGTTCTTAAAATAAACTAAGAAAATATATTTTTCTATACAAAAACCTATTGGCCTGGAATTGTCCTTGAGTGTGTGTTCCTCATTTATTGCCTGTGTGTATGTACAACAAATGCTTAACACTACTCCTTTGATAAGCCTACTGCTCGGCCACACTACCACAAAATAGAGCATTAGTATTATCTCTTTTTGCCACTATCTTACCTCTAAGGGGAACCCTTGGACTCTGTGCATACTATTCCTTGCTTTGAAATAGTGCATACAGAGCCAACTTCCTACAATGGGTATTTACACTTGAGATTGGTTCCTATATTGCCTCCCATGAATAAGTAGAATCATTTGTTACAAAAATATAAATCTTTTTTGTAATGCCACAGATATAGGAATATCACACACCTCTATTTATACAGAGCTAGCACAGTAAACCATGCACCAAGGAATTAAAGGATTTGTTTTTTAACAATGATAACCCATAGGAGAAACAAATGAAGCAAAACAGCAAACGTCTCCAATTCAACATAATTAATTGAGACTAAATCTGGCCACCTGCATAACAAACTTTCTACCTTTACTAATATGTATCACTCAATCTTTAACATTACTTGATTCACTCACACATCAGAATACTAGCAACCTATAACCTGGCATCCAGTTACCATTGCAATCTTAGTCATTGTTAAACCTCCTTTACAAGCCATGTTGCCTTCCCTTCTCTCCATATTAACGTTTGATGAGTCAGTGCATCTTGTGCACTAATGCACATGTTGAATAAAACCAGAGGAAAGTAAAAGACCTGACTTTACAGGATATGCCAAAAAGTTCAATAGGCTTAACATAAGCATGTGTCTACTGAAATAGGGCTGTATTTTGATAAACCTATTCATTACAAACTAAAGCTTTGACAACATATACACCAAAAGTCAGAATTAACAAAACAGGAAAGAAACAGAAAGTATACCTACATTTGTTACCACAGACAAGATGGCCATTCCATTCAGTATTTCTTGCCAGACTCCTATGCTGTGAGCTTTGGCAGCAACAGGTCTTCTGAACTGTGTAGTGAGTTTCCAGGAATCTACTCGGATCTCCAATATATTGTTCATCAAAGCAAGGAGAGGAGCCAGTGGGAAGGAAGCCACAAATAGGGTGATAAACCCAAACTGGATAACTGTACAAAATGGAAAAGCTAGGGTTAAAAAGGATGCCTATAATTTAGGGCTTGTGACAGTGAGCAAAACAATCACTTTCAAAATCCTCAAAAGATTATACCTTTTTAAAAATAGTACTTGCAACTACTATACATCTCCTACTGGCTGTTTTTGATAACTCGAGGAAAAGGAATTCTCACTCGGGTGTCCAAAGCCACTTAAGTAGCTCTTATTTTATTGACCATTGAAAGCCAGCTACTTGTTTAACATTTCTTAAAAACTCAGGCATTTAGCTTTTTACGGACCTCTGAATAATGTTATTGCATAAAAATACTTGTTATGTTTATAATAATCAAACACTAATAATATACATGTATGCTATTGCTATTACTGCAGTGAAGTAATTTCTGATTTTGAGCCCCCTCTTAAGATCTCTTATTCACAAAGTGTGAAAGCAGTGCACCATGTGTTGAAGATGCATATAATTTGAATAAATGGCCAAGACTGTCAATAAAGCAGTCATATTTGCCACTTATGTTCTTTGCATAGTTAATCATCAAATATTTAACAATCACCAACAAGTAAAAGATGTTATTTTAGCTAGAGCTATGAGGATCAAGAATGGATTGTTTTGAAATTAACAAGCAAAAGACTTTGAAGTACCATGTTGAGTAATCTTCCTTTCTGTATAGTTTTGCTCTCAAGCAGAAAAAATACAGACAGCAGCAACTAGAAGAGGCCAATTGCTGATCAGCCATAATGATGACCATAATTGAGAATGCCATACAAGTCTGATGGGTCACAGCAAGACAAGGTATAGGCGTTTCACAGAGAGCAAACTGATTGTCATATTTGTGAGTTTAACATGACGGAAGCATATATATGGAAAATGTCACTTACCCAGTGTACATCTGTTCGTGGCATGAGACGCTGCAGATTCACATGCTGTGCACATCCCGCTATCTAGTGTTGGGCTCGGAGTGTTACAAGTTGTTTTTCTTCAAAGAAGTCTTTTTCGAGTCACGAGATCGAGGGACTCCTCCCCTTTCGGCTCCATTGCGCATGGGCGTCGACTCCATCTTAGATTGTTTTCCCCGCAAAGGGTGAGGTTGGAGTTGTGTATATAGTAATAGTGCCCATGCAATGGAGTAAATATGTATGTACATAATGTGTTTAAAAGTGATATATTTACAAATTTACAAATGTACAAGACTAATTTTTTCTCAACTTAAAATGGCTACAGGCTCCCGGGGAGGTGGGAGGGCGCATGTGAATCTGCAGCGTCTCATGCCACGAACAGATGTACACTGGGTAAGTGACATTTTCCGTTCGATGGCATGTGTAGCTGCAGATACACATGCTGTGCATAGACTAGTAAGCAGTTATCTCCCCAAAAGCGGTGGTTCAGACTGTAGGAGTTGAAGTTGTTTGAAATAAAGTCCGTAATACTGCTTGTCCTACTGTGGCTTGCTATGTTGTTAACACATCCACGCAGTAATGCTTGGTAAATGTATGAGGTGTAGACCATGTGGCTGCCGTACATATTTCAGTCATTGGTATGTTTCCTAGAAAGGCCATGGTAGCACCTTTCTTTCTAGTTGAGTGTGCCTTTGGTGTAATAGGCAGTTCTTTTTTTGCTTTTATATAACAGGTTTGAATACATTTAACTATCCATCTGGCAATGCCTTGTTTGGATATTGGATTACCTGTATGAGGTTTTTGGAATGCATCAAACAATTGTTTTGTTTTGCGAATCTGTTTTGTTCTATCTATGCAGTACATTAGTGCCCTTTTAATGTCTAATTTATGTAATGCTCTCTCAGCTACAGAATCTGGTTCTGGAAAGAATACTGGGAGTTCCACTGTTTGATTTAAGTGGAACGGTGATATGACCTTAGGTAAGAATTTAGGATTTGTTCGTAGAACTACTTTATGTATCTGAATAAAGGGTTCTTGTATAGTAAAAGCTTGTATTTCACTTACTCTTCTGAGAGATGTGATAGCTATTAGAAAAGCTACTTTCCATGTTAAATACTGTATCTCACATGAGTGGATGGGTTCAAAAGGTGGACCCATAAGTCGTGTTAAGACAATGTTGAGATTCCACAAAGGAACTGGTGGTGTTCTTGGTGGGATAATTCTTTTCAGACCCTCCATAAATGCTTTTATGACTGGGACCCTGAATAATGAAGTGGAGTGCGTAATTTGCAGATAAGCTGAAATTGCGGTGAGATGTATTTTAATGGATGAAAAAGCTAACTTCGACTTTTGTAAGTGTAGTAGGTAGCTGACGATGTCTTCAGCAGATGCGTGTAATGATTGAATTTGATTATTATGGCAGTAATAAACCAATCTTTTCCACTTATTTGCATAGCAATGTCTTGTGGTTGGTTTTCTAGCATGTTTTATGACCTCCATATATTCCTGTGTAAGGTCTAGATGGCTGAATTCTAAGACTTCAGGAGCCAAATTGCTAGATTCAGCTATGCTGGATTTGGGTGTCTGATCTGTTGTTTGTGTTGAGTCAACAGATCTGGTCTGTTTGGTAGTTTGATATGGGGCACTACTGAGAGATCTAGTAGTGTTGTGTACCAAGGCTGTGTTGCCCAAGTTGGTGCTATTAGTATAAGTTTGTTTTGACTCAATTTGTTTACTAGATATGGAAGGAGTGGGAGAGGGGGAAAAGCGTATGCAAATATCCCTGACCAACTCATCCATAACGCATTGCCCTGAGAGTGAGCCTGTGGGTACCTGGATGCGAAGTTTTGGCATTTTGCGTTTTCTTTTGTTGCAAATAGGTCTATTTGCGGTGTTCCCCACCTTTGGAAGTAAGTCTTTAGTATTTGGGGATGAATTTCCCATTTGTGGATCTGTTGGTGATCCAGAGAGAGATTGTCTGCTAACTGATTTTGAATTCCAGGCATGAACTGCGCTATTAGGCGAATGTGGTTGTTAATCGCCCAATGCCATATTTTCTGTGCCAAGAGACACAACTGTGTCGAGTGTGTCCCTCCCTGTTTGTTCAGATAATACCTTGTTGTCATGTTGTCTGTTTTGACAAGAATGTGTTTGTGGGTTATTATAGGCTGAAATGCTTTCAGCGCTAGAAATACTGCTAGTACTAAGTGATTTATGTGAAACTGTCTCTGCTGAGTGTCCCATTGTCCTTGGATGCTGTGTTGGTTGAGGTGTGCTCCCCACCCTATCATGGAGGCATCTGTTGTGATTACGTATTGAGGCACCGGGTCTTGAAAAGGCCGCCCTTTGTTTAAATTTATAGTGTTCCACCATTGAAGCGAGGTGTATGTTTGGCGGTCTATCAACACTAGATCTTGAAGTTGACCCTGTGCCTGTGACCATTGTGATGCTAGGCACTGTTGTAAGGGCCGCATGTGCAACCTTGCGTTTGGGACAATGGCTATGCATGAGGACATCATGCCTAGTAGTTTCATTACTAATTTTACCTGTAAATTTTGGTTTGGGTGCATGGCTTGTATTACGTTTAAAATGCCTGTACCCTTTGTGGACTTGGATTGGCAATCCCTTCTGTTGTGTTGATTGTTGCTCTTAAGTATTGTTGTATTTGACACGGCTGTAGGTGTGATTTGTTGTAGTTGAGTGAGAAACCTAGCTGGTGAAGGGTTTCTATGACATACTTTGTGTGTTGTGAACACCGTTCTTGCGTATTGGTTTTGATTAACCAATCGTCTAGGTACGGGAACACATGTATTTGCTGCCTTCTGATATGAGCTGCCACTACTGCCAGGCATTTTGTAAAAACTCTTGGTGCTGTTGTTATCCCGAATGGCAACACTTTGAACTGGTAATGTACCCCTTGGATTACAAACCGTAAGTACTTTCTGTGGGAATGATGTATAGGTATATGGAAATACGCATCCTTGAGGTCTAGTGTTGTCATGTAGTCTTGTTGTTTGAGAAATGGGATCACGTCTTGCAGTGTCACCATGTGAAAGTGATCTGATTTGATGAATATGTTTAATGTTCTGAGATCTAGTATAGGTCTTAGAGTTTTGTCTTTTTTGTGTATGAGAAAGTACAGGGAGTAAACCCCTGTTTCTTTCTGATGAATTGGTACTAGCTCTATTGCATCTTTTTGCAACAACACTTGGACCTCTAGTTGTAAGAGATCCATGTGCTGTTTGGACATGTTGTGTGTTTTCGGTGGGACATTTGGAGGGAATTGAAGAAATTCTATGCAATAACCATGCTGGATAATGGCTAGGACCCACGTGTCTGTTGTTATTTCTTCCCAGTTGTTGTAGAAATTGATTAGTCCCCCCACCACTGGTGTCATGTGTTGGGGATTTGTGATGTTGAAGTCACTGTTTATTTTGTGGAGTTTTGGGGCTCTCGAACTTCCCTCTACTCTTTGGGAACTGTCCTCCTCCGTATTGACCCCGAAAACTTCCCCGCTGATATTGGCTTTGATAAGTGGGTCTTGTTTGTGAGGATGAGGGTTCTGTGCTCTGTCCCCGAAACCCCCCTCAAAAATGTTATTTCCGAAATGTGCCTCCGCTCTGTGGGGAGTAGAGTGCGCCCATGGCTTTGGCCGTATCTGTGTCCTTTTCAAGTTTTTCTATGGCAGTGTCCACCTCCGGCCCAAACAACTGCTGTCCGTTAAATGGCATATTCAGGACCGCTTGTTGTATTTCAGGCTTGAATCCTGAGGTTCTTAGCCATGCGTGCCTCCGTATGGTTACTGCTGTATTTACAGTCCTAGCAGCTGTGTCGGCTGCATCAATTGCTGAGCGTATCTGATTGTTCGAGATACCACTTGTTGTGCTCTTTTTTGGAACTCTTTGGGCAGGTGTTCTATGAAATGTTGCATTTCGTCCCAATGAGCCCTATCATATCTCGCCAGCAATGCCTGTGAGTTGGCAATGCGCCATTGGTTGGCTGCCTGTGCCGCAACCCTTTTCCCCGCTGCGTCGAACTTGCGACTTTCTTTGTCTGGAGGTGGGGCGTCTCCTGAGGTGTGTGAATTAGCCCTTTTACGAGCTGCCCCTACTACCACTGAGTCTGGTGTTAATTGCTGCGTGATGTACACAGGGTCTGTTGGTGGCGCTTTGTACTTCTTCTCCACCCTTGGAGTTATGGCCCTGCCCTTCACAGGCTCCTGAAACACTTGTTTTGAGTGTTTGAGCATTCCTGGTAACATAGGGAGAATCTGGTACTTGCTATGTGTGGACGACAGTGTATTAAAGAGAAAGTCATCCTCTATAGGTTCTGCGTGCAGGGTGACATTATGAAACGCAGCTGCTCTTGACACCACCTGTGTGTAGGCAGTGCTTTCCTCAGGTGGTGACGGTCTCGCTGGATAACAGTCGGGACTGTTATCTGATACAGGCGCATCATAAAGATCCCATGCGTCGGGATCATCCTGACTTATCCCTGTGTGAGTTGTGGACTGCATCATTGTTGGAGTGGCTATTGGTGATAGTTGTGGTGAGCGTTGTGGAGATGGTGGCGGAGTCACTTGTCTTACCACCTTTGCCTGAGGCTGCTTGTCTTTCTCTTGGAAGGCAAGTTTTCTTTTCATTCTTATTGGAGGGAGAGTACTGATCTTCCCTGTGTCCTTTTGAATGTGGAGCCTTCTTTGAGTGTAATCTGGCTCCCCTGTCTCTAGTTCCTGTCCGAATCTGTGTCCTTGCATCTGTGAGGACAGGCCCTGTTCCTCTGTGTAGGAACTTGATTTCGTTTCCGAGGCCGGATGTTTCGGTATGGAAACTTTTTCGGCAGTCTTTTTCGGCTCCGAAGACACTTTTTAAATTTTCGGCGTACTGATCTCTCGATGCCGACTCATTTCGGTGCCGCCCTCTTGGTGTCGAGATTGTTCCGACCCGGTGTCTCAGGGTCGAGTCTGCTCTGTGCCGGTATCTCGACCAGAGTCGGATGACTTCGACACATGCATACCCTTTTTCGGTGCCGATGCTCGGTCACCTATTTTTCGGGTTAAGCCATGGCCTGCTGACGTCCCCTGGGCTTTAACGGTTTTTCCGTGAGTTTTGTGTTGTGACGCCTTACTCACGGTTTTCGGCGTCTGTTCGGGATCGACCTCATCCGAGTCCGAATCCGCGATGGAGAAGGTTTCTTCCTCTTCCTCCAAGTGTCATTGTCCTGTCGGCGCCGATGCCATTTGTAGTCTTCTTGCTCTTCGGTCTCTTAAAGTCTTCCTCGACCGAAACGCTCGACAGGCCTCACAAGTATCCTCTTTGTGTTCTGGAGACAAACACAAATTACAGACCAAATGCGGATCTGTATAAGGATACTTGTGACATTCGGGGCAGAAGCGGAATGGGGTCCGTTCCATTAGCCTTGAAGATGCACGTGGTCGGGCCGACCAGGCCCTGCAGGGGAATCGAAAACCCCAAAGGGCCACCGGAGCTCTTCAAAATTCGGTGTCGATCTGTTGTAACTAACCCGATACCGAACGCAAACAGTACCGTAGAATTTTCCGAGATTTTCACTAACTTTCCGAACCGAAACGCGGAGCGAAAAGGAACACGTCCGAACCCGATGGCGGAAAGAAAACAATCTAAGATGGAGTCTACGCCCATGCGCAATGGAGCCAAAAGGGGAGAAGTCCCTCGATCTCGTGAGTCGAAAAAGACTTCTTCGAAGAAAAACAACTTGTAACACTCCGAGCCCAACACTAGATGGCGGGATGTGCACAGCATGTGTATCTTCTGCTACACATGCCATCGAACATATATATATATATATATATATATATATATATATATATATATATATATATATATATATATGTTCCTGCCATCTAGTGTTGGGCTCAGAATGTTACAAGTTGTTTCTCTTCGAAGAAGTCTTTTCGGGACCGAGTGACTCCTCCCTTTCGGCTCCATTGTGCATGGGCGTCGACTCCATCTTAGATTGTTTTCCCCGCAAAGGGTGAGGTAGGAGTTGTTGAAGTAAGGATACTAGTGGGAGGTGTCCATGCAATGGAGTATATGTGTGTGTACATAGTGTGTAGTAAAGTAATAATTATTTACATATTTACAATTTACATACAACTAAAATGGCTACAGGCTCCCGAAGAGGTGGGAGGGTGTATGGGAATCTGAAGCGCAACATGCCACGAAGAGATGTACACTGACTGGGTAAGTGACATTTTCCGTTTAATGGCATGTGTAGCTGCAGACACACATGCTGTGCATAGACTACAAAGCAGTGATCTCCCCAAAAGCGGTGGTTAGCCTGTAGGAGTTGAAGTTGTCTGAAATAATGTTCTTAATACAGCCTGTCCTACTGTGTCTTGTTGTGATGCTAACACATCTACACAGTAATGCTTAGTAAATGTACGGGGCATAGACCAGGTGGCTGCTTTACAAATCTCTGTCATTGGTATATTCCCAAGAAAAGCCATTGTGGCGCCTTTCTTTCTAGTGGAGTGTGCCCTTGGAGTAATGGGTAATTCTCTTTTAGCTTTAAGGTAGCAGGTCTGAATGCATTTGACTATCCATCTGGCAATGCCCTGTTTGGATATAGGGTTACCTGCATGCGGTTTTTGGAAAGCTACGAACAATTGTTTTGTTTTACGAAATTGTTTTGTTCTGTCAATGTAATACATTAGTGCTCTCTTTATGTCTAATGTATGCAATGCCCTTTCTGCTACTGAGTCTGGCTGTAGAAAGAAGACTGGGAGTTCCACAGTTTGGCTTAGATGAAACGGTGATATGACTTTTGGTAAGAATTGTGGATTTGTACGGAGAACCACCTTATGTTTATGTATATGTATAAAGTGTTCTTGAATAGTAAACACCTGTATTTCGCTAACTCTTCTAAGTGAAGTGATGGCTATTAGAAAGGCTACTTTTCAAGTCAAAAATAGTATTTGACAAGAATGCATGGGTTCAAATGGTAGGCCCATGAGTCGTGTTAGTACAATATTAAGATTCCACGAAGGTACTGGTGGTGTCCTTGGGGGTATGATTCTTTTTAGTCCTTTCATAAAGGCTTTAACAACTGGGATTCTAAAAAGTTATTTTGAATGTTTAATCTGCAGATAAGCAGATATTGCAGTGAGATGGATTTTAATGGAAGAGAAGGCTAGATTGGACTTTTGTAAGTGTAGTAAATAACTTACAATGTTTTGTGTGGAGGTGTTTAATGGCATAATGTGATTAGCCTGACAGTAGCAGACAAACCTTTTCCATTTGTTAGCGTAACAATGTCTTGTTGTGGATTTTCTTGCTTGTTTAATGACCTCCATACACCCCTTGGAAAGGTTTAGATAGCCAAATTCTACTTCAGGAGCCAGATTGCTAGGTTGAGCGATGCTGGATTCGGGTGTCTGATCTGTTGGTTGTGTTGTGTTGTGTTAACAGATCTAGTCTGTTTGGTAGTTTGATGTGGGGTACTACAGATAGGTCCAACAGTGTGGTGTACCAGTGTTGGCGTGCCCACGTTAGTGCTATAAGTGTTAGTTTGTGTTTGTTTTGACTCAGTTTGTTGACCAGATAAGGAATGAGCGGGAGAGGGGGAAAAGCGTAAGCAAATATCCCTGACCAGCTGATCCATAGAGCATTGCCCTTGGTCTGAGGGTGTGGGTATCTGGGCGCAAAGTTTTGGCATTTTGCGTTTTCTTTTGTTGCAAAAAGATCTATGTTTGGTGTCCCCCAGCGGTGGAAGTGATGTTGTAGAATTTGGGGATGTATTTACCACTCATGAGTTTATTGGTGATCTCGGCTGAGATTGTCGGCTAACTGATTCTGGATGCCTAGTATAAATTGTGCTATTAGGAGAATGTTGTGAATTGCCAATGCCAAATGTTTTGTGCTAAGAGACACAGCTGTGACGAGTGTGTCCTCCCTGTTTGTTTAGATAATACATTGTTGTCATATTGTCTGTTTTGACAAGAATGTGTTTGTGGGCTAGAAGGGGTTGAAAGACTTTAGTGCTAGAAAGACTGTTAACAGTTCTAAGTGATTTATGTGGAGTTGCTGTTGCTGATTGTCCCACTGACTTTGTATGCTGTGATTGTTGAGGTGTGCTCCCCACCCAATCATGGATGCATCTGTTGTGATAATGGCGTGAGGCACTGGGTCTTGAAAAGGCAGCCCTTTGTTTAAATTTACAGGGTTCCACCATTAAAGCGAAGAGTGTGTTTGGCAGTCTATCAACACTAGATCTTGGAGTTGACCCTGTGCCTGCGTCCATTGTTTTGCTAGGCACTCTTGTAAGGGCTGCATGTGTAGCCTTGCGTTTGGGACAATAGCTATGCATGAGGACATCATGCCTAGTAGTTTCATCACAAACCTGACTGTGTAGTGTTGGTTTGGTTGCATGCTTGTTTTTTTAATTTGAAATGACTGCACTCTTTGTGGACTTGGAGTGACAGTTGCTCTTTGTGTGTTGAGTGTTGCTCCCAAATATTGCTGTATTTGGGATGGTTGTAACCAAGATGTTTGGTAATTTATAGAAAACCCTAGTTTGTGTAGAGTATCTATTACGTATTGCATGTGAACTTGACATTGTTGGTGAGTGTTGGCTTTTATTAGCCAATCGTCCAGATATGGGAATACGTGCATGTGATGCCTCCTTATATGAGCTGCTACTACCGCAAGGCATTTTGTAAATACCCTGGGGGCTGTTGTTATTCCGAACGGTAAAACTTTGAATTGGTATTACAAACCTGAGGTATTTCCTGTGAGATGGATGGATGGGTATGTGAAAATACGCATCCTTGAGATCCAGTGGTGATATGTGTTGAGGAAGTGTGACACTGAAGTCACTGCTTGCTAGGGCTTGGCTTGGAGGGCTGGAATTTCCCTCTTCCTCTTGGGAACTGTCCTCTGTAGGAACCACGAAATCTCCCTCTCTGGTACTGAGACTGATAGGTGGGTTTTGTTTGGGACGTGGATGGTTCTCATGGCTGTTGTCTAAACCCTCCCTTAAACTGTGGTTTCCTAAATGTTCCTCTGTATTGTGAGGAGTAGCACGCGCCCATGGCTTTGGCCGTGTCAGTGTCTTTTTTCATTTTTTTGATTGCAGTATCCACTTCTGGCCCAAATAACTGATGTTGATTAAATGGCATATTCAATACCGCCTGTTGTTTTTCTGGTTTAAACCCAGAACTTCGCAGCCATGCATGCCTTCTAATCGTTACTGCTGTATTGACAGTCTGTGCAGCTGTATCAGCAGAGTCTAGGGCAGAACCGATTTGGTTGTTTTATGTGGCCTGTCCTTCGACCACTTGCTGGGCACGTTTTTGGTGTTCTTTGGGCAAGTGCTGGATGATGTCTTGCATCTCGTCCCAATGCGCCCTGTTGTAGCGGGCAAGTAGGGCTTGTGAGTTGGCAATTCGCCACTGATTGGCTGCTTGCAATGCCACTCTTTTCCCCACCGTGTCGAATTTTCGACTCTCCTTATCAGGGGGTGGTGCATCCCCTGATGATTGTGAATTTGCACTTTTCCTTGCAGCCCCCACAACCACTGAGTCCGGAGGGAGCTGTTGAGTAATAAACACTGGGTCTGACGGGGGCGGTTTATATTTCTTTTCGACCCTTGGCGTGATGGCTCTCCCTTTTACAGGTTCCTGGAAGACCTATTGCGCGTGCTTAAGCATGCCCGGTAACATTGGTAAAGTTTGGTAGGATGAATGCGTGGATGCCAGAGTGTTAAACAGGAAGTCATCCTCCACCGGTTCCGAGTGCATTGTTACGTTGTGGAATGTTGCTGCTCAGGCCAGTGCCTGCGTGTAGGACGTACTGTCTTCTGGTGGTGAAGGTTTTGTTGGATAACACTCTGAGCTGTTGTCCGATATAGGTCCCAGGGATCTGTATCATCTTGAGTCATCCCAGTATGTGTGGGTGACTGTGCAATTGGTGTACCCACTGGTGACAACTGTGGTGATTGCAGTGGGGATGTTTGTGGTGAGAAATGTGGTGGTGGTGACTTTTCTCTAACCACTTTGGTTTTTGGTTGCATCTCAGTCTCTTGAAAAGCCAGTTTTCTTTTTGACTTGAGCGGAGGGATGGTTTGTATCTTCCCTGTGTCTTTCTGGATTTCCAACCTTTGCTGTGTTTGGTCATGTTCTAAATCCAATTCCTGCTCAAACCTGTGCCTTTCTTTGAGCTGTAGAGAAAGCCCTTGCTCTTCAGTGTAGGAAGAACGTTTCGGCTCCATAGCTGTTTTTTTCGGTACCAAAATTCCTATAAAAATTTTCTTTTTCGGTTTCGACAAGCTCTTTTGATGCTTGCTCGTCTCGATTACTCGATGCAGACTTTTTTCGGTGCCGGTTTCTCAACCGGAGTCGGAAGTCTTCGGCAAATCTTTGGCCTTTTTCGGTGCCGATATTACTTGGTCACCTTCTTTTCTGTGGGTTGAGCATTGGCCTTCTGGTAGTGGCGTCCCCGTGGCCTTTACTTTTTTGGTGTGGGACGGGACAGGTGTACTCACTTTTTGCACCGCTGTCGAAGGTCGATCACGTCGGATTCATGGATATCTGCATCTCTTCTTCCTCGACGTCGAGATGTTGTTTAGGCTTCGACGCCATCTGTAGTCGTCCTGCGCGTTGATCCCTTAAGGTCTCCTTGGATCAAAACACTTGGCAGGCCTCACAAGTATCCTCTCTGTGTTCGGGCAACAAACACAGGTTACAGACCCAGTGCTGGTCTGTATAAGGATACTTGGTGTGACACTTGGGACAAAAACGGAAGGGGGTCTGGTCCATCAGTCTTCGACAACGGGTGTGGTCGGGCCGACCAAGCCTCGGTGAAGCGCGGAAGCCTCCAAGAGCCGCCGAAACGGTCTTGTTGTCGGTGCCGATGTGTTGAAACTAAACTGGTGCCGAATGTAAACAACACCGACAAATTTTCAATGATTGTCTAAGTTTCCCGATTCGAATTATGGAGCGAAGAGGAACACATCCTAACCGACAGTGGAAAGAAAACAATCTAAGATGGAGTCGACGCCCATGCGCAGAGGAGCCGAAAGGGAGGAGTCACTCGGTCCCGTGACTCGAAAAGACTTCTTAGAAGAAAAACAACTTGTAACACTCTGAGCCCAACACTAGATGGCAGGAACAGTGCACAGCATGTGTATCTGCAGCTACACATGCAATCGAACATATGTATATGTATATTTACTTCCACAAAACCAGAGAAATTCAGTAGTTATAGTTACCAAAACAAACTATAACTTGTGCCCCTGTAATGCACTGCTTATGACATCACACATTAAATCACTAATAACATAGTCAGTGACATCACTGATGACATCATCCACTATCTTTAGAGATAACCGCTCTGGTTCTCTGACACCCTCAAAGAATCAAAGAAAACTTGTCGTGCCCTTGAGAAGGCCTGGCGCAAGGACCACACCGCTGACAACATGACCGCCCTCAAGAACGCTACACGCGAACACCACCACCTGATCCGCACTGCCAAAAGGAACTTTTTCACCGACAGACTAGACAAAAACAGCCACAACAGCAGAGAACTCTTCAGCATCGTCAAAGAGTTCTCCAACCCCAGCGCCAGCGCCAACGCCGTCACGCCCTCACAGGATTTGTGCGAATCCCTCGCCACTTTCTTCCATCGCAAGATCAGCGACCTCCACGACAGCTTCGGACACCAGACCCAACCATACACCACTGAACCCGCTTCCCCGGACATCACCCTCAACAACTGGACCCACATCAACACAGAAGAAACCAAATCCATCATGAACTCTATCCACTCCGGCGCCCCTTCGGACCCCTGCCCGCACTTCATCTTTAACAAAGCCGACGACATCATCGCCCCGCACCTCCAGACCGTCATCAACTCTTCTTTTTCTTCTGCTACCTTCCCCGAATGCTGGAAGCACGCTGAAGTCAACGCCCTACTAAAGAAACCTACGGCTGACCCAAGCGACCTGAAAAACTTCCGCCCCATCTCTCTTCTACCTTTCCCAGCCAAGGTAATAGAAAAGACCGTCAACAAACAGCTGACCACCTTCCTGGAAGACAACAACCTGCTCGACCCTTCACAAACCGGATTCCGAACCAACCACAGCACGGAAACCGCCCTCATCTCAGTCACAGACGACATCAGAACCCTGATGGACAACGGTGAAACAGTCGCCCTCATTCTCCTCGACCTCTCGGCTGCCTTTGACACCATCTGTCACCGCACCCTAATCACCCGCCTACGCTCCACCGGGATCCAAGGCCAGGCCCTGGACTGGATCGCCTCCTTCCTCGCTAACCGCTCCCAAAGAGTTTACCTCCCTCCGTTTCGCTCAGAACCCACCAAGATCATCTGCGGCGTACCTCAAGGCTCATCGCTCAGCCCGACACTCTTCAATGTCTACATGAGCCCCCTCGCCGACATCGTACGCAAGCACGACATCATCATCACCTCCTACGCCGACGACACCCAACTTGTACTCTCCCTCACCAAGGACCCCGCCAGCGCCAAGACCAACCTACAAGAGGGTATGAAGGACGTCGCAGACTGGATGAGGCTCAGCCGCCTAAAGCTGAACTCTGAAAAAACGGAAGTCCTCATCCTCGGCAACACCCCGTCCGCCTGGGACGACTCCTGGTGGCCCACGGCCCTCGGCACCGCACCGACCCCCGCAGACCACGCCCGCAACCTCGGCTTCATCTTGGACCCTCTTCTCACCATGACCAAGCAAGTCAACGCCGTGTCCTCCGCCTGCTTCCTCACTCTCCGCATGCTCCGCAAGATCTTCCGCTGGATCCCCGCCGACACCAGAAAAACCGTGACCCACGCCCTTGTCACGAGTCGCCTGGACTACGGCAACACCCTCTACGCTGGGACCACCGCCAAACTCCAAAACCGCCTGCAACGCATCCAAAACGCCTCGGCCCGCCTCATCCTCGACGTACCCCGCAACAGCCACATCTCCGCACACCTGAGACACCTGCATTGGCTCCCAGTCAGCAAAAGGATCACCTTCCGTCTTCTCACCCACGCACACAAAGCCCTCCACAACAAGGGACCGGAATACCTCAACAGACGCCTCAGCTTCTACGTCCCCACCCGCCCCCTCCGCTCCGCTGGCCTCGCACTTGCTGCCGTCCCTCGCACCCGCCGCTCCACGGCGGGTGGGAGATCCTTCTCCTTCCTGGCGGCCAAGACCTGGAACTCCCTCCCCACCAGCCTCAGGACTACCCAGGACCACTCCGCTTTCCGGAGACTCCTAAAGACTTGGCTGTTCGAGCAGCGATAACCCCCCCCTTTCCCCCCTAGCGCCTTGAGACCCGCACGGGTGAGTAGCGCGCTTTATAAATGTTAAGGATTTGATTTGATATCTTTAAGTGGTTATATGTATATATGACTGAAGGTGTGAGTGCTTGTATTGGGGGTTAGTGGTTGAGTTTGTTTCTGTATGAAACTGTAAGTGGATGTGTTACTAGGTGTATATACAAGGAAGTGGCTGTGTGATAGTCTGTATTGGTACAGTGAGTGGGTGTCTGAGTAGCAGTATAGCTGAGAGGATGGGTATGTGAGTTTGTGTAGAGTACTGCCTGTATGTTTCAGCAACTGTGTTAGTGTGTAACTCTCTTTGTTACTGCGAACATGGAATGAATGCCTTTATAAGTGGCTGTATCCACAGGTAAGTGGTTCTGTTACTTCTTGTGTGGTACAGTAAGTATATGTGTGAGAAGGTGTACACGTAAGAAAGAGGATCTGTTAGTAGCTATATGGGTAATTATCTATGTGTGTGAGAGGTTTTATTGGAGACTGAGTAGCCGTAATAGCGCCTTTATTAGTCAGTTAGAGGGTGATTTAGTGAGTGTATCAGTGACTGATTTTATCTTTGAGTTGCAGTCCCTATAAAGGAGTGCTGTATCAGTAAGCCATTGTGAGAGTGTGAGTAAATTTATTCGTAAAAAACTGGGAGTATGAGTGGCCGCCTGGGTTAATATGTGGGTAAGTGCATGTATGCACTGGTGACTGGGAGTAGGAGTTGTATGGGTGATTGACTGGGTGTTTAAGTCTTTGTATTGGTGGGTAAGTGGTTGTGTAACAGTCTGTAAGCGTGAGTTCATGGGTGTGTTTTCTGTTGTATGTGTGTAATATATGGTGTCATAAGCAGTGCATTACAAGGGCACAAGTTATAGCTAGTTCAGGTAACTATAACTGCTGAATTTCTCTGGTTTTCTGGAAGTAAATTCAGGACCTAACTATAACGTCCCTGTAACCTTTGAATTATTTCAGTGATTTTTAAAGTTTTTTTTAATTCTATTTCCTAAATATAACGTCCCTGTAACTTTTGTTTTTTTCAATGAATTTCTATGGTTTTTTAAAAAGTATTTTCATTTTTATGACTATACGTTAATCTAACCACTGGCGTGCACGGCTGAAGTGAGTTGGCCCCAGCCTATCTCTTTGGGTGCGAGAATAGGTGTAAGAGGGAGTATCTGGGGGGAGAGTGGCTGTGATTCTGTGACTGGGTGTGGGAGTGGGTGCGTCAGTGTTTGAGTGGGTGCGTGAGGCTCTAAGTGGTCTGTGAGTGGGTGTATGAGTGTCTCAGTGGGTTGGTGTGTAAGTGCATCAGTGTCTCACTGGGTCTGTGAGTGGGTGCATCAATGTCTGATTGGCTGCATGAGGTTCTCAGTGGATTTGTGAGTGGGTGTATGATAGTCTGAATGGGTCTGTGAGTGAGTGCATCAGTGTATGAGAGGGTCTGTGAGTGGATGTGTCAGTGGGTCTGTGAATGGGTATGTGAGGGTCTGAGTGGGTCTGTGAGTGGGTCATACAGTGTTAGTAGATCTGAGTGGGTGCATGACGGTCTGAATAGGTATGTGAGTGGGTGCATGAGGGTCTGAGTTAGTCTGTGAGTGGATGTGTCAGTGTCTGTATGGGTCTGTGACTGGATGCATGAGAGTGAGTGGATTTGTGAGTGTGTGCGTAAGGGTTTCAATGAGTGTGAGTTGGTGCATGAGGGACTGTGTGGGACTGTGTGGGTCTGTGAGTGGGTGAGTCAGTGGCTGAGTGAGTCAGTGAGTGGTTGTGTCTGTGTGGGTCTGTGAGTGGGTGCATGAGGGTCTGAGTGGGTCAGTGAGTAGGTGCACCAGTGTCTTGAGTGGGTCTGTGAGTGGATGTGTCACTGAGTGGGTCTGTGAGTGAGAGTCTGGTGCCTGAGTGGGTCTATGACTGGGTGTATGGGGGTCAGAGTGGGTCTGTGAGTGGGTCTGTGAGTGGGTCTGTGAGATGTGAGTGGGTCAGTTAGGCGGTGCATCAGTGTCTGAGTGGGTCTATGACTGGGTGTATGAGGCTCTGAGTGGTCTGTGAGTGGGTGTATGAGTGTCTCAGATGGTCTGTGTGTGAGTGCATCAGTGTCTCACTTGGTCTGTGAGTGGGTGCATCAGTGCCTGAGTGGGTCTGTGAATGGATGCGTGAGGGTCTGAGTAGGTGCATAGGTGTGTGAGCGGGCGCATCAGTCTCTGAGTGCATGTATAAGTGAATGAATTAGTGTATGAATGAGTCTGTGTGGTTTCTCTTCCGAATGTTTTCATATTCGCAAATATTTTGCCAATAATTCATTAAATTTCGTGAATTTTTGAGAATATCACTTGATGATGCAAAATTATTTTAAACCCATAATTTGGCCCTAAAACACACCTATGTAACAACCCTGGGATCAGGGTACCTCCATGCCTCATGCCGCTTTCAATTAGGATTTTCACCGCTGGGGACCGTGTCCTGTGAAAAAAAATAGCGGCTGCAACTTTCTAGTCAGGTTGCAGTCAGCCAATTACAGGGCTTCTTTTTGTATGCAAATTCGCAAACATTTCTTAAATATTCGCAAACTATTTTCGAGCTCAGATATACAAATGTGGATTTCCTTTAGTATCTCAAAAACTACTGAACGGATTTACACCAAATAAGCAAAAGCGTAATCTGCATACTGAAAGCTAGTTTTCTGCCAAATCTGGTGTAATTCTGTCCTGTGGTTTGGTCTGTAGCCCTGTCTAAAGGTACTATGGGAATTAACATGGGAAATACAAGTTTTTCAACCCCCAGATTTTTTTCAGCCCCGCTTGACAGATCACCCTCAAACTTTCCATGCGCAACAAGAATCACCAGGCACTTTTTGAAAATAAATTCCTGAAAATTTATCAAATGATGCCAAAGACAAAGGCAAGTCAAAAAATGCTTTTTCCCTAGAAACTAGGTCCTAACTATAACTACCTACTGGTGACCACCAGTAGGTAAAATGGAAAATGTTACTTACCCAGTAGACATCTCTTTGTGGCATGCAGTGCTGTAGATTCAGATGCTTTGCATAAGTCCGTCATCTAGTGTTGGGCTCAGAGTGTTACAGGTTGTTTTTCTTTGAAGAAGATTTTTGAGTCACAGGGTCGAGTGACTCCACCTCTTGGTGACACTGCGCATGGTCATCGAGTCCTTTGGTTAGATTGTTTTCCCATGGGAGGGTGAAGTAAAGAGTGTACAAGTGTATATGTACATAAATAGAGAAGAAATGAGATGTCCATGCAATGTATATACATATTCACAATATATAGTACAACAATGGCCAAAGGCTTCCAGGGAGGAGGGAGGGTGCATGTGAATCTACAGCACTAAATGCCACGAACAGATGTCTACTGGATGAGTAACATTTTCCATTCAATGGCATGTAGATACACATGCTTTGCATAGACTGTAGAGCAATCCCCTCCCAAAATAAGCGGTGGCTAGCAAGTAGGAGTTGGAGTAGTTTGAAATAGTATTCTAAGCACTGCCTGTCCACGTTTGCTTGTTGGCGAGATAACACATCCATACAGTAGTGTTTAGTAAATGTATGTGGTATAGGCAATGTGGCTGCTTTACAGATGTCTGCTATTGGTATATTTCCTAAGAATGCTGTTGAAGTTCCTTTTTTCCTCTTAGAACAAACTTCAGGAGTTACTGGTAACTGTCTTTTAGCTCTAAGTCTGACTACACTTCACCATCCATCTTGGTAATCCATGTTTTGAAATAGAATTACCTTTGTGAGGCTGTTGAAATGCCAAAAAGAGTTGCTTGGATTTTCTGAAATCTTTTGTTCCGTCTATTAAGTACATTAGAGCTCTTTTACCAGCAAGGGTGTGAAGAGCTCTTTCAGCAACTGAATCTGGCTGCGGAAAGAAGACTGGCAATTCTACTGACTGATTGATATGAAAAGGTGAAACCCCTTTTGGTAGGAATTTTGGACCTGTCCTAAGAACTATTTAGATTTTGTGAATTTGAAAGAAAGGTTCTTCTAAGGTAAATGCTCGAATTTCACTAACTCTTATTAAAGAAATGATTGTTACTAAGAAGGCAACCTTCCATGATAAAAACTGAAGATGGCAAGAATGCAGGGGTTCAAATAATGGCCCCATCAGTCTTGTGAGTACAATGTTAAGATTCCACACAGGGGCTGGTGGAGGTCTAGGTGGAATAACCCTTTTAAGACCTTTAATAAAAGCATTTATAACAGGAATCTTAAACAGGGAAGTATGTTGTCTGTTTTGGCGGTAAGAAGCTATTGCTGTTAAATGGGTTCTAATAGAGGAGTATGCGAGGTTTGCTTTTTGCAAGTGTGGCAAATAGCAAACAATGGGGGTCATTACAACATTGGCGGTAAAAGCCACTTACCGAGGTGCAGAAGACCGCCAACACACCACCGTGGCCGAAGAAATCCGCCACAGCTATTATGACCCACATCCCGAAATCCGACAAAATTCAGACACCCACACAAGTCCGCCACACCAAAGGTCAGTGATAAACTGGTGAAAACAAAACCTCCACCGTCACGCCAACAGAAATACGCCCATGCTATCACGACCCACGAATCCACGCAGCGGTCTTTCAACTGCGGTATTCCATTGGCGGTACACACCGCTGCGCTCAAAATACACACACCTGATACACATACACACACCACACCCACACACCCAATACAATATAAAACACACACCCACATCATCCACAAACCCCTACGACCAAAAATTCAGAAAGAAGGCCAGAGAGAGACACCACCATCCACAAACTAACAGCCACAGGCACTCAACACCATCACCCACACAACTTCCATGCACAAAACACCACACACCACTACATATCACCACACTTATCACCACACACACCACCCCACACATCCCCCACACCACCCCATTGCACGGTAAAGACACCCCAGGTTCTCGGAGGAGGAGCTCAGGGTCATGGTGGAGGAAATTGTCCGGGTAGAGCCACAGCTATTTGGATCCCAGGTGCAGCACACCTCCATAGCTAGGAAGATGGAGCTGTGGCGGAGAATAGTCGACAGGGTCAACGCAGTGGGATAGCACCCAAGAAATAGGGACGACATCAGGAAGAGGTGTCTCAAGACACCACATCGCGGTACAGCGGACTGGCGGCAGACCTCCACCTCCTCCCCCACAACTAACAACATGGGAGGAGCAGGTCTTGGCGATTCTGCATCCTGAGGGCCTCGCAGGAGTCGGTGGAGGAATGGACTCTGGTAAGTCAAATCTTAACTATCATATCCCCCACCCTACCTGCATGCTATTACAGACACCCACCCTCGCCCCCACCCCTATCACTCCAACTCCTCACAAATGTACCAATATCACAAACCACCCATCCCAACACCAAGCCCTGCATGTAAAAACAAAGCATGGACACCCATCACTAAAGCATGCCCACTGCACATACCCATAACACCCCACTCAACCATCATCACACAAGCCCACACACAGGAATGCCAGCACTGGGGTACACGGTCACCCATCCATTGCACACCATGAAACACACAGATGCAATAATCATGCCTTTCCACCCATGCAGGACCACTACCCAACGTCACCAGACAGGAGGGTCCAGACATCTCCACCCCACCCACAGAAGAGGCCCACAGTGATGACAGCAGCTCTGTCCAACTGGATCTAGATGACCAGCCGGGACCATTGTGGGCCTCGGGACAGTTGGTTCCCCTCACACAGGCACAGCCCACCACAGACCTTCCACCCTCTGGTAACACCAGCACAAAACCCACCCAGCGGGCCCATACCTCCGTCCCCAGGACACGTCAATCAGCTGTGTGTCCACCACTACAGGGAACCCAGGATAACCCACCACCCCAACAACAACAGGACCTGGGGGCAGTGGTAGTGGGCACACGGTCCAGGGGACAAAGGCACAGGAACACCGGGGAACTGGGAGGGCTGCCGTGCGACAGGGGGCGGACAGGCCTAGGGAACCCACTCTCCACGAGGCCCTCTCCTCCATCCTGGGAGCATACCACCACTCCCAGGAGACAATGGCAACGGTACTGGCCAAGTTTCAGGAGAGCCAGCGCCTGCAGGAGGAACAGTATTTGGGCTTCAGGGAGGAACTCAGAACCATCATAGGGGTGCTGAAGGAGATACTGAACACCAGGAGGGACACTGTGGCACCTGACACTAGCCAGGACGATGAACTGCCCACCACCTCCGCCGGCGCTAGTGGACAGGAGGCACCACCACAGGACCACCACACCAGCATCCCACCCCCTGCAGACAGAGAACCACCCCACAAGCGGCCACTGAGAACCAGGAACAAGACAGACCACAATGCCAAGACCCCCGCCAAGAAATAAGACCACCCTGATTGTCATCCTACTATCCCACTTTGTAACCATGTCCATATTGGAACTGCCCCAGCTCCACTTCCTATGCTCATATGGGCAATGCACCTGTGAGACTCAGACTGGACTCTGCCATGGACATTCCTCCACCATCACCCCTCACCATTTTACAACCCCCCTCCAATATTCAGCACTTAAATAAACACCCTTGAGGCACAAAACATCCTGGAGTCAGTCTGTGATTTAGAAAATGTATATTAGCAATGACAGTGACAAAATGCGTTCTCAAATGTAATGTCAACATACCTATGTCACACATCTCAAGTCCATGAAGAATCTAAGCAGATGACACACAATGGAAACCACACCTGTGAAACCTTAATGGAAATGTACAACTCAGTTACCATATACTGGTTGAAATCGACAGACAGGATAGAGGTAGAAGTGTGAAAGTACTTGTAGTAGGCAGGAATGTATTCTCACCTGTGTGTCACTGGAAATATTGCTGGATAACTGAGTCCCTGTTGTCAATGTCTTCTTCCTCTGCTTCCTCCTCATCACTGTCCACAGGCTCCACAGCTGCCACAACACCGTCATCTGGACCATCCTCCTGCAGAAAAGGCACCTGGGGTCGCAAAGCCAAATTGTGAAGCATACAGCAGGCCACGATGATCTGGCACACCTTCCTTGGTGAGTAGAATAGGGAACCCCTGTCATATGGAGGCACCTGAACCTGGCCTTCAGGAGGCCAAAGGTGCGTTCGATCACCCTCCTAGTCCGCTCATGGGCCTCATTGTAGAGTTCCTCTGCACTGGTCCTGGGATTCCTCACTGGGGTCAGTAGCCATGACAGTTTGGGGTAACCAGAGTCCCCTAATAGCCACACCCGGTGCCTCTGGAGTTGACCCATCACATAAGGGCTGCTGCTATTCTGCAGAATGTAGGCGTCATGCACAGAGCCAGGGAACATAGCATTTACCTTGGAGATGTACTGGTCTGCCAAACATACCATCTGTACATTCATCGAATTATAACTCTTCCGGTTCCTGTACACCTGTTCACTCCTGTGGGGGGTGGGGACCAGAGCTACATGGGTCCCATCACTGGCACCTATGATGTTAGGGATATGTCCAAGGGCAAAGAAGTCACCTTTCACTGTAGGCAAATCCTCCACCTGAGGGAAAACGATGTAGCTCTGCATGTGTTTCAGCAGGGCAGACAACACTCTGGACAACACGTTTGAAAACATAGGCTGGGACATCCCTGATGCCATGGCCACTGTTGTTTGAAATGACCCACTTGCAAGGAAATGGAGCACTGATAGCACCTGCACTTGAGGGGGGATTCCTGTGGGATGGCGGATTGCTGACATCAGGTCAGGCTTTAACTGGGTACACAGTTCCTGGATTGTGGCACGGTCAAACCTGTAGGTGATGATTAAATGTCACTCCTCCATTGTTAACAGGTCCACCAGCGGTCGGTACACCGGAGGATTCTGCCATCTCCTCACATGTCCCAGCGGACGGTGCCTAGGAAGGACAACAGCGAGCACAGAGTCCAACAACTCAGAGGTATGTACCCACAGTCTACACAGAACACGAAACATAATCCAAAAAGTTTCCAGTATGTGATTCGAGTCTAGGCCTAGGTATGTGTGACACAGTTGAAAATGAAGCCATGTGGGCCCATGAAATGGCGGCTGCCTGACCTCTAAAGTGGGACAATGGGATGTGAGGTAACTGCGCTGGCGTTGTACACCGTCGCGGTAGGCGGTGGAAGACCGCAGCGCAATGCTGCATTGGTTAACATTGGACCCTATGGGTCCCAGGAGCCAATGACGAAGTGCGCCGGCGGTGATGGTACGCACCGCCGCGGACGTGACCGCCATTTTCTATCTGTTCAATCACTCGATACCTGATCTTCGACAGGAGAGGACCTACACCGCAAGTGCTGCTGTGACCTCGGTCTGGAAGAGACAATGGCTCGTGCATCTGGGGAAAGGACCCCTGCCTTCACTGCACAGGAGTTGGAGAAGCTTGTGGACGGGGTCCTCCCCCAGTACACGCTACTCTACGGTCCTCCAGACCAACAGGTAAGTACACAGGGAACAAGTTGTATGGGCTGTGCCTGAGTGGAGAGGGCTGGTTGTAAGAAGGAAGTGGCCACGGTTCTGCGTGCATGATGGACTGTGAATGCATGTGCCACATGGCAAGGGTAGGAATGTGGGCCACTCACTTCGACGGTGCAGTTGCTAATGACTTCTCATCTTCCCCTGTACATTTCATTTAGGTCAGCACCCACCAGAAGAAGGATATTTGGGGTGCCATCGCCAAGGACGTACAGACCCTGGGGGTCCACCACAGACGGAGCACCCACTGCCGGAAAAGATGGGAGGACATTCGCCGCTGGAGCACGAAGACGGCGGAGGCTCAGCTGGGGATAACCCCCCTGATGTTCCGGATCCTGGCAGTGGCCTACCCTGAGTTGGATGGGCGCTTGTGGGCATCACAGCAGACACAAGGGGTGAGTACAACATCATTCTGCGGACTTTGCGTGCAGTGAAGGTGTCTGGGTGGGGGAGGAGGGCTGTGGGTTCCCCTAGGCCCGGGCGAGTTGCGTAGGGTAGGCCCCTCCGTAATGCAGGCCATGTGGCACTCCACCCCACCTCTGTAGAGTGCCAAGTACAGGTATACATGCCCGTGTCATCTATGTGTGCAGATGTCGACCATAGCCATGTAGGCCATATCCCAGGAACTGCATCTGTAGAGCCCAACAGCGCAGTGTAGTGCAGGGGGCTGCTGTGTCTGTATTGTGCGCCAACGGTAGCGGTAAGCCATGCACTCAACCCGTCTTTCTTCTGTCGTCCCCCCCCTTTTTGTGGTCTCCCTGTTCTTGTGTGCATCAGCATCATCAGGCGGAGGTACAGTCGCACCGGAGCACGAGGGAGCTGCATCCCACATGGCCATGGAGGGCCACACCACGGACTCTGAATACACCAGTGGGACGGAGGGCGAGGGGAGCTTCACGGCAGTCACAGGATCTGCAACCAGCGACACGGACTCGTCCTCTGATGGGAGCTCCCTTGTGGTGGCGGCAAAATCTGTGGCCCCCACTTCTACAGGTACAGCCGCCATCCCCCCTACCAGCACAGCCCTCCCAGCAGCCCCTCAGCCTTCACCCCGTGCCCGCTCACCCAGGAGGATGGGCATCACCTTCGCCCCAGGCACCTCAGCCCCTGCCCCTGCCCCTGTCACCTCTGCTGCCCTCAGTGAGGAGGCCATTGACCTCCTCAGGTCACTCACTGTTGGGCAGTCTACCATTGTGAATGCCATCCAGGGTGTAGAAAGGGAATTGCAACACACAAATGCGTTCCTGGAGGGCATTCATTCTGGTCAGGCTGCCCTTCATCGAACCCTGCAAACTCTGACCTCAGCACTGATGGCAGCCATTGTCCCTGTGCCTAGCATCCCCCCTCCAATTTCCTCCACCCAGACCCAATCCCCTGTACCCCAGCCTATCCCAAGCACACCATCAGACCAGCATGCACACACCTCACCACACAAGGGAAGCTCAGGCAAACATAAGCACCACACATCCCACCGGCACTCACGCAAGCATCACACACATACAGACACACCAACATCCACTGCCTCCACTGTGTCCCCCTCCTCGTCGTCTCCCTCCTCCCTCCCAGTCTCGTCTACACTCTCACCTGCATGCACTAACACTACAGCCACTAGGTCCCGCACCAGCATACCCACCACCACACCCCGCTCATGTACACTCACCACCCCCACTACCATTGACACGTCCCCTGTGTCCTCTCCCAGTGTGTCTGTGACGTCCCCTCCCAAAGTACCAAAACGCAGACACACACCCACCCAACATACATCCACCTCACGACAGCCTCCTGCGCATGCACCCAAAGCCACAAAAGTTACACCTCCTACAACCACCTCCTCTTCCTCCACTCCCAGACCCCCTCCAGCTACCCGTCCCAGTGTTCCTAAGAAACTTTTCCTGACCAAGCTTGACCTCTTTCCCACCCCCCCCTCCAATTCATAGGTCCCGTACTATCACCTCAGCCAAAAAATCTCCGGGACCAGTGGTGCCTGTTGTTAGAGGTATGTGGAGTGCACCGGGCACCGGGCACCAGGGCAGCCGGTGTGACACGGAGCCACAGCACAGCCAGTCCCTCCCGTGAAGCACCAGAAGCTGGACAGTGCCCGGCGGGAGTGGGGGAAGACTCCAGCCAGCAAAGCCGCTCATAAGGGTCCAGGGGGGGGGAGTGTCCACTCAGCTGTGACTCCTCCCAAGGTGGGGAAGGGGCAGAAGAAAAAGCCAAAGTCTGGGAGGAGCAGCACGGCGGAGAAGACCGCCATCATCCCCGCTGCCCAGGAGGCCACCGCCAGCCCAATCGTCACTGGCCAGGAGGCCACCGCCAGAGTCAATGCCCAGGAGGGCAGCCCGACAGGAGGGCAGCCCAATCGTCAGTGGCCGGGAGGCCACCACCAGAGTCAGTGCCCAGGAGGGCAGCCCAATCGTCACTGGCCAGGAGGCCACCGCCAGCCACAGCCCAGCTGCCCAGGAGGGCCACGGCAGCCACAGCCCAGCTGGGCAATGAAGGACCGCCATGGCAAGCACCGCTGAACAGGGCAAGCACCGCTTAACAGGGGAAAGACCGCCATGGCAAGCACCACTGAACAGGTCAGAAAATGCAAACTCAAGCACCGCTGAACAGGGCAAAGACCGCCATGGCAAGCACCGCTGAACAGGTCAGAAACTGCAAACTCAAGCACCGCTGAACAGGGCAAAGACCACCATGGCAAGCACCGCTGAACAGGGAAATCACCGCTGAACAGGGAAAGCACAGCTGAACAGGGCAAAGATCACCATGGCAAGCACCGCTGAACAGGTCAGAAACTGCAAACTCAAGCCCTGCTGAACAGGGCAAAGACCGCCATGGCAAGCACCGCTGAACAGGGCAAGCACCGCTGAACAGGGCAAGGACCGCTGAACAGGGCAAGGACCGCTGAACAGGGCAAGGACCGCTGAACAGGGCAAAGACTGCCGTGGCAAGCACCGCTGAACAGGTCAGAAAATGCAAACTCAAGCCCCGCTGAACAGGGCAAAGACCGCTGAACAGGTCAGAAACTGCAATCTCAAGCACCGCTGAACAGGGCAAAACCGCCATGGCAAGCACCGCTGAACAGGTCAGAAAATGCAAACTCAAGCACCGCTGAACAGGGCAAAGACCGCCATGGCAAGCACCGCTGAACAGGTCAGAAACTGCAAACTCAAGCACCGCTGAACAGGGCAAAGACCGCCATGGCAAGCACCGCTGAACAGGGCAAGCACCGCCAACTCAAGCACCGCTAGCCCATGAGCGGCAGGGGCAGTGACGCAACTGGGACCGTCACGGGGAGAGTGATGCACTCTGGGCACCAGTCACCCTCCAGGACCAGTGGAGACATGCATCCCACTCAGTCTGTCCTGCACAGGATGAAGCACTCTGGGCACCAGTCCCCCTCCAGAACCAGTGGAGAAAGGCATCCACTCAGTCTGTCCTGCACAGGATGAAGCACTCTGGGCACCAGTCCCCCTCCAGAACCAGTGGAGAAAGGCATCCACTCAGTCTGTCCTGCACAGGATGAGGCACTCTGGGCACCAGTCCCCCTCCAGAACCAGTGGAGACTGTTATCCACTTGAGAGACGGTGGCTTTGTCCTCCCCAGGATTGAACAGTGGGCAACCCACCCACTGTAGAGACTTGAGAGACTGTGGCTTTGCACTCCCCAGGATTGAACAGTGGGCAACCCACCCACTGTAGAGCCTTGAGAGACTGTGGCTTTGCACTCCCCAGGATGGTACAGTGGGCAAACCACCCACTGTAGAGACTTGAGAGAATGTGGCTTTGCAATCCCCAGGATACATCAATGGGCATGGAGCCCCCTTGTGGATCTGGCGTGGTGCCCCCCTTCCCTTCCCCCCTGAGGTGCCTGTTGTATTTCTATCTGATGCCCCAGCAGTGTTCTCTCCATTTTGATCAGGTATCTTCTGTGGGCCTCGCCCATGCATTTTGGGCCCAGTGGTCCACGGAGAATGACTTGTGCATTACCTGCACTTCTAATCGTAGTGTATATTTTGTTTAATGTGTATATATATATATGTATATATTTGGTTACTGTATTTTTATATATTACAATGGTTCCACTCATTTCCTTTTGTCTTTGCATTCTTCCGAGGGGGTTGTTACTGTAATGTTTGGATATGCATTGGTGTGTGTGTTGTAGTGGGTGAGGGTCGGGGTGGGGGTGTTGCGTGTGTGGGTCCCTGTCTTTTGCCTCTCCCTCCCCTATGTCGTAGGTGCAGTACTCACCGTTGTCTTCGCCGCCGGCGTTGATGATCATCGTACAGGAGCAGGAAGACTAGTGCAGGAAGAATATGGAGTTCAGGCTCCATGGTGTTGTCGTTCCTCGTGGAGTGTGTAGAGGTGAGCGTTTTCCCTTTGAAATGGCTGTTTCTGCCGTGTTTTTTTCTGCGGTGAATCTGCCCTGGAAAAGGTGGCGGATTGGTAGGTTGTGATACTGTGGGTGGTACTTTGTCTTCCGCCTGTCTGTTGGTGGTGACCCCCGCACTGTTTGTTTGTACCGCCGTGGCGGTCGGAGTGTTAAAGTGGCTGTCTTTGTTGGCGGTTTCCGCCACAGTCATAATTCCCATTTATTTACCGCCGGCCTGTTTGCGGTCTTACCGCTCCTTTAACACCGTCCACCAGGGTTGTAATGACCCCCAATATCCTTTGTTGAAGCTTTAAGTGGGTCAATGTGGTTTGCGTGCTTACTTTAGAATATCCAAACATTCAGATGGAAGCAGTAAGTAGCTAAACTCCATAACTTCAGGAGCCAAATCGCCAGGTTGAGTATGCTGGGATTTGGATGTCTGATTTGACTTCTGTTTTGAGTCAAAAAATCTGGTCTGTTTGGTAGTTTGTGATGTGGTACTACAGACAGATCCAACAGTGTTGTGTACCAATGCTGACATGCCCACGTGGGAGCTATGAGTATCATGGTGAGCTAGGTTTGTTTCATCTTTTTGCTCAGAAATGGAATTAGTGGTAGAGGTTGAAAAGCATAAGCAAATATCCCTGACCAATTGATCCAAGGAGCATTGCCCTTGGATTGAGGGTATGGGTACCTGGATGCAAAGTTTTGGCATTTCACGTTTTTTCTTGTGACGAAAAGGTCTATGTCTGGCTTCCCCACATTTGGAAGTATTGTTGAATCACCTGTGAGTCAATCTCCCATTTGTGTACTTGTTGATTCGTCCTGCTTAAAAGGTCCGCTCGTTGATTGTATGTCCCTGGAATATACTTTGCCAATAATTGAATTTGATTGTAAATTGCCCATTTCCATATTGTCTGTGCTAAAAGGGACAATTGAGATGAGTGCCCACCCATCCCCGTTTTTGCAGATAATACATTGTGGTCATGTTGTCTGTCCTTATTAACACTATCTTGTGTGTGATTTGTGTCTGAAAGGCTTTGAGCGCTAGGAATACTGCTAGTAATTCCAAGTGGTTTATATGTTAAGTCTGTTGAATTGAGTCCCATTCTACCTCTATAGTGAGGTTGTTGAGATGTGCTCCCCAACCTATCATTGATGCGTCTGTTGTGATTATGGCCTACGTTACAGGGTCCTGAAAGGACCGCCCCTTTGATAGGTTGGTGTAATTCCACCATTGCAGAGAGCGGTGAGTCTGGTGGTCCAAAAACACTAGATCCTGAACTTGACCCTGGGTTTGAGACCATTGTTGAGAAAGACACTGCTGTAGTGGTCTCAAGTACAATCCTGCAATGAGTACTATTGCTATGCATGAAGCCATCATTCCCAATAGTTTCATCATCAACTTTACTGTATAAGTGTGGTTGTATTGTAGTTGAGATATGGATTGTGAAATGCTTGAATCCTCACTGGGTTTGGGTATGCTAATCCTGATGGAGTGTTCAGAATTACTCCCAGATATGGTTGTATCTGTGCTGGCTGCAGGCAAGATTTTTGATAATTGATTGTGAATCCTAGATTGTGTAGGATATCTACGCTATACTGAGTATGTTGTTGACAGATTTGAATTGTACTGGCTTTTTTGAGCCAGTCGTCCAGATATGGGAAGACATGTATGTATTGTCTTCTGAGGAATGCTGCAACTACTGTTAGGCATTTGGGGAATACCCTTGGTGCTGTTGTTACCCCAAATGGTAGCACTTTGAATTGGTATTGCTTTCCTGCTATACGCAATCTTGGATATTGTTGATGTGCTGGATGTATGGGAATGTGGAGATAAACATCTTTGAGATCTAATGCTGTCATGTAATTCTGTTTTTGTAGTAGGGGAATTATGTTTTGTAGAGTGACCATATGAAGGTGTTCTGAAAGGATGTATTGATTTAAGATTGGTCTGAGAGTATCATCTTTCTTTGGTATGAGGAAGTATATTGAATATACTCCGGATCCCTGCTGGGATATAGGTACCATCTCTATGGCACCTTTGAGTAGCAGTGATTGCACCTCCTGTTTTAATATATTGAGATGTTGTGGAGTAAGTTTGTGTGAATGAGGGGGAATGTTTGGTGGAGCACAGATGAGTTCTAGACCATAGACATGGTGGGGAATTGATAAAACCCAATGATCTGCAGTAAAGTTGTACCACTGTGGGTAAACATTTACCAGTCTTCCTCCCACAGGAGATGTATGCTCTGTGGAGAGGTGGAAGAAGTCACTGTTTTGTAGAGGTGGAGGAACCTCTTGGAGCGGCTGATTTACCTCTTTGTAGGAAGTTGGCTCTGTATGTGCTATTTCAAAGTAAGGAATAGGATGCACAGAGTCCAAGGGTTCCCCTTAGAGGTAAAATAGTGGTAAAAAGAGATAATACTAATGCTCTATTTTTGTGGTAGTGTGGTCGAGCAGTAGGCTTATCCAAGGAGTAGTGTTAAGCATTTGTTGTACATACACATAGACAATAAATGAGGTACACACACTCAGAGACAAATCCAGCCAATAGGTTTTGTTATAGAAAAATATCTTTTCTTAGTTTATTTTAAGAACCACAGGTTCAAATTTTACATGTAATAGCTCTTTTGAAAGGTATTGCAGGTAAGTACTCTAGGAACTTTGAATCATTACTTTAGCATGTATACTTTTCACATAAAACACAATAAGCTGTTTTAAAAGTGGACACAGTGCAATTTTCACAGTTCCTGGGGGAGGTAAGTTATTGTTAGTTTCAACAAGTAAGTAAGGCACTTACAGGTTTCAGTTTTTGGTCCAAGGTAGCCCACCGTTGGGGGTTCAGAGCAACCCCAAAGTTATCACACCAGCAGCTCAGGGCCGGTCAGGTGCAAAGGTCAAAGAGGTGCCCAAAACAGATAGGCTATAATGGAGAGAAGGGGGTGCCCCGGTTCCAGTCTGCCAGCAGGTAAGTACCCGCGTCTTCGGAGGGCAGACCAGGGGGGTTTTGTAGGGCACCGGGGGGGACACAAGATAGCACAGAAAGTATACCCTCAGCAGCGCGGGGGCGGCCGGGTGCAGTGTGCAAACAAGCGTCGGGTTTCCTTCAGTTTTCAATGGGAGACCAAGGGGTCTCTTCAGCGATGCAGGCAGGCAAGGGGGGGGCTCCTCGGGGTAGCCACCACCTGGGCAAGGGAGAGGGCCTCCTGGGGGTCACTCCTGCACAGAAGTTCCGTTTCTTTAGGGGCTGGGGGCTGCGGGTGCAGGGTCTTTTCCAGCCGTCGGGAAATGGAGTTCAGACAGTCGCGGTCAGGGGGAGCCTGGGGATTCCCTCTGCAGGCGTCGCTGTGGGGGCTCAGGGGGGACAACTTTGGTTACTCACAGTCGTAGAGTCGCCGGAGGGTCCTCCCTGAGTTGGTTGTTCTCCACCAGTCGAGTCGGGGTCGCCGGGTGCAGTGTTGCAAGTCTCACGCTTCTTGCGGGGAGTTGCAGGGGTCTTTAAATCTGCTCCTTGTAACAAAGTTGCCGTTCTTTTGGAGCAGTGCCGCTGTCCTCGGGAGTTTCTTGTCTTTTTCGAAGCAGGGCAGTCCTCAGAGGATTCAGATGTCGCTGGTCCCTTGGAAAGCGTCGCTGGAGCAGGTTCTTTGGAAGGCAGGAGACAGGCCGGTAAGTCTGGGGCCAAGGCAGTTGGTGTCTTCTGGTCTTCCTCTGCAGGGGTTTGTCAGCTCGGCAGTCCTTCTTGTAGTTGCAGGAATCTAAATCTTTAGGTTCAGGGAAGCCCTTAAATACTAAATTTAAGGGCGTGTTTAGGTCTGGGGGGTTAGTAGCCAATGGCTACTAGCCCTGAGGGTGAGTACACCCTCTTTGTGCCTCCTCCCAAGGGGAGGGGGTCACATCCCTAATCCCATTGGGGGAATCCTCCATCTGCAAGATGGAGGATTTCTAAAAGTTAGAGTCACTTCAGCTCAGGACACCTTAGGGGCTGTCCTGACTGGCCAGTGACTCCTCCTTGTTGTTTTCTTTGTTTCCTTCAGCCTTGCCGCCAAAAGTGGGGGCCGTGGCCGGAGGGGGCGGGCAACTCCACTAAGCTGGAGTGCCCTGCTGTGCTGTGACAAAGGGGTGAGCCTTTGAGGCTCACCGCCAGGTGTCACAGCTCCTGCCTGGGGGAGGTGTTAGCATCTCCACCCAGTGCAGGCTTTGTTACTGGCCTCAGAGTGACAAAGGCACTCTCCCCATGGGGCCAGCAACATGTCTCTAGTGTGGCAGGCTGCTGGAACCAGTCAGCCTACACAGATAGTCGGTTAAGTTTCAGGGGGCACCTCTAAGGTGCCCTCTGTGGTGTATTTTACAATAAAATGTACACTGGCATCAGTGTGCATTTATTGTGCTGAGAAGTTTGATACCAAACTTCCCAGTTTTCAGTGTAGCCATTATGGTGCTGTGGAGTTCGTGTAAAACAGACTCCCAGACCATATACTCTTATGGCTACCCTGCACTTACAATGTCTAAGGTATTGCTTAGACACTGTAGGGGCACAGTGCTCATGCACTGGTGCCCTCACCTATGGTATAGTGCACCCTGCCTTAGGGCTGTAAGGCCTACTAGAGGGGTGACTTATCTATACCTGCATAGGCAGTGAGAGGCTGGCATGGCACCCTGAGGGGAGTGCCATGTCGACTTACTCGTTTTGTTCCCACCAGCACACACAAGCTGGCAAGCAGTGTGTCTGTGCTGAGTGAGGGGTCTCCGGGGTGGCATAAGACATGCTGCAGCCCTTAGAGACCTTCCCTGGCATCAGGGCCCTTGGTACCAGAGGTACCAGTTATAAGGGACTTATCTGGATGCCAGGGTGTGCCAATTGTGGAATCAATGGTACTTTTTAGGTGAAAGAACACTGGTGCTGGGGCCTGGTTAGCAGGGTCCCAGCACACTTCTCAGTCAAGTCAGAATCAGTATCAGGCAAAAAGTGGGGGGTAACTGCAACAGGGAGCCATTTCTTTACACTCTTCCTCTATAATTAGTTCCTCTGTAAGAGCCTCTAAATGAACCTCTGTTGAAGAAGTGTAACCCTTGTTTTTGTAGGGATGTGGATGGTTCTGTGGTAGATGATTTGAAACCACCCCTAAACTGTGGCCTATGAAAAGTTCCCTGAGTAGGTGTAGTGTATAACGCACCCATAGCTTTAGCTGTCTTGGAGTCCTTTTTGAGCTTCTCTATTATAATATCAACTTGCCGCCCAAATAAATGCTGTTTATCAAAGGGCATATTCAATACCGCTTGTTGTGTATCTGGCTTAAAACCTGAAGCCCTTAGCCATGCATGTCTCCTAATGATGATGCTGGTGTTGAACCCCCTTGCTGCTGTATCCACTGCATCTAAAGCAGATCTGATTTGGTTATTAGAAATAGCCTGTCCCTCACCTACTATTTGTTGTGCCCTTTTTTGATGCTCTGGTGGAAGATATTGCAACAGGTCTTCCATCCGATCCCAATGAGCTCTGTCGCACCTTGCTGGGAGTGCTTTAGAGTTTGCAATCCTCCTATGGTTAGCAGCTTGAGTAGCCACTCTTTTACCTGCTGCATCAAATTTGTGATTTTTTTTGTCTGGAGGGGAACATCTCCTGTAGACTGGCTATTGGCTTGTTTTCTTGCTGCACTGACCACTATAGAGTCAGGTGGTAGTTGTGCTCTCATAAAAACCAGATCAAAGGGTGTAGGTTTATATATTTTTTTAATCAACCCTAGGTGCAATGATTCTTGATTTTACTGGTTCTTTAAAATTATCTTAGGCATGTTTAAGCATGCCTGGAAGCATAGGGAGACACTGATACTGTTTATGAGCAGACGTTAAGGTGTTTAACAAAAAATCATCCTCAATGGGATCCGTATGTAATTGCACATTATGATAAGCAGCTGCCCTGGCTATAACCTGATTGTAAGCAGGGGTATCTTCAGAGGGAGATGGCCTTGCTGTGTATAAATCAGGATAATTGGGAAGAAGGGGATCTGTGTCATATGTATCCCCTGGATCTACATCCGCTTGAGGATCAGATAAATCATCCCTATGTGGTGAAAGAGGGGATTCTTGTGGAGAGAACTGTGTAGTTGAAGGTGGTGGAGTAGCAGGAAGGAAAGGAGAATGAGGTGGTGAAGACTGCTGTGATGCCTTTTGTTTTTCCTTTTGTTTCAAGATTTTTGTAGGTGGAGGCCCAGCACCTAAAGTTTGTTGAAAAGTTAATCTTCATTTAATTTTTGGAGGAGGAGAAGCTTATGCATATGGATCTTTCGCTGCTTAGCGTCCATAACCTCCAATGTAGGCTGTATGTCTGGTGACGACTCAGTATCTGGAGCATATTTACCACTGGCAGGTTTCAGCTCTGAAAGCTTGGATACCGAATGCTTGAGTCAAGCCGAAAATGTTGGCTCCAAAAGCGCTGTAATTTTTCTCGGCTCTGAGGTGGAAGAGTCCAATTTCGGTACCGAAACAGATGTGGCAAGCTGTTTGCTGGGTGATGAATGCATTTTGGTCTTTTGTTTCAGTGCCGAACCCGAGGGTTGGCCATCCGAATGTATTTTTTGGGTCTGACCATGGCTTGATGGTAGTGGAGGACCGAAGACCAATGCAGAAGTCTTTTTAATTGTCTTTGGGTGGTAGGACGGGGCTGGTCTACTCACGTACTGCGCCAGTGGGATGGATTGGCTGTCGACACTGGAATCTTGATCTGAATTGGAGTCTGTGATGGAAACGGTTGCACACTGTACTATTTCTTCTTGCGTGTGTTCGTCCCCAATGATTTCTGGTGTGTGCTCTGAGGACCAGCAAGTCACAGTTTTCTTCTGTGATTAAGAGACAGGCAGAGATTGCATACCAAATGCTGATCGGAGTAGGAAAATTTGGCATGACACAGAGGGCAAAACAGAAACGGAGTCCGTTCCATCAGTCTGACATTGTTCAACTACAGCATTTCGAAGCAGGCCCAAAAAGGGCGTGTAATCGACCCAGACCACTACAATCAGATTGACTAAGAGTGGAAAACACGATCAAAACTATACTGACGTTTATAGAAAGTTAGAGGAAA
The DNA here is from genome assembly GCF_031143425.1 of Pleurodeles waltl. Classification (NCBI taxonomy): domain Eukaryota; kingdom Metazoa; phylum Chordata; class Amphibia; order Caudata; family Salamandridae; genus Pleurodeles; species Pleurodeles waltl. The sequence goes on along the minus strand of NC_090440.1, from coordinate 107,137,781 downwards.
GTTCAGATAATACCAAACCAAGATATACCCGAGTGAGAGGAAACTCGTCTGAACCCAATTGCGGAAAGAAAACAATCTAATAAAGGACTCAATGCCCATGCCATTATCACTGAGAGGAGTCACTCGATCCTGTGACTCAAAAACCTTCTTCGGAGAAAAACAACCTGTAACACTCCAAGCCCAAAACTAGATGGCGGACTTATGCAAAGCATGTGTATCTACAGCTACACATGCCATTGAATATATATATATATATATATATATATATATATATATATATATATATATGGAAAATTTCACTTATTCGTTCGTGGCATGTAGTGCTGCAGATTCACATGCTATACATTATTCCGCCATCTAGTGTTGGGCTCGGAGTGTTACAAGTTGTTTTTCTTCGAAGAAGTCTTTTCGGAGTCACAGGATCAAGTGACTTCTCCTCTCGGTCATACTGCACATGGGCATCGACTCCATTGTTAGATTGTTTTCCCGCAAAAGGGTGTAGGAAGGAGTGATAGAGTGTAGTAATATAAATATTGTATAGAAATAGTAAGTATAAATAGATGTCCATGCAAATGTAAATGTATGTACATATGTACAAATTATAAAAACTGCAACGACTACAGGCATCCGGGGAGGAGGGAGGGTGCAGATGAATCTGCAGCACTACATGCCACGAACAGATGTACACTGGGTAAGTGACATTTTCCGTTCGATGGCATGGGTAGCCGCAGATACACATGCTATGCATAGACTAGAAAGCAGTTACTCTCCCCAAAAAATGCGGTGTCTAACCAGTAGGAGTTTGAGATGTTTGAAATAATGTTCTTAAGACAGCTTGACCTACATTGGCCTGTTGCTTTGAAAATACATCTACACAATAATGCTTTGTAAATGTTTGTGGTGTAGACAATATGGCAGCTTTACATATATCTAACATTGGTATTTTCCCTAAAAAATGCCATAGATGTACCTTTCTTCCTAGAGGAATGTGCTTTAAGTGTGATTTAAAATTGTCTTTTTGCCTTAATGTAACAAGTTTGTATACATTTAACAATCCATCTTGCCAATCCTTGCTTAGAGATAGGATTCCCTTTATGTGGTTGTTGAAAAGCAATGAAAAGCTGTTTTGTTTTCCTGAATTCTTTTGTTCTATCCACATAATACATTAGAGCTCTTTTAAGGTCAAGAGTGTGAAGGGCTATTTCTGCAATTGAATCTGGCTGTGGGAAGAAGACTGGCAATTCCACTGTTTGGTTTATGTGAAAAGGTGAGACCACTTGTGGCTGACGTTTTGGATTAGTTCTAAGTACAACTTTATGTTTGTGTACTTGGAAGAAAGGTTCTTCAAGAGTGAATGTTTGTATTTCACTAACTCTTCGTAACAAAGTAATGGCTACTAGGAAAGCAACTTTCCAGGTTAAGAATTGAATCTCACAGGAATGCATGGGTTCAAAAGGTGGGCCCATTAATCTTGTGAGTACAATATTGAGATTCCTAGCAGGAACAGGTGGTGTTCTGGGTGGAATAATACGTTTTAGTCCTTCCACAAAGGCTTTCATAACTAGGACTCGAAAGAGTGATATATGTTGTACAGTCTGCAAATGTGCTGATATGGCAGTAAGATGAATTTTAATAGATGAGAAAGCTAAATTTGAGTTTTGTAAATGAAGCAGGTAGCATACAATATCTTGTATCGATGCTGTAAGTGGGTCAGTATTTTTAGATTGACAGTAATAAACAAATCGTTTCCATTTGTTAGCATAGCATTGCCTAGTTGTAGGCCTACGACGTCCATGCATTCTAATGGAAGTTGTAAGTATCCAAATTCTATGACTTCAGGAGCCAAATTGCTAAGTTGAGAGCACTGGGATTTGGATGTCTGATTTGTCCTTTGTTTTGTGTTAACAAGTTTGGAAGTTTGGAGTGAGGTGATGTGTACCAATGTTGTCGTGCCAACGTTGGGGCTATGAGTATCATGGTGAGAGAAGTCTCATGCAGTTTGTTGACCAGAAATGGAAGTAGTGGGAGAGGGGAAAAAGCGTAAGCAAATATCCCTGTCCAGTTTATCCATTGAACATTGCCCTTGGACAGAGTGTGTGGGCATCTGGAAGCAAAGTTTTGGCATTTTGTGTTTTCGCTTGTTGCGAATAGGTCTCTGGTGTCCCCCACTTTTGAAAGTACTGATGAAGTACTTGAGAGTGAATGTCCCATTTGTGTATCTGTTGGTGTGTTCTGCTTAGGAGATCTGCTAGCTGATTGTATGTTCCTGGGATATATTCTGCTAGGAGATTAATTTGATTGTGAATTGCCCATTTCCATATTGTTTGGGCAAGAAGGGACAGTTGAGATTAATGTATCCCGCCTTGTTTGTTCAGGTTATACATGGTTGTCATATTGTCTGTTTTCATCAAGACAGTCTTGTGTTTGAGAAGTGGCTGAAACACTTTTAGGGCAAGAAACACAGCTAATAATTTTACATGGTTTATGTGATAATTTAGCTGTTTTGAATCCCATTCCCCTTGAATGGTAAGGTTGTTGAGATGAGCTCCCCAACCTGTCATTGATGCACCTGTTGTTATTGTGGTCTGAGGCACAGGGTCTTGAAATGAACGCCAATTTATTAAATTGCTGAGATTCCATAATTGAAGGGACTTGTACGTTTGGCGGTCTAACAACACTAGATCTTGCAATTGACCCTGTGCTTGAGACCATTGCTGTGAGGCACTGTTGTGGTACCCTCATGTTTAGTCTTGTATGCTGTATTATTGCTATGCAGGATGCCATCATTCCTAATAGTTTCATGATAAATCTTACGGTGAATTGTTGATTTGGCTGCATTTGTGGGATAAGATTTTTGAAAAATTGGATCCTTTGTGTATATGGATAGGCTAAGGCTCTTTGTGTATTGAGAATAGCACCTAGGTAAGGCTGAACCTGTGCAGGCGGAAGATGGGATTTTTGGTAGTTGAGAGTGAACCCTAGTGTATGTAGGGTCTCTATTACGTATTGAGTGTGTTGTTGGCATTGTATAAAATTGCTTAATTTTATTAGCCAGTTGTCTAGATATGGAAAGACATGTATGTGTTGCCTTCTTAGGTAGGCTGCTACTACGGCTGGACATTTTGTGAATACCCTTGGAGCTGTTGTTATGCCGAATGGTAGAACTTTGAATTGATAATGTTTTCCTGCTAGAACAAACCTTAGGTATATTCTGTGAGCTGGAAGGATGGGTATATGGAAATACGCATCTTTGAGGTCTAATGCAGGCATGTAATCTTGTTTTTGTAGTAGTGGGATGATGTCCTGCAGAGTTACCATGTGAAAGTGTTCTGACAGGATATATAGAATTAGGGATCTGAGGTCTAGGATGGGCCTGAGAGTGCCATCGTTTTTGGGAATGAGGAAGCATAGTGAGTATACTCCTGTTCCTTGTTGAGAATGTGGTACCAATTCTATTGGCTGTTTTAGTAGTAGTGATTGTACTTCTTGCTGTAACAGAACATTGTGTTCTGGGGACAGCTTGTGATAACATGGAGGTGTAGAAATCAATTCTAGGCAATAACCATTGCGGATAATTAATAATACTCATTGGTCTGCGGTAAAATGTTATCAATGGGAGTGGAATTGCAGCAGTCTGTCTCCCACAGAAGATTTGTGGGGTTGAGAGACGGTAAATAAGTCACTGTTTAGCTGAGGTAGTGGCTTGTTTTGAAGTTTGGAACTTGCCTCTGGTTCTAAAGCATTGGCCGCTAGAAGACCCTCTAAAATCCCCTCTATGGCACTGCTGTTGACCTTGTTTTGCCTATGAGGTAGAAGCCTCTGTGCATTGCGGCTTAAATCCTGCTCTGCATTGTTGTCTGCGAAAGGAGCCTCTATAGGGTGTTGTGTATAAGGTTCCCATTGCTTTGGCAGTGTCTGAGTCTTTTCTCAGTTTTTCTATGGCTGTGTCGACTTCAGGGCCAAACAGGTGCTTTTCATTAAAAGGCATATTCAGCACTGCCTGCTGAATTTCTGCTTTAAAACCAGAGGAACGTAGCCATGCATGTCTGCGTATAGTGATGGCAGTATTGACGCTTCAAGGGCAGACCGTATTTGATTGTTGCTTATGGCCTGACCCTCTTCCACAATCTGTTGTGCCCTTTTTTGGTGTTCCTTTGGGAGGTGTTGTAGAAGTGCCTGCATCTCATCCCAGTGGGCTCTATTGTACCTTGCTAGCAAGGCTTGCGAGTTTCCAATTCACCATTGGTTGGCAGCCTGTGTCGCTACCTTCTTGCCAGCAGCATCGAATGTTCTACTCTCCTTGTCGGGGGAGGAGCATCCCCTCACGACTGGCTATCAGCCCTCTTTCTAGCCGCACTTATTACCATTGAGTCTGGAGGAACTTGGTGGGTAATATAATCAGTGTCTCTAGGAGCATGTTTATATTTTTTATCAATGCATGGTGTTTTTACCCTAGCTTTGACTGTCTCACTGAATATGTGATCTGCATGTTTAATCATGCAAGGTAGCATTGGGAGGCATTGATATTTTGAGTGCATGGAGGATAGTGTGTTAAAGAGAAAATCCTCTTCGAGGGGTTCAGTGTGCATATGCACCCCATGGTACGCTGCTGCCCCGGAAATAACCTGCGTGTATGCAGTATTGTCCTCTGGTGGAGAAGGCTTATAAGGGTATAAGTCTGGGTTATTGTCAGGGATAGGATCTGGATCGTAGAGATCCCATGGATCAACCGTATCACCATGTGAATATTGTGAATGAGTTGGTGAAGGCAAAGGTGGTGGGCTAGTGGGTGGTGGTGAAAAAGAAAGTTGTGGTGAATGAGGGGGAGAAGTATGTAATGGCTTCTCCTTCCGTTTATACATTTTTGCTGGTGGTGGAGCAGTGTCTAATTGTTCTTGAAAGGCCAACTTTCTCTTGGTTTGCAGAGGAGGTGCAGTAATTATTCTGCCAGTCTCTTTATGGATGTTAATCCTTTATTGTCTTTCATCCATAATCAAAAGGATAGGTTGGATCTCAGTGTCCTCAGAAAGATGATCAGAAGGTCTATAAGACTGTTCATTCAAAGATTTTGAGCTCTGTTTAAGATGGCTCGAAAGTCCATGCTCTTCTGAATAAGATTTTTTCAGCTCCGAAGATGGATAGTTTTTTTTTTGGGCCCGAAAATACAGCTGGTTGTTTCGGCTCCGAGGCAGGGCGTTGAGGCTTCGACTCAGAGGAGTGAGGACGCATGCTTGAGTCTGAAGTACAAATCTTGATGGATTTACCTGACTCTGATACCGACGGAGAAGTGGCCTTTTTCGACACCGAACCCAAAGGTCTTTTTTCAGGTCGAACCATGGCTCTCTGGCAGTGGTGTAACCAAGGCCTTTGAGGACTTTTTATAAGTGAGCATAGGGGCAGACATACTCACATGCTGACCAGCAGTGATAGGCCTATCTTCTTCCGATTCTTCTTTGGAGTCAGTGTCCCTGATGGAAACAGCCGTCTGCCCCTGTTCCTCCTCCATGGTGTTGAGATGTTCCGTACTCTTCGACGCCATTTCCAATCTTTGGGCTCTCCATTCACGCAGGGTCTTCTTAGATCGAAACGATTGACAGGCCTCGCAATCTTCTTCTTTGTGCTCGGGAGAAAGACACAGATTACATACGAGGTGTTGGTCTGTGTAGGGAAATTTCGCGTGGCATCGGGGACAAAAACGAAATGGAGTCCGATCCATCAGGCTTCGACGCGGTAGGCCCGAACAGGCCCGAGTCGGGCGCACGTGCCCAGAAGGGCGAAATTTTGTTTCCAACAGTACTATCTGTTCGAGGCTAGGTGGAAACGCGATCTAAACAATACGGATAAGGGAGTTTTCTAAAGTTTCCGATTAAAAATCTCGGAGAGAGAAGAAACACGTCTGATCCAGAGAGCGGAAAGAAAACAATATAACAACGAAGTCGATGCCCATGCGAAGTATGACCGAGGAGGATTCACTCGATCCCGTGACTTCGAAAATAATTCTTTGAAGAAAAACAACTTGTAACACTCCGAGCCCAACAGATGGCAGAATAATGCATAGCATATGTATCTGCAGCTACACATGCCATAGAACATATAAATATATATGGAAAATGTCACTTATCTAGTGTACATCTGTTCGTGGCCCACCAGAGACCAGGGAAGATTTTTTGTTTCCAAAATAAGAGGATGGGGGTATGGCCATACCTCCACCCCATATGAATGGGGCCAAAGTTGTTCTGCCCACTGGTGGGCAGATGGGGTATTTACTCCGGATCCACTCCCCGGAGGGGCAGAAAGGATACTAGATGCCAGGGAATTAAAAAAATATAAAATAAAAAATAGTGGAGTGGTGGCTACCAACCAGTATGGGCCTGATTATGCCCCCACCCCAACTGAAGGGGGTAACAGTCTTTCAGCTCTCCCCCTGCACACTAAAACATCTTATCCCACCGCAAGCAAGAGGACATCTGATTACTTTCAGTTTTGGTTTTACATTTAGGCCATGAGAGTTTGGCTAACTCTCAAAATCCTCCCACTTGGAATGGTGAGGGCTGAACTTTTTGGATTTTGGGACGCTGCCATGTAGAAAAATCCACAAAACCTTGAAACATCTCAAAACTAAACATCTGGGTGATTCCAGGATGGTGTGCTTCACCATTTTCTTACCCACAATGCCCTACAAACCTCCAACTTTGCCGGAAATCACACATTTTCCCACATTTTTGTGATGGAACCTTCAGGAATCTGCAGGAATCCATAACATTTCTGCCACCCAGCATTGTCTCATCTATACCTCTAAAAATTCTGCTGCACTTTGGACCCACTTTGGTTCTCCCTCAATTTCAAAGTTTTTGGCTCTTCCCTGTCTCATGCACTTGGCCCACCTACACAAGTGAGGTATCATTTTTACCGGGAGACTGAGGGGAACGTAGGCTGATCCCACACAGAAATGTGGGAAAAATTTGATTTTTTAGCTATAGTTGAGGTTTGCTGAGGATTCTGGGTAAGAAAACATTGGTGTAAGTCACACCTCCCTGGACTCTCTCCGGTGTCTAGTTTTCAGAAATGTCTGGGTTTGGTAGGTTTTCATAGATGGCTGCTGAGCCCAGGACCAAAAACGCAGGTGCCCCCACCCTGCAAAAACGGTTAGTTTTGTATTTGATAATTTTGATGTGTCCACATAGTGTTTTGAGGCATTTCCTTTTGCGGTCGCTAGGCCTACCCACACAAGTGAGGTACCATTTTTATAGAAAGACTTGGGGGGAACGCTGGGTGGAAAGAAATTTGTGGCTTCCCTTAGATTCTAGAACTTTCTGTCACCAAAATGTGAGGAAAAAGTGAGTGTCTTTTTGGCCAAATTTTGAGGTTTGCAAAGGATTCTGGGTAACAGAACCTGGTGAGAGCCCCACAAGTCACCCCATATTGGATTCCCCTAGGTGTCCAGTTTTCAAATATGCGCAGGTTTGGTAGGCCTCCCTAGGTGCCGGCTGAGCTAGAGGCCAAAATCCACAGCTAGGCACTTTCCAAAAAACAGGTCTGTTTTCTTTGGGAGAATGTGATGTGTCCATGTTGTGTTTTGGGGCATTTCCTTTCCTGGGCACTAGGCCTACACACACCAGTGAGGTACCTTTTTTTATCGGGAAGATGGGGGGAAAGTTGGGTGGAAGGAAATTTGTGGCTCATCTCAGATTCTAGAACTTTATGTCATCGAATTATGAAGAAAAGGTGTTTTTTTAGCCACATTTTAAGGTTTGCAAAGGATTATGGACAACAGAACCTGGTGAGAGCCCCACAATTCACCCCATCTTGGATTCCACTAGGTGTCTAGTTTTCAAAAATGAGCAGGTGCCAGCTGAGCTAGAGCCAAAATCAACAGCTAGGCACTATGCAAAAAGCATGTCAGATTTCAATGTAAAAATGTGATGTGTCCATGTTGTGTTTCCTGTCGCAAGCATTAGGCCTACCCATGCAAGTGAGGTACCATTTTTATCGGGAAACTTGGGGGAATACAGAATAGCAAAACAAGTGTTACTGCTCCTTGTCTTTCTCTAAATGTGTTCCTTCCAAATGTAAGAAATTGTGTAAAAAAGAAGTCTATTTGAGAAATGCCCTGTAATTCAAATGCTAGTAGGGGCACCCTGGAATTCAGGGATGTGCAAATAACCACTGCTTCTCAAAACCTTATCTTGTTCCCATTTTGGAAATACAATGGTTTTCTTGAGAACTATTTTTCACTCTTTATATTTCAGCAAATTAATTGCTGTGTACCCGGTATAGAATGAAAAATCATTGCAAGGTGCAGCTCATTTATTGGCTCTGGGTACCTAGTGTTCTTAAAGAATCTACAAACCCTATATATCCCCACAACCAGAAGAGACCAGCAGATGTAACGGTATATTGCTTTAAAAAAATCTGACATCACAGGAAAAAGTTACAGAGTAAAACTTTGAAACAAAATGGCTGTTTTTTTTACCTCTATTTCAATATTGTTTTATTTCAGCTGTTATTTTCTGTAGGAAAAACTTGTAGGATCTACACAAATTACCCCTTGCTGAATTCAGAATTTTGTCTACTTTTCAGGAATGTTTAGCTTTCTGGGATCCAGCATTGGCTTCACACCCATTTCTGTCACTAAGTGGAAGGTGGATGAAAGCACAGAAAATAGTAAAAATGGGGTATGTCCCAGTAAAAGGCCAAAATTGTGTTGAAAAACTGGGTTTTCTGATTCAAGTCTGCCTGTTCCTGAAAGGTGGGAAAATGGTGATTTTTGTGCACTGCAAATCCTTTATTGATGCCATTTTCAGGGAAAAAAACACAAGCCTTCTTCTGCAGCCCTTTTTATCCATTTCTTTTTTTTTAACAAACTTTTCACTGTATTTTTGCTAATTTCTTGGTCTCCTTCATGGGAACCCACAAAGTCTGGGTACCTCTAGAATCCCAGCTAGGGATGTTGGAAAAACAGGACGCAAATTTGGTGTGGGTAGCTTATGTGGACAAAAAGCTATGAGCACCTAAGCGCAAACTGCCCGAAATAGCCGAAAAAAGGCCTGGTACCTGAGGGGAAAAGGCCTTGCAGCGAAGGGGTTAAGGTCAAGAGTGCGTAGAGCTCTTTCAGCAGTAGAGTCTGTCTGTGGAAAGAAGACTGGCAATTTCACTGGCTGATTAACGTGAAAAGGTAAAACCACTTTAGGTAAAAAGTTTGGGTTTGTCTGAAGTACTACCTTGTGTTTATGTACTTGGAAGAATGGTTCCTCTAGAGTAAATGCTTGAATTTCACTTAGTCTTCCTAATGAAGTAATTGCAACCTTACATGTGAGAAACTGAATATCACAGGAGTGCATGGGTTTGAATGGTGAGTACAATATTAAGATTCCATGCAGGAACTGGTGGACTTCTGGGTAAAATAATGCTTTTTAGTCCCTGCATAAATGCTTTTATGACAGGAACTCTAAAGAGAAAAGTATGTTGTATGGTTTGTGGGTATGCTGATATGGCTGTTAGAGGAATTTTACTAGAGGAAAAAGCTAGGGTTGCCGTTTGTAAATAAAGCAAATAGCACACAATTTCTTGAACTGATGCTTCAAGTGGATCTATATTTTTAGGTTGCAGTAGTATACAAACCATTTCCACTTATTTGCACAGCATTGTCTGGTTGTTGGTTTACATGCTTGTTTTAGAACTTTCATGTAGGAAGTTGGCTCTGTATATACTATCTCAAAGTGAGAGATAGTGTGCACAGAGTCCAAGGGTTCCCCTTAGAGGTTGGCAGTGGCAATAATAGATAATATTAATGCTCTATTTGTGGTAGTGTGATCGAGCAGTAGGCTTATCAGAGGGCAGTGTTAAGCATTTGTTGTACACACAGAGGCAATAAATGGGAACACACACTCAAAGACTTAACTGCAGGCCAATAGGTTTTTATATAGAAAAATATTATTTTCTTAATTTTAGAGCCAAAAAAGTCAGAATTCAAATAAGTACATAAATTGTAAGGTACTTGACATGGGTAAATATAGAACTTTGAAGTAAAACAGTAATGTATACAGTTTGACATAAAATGGCAATAAGCTATTTTAAAAGTGGACACTGTAAAATTTAACAGTTCATGGGAGAGGTAAGTACAAGTTTGTTTAGCAGGTAAGTAAAGCACTTACAAGTTCAATCTCTAGGGCATAGGCAGCCCACCGTTGGGGGTTCAAGTCAACCCCAAACACCCAGCAACACAGGGCCGGTCAGGTGCAGAGGTCAAATAGCACAGGCGCCTATGGAGACTAGGGGGTGCTCCGGTTCCAGTCTGCTAGCAGGTAAGTACCTGCTTCCTCAGGGGGCAGACCAGGGAGGTGTTGTAGAGCACTGGGGGGTCCCAAACAGGTGCACAAAATACACCCTCAGCTGCACAGGGGCAGCCGGGTTCAGTTTGCAAACAAGGCGTCAGGTTTTGTATTGGATTCAATGGAGGGACCCGGTGGTCACTTTGGCGATGCAGGCATGGCACAGGGGGGCTTCTCGGGCCAGCCACTGACTGGGCAAAGATGAGGGGTGCCTGCTGGTCACTCCTGCACCGGTAGTTGGTTCCTCTCGGGCCTGGAGGCTGTGGGTGCAGTGCTTCTTCCAGGCTTCGGGTTCTTTGTTACCGGGCAGTCGTGGTCAGGGGGACCCTTTGGATTATCTCTGCAGGCTTCACCGTGGGGGTGCAGGGAGGTCGTCTCAGGGTGTCCACGTCATGGGAGTCGCCTGGGGGTCCTCGCTGCAGTGTTTGCTTCTCTGGACATGAGCCGGGGGCTCTGAGTTGGCAGAGGCGCTGGTCCCGCTGGATGCGTTGCTGTTGCAGGTTCTTTGAGTCTGGAGACAGGCCGGTAGGGCTGAGGTCAAGTAAGTTGTTGTCTCCATCTTCTCTGCTGGGCTTTCAGGTCAGCAGTCCTTCTTCTTCTTTAGGTTGTCAGGAAATCTGAATCTCTTGGTACAGGGAGTCCTTAAATACAAGATTTAGGGGCGTTTTCAGGGGTCAGAGGGCAGTAGCCCCTTTCGGGAGGAGAGCAAATCCCTATCCCTATTGGGCTAAATCCTCCAAAACAAGATGGGTGGGTGGACCTAGCTTAGGGGTGGACCTAGCTGAGGCGTTGACTCCTCCTTGTTTTTCTCATTATCTCCCTGGACTTGCCGCCCAAAGTGGGAGCTGTGTCTAGCCGGAGTACCCTGGGGCATTGTAACACGGAGCCTGAGCCTTTGAGGCTCACTGCTAGGTGTTACAGTTCCTGCGGGGGGGGGTGAAGCACCTCCACCCAGTGCAGGCTTTGTCCCTGGCCTCAGAGAGCACAAAGGCTCGCACCCAGGGGGTCAGAAACTAATCTCTCAGTGGCAGGCTGGCACAGACCAGTCAGTCCTGCACTGAAGGATTGGGTAAAGTACAGGGGGCATCTCTAAGATGCCCTGTGTGTGCTTTTTTTAAATAAATACAGCACTGGCATCTATGTGGGTGTATTATTCTGAGAAGCTTGATACCAAACTTCCCAGTGTTCAGTGTAGCCAATATGGAACTGTAGAGTTCATTTTGACAAACTCCCAGACCATTTATTTAATGAGGCCTCACTGTACTTATAATGTCCAAGAACAGACTTAGAGATTGTAGGGGAATATTGCTCATGCAGCTATGCCCACACTTGTGGTATAGTGCACCCTGCCTTAGAGCTTCAAGGCCTGCTAGAGGGGTGACTTACCTGTGCCAGTAGCAGTATTTTGTGTGCATGGCATCCTGATGGGGATGCCATGTCGACTTTCCCTTTTTCTCCACACCAACACACACAATCTGCAATGGCAGTATGCATGTGTTAGGTGAGGGGTCCCTTAGGGTGGCACAACACATGCTGCAGACCTTAGGGACCTTCCCTGGTCACAGGGCCCTTAGTACCACTGGTACCGTTTACAAGGGACTTATCTGTGTGCCAGGGGTGTGCCAATTGTACATTTATAGTGTAAGAACACTGGTGCTGGGGCCTGGTTAGCAGTGTCCCAGCACACTTCTCAGTCAAGTCAACATCAATATCAGGCAAAACGTGGGGGAGGGGGATAAGTGCAACAAGGAGCCATTTTCCTACAGTTCATACATTCTAATGGAAGGTGTAAATATCCAAACTCTATGACTGCAGGAGCCAAATTGCTAAGTTTATTACACTAGGATTGGGATGCCTGATTTGACCTTTGTTCTGTGTTAACAGATCTAGTTTGTTTGGAAGTTTGTGATGGGGCACTACTGACAGATTGTTGTGAATTAACAGGAGAGGGGGAAAACGTAAGCAAGTATCCGTGACCAGTTGATCCATAGAGCATTGCCTTTGGACTGAGGGTGTGGGTGTCTGGATGCGAAGTTTTGGCATTTTGCGTTTTCGCTTGTTGCGAAAAGGTCTATGGGGGTCATTTTGACCTTGGCGGACGGCAGAGGACCGCGGCGGCCATTCAGACATTTCCTCTGGGCCCAGAGGAAATGCCCCTGCAACGAGGACGCCGGCTCAGAATTGAGCCGGCGTAGTTGCAGGGGTGCGACGGGTGCAGTTGCACCCGTCGCGTATTTCAGTGTCTGCTTAGCAGACACTGAAATACTTTGCGGGGCCCTCTTACGGGGGCCCCTGCAGTGCCCATGCCATGGGCACTGCAGGGGCCCCCAGGGGCCCCGCGGCACCCCCTACCGCCATCCTGTTCCTGGCGGGAGACCCGCCAGGAACAGGATGGCGGTAGGGGGTGTCAGAATCCCCATGGCTGCGGAGCGCGCTCCGCAGCCATGGAGGATTCACAAGGGCAGTGGTAAACCGGTGGGAGACCGCCGGTTTACCCTTTCTGGCTGCGGCTGAACCGCCGCGGTCAGAATGCCCTCAGGAGCACCGCCAGCCTGTTGGCGTTGCTCCCGTGGTCGGTGACCCTGGCGGTCACCGGCCGCCAGGGTCAGAATGACCCCCTATGTCTGGTGTTCCCCACATTTGAAAGTAATGTTGAAGTACCTGAGGGTGAATTTCCCACGTGTGTATTTGTTGCTGCGTCCTGCTTAGAAGGTCTGCTAGCTGGTTGTGTTTCCCTGGGATGTATTCCGCTAGTAAATGAATCTGATTGTGAATTGTCTATTTCCATATTGTTTGAGCTAGAAGGGACAACTGGGATGACTGTGTCCCCCCCTTGTTTTTTCAGATAATACATCATTGTCATGTTGTCTGTTCTTATTAAGACTGTCTTGTGTATGATCAGAGGTTGAAATGCTTTGATGGCCAAGAACACAGCGAATAATTCCAAGTGGTTTATGTGGTAAGGTGATTGTGTTAAGTCCCATTCCCCTTGTATGGTTAGGTTGTTGAGATGAGCTCCCCAACCTGTCATTGACGCATCTGTTGTGATTATGGTCTGTGGCAGTCAGTCTTGAAAGGACCGCCCTTTTGTTAATTTGTTGTGATTCCACCATTGCAGAGATTTGTAAGTCTGGCAGTCTAACAACACTAGACCCTGTAACTGACCTTGTGCCTGAGGCCATTGTTGTGAGAGACACTGTTGCAGTGGTCTCATGTTTAGTCTTGCATGCAGTACTATTGCTATACATGATGCCATCATTCCCAATAGCTTCATGATAAATCTTACTGTGCAAGTTTGGTTAACCTGGATTTGTGATATGAGGTATTTTCTGTGGATTTGGGTAGGCTAATGCTGTTTGAGGATTGAGAATTGCACCTAGATAAGGTTGAATCTGTGCTGGTTGAAGAGGAGATTTCTGGTAATTGATTGTGAACCCTAATGTATGTAGGGTATGTATTGTGTATTGAGTGTGTTGTTGACACTGGAGAATAGTGCTGGATTTTATTTACCAATCGTCTAAATAAGGGAAGACATGTATGTGTTGTCTTCTGGGGTGAGCTGCTACTACAGCTAGACATTTTGTGAAAACCCTTGGAGCTGTTGTTATCCCGAAGGGTAGTACTTTGAATTGGTAGTGGTTGCCTGATATTACGAACATTAAGTACTTGCGGTGAGCTGGATGTATGGGAATGTGGAAGTAGGCATCTTTGAGATCTAACACAGTCAAGTAATCGTGTTTTTGTACTAGGTGAATGACGTCCTGTAGAGTGACCATGTGAAAATGTTCTGACATGATATATAGATTTAGAGGTCTGAGAGTACCATCCTTTTTTGGTATAAGGAAGTATAGCAAATACACTCCTGTCCCTAGCTGTGAGATGGGAACCATTTCTATTTCCCCTTTTAGTAATAGAGATTGCACTTCTTGTTTTAGTAGAACAGTGTGTTCTGGAGAGGGTCTGTGAGAATGAGGGGAAATATTTGGTGGAGTAGAGATCTGTTCTATACAATAACCATTGTGGATAATTGAGTACCCACTGATCTGTGGTGATGTTTTGCCAGTGAGAGGAAGTCATTGTTTTGTGGGTGTTGTAGCACTCTTTGAGGCAGTCAACTTTCTGCCTCTGTAAGAGCCTCTAAATGACCCTTTTGAATAATATTGCTGCATTTGTTTTGGATGGGAGGTGGAAGCCTCAGTAGTTTGGGTTTTAAAACCTTCCCTAAACTGTTGTTTACAAAAGGAACCCCCGAAAAGGTGTGGTATATAGGGCTCCCATGGCTTTTGCAATATCTGAATCCTTTTGGAGTTTCTGAATAGTAGTATCTACTTCTGGTCTGAAGAGATGCTGTTTATCGAAAGGCATGTTAAGCACTGCCTGCTGTATTTCGGGTTTAAAACCCGAGGACCTTAGCCAGGCATGTTGTTGGATTGTTATGCTAGTATTAATACTTCTAGCTGCAGTGTCAGCTGCGTCTAGGGCAGATCTAATCTGGTTATTTGTAATAGCCTGTTCCTCTTCTACAATTTCTTGGGTAGATACTACAAGAATTCTTGCATTTCATCCCAATGTGCCCTGTCATATCTTGCCAACAGGGCCTGGGAATTGGCAATACGCCATTGGTTAGCTGCTTGTGTAGCTTCCCTTTTCCCTGCAGCATCAAACTTCCTACTTTCCTTGTCAGGGAGTGGGATATCCTTGGAAGACTGACTACTAGCTTGTTTCCTGGCTGCACTGACCACAATAAAATCTGGTGGCAGTTGTTGTGTAATGTAGACTGGGTCTGTTGGTGCAGGCTTATATTTGCTATCAATTCTTGGGGTTAGAACCCTAGCTTTGACTGGTTCTTTGAATATGTTGTCTGCATGTCTAGGCATACCAGGAAGCATCGGAAAGCACTGGTAGTGTTTATCGGTAGCGGATAATGTATTAAAAGGAAATCCTCTTCCAAAGGTTCTGCATGCAATTGGACCCCATGATATGCAGCTGCCCTAGATATGACTTGGGTGTAAACTGTACTATCCTCTGGTGGTGATGGGTTAGTAGGATAAAGATCGGGATCATTGGATGGTACAGGGTCAGAGTCATACATGTCCCAAGGGTCTACTGTGTCTCCCTGTGAGTAGGTGTGGGAGTGTGATGGTGGTGGTGGTGGGGTAGTAGGTGGTGGAGAAAAAGAAAGTTGTGGCGAATGTGGTGGAGAAAGCTGGAGAGGTGATGGCTTCTCCGTTCGCTTAAAGGTTTTTGATGGTGGTGGAGCAGTATCAAGAGTCTCTTGAAATGCCAGCTTTCTTTTAGTCTGTGAAGGTGAAGAAGCAATCATTTTTACAGTCTCTTTGTGGATGTGTATTCTTCTTTACTTACTGTCCATAACCTCCAAAATTGGTTGGATATCAGATTCCTCTATTTGATATTCTGATGTTTTTGTGCCCTTAGAGGATTGTTCACTGGCTGTTTTGGGCATATGTTTCAAACGGCTCAAAAGTCCTGTCTTTTCTGTTTAGAAGGATGTTTTTGGCTCCTTAGCAGTTCCGAGCTTTTTTGGTCCTGAAGATAGTAGCCGAGGTTTCGGCTCCAAAGCCGGAAGCAGTCATTTCGGAACCGAAGATTGTAGGCGTCAGCTCAGCTCGGAGGTGGAGCTTCTTATTCTTTTGCCAAACTCCGGCACCTAAACAGGCGTCGGTCGCTGACAACTTTCTTTCGGGTGGAACCATGGCTTTCAAGTAGTGATGCACCCAAGGCCTTGCTAGATTTTATGGAAGTGGGTGTAGGGGGAGGTATACTCACATGCTGTGCCGCTGTGATCGGTTGGCTGTCATCTTCTGATCCTGGTTCGGAGTCAGCATCTTGAATCAACACAACCGTCTGTGCCTGTTCCTCCTTTAAGGGGTTGGTGGACTCTGTATATTTCGATGCCATCTCGAGTCTTCTTGCTCTTCGGTCATGCAGTGTCTTTTTTGGCCGAATGAACGGCAAGCTTCACAATCCTCTTTTCGATGTTCAGGAGAAAGGCAAAGATTACATACCACGTGCTGGTCAGTATAAGGGAATTTTGCGTGGCATCGAGGACAGAATCGGAATGGAGTCAGATCCATCAGGCTATGGCATGGTAGGCCTGAACAGGCCCAAGAAGGGTGCAAGCGCCCAAAAGGGTGTTTTCTTGATCCCGACGGTACTATCGGATCAATTGCAGATGTAAACACAGTCGAAACAATACAGACAGTATAATAAAGCGAATTTAAAGTTTCTGAATCGAAAGTCTCAGAGCGAGAGGGAACACGTCCCAACCCGACGGCGGAAAGAAAACAATCTAACAAAGGATTCGATGCCCATGCACACTATCACTGAGAGGAGGAGTCACTCCTCAATATATGTCATATATGAACCACTTTCAAATTTCTATAAGTTATACTTACAGCTCACATTTATACTTAGGCACCACCTTCAAATTAATATAACTTGTGGAGCTCCGTACACGGTCTTGTCACCTCGCTCGCCATACTACATGAACTATAACTTGCCACTATACCATGCACTGTGTTCCGTCAATTTATGTACTTTCAGGTGTGATAAGAGTTCTTATTAATGTAATGATTTCAGATTCTATAATTTATGCACTGGCATAGGTAATGCATAGAGAAGGGTTAAGTTAGTTCATGTAGTGTGGCTTATTTCTATGCCTTTGTTTAAACAGTGATTTATCCATAAACCACGTTTCAATATTACACTACATGAAGACTATACACATGTGCATGTTCATCAAGGAAATTGATGAAATGTGTGGATTTTCATTCACCACCCTATGACATGTTCTGCTTTGTTTTATTTGGACAAATTTACAAACATTATTTAGGTTCTTTTAGCAAATGGATTTTCGAACAATGACTCAAACATGCAATAAATACATACAAAGTCTACATTTACGGAAAAAAACTGAAAAGGGAAAAAGAAGTCATGTCACAATTGATGTTGTGTTTCTAGTGTTAAACAAAAATCTTCCAAAGGGAGGATGGTTAGTCTTTGCACTGCATGTCATAATGAGTCATGATCACAATGGTTTGTTGAGGAAAATTTAAAGGGAATTTAGGTAGGGTATGGGTATGGGTATGGGTATGGGTAACAGCTTTCTGTAATACAAGAATGACAATAAAAGTTACATTGCTATGAAAGAAAGCTGATACTTTTCTTGAGAGTTATGAAAGGGAAAGGCAGATTGCACTTAGAACTTCACGATCATCTGAAAAGTCTTCTGAAAATGTTGAAGTGAGGGGCAAAAGGGTAGTAAAGTTTCAGCTATTGAAATGAAACTTTCTTTGCAGAAAGGATTAACTCCTGTACAAGGGTTCTTAGGGCACAATTTACAGACAGTTAAGGCAATGGAATTGTCAGTTTAATTATTATCAATAATCACAATTAATAACACTGAAAAAATACTTTAAATGTTTTACTTTGAAGCTACTGTACTGTTACCATACCCATCTCTAAGTATTCATAGAAAAGGCCCAAATTCCCAAATGTCTGTAAGTCATAGTCTTGCTCCCATCGGCTATACAAGTTCTCAGGGTGACCTCTGGCTTTCCTTCGCCCCCACCAGTTCCAAATCCAACTGCAAAAGAGAAACTAAGTGGTCAGAAATATTGGCTTTACATTGATATTTGTCTTTAACACATTTGAAATGATCATTGTCTTTCAGTCGTTCACTACTTATAGGCCTAGGAATTTAGCAGACGGACAAATACAATAAACCTAATTTCCATCCTTTATTTCACTTCAGCACTTATGGCGGCAGCTCGTTTATTTGATGATCACAAACGTGACGGACATCCTGCCCGCTTTTTTTTACAAGTTCCATAGGAAATAATGGAACTTGTAATACGGCGGACGGATATGCGTCACTTTTGTGACAGAGTATCCCATCTGCCAAGGTCGTAATCAGGCCCTTTATGTCCGTACTACCACTAGTTCAATGTTCAATTTACAAAATTCAAGTTTATGTCCCCTGCATTGTTAATTTGATTGTTCTCACCAGGATTTAAAATTAAGGTAGTCAAGTGACTGGTTTATATGTTGATACCTTAGCAATGATATAATTGACAAGGTGTTCGTTTTCTAAAGTGAAAGGTGGTCAGCATCTTTAGAATGCATTTGGCTGTAAGGTGTTTTGCAGAGGCTGACATTCTTATATAATTAAGTTCCTTCCAGAGAAATGAGGCTACTGCAGACAAAGAGGGGCTTTTACTGTGCTTTATTGCTTAAGGTTGTGACAGATGGAATTACTAGAAAGCTGCCTTACTAACATGGCTGATAGTAAAGCAACCACTGGCTATGAATATGGTTATAAAGCATAAATAGTTAGAAATGTTGCTGCTGACTTCCTATGTTCAAGTGACATTTCTATGACTGTTTTCAGTTAGTGTATGAATAATCCATTGCTTCAATAATTCTTTACTGAAGAATCATAGATTCATACAGCATTGAGCTTTCCCAGGTATGAATGTGTACTGTAATTTAACTGTTTGGATGAAGTGCTGAATGGAAAGCATATCACTTGAGAGGAGATACCATCACTTGAATAAACCTTTATCTAAAGAAGTCTCATCAACTACACTTTACGTCACTTCAGTAGAGCCCCGAGAATGTCTTGTTTCAGCATATCCATGGAAACCCTAATCTACTAGAAACTCAAGCTGGACATCCTTGTCCCTTCTGACTTGATTTTGAAAACAGTGTTACACCATTTCTGCATTAAGTGAATTATAAATAATTCATTTATGTTTGTGCTCCTCTTTTCGTTTTCTGAAAATAGGCCTATATTTGGCAAATGCATTGCATTATTTCCAATTCTCTCCGTAGGCTACACAGACCGTTGAAGAAAGTATGCAATATGATTGCTCTATTCTTGTTATGCCACTTTATGTGTATTATCTGCACCATACTATAATAGATTTTGACACTGCATGTGAGAAATCCCTATGTTGAGTGATGGCCCACACCAGAGTCTTTAGGTATAACCATGATTTAAAGTGGATAAACAGCAAATCACATTTAGTAGCTTGACGCGAGCAGCAAGGAAACACCCTAATCAAAAATGTACGTTGTTTACAAACCAAACACATAACACAGTGCAAAACAACAAACCTACAATGTTTAACCCCTTCTGTGCCGCAGACGTAGTGGTTACGTCCTGCGGCACAGTGCTGCTGTGCCGAGGACGTAACCACTACGTCCTCGGCACACAGCCCAGAGGGAGCGCTCTCGCTCCCTCTGTGTGCTTCCCCCCCACCCCCCAAAGTCAGGGATGGAAGGGGAAGCCCTTCCCCTTCCACCCCCGGCCCCCCCCACCCCCCCATAATGACGTCAGCGCGCGATCGCGCGCTGACTTCATTATGGGGATTTCGCCGCACAGGAAGCCATTTGCTTCCTGTGCGGCGAACGGAGAAGAGGTGAGTTCCTCTTCCCGGTGGGTGGGGGGTTTGGGCTAAAGAGGCACCGGGGGAAAGGAAAGGCTTTTCCTTTCCCCCGGTGTCTCTTTGAGCATTCCTGCTGCCCGATCGCATTGCGATCGGGCAGCAGGAATGCCCACTAGACGCCAGGGATTTTCTTTTTTTTGTTTCACTTTCTTGTTTCTGTGTCGGGGAGCGGCCCCTTGAGCAAGGGTCGCTCCCCTTTGGGGGGCATGTGTGTTATGGCCATTTCTGCCCCCCTTGGGGGCAGATTGGCCTACTTTTTAGGCGGATCTGCCCCCAAGGGGGGCAGAAACCACTGGATCACCAGGGATTTATATTTTCTGTGCATTTATGTTGGGGGGGGTGCCCCCTTGGGCAAGGGGCGCCCCCCCCCAAGGGGGCAGAGAACTGTTGGCCTTTTCTGCCCCCCTTGGGGGCAGATCGGCCTATTTTTTTTAGGTCCATCTGCCCCCAAGGGGGGCAGAAGCCACTTAGGCACCAGGGATTGTGTGTGTAGTGAATGGGGGGGCGCCCCCTTGGGCAAGGGTCGCTCCCCTGTGGGGGGCATGTCCTTTAGGGCCATTTCTGCCCCCCTTGAGGGCAGATTGGCTACTTTTTAGCCAGATCTGCCCCCAAGGGGGGCAGAAAACACTAGATCACCAGGGTTTTTTTTTTTTTTTTTTTTGTGTGGGGGGGGTGCCCCCTTGGGCAAGGGGCGCCCCCCCCAAGGGGGCAGAGAACTGTTGGCCTTTTCTACCCCCCTTGGGGGCAAATCGGCCTATTTTTTTAGGTCCATCTGCCCCCAAGGGGGGCAGAAGCCACTTAGGCACCAGGGATTGTGTGTGTAGTGGATGGGGGGGCGCCCCCTTGGGCAAGGGTCGCTCCCCTTTGGGGGGCATGTCTTTTGGGGCCATTTCTGCCCCCCTTGAGGGCAGATCAGCCTATTATTTTTAGGCTGATCTGCCCCCAAGGGGGGCAGAAACCACTAGAACGCCAGGGATGTTTTTTTATGTGTTTATTTTTGTGGGGGGGCGTCCCCTTGGGCACGGGGCGCCCCCCCAAGGGGGGCATTGACCTGTTGGCCATTTCTGCCCCCCCTGGGGGCAGATGGGCCTATTTTTCTAGACCCACCTGCCCCCAAGGGGGGCAGAAGCCACGTAGACACCAGGGATAGTGTGTGTGTGTGTGTGTGTGTGTGTTAGTGGATGGGGGGGGGGCTTGGGCAAGGGTCGCCCCCCACTTTGGGGGCACATGTACCCAGGCCATTTCTGCACCCCTTGGAGACAGATCAGCCTATTATTTTTAGGCTGATCTGCCCCAAAGGGGGGCAGAAACCACTAGAACGCCAGGGATTTTTTTTTATGTGTTTATTTTTGTGTGGGGGCGTCCCCTTGGGCACGGGCACCCCCCCAAGGGGGGCATTGACCTGTTGGCCATTTCTGCCCCCCCTGGGGGCAGATGGGCCTATTTTTCTAGACCCACCTGCCCCCAAGGGGGGCAGAAGCCACGTAGACACCAGGGATAGTGTGTGTGTGTGTGTGTGTTAGTGGATGGGGGGGGGGCTTGGGCAAGGGTCGCCCCCCACTTTGGGGGCACATGTACCCAGGCCATTTCTGCACCCCTTGGAGACAGATCAGCCTATTATTTTTAGGCTGATCTGCCACCAAGGGGGGCAGAAACCACTAGAACGCCAGGGATTTTTTTTTATGTGTTTATTTTTGTGTGGGGGCGTCCCCTTGGGCACGGGCGCCCCCCCAAGGGGGGCATTGACCTGTTGGCCATTTCTGCCCCCCCTGGGGGCAGATGGGCCTATTTTTCTAGACCCACCTGCCCCCAAGGGGGGCAGAAGCCACGTAGACACCAGGGATAGTGTGTGTGTGTGTGTGTGTGTTAGTGGATGGGGGGGTGCTTGGGCAAGGGTCGCCCCCCACTTTGGGGGAACATGTACCCAGGCCATTTCTGCACCCCTTGGAGACAGATCAGCCTATTATTTTTAGGCTGATCTGCCCCCAAGGGGGGCAGAAACCACTTAGGCACCAGGGATTGTGTGTGTAGTGGATGGGGGGGCGCCCCCTTGGGCAAGGGTCGCTCCCCTTTGGGGGGCATGTCTTTTAGGGCCATTTCTGCCCCCCTTGAGGGCAGATCAGCCTATTATTTTTAGGCTGATCTGCCCCCAAGGGGGGCAGAAACCACTAGAACGCCAGGGATGTTTTTTTATGTGTTTATTTTTGTGGGGGGGCGTCCCCTTGGGCACGGGGCGCCCCCCCAAGGGGGGCATTGACCTGTTGGCCATTTCTGCCCCCCCTGGGGGCAGATGGGCCTATTTTTCTAGACCCACCTGCCCCCAAGGGGGGCAGAAGCCACGTAGACACCAGGGATAGTGTGTGTGTGTGTGTGTTAGTGGATGGGGGGGGGCTTGGGCAAGGGTCGCCCCCCACTTTGGGGGCACATGTACCCAGGCCATTTCTGCACCCCTTGGAGACAGATCAGCCTATTATTTTTAGGCTGATCTGCCCCCAAGGGGGGCAGAAACCACTAGAACGCCAGGGATTTTTTTTTATGTGTTTATTTTTGTGTGGGGGCGTCCCCTTGGGCACGGGCGCCCCCCCAAGGGGGGCATTGACCTGTTGGCCATTTCTGCCCCCCCTGGGGGAAGATGGGCCTATTTTTCTAGACCCACCTGCCCCCAAGGGGGGCAGAAGCCACGTAGACACCAGGGATAGTGTGTGTGTGTGTGTGTGTGTGTTAGTGGATGGGGGGGGGCTTGGGCAAGGGTCGCCCCCCACTTTGGGGGCACATGTACCCAGGCCATTTCTGAACCCCTTGGAGACAGATCAGCCTATTATTTTTAGGCTGATCTGCAGAAACCACTAGAACGCCAGGGATTTTTTTTTATGTGTTTATTTTTGTGTGGGGGCGTCCCCTTGGGCACGGGCGCCCCCCCAAGGGGGGCATTGACCTGTTGGCCATTTCTGCCCCCCCTGGGGGCAGATGGGCCTATTTTTCTAGACCCACCTGCCCCCAAGGGGGGCAGAAGCCACGTAGACACCAGGGATAGTGTGTGTGTGTGTGTGTGTGTGTTAGTGGATGGGGGGGGCTTGGGCAAGGGTCGCCCCCCACTTTGGGGGCACATGTACCCAGGCCATTTCTGCACCCCTTGGAGACAGATCAGCCTATTATTTTTAGGCTGATCTGCCCCCAAGGGGGGCAGAAACCACTAGAACGCCAGGGATTTTTTTTTATTTGTTTATTTTTGTGGGGGGGCGTCCCCTTGGTCACGGGGCGCCCCCCCAAGGGGGGCATTGACCTGTTGGCCATTTCTACACCCCCTGGGGGCAGATGGGCCTATTTTCTTAGGCCCACCTGCCCCCAAGGGGGCAGAAGCCACTTAGGCACCAGGGATAGTGTTGTGTGTGTTTTTTTTGTTTTTTTTTGTTTGAGGGCTGTCCCCTTTGGCAAGGGTCGCTCTCCATGGGGACACAGTACTAAAGGTATTTTTTGGCTTCCTTGGGGCAGACAGGCCTATTTTTTTAGTAGGCCCATCTGCCCCTATGGCAGAATCCACTTAGGCACCAATTTCTAAAATGTTTGATGGTGGGGTGTTTGTCAACTGAAGAAGTCTTTGCATTTGTGTTAAAAAAATGTTTTCCTCCTTTTTGTT
Source organism: Pleurodeles waltl (assembly GCF_031143425.1). Classification (NCBI taxonomy): domain Eukaryota; kingdom Metazoa; phylum Chordata; class Amphibia; order Caudata; family Salamandridae; genus Pleurodeles; species Pleurodeles waltl. The sequence goes on along the minus strand of NC_090440.1, from coordinate 107,114,343 downwards.
CTAGTTCAAAGCTTTTGCTTTATTTGCTGTGGCTCCTTGCGGTTTTGGCGGTGGTTGACCTGCAGTTTGCACAGTTGCATGTTTTAGGTAAGTAAAAACAATTTACTCCAAAGGAGTATTGTTGCCATGCATGAATGACATGTTTGTAGGGGGTGTACTAAATGCAGGATTGTGTGTGAAATTGTCCTTAGGTTTGTGCACAATGATATTTGTTTTGTCTTATTTCTAATTTGCCTTTCTTTCTTTCTTTTTAGTGGGATATCATTGGTGATTGCTGTGTAGTTGCTGGTGAATCAAGCTTTTTCAGGCAAGTGAGCGGTATAGTTTTTGAGTTTGTAACTCTTACTAACAAAGCTACACTTTGTTACTTGTCTTACACAGTGCTGGTTGTTGGTGGTGAATTTGTCCAGTTAATTTTAGCAGGAGAGATCATGGCTAGCCGCAGGATGACCGCTCAGCAGGTGGTTGGTATGCTTTTTGAGTCACAGTCTGATCATGACTATGAGACGGACTCTGCATCTGAGGCAGAGGAGGAAGTCAGAGATTCTGGCAGTGATGTTTCTGTTGGAGGGGAATCTTCTGATGATGAAGCCACACTCAGTGCAGATGAAGGTTCTGTTTTAGAGGAGGACATTGATGTGCCAATAGTGCAGCAACCTGGGGCTGAAAGGTTTCCCGTTAGAAGACCTGATGTCTGGGTTGCCCCAAACATGGAGCAGCCAGAGTTGCCTGCCTTTACTGGTCTCCCGGGGTGTAACGCCAATACAGAGAACTTTATGCCTATCAATTTCTTTGAGTTATTCATGGATGATGTGTTTTTGGAAGAGATTGTTGAGCAGACTAATTTGTATGCGGAGCAGCATTTGAGGGACAACGCTGCTAGACTTAGGCCACACACTAGAGCTGCCCAGTGGATTCCCACAAATTTGGAGGAGATAAAAAAGTTTTTGGGTTTGACTTTTTTGATGGGGTTGATAAGGAAGCCGTCACTGGCTTCTTATTGGTCTACTAGTCCCTTGATGGCAACAGCTATATTTCCAGCTACCATGAGTCGTAATCGGTATTGGCTTCTTCTTAGGATGCTGCATTTTGTTGACAATGCACGAGATCACCCAGATTCTGACCGTCTTTTTAAGATTAGGCCTGTCCTTGATCATTTTGTAGATCGGTTTTCGGAGGTCTATGTTCCAGGCAAAGAGATAAGTGTGGACGAGTCTTTGGTCCTCTTCAAGGGTCGTTTGGTTTTTAGGCAGTACATTCCTAGCAAAAGGGCACGATATGGAATTAAATTGTATATGCTGTCTGAAAGTAGGACAGGATATGTGTATAGTTTCCGTGTGTACACTGGTAGGGATTCCAATATTGACCCCCCTGGTTGTCCTCCCACTTTTGGAGTTACTGAGAAAATAGTGTGGGATCTTGGTAGACGACTGTTCAACAAAGGTCACCATTTGTATGTAGATAACTTCTACACTGGTGTGCAGTTGTTCAAGGAATTGTTTAGAGTGGACACAGTTGCTTGTGGCACAATCCGTTCTAACCGGAAAGGCTATCCAAGGGAGCTTGTCTGTAAAAAACTTGAGAGGGGACAGTGCTGTGCCTTGCGGAACGAGGAGCTGCTAGCTTTGAAATTTTCAGACAAGAGGGATGTCTACATGCTAAGTACCATCCATGATGAGAGTACTTCCCCTGTGACTGTTTGGGGCCAGGTAGCTGAAGTGCGCAAACCTGTGTGCATTTTAGATTATAATAAGCACATAGGAGGTGTAGATAGAGTTGACCAGAGGTTGGAACCTTATACTGCTATTCGTAAGTCTTATGTTTGGTATAAGAAGTTAGCACTTCACCTCTTCCACTTAGCAACCTTCAATGCTTTTATTGTGTTTAGGGATAGGTCTCCAGACTCAAAGATGACATTTGTGAAATTTCAGGAGTCAGTGATAGAGAGCCTTATTGTGGTGGAACAGGCCAGAGTTCCTAGAGAAGCAGTGGTGGAGGATGTGGCTAGATTGAAAGATCGCCACTTTGCTGAGCACATTCCTCCCACACCCAAAAAAGACTTTCCAGCTAAGAAATGTAGAGTGTGTTTTCGAAGAGGTATCCGGAGGGAGTCTCGAATGTACTGCCCAGATTGTCCTTCAAAGCCTGGGCTGTGTGTCGGTGCTTGTTTTAAGAATTACCACACCCAGAAGAATTTCTGGGAACAACCATGAGTGTAAACTCATGTCTGTTTTGTATTTTCATGTGTTTAGTTTCATGGTTAGCATTTCTGTCATGTTCTTAGTTAGAGCTTTTGTGTTTGTTGTTTTGTAATTCTTTCTACTTAGTTAGGGGTTCCTCTGTTTAAAAAAAAAAAAAATATGATGCCATTGTGTGTGGAGTGGGGCTTGGCTGAGACTGTACATATTGACTTGATGTTGGCTACTGCAACACACTGCCAGCCAAACACCAGTCCACACACTCCCATCAGCTGGTGTGATTGTTGTATCAGGCATGTGGGCGTATGTAAGTGATGGGCCCTTGAGTGGCGCTGTCTGTCGATGTGAGTGTTGTAATGTGCTGGGCCCGTGGCTGGCGGTGTGAATGGCCTTGTGTGTGTCATGTATGAAAGTTGTGTGAATGGACTGTAAAGCGGTTGGTGCCTTGTCGCGGCTTTACAGCTCACGAGCTGTGAGTCATTGGTTCAGTTTTTTGCCTTTCAGTTACTAACAGTGCTTTTCATTTTTGTGAAAGCTCTTGTTAGTAAAATTTGATCCACTGAACCATCACTCACCCTCGTGCCAAATCCAACCAGTATGTGTGGTAAAAATGACCAAACCTGCTCCGCTGTAATCAGGTGTCGCAGCACACCTATGACACGCTAGGTGCCTCAGGTGGGACCCCGATGATGAAGCATGCCACCAACTTGGTTGGTGGGTGAGGGGTCTTTTTCACATAACCTAAGTGTGTTTCTTTGAAAAATTTTAGTGTTTGGCACATCACGGACGTATGTGGACACATCAAAACGATATATTACAAAACTACCTGTGTTTGGGGGGGGAGAGGGCACCTATGTTTTTGGTCCTGTGTGCGGCCTTCATCTAGGGAAACCTACCAAACCCAGACATTTTTTAAAACTAGACACCCCAAGGAGTCCAGGGAGGAGTGGCTTGCGTGGATCCCCCAACATTTTCTTACCCAGACTCCTCTGTAAACCTCAAAATGTGCTTAAAAAAAGCATATTTTCCTGACTTTTCTTCGTACGATCACCACTCCAGCACAAAATTCCTACTCCCCAGTGTTCCCCTCAGTCTCCCAAATAAAATGACACCTCACGTATGTGGGTCCCCAAAGCAGAGTCAGTCTAAAGATGTATAAAAGAATATGTCCTTATAAACTCGCAGTACTATCCCCTGTATCTCTACAAGTTTTGGGCCTTATTCTGTTGGAGGCACCTGGCCCACCCACACAACTGAGGTATCATTTTTATCGGGAGACTTGGGGGAACCCTGGGTGGAAGGAAATTTGTGGCTCCACTCAGATTCCAGAACTTTCTGTCACCGAAATGTGTGAAAAATGTGTTTTTTTAGCCAAAATTTGAGGTTTGGAAAGGATTCTGGGTAACAGAACCTGGTCAGAGCCCCTCAAGTCACCCCATCTTGGATTCCCCTAGGTCTCTAGTTTTCAGAAATGCACAGGTTTGGTAGGTTTCCCTAGGTGCTGGCTGAGCTACAGGCCAAAAACTACAGGTAGGCACTGTTTTCAATGAAAAAATGTGATGTGTCCACGCTGCGCTTTGGGGCGTTTCCTGTCGCGGGCGCTAGGCCTACCCACACAAGTGAGGTATCATTTTTATCGGGAGACGTGGGGGAACGCTGGGTGGAAGGAAATTTGTGGCTCCTCTCAGATTCCAGAACTTTCTGCCACAGAAATGTGAGGAACATGTGTTTTTTTAGCCAAATTTTGAGTTTTGCAAAGGATTCTGGGTAACAGAACCTGGTCCGAGCCCCGCCAGTCACCCCTCCTTGGATTCCCCTAGGTCTCTAGTTTTCAGAAATGCACAGGTTTGGTAGGTTTCCCTAGGTGGCGGCTGAGCTAGAGGCCAAAATCTACAGGTAGGCACTTTGCTAAAAACAGGTCTGTTTTCTGTGATGTGTCCACGTTGCGCTTTGGGGCGTTTCCTGTCGCGGGCGCTAGGCCTACCCACACAAGTGAGGTATCATTTTTATCGGGAGACGTGGGGGGAAGCTGGGTGGAAGGACATTTGTGGCCCCTCTCAGATTCCAGAACTTTCTGCCACAGAAATGTCAGGAACATGTGTTTTTTTAGCCAAATTTTGAGGTTTGCAAAGGATCCTGGGTAACAGAACCTGGTCCGAGCCACACAAATCACCCCATCTTGGATTCCCCTAGGTCTCTAGTTTTCAGAAATGCACAGGTTTGGTAGGTTTCCCTAGGTGGCGGCTGAGCTAGAGGCCAAAATCTACAGGTAGGCACTTTGCTAAAAACAGGTCTATTTTCTGTGATGTGTCCACGTTGCGCTTTGGGGCGTTTCCTGTCGCGGGCGCTAGGCCTACCCACACAAGTGAGGTATCATTTTTATCGGGAGACGTGGGGGAACGCTGGGTGGAAGGAAATTTGTGGCTCCTCTCAGATTCCAGAACTTTCTGCCACAGAAATGTGAGGAACATGTGTTTTTTTAGCCAAATTTTGAGCTTTGCAAAGGATTCTGGGTAACAGAACCTGGTCCGAGCCCCGCCAGTCACCCCTCCTTGGATTCCCCTAGGTCTCTAGTTTTCAGAAATGCACAGGTTTGGTAGGTTTCCCTAGGTGGCGGCTGAGCTAGAGGCCAAAATCTACAGGTAGGCACTTTGCTAAAAACAGGTCTGTTTTCTGTGATGTGTCCACGTTGCGCTTTGGGGCGTTTCCTGTCGCGGGCGCTAGGCCTACCCACACAAGTGAGGTATCATTTTTATCGGGAGACGTGGGGGAACGCTGGGTGGAAGGACATTTGTGGCTCCTCTCAGATTCCAGCACTTTCTGCCACAGAAATGTGAGGAACATGTGTTTTTTTAGCCAATTTTTGAGCTTTGCAAAGGATTCTGGGTAACAGAACCTGGTCCGAGCCCCGCCAGTCACCCCTCCTTGGATTCCCCTAGGTCTCTAGTTTTCAGAAATGTACAGGATTGGTAGGTTTCCCTAGGTGCCGGCTGAGCTAGAGGCCAAAATCTACAGGTAGTCACTTCGCAAAAAACACCTCTGTTTTCTTCCAAAATTTTGGTGGTGTCCACGTTTCGCTTTGGGGCGTTTCCTGTCGCGGGCGCTAGGCCTACCCACGCAAGTGAGGTATCATTTTTATCGGGAGACTTGGGGGAACGCTGGGTGGAAGGAAATTTGTGGCTCCTCCCAGATTCCAGAACTTTCTGCCACAGAAATGTGAGGAACATATGTTTTTTTTAGCCAATTTTTGAGCTTTGCAAAGGATTCTGGGTAACAGAACCTGGTCCGAGCCCCGCCAGTCACCCCTCCTTGGATTCCCCTAGGTCTCTAGTTTTCAGAAATGCACAGGTTTGGTAGGTTTCCCTAGGTGGCGGCTGGGCTAGAGGCCAAAATCTACAGGTAGGCACTTTGCTAAAAACAGGTCTGTTTTCTGTGATGTGTCCACGTTGCGCTTTGGGGCGTTTCCTGTCGCGGGCGCTAGGCCTACCCACACAAGTGAGGTATCATTTTTATCGGGAGACGTGGGGGAACGCTGGGTGGAAGGACATTTGTGGCTCCTCTCAGATTCCAGCACTTTCTGCCACAGAAATGTGAGGAACATGTGTTTTTTTAGCCAATTTGTGAGCTTTGCAAAGGATTCTGGGTAACAGAACCTGGTCCGAGCCCCGCCAGTCACCCCTCCTTGGATTCCCCTAGGTCTCTAGTTTTCAGAAATGTACAGGTTTGGTAGGTTTCCCTAGGTGCCGGCTGAGCTAGAGGCCAAAATCTACAGGTAGTCACTTCGCAAAAAACACCTCTGTTTTCTTCCAAAATTTTGGTGGTGTCCACGTTGTGCTTTGGGGCGTTTCCTGTTGCGGGCGCTAGGCCTACCCACGCAAGTGAGGTATCATTTTTATCGGGAGACTTGGGGGAACGCTGGGTGGAAGGAAATTTGTGGCTCCTCCCAGATTCCAGAACTTTCTGCCACAGAAATGTGAGGAACATGTGTTTTTTTTAGCCAATTTTTGAGCTTTGCAAAGGATTCTGGGTAACAGAACCTGGTCCGAGCCCCGCCAGTCACCCCTCCTTGGATTCCCCTAGGTCTCTAGTTTTCAGAAATGCACAGGTTTGGTAGGTTTCCCTAGGTGGCGGTTGAGCTAGAGGCCAAAATCTACAGGTAGGCACTTTGCTAAAAACAGGTCTGTTTTCTGTGATGTGTCCACGTTGCGCTTTGGGGCGTTTCCTGTCGCGGGCGCTAGGCCTACCCACACAAGTGAGGTATAATTTTTATCGGGAGACGTGGGGGAACGCTGGGTGGAAGGAAATTTGTGGCTCCTCTCAGATTCCAGAACTTTCTGCCACAGAAATGTGAGGAACATGTGTTTTTTTAGCCAAATTTTGAGGTTTGCAAAGGATTCTGGGTAACAGAACCTGGTCCGAGCCACACAAATCACCCCATCTTGGATTCCCCTAGGTCTCTAGTTTTCAGAAATGCACAGGTTTGGTAGGTTTCCCTAGGTGGCGGCTGAGCTAGAGGCCAAAATCTACAGGTAGGCACTTTGCTAAAAACAGGTCTGTTTTCTGTGATGTGTCCACATTGCGCTTTGGGGTGTTTCCTGTCGCGGGCGCTAGGCCTACCCACACAAGTGAGGTATCATTTTTATCGGGAGACGTGGGGGAACGCTGGGTGGAAGGAAATTTGTGGCTCCTCTCAGATTCCAGAACTCTCTGCCACAGAAATGTGAGGAACATGTGTTTTTTTAGCCAAATTTTGAGGTTTGCAAAGGATTCTGGGTAACAGAACCTGGTCCGAGCCACACAAATCACCCCATCTTGGATTCCCCTAGGTCTCTAGTTTTCAGAAATGCACAGGTTTGGTAGGTTTCCCTAGGTGGCGGCTGAGCTAGAGGCCAAAATCTACAGGTAGGCACTTTGCTAAAAACAGGTCTGTTTTCTGTGATGTGTCCACATTGCGCTTTGGGGTGTTTCCTGTCGCGGGCGCTAGGCCTACCCACACAAGTGAGGTATAATTTTTATCGGGAGACGTGGGGGAACGCTGGGTGGAAGGAAATTTGTGGCTCCTCTCAGATTCCAGAACTTTCTGCCACAGAAATGTGAGGAACATGTGTTTTTTTAGCCAAATTTTGAGGTTTGCAAAGGATTCTGGGTAACAGAACCTGGTCCGAGCCACACAAATCACCCCATCTTGGATTCCCCTAGGTCTCTAGTTTTCAGAAATGCACAGGTTTGGTAGGTTTCCCTAGGTGGCGGCTGAGCTAGAGGCCAAAATCTACAGGTAGGCACTTTGCTAAAAACAGGTCTGTTTTCTGTGATGTGTCCACGTTGCGCTTTGGGGCGTTTCCTGTCGCGGGCGCTAGGCCTACCCACACAAGTGAGGTATCATTTTTATCGGGAGACTTGGGGGAACATAGAATAGCAAAACAAGTGTTATTGCCCCTTGTCTTTCTCTACATTTTTCCCTTCCAAATGTAAGACAGTGTGTAAAAAAGACGTCTATTTGAGAAATGCCCTGTAATTCACATGCTAGTATGGGCACCCCGGAATTCAGAGATGTGCAAATAACCACTGCTTCTCAACACCTTATCTTGTGCCCATTTTGGAAATACAAAGGTTTTCTTGATAGCTATTTTTTACTCTTTATATTTCAGCAAATGAATTGCTGTATACCCGGCATAGAATGAAAACCCACTGCAGGGTGCAGGTCATTTATTGGCTCTGGGTACCTAGAGTTCTTGATGAACCTACAAGCCCTATATATCCCCGCAACCAGAAGAGTCCAGCAGACGTAACGGTATATTACTTTCGAAAATCTGACATTGCAGGAAAAAGTTACAGAGTAAAACTTAGAGAAAAATTGATGTTTTTTTCACCTCAATTTCAATATTTTTCTTTTTCAGTTGTTATTTTCTGTAGGAAACCCTTGTAGGATCTACACAAATTACCCCTTGCTGAATTCAGAATTTTGTCTACTTTTCAGAAATGTTGCGGTTTATGGGATCCAGCGTTGGTTTCATGCCCATTTCTGTCACTGACTGGAAGGAGGCTGAAAGCACAAAAAATCGTAAAAATGGGGTATGTCTCAGTAAAATGCCAAAATTGGGTTGAAAAATTGGGTTTTCTGATTCAAGTCTGCCTGTTCCTGAAAGCTGGGAAGCTGGTGATTTTATAACCGCAAACCCTTTGTTGATGCCCTTTTCAGGGAAAAAACCACAAGCCTTCTTCTGCAGCCCATTTTTCCAAATTTTTTTAAAACAATGAAATTTTCACTGTTTTTTGGCTAATTTCTTGGCCTCCTTCTGGGGAACCCACAAAGTCTGGGTACCTCTAGAATCCCTAGGATGTTGGAAAAAAAGGACGCAAATTTGGCGTGGGTAGCTTACGTGAACAAAAAGTTATGAGGGCCTAAGCGCGAACTGCTCCAAATAGCCAAAAAAAGGCTCGGCACAGGAGGGGGAAAAGGCCTGGCAGCGAAGGGGTTAACAACGCATAGGTAAAGAAAAACCTGTGACACATTAAAAACACAAAAGCAGGGAAAATAGGCAAGGACTTCAAACACAGCCTTGAATCTGAGCGAATGCAGAACTGTGACAACTGGCGCCCATACTAAATTGTTCTGATTGTATTGGTGACAAGGAGGAACTGGGTATAGTTTGTAAAAGCATGTTTTCACTATAGGCTTTTGCCCCAATTAGGAATCAAGTGGAGAGGGTATTACTGCAGGGTTTCTGCTCAGCCCAGTGCTGAGTGGGCTGGTGTTCCTGCAACTGATTGGATTGTTCCAAATCCAGCTGTGATGTTTATTAATTGTGCAGGAAAAAAAATATAAATCACATAAGTTAGAATTCTTTCCCCATTTTTTTCCTCTGGCAGGGGGAGCAAATAATGGCCACTTTTCTCACTAGAACTTAGTTTCCCTCTTATCTCCCCTACTCCCCACATGCTCTCCCGCCATCTCTACACAGTGCAGGAGGTAAATGCATACATTAACCCCACAGAATTGGAACTGTAATGAAGCTTTCAAGTGGTTAGTCAGGGACACCAGTACACATGTATTTCACCTTTTCTTTATACAATAGTCCCAATGTTTTCAGGTTATTGAAATAATGTGGTACTAACAATAAATGAAGGGTGACTTTTATATAAACAAGATACAAAATATACCCTACTTTATTCAGGAGCAAACAGTAACATGTCATCGCCTGTGTGAGCCTCAGCTCCTGTTTGGAACACGTAGAGACCCACAATACTAGCGGTCACATTTTAATTTGGTGTGCAACAAAAGGCAGCCCCAGCTCATTATGAATATAAAAGTGGAGTAGCCCTAAAAGAACTCTGCACAGAAAATATTCTCTACCTCCTACAGCGGATCTACCCCTACACAGCCTCGCCCCATATATGGCTACAGACAAACACTTACTCTTGGGTAGTGTTAACATTTCTTTAATACGCCTACAGGTTGACTTTTGTGAAGATCTAAAAAAAAAATAGCCTCCAAGGATCTAGAGAATGGCTGTTGTCTATTATTTACCAAGACACCCCAGTCAAGTGAGGATCAAAAGGGATGCTTAAATAATTGAAAGTCTTAGCACACAGCAGAACCATCTATAAAATATTTTTTTTTTTTCTTTTTGGGGCCAAATATAATTAATGTTGTTGTTAAATTGAGATGCTAACTGAAACCTGCCCCCTTCGCTCACAGACATTTAGAAGGTTCAGTTAGTGCATCATATTGGTGATTAGGACGTATTATTAAATGGCAAAAGAAGTTTGCAGTAATACATGTAAGGAAATTTATCGGACCGGTGCTTGCACGGTCTCATTCTTTCTCAAACTGATTAGTCATTGTGTTGAATAAATGATTATTCCACACCCCAGATTTATTATAGCTCATTTATAGCTTGTTTTGAATCAAAATCATAATGTTGTACAAAAATCTGGTAAGAACCACCCAAGTTATGATGTGCTCGCTTGGTAACTCTCTTCCAAGAGTGACAAAATGCATCATAAAGGTAAGTGATATCACTGAACCCAAATACATTTCTTAGCACCCTCCTGCATTTCATTTGTCCTAGTAGACCTATGCACTTGGCATTTTGAAAGATTATCATACCAACCAAAACATGTTGTGTATGTGCAATAGCCTTGAATTAAGCAAACTGGACTTTTTGCCAATATAACCAACCACAATGATTCCATAAAATGAATGGCTATGAGTACAATTTACTCAATTGAATAAAGCAGGTTGATTTCAGTGTGACATAGTCCTTCATTTGGGCTCATGAAGAATAATCTTTGCGGCACTACTTACGGAACAAAGGCCTCCTGGATGTTACCCCATATCTGTTTTCCAGCCATGACAATAGTGAGCTGTGTTGTCAGTTCTATGAGACAACCTGCTGGATCACACTAAGAGAAAAAATGTGCTGTTAATAAATAAGACACTCACAGGAACATCAAGTTTTAAAGTTAAGGCAATCACGTTAGGAAAACCCCCATGCACCAACTTGGTACTTAATGATGTGGCTAGGTCTGTTGTCTGTGTTCTATAGGCCCATTAGTCCCATTATACTGGGGAGGAGGGGAGTTCAAGTCTAAAATAGTCACACACTGTTTTTAACAGAATAATAGGGACGGCCAATGACATTTTGAATGCAAGTAACCGGTTCTCTGTACACATATGGTAGAGTAAATCATTTAAAAACAGATTTTAGCAGTGGATTAGCAAGCCAAGAAGACATACAGAAAGGAGCAGAACATATAACTTTAAATATCACTGAAACTTATGACTTGTTTAAACAAAAACATACAATATTAATGAACCAACGTATTACGTTAGTAGTAGATGATTTCATAATTTCTTCATCCTAATATACCTTATAACAATTGTCAAAACACCGTTGCAATCTCAGTCGCACAGAAAGTTTAGTTACTGGCATTGTGACATAAACCTATTTCAAATATTCAAGCTATGATTTTAAAGCAACAGTAAGAGATTTTTTTTATTTTTTATTAAAAAGGGTAGTATTGACTCCGGTTTTAAGTGCCAGTCTTGTGCAATAGCAACTACAAAATGAGGTTGTTTAGTAAAATACTGTGGTAAAAAAAGGGTATATTGTGAACAAGCACAGAAGGCATGCTGTTCAAAAATACTTAATGGATGAGTAACAAAGTGAACCAGCCTTCATGTTTACTAAGACGACAGCTGAAATTGTTTTTCTCATGGACCGTACAGTTAGCCAATTCTATTTCAAAAGTATAAGTATAGACAAAGACAATCAAAATGGTCTTACAAACTAACCAAAAGCACATTTTAATATGAAGCTACTAGGTGAGAATTACCACAACAGAGGAATTATCTTATTGTTCTGTAAGACAAGGCAGCAACACCGAAAGAGACAAGTGTCAACAACACTCATTGCATCTGCTACATTACCTCTTCATTTCGCCACTGATTAAAGAGATAGGTGTAGTTTCCAGGGTAGCCAGCAAACTTTCCTTTAAAAAAGGCTACATAGAAACAGGAGGAGTAGTAGTTCACAAACTGAAACAGGAACATTTTCATTGTAAGTCTATTCTCATACTCCAGGTGAGTTCTTGGGACTTCTGTAAATACAAAATGCACACTATTTGCTATTGTGAATTAAACAGAACACTGCAATAATTTTATAAAAATATTAACATTTGTCAGAAGTTACCAGACTTCTAGAAGTAGCTCTACCCTAAGAATATTAAACAAAAAGTCTGTATGTGCAATCTAAAAATCTACATAAATGGAACCAGCCAGATTAAAGGAAGGCTCTTGGTTTAGAATTACTTAATGATACATCTGTGCCTTTATCGCATGCCCCAGAAATTTAGGGAGCTATTCTGCGCAGCTCGTTCAAAGTGCAGTGCAACAGTTAAAAGTATTTTCTACAGATCAATCTGAATTTCTACCTTATTGATTTATTTGCTTGTGAACATCCAGTTTTTATGAATTTGTTAGTAAGTTTCACGTTAAGGACTCAATAGACGATCCACAAGAGAGGAACAAAGCTTTCACATTCAGATCTTGACATTGAAATATAAAAAAAAAGTAAAAATAATCTTCTGATAATTAACCATATAAAGGAAAATACTAGCGTCCAAAAGATAACTTTTATTTTGGTGCCTGAGCCCTTTGTTATTGCCCCAGTCCTACCCTGAGTGCCACCCTGCATGCGAAGTCAGTTTGTTGCTTGACTGCTTCTGTGCCTTCAGATGCAGAGAACAAAACAAAGCAACTGTACCAATGTGCAGATCACTAATTTGGGAATTCCTTTTTTTTTTTAAAAAGAGAGTCTACAGAATAAGTAGGTGGGAGGGCAGTGAGAAGTCTTCAGATAGATAGAGCACACAAAGGACGAACATTAACAAAGGTAAGTATCTTGTTGTTCTGATCGATACTTGTAACCGCATATTGCTCATCTTTAGAATAGATACCAGTATATATGCACGGCTAAAGCGACTAGGAGTGCACATTGCCATATTACAAGAGACACATATGCTAGAAGGGGATTTACGTGACCTGCGCACGAAATGGGGAGGCCTACTGATAGGCACAACGTACTCGGCCTATGCCAGAGGGGTGCTGGTCTGGATAGCGGCGGGAGTCCCATTCCTATTAACGGCACATAAAATAGACCAAGGCGGAAGGTACGTAGTAGCGGAGGGCAGATTAGATGGCAGGCAAATAGCAGTGGTTGGCATATACGCTCCAAACAGGGGCATTACGGGATTTCTCAGCACCCTCACTCCAACATTATTGTCTCACCCCATGGCCCTGGCCCTCTGGGGCGGCGACTTCAACAGCACACCATCTGCAACATTGGATAGATCCCGTACCCAAGCGTGCTCACCAGTAAACAGGAAACCCACAGGCCCCCTACAAGACTGGGCAAGCGTAATGAGTCAACACGACATATGGCGACTAGGTCACCCAAAGCAAAGGGAATACTGATTCTACTCAGCACCACACAACACCCACACCAGAATAGATATAATATGGGGCACCCGAGATATAGGGGCACTGGTCAGCGAGCCGGAATATTTAGCAAAAACTCTGTCGGATCACGCACAACTGAGAGTAACACTGAACTGGGGTAGATCACGACAGGCGATTCCCACCTGGCGGTTCCAAGTGGAAGCACTTCAGGACCAGGCATTCGCTGAAACATTGAAAGAATCTATAAGCCAATACTGGGATATAAATGCCATGTCTGCAACAACATGCGCGACAGAGTGGGACGCCCATAAAGTAGTAGTACGTGGAGTATGCATATCCTCCACGTGGGGAGTGAGACGCTCCTTGCAGGCGGAGATCGGCAAACTAGAGAAGGAACTCAGAGCAGCAGAAATAGCGGTAGCACTAGGGGAAGTCCCTCATACTCAAAATATAATGACGGCGACAGCAAACTCCGTTGTCATGACTATAACTATCACCTAATAAGGCTGCAAACAGAAGGGGACAGATCAAGTAGATTGTTAGCTTGGCTGCTCCGCGAGGACAGACAGCAATCTCCAATAGGGGCCATACGCGTGGGTGCTCAAGCTATGGCCACCACGCAGGCAGAGATAAACGAGGCGTTTAGGAAATATTATTCAAACTTATACACCAAACGCACTTCACTCACTACTCCACAACTCAAGGCTTTTCTCGCAGACTCCCTACTGCCGCAATTATCACAAATAGACAGAGAAAAAATAGAAGCCCCCATGACAATGGATGAAATAGAATTAGCCCTTGCACAGCTGCCTAGGAATAAAGCGCCTGGCGCAGATGGCCTCCCGTCGGAATATTACAAAGCCCACCTATCTTGCCTGAAACGTCATCTTCTAAGGGTGTTTGCAGAAGCGTGGACTAATGAATGCCTGCCCACATCCCAAAGAGAAGCTATGATAGTGGTACTCCCTAAACAAGGTCGTGATCCCACAGATGTCAAATCCTATAGACCACTATCACTTCTAAACGTAGACTGTAAAATACTAGGCAAAATACTAGCTAACAGATTAGCCCCCCTCATGCACTCACTGATACATACAGACCAAAATGGCTTCATTGCGAGGCGCAACAACTTTCTAAATATTCGCAGACTACTGAGCATAATGGGGGATACTCCCCGTGATACACAAGAGGAAATAGTGCTTTCATTAGATATCGAAAAAGCCTTCGATACGCTCGAGTGGGATTACCTCTTGGCTACAATGGCCCGCATGGGAATAGGTCCCAACTATATCCGCTGGGTCCGGACATTGTACTCCAGCCCAAGTGCAAGGGTGAAGACGGGTGGGGTGATTTCCGACAGCTTTTCGATTTTCCGGGGTACGAGGCAGGGCTGCCACTTATCCCTGTTACTGTTTGCTATTGCAATGGAACCTCTAGCGGCAAGAGTACGCCTCATGGAACACAAATGGGGAATAACCAGGAACGGGCTCTATCACACGATCTCGCTATACGCAGACGATGCCTTAATATATATCCGAAATGGCCGTGCACTCGTTCCCTTGGTGATATCCTTATTGGCTGAGTTTGGAGACCTGTCAGGCCTAGTGGTAAATTGGGAAAAGTCCTGCGTGTTTCCTCTGGCAAGGCGGTCACCCATGAATCAGGATGCTCCTCAGATAGGGCATCTAAAGTGGTGTCCGGAAACGTTCAAATACCTCGGGATAAACATATACCACAACACAGAAGACCTGAGAGATGGAAACCTGGGGAGGGCGCTGACCTCCATAAAAGGCTCACTGCAGTTCTGGAACAAGCTCCCGCTCTCGCCGGCTGGCAAGGTGGTGATCGCAAACATGTTGATCCTACCCAGACTCCTATACTACTTCGCGGCCCTACCGATAACCATTCCCAAAAGCTTTTTCTGAAACTTAAACACAGCGCTGCTGCAGCTCATTTGGGGAGGAGGCAGAGCACGTGTGGCCCTAGCCACGCTACAACGGCCGGTAGATGCGGGCGGGCTGGGAGCCCCCAACTTCGAACGCTATTATGCAGCTGCACAGCTGCAGTGGGTTCAAAATTGGATCCACAGGCCAGCGCAGGCAGAATCTACGGGCTTGGAGTCCTGGTTGAAGGGGACCCCCTTGACAGGGTGGCTGACATCTAAACACCCTAAGTCGGAACACGTTAGCCCACTGCTCGCGGTGGCACACAGGTGCTGGGCTAGATTTGTGCAAAGTGGAGTGGACAAGCTCCCCTATTCCCCACACATACCATTGGACTACCTAATGGGGGGGATTACAGCTGCAATGCGGGCGCCGCGGGCATGGATGGAGGCGGGAATACAGACAGTGGGCGACTGCTTCGAAGATGGCAAGCTTATGTCGTTTGAGGCTCTTCAGGCCCTCACAGAGATAAGCCCTGGCCAGTTCCTGACATACCACGCCATATGCCACGCAATAAAAAAGATGTGGGGGGCAGGCACCTCGGAACCAGCGGTCTCCCCCGTGATACACGATCTCTTACAACACAATGCCCAAATAAAAATAGTATCTAATTTGTACAAAATCCTAAACAAATCTCCTGAGCCACAAGCGGAGAAAGCCCGGGATAGATGGAACGCTGTACTTCCCGCCCCAATCCTACAGGCGGACTGGCCAAAAGCCTTGTATCACACCCGGGGCGTCTCAAGAAATCCAAGATTCAGGTACACTCAATTTAACTACATGCACCAAACATACTTATCCCCTGCCAGGATAAAGCGAATGTTCCCTGGCTCTGAGCCAGTATGCCCCAGATGCAAAGCAGCGTCAGCATCCTTCTACCACATGGTATGGGACTGCCCCAACATACAAACAGCCTGGTCGGAGGTGGTACGGGAGATCTCCGAGCTAACGGGGCTTGAGCTGACAGCAGACCCCGGGTCTTGTTTACTGGGATTAAGGGAGAGACCTAAAAAACAAAAACACTTGCACAAATTCGTAGACCTTGCCTGTTTTATGTATAAGAGATTGATAGTGATGCATTGGAAAGCCTCCAGCGCTCCTGATCGTAAATCTTGGTACATTCTAATACTGCGGTGGGCCCGCACTGAATACCAGGTACTAAAGAAACTGACGCGCGATGGGCGGTACCATACAGGTTGTTCCACCTGGGACACCCTGGTAACTAAACTTGAAGCCAAAAACGATGATATGCCCCCATGAATCAGTAAATACACACCTGCAACATACGCAATATAAATCTCCCCACGTCTCCCACAATAGAGGCGCAGCCCGCAGGGTGGCCAGCCACAACAGCACCAATATCTCCCTCCCCCCCTCTTCCTCCTGTATTCATGCCCCATCAGCTTTCTAACGCAGGATCACCAACAATGCACAGGGCGTGGTATCATTCTGGGAGCCTCTCACACCCACTAGCCTAAACGGGGCCCCTGGAAGAAGGCTAAGCACACAGGCCCGGCAGCATATGGTCCACGCTGGTCACGCGCGTACACCCCCAAAGATAGTTCACACATGTTAAGCTTCAGGCAATTGCAGCAAGAAATGATACTGTAGGATTGGTAGGATTCCGAGATGTGTTCAAAGGGGGGTGGAGGGATTTGTGGTTGTTAAATGGTTTAAACACTGTATAATGCTTTAAGTGATCCTGCTACTGATAATCGTACAGTTTGTATCGCATACTTGAAACATAAAACCAATAAAAATATTTTTTTTTAATAGAATAGATACCAGTGCAGTACCTCCCAACGGTGGAGGGTCCGTGGAGTGGGCTAAAACCAAAAGATTATTCAGGAAAGGGTAGATCAAAAGCCCTTGAATATACTTTATTTGGTGTAAAAAAAGCTATCCGAAGAGACTGAAAGGAATGTCATAAGGCATGTTAAAATATCGATGTGTTTTATCCTGCTCAAAAAATAACAGTATACTATTGCAGGTTTCCTTCTATGGAATATTAAATAAATAACTGAGGTCTTTTCAATTGGTTAACATTTTTGTACGATTAAAGAGGTGTAACATGAACATCTCCTTATACATTCCAATATTTGCCCATAGAGAATAATATTTACTGTCTCAAATCTGACTCACATAGCATGAATTGTTTTCAGATCTTATGTTAACTCACCCATTAACACAAAGAAAGGCAATTGGACTAGTTGAAACAAAAAAAGTTGTTCAATATCAAACTGATGATGCAATGGTAAACAAATCAAACCAGGAATGCAAAATGTATGCACTTATTTTGCAGATTAGCTAAGTTATGATCATAAAGAATAAGAATAAGTTAATTACCTTCTGGTGGATATTCTATCTAAACACAGATTCCTAACCAGCAGACTGGTTCGGAAAACTTTAAACCAGTACTCCTGCATGTTACTATGCTCCAGAAGTGACGAGTGAATCCACATATTGGAGCCACCCTGGCACGCTGACTACAGAGTTCATAAGTCCTGCTGCTGACAAGGAGGTGGAGCCTGTCTTAAGCGCTTTTAGTGTGATTTGGAGTCCAGTAGCATGGCACGCTGTTTTGTGCAGCAGATGGTGTGGGGTGCCTGGCAGGACTACAGAACCCATAAGCCCTACTGTTGATCAGGCAGAGGAGCCTGTCTTGAGCGCCTCAGTGTTCTTTGGAGTCTTGCGGCACAGGACGCATGTGTGATGCCCGTCAGAACCGAGAGGAGACTGGGCTGGGCCCCCCTCTTGTGTACCTAGCAACAAAGTGGAAGCTGCTTGTTTGACTCCTGTTATGAAGGTATTTGCTCCAACCCTGATGAGAAAGAGGAAAGGTGTATCCACTCGGGGTGAAGGGTCAACCAGGGTTCCCTTAGAGTGTTCTACACTGCTTACATAACTATGGGAGCAATAAATGTTGAAATTGGGCTGGTCGACGAGAAGCTGGGCGAAGTAAAACACCAAAACATACAATCAGCAAACACCCTTACAAACACACTGATATGATAACTAAGGTGAATACAACTGAAACTGATAAGAGTTTAGGGATCTATAAAAACAAGGTGTTGCACTTATTTTGAACCCTTGCATGCTTAATGATTACCTATCTAGTTTGGCAAAAACAGGGGTCTACCTTGTCTAACTCGCCTCTGGCCAAAAAGAAAAGAAGGGAAATATTAAGTTTGCCATGCAGAAGCAGAGGGAAGGGAGGAAAAGAAAATAATGTCAGCTGAGATAATCCTATTCCCCAAGCCTGATAAACCTATCTAGGACAAGTTTGACTTGAGCTAAGCTTTATCAGAACTACAGCAAATGTTGAGTGAACACTTTGCTAACTGTCAAATAACACCTGAAGAAAAGATAAAAGGATTCTCAACACAGTTCCAAAGAGATTGAACACTTTAGAAGAAAGACTATCAGGTCAGATTAATGCTCACTAGTTCTGGAACCCAAACTGGTTTGAGGACGCACTGAAAGTTTGAACAATCACCTATCACTTTCATCAGTAGAAGTACTTATGGGCCTACGGGAACACAGGGACAGTCAGAGACATGATCAAAAAGCATGGGGGAATGGTTTAAATAAAAATATATATATATATATATCAATTCTGTAGATATACTGAAGCCATATTTAGATTTGCAGCAAAGTTAGGTCACAAACCTATGGCGCAAGAGTTTGGGAGTATACTAATGGGGATCCACTGCAGAAGGCTGAGGAACAATTCTTGCACAGACTGCTAGGGGTACCCAAGCTTGTCTAACCCTATTTAACTGGAGCTGAGCTATATGGAGATCTAATTAAAATGATACCGTTGCTCTTATGGATCTCAATTTCAGAAATACATGAGACGAGTTTCTTCCGGGAAGTGATCAAAAGACTACGAGGCTCAAAAAACTCAGAGGCGATTTCTTGGCTCTGAAACAGACTTTTACTAGTACAAGGTACCTGAAATATTTAGTAACCCAGAAAGTAGAACTGCTGCAACAAACGACACAGTGAGAGATCTTTTTTGTAACTCAGGAAGACAGATAAGACATGACAGAACTATTGAAGCATACAGTGACAAATCATATAAATATACTGACTTCCAGAAATACCGAGCCATAATGCTTATATCTGAAGAATCTTCAGCATTGGTTATATTTGATGTAATTAATGTTTCCACTTTTTATATAGTTTCCAAAGAAAGAAAGGCACTTGGTCTGCCACCCACCCTGAGTGCTCGAGCATTAACACCTCAGGATGAAGCAACTTGAAATTTATTTTATTTTGTAATATTTTTAGCGTACCAAGAAAATGTTTTTAATACACCTTTTCTGTGAATTAAATATAAAGCATTTTAGTCAAGCTACATCTTTTTCTTACAACTACTCGCCAGTGAACCAATCTGCTTTGCTGTAATCAATTTTATCTAGAGTGAAAATTCAGAAATGGTATGCTTGATGGACTGATGTGTATACAAATTACAAAAGGATTTTAATGTTGAGAAACTTTTTTTTATTATGTTTTATATTGCATTTAATTGTCATTATTTTTTAATTGAATCGTTTTTTATATGCTGAGGTGCACTTTTATTTCTATTTTACTAGTAAAGTAAAGTTATATTGACTGACTGACTGACTGACTACAGGGGGAACATTAAAGGAGGTCAACTGCTGCTGCTCAATCTCCAAGCATGAAGATGCAAATTGTGATGGCTCATGTGCAGTTTCCTGCCATGCTGCTGTACAAGTCAAAAAGTAAAGACGTCACTCAGGCATACACATCAGCTTTGAACATGCTTGGGAAAAAAAGAGAATTTGAGGAATGGCTTAAGTTGTTAGCAAATAAAAAAACGTTAGTTCAAATTCTATGGGATAGTTAAGTCCAAGCAACTCCACAGTAGCTGAATGAACTGCATAACACAATCGCATGTTCTAGCCCCATAGGAAATCTCTGTTTAAACATTACTGCTTCAGTAAGGAGAACGTTCTAGAGCTGTCTAGCACAGCCTTACTCAGGAGCTATAGACAGTTTCAGTACATCCTCGAACTGGAGACAGGAAATCCCCCTGGAGTGAGCACCAGAGAGATTTCCTTTCATATTTTCAGCCTTGGTGCCTGAGGCCAACAGGCACAAATCAAACCAGGGTCAATGTGAGTTGCCCCGAGTGATGTCCACTGACCTTAGTTTGATGTGTGGGTAAGAAAACATTGTGGAATACAAACAAAGCACACTACTCTGGACTTCCCTGGGTGTCTGTTTTTCAGAAGTGTGTGGGTTTCGTAGGCTTCCCTGGGTGGCCACCAAGCCCGGGCTCAAATACTGCGCCTTCCCCCATTGCTGAATCAGGCATTTTTTTTTATTTTTTTTTACAGGAAATGTTAATTTATCCACATTGTGTTTTTGGCCATTTCACTGGCACTAGGCCTACCCACACAAGTGAGGTATCATTTCTATTAGGAGACAAGGGGGGGTCGCTATGTGATAGAAAATGTGTTGATCCATGCAGATTCCAGAACTTTCTATCACAGAAATGTGAGTAAAAGGTGTGTTTTTAGTCACAGTTTGAGGTTTGCAAAGGCCTCTGGGTAAGTAAAGCTAGTGAGCGCAACACAAGTCACCCCACCCTAGATTCCCCTTGAGCGCCTAGTTTTCAGAAATGTACGTTTGCTTGGTTTCCCTAGGTGGCAGCTGAGCTTGGGCCCAAAATTCAAAGCTATCCACATTGCAGAAAATCGGTCCTTTTTCAGTGTTTAAATGTGATGCGTCCTTGTTGCACTTTTGGGCCTTTCCTTTTTACGGGCACTAGGTCTACCCACACAAGTGAGGAACCATTTTTCTCTGAAATCTTGGGAGAATGCTAGGTGGTAGGGAATGTGTGACTCTATGCAGATTATAGAACTTTTCATCACAGAAATGTGTGAAAAATGGGTGATGTTTTGTCAAAAATTGAGGCTTTCAAGGGTTTCTGGGTAATATGTAAATACAACCTTGTGAGAGCTGCACGGGTTACCTACCATACCTTGGGTTCCCCTGAGTGACTAGTTTTCAAAAATATGCAGGTTTGCTAGATTTCCCCAGGTGCAGGCTAAGCTAGGGACCAGAATCTACAGCTATCCAGATTCCCATAATAGAACGTGTTATTACCAACTATCCAGATTGCCATAGTAGATATATCTGTTATTACCAATTCGATTTCTCTGCATCTTTGCCTTCCAAATGTACACCAGTGAGTTGCACAATGCCCTCTAAATCACATGGTAAGAGGTGGTGCCCACAAATTCAGAGATGTACATATAACTGCTGCTACTAAACCCAGTATCTGGTGTATATTTCAGAAATACATAGGTTTCTATTCATACCAAATTGTCACTCTTTAAATTTTACCATATGACTTTCCCTATACTCTGTACACAATGAAAAACCATTGTAAAGTGCAGTTCATTTGTTGGCTCTGGGTAGCTCCTACATCTCCACAAAACCAGAAAGGTCTAGTAGACGTAATGGCATATTGCTTTTGTATATTGGCTAATGTGACTAGAAGATGAAAACATAGTCATAAATTGTCATTTTTTTCCTATCACTTTTCTATATTTTTTTTATTTCAATACTTTGGCCCTCATTATGATTTTTGATTTTGGTGTCTATTCCGTAGACCGCCAAAGTCACACCTGCCATATGACCACCAGTGTTGGCGGTCTGAAGACCGCCATGTTATGACTGCGGGGTGCTCTCTGCCACAATTTGGGTGGAAAGCCGCCAGCAGCCATACTGGCAGTCAGCGGTATAGTATATATATGTAAACGGCGTGGAGGTTTTGTGTTGGCGGGTCGCTGGCGGCGGAGCCAGCACCATGGACCTCGTTCGCTCCCAGACAACCACTATGGCCACCAGGTAAGGTGATCATCCGACAGGGGAGGGAATGGGGGGGGTGGGAGTGTGCATGAATGGGTGTATGCATGTGTGAGAAAGGGGGTTGGGGGTGTTGTGTATGTTTGTGTGTGTGTGTGCTTGTGTGAATTTGTGTATACGGGGAGTGGGGGGAGTATGAGTGCGTGTATGTGGGAAGTGGGGCGGTGTCGTGGCTGTGTGTATGAATGAGTGCACGTGGATGTGTGTGTATATATGTCAGTATGGTGTGTGCGTGCGTGGATCAGGGGTGCGGGTGTCAGTATGGGGACTAGGGGGAGAGGGCGGCTACGCTGCTTGGGGGAAGTGGGGTGCTTGTGATGGGGTTGGGGGGCCTCCTACATGGGGAGGGGGTTGTTGGGGAGTCCTGTTATGACGACACAAATTTGAATTCCTGTTGCCAGTATCCTTTCCGCCAGTGATTTTGTAGCGGGGCTGCCATCACAGAATCCCTGGTGGAAAGGATATTCGTAATACTGCGAGCGCTGTTAGGTGGACCACCGGGTCGAAGGTGGTCAACATTCGGCCAGGCGGTCCCACCGCCCTGGCAGTACAGGGGGTGAACTGGCTGTCATGCAGCCAGTTCACATCCGCAATCATAATTTAGCAGTCCTGTCCCGCCAGGCAGCCAGCGGTCTGACTGCCACCGCTGGCAGGGTGGGACCGCCAAACTCATAATAACCACCTTTGTGTCCTTTGGAAAACATTTAAGGATCTACAACAATTACCCTTGGCTGAATTCAGAGTTTTGTCTACCTCTCAGAAGCTGATAGTTTTCTATGATCACCAATTGGCTTCGCACTGTTTTCCATCACAAACTGGAAGTAGGTTGAAGGCACAAAAATTAGTAAAAATGGGTTACCTCTTTGAAAAATGCAAACGTTGCGGTACAACGATTGTTTTTGATTCAGCTTTGCACGTACCTAAATGCTGGGAAGATGGCTACTTTAGCATACTAAACCTTTCATTGATGCCATTTTAGGGAAAAAAGAAACTTTTGCTTAGTTTTTTCCCCATTTTGCCCCAATAACCCCAAAGTTTAGCTATATTCTCGCTATTTTCTTGGTCCTATTCAAAGTAATCCGCAATCCCTGGGTACCTCTAGATTTCTCACGATGTTGGGAAAAAGGGAGCAAATTTGGCCTCCATACCTTATGTGGAAAAAAGTTATGGAGTTATAAGTGCGAACTACCCCAAATAGACAAAAAAAAGTGCTTTACATTCTGGTGGAAAAGGCCTAGCAGTGAAAGCGTTATGGTTTGCTATTTTGTGTTATACTTACATAATTAGTTTGCACTCCTCTGTTCTCAAAAAAAGAAGAGAGGAGTGCGACATAAATATAGAAATACAACGAGAAATATGATAGCAGTTTAAACCTTTCAGCAAAATTCAAGGTTATTATTAAAGAAACAAACTGCTTGTAACAGAACACTGCAGAACGGCTTGACTGATAACAGAATATAATAACTGTACATGGTCTGTATCCACCGTTCAAAAGCAAACTCATGGTACCATATCATCTTTACTGGCTACATGAACTGCACCATTACTTCTTACCAATAGAGGGAGCCAAATACAAAGGAAACTTCCACAATTGTGACTGGGTTTTCTAAGCAGATAGCAGAAATGTGTGAACTTGCAGAACAGCGTGAACTTGTCAGAGGTCAAGGGGATGAATTTTACGTAAGCGTGTCATTACACAACTAAATATAGCTGCAAAAGATAAAAGTCCAAAGAATGTAATTTAAAGTTTACCAAGCAGTGTAACTGCTGTCCAAATATGAGAGCACATCTTTGGATGATTGTGAGTCTAATTAGAGACCCGCTAACCATCTAGTTAATTCGAAAAGTTTGAGCCAGGTACCGGTTTGTGGCGTCTGCCTAAAGGCTTCCCTCCTTCACGTAATGATTACGTGACGCCTTAATTTCCCATTTGAGCATCTGATTACAGCGGTAAACAGACCCACACGAAATCTTCCGCACCCCTCTGCTCATCTTTTGATCTACGTGTCGTTTTCACTTTCAGGAATATTTTGACTAGAAAAGGAAGCACCGCACTGACGAGGAAAGTCAGAATTCGGATTAGAGAGAATACCAAAAGTTATTAAATTATCGGTAGTAGTTTAAGTGTTCAAAAGTGTCAGACAGTGATGTAAGATCTTCTCCAAAAGAAGCAGCTATAATATTCCTGTTGGGTCTGCCCTGAACTAGGTTCTTGAAAACTTGCTGAATGAGCACAGCCCCCAGTATAAATTAGCCTCCTCGTCTCTTGTTTTGGAGTAGCTGTGGATAATTTAGGAACACTCTTAAAGGAAAATAAGTACATCAGTGTTGGAAAAGAACCATGATCTAACCAGGTAGATCTGGACAGTTCGTATAACATCCAGGCCTATGGAGTCTATTCCTCTACAAATGTGTAATGTTAGGGTCCGACATAAATAATCACACGCGGAGACCAAGTTGGTTAGCTGGCACACAAGAGACTGCGTCACCGCAGTTCTTCTTTTTTTATACCCTCGTGCTCCGTGCCCCTCCCGGACACGCAGATCACGTTAAACCAGCAGGGAGAGCCCGCATGGCTTCCCGCTTACTCTCTACATCCCTCCCATGTTTTACTCCACATGGATAAGAATTAACTGATAAACTTAACAGATGATTTAACATTCCACTACAGCCCCCCCTACAAGGGAGAAAGTGAAAGAAAACAAAAGAAATATCGAATAACCACACATTGCAATTCCGTAACAACCAGCGCATCATATGTGTAAACACTGTCCACTTTCAACGTCCGGAGGCCTTCTTCTTCGGTCACCATCTGTCTCCAACAGTGGTATTGTCATAAACGTGTTACAACAACATATAGGTTATGACTAATCGACTTGACAGATAAAGTCTTTTAACTGACTGTTTGATGCAGGATTAGGGCGTAAGTCATACCTCACATTCCTAGTACGCACACCTCCACGCTCAGGAGCACACACAGGCGGGGTCTGTTCAGTTCCTGCTGGTCCGACGATACTCTCCATCTCTTTAGATGGCGTTGATGGGCCACCATCGGTGTCACCTATCTCGTCTTCTTCTTCAGTCGACTCTCGGAGACCAGCCCTCCGAAAATGCAACACGTTTCTGGTCACTCTCCGTCGTCCTCTGGACGCAGTTATCATCGACCCCTTGACTCCAATGACTTCCCATACCTCAGGATCAAACAGTGTCCTAAACTTTCCTCCTCCTCGACGACATCTCACCACCACTCGATCTCCTTCTTGAAACCCTCGATATTTTGCTCTTCGTTTTAAGCTGGCCTTCTGATTAGTAATCGCTCGTCGCTTTTGAGTGGCTTTGACATCCAACACTGGAGGTTTCCACTTAGGACCTGATGGAATACAGTCACGTGGAGACACTTTTAACATCAGAGCAGAGGGGGCACACCCAGTGGTGCTATGGGGTGTTTGACGGTACGCACTCAAAAACTGGTATAAACACTGTTCACTGTCTTCCTTCTGCTCAACTCCAATCCGGAGAGCCCTATTCAAAGTTCGCATAAACCTTTCGACATCCCCATTTGCTTGAGGCCAGTAAGGCATTATCTTACGGTGATTGTTAGAAATGGGGTCTTTGGTTGACAGTCAGGTTACCCCCTGTTCAAGCAAGGACCCTCACTCTAGTTAGGATAAAAGAGAATCACCCTCAGCTAACCCCTGCTTACCCCCTTGGTAGCTTGGCAGAGCAGTAGGCTTAACCTCAGAGTGCTGGGCGTAAAGTATTTGTACCAACACACACAGTAACTTAATGAAAACACTACAAAATGACACAACACCAGTTTAGAAAAATAGGAAATATTTATCTAGACAAAACAAGACCAAAACGACAAAAATCCAACATACACAAGTCAAGTTATGATTTTTTTAAAGGTTTAAAATAAAAAGAGTCTTTAGGTAGTTGTAACACCACACTAGCGCTGCTAGCGTGAAAATGTACCTGGTTTGCGTCAAAAATAACCCCGCACGGGCGGTGTGCGTCGAAAGTAACCCTGCACGGCTGTGTGCGTCGAAAACAACTCGGCACGGCGGTGCGCGTTGAAAAAGCCAGCCACACGACGATCCGAAAGTCCCGCGGCGCAGGGTGCGATCTCTCAGCCTCCGTCAGCGATGCTGCGCGTCGTTTCTCCTGCTCCGGGCGTCGGTTTTTCGGTCGCGTTTCCTGCGGCGTCGTTTCTCAGCTGCGGAACCGGCGTCGCGTCGTTTTCTCAGCCGCGATCGGATTCGCGTCGATCTTTTCTCCGCACGGCGCTCGGTGCGTGTATTTTTGTCCTTAGGCTGCCAGCCTCTCCTTTCAGGGTCCCAGGAACTGGAAGGGCACCACAGAGCAGAGTAGGGGTCTCTCCAGAGACTCCAGGTGCTGGCAGGAAGAAGTCTTTGCTATCCCTGAGACTTCAATAACAGGAGGCAAGCTCTACATCAAGCCCTTGGAGATTTCTTCTTCAAGATGGAAGGCACACAAAGTCCAGTCTTTGCCCTCTTACTCTGGCAGAAGCAGCACTGCAGGAAAGCTCCACAAAGCACAGTCACAGGCAGGGCAGCACTTGTTCCTCAGCGATCAGCTCTTCTCCAGGCAGAGGTTCCCCTTGATTCCAGAAGTGTTTCCTAAAGTTTGTAAGTTTGGGTGCCCTTCTTATACCCATTTTAGTCTTTGAAGTCACCTTTCTTCAAAGGGGACTCACACCTTCTTGTGAAATCCTGCCTTGCCCAGGCAAGGCCTCAGACACACACCAGGGGGCTGGAGACAGCATTGTCAGAGGCAGGCACAGTCCTTTCAGATGAGAGTGACCACTCCACCCCTCCCTCCTAGCAGAGATGGCTAATCAGGAAATGCAGATCACACCCCAGCTCCCTTTGTGTCACTGTCTGGTGTGAGGTGAAAAACAACCCAACTGTCAAACGGACCCAGACAGGGAATCCACAAACCAGGCAGAGTCACAGAATGGTTTAAGCAAGAAAATGCTCACTTTCTAAAAGTGGCATTTCCAAACGCACAATCTTAAAATCAACTTTACTAAAAGATGTATTTTTAAATTGTGAGTTCAGGGATCCCAAATTCCACATGTCCATCTACTCTCTAGGGGAATCTACACTTTAATCATATTTAAAGGTAGCCCCCATATTATCCTATGAGAGAGAGACAGACCTTGCAACAGTGAAAACGAAATTGGCAGTATTTCACTGTCAGGACATATAAACCACATTACTATATGTCCTACCTTATCCATACACTGCACCCTGCCCTTGGGGCTACCTAGGGCCTACCTTAGGGGTGCCTTACATGTAAGGAAAGGGAAGGTTTAGGCCTGGCAAGTGGGTACACTTGCCAAGTCGAATTTACAGTGTAAAAATACACATACAGACACTGCAGGGGCAGGTCTGAGACATGATTACAGAGCTACTTATGTGGGTGGCACAACCAGTGCTGCAGGCCCACTAGTAGCATTTGATTTACAGGCCCTGGCACCTCTAGTGCACCTTACTAGGGACTTACTAGTAAATCAAATATGCCAATCATGGATAAACCACTTACATACAATTTAAACAGGAGAGCATATGCACTTTAGCACTGGTTAGCAGTGGTAAAGTGCACAGAGTTGAAAAGCCAACAGCAACAGGTCCGAAAAAGATAGGAGGCAGGAGGCAAAAAAGACTGGGGATGACCCTGCATAAGCAAAAGTCTAACAGTGATGAATCAACAACCCATCGAGATATGAGCGAAAGTCTTGCCCCTGGAATGGAGGACCATTGTCTGTTCTAATTTCGTCAGGCAGACCAAACAATGCAACCGTCTTCTGCAGAACTGGCTTTACATTTTCAAACGCTGTTGACGATACGACCTCGACCACAGGGAATTTGGTGTATGAATCAATCAATACAGCGGTCAACCTTCCGTCCGGAAAACTTCCAAAGTCCATGCTCACCTTTGACCAAGGCTTCAGAGTAGCAGGTTCGGTTACTACAGGGCAACTCGGAGGTTCCACCGATGTGATAATACAGGAGTGACACTTCCTTATCATGTCGTCAACATGCTTATCCATACCAGGGAACCACACCTTGGCACGTAACCTTGCTTTGGTTTTAGCCGCCCCTTGATGTCCTTGATGAGCTAACTCAACTACTCGAGACCATAAATGCTGCGGAAGCACAATTCTTCTTCCTCTCAGCACTAACCCATTATTATCGGTAGACAGTTCGTCACGCACCTTCCATATACTTTGCATAGCCAACTTCTGATCTGGTCCTGACCCATTAGTCTTCTCTAAGAAATACTTCCATTTTATGTGGCTCAGCGCCTCTTTAACATGACCCAGTACCACATCATCCTGGGTAGCACTAACAATGTCAGTTACAAGAAGAGCATTCGACATGCAGACTGTACGACCATGCTGACGAAAATCTCAGTACTCTCTTCGTCATGTTCTTGGTGAGCATCAAATACTTTCGGAGTAGGATGACGAGATAGATAGTCTGCAGGATTGTTTGCCCCTGGCCGATAAACAACTGTAAATCGATACGGTTGAAGCAGAACAGTCCATCTTTCAATTCTCGGAGGTGCCAGACGCGGGCTGCCCGCAAAAAATGAAACTAAAGGCTTATGGTCAGTCACAACTTGAAACTCATGCCCATACAAATACAGATGAAAATGGCGGCACGCCCATCGAATAGCTAACGCTTCGCGCTCAATCTGCGCGTACCTAGTTTCAACCGCTGACAAAGCCCGGCTGGCATATGCGACGGGAATCCACTCTTGATGCCCTTGTTCTTGCAACAGAACGGCTCCAAGCCCGACAGGGCTCGCATCTACCACCACTTCTGTTCTCTTGCTGGGGTGGAAATAAGCCATAGTCGACCTGTCTAGCAATGCAGCCTTAATGTCCACAAACGCCTTGTGTGCCTCCGGAGTCCAGTCCCAACAGTGTTGCCCTCTCGTGAGCTGTCGAAGAGGTTCTGACATAGTGGCGAGTTGTGGTATGAACCTTCCACAATATGTGGCCATTCCTAGAAAGCTGCGGACTTCTGTGGGATTTTGTGGAACAGGGGCCTGACGAATTGCTTCAGCTTTCTTCGGGTCTACTTGCAGGCCATCTTTCGAAAAGATGTAACCGAAGAATTCTACAGATGTTTGGTAAAAAGCACACTTCTTTTTGTGCAGCGTCAACCCTGCTTCAGCTAACCTTTTCAACGTTGCTCTGAGATGACAATGATGCTCTTCTCTCGTTCGGGAGTGTATCAAGATGTCATCACTCAGATTGATTACTCCCGGTAATCCAGACAAAGTCTCTCTAATTACATTCTGAAACACCTCAGCAGCTGAGGAGACCCCAAAACTGAGTCTCTTATATCTTCTTAGCCCCACATGTGTCGAAAAGGTGGTGATATTCCTACTCTCTGGGTCAAGTTCTAGCTGATGATACCCAGCGTTAAGATCCAGCTTTGAGAACCACTGTGCCCCATTTAGATCTGCAATTATGTCATCCATTGTGGGCGTTATGTTCCTCTCTCTTCGAATAGCCTTGTTTGGCAATCGCATGTCAACACAGAGACGAATCGCTCCAGGTTGTTTGGGTTTTGGCGCAATCACCAACGGTGACACCCACGGCGTAGGCCCATCTACCTTTTCAATGACTCCTTGGTCTTCCAGCAGTTGCAATTCTTTCTCAACAATAGGGCGCAAATGGAACGGTACTCGGCGATGTCTTAGCGCTACCGGCACCACGCTGTTGTCTATATGCAGTTTGATCCGTTTTCCTTTCAATCGTCCCAGCCCCTCAAAAAGTTGCGGGAACTCACTGAGAAGCTGTTCCACCTGAGTGTCATAGACTTGACGTGCAAAAAATACCAGTTCTAGTTCTTCTGCCGTGTGGCATCCTAACAAAGTGCCACGGTCTCAAGCCACCACATAGAATTTTGCTTCTGTTGACTTGTCCCCACTATTCACAGCCACCTCCACAGTTCCTTTAAGAGGAAGGGGGTCTCTCCCTCCATAGTTATATATTTTTGTAGTCGTTGGAGTAAGTATCGGAGTAGGTATTAGTTTCAGGAAGAGAGTTTCATCCAAGACGTTTACAGACGCCCCTGTGTCAATGAGTACCGATACGACTATGCCGTTGACATGAACGTCACTCATGGGAGGCGGTCTTTTTTTTTGTTGTCTCCCTCCCGTAAAAGAAATTACAAAAATGTCCTCTTCTTCATCTTCGTCGAACACCGAGCCACTCGCCATCGGGTAGTCTCTTACCTCTTCCATACTTTTGGATACCGCTCTAACATTAGCGTCTTTTCCTTTCTGATCTCCTGGCTTATTCCTCCTGGATCTACATACTTTAGCGAAATGGTTTGGTTTACCACAGCGGTTGCACGACTGTCCCTTTGCCGGGCACCCCATATTCGCTCGATGTTCATAGCCACAGCTTCCACAAGCCCTATCACTGGGTTTAGCGGGATTCGGTTTGCGCTGGGTTGCCTGGCGCGTCTGAACGGCATCCACCTGTTCCTCCTTTACCTGAATAGAGCGTGTTGACGACGCTGCAGCTAAGGATTGACCCCTTACGGCTGCCATTGCGTCTGCTCGTACCGCAGACAGTTCATGCGATCGTGTAAGAATCAAAATATCATCAAGGGACATACCCTGCTGTCGAAGAATAAGCTTTCTTAATGCATTGGACCTGCAGCCTTGAATGATTTGCGCTCGGATCTCTTCTTGCTGATTGAGCCCTGTACACAAGCTCGCCAGTTTTCTCAACCTTGCATAAAACATATCCATCGACTCAACCTCTGTTTGTTGCGCCTGTCTCAATTTAAAACGTTCATAGTCAGAATTAAGTTGAGGATCGAAATGCCTATTTAAAGCAGTTACTGCGGCATCAAAATCAGACTTATCTCCTGTATCAGGGAGAGAATCAAAAAGCTCCTGCAGTTCGTCCCCTCCCATCAGCAGCATTACCGATCTACGTACTGCCCCATCCGTTTCTCTTGTTGCGCAAAAATAGTTTTCTAGGCGATTGATCCACAAACACCATATGGGCGCAGCAGTAGCCGGGTCAATCAGTTGGCTAAACGGTGGTAATGACGTGATTGAGGAGTGAACACTATTAGTTAACTGTGCTGGGAGTTGGGGATTTCCTGGTGGTGGCGGTGGTGGATTGGCATTGTCTTGGGGTGGGGCACTCATATTTGCACTCTCACACTTCACTGATTAACAGAATCACCGTTTTATTCTTATCAGACTTGTTATTTGAGGGCTATATCTGTGTTCTGTTTCAGAATCACTTGTGAAGAAAATGAGCAACTACTACTTATTTGTATTCATTGTCCATGAGAGCAAAAAAAAGAGAAGAAGAGAGAGAAAAAAAAAAAATCTTTTTTTTAAATTTTTTTTTTATTCACACATCTCTGCCTCAGCCTTTTCTCTCACCATTCTTCAGTGTTCCTCCCTTGATGATGATTTTTTTTTAAAACAGTTCCCCAACCTCGGGGAAAACACTTGTTGCTGCCCTCTTGCAGCAGCAGAATGCTCACGGAGTGAGCCTTAGATGAGAAAACACTCCAGCGTCACTGTTGCTCCCCTGGCAACAGGACGCTCGAACTCCAAATGTCCAACGGAGCGTTGCGCTCCACGTGTTTGTTATTTCAGGGGCAAGCTGTGCCGGCAACAGGACACTCCGCACGGGCGCGCTCGACGGAGCGTTGCGCTCCACTTGATTTCTCCTCCTGGGGCAGGCTGTCCCAGCAACAGGACGCTCCCCGCGGACGCGCTGGGCAGAGCGTTGCGCTCCACGTGTTCTTCCTCCCTTTTTTTTTTTTTTTTAGGGGGGGCGCAGCTCACCGTAAACGGCCTCTCCGGTCAGGAGACCCGGCCGCACACTTTCTCGGCAGCACCTCAGGCGATCGGTCTCCACCGAGCCACGGCTGACACTCGCCTCCGTCACCAACTTTATGCCGCATGCCGCATCTCCCCTTCACAGCGGCCGACTCCGCACCACCTGCACTGGTACGTTTCCTCTTTATTTTATGGAGCGTGGCCTATCGAGATCCCATTCTCGTCGCCAATGTAATGTTAGGGTCCGACATAAATAATCACACGCGGAGACCAAGTTGGTTAGCTGGCACACAAGAGACTGCGTCACCGCAGTTCTTCTTTATTTATACCCTCGTGCTCCGTGCCCCTCCCGGACACGCAGATCACGTTAAACCAGCAGGGAGAGCCCGCATGGCTCCCCGCTTACTCTCTACAAAATGGAGCTATATATTTTCATTCAAATGAATACAATACAACGTTTGTATCTGAAATCAGGGCCCTATTCTTTTTTTTAATTCTTTTTTATTGGTTTTTAATATACCAGGACAGACTTAACAGTCTGATCTAATAAGTCCGGGGTTACATTTGGCGGATTCGAAAATATAAACCATGTTAATTCTTACTACAGTATTATAGACCAACGCGTTACATTAACACATAGGCGCAGTGTCATGAAAGTTCACATCAGAAAATACTCCCTCACCTCTGCTCCCTCCCACTTGTCAGTGACCTATACCCCCAGTATCCAAGAGCCTTCCTCATCCCTCAATTTAGACCCATTTCAAGTACACATGAGTTTTCAGGGCTGATAATGGCCTATTGTCTGATTGATACATTGTCTATCTACGCTTGTGAGGTTAGTTTCACTCAGCAGGTATTTCTCTAGCAGTGACTGGTCTATCTATACTAGAGGTCATATCATACATTTACCTAGTAATATCACTGATGATAAGGCTTTCAGGAGTCAACAGATCATAGGAATGGGCTCCACATATCAAACTGAGACGTAACGTTATAAATTCTCCTGCCATACATGGCCAGTCAAAAGAGTCCAGTCAACTATTCTTGATGTTTGGGTACATTCAGCGAATGCCAATGTATTAATATTCAGATTTTCACGAAGATTAAAGCCATCAACGTCTTTCATCTCCGATGACCGGTACTGTCATCCATATTTTAAATGCAATGTAAACTGTCTAATCTGGCTGGCTCAGAAAAATCACAAAGCTTGATGTAATGTAGTGTTGTAGGTTTGGAATGTGGGGGATGCTTTGTTCTGGTTCCCTGTGTGGAACCTAGGGTGTGATAAATGTGTGGGTTCTTTTATCAGCAGTTGGAGCTGGGACATTTGGCTGACTAGTAATAAACCTACCTGCTCAGTTGAAGACCTTTTTTTTTCCAGTGGTGAAGAGTTATGTCAGCTACAATGGTCCCAACCTCCTTCCGCTGCTGGTGACCCTGTGGTATAAGGAATTTGGGATTCTGGCGCATTGTTTATGCTGCATGAAGCGCTAACTCAAAATCATGCAGGTGGGTGCCTGCGCAACGAGAGATTAACTTTTAGAAAACTACGCACTTGCCAGGAAAGAAAAAAGAAACAGTATTATAGACTGCATGGGGGCCACTCATCAACTTCTTATGAGCCCAACCGCCCACAGGAAAAGAACCTTGTGCACTGAGGAGTCGAGGAAGCTCATTAACGCACGTCTTGCAACCACTTCCCAAGGTGAGCTCCATTGCCTGCAGGAACACATACATTGTGTGTGCAACATGGTGGCCGTATTGGATCGGGATGAAACAAATTCTTTATCAGTGTGCTCCATTACCTACAGAAGCACACACATCATGTGTGCAACTCAGCAGCCATATTTGATTGGAATAATTGGTTTAAATCCTCTTTTGAGTAAAAAATGTAACAAGCCTGCACTGTTTTTTTGTGATTGCCAAACAAGAATTTGAATATTGCCACAGTAATGTCAATATTTAAGGGGACAAGCACACATGTACATTGGGGAAAATTAAAAAATTCAGAATAAAATTACTATACACTTGCAAGTCCAGCCTGCATCAACAGTCGGTGACAGGCACAGCTGAAGAGTACAATAATACAAAGTGTTTCAAAGTCATCATCTTTCCCTGTTCACCCCCATTTTTTTTTGTTGCTGACTGGGGCTGATGTTATCTGATTCTTGACTGTGCCCTGGGCTCTGTTAGCCGGACCTAGGCCAGTGCTATGTTAAAATTCACACGTGTAGTAGTGTGCACTCGTTATTAGGGTACCCTTCCAAGTGGCCTGACAGACACTAAGTCCCTAGTATGTAGTAGGGCAAGGGGGTACAATCTGCCTATAAGCCCCTAGTATATAATAGGGCATGGGGATTAGATGCCCAGCAGCATTTTTGCACTTGCATGTGTGCACTGTTGTGTGCTTTCTGTCCTTTTAAATGCAAGCCTGCCTTGCAGCCTGTCTTTAAAAGTTAAATTCATGCCATTTGCATGGCAGCCCCTACAAGTTCCTAGTAAATAATATGGCAAGAGGGTGCCAACTACTTATAAGACCCTAGTACATAATAGGGCATGGACGTAGAGGCCCAGCAGAATGTCTGCCATTTGCATGTGGACACTGCTGAAGGTTTTCCATCATTTTTAAATGAAGCCTGACTCTGCAGACTGCATTTAAATGGTGTCACAACTCGACTTTGGTGTTATGGGAAAATGTAATGCTCTACCTTATGGTCACATATTAGGTACCCCCAGCGTCTCCCCTAGGTGTCCCAGAGGTGGGGGACCATGTAACTACACGCAGGGGCCCTATAAAAAATGTTTTGTAAACCTGGGTGAGGAAAAAACTCATTATTTAATTTCCCCCCTTTGTAGATACTGGGCTCTATAGGCTATCATTGCAATGTTGTATTTTATTCCAAATATAGTAAGGGAAAGCATAGAAAAGTCATTCAAGGACTTAAAAGATTGGTTTTGATAAATCCAGTAATTTGACATTGCTGAATCTAGCCTTGTAAAGGTCCCTTCTGATTGGTCAGTGCTAACAGGACTAGCAGAGCTGCTTGATTAAGTGATAAGTGGCTGTCCAGGGGAGAGCCTCTCTGGTAAAGGGCAGCTCTGGGCCTACACAGGAACGCCAGAGCAGGGGGAGGTTTAATAAAACAGAGCCTCAAAGGAGAGCAGGATGGGAGGGAATGCCAGATCATCTAACCCCCACACCAGGCTTAAGAAAGGAATTTGCAGATGTTAGGAGGAGGAGAGCTATGGAAATGATCCACAATGGGGGTTGGCTTAGTCAGCTCATACTGCTCTGCTGAAATTTCAGCTATCATGGATTTTGGAAGAATGGTGCTTTCTGGGACAGGAATATGCCATACTTTCATGGAAGTGGTCATGAATCTGGGTGTCCCTCTTAATTCTATTGGTCGGGTGCCACCCTTCCTGATGCCCAGGAGCTGGGAATAAATATGTGAGAGGTGCATACCCTCTCAGATCTGCTGCCTGAAACTACAAGAGGAAGAAGGACTGCCCGGCTGGAATCTGGATCTGCACCTTTGGCCTGCACTTCTGGGTGAACTGCACCTGCTGCACAATCTGGTACTACAGCCATGGTTACTTGCTTCAAGAAGGTCTCAGGAGTGGACTCCCTGCAGCTAAGGGCTAATAGAGCTTCACCTACATAATTTCCAGCTAGAGTCCCCTGCCTGGAGTGCATCCAGTGGACTTCTAAGGATTTGGCCAGGTGCATTGTGGGAATTGTGGTCCAACTTTCCAAGGACTATCCAGGAGATTTTAAAACCCTTGGATTTGTGTTTTGGAACCTTTGTATCCGCAAGGAGGACTTCAGGAAACATCTCCTGAAGTTTGGAGAATTTTGGCAAAGTTGGCATTTTGTGTTTCTAAGCACTAGAAAGTGTTTATTCTTTAAAAATTCATATCTCCGGTTCCAAGGACCATCCAGGAGATTCCAGAACCTTGCATTTTGTGTTTTGGACCCTTTGTCCCTGCAAGAAGGACTTCAGGAAACACTCCTGAAGTTGGGAGAATTTTGGTAAAGTTGGCATTTTGTGTTTCTAAGCACTAGAAAGTGTTTATTCTTTAAAAATTCATATCTCCGGTTCCAAGGACCATCCAGGAGATTCCAGAACCTTGCATTTTGTGTTTTGGACCCTTTGTCCCTGCAAGAAGGACTTCAGGAAACACTCCTGAAGTTGGGAGAATGTTGGTAAAGGTGGCACTTTGTGTTTCTAAGCAGTAGAAAGTGTATAATCTTTACAAATTCATATCTCAGGTTTTATAAATTGGTATGGGAGTTTTATTGTGTGTTGTGTTTCGCTTACTTACTGTATTGGTGTTTTTGAATGCTTTATACTCTTTTCTCCTAAATTAGGCCTGCCTGCTCGGTTACAGCTAACAAGGGTTGAGCAAGGGGCTAGTTTATTGTGACCTTTACTGAAACTATATTTAGATAGTGACCTTATGGCTAGTGGTAAGTTCATACTTACCACTACCAATAACCTACTTTCCAACACACTGTGACATTACTTTTAAAATAAGGCAAATAGTGAAATAGTGGGAGGCATCAAATCATCCACATAGGTCACATCATGGAAAGAATATTAGCACCAGCACAATTTCTGATGTACCAGGGACTCACCCATTGAACTGGGAACAGGGCAAAGAAACTTTTGAAGCCTACTTAGAGGCAATTGATGCAGACACTTTTACGATTAAAAAGACAAAGATGCTAATAATATATAATTTGGGTTCAGAAGGCAGGATTATTCTGAAAACACTACCCCTGAAAATAGTTAGTTCCTTCACTGTTGAAGGAGAGGAAGGTTATTCTTCAACTGTGATGGATGAATATGTATCCATTATCAACACATTTGATGAAAGAGTTAATCCAAGAAAAAACATAGTACTAGAACATCATAAATTCTTTCAACGCTTCCAAATTCCTGGAGAGTCACTTGATAATGTTGTTGCAGCACTCAGAACACTGATACAGGCAACAATAGAGAATTCAAAAATGAGACTACGCATAATCTACTGATTGAAAGAACCAGCAACAAGAAAATACAAGAAAAACTAAACTTTTATCCATCAAAGACAAAGATCTGAAGTTAGATAGGAGCTTTGAATATTCTCAAATATGCATGAAAGAAATAAGTGAATGTGTTAAATCCACTGAGACAAACATTGGAATATGAAACACAATTCAAAGCAATCCCCAACCAGAGCTGGAACTAGTATTCACTATAATCTGGATGTTTTACCAGCCAAATCTAAGATTCAAAAGATTGAGGGGAATCAGACCTCATATTTCAGCTGTGCAAGCAAATCCCTTCTAGGAAATGCCAAAAGTTGTTCACCTATGATTTAAAACTGTATTAAATGTGGCAAAAAAGGGCACTTTACATGCATGTGCAGAGCAAACTCTGGACAAAGGGACGCTCCTTTGCAGACAATCAAAAGTATAGAGGAAGATTTTGTTGACTCAGATGAGGATAACAATGTTGTGTTAATGTTATCTCCAATGAGTTAGGAAGCAAGTGGAGTTGTGGGAATACCATCTCTAGAGGGGTCACCAAGGAGGAAACCCTCATCTTGTGTAATTTCTTTGAATAATAGGGTTGTAAAATTCTTAGCAGACCCTGGTTCTCTCTTCACTTTAATGAATATGAGGGATTTTGGTAAAATAGGGCGACGCTGCTGTACATCAATCTTGTATAAAAATGTTTTGCTTATGGGGCAAAAGAGTGGATGGTGTGGGTAAATTTGATGCTAATTTGTAATTTGATGCCAAATGTGGTGTGGGGCCAGTATACATTGTCAAGGATGAGGCCAATTCATTGTGCTGGGATAAACTAGGAGAACTTGGAATTATTTTAGACCCCAACCATCCTGACACAGTTTTGTCTAAACAAAACATTTATGGAAAGTTTTGTGCACAACTACTGCCCTGTCTCCCCGGTTGAAGTCAGGTCAGTCATTTAAAAGATGAAGAGTGGATCAAGGATTACTCTGAGGTACTTAGTGAGAAATTGAGAAAAATCTAGAGCTCACAAACTATGAAAAGTGCCATTAGGTTTGAGTGAGAAACTGAGACTCAAATTAGAAAGACTGTATTCGCTAGTCATAATTGAACCCATTGAAGGGTCAGAATGGTTGGCCTCCATAGTACTAGTGCATAAAGCTGATAAGTCTATGAGACTTTGTGTGGATTTAAGAGATTTAGGCCTTCATTATAAGAACGGCGTTGCCAAAAGACCATCGCTGCGGCTATTAGCCACCCACCATATTATGACCACAGCCGGTTTTCCACAACAAGAATGGCGGAAATCCGGCTGTGGCCATATTGGTGGATGTTGGTAAGGTGGCGCTGCTAGCACCATCAGCACCACACCAGTAGACTGCCGCCAGCCGCATTAATAGAAATAATACAGCATGGCGGTGTTATGCTGGCGGGCGTTGCTGGCGGTAGCAGCGCTCCGTACCATCTCCTGCCAGAAGTCCCCCTGGATCCAGGTAAGTTGGGTCTCCAACAGGGGAGCGGGGTGAGGGTGTTGTGTGTTTGTGTGTGGGTGTGCATGTATGTGTGTGCGTGTATGCAGATATGTGTTTAGTGTTGAATGCGTGTGTGCATGGATGGATGCATGAGTGCATGTATGTTGTGAAATGTGAATGCGTGTATGTTTGGAAGTGTGTGCGGAGTTGTCTGCGACTGGATGTATGTATGCATGTGTAAATGAGTGTGTGTATGCCTGTGTGTGAAGGGGGCGTGGATGAAGGGGCGTGGGGGGTGTAGGGAGATAGGGGGTGGGGGGGAGTATCTGGAGAGGTAGGGGGGAGACCCCTATCAGTGACAGGGAAAAAATTCCCTGTCACTGATATGGCCTACCGTCATGGTTTTCATGGTGTTACAAATGCCACAGCGGTAGGCGGGGTCATAATCCTGCAGGCAGAACAATGGAGGCCACCGGGCTGGAGATGGATATCTCCAGCCCAGCGGCTGTTACCGCCATGGCAGTCGGAGTGGTACATTGGCAGGTTGGCTTCTGCCAACATGCCAATGTCATAATGTGGCCACATTATCGCTGACTGCCAGGGTCGTAATGACCCCCTTAAACTCTAACATGTGAGTAGATCGCCAATCTTTACCCAACATTAATGAAATGAGGGCAACTTTAGATGGTGCTAAATTTTTCACTTCTCTCGATGTATCCTTGGCTTATAATCAAGTAAAATAGAGTAGCGGTTCTAGACACATAACACTGTTCGTTACACTGGAGGGGGCATATCGGTATATCCGCATGCCATTTGGCCTGGCGTCAACATCAGCCATATTCCAACGGTTAATGAACAGCTTATTTAAAAACATCAACGTGTCATGTTTTTTCAAGATGACATCCTGATATTTGGTGAATCAAATTTGGAACATGACGACAGAGTGAGGGGTGTGTTAGAAATCATTAAAGTGAGTGGAATGACCCTTAAGAAAGACAACTGTAAATATTTCAAAGAAGATGTGGATTACTTGGATCATCATGTATCAGGAAAAGGGGTTGAAACAAAATTGAAGACTTTAGATGCTATTCAAAGTGAGCCTTAACCCAGAGACAAAGACCAGCTTTGTTCATTCCTTGGGCTCGTGGAATACTATTACAAATTTGTGAGTAAATTTTCTGATAAAACTGTGTATTTCCAAAGGCTCCTAAAATGAATGTGAAATATGTGTGAGATGATTAATGTGAAGGACATTTTTAATTAATCAAATAGGAAATAGTAAGTGCACCCCATCTTAAAACCTTAGACATTAATGGTTTGTGTGTCATCTCCACTGATGCTACTAATAGAGGGCTTGGTGGAGTGGTTATGCAGAATAAGGGTGATGGGAGGGAGGAAACCATTGCTTTCGCATCAAGACCCTTAAGGGGAGCAGACCCCACATGTTCTACTATAGAGAAAGAGGTCTTAGACATGGGTTGGGAAGTGCAACATTTCAAGAACGTCTGTGGGGAAAGGAATTTGTTTTAGGAATGCCCACAAAGCCTTGGTGGATTTGTTCACCACAATACGCGGGAGTAGAGCCACATTACTCATTGCCAAATGGCTATACAGATTAGAAGAATTCCATTAAAAATTGGAATATGTCCCAGGGGCAAGAACTATGTCACTGTCTTTTTAGATTGCCATTAGAGGGGAGTGAAGGAATTCAGAAAGTGGTGGATGATCTTGAGAATGTATGTATTGCGAATGACACCATGAAGGGGGCTTTGTCTGAGCAGGAGTGGTTGGAAGCGGTGTTGATCTACAAGGAGTTACAAGAAGTGACAAATTGTGTGGTGAATGGTTGGCTTATAATCAATAATACACTACAGTTGAGGAGGAGTTATCTATTGTGGAGAGCTTAGTACGCTCAAGTTGGCAAGTGTATGTATTCATGCAAGGATGACGCAGGAAGGACAGGCAGGACCTAACCTAGTGTGCTCACCAGACATTGTCTCAGTTAGCAATAATGCCAGTGCTGCATAACTGTCAAAGTGAATTCTGCACACACAGTTTCAAAGGACTTGAGCATCAAACCATTATATAGTTAAACTATCATATTGATTCCTACTTATGCCCACTAAGGCCAGCTAAAAGAGGTACGCCTGATACGGAAGGCCACATTTGACCATATTTAGGCTGACTGATGAAGGAATCAATTGATACCTAGAAGTTTATGAGCACACTGGCTTCAGTGTGGGGGAATACTTGGCAAAAGAGAAAGCTCGAGCAATGTATAGTGTGCTTAGGCCAGGTGGGGTTTGTGCTTTCAGCTCGCTCTACTGACACCTATGTGGGATTTTCCCCAACAGAGGTCAGGGCATTTCCCACCGGCGAGATGTGATGAGCGTGGTAGTATATGCACATGACTGGCAATTGTACTCTACCTGCTCTCATGTCGGAATAAAGAGCTTCCTCACTGTCCAGATCACGTTTTTGATGTGCTTGGAGTTTGAAGAGTCTTTTTGGGGATCATAAGTGGGAACATATCAAAGATATAATAAAACCTTGGAGCCATTACCATTTTCACAATCTGGACTCTGCCCCATAGAGAGAGATGCAACGAGGACCACCGGAGAAAGTCTCTGTCCATTTGAGCCATTAGCAAATTCAGATTAGCTTAAGCCATACCCTTCAGCCCTTTGTTAACCAGGATGCACAGTGTTTGAGCTCAGAAGACTTCCAATGGAAGCTGTGATCATAAGCTGGATGTTGAGTAGGACAACTCATAAAAGGTAGAGCTCCAGTTTTTTGACCAGTTGATTTTGAATCTGCAGAAGACGGAAAAGGCTGCGACATTGAATGTGGAACTGAATTGTTCAGGTCACTAAGAAAGAAAAGAATATCATCCAGGTACATCAGGAGCTTGATTTGACCAGCTGCCATCTCTATGTCTTTTATCTGCTCACATTGGTGCAAGCGACAAACAGAAACATGAGAGGAGAGGGCAGAATCTCTGTCCCGTTCCGCTGTATATGGCAAAGGTCTGGGACGTTGGTTCCCTGCAGTCAATTTGTGCAGTGAGGTCAGAGTAAAGCCATTTGTCCTTAGCAAGGAATTCTGTGCCTATGCCAATGCAGGGTTCAGAACAAATATCCCCATTCAACCCAGCCAAAGCCTTTTTCGGCATCTAGGGATAACAGTATTTTGTCATCCTTGGCCTTGCAAAGTATAGTTGACAGTAGCCTTGTGTGGTTTCTGGATGAACATCCAGGGACTAAGCCAATGTGAGAGTTATGAATGAGGCTTGATATAACCCTCTTAAGCCTTGTGGCATTATTACCATCTTCATGTCAATATGAATTAGCGATATCAGATGATAGCTAGCACACTGAGTCAGAACTTTATTTGCTTTTGGGGGTAAGGCTGATTAACTATTTATTAAATTTGTAATGTAGTCCCTCTGCCACATCCACTACCTTAAATATTCTGTGGACGAAAGGCACTGATATTTGTATTCAGTTTGTATAATTTGGCTAGAAAGCCATCCACCCTCGGTGTTCATTACAGGGAATTTCAGAGACAGCAGATTACATTTCATCCTCAGTTATCTCACCTTCTAAAGGCTGCTGTTCATTCAAAAGGGAGGGCAGGGCAAATAGGTTCAGAAGGATGGTCCCAGAGTGTGTCATCACTTGCTTCAGAACTGTATAGACCCCTACAGAATCGAGCACATGCTTTCCCTATTTCTACAGGATCAGCCCAACCCTTGGTCTCTGATTGTCGGCATGACTTGGCTTCCTGTTGCCAGAGTTATTGTGCCAAAAATCGGCCTGCTTCCTCACACTGTTCCTAATGCAGTCACTTCAACCACAAAAGGCCATACTATGCCTGTGTTGTAAAGTAGGTTGTTGAGGTCAAATTTTGCTCTTTTGATTTGACGGAGAAGTTGAGGGGAGGGTTTAGCCCTTAATCTAACTAAAAGATCTGGAAGAACTATTACATGTCTCCTCAAATCTTAGAATGCCCAACTCTCTTAGCTAACAAGCAGACATAATTGTTACCAGGAACAAAACTTTAGCTAAGATTAACCCCTAAGCAAAGCCCTGCAAAGCGTCATATGACTGAATGTAGAAGGAAAATGTTACTTACCTGTAACTACTGGTATGTAGCGTGTAGCACCGTACTTTCACTTGGTTTGCAAACTCCTGTGATCTAATGATTAGCACAGACATTGCAAGTTATTTTTCAAAATAGATGTTTTGAGGTGACTCGAGATCGCGCACAACGCACCAGAAAAAAGCCTCCACCTCAGAAGGATGCTCAACAACACCACCCAAGGCTATGTGTAAATATGTGCAGTGAAGCGAAGCAAGAAAGTATGTGTCTATAGGTGCTGATAAAAAGTTAAGAATTTATAAGTAGTGATGAGGAATACCTGAAATGTAAGCTTGAATCCAGGAATAAGAGAGGGCACATGTGAATCTACAGCACTACAAGTTACAAACCAATAGTTACAGGCAAGTAAAACTTTTATGTGGCTATGTATAGCTCTGGATCACATGCTTCGCATAGACTGAAAAGCAGTGCTCTTCTCCTAAAGTGGTGACTTACGAGCAGATGAGAATTACATCTGTAATAATATTCTATGGATTGTTGGCCCAATCTTGCTCCTCATTAGGCATGCTTTTGTTGGTGTTTGGTATACACCATGTAGCTGCTCTGCAACCATCTGCAACTGGTATATTCCCAAGGAAAGCCTTAGTGGCTGCTTTTTTGCAAGTGGAAGCATGAAGTGTGCATTTAACTTTAGCGTAACACACCTGAATACACTTCACTATCCCTCTTGGTAGCTAAGACGTAGAAAGAAGATTACCCAATTGAAATTACCAAAGCAACTAACAGTTGTTTGTGAATCTATTTGGGTCAATCCACACCCTACATTATTGATCTTTCTTTATACCTAATTAATGCAATAAGATTTCTGACACTGGTCGCAGAAAGAACAATAGGTCAATAGTGTGACTGGCAGGGAATGGAGACACAACCTTGGTCAGAAAAAGTTTTGACCTACTACCTAATGTTTATGAACGTGCATGAAAGGCTCCTTCACTGTTAAGGCTTGAAATTCACTAACTCTACCAAAATAAGTTATTTCGACAAGGAAAGAACAGAACAGAAAGAAGTTATTGAAACTAGAAGTCTACTTTCCAACAGAATAATTTCATCTGAGGAAAATATAAGGGGGTCTCGGGGGCAAGGCTGCATGAGCAGTGTAAGACTACATTAAAGTCCCAGGAAGGTACTGGCAGTGTCCTTGGTGGGATACGTCTTTTAAGACCCTCAATGACTGCTTCCACAACTGGGATCTTAAATATAGATTGGTATTGTCTATTTGGATTCTAAACTGCTTCAGCTGTCAAATTGAGTTGAATGGAGGTTTGGCTAGCCCCTTTTCTTTCTGAATCTAATAAATAACAAATAATGTATTGTAGCAAAGCCTGAAGAGGCTGTTACTCTTTACTGAGGAATAGTGTATAAGTCTTGTCCTGTTTTATGGCATAAGCTCTTGTAGTAGCCTACAGGTTTCCAACAAACCTAGCATGCACACATCAGGAAATTGTAGGTATCCAAACTTTATGATTTCGAGTTTATAGACCGACCTTGGCTGAAAGCCCCAGCTTCACTCAATCTCCCATGATTCATTATCCTGAGATTTCGGTGTCATAGTTTCACATGATACGGACTTAGGTCTGCTGTCATGGGTAACGTATTGTATGGGTGAGTAGACATGTCCAGAAGCACTAAGTATTCTGGTTGTCACACTCATGTTGGAATTAGGAAAGAGTCTCACGGACATTTGTCTCATTGTTTTCAATACATAGGGAAAGAGAAATAGTGGAGGAAAAACACAGTCAAATGTCCCTCACCAATTCATCCACACATTTGCCTATAGACTGCCTATGTGGGTACCTAGAGGGGAAGACTGTGCAT
Organism: Pleurodeles waltl; assembly: GCF_031143425.1. Classification (NCBI taxonomy): domain Eukaryota; kingdom Metazoa; phylum Chordata; class Amphibia; order Caudata; family Salamandridae; genus Pleurodeles; species Pleurodeles waltl. The sequence goes on along the minus strand of NC_090440.1, from coordinate 107,070,010 downwards.
TTTACGTTTTCTAGAGTGGTGAATAGATTGACAGTGGGTAATCGCAATTTCTGAAACTAACGATGAAATACTTGGTGATTCAGGTCCCCCTTGTGTTTGATGCTGCTTAGCCAGTGAGCAAAGCCATTGTCCACACCAGCAGTGGCTCCCCTACAAGCAAAACTTGGTTTTGAATGGCCCAATGACACATCGTTTGTTGCATAGTTCAAAACTGGAACAAATAGTGCCCTTTTATTTGTTAATGTAATACATTGCATTCATATTATCTGTTGATAAGGGGACTGTCTTGTGGGTAAACAAAGTGCCAATTGCACTGCCATCAGTTCTAAGATTCTGGTGCGCTTTTGCTGTTATTGCTGCTTAAAGGTAACTTGAATGTTCTGGTTGTTTAAATGTGCTCCCCACCCCGTGAGGGAAACCTCTACGGAAATGGTTGCCTGTGGTGAAGAATTGACAAGTAGACTGCCCAATAATACGGTCTTGTTCCACCTTTTTAAATTGTCCTGAACTCTGGTCTCTCCCAGAACTGGATCTTATCACTGACTCATCCTGTAGTGTGAGAACTTGATTTCAGGAGCCAAAACTACTTCCAAAGACACAGGACCGGAGAGGCGCCTCTTGGGGATCAGGAGCTGGATAAAGACAGGTCCAGGAGCTGAAGCAGATGAGTTGGAATTATTTTCTGTCCCTGAGACTACAGAAAACAGGAGGATTGCCAGCAAGCCCTTGGAGTCACTTTGGTTCTGGGATGTAGAGATGCAGGTCACGTCCTTCTCACTCCTAGGTAAGGGGGCAGAAGGCCAGCACAGCAAGAAAGCAGCTCTTGCAGAGCAGCAGTCCAGAAGAGTAACAGTCCTTGAAGCAATACAGCAGTCCTTCTTCCTGGGAGAGTATCCACAGGTCCAGAAGGGTACATAGTTAGAAGGGTCAGAAGTCTACTCCATATACCCATTGGTGCCTTACAAGTGGGGGACACTTCAAAGAAGGGCTCTGAAGTACACATAGGTCCTCCTTTCCTGTCTGGGCTCCAGACTCAATACAGGGGGGTATGCAGTCCTTTGTGTGAGGTCAGGATACTGCCCATTCAGGTCTGTGAGGCTGTGGCCAGCTCCTCCCTCCCATTATGCCCAGAATGGTCCATCTGGATGTTAATGGCCTATCAGTCATGCCTCAACCCTCTTTGTGAGTGGCTGTCTAGAGGGATGTACAAGCCCAGCTGCTTAGGACATACCTTAGCAGTGACATATATGTAATAAAAGGGGAGTTTAAGGTGTGGCAATGATTTTTAAATACCAAGTAACCATGGCAGTGTAGAGCTGCATTCAGGATGTAATGGCAGCTCTGGGACATTACTGCTACTTCAGTGCGTGGCACAGGCAGTGCTGCATGGCCACTAGTAGCATTTAATTTACATGTCCTGAGAACATGTAGTTCACTTCACTGGGGACTTAGAATTAAATTAAATATGCCAATTAGGTATTTACCAATCAATCCATGTTTTAGGGAGAGAACTCATGCACTTTAGCACTAGTCAGCACTGGTAAAGTGCTCAGAGTCCTAAGGCCAACAAAAAGAAATCAGCAAATGTTTGAGACAAGCAGGTAAACAATTTGAGGGAAGACCGCCCTAAGGCTGTCAGGTCTAACACATAAATTGGGACTAGAGAAAGATCTTTGATGATTAACTAGTCTGCTTTGTTTTGATATCACAGAATTCCTCCATGGCCTAGTACAGTGCTGCCAGTAAATTATTATGTTTCAAAATAATGCTTCTTGCTTGCTCAAGTGATGATCTGTTCATAGATTGGATACCTTAGAAATAAATGACAGAGACTAAGCGTCTACTGCAGCCAGCTTGAGTCTTCACTGCAGACATACTGAATAGTTCCAGTATTCTCAACTCAATCCATTTGACTTCCGAAAAAAGGCTTGAGATAACTGTTACTCCTAGCATCTAGGGTACATAATGATGAAGGCCGTTCCACCAAATGCTGTTATCAGGGAGATTGCAAGAACCATTAAAGTTCTTAAATGCCATAAGATTCCCTTCTCCAATATCGCTGCTGTATTTGTTGGGAGCTTATCTTTACATTAATAAAGGTGCATAGGACAGTGTCAGAGAGAAGGAGAGCCCAACACTTCTAGAAACTGCTCTATTACTTGAAACCAGTGATTGAGGAACCTTGTCCTTTCTAAACAGTCCAATCAAGTCAACACATCTGGCCAGTTTCGATAGGGATACTGGTCTTTAGCTGTCATTCAATATTTCTTTAGGTTTATCACCGTCATTTACCATTAAATTATGTTAGCTCTGCAGATGAATGCTTAAAACAAAGCAGGATGTACAAGCATCCCCATAGTGAACAATGCAAAATAAGGGGTCAATGAAAAAGGATGCTGATCTATGGGGATGGCAGACTCACCTCAATAAGTTTTGGGATCAGAAGAGGCATGAAAAGGTAACGTGGCACTGGGTAAAGCTCTAAAACAATAGCTAGGACAAACACTGAAATAAATATCAGGACAAAACTATTCCTCCAATATTTGTGAAGCATATACCCACTAATGTGTGGTGCTGGATGTGAAGTCTGGTGATGTTTGCAAGAAGAGAATAATAGATTGATTGGATGTATCCTCCCCTGGAGGATGCGACACCAGTACTACGAGAGACATAAAAGTCAAGATTTACTATGCATTTCTTTTTTCATTTCTGTTTGGCGCTTCTCAGCTTTTTTTATTCCAAAAGACCAGCTTTCATGTTTTACTACTGTTGACACACCTAGAAAGTCAGCATAAGCAGACACACATGCTTGTGAGCAATCTAATAAAGTGCTCTAATGATATAATAATAGAAGTGAACCCATTGACAACAACCAGTGGTGATGACAGCATACAGTAAAATATGGTCTGGTGTAGCATGTGGGGACTATATGATATACATGCTGCAGAATAGATTTTCTGCAAAGTTCCAAGAAAGATCCCCTATTAGAACTGGGTAATCTTGTCCAGGTCACATTCCAGGTGGGTTCTGGTATGTAAATAATGCCTTCTTCACAGGTGGCTGCAATGGTACTGAATCTGAGACCTTTAAAGACCTTAAAGATATCTTCAATAACACAGAACTATCAACTCAACAATGCTTAAAGGACTCTCTATTTTTGGGGTGTGGGAATAAACAATACTTCTGCCTTTACGTCTGGGAATAAACTTGTTAATTGAAATCACTGCATTTCTCTAAAGCCATGAACTTCAAAAAACAGCATGGGGGTGATTCTAACTTCAGCGGGCGGCGGAGGCCGCCCGCCGAAGTTCCCCCACCAAAATACCGCTCCGCGGTCGAAAGACCGCTGAGGGTATTTTGGGATTTGCCCTGGGCTGGCGGGCGGCCGCCAAAAGGCCGCCCGCCAGCCCAGGGCAAATCAACCTTCCTACTAAGATGCCGGCTCAGAATTGAGCCGGCGGAGTGGGAAGGTGCGACGGGTGCAGTTGCACCCGTCGCGTATTTCAGTGTCTGCTAGGCAGACACTGAAATACTTTGTGGGGCCCTCTTACGGGGGCCCCTGCCGTGCCCATGCCATTGGCATGGGCACGGCAGGGGCCCCCAGGGCCCCGCGGCACCCCCTACCGCCATCCTGTTCCTGGCGGGCGAACCGCCAGGAACAGGATGGCGGTAGGGGGTGTCAGAATCCCCCATGGCGGCGCAGCAAGCTGCGCCGCCATGGGGGATTCTAAGGGCAGCGGTAAACCGGCGGGAGACCGCCGGTTTACCCTTTCTGACCGCGGCCAAACCGCCGCGGTCAGAATGCCCTGCGGGGCACCGCCGGTCTGTCGGCGGTGCTCCCGCCGACCCTGGCCCCGGCGGTCTGAGACCGCCGGGGTTAGAATGAGGGCCCATGTGTCTTATGGGTAGGATTTTTAAATTCAGACATTAGGTACATCCCTAGGATCCACGTTGCTGTCTACACTAATAAATGTGCCCATCAAGAACACTGGCCACACTTGGTTCAGAGAATGATAAAGGTTGTAGTTCTTGCTTCTATTTTTCAGGAAAGCTGAGCACAACTTCTTTGTGTGCAATAAGGTGACCAGCAACATCATGAATGTTCTGAACTCACAGACAAATTAACCTCTTATCGCTATGAGAAGAAAATTAACTACTTGGGGTAGGACACAAGTGACTGTTAAGGCTGAAGATGGATATATGTGTACTTTGTGAACATGAGTCTCAGCAAAAGAAACACCATACTTCATAAATGTCCTGAATTAGAGGGCCAAATTAGCAATTAAAACAATTAACATGTTGAAAGCAAAAGTATTTGCTGCTTTCACTGTTCAACCCTGATGTATTACTTGTGTGTGCAATTTGGCCAGTGCTGCACAACACAATGAATCCTCTACATGCAATTCTGGGAAAGGCATAGTGGCTTAAGCACAGAATTTCATTATTGGGATGGAAAAGACCTCTGCATGATAAGAGACATGTACCCCTGTCCCGAGTGCCCAAATGAACTGTTGTCTGGATCCCTTATGCTGTCTGTTGTCATATGTAACCATTGATCTTGCATGTGCTCCATGACATAGGCCTGTCTCATGTACTGTGGTCTTGTTGGACTGAAAGGGGCACCCAAAGTGCTACCCTCATAGTGGTGCAAGGTTACTGCTTTTGTTGTGTAGCCATTTTAGTTATAGCTCCATGCACATTAGTTTAATACACTAGGCTGCTGTGCACCTTGACCTAGATATATTTTATTCAGCTTCGCATTGTTATTTTTACAATAACCAGTTTTACGGTCTTGTTTTAATTTCTTCTATCTAACTGTTTTGCTTAGCCCAGCACTGTGTTCTCAAACAACACATTCTTGATCACTTTGTGCCTCAGTCAAGGCTACAGTTTGGTACATTGCTGGTGAACATGGTAGAAGTTTAGGGCCAGATGTAGGTAGGTTTCCTTTTGCGAGGTGCAAATTGCGAGTCCCAGCGACTTGCAATTTGCACCTCGCAAAAGGAAATGCAGAAAGGTGTCTCAGACACCTTCTGCGACTCGCTATGGGGTCGCAAAGACCCACCTGATAAATATTTATGAGGTGGGTCGCAGTTTGCGACCCCATAGCGAGTATGGGCACTCACGGGGATGGTGGCCTGCTGGAGACAGCAGACCACCATGTCCGTGACTGCTTTTCAATAAAGCAGTTTATTTTTTTTCTCTTTGCAGCCCGTTTTCCTTAAAGGAAAACGAGCTGCAAATAGAAACAATACCGAAACCTTTAAGTTTCGGGTTTTTTCAGAGTAGGCAGTGGTCCATAGGAACACTGCCTGCTCTGAAAAAATATTTTTGTGAGCATTCACAAAGGGGAAGGGGTCCCCTGGGGACCCCCTCCCGTTTGCAAATGAGTTACCATCCACTTCATGTGGATGGTAACTACGAGTTGATTTGCGACCGCTTTCGCGGTCACAAATCAACTCTACATCGCGGACCGACTCGCAAATAGGTAGGGAACACCCCTTCCTATTTGCGAGTCTGAAACACATTTTGCGAGTCGGTACCAACTCGCAAAATGTGTTTCAGCATCGCGTAGGGGCTTTTGCGCCACGCAAAAGCCTTCTTACATCTGGCCCTTAATCTCCAACATTCGTAGAAAATACACATCCTTAGGTAGGGACATTTTCTTAGAACATTAGCTGTGTTATTATAAAAACACTTCCTAGTCCCATTACACGTTAAGAGGGAGATTCCAGCCAGGGAACCACAACTGTATGATGAATGCTTCGCTGCAGATGCTAACGCAGACTACAGGCCTTTGCTCAGGTATGAGGGTTGATGTCCTCTCGAGGAACCTGAAAGGCAGGATTAGGGCTTAAGATGCCGTGCTCAAATTATGATTCAGATAGAAAATAGTCCATCGACATTAGTGACAATATGATAGCATTATTCTTATGCTTCACTCTCATCGTCACCATTTTAATATTGTTATGTTGTGTTGTTCTGGTTATTGCAGCTCACACTTTGCTATTTAAAATGAAGTTGTTTTATTAAACCAGTCTTTAAAACTTATACTGCTTTCATTGTCATTTATATATGAGACCGAATTGTGAATGAGAGAACCGGATGTGACCACGACTTCCCTGAGAAGTATGATATGTCATGCGCTTGGCTGCCCAATCATCTCTACCTATCGGGAGAGATGAGGCACTGCTAGTTAGCCGTAGCAAAACCCGGATTTGGAGCGACAGGTTTCACCCACCGTGGGTCAGAGTCAGTCCCCCACACTGTGGACGATCTTGCTGCTCAAAATCCAGTAGTCTCATTAGAATAATGAGAGCCTACGCAACACCAGGAGCTAAGCTGTACAAGTGTGGTGGTGGCAGCATTCAGTATAGTGATCAGCAGGAGTGAATAGGTTATTTTCAATTTTTTTCACTGGAATGAGGCCTACAGACATACTCATGTTTTAAAGGTCTGCTGGTGTGTGCTTAACCCTTCCTTCACCTACATCAGTTAGACGTGAAGCTCTGCGCAGTGAAGTAGTGGTGACTGCACTGGTTGTATGTATTCAGGGATACAGTAGTGCTATGCAGTATGTGCATGATGAGTGCATGTACTAGGTGTAGGTGTACCTCAGAGGAGTACAGTACATGAAGGTTGTAGTGCTGTGTAGAGCACGCGCAGTGAATGTGCGTGCTGGCTGTAGGTGTGGCACAAAACAGAAGTGCTACAGTACTGAGAAGTCTGCACAGAGTGAATGTGGATGTAGGGTGTATGTCTGTGTGGGCACTGAGTGTATGTCTGCCCAGTTGCTCTGGATCCATACTAGGTCGGGCCCCAGGACATCAGGAGTAAAAGGCCTCAAACCACATGGTTGGGCCAAGTGGCCCCTTCGTGCCCCGTGGTCCTCTGAAAGGGTTTCTAACATGGATATATTTTAAGTCTTCAGATCACAGCAAGTTATTAAAAGAAAAGTCTTAATAGGGCCCAGGGATCTTTGAACTGCGAGGCTACAACCTGCTTTCTTCTCCGGTGTGAGCTCCTGGTGGTAGATTCACATAACCTAGGAACAAACGTAATTTTCAATGAAAAATTTCTGCTTACTCACTTGACACTGGCCAGTCGATAACTCTTTAGAACCAAATCTCTTTTGCATGAACGTGCTTAAAGATGAAGCACACAACTACTTGAAGTGGAAGAAAGCAGCAACTAGAGACACAGCAATGAAGCGACTTCTAAAATACAGACTATGTTACGTGCAACCCTACCTCTTTAATTAATGCAAAAATACAACTAAGGGGCATTGTAAGAAGTTGACCTTTCGGAATATTGTCTGTGCATGCATTTTTACGTCATTCTGGTACAGCTAAGTTTCAAATGCCCTGCACTAGAAAGCCACTTTAAATAAAGATCGCAATTGGGAGTTTTGGGATATTCTTCAAAGCAATTTCTTTTTTTGCACTAGAGCACTATAGCTAAGAAAATTCCACAAACTTCAATTAGTTTTGCATGTATGTGAAAACATATCCATGGAAGCTAAAATGTCAATATAATCATTTGAATGTTTCACAAAAGAGCCACCAACCACGACAATTACAATCGAAAAATCCCAACAGGTGACCACAAAAGAAACAAGAGGAATGAAGTGGCACTTACAACATGTAACACAAAGTGCTGAGCATCAAGATGAACATACCCATATCAGTGATCCAGATTGCCACTCTCTCGTACAAGAAGTTCAGGATCATAATGATGACAAAGTTCAGGCATGACGCGGTGACGGACGTTGCCAACTGTGGGGTCAAGAGTCCACTTATGGGCTCTAGACTTTCATTGTTCTCCATAATACTGGCAAATGCAGCATAGACTGCGAGGCGGTACACAATCACAGCTATCATGCTAGCTATGATCAAAGAGATCTAATGGAGGAGGTTACAGATTAGAAACAAACATAAAATAGGACATGTACCCCGCGTCAACAATTCATGCAATACATTTCAAAGTCAGCCCCAAAGGTAAGCCACTTTATTTTAAGGTTTTGGATTTGGCTAGACTGTACTTCTTTAAAATAATTAAGTATGGCAGCTTGAGAAATTAATCAGTCCCAGTATTACAAGATGATGTCTACTGGTAATGCGGACTCGAGGAGACGCTGAGCAAAAGCATCCTCTTTTCAATAGATGTACAGAAATATTTATTTTTTATTCACCAAAGAACACTTTGCTATGCCATAAGAGAAAATGTTTACCGATACAACAACGAAATGGGTTCATTTTGCAAAATTCATCCTTTTAAATAAGTTAAACTTAATTTCAAGACACGTAGTCCAAAACAAATGGCTTGCCCTTACAATCATTGTCATAACACCATGCTTAGGATATACATGGTTATATCTGGAATGTATCTTTTTAAATTTGATGATGTTGAAGACGAGAAACAGAATCAAAGGGTTTACTTATTTGATTTTAAGGCAATTACGTTTCCAATCTTGAAGGTTTTAGGTTTTGGAGGCACATCCCAGATATAAGCAGAACTAAATGACCAACAATTCCCAGAGAGAGACGAGCTGTTTTAAGCAGGTACTACAACTGTTCAGATATACTAACAAGGCAAGCACACAAAAGCACGACCCTGCAACGGTAATTTGATAGAGAAAAAGAAATCACCAAATAAAGAAGATTAATTCACAGATAAGAAATTTTAGTAAAGCAATCTAGTTTGAAAGGATGCTCACCCAGAATAACACCGTAGCTCCCGAGAAACAGAACCTAGCAGCCTTGCTTGTTAGTGGCAAATAAGGTTCATCCTCCTGAAATAGTGAAGTAAGCACACAAATCATCATTAGCTGTTTCTCAATGTGCCAACTAACAGACTTCTGGAGGCTTCTACGCACTATGTGAAAGTTTATCCATCCAAAATGGATTAATACATATCAAGGGTTACATATGGCTTGCTTGGCAGTGCCAGGACAAGTACCAGGGATTCGTTTGGAGGTATTTCAATGAATCACCAGTAAACACATGCATCGTTGTGCTGGTCAGTTACCTAGCCAGCAACACAATCCCAATACTAAGCGAGGTTTACAACATTCAGGACATTTATTAGACCCTCGAATGATAATCCAAAGGATGCATTTAACTTTCACAAAGACATTAAGAGCACAAATTTCCCCAATGGAACACTCCACCACATCTCCGTTGACTTGCAGTGAGTACTAAAACAATTTAGTTTGCGCTGTGCCGCCACCCTGAAAATCGTCGTGATTAGGTTCTTACCCAAAACATAACTGATGTCCAGCATAGAAACAGCCTCCCAAGACCACCTAGTTTGCTTCTTCTTACAACCAATTCTATTTCCTATAACGTCAGATCAGATATTCTAAAATGTGCTGAAACAGAGTGCAGTAGGACATGAAATAAAACTTACATCACTCACTAGTAATCAATATGCTATGTTTTCCCCTGGTTATTACAATCACTTAGAACAAATGTCTGCTTTCAAACACAAAGGTTCTTACTTCAATACATTAAGAGAAAAGACTGCACCTAACCACCTCCCCCCACATCAGCTGTGTCACATCCAACACATACATTCCAGCTTCCACTGCAAAAAGAAAATGTTACTTACCCAGTGGGCATCTGTTTGTTGCATAAAGTACTTTATATTCACATGCTTTGCATAAGTCAGCCATTTAGGGTTGAGTCTGGAGTGTTACAAGGTGTTTTTGTACAGAGAATGTTTTGGGGTCACAGGATCGAGTGACTCCTCCTCTTGGTGTTCCTGCGCATGGGCATCGAGTCCTGTGTAAGATTGTTTTCCCCAAGGCGGGTGAGGAAAGGTGTGTATAGAGACTAAAGGAAAAGAGATGGCAATACAATGTATGTATATATGTATATGTTAAATTAAAGGTACAGGTGTCCGGGGAGGAGGGAGGGAACATGTGAATCTACAGCACTACATGCCTCCAACAGATGTCTACTTGGTAAATAACATCTTCTGTTCGATGGCATGTGTGGCTTTAGATGCACATGCTTTGAATAGACTGTAAAGCAGTCCCTCCATATAAGCAGTGGCTAGCCTGTAGGAGTCGGAGTTGACTGAAAAAGTATTCTAAGCACTGCCTGGCCAACATTAGCTTGTTGGCATGCTAATACAGCTACACAGTAGTGTTTAGTAAATGTATGTGGTGTAGACCAAGTAGCAGCTTTACATGTATCTGCTATGGGGAGGTTACCTAGAAAAGTCATAAAGGCACCCTTTTTAAGATGAGCATAGCAGCGCGCAAGCACTGTTTTTCCGACATGCTGGTATCTATTTGGGTTTTTAACCATGCCCACCTCATGCACATCACTTTCACTAGTTCATGGGCTTGCCTTTCAAAAATCTTTTGTTGACATTGGTAAATGCTTTACGTTTGTCCCTCCCTGGGGCGGTTTTGTTACTGCGTTGGGGACCGACCCTGTTACATTGATAATTGCACTTATGCCAATATGTTTGACTGTGATCGAACTTCTTTTTCCTTTTGTGTCTCTCTTTCGCGCTCATACTCATAGTGGCAGTGGTGATTTGAATCGTCTCACTTATGTCAACTGTTTTACTTTTTATTTTCAATTTATGTGACAAGAAAAGTCCAGTTAGGAATTTACAATGCTAATAGCTCTAACTCGAGCAAACGCTAGACCCATTGCATTGCAAATGCTTGTTTCTAGTGGAGTGTGCTTTAGCATAGCAAGTTTGAATACATTTGATTATCCAGCTAGCAATACCATTTTTAGGGTCGAGCACAAAGCGCTCTGTCCCTGGTGTAATTTTTCTATGGGCTTTTAACCCCGTCCATCAGTTTGGTTGGTTTGTGGGCCTATATTTTACAATTCGCTTCATTTCATTAGCTAAAGGCGTGTATACATTTCTGGACTACTTTTTCTCTTTATTTCGCAGGCAGCGCGATCTCGCTGGACAGTAGTTGAGCGCTTTGCATGACATGGCCCCTGTTACATGGATAATTGCACTTTTGCCGATACGTTTCACTGAGAGCGAATGAAAATGTCACTTACCCAGTGTACATCTGTTCGTGGCATTAGTCGCTGCAGATTCACATGTTGAGCACAGTCCGCTGCCTGGTGTTGGGCTCGGAGTATTACAAGTTGTTTTTCTTCGAAGAAGTCTTTTTTGGTCACGGGACCGAAGGACTCCTCCCTCTTCGGCTCCATTGCGCATGGGCGTCGACTCCATCTTAGATGGTTTTCCCCGCAGAGGGTGAGGCTGGAGTTGTTTGCTATAAATAGTGCCCATGCAATGGAGTGAATACGTATGTACATAAAAAGTTTATAATAATTATTTACAAATGTACAAATGTTTAAGATTCAAGATTTACTTCTAAACGGCTACAGGCTTCCCGGGGAGGCGGGAGGGCACATGTGAATCTGCAGCGACTAATGCCACGAACAGATGTACACTGGGTAAGTGACATTTTCAGTTCGATGGCATATGTTGCTGCAGATACACATGTTGAGCATAGACTATAAAGCAGTTACCTCCCCTAAAAGCGGTGGTTTAGCCTGTAGGAGTTGAAGTAGTTTGGAATAATGTTCTTAGTACAGCTTGGCCCACTGTAGCTTGTTGTGCATTTAGTACATCTACACAGTAGTGTTTAGTAAATGTTTGAGGCGTAGACCAGGTTGCAGCCTTACATATTTCGCTCATAGGAATGTTTCCTAGAAAGGCCATTGTAGCACCTTTCTTTCTGGTTGAGTGTGCCTTTGGTGTAATAGGCAATTCTCTCTTGGCTTTAAGATAGCATGTTTGAATACATCTGACTATCCATCTAGCAATGCCTTGTTTAGAGATTGGATTTCCTATGTGTGGTTTTTGAAAAGCTATGAATAGTTGTTTTGTTTTCCTGATTAACTTTGTTCTGTCAATGTAGTACATTAGTGCTCTTTTGATGTCTAATGTATGTAGTGCCCTTTCAGCCACGGAATCTGGCTGTGGGAAGAACACTGGTAATTCTACTGTTTGATTTAAATGGAATGGTGAGATTACTTTTGGTAGAAATTTTGGATTTGTTCTTAGAACTATTTTATTTTTGTGTATTTGGATAAATGGTTCTTGTATGGTAAATGCCTGTATTTCACTTACTCTTCTGAGGGATGTGATTGCAATGAGAAATGCGACTTTCCACGTTAAATATTGCATTTCACAGGAATGCATGGGTTCAAAAGGTGGACCCATGAGTCTTGTTAAGACGATGTTAAGGTTCCATGAAGGAACTGGTGGTGTTCTTGGTGGTATAATTCTTTTTAGCCCTTCCATGAATGCTTTAATAACTGGTATTCTAAATAGAGACGATGAATGAGTAGTTTGTAGGTAAGCAGATATTGCTGCGAGGTGTATTTTTATAGATGAAAAAGCGAGGTTTGCTTTTTGCAAATGTAGTAAGTATCCCACTATGTCCTTTGTAGAGGCATGCAATGGTTGGATTTGATTGGTATGGCAGTAGCAAACAAATCTTTTCCACTTAGATGCATAGCAGTGTCTAGTGGAAGCTTTTCTAGCTTGTTTTATGACCTCCATACATTCTTGTGTGAGGTCTAAGTGTCCGAATTCTAGGATTTCAGGAGCCAAATTGCTAGATTCAATGATGCTGGGTTTGGATGCCTGATCTGTTGTTCGTGTTGTGTTAACAGATCTGGTCTGTTGGGTAGTTTGACATGCAGTACTAGTGAAAGGTCTAGTAGAGTTGTATACCAAGGTTGTCTTGCCCATGTGGGTGCTATCAGTATGAGTTTGAGTTGGTTTTGACTCAATTTGTTTACTAGATATGGAAGGAGAGGGAGAGGGGGAAAAGCGTATGCAAATATCCCTGACCAACTCATCCATAGAGCATTGCCTTGTGATTCGCGGTGTGGGTACCTGGATGCGAAGTTTTGGCATTTTGCGTTTTCTTTTGTTACGAACAAATCTATCTGGGGTGTTCCCCAAATTTGAAAGTAATTGTTCAGAACTTGGGGGTGAATTTCCCATTCGTGGACTTGTTGGTGATCTCGCGAAAGGTTGTCTGCTAGTTGGTTTTGGATCCCTAGAATAAATTGTGCTATTAGGCGAATGTGGTTGTGAATCGCCCACTGCCATATTTTTTGTGTTAGGAGACACAATTGTGTTGAGTGTGTTCCTCCTTGTTTGTTTAAATAATACATTGTTGTCATGTTGTCTGTTTTGACAAGAATGTATTTGTGTGTTATTATGGGTTGAAAGGCTTTTAACGCTAGAAATACTGCTAAGAGTTCTAGGTAATTTATATGAAATTTTGTTTGGTGTACGTCCCATTGTCCTTGAATGCTGTGGTGATTGAGGTGTGCTCCCCACCCTGTCATGGAAGCATCTGTTGTTATAACGTATTGAGGCACTGGGTCCTGAAATGTCCGCCCTTTGTTTAAATTGTTGCTGTTCCACCATAGAAGCGAGAGGTATGTTTGGCGGTCTACCAACACCAGATCAAGAAGTTGACCCTGTGCTTGTGACCATTGTGATGCTAGGCACTGTTGTAAGGGTCGCATGTGTAGTCTTGCGTTTGGGACAATGGCTATGCATGATGACATCATGCCTAGAAGTTTTAGCACAAATTTTGCTTGTATCTTTTGGTTTGGAAACATAGCACTTATTACCTTGTGGAATGCTTGAACTCTTTGTGGACTTGGAGTGGCAATTCCTTTTGATGTGTTGATGGTTGCCCCTAGATATTGTTGTGTCTGACACGGTTCGAGGTGTGACTTTGTATAGTTGATGGAGAAACCCAGTTTGTGAAGGGTTTGTATGACATATGTGGTGTTGTTTGTGCACTTTCTTACTGTGTTGGTTTTGATTAGCCAATCGTCTAGGTAAGGAAACACATGTATTTGTTGTCTCCTGATATGTGCTGCTACTACTGCTAGACATTTTGTGAATACTCTTGGTGCAGTTGTTATTCCGAATGGCAACACCTTGAATTGGTAATGTATTCCTTTGAATACGAACCTTAGGTACTTTCTGTGAGAAGGATGTATCGGTATATGAAAGTACGCATCTTTTAGGTCTAATGTGGTCATGTAATCTTGCTGTTTGAGCAGTGGAATGATGTCTTGTAGTGTGACCATGTGAAAGTGGTCCGATATGATGTAGGTATTTAGTGTCCTGAGATCTGATATTGGTCTTAATGTTTTGTCTTTTTTTGGAATTAGAAAGTACAGAAAGTAAACTCCTGTGTTTTTTTGTTGTACTGGTACTAACTCTATTGCATCCTTTTGCAGTAGTGCTTGAACTTCTAGTCCTAAAAGTTC